>NC_072036.1:3765000-5115000 GCF_027791375.1 Indicator indicator | reverse complement strand
TAATGAGATTTCAGACAAGATACATTTCTTTTGTACTGTATTCTTCTGATTGAAGAATAAGGTGTAGTATGCACTAATGCTCTATAGAAATGAAATTTAAAAAAACAACAACAACAACAACAAAACCCAAAACAACTTATCATGATCAAAACCAGCAAGAGAATAGAACTGAGATAAGAATGAAAAATGCCAGCTCAATTCACAGAACTGCATAATTAAAATATTACTCCCCAAACTGAATCAAATTCATATTCATACACTGAGATTCTTTCAACAAGGGGGGTTTTATGCTGCTGGATTTACCAATATGCATTGAAGTGCAAGGACATGAGTTGTTCTACTAATAAAATAAAAGATACATTTAAAAGCTGATTAGTTTTTGGAACATCTCTTATGAAAGTACCTTGTACATTTGAGCATTAAAATCTCTCTCTCTCTCTAGATAATGTACAAAAAGACTGCTTTAACAGGACACTAACACTGAGAAACCCCCTGTCATCTGCTCACCAGTTCTTTCATGTTTTAATTCATATTTAAGCAGGTAAGTAAATAAAATTCCTCATTTATAATGATTTCATAACTTTGGATTCCTATGTGGGGTTTAAGACACCATGGAGAAAACCTAGAAATTGAACACATTCATCTGCAGTAAAAGAGGAAGACAATAACAAATCTTAAAGAACAGGGCCTGTATAAAAAATTAATAGGAAAGTGGGGCAATGCAGAACTTTATCCCCAGTTTCTACTGGCAGTATATGATCTCAAAACTGAAAAAAAAAAATCTATTGATTTGATAATTAAATAATCATTAGCTTAAATTCTGCAGCAGATCTGACTAAACATAATGCGACCTCCATGTTTGTAGAAACAAAACATAGTATAATTACAAAATATAATTAACTGCACTAATTAAGCTATAAAATAGCAATAATTCTCAGTAAGTGTCTCACTACAGTTTGCTGCTTAGCTGAATTGACGACTGTGAAGGAAGGCTAAAGAACTAGAGGAGGGAGTGAGTGCAGGAGTTCATCCTGCCCCAGAAGACAACTCGATTTAGAAAATCTGTTGGAATAGTTGGTGAAGAAAACTCAATAGCAACAGCCTGAGCAGCAGATGGCTGTTCAATAGCAGAAAAGAGTTTCAGTGTGCAAAGCTGAAGCCTCTCTTCCAGTAGCTGGTGGCCCTCCTGTGATCTGAAAGGCCAAAAAGAGGTTTGCTTCAAGATTTGTTAGATGGGTCCTAGCAGCTCATCCAGCACTGCTCCCAAAGAGGAGACAAACCATTACCCAGAGAAATGTTTGATTGATAAAGAAGCAATAATGTCTGGCTTTTTTCACTTGCAGAGCACAGTATATAAAATTCCTTGCTAGTGCCATCATGAAGAGAGAAAGCTGTTGCATCTCCAGACTTAGATGACTACCATGGAACGACTAAATACTTTTGGTTTGGCTTTTCTATCCAAATAGATCTTGATCTATTGTACCAACAATTGTCCTAACACATCTGACCTTTTAAACCATAGCAGCTGACAACTGTTGTACAAGATAAATATACGAAAGCTGTTTCCAGGAACAAGCCATATAACGATTTCAACTTAATGTTGCTCAGGTGTTTATCAAGTTGTGAGTTCCTTCTTTCTTTTACTGCTTTTTCAAACAAAGTGTTTCTGCCTAAGCAAGCAAATAACCTAGCAAACAAGCTACTGCACCTCCTGCTACCTTGCTTTTACTCTCTATAATAAAATTCCTTTCTGAAAGAATTTATCACAAGGTAAGGAACATGCTGTTTGAGTGGAATCCCTTCAAGATACTGGCAACACATCACTGGATTCTCCAGAAAAGAAAAAAAAAAAGAATAAAAATTTCCTTTATTTGAAAATACATATTTTAGTGCCAACTACTTTTCCACCAAAAAGATCAACAACCCAGGAGACTACCTTTGATCACTGAGTGTTATTGCAAAATGTGTCACTCCAGCAGATGATGATGGAGCAAGTGAAGGGTTCTTCTATTGATTTTTTTGCAGATGACACTAAATTGAGTGTTGATCTGTTTGAGGGTAGGAAGGCTCTGTAGAGGGATCTGGACAGCCTGGACTGATGGGCTGACATCAGTTGTTTGAGGTTTAACAAGGCCAACTGCTGGGTCCTGCACTTGGGTCAAAATAACCCCATGAACACCCCAGGCTTGGGGCAGAGTGGCTGAAACTGCACAGCAGAAAATTACAGGAGGCCAACAGCATCCTGGCTTGTGTCAAGAACATTGTAACCACCAGGACCAGGCCTCACCTTGAGTACTGGGTTCAGTATGGATTGCTCACCACAAGAAAGACATTGAGCTGCTGGAGTGTGTTCAGAGAAGGGCAACAAAGATGGTGAAGGGTCTGGAGAATTGGTCTTGTGAGGAGCAGCTGAGGGAACTGGGGCTGTTTAGTCTGGAGAAAAAGAGGCTGAGGGGAAATTCTAGATCAGCAAGGTTCAAATATTATATAGAAGAAAGAAAAAAAAAAACCAGACAACCCTTAATCACAGCCCTGTCATCTTGAATGTAGCCTTGGTATTGTATCTCTACAAACTGTAACTTGTAAGGACCAAATTTGTAGCGTTCTTTAGAGAAATGTCTGAGATGTCATAATTTTATTTGTTCTACATTACATTTACAGGAGAAAAAATATCACAGTTGAGAAGAAAATATCAGTGTTGGTGTTAAACAACCCATAGTGCTTTTATAAGAGTTGACATCGTTCAAATAAATGTTTTATAAATTTTGCCTTTCTTTTCTGACAAATTTGTCATCCACCCATAGAGATGTAGAGATCTCTCCCGACAGGCAAATCAGGACTTGAAGTCATTAAGAAGTATATAATGCTTCTGCTCTGCTCTAGTGAGACCACATCTGGAGTATTGTGTCCAGTTCTGGGCTCCCCAGTTCGAGGGGGACAGGGAACTGCTGGAGAGAATCCAAGGGAGGGCTATGAAGATGATTAAGGGACTGGAATGTTTGTCTGATGAGGAAAGGCTGAGACACCTGGGCTCTTCAGTTTGGAGAAGACTGAGAGGAGATCTTATTAATGTTTACAAATATATGAAGGGTGGGTGTCAAGAACAGGCTGCTTAGAGAGGTTGTGGAGTCTCCTTCTCTGGAGACTTTTCAGTACCTGACTGGGTGACCTGTGTGACCTACCCTAGGTAATTCTACTTTGGCACAGGGATTGGACTCAATGATTTCCAGAGGCGCCTTCTAACCCTTACCATTCAATGACTAATACAAGGAAACAATAATGGTAATAACAATAATGATACCACCATTACCATAGTAACTAAACCTGTGTATAACATTACTAAGAAGTAACTGCTTCAACCATTGTGCAGATTTTTAGAACACCTTACTCTCTGAGTAAAAATTCTTTCTCCTAAACCATGGAAGTCAAGGTTCAGTCACAAAAGGACCACTAAATAAGTTTGACCCTATTTCTGGGGTCCACATACCACCTGTATACATCTTCCTTTAAGTGAGTGTGATTTTTACTCTTCTCCTTATCAAGACACCTGGGCCATGTAAATATGCAATTAGTTATCATCAAGGCATTTTTGTCATCTAATTTTTGGTGGGAAATATGTGCATGCCTTGTGCACATTTTTGTGTGTGTAAACAGGGTCGCAGAATAATTGAGATTGGAAGAGACCTCTTCAGGTCTTCTTGCCCAGCCTCCTGCTTAAGGCAGACATACATTCACTAATTAGGCTAGAAACAGAGAATTATTTATTTATATTAGCAACTGGGCAGCTCTGAAAAAAAGCCATATATCCTTGACAAAATAGTCTTGCAGCTTGCAAGTGTGTAGATTAAGCAACACCTTAGTTACCTTCCTAACATACAGACTCTTTACTTGCCTGTGTGTATACACACCACATATAAAAACACAAACACACAAGTTGGAAAGACATATGGAAGGGTGTGTAAATACACACATATATAGCAGAAACTGTTTGCAAAAGGGAATATGCTGATGAGAAATGTTCTAAAATAATATTCCTTCCCTCTTGCATTAAAGGCAAACCCACAGAGCCTACTAAGAGAGTTAAAAGAGGTCAGGTGATAAGACCACTTGTGTTTTACATAGATCAAACTTTTTAAACAAAAGTTTCATACAGTGGAGCCTGGATCCAGGAGGTGACATTTTAAAAGCACATCACTTGCCCTTCAGGGCATTCCATATGAGCTTAACAAGTCAATGCTAACCTAGGTGACAACTAATTAAGACACTACTAATGAGGCTGTAAAAATTGGGGTCCTTAGAGATTTTTGCTTACTGACATCTATTGCTTTTTGGTCATTATTTGAGGAGAAAAGCCCCTGAATGAAAGATTGAATGTTTCAAATAGGTTTTCCAGAGCACAGCTTTCTGTGGTAAACAGAAAACAAATGTAGTTAATCATGCAGACATCAGCAAAACATGGAACATTATGCTTTTGTGTTCATGCAGAAAGAAAATGTGTGTGATGTAGATGTTTAGCTTTATAATAGCTTAATAGAACCAATATTTGGCATATTCAAATGCTGAACTACAAACAAATGTGCTGTCACTCTGAAAGCTTTCATATGGTTGCAATTTTCAAATTAGCAAACTGAAAGTTATCTAAAAGGCAACATATTGTTATACTCTAATGGGCCATTATGGCAGAACTTATTTACTTATTTAGTTATCTCTTCAAGCTTAAATTCAATTTACTCAGACTTTGGACTCACAGCCTACTCCTTTCTCAAGAAGTAGACATTTTCTTCTAGAGAATATTACAGGAGCATGAACACTACAGGGTATGGTGATACATCTGAGTAAATGTGACCTATACAGGCATTCTTTTTTCCAGTGCTTACCAGCCCTATTATAAGGACAGTGTAATGTAAAGAGTCTCTTGTCATAGGGTGTTGCATATAGCAAAGCGACAAAACTGACCCAAGCCTGTTCAGAGAAAAAATGTCTGATCTCAGCACACAGGGCAAAGTTGAGTGAAGCCAGATTGCAGCCAATTGACCTGAAAGGAAAACATCCAAGCTCCTGCATTAGTTCCATTGATGCTCTGCTGACTGAAAGGCATTTATATTGCCAATAATCTCCCTGCAATTTCTCTCCTGACATTTTCTGTCCCTAGTTTTAAAGAAGAGAACATGAAAAGGGTTGCCTTCTCTATGCCATATACGTAACCTTAACTCACTCATGCTGTTTTCTCAGATTCAGCACCATTCCCTGATCCAGACTTTCACTGCCCATAGGTAGATGCCTGTGTCTGGAACAGTCACTCTAAAGAAACTGGCTTTACAGTCAATGGGAGTCTGGTCTGTGAAGTCACACAGAGTCTTCTTGCAAAGGAAATTCATGTATAGCTCCTGTTCTTTTTAGTTACAGAATTAACCAGGTTGGAAAAGACCTTTGAGATCATCAGGTCCAACCTATCACCCAACACCATCTGATCAACTAACCCATGGCACTAAGTTCCTCATCCAGTCTTATTTTAAACACTTCCAGGAATGGTGACTCCACCACCTCCCTGGGCAGCCCATTCCAATGGCCAATCTCTCTTTCTGGGGAGAATTTCTTTCTAACACCCAGCCTAAATCTCCCCTGGCACAGCTTGAGACTGTGTCCTCTCCTTCTGTCACTGATTGCCTGGGAGAAGAGACCAACCCCCTCCTGACTACAACCTCCCTTCAGGTAGTTGTAGATGGCAATAAGGTCTCCCCTGAACCTCCTCTTCTCCAGGCTAAACACCCCCAGCTCCCTCAGCCACTCCTCACAGGGCTGTGCTCCAGACCCCTCCCCAGCCTTGTTGCCCTTCTCTGGACACCTTCCAGCATCTCAACATCTTTCTTAAACTGGGAGCCCCAGAACTGGACACAGTACTCAAGGTGTGGCCTAACCAGTGCTGTGTACAGGGGTACAATGACTTCCCTGCTCCTGCTAGCCACACTATTCCTCATCCAGGCCAGGATGCCATTGGCACACTGGGCACACCTGGGCACACTGCTGGCTCATGTTCAGCTGCTGTCAACCAGTACCCCCAGGTCCCTTTCTGCCTGGCTGCTCTCCAGCCACTCTGTCCCCAGCCTGTAGCACTGCATGGGGATCTCTCTTCACTACAGAGATACCACATGATGATTTTTCAGATATCCCTCTTTTTTCATTGCTCAGCTTAGTTACATCTGGAAGAAAACAGTGAAAACCTTCTCTCGTTCCTTTGACTTACTTCTGAAGGGCTGTTTCTTTAAAGCTTCCTATTTTTCACTCTTACACCTCAAAGTGACTTTCTGAACTAATTCTTATCTTCATTTACAAAATCAAAGTACACACAAGTGAGGAGGTAAAGTTCTCATCCATGAAACTCAGAGAGAACCACAACTGGAATATTAGAGTCAGTTTAGTTTAACATTTTGCTTTTTTCTACAAGCATCTAAAAATTCCTCTCCATTTTGAAGTTTTATGCCAAGACTACTACAGTCCACTAAAAGATTTCCAGCAGTGTCTACATTTACTGGATTGTATTATTATAAATCCAGATATTTTGATTTTTAAGGAATTTTGGTGGGAAAAAATGGACAATGGATTATGAAATAAATTTGATATTTGCACTATTCACATTTTCATTGCTGCTCAGTGATCTGGATGTACTTATTTCTACAAGCATACTGTAGATGATCTTGGAATTTCTCATGGTGGATGATCTTCAAAGCTGTTTAAAAGCTTTTAAAGTTACTTCTCAGAGATGACTTTTTTTTTTTTTTCCATAGAATCACAGAATTGTCAGGGTTGGAAGGGACCTCAAGGATCATCTAGTTCCAACCCTTCTGCCACGGACAGGGACACCTCACACTACATCAGGTTGCTCAGAACCACATCCAGTCTTGCCTTAAAAACCTCCAGGGATGGGATTTTTATATATATTCTTAATATAGAGATGTCCAGATCTGGTTACAGTATTTCAGGTATAGCCAGGACAGGATTAGTTATGTCCCTCTTTACATATGTCAAGCAAATATTTGTTTCCCTTTGCAGATGCAATATTAAAATCCCATATGCTGCTTTCTAACAGCTTTCATCCTCTGAAGAATAATGAAAATCAGGCTATTACCTTCTATAGGTTCTATTGTTTAATACTGTTTCCCAAATGAAGCTGTATATATGTGCTCAGTGGCACCAGCAAAACGAAGTGTATTGTCTCCTACATCATGAATGTCATTTAATCTACTTCTTCTGAGCTTTCATTTTAGAAGGAAAATAAGACTGACTTACCACTGATTCAGTAGGAATCATCTTATTTACTTTAGCTGTTGATAGTATAAATAACTTTTTTCAATTCATGGTTATATGATTTTTTTCCTTATAAAATCCTTCTGATTTTATTTCACTTTGTTTTAGAAGTAATTAGATCTATTAAGAACAAACACACTGTGATTATGTTCAAGCTATTTTCAAATTATTTAGATAGGATTTGCAGTCCCTAATGTGAAATTGTAGCTGAAAACCAGCATAGTCCTGAGGATAGAGTTGGAGATTTAAACCTTCCTGTTCCCTTTGTGTTTAATAATAATAGGATAAAATACACCAGTGGTGTTTGCAGCAGGAACAAGGAACTGCCAGATTTATTACAGCTGAGTTTCCTTGTTCTGCCACTTCTTTGGAGAATGGGCCATTTTTACCAGGAACATGAGAAACATCTTACTACCATAGTATAGCTGGTGGTTAGGACAGTTTCCCCAAGACAGTACTACACAGCTGCTTCTCCAGATTGCTCACACAAGATCTAGTAGCTACAAGCTACAGTACAAGCTATGTGATTAAAAGGGGGAAGAAAGTTATGTATTTATGTTATGCACAGACATTCCATCACATTTTCCTCATGTGCCCACATTCTATAGCTCAATGATGACCCATTATACCTTTCTAAATGAAATTCAGAAAAGACTAATTACAGAAGGTTTTTTGACTCTGTTTCCATCTTCACATACTTCACTGGAGAGAGGTAACTATTAGCAAGATTTCAGCTAATCTACTCTTTATAGTATTTCCTGTCGATTTTTATTCACATAAAAGATCCAAGAAATTATTGCTTGCAACTATATTATATGATCTGTACACAGACAACCTCTTTCAGATCTCTTATCGAGTCTCTTCTTGAAGCTGTATCTGCTCTCAGGACTCTTGGAAGCGCTGTAAACCAACACTCTCCATGAGCACCCCAGGTTGTTCCCCCTGGTTACCAATATTAACAGAAACCAGACCCATAAAATCTTCAGACTATAACAGTAAAAGGAGACTTTTTGGTATGCTGTCTTACCTACACTTTCAAGTCCCTAAAACTTCCTACACAGGCAGGACTTAATGACTTCTCCGGGGTGCAGCTCTGCTGCCTTCTGCTGCACATCATTCTGAGCCCTGAGGCCTGCAATAATGCTGGCTAGTGTTGCTTGGAGTGCTTGAGAGATCCCATCTGAAAAGTGCACTCAGATTTCTTTTTCAAGGAAACTGGAGCCTATGAGGAAGTGAGGGGAAGAGAAGAGAAACTTGGCAAACACCTGGTGCATGCCTCACCAGGCTAACGTGATGCATCTAGGCTTGGGTTTTGCTTTCTGTAAATCATGACTCCAAGCCTGAGTCATAATGTAGCACTCATGACTTCTACCTCACAACTCATTGCTTTCTGCAAATGGAAACCTTCAAGCTTTTTAATATATATTTCATTTTAAGATTGACCTGAGAAGGAAAACCCTAGACAAAGTCCCAGAGGCATCCTTTGTTACTATGGCATTCTGTGTTGAATCATGCTAGGGTTTTCCTTTCCTACATTAAATCTTTTGATCTAATCCTACTGTAAGCAATTTATTATACAAAATGCACTGTTTTTCACTATGACAACAAAAAGAATGCAAGCATTTCCCAGTTTGGCACACAGAGCATGTGTCACATCTTGTGACCAGGTAACAGAAGCACTCTGTGTATAAACAGGAAGACACAATGCTTTAATGATGTATCAGTTGTCAGCTACCATCTCTCTCTCAAAAGAGGGTAGTATAAAAACTGCTTGATGATCAACTGCTTATTTGGGGGGTTTGGGTTTTGTTTCTTTGTCAGACTGGGATTTTTTGGTTTTTTTACTTTTTTGGTATGGGGTTTTTGGTTGTGGGGTTCTTTTGGTTTGGTTTGGTTTTGTGGGGGGAAGTATTTTCGGGGTTTGTTTTTTAATGTAAAAAAAGCCACATTTAGAAGTTTACCCATTTAAGATAAAATGTACTCCTCCACTATTTTCTCATTTTCCTCTCTCTCACTATTTTCCTCAAGGAAACATCTAAGAATCTTGTGGGAAAAAAGGATTTAGCCTATTTGAACAGGAGTCTGTTTCACTAACACATCTCTCAACATCCCACCGATAAGGGAAGTTTGCAGAAGTAATCAAAAGAAGTTTTCATAGCCTATTTGTTCTGTGATTTTGACCCAGTGTCTCAGAAGATTAAAAAATCCCTGTTCAGGACTGCAGTTTTTAGAAACAACACAGAACCAGATATTTTGTGGGGTAATTTTCTGAGACATTATAAATCTTCACCTTGCTTGTGTTAGGACATGAAGAGAAGCAACATGCCTGAAGATAAATGCAATGTTTATAGACATTTATATGTCAGGTCAAATGGAAAAATTATTCTGTTTTATTGAGAGATAATGATTACTTCTTATTCCTAAATTTTATAGTGCTGCATTATTTACAGAGCTTTGAGCAGACATTAAAATGGTCATTACCAAGGGGAAGATTCTCCTTTCGGTCTGTCTCTGTTCTTTCACATAAAAGAACATATTGGAAATGTAAACACACTTTCAGCTGAACATATACAGTAATTTTAACACTTTTTCTGGCATCTTGCTGGCAGATGACTAGCTGTGATATAGAAAAAAAATGGGTCTGTGACAATTGTTTTATGTGCTTTATAGTGCAGCTTTCCTCTGATACATGTGCTGTCTGAAGGCACATGCATAACATCTGTGCTCTGCTGACCATCCAGATTGTCTTGGTTTTGCTAGGATAGAATTAAAGAATCAATTTTCTATTCAGGAAAGCTGCATTTTTTGAGAAGACTGTAGCACCCAATTTGGTGAGAACAAAGTTTTGTTTTCAACTATGGCAAGCCATGCTAAGAGAATCTCCATAGTGATCAAGGTGTTCAGCAGATTAGAGCTGGCCAGGTGCTAAGCCTTCCTCCTAAGGAAAGCCAGAGCAGCTGGCCCAAGCCAGCCAGCTGAGTTGCTCCATACTATAAATGTCACACTCACTATCACAGAATCAAAGAATGGTGGGGGTTGGATGTGACATCTGGAGATCATCTAGAGCAGGTTCTCCTAGGTCAGGCTTCAAAGGAACACATCTAGACAGGTTTTGAGTCTCCAGAGAAGGAGACTCCACAACCTCTCTGGGCAGCCTGCTCCAGCGCTCTGTCACGCTCACAAAAAAAAAAAGCTTTTCCTGGTGATTAAGTGAAACCTCCTGTGTTCTAGGTTGTAACCATTGCCCCTTGTCCTATCACTGTGCACCACTGAAAAGAGCCCAGACCTATCTTCATGACCTCCACCCTTTAGACATTGATCAGTGTTGAGAAGACTCCCTCTCAGTCTGCAATCTCCAAACTAAAGAGCCCCAGGTCTCTCAGCCTCTCCTTGTAAGAGAGATGCTCCAATTCCCTCATCAACTTCATTGCCCTCTGTTGGACTCTCTCCAACTGAGGAGAGACAGATGTTCTAGTTCCCTAACTATCTTCATAGCCCTTTGCCATATCCTCTCAAGCAGTTAGAATGCCTTTGTGGTACAGGTTAAGAGCAAATGTTAGCCTATGCCACCAAGAAGTCACTTTTCCTCTCTGCTGGTTGTTCATCTGAGCTAATCAAAAAGCCTGTGAACCATGGAAAAGCAGATGCTACCTGCTGGCTGTGCATCTTGGACAGGTTAGCTCGGAAACCAGGCTTGTGCCCACTGCCACTGCAGAGCTGCTCTCTGCTTCCTGGCACATCAAGGCATAACTGCTGATCAGAAGTTCCAGCTGGCTGCACTGTGGTTAAAACCTGTGTGGGCCTGCATGAAAGGAATAATCAGGACTGCAAAGGGGTGGGAGGCTGAGCTCCATTTACATCTGTAAGATGCAGAAAGAAGGTCTGACTCCTCCACAAGAGGCACAGCCTGGAGGGAGCGGATTATTACTGTGCAATTGATGTATCCCTAAGCCGATTGCATGGTGTGTGGGGTGGATGTGCAGAGATATGAGGGAGAAAAGGGAAGCCTATGGTCTTATGGACTGAATGTGCTTCTGGTTAGGTTCTGATCCTTCAAAAGCCCCTCTATGCTGACCAAGATGGGGGCTGCCATACATATGCTGCAAAAAGATCACCTTGAGTGAATCATCCCAAATAAGCAGGTCAGGGAGAGATAAAGTAGGCAAATTTGGAGAGAAATGAATTCAACTCATACAAGCTGCTGTTAAAAAAATAGTAATAATGATCATATTCCTTTATTTACAATGATTTGCATTATCCCAGTCAGCTCTATCTACTCCTAGAATCTTGTTTTATGAAATGAAGTGTGGCTTTAGTAATACAGATTGCAGAGGGCAAGGAGAACAAGATTGTTTATTCTTATGTTTTAACTTTATTACTGTGCATATTTGCAAGGAGAAGTTGCTTACTATAAGGAGAAAAATGACAATTTATGGCTTGAGTATTCACTTCTGATATTTGTGGGTTTTTCACTTACATTTACTTTCCAATCTCATTTTTAGATAATTAAATAGAAAGCTTCAAACTGAATCAAGTTGAGACTCACATAATAGGGAACCCCGGTAATGTTGGAACCTGCATGATTTAAGTATCTTAATTTCTTGATTGTATTTTCAATATATTGTTATCAAACTGATATAATGGGAAAATAACAGAAGTGGGAAGAATTCCCAGTATCTCTCAGCCTGCTTCTGTTTTACCCTGTAGCCATATGTTGAATGTATAGCTGCACTGATTTTTCCTCCCAGTGCTGTTCAACGAATGCTCTTAGTAATGCTTTGGTAGTCAAGAAAAACAAATAAATAAGAAAGGCCCAGGACCAGCAACAAGTTCACTTTGAGAGTTTCTTGCTGCAATTATCTGCAAAAGAACCACACAGTTCTTAAGAAAGTTCGAGATATGGAAAGTTTTGGGATATTTTAGCCAGGGAATAAAGAACTTCAGTGAAGTGAAGAAAGCTCAGTGACAGAAGCAACACCTACAGGCAGTGAGAGCAAAAAGGAAGTGAGTCAATATGTGTGAAAAGAACGGTGTCAGGGAGCAAAACAGCTGAAGAAAAAGTGATAAAGGAAAAAAAAGAGGAATAGGAATAGGAATAAAATGTGATTGGAGAATATAGTTTCACTATGGATGATTTATTTACTTTAAATCTTCCTAACGAGAAGTGAAAGATTACAAAGATTACTCCAGGCTGGTTAAATCTTCTTAAACAAAATAATCCTGAGAAACCAACTGAAGGGGAGATTCATTTTGGGCTTTTACGAACATAATGGTAGAAATACTACTGAACTTTTACCCTCTGAAGTAAATAGTCTTTTCTTTTACATTATTTACCATCTTATTCACTATCATCTGCCAGGCTGCTTCTTGGGGGTCAGTCAAAAAGAGGGAAATTATTTTTCATCATTTCCAGGGAACTGTAGCAAAATGTTGGTAAAATTCCTATTTGCTAAGAAGTCTTCAAGTCAGTTCATCTGCCTTCATTTGTGGTGCTTCTAGCTTTGGTACATGGGATAGTAATAGTAGCTGGCTGGAGGGATGGATGTATATGTATCATTAGGTGAGGGCATGAGGAACTGAAATGTACTTCAAGAACTTCAGTGCTAAACAAGAAACAACACATATCATTTCCTAAACACAAAATCAGAGAGTAAACAATTTGCATCCACAAAGAGAACAAACCAAATCCCTCAAGGAGGATGATTCTCTCCAGAGAGGAACAGAAAGAAATATTCTGGACCATCAGCAAAAGGCTTAGGGAGAAGGGAGAAATGACAAATCTGAAAGAAAAATTACAAAATGTAGGAATGGCTACAATAAAGCCCAAGATCTGGTGGCTGCAAGAACTGACAAACTTTTCTGATTTAAATCTAAGCTCAAGGCAGAGCATGGAAAAAATTTGAAAAACTCATTAATTGCAAGAACACTGAGAGAGCTGACATCTGCCATAGCTGAAGAAAGAGAACAAATTTAATCCATTTTAAATACTCAGCTAATTTAAGAGCAACTGAATGAACCTGCAATACATTTTAACAGTATACACAAAACAGGAGCTTAAAGAACTGTGTTCATTAATGTTCTAGCCTTATTAATGTTCATTTTTGAAATGCCCAAATTCATTAAACATTTTATAATGAAGTTTAAAGGCCCCATCTCTGTCCTGAAGGATTCAATTTAGATTTAAAGTGAAACTTTCAACAAGAGTATTTCATAAAAAGAATTGAAATGGGTATCAGGCTGCATCATTCAGGTGGTTGCTTGTTAAGTTTTTGTGTGTCTCAATGATTTGTGAAATCCATGTCAGAAAAAGCATCTCAGAGATTAATTTTAAAGAAGGGGTTAAAGAAGGAGAAGCTAATGGGATGGGTGACAGAGAATAAAATAGACATTCAATTTCTAAAAATAACCAGAGACTGTTACCTCTAAATAATCAGCTTGGTGGAATCTTCAGGAGCCCATTACTATAAAGAAAACAGAATTGTAATTAAAGATCAAAGCTTAATCTGCCTTCATGGCACTCCGATAGGTTGCTAATAGCAGGGAAGAGATTTACTTCACAGTTTTTATGACAAGATGATCGTTTTTTTTTTAAAGCTTTGTTATAGCTACTTTCCACCAAAAGATCTAATTCCTATCCTGAGGAACTGTTTGACCTGAAGTTTCCTTAGTACACTAACAGATAAAAAAAAGAAAAAAAAACTGAAAAAAATTAAATATTGTTTAGGGGTTGTTGTTATTATAACTAAACTAATAGAAATTTAGTGGTCTGAAAGGTAATATTTTTCCAACATGTATCTTCTTTTAGTACAATAACATCTTCCTAATGTTATCTCTACGTATTAAATCAACCTCCAATCCCAGTGTCAGTTATATAGTTGAAGAAAATCACCATTCAGGGAAAGATAAATGTAAAGGATCTCCAAGTAGAACATATAAACCACAGCACACTTTGCTGAGGCACACAATGTGCCACTGCTGTTGGATAAACTTTTCAAACCAGTGAGCAAAACCTGATCCATTAAAGTCCTTCTCCTTCTCTGTACAAACTGCTGGAATCACACAGCTGGAAGCTGTTCCTGTGTTCTTTGCATCAGCTTTAAAAGATACAAAGAGAACCACAAAAGAGACCTTTTTGCCTATGTCTTCCCAACCATCTAGTGCCAAGGACTCCTGCTTAAGAACCAGAAGGACCTGCAAATTCAGATGGCAAACATGAGCACTGCCCTCAGCACAGAAGGGTCCTGCTGCCTCTGCAGCTCTTACCAGGGGACCTTTGACAGCAGACCCCAAATCGACAGGTCTGGGGCAAGCACTACACTCCTTGTGCTTGCTGTCTCCCTCCTCTACAGATTTTTCCAACCCTCCCAGACTGCAGGGAACTCTACTGGTCTCACTACTAGCAGAAACATAACGTCAAATTATATCCTAAAGGAGGATTAATGGATGTGATCCATGGTGGAAGATTCTGGAGAAATTTCCGCTGCCTATCTTTAGCAGCACTGTGCTCTTGCCAGTGAGAATTTACTTTCAGCATCTTGACATGCATTGCATTGAGAACCATCTAACTTCCACTGCACATTTACCTGGCAGCAAGGCACCAGGGTCCTTTTGCACATGTTGTCTGAGGGTGATAAACTAATAACAAAAGAGGAGGACAGAAGATGGAGGGAACAGAGCAGTCATTTAGCACAAAATCAAGACACTAAGAACAAAATCAATCGATATTCAAATGCATGTGAAGAAAAAGAAGAAACCTTTAATTGCCTATATGGAAGTCTAGGATCCAGGTTAGTAAACAAGAATTGGACTGGTTCATTTGTGAGAGTGAATCTGTCCTTACTGGCATTACCAAGATTTGACTGGGTGACCTACATGACTGGAATGTTGAAATCACTGGCTGTAATCTTTTTTAAGAAAGATGAAGAGCAGAGAAAGAGTGCAAAATGACACTTCATGTCACAAATGGCACTACCTCTTTCCAGGTGCTGACAGCGTAGAAGCAATCAATATTGAAGGTCTGTGGGTGAATATTTAACTGGCCAAGTACAAAGTGCCAGCTGGGATTTGCTGCAAGTTTCCATATCACAGCAGGAAGCCAGGTGCTCAGCTGAGTGTCTGTCTATAATGCAGGAGGAGTAAGTGGCTGTGTTATCAGAGGGACTTCAGCCTGAGTGACATATGCTGAGGAACTTCTGATGCCAATGTGAAAACTTCTCGAGAATTTCAAAAAGTGAGAGGTGAAAATTGCTACCAGATTAGTAGGATGATAAAAAAAAAAAATGGTTACATTTGTGCAAATTCCTAGATTTGCTGTTTGCACAGAGAACAAAGCCTGACCAGCGCTGCTTTAAATGCATTGATTTCAGACAGTTGATAGCAATTAAGAACCAAATTAAATGGTGGGAAAAAATTAAAAGACTGCCACGATATAATGAGCATATACTGAAGTAGGAACTGGAGAAAATAGATAAAGGAAAGAAAAGTAAAAGAATATACAATCATTTTATAATGAACCTCACCAAATCTAACTAAGTCAAGATGAATCAATTATAAAAGTGAAATGGCAGTAAGACCCTGCCATGGCTGTTAAGGTCAATAGGAAGAGAGACTATTTGGGCTTTTAAAAAGGATATTAAAAGCAAATAAAAATGAAGAACAATATTTGCTTTGTACTAGCAGATGGGAGTCACAGAATAAAGAATAATAATACAGGCCAGCCCCATGTGCTCAGTGTATAGCTCTGTTCTGTGTTCAGGAGGGGAGAAAGTAGACATTTTGTTATAAGGTAACTCTAAAGCACTTTCCATTCCAGTGGTCACCCCAGAGAATTAAAAGGCAGACAGTACAGATTTCCAAATGAAAAGGTCCAGATGATTTTCATTGAGGAGTTTTAGAAAAACCTGGCAAAGAAATTCTCTGGACCATTAATGTTGATTTTCAATAAGAGTTGGAGCACCAGAAAAGCCCCAGAGAAAAGGAGGAAAGCTAATGTTGTGCCAATATTTTAAGGAGGTAAATGAGATGACCTGGACAATTATATACCTGTCAGTCTAACATTGATCCGGAGCAAAATGATGAAACAGCTGCTATAAGACTCAATTAATGAAGAATTAAAGGAGGATAATATAATTAATGCTGATCAACATGAGTTTATGGAAAACAGATCTTGTCAAGCTAACTTGATGGCTTTTATTGATGAGATTACAAGTTTGGATGATGATGGTAACTGTTGGTTCAAAAAGCTTAGACTTTTGTGAGCTCATGTTGATGACCATTCGATTACAAAAGCTAGACTGTTGAAAAGTCAACACAGAGCATATTAAGTTAGTCAAAGGTAGCTAACTGCTACCTCTCAAATAGTAATTTTAAATGGAAATCAAACACTGAATAAGTCAAAAGCACTTGTACTATCTGCTATTTTATTTTTTTCTACAGAAAACCAAAAGGAATTGCTGTGATTACAGTTTGAAGATGAAAAATAGCTTCAGTGGCATGTTGTGAAGAGGACTGGCTGCTTTCTGTGTAACTTGGGTGACTTGCCAAGCTAAACACAAAGAAATATTCTTGTCCCACAGACAAATCCCATAGACAAAAGCAATCAAGGTAATTTAGAGGGAACCTGTGAAGGAGCCTTTTCCAGGAAAAAGAATCAGAGTAGAGGCCCTAGGGGTCATGTGAGATGCACAAGACAGACAGGATCTCTTCCCAGGATGACATAAGCAAAAATGCTATGAGACTTTTTGCTTTTTCATAGAATTGTTTTGGTTGGAAATGACCCCTAAAATCACCAAGTCCAATCATTGACCTAGCACCACCATGTCCCAAAGTGCCATGTCTACACATTTTTGAATGCCTCTAGGCATGGTGACTCCACCACACCCCTGTGCAGCCTGTTCCAATGCCTTACCACTCTCTCAGTGAAGGAATTTTTCCTAACATGCAGCTTAAACCTCCCCTGTACAAATTGAGACCATCTCCTCTCTTTCTATCACTCAATACTAGGGAAAAAAAACAACTCCAACCTCACTAAAACCTCATCTTGGGTGGTTGTAGAGAGCAAAAATGTCTCTCCTCAGCTTCCTCTTCTCCAGGCTAAGCAATCCCAGCTAAATTCCCTCAGCTGCTCCTCACCTGGCATGTTCTTCAGGCCTTCATTGCCCTTCTCTAGACACTCCAGCACCTCAGTGTCTTTCTTGTAGCAAGGGCCTCAAAACTGAACACTGCTTACTAATGTACTTCATGCACTTCCACTGCCCACAGTTACAGAAAATACTGAACAACAAGGGAGGATTTCAAGGAATGCTGTGAGAATGATTGAAGGAGTGGAAAACCTGCCTGGTAGTATAAGACACAGGGAGACCAAAGTTTTTATCTTAGAAAGAAGGTTTTTTTTTATTGAAATGGTAACAGTCTAGAGAAGCTTATAGAGAGAAGAAAACTTAACTTTATCCATTTCTGAAAGCAGAAATGGACCAAGAACCAGTTCTTGAAAACTAAACTGTAGACTAGAACCAAAATTCAAATTTTTAATATTACATCTCCTACTGAATCCCTAGGATGTATTACATAACACTTTATGCATTCCTTATTTTTAGAAAATTATAAATCATGTCTGTATTTGCTCAGAGTTTAGTTCAATTAGAAATCAGTCAGAGGAAGACCTCTTATGACCTCTTGCAGGAGGTGAATCTGGGTAAAGAGAGACTTCATTTCACCTAGAAAGCCATTAAAATGTTATGAATAAACATAATTAAGGTTGTTCTTCTCTCTGACCTGTGGTGTGAGTTACAAGCCCACTCATGCTCTCAGGAAAACAGAAGGGCTTTTCTGAGATGAGAGTCCAGAAGAGATCACAGAATCACAGAATGACAGTTTGGAAGGGACCTCTGAAGATCATCTAGTCCAACCCCCAGCCAGAGCAGCATCAACCAGGTTAAATCAAACAGGACATGTCCAGGTGGATTGGAGTGCCTCATGAGATGGAGACTCCACAACCTCTCTGGGCAGCCTATTCCAAGGCTCTGCCACCCTCAAAAGTGAGGAACTTTTTCATTATGTTTAAACTGAACCTCCCGTATTCTCATTTGTGCCCATTGCCCCTTATCCTGTCCCTGGATACCACTGAAAGAGTCTGGCTCCATCCTCCTGACACTCATTCTTTAGATATTGATCAGCATGGATGAGATCCCCCTCACTCTCCTCTTCTCCAGGCTGCGTTTCTTTTACATTTCCTTCTGACATTTCATGGAGTCCATCAATCTGCTTGTGTGACAAAGTGAGACCGCGTTAGACAGGAGCTGTCTTCTGCAGCTTGGTATCTCTGCACCAGCTTCCACTGCTCTCTGAGAGCCTGGGGAGCAGCCGGGAGGAGCAACCAGGGGAGGCAGCCGGGGGAAGCAGCCGGGGGAAGCAGCGGGCAGGACCTGCAGTGGCGCTGGCTGGAAATCCGTGCATCATCCACAGGCATCCAGAAGAACGGCTGGCTCTGCTCTCAGGTGGTGTCTGTACATGAACACAGTGCCCTCTTTTGACGGGTTCCACTCTAAAGAGTATCAACGCTCAGCTGTGGCTGAGAGCTGCTAGAGCTCTTCCAACTGCTCAGATGCTGAAGAGATCTCTCCACAAAGGCAATATGAGATTTCCTCCTACTTTTCTGTTTGTCCATGAAGTTTCCTATTTGAAGATGAGATTTTTTTTTTTTTGCCTTTTCCCATAAGACTTTTATTTTTCTCCATTTCTAAGGTTGTAATCAGACTTCTGTCACAGCTTCATCACAGACAAAACTATCCTTGTGTTTTTCAAATGTCAGGATTTTTAGCCTCCAAATATTTGCTGGAAACAGAGCCCATCTATTTCAGAATTGAAATGTTTTGTTAGATAGATTATTATTCACTACATATACAGAAATGGAAATCAGATTTGATAGCAGCTTATGGAAAAGGCAACTTTCAAGCATATTACTAGTAGAATGGTTAAAAATACCTTGTTTATGAAAATACATTCATGATTCCATGAGAATGAAGCAAATAGAAGAAACAATGGTCTCAAAGAGTAATTTGACCTCTGTGTTGGCCAATTTTACAAGTGAAAGGAAATTCCAGTGTTAGGAAAATGATTTCTCCCTTGTGTTACCTTGCCCTAGGCAAAATGAGAACACATTTATCTTCCAGATGAGGCATATAAGAGGCAGAATGTTTAAGCAACTCGCTAAAGGTTACACAAGTTTATAGCAGACAGATAACAAAAATCCACTCCGTGAATGTCCAAAGCACCTAGCATATGAAGTGTTTCAAATCTCTGTGCTCAGGTCTACTGAAATGCAGGATCAATAATATTAATTTACCTATACAATGTTTTAACATCCTCAACTGAGAAAGCATTGACTGAAAATAAAGTAGTGATAGCATTATTAGACTCTACTTTCTTTTTTTTTTTTTTTCCCCTGAAAGGCACAGAAAACAGCAGTACTAGTTAAGAAAATCACTGTAGAAATTATGTCCACAGAAAGCAGTGGTAAGCCTCCAGGATGACAATTTTGATACCCCACCCCTGTGTGAAGCCACAAAACGCTCAGAAATCCCTCCTCCTCCTCCTCTCTGATTAATTCTTTTTTTCCATTCACCCACAGACACTGAAGCTCTTTGGGAACTGCCAGAGGAGATGCATTCTTGCTATCACTCCAGCCTGCTTGGAGAATAAACTCAGCAGCAAGGATGCAAAGACAAATTTGGCTTCGGAGCAGGCTTTTGCCACTTGTGTGCAGCAGTTGGTGGCTCAGGAAGGCCACAGATGCTCCAATGGGAGCCTTGTGCTGCATCCCAGAGCAGGAACCTCAAGTTAGGTTCAACTTTCAGCCTCATGTATAATTTGCTATTATTTGTGACTAGCATTCACAATGGCAGGTATGTGATGGCTGCATTGTCTACAAAGTCAGTGTATGACAGAGTGCCCGGGACACATCATTCTCTTTGTCAGTCTAACAGCTTGCTGAGCTTCCCCATCCTATTCCCATCACATTTTGAAAACTGGCATGTCCTTTGCCTGTGCACAAGAAGTTAGAATAGCACTGCTGCTACTTCAGACGCTCATTAGCAATAATGAAATACCTGGAAATTTCCCTTACTGGTTAGAATTTCCAGCTAGAAATGGTGCATCACATTATTTACGAAATCCAGTCCCTTGAAATCACTTGAGATCCTGACTACATTCAGTGAATGGATCATCCTTATTAGTTTTATTACTTAAATCTCATCTCAGGTATGGATATTGTTGAATAGGGAAGGTAAATCTTATTCATCTCTACATACCAGTGACTCAAGATTTCTGTGCAGAGAGGAAAGGCAGCCTGTTTTTCTCTCCAGTAACCAGAGTGCATGACATGATCTCAGACCTCCAGCATAGGTTGGTGGGAATAACAGGGTTTCCAAATAGAAGCTAAGCATTTTTCCATCTTTGCAGCAGCTGGGAAGTATGACTAAGCTTCCCATTTCCATCCCTCATTTCATTCATGAAATGATGCTCCTCCTTTTTTCCCTCACCCTCTGGCTAGTTGTTGTCTGGTGACTTCTACAAGGCTTAAATTCCTGCCTGAAAGGGATAATGCTGGTTTTCTCATTCAGTTAAAACAAAGACTTGCTTAGCAAATGTACACATTTAAATCCACCTTAATGTTTCAAATATCATTATTTTCAGTAGAAACTGCTTCTTAGTTAAATGGCTTTCAGGCATCAGACTATTATATGACAGATGATTTTGTCACTATGCAAAATGTGAAACCTGTAATCAACTTGTTATGGCATTTCACAAAAGTATGTGACAGTAAAATAAGTAAACTGTCATTTGGGCAATCAAGTCTTGAAATCCTGCAGGAGGGGAAAAAAAATGTACCTGACATTCAATCTTCATGGTAGGTATGAGGTTCAAAAAATAATTTAATACTGCTACTGTCTTACAGGTTTGAATAGAATTCTTACTGCAGTGTGCTTAAGACTGCAATAACGTTGTATTATGTTTTAAACATGTATTTTCCCCCCAGTTGATTTTTCCCCCAGATAATGTATATGTACAACACACAGCAAGGTCTGTTAACAAGCTGTTGGTTAAATCCAAACAATATTTTCCCTTTATTATTGATGACAACATGATCGATTACCAAGCACTCTCAGACTGGTTTGATATGAGAATGGCTGCAGCAGGCAGGAGCCCACGCTGATTCACCAGTGTCTGCAGACTAGCAGCAGGGAAGGACAAGCTCCTCCATGCCTGGAATGCTGGGGATGGTGTGCCACTGAACCCACCATGCCGTGCTGGCTTTAAGGGATGTCACACAAAAGTTTTATTGAAGGAAAGGGACATACAAGCCATGGCTCATGTGCCACTTGTGGCCCTTCAGGCCAGCTCATTTAGCCTGCAGCTTGCTCTCAGAAGTCCTTGTTCTCCCTTGGGGCTGCAGGTTCGATGCAGCAGGCTGGCAACTGCAGCCCTCTCTGGCTCCCTTCTTCTCTAGGCACTCCCCCGGGCTCAAGAAACGAAGAGGCTAGGGATAGGCTTACAACCACTTCATAGTTCCTGTCAAATCACTGAGGGGGGCATTTTGGCACTCAGAGGTGTTTTTCCCACTCTGCTTGAAGAGCAGACACCGAATGTGTCCAGGCACTGCAATGTGCTCTCAGAACTAGGACTACAAAATTAATCTGGAACCTGTAGAATGAACCTGTAGACTGTTTCCAGTCATTAGTGACAATCAAAAACTTTGGAACTGATGATTTATCAGAGATGAGTTATAAAAATAAGAATAAAATTACACTTGATTATGAGAATCATACAATCATTTTGGTTGGAAAAGACTTTAAGATCATTGAGTCTAAACATTCTCTAACTCTACCAAGGCTGGTGCTAAACCATGTCCCTCAGCACCACATCTCTGCAGATTTGAACAACCTCCAGGGATGGGGATTTAGACAACTCCCTGGACAGCCTTTTCCACGATTTGAGAACCATTTCAGTGAAAAAGTTTCTTCTCATATCCAAGTTAAACCTCCTCTGCTGCAACTTGAGTCTATTTCCTCTTTTTCTATCACTTGCTACCAGAAAGAAGAGATGGACCCCCACCTCACTACAACCTCCTTTCAGGTAGTTGTAGAGAGCAAGAAGGTCACCCTTCAGCCTCCTCTTCTCCAGACTAAACAACCCCAGTTCTCTCAGCTACTCCTCACCAGACCTGTTCTCCAGATCCTTCACGTTTGCTACCCCGCCCTGTCTCCAAAAATGAACCCAGTAGTCCGAGTGTAGCCTCACCAGTGATGAGCACAGGAGGAAGAGTGAAGAGAAACAGGGAAAGCTATTTTTATCTTTTCTTTTTTTCCCCTTCCTTTCTTGTGTTCTCTGTACAGTTACAAACCACCCGGTGAAAACACTGAAATCTGCAAGTTAATATTTTGCATGGAATAACCTTCAGCAAAGAGCACTGCACAGCCTGGCTTTGCAGAAAATTGGTTTTGTTTTGACAAAGTTATGAATGTCTGGAAATTACTCACTGAGCACACACAACAGGCCTTTTGTTCAGGCTAACTGGGAACCTACAGAATGATATTACTGTATGTACACAGCTGATCTTGCTCCGTGCTGAAGCTGTGGAGTCCCAAAAGGCTTAGACTGGCCTAGGAAGGGATCAGAGTATTTGACCTAATGTGAGCTGAATCATAGAATCTTAGAATCATAGAATCTTTGAATCATTAAACTTGGAAAAGACCTTTAAGATTATCAGGTCTAACTCTCAGCAAGTTTGCTGATGGTACAGAACTGGAAGGAGTGGCTGGTACAGCAGAAGCCTGTCCTGCAATTCAGTGAGACCTGGACAGGCTGCGGAGCTGGACAGAGGGGAACTTCATGAAGTTCAACAAGGGCAGGTGTGGAGTCCTGCACCCGGGGAGGAATAACCCTCTGCACCAGTATAGGTGAGGGGGTTGGAAAGGAGCCCTGTGGAATAGGACCTGGGAGTCCTGATGGACAGCAAGTTCACCATGAGCCACCAATGTGCACTTGTGCCCAAGAAGGTCAATGATCTCCTGGGGTGCATTAAGAAAAGTGTGGTCAGCAGGTCAAGGGAGGTTCTCCTTCCCCTCTACTCTGCCCTGGTGAGGCCATAACTTGAGTATTGTGCCCAGTACTTGTAGTCAGTTTAAGAGAGACAGGAAATTACTGGAAAGGGTCCAATGAAGAGACACAAAGATGATTAGCGGACTGGAGCATCTCTCTTATGACAAGAGGCTGAGAGACCTGAGGCTGTTCAACCTGGAAAAAATGCAGCCTGAGAAGGGATCGTATCTAAAGTATGGAGACCATGAGGATGGGGCTGGGCTCTTTTCAGTGGTGCCAGGACAAAGGGCAATGGCTACAAACTAGAACACGGGACGTTTCACTTGAAGTTAAGGAAAAATTTCTTTCCTTTGAGGGTGCTGGAGCACTGGAACAGGCTGACCAGAGAGGTCGTGGAGTCTCTTTCTCTGGACACTTTCAAAATCCACCCAGATATATTCCTATGCAACCTGAGGTAGGAGAACCTGCTTTGGCAACAGGGCTTGGACCAGATAATCTCCAACCCTCACTATTCTGTGATTCTGTGAAAATCACATATATCATTCTTGTGACTTTGCTGTTTTTAAATATAAAATGCTTTTTTTTTTTTTTTTTTTTTTTACCACCCAACTCCTCAGTCAAATAGGATTCACTATACCAGAAGAGATCAGTACACAAAGCTAACACGTCTGGGATGAGGCAGAGGTAATTATATAGTGACTGCAGAGTCTACTGCTACATCTTGTCTAGTTCAAAGCTAAAGTTCAAACAACCAGCTAATATCTGCACATCGATGTCACTTCTGTAAAATGCATGAAAGACACGCTGAGGAAGTCAGGAAAGACCATTTGAGTCCAGAGGCACCTGAGCTGGATGTCTCTGCTCTCTGAGCCTCAGCAGCTCCACAGTTTTCTTTGTTCTCAGATACAGCTCTCTTAGGTTCTAAAGTGACTGGGTTCATCGTGCCTGGTGCTCTGCATGACCAGCAATTTGACAGGTCAGTGCTGCTTCTGATAGCAGAGAAACTGACAACCAGAAGGATGCCCCTATGGAGCAGAGGAAAACCAGTGTCACTGCTGTGTATCTCTTTTGCTCCCCTCTGCTCATTGTGTTAAGAGGCATTTTAGGAATCATAACTGTTCATTTGGCAGCCTGACAACTATTCTGACAAACTTGGTCAGAAGCTCAGAGACAAACTACATAGAGTTCTGAGCTTCCAGTTTCATGGAGTATTTGTGCTGCAGACAAATACCCACATGTGCTCTGAAAAGCCAGTGATGTTTCTCCAGTTCATAATTGTTGATGTCATTGCTACAACTGCCTCTGCTAATGGGCAGCTCAGCAAAAAAGTGACCTGGTCTGAATGCAATGTCAAGATTGCTGCTGATGACACAGCAAGTACAAGCTTTGGAGGCTGATTGACACTTGACATATCGTTTCCCACCAACTTCACGTATTCTGGATGCTTTTCAGAGCAGAGGAAGGCTGGACCATGCTACTAAGTGCAGACAATCCTCATCATGATGACAAGCAGAATCAGTTCCCCGAAAGCAATTATATTTTTCTAAATTTGCCCTGTTTCATCCTTCTTTTCCTGCCGTCACCCTGCAGCTCCTGGCCTCTGCCCGATCCCTCCAGTCCTCCAGGCAGCCTCTCCTGCTCTGCCCTCTCTTCTGTCCTCCTTAGGGCGCGAAAAGCTCGGGTGTGGGGTCAGGATGGAGACACCGCGTCCCTGCAGCGCTCGGGGAGCTCTCCCCGGTGCCGGCCGGAGCAGCAGCAGCCGCCGCCGGGGAGGAAGAGCCGGCTGAGGCAGCCTCCCCTGCACCGTCGGCCGCGGTCCGGCAGGCGGCAGCAGCGCGTCCCCTTGGGGCGCTGTAGCTGCGCCGGCTTCTCTCCGCGGCCGCGCTCTGCCCCGTTGTGCCAGTGCCGTGCACCCCGTTCCGCGGCCCTGCCAACCTCGTGCCCCCGGCGAAGGGCCCACCCTGAGCGGTAGCGGGACTGCAGCGGGGCCAGCTGGGCTTGGCACTGGTAGTGCGGTATGATGCGGGGGTAGTCCCGGGAGGGATGGCCGCGGAGCTGTCCCGCCGAGACAAAGGCCCCGAGCAGAGCCGCTCGCGCCGCGCCCTCGTAGACAAAGCGGCAGCCACCCGTCCCCGTCGCATCCCACCCGCACCTCCGCACCCTTCTACTCGGGAGCCCCCAGCCCAAGGGGGGTTCCCGCTGCTGGGGCTGCCCGAGCTGTACCAGGAGGAAGAGGAGGCGGAGGAAGAAGGCGGGGTTGGGGGGGCGGCTGTGCCGCGGGCAGGAGAGAAGCCGCTCTCCGAGCGTGAACTGAGCTCAGCAACGCCGCCTGCCTCGCCTCGCCTTGCCTTGCCTCTCTTCTCCGTCCCTCCCTCCTCCCCTCCTCCCGCCTCCCCCCCGCCGCAGACGGCTGCGAGCCCGGATGGTTTGCGAGCGGAGTTGAGGGGGCAAACTTTGAAGCCCAGATGCCTCTGGGGCTGCGCGGCAGAGCGCGGCTGCTCCTGCAGGCACCTGCCGCCGCCCTCCCCCCGGCGCTGCCGCCCTCCGCGAGGGCCGGCGGCCGCCCAGGCGGCGGGTGCTGCGGCTAGGGCGGGCGGGCGGCGGGCGCGCCTCCATGCGGGTCCCGGGCTGGGGCGCGCCGGCAGGCGGGAGCCGGGCGGCGGCCGGGCGGTGCTCTCCCGCCGCCTGAGTGGGCGCGGCGCGGAGCGGAGCGGGACGTCGGCGCGGGGTGCCGGGAGCCATGGGCTATTGCAGCGGCCGGTGCACGCTGGTGGCGGTGTGCGGCGCGCAGCTGGTGAGTGGCGGCGGGGGTGGCCCGCGGAGGAGGGAGGGAGAAAGGGAGGGGGCGGCGGGGCGGCTCCTGCGCTGCCCGGAGAGGGAGACCCGGGGGTGGGGGCCGGGAGAGGGGGGCAGCGCTCGGGGTTTGGAAGCGGAGCTGGTGGGACAGCGTGGGGACAGGTGTGAGGTGGCAGGGTGGGGAACGGGGGCCGCGTTACAGGTAGTTTAGCGGGGAGGGCGCGGTGGGCGCACGGCGGAGTTGGTAAAGTCGGACAGCTTGCCCCAGCCCTGTCTCAAGTTGGTGCCCGGTTTGCTTGGGCAGGCCGGTGTTTTGCTGCCTGGGGTAAAGCAGGGACGCGGCCGTGGCAGGGGTGATGCAGAGCTGGACCAGTTTGCCATACAGGTGTGTGTTGGAAGTTGTTATGCCTGAGCTCTTCTGCAGATGTGTCTCTTCTTCCTTCCCCTTCCTCCCCCCTTTCTGACTCACTGGGCAGTGTATAATATCATTGTCTCATTGTGTTGTACGAAACTAAAGCTATTACATATTTATCCTTACCTTTAGAGGAGACGTGTGGTGGCACTTGTAAGCTCAGCTACAAGCCAAACTAGGCTGAGTTTAAAAAGTAGGCACTGAGATACAATAACAAAGAAACTGAGTGAAAATAGACCTGCTTAGCAAGCCAGACACTGTGCAGTTGTATTGTGGCACCTTAAAACTGAGTGGGGTTGAAGTTAAGTAAGTAAAGAAATGTCCCTTCCTGTAATGTATACAAAGAGCATTTTATTTTTACCAAATCGGCTACTCGAGGTATAGAATTCCTATGGAGTTGGATGCAGTGATACACAGCTAAAAGACCTAGCAATGGAATATGCCCCAATTCTTGTTTTTTTAGACCAAGTGTTAATGTGCTGGCAGAACAGGTGCTGGAGGCACCTTTGTCAAGCAGTTAACCTTAGAGCTGGAAGGCAATAATTCATGGTAGTCCATCCTCTACATCTTACCGAATAGTTTTGCTGAGAAAGTGTCAGTATCAATAGCAACCAGCGTTCTTGCCAATTCCTTTCCTGCAGACAGGTACTAAGAGAACTACAAAAGAAAAAAGAAAAACAAAACAACAAACCAGTAGATTTTAGGGACCCCAAATCAGTAAAGCAGTATGTAGGATAAGGAAGATACATTAGCAGATCAGAAATTAAAAATGCCTGTGGTATTTCTATCGGTTGTAATCAACCCTTAATTCATTTGTGTTCTAGAAAACATTTTATTTGTATATGCTGTTCTCGACCTAAGTTATCTGATTCTTTGTAGCTGGATGTCTCTTATCAGATGTGATTTATTCATGCACACTGTCTAAAAAAAGAGTCTTGACTAGAAGTAGTGAATCTTGAGTGGAATGGTAGGAATGTAACCTTTTCCAGCAGTTTGGAAACATAAAATTAATCACTGAAGTTCTTCAGATCCGTTTAGGTTTCAGAGACATACTTTTCATTTTTTTTTCTGCAAAGAGAAACAAAATAGTGTAAATTGTACCTTTTAGAGACTAAAGGTTCATGTAGATATTTGTTTATTTATTTAGTTAGTTATAAATGCATCCAGCAACTGGGAGGTTATGATGACTATGGAATGTAGTGAGATGTTAAATTGTTATTGTTTGGAGAGTCTGTGAAGGAAAACATATTTGCTAACTCATGGTGACAAAAATCTGTGCAAAACCCCTAGTCAGAACATCAACAGAAACACCCTGTAGGGATGTATCAGCAGGTGGATAAACAGGTAACCTAATGTAGAATTGTAGCAGTGCTGTGAAGTGGTTTTAAACTACAGGATCAAATGTATGTATATATTTTAGACAGCAAATATTGTCTTCTGGAATGGCTTAAGAAAACTTTTAATGTGTTTTTGTAAACGGGAAGCAAAGCTGAACGTTTTAACTGAGCGAGAGGAGGATGTGCTAGCAGCAACCCGGACCTCTGCATCACTCTTGGCCAATGTAATGACATTTAGAGGGGTTCAAAGCAGGAATGGTATTTTACATGAGAAAAAGAAGTTGGGAATGGAAAGAAGAAAAAGAAAGATGCATGTTATTAAAATCACTTGCCTTATTCCTTCATGAGCCTTATACCATCAGGTGGGAACAAGTCATGAGTTTTAAGTCAAGGAGACTTAACTCTTCTAAGCAGACCTATGGGTGATTGATCAGTTGTCAGTACTTTTTAGTGAAAGGCTATTTGAAGGAGCAAATGCTGTCATGATTCATCCTATAATTAGCAGCCATGTTAATGCAGATGCAAATCAAAAACAAAAGGATGAAGAAGTTGTCTGGCCTGAGGGGATGGTCATGGGAAGTATTTCTACAATGATAACCGTACTTCAAAAGAAAAAAGTTTTAATGTGAAGATTATTTACTACTGATACCTGGGTTTCAGATTTAAAGTGGCCATGTTTGAAGTAGAAAAATATAATTTTGTCTGAGGAAAAAAAAGTTTGTAAAACTAAAAGTTTCTTCCTTTTTTGTATTTTAAATGGAAATATTTTTATTCCATCTCTGCAGAGCAAAGGTGTGGTACTCTAATTGGTCTTTGTAGGCACTGTACAATAAATAATACTGAGGAGTACTGCAGTTCATTAGAGGTGTTGTTGTGTATTGTACATATATAAATGATGAGGTGCCATAAATGGACAAAATAAAGGAGGTTGTTTCAAGAACTGGTGCAGGAGTAGACCTGCAGCAACTTTAGAGACCTTGAGCAAGCAGAACTATTTTAATAAATGCATTTTAAATGCTTATAGCCAAGGCAACATACTGTGCCATCAAATGATCAGAAAGCTCTAGGAATGTTTGTGCTCTCAAGGGCATGGTGATCATTGCTCCCCTACTTATTAACATACATATACCTTCTTCTTTGTGCTCTCATTTGTACTATGGAAAGCAACCTTTGACAGCTCATTTTCCTCTGAGTTTGTAGCCAATAAGAATTACCAGCAAGTAAGAGCTAATTTTGCTGATGTTGTATGCAAAGCTAATTATCTCAAAATATCTTTTGTTTTTAATTTATTTATTTATTTTTAAGATACTAATTTTGGTCTCCCTTTTCCTTTGTCCTTCTGAAGAGAACCCTGGGCACAAGGAGTTTTGCTTATTTTTGTTGTATGTTAACTATCCTGGTTTCATTGGAAGTATTCTCTGCTATTGCATTTTGTTACACCTTTAAACCTCTTTATTTTTGAGTGTCTCCTTTTCTCTTAATAGCTTATGTCAGTAACACTAATATCTTGTTGCTTAGGTTCTTTAATAGCAGGAACAGCAAAGGTGAAACTGCCAAGATGATTGCACTTTCTAGAAGGCTTCAAGGGAAACCACTTTGAAACTTTCTACATGTCATTATTGCTGCTTGGGAAAACCTGGAACAGTGGCAATACAGTAAAAAGTATTGTGTGTTTTCAACTTAGAAGGTGTCTGCCCAAGTGCAGCAGTGAGAAAGGACAACATTTCATAAGGAAACTTTAGGTCTCCAGAAATCATCACCTAATTCTTTCTATCCATCAGAGAAAGATTGCCATACTCCCAAGGCTAATTGTATAGCAGATAGTTCAGCCTTTGTGCTGCCTTCTTTGTTTCCATCTAAATTTACTGAACTTAGTTACATCGTTCTTTCTGTACATGTTGCCTGGATGTTTTTGGGTTTGCTTCTTTTTATTTATTTATTTATTTATTTTATTTTAAGGAAGTAAATTGTAATGCAGTTGAGATATTCCAGCTAAGTGTTAAAAACTACATAGTATCTGTACAAAAGCTGCATATATGCCAAGGCTCAGTTAGTGATTTTGGGCTATTCAGCCTGATGGGCATAAACTCCCCAGTTTCTGAAAATCACTTCTGAAAATGTCTCTCACAGGTATCAATGTGTGAGGTTTGCAGTCTCCTTTTCCTCACTAACACCTCATGCTTTCATGCATAAGCACACAAACACACAACTTGGTTGTACCTCTTTGTGATCTCTACCTGTTCATAGTTCTGGCTGAAGCCAGTGGCCAAGAGTGTCATTTTAGCCAAGCAGAATGACAAAAAACATCCAGATTTGATTGCTTTTGATTAGGTAAGACCAACCTTTATCTTTGCTTACAGCTAATGAAAAGAATGACTGAAATGCAAGCGGCTTGATGGAAATGTCTTCATTCTGTGCTTTTCCATAAATGAATAATGCGAAGTAAGAGAAAATTCAAATACTTAATTTCAAAACCTGCATCAGCCAAGGTAATTTCTGTGTTCACCTGTGATACCAATATCCACAAACACGTTTATTTACCTTGTGGCACGTGAAGACACGTGTTTGATCAGTGATAGCTACCGCTCAAAGTCAAGAGATTAATTGCATGAAGACTGGGAAGTAGTATCTACTGTGTGCCTTCTGTGACTTCTGATCTCGAGTGAGAAGCCCATCATCCATATTGCCCACATAATCTGAGAGAAGTGAAGAGTATCCTGCTCTTTTCCAGTTCTCACGTGGCTTATAGAGCTCAACAATACATGTAACCATGTTACATGTAGAGAACAGAGCTTGGCTCTTCAAGGAAAAGGCTGCCTCAGTCATCAGTCCTGTAAAGTTTTGATTTGCCTGTTTTAAACACGAGCAGCAAACATTCTTATGCTCACTCAGACACTTCAAGAGTGGTGCTCATGGCAAGTTCTAGACTGTATTGCAAATCTACCTACAAGGTTTAGTAATTTAATACTGTGAGTATCCTTGCTTGGGGAAAAACTCATGTTTTAACAGTTTGAAGGTTGAATTGTCTCTGGCCCTTCAGGGAATGAGGTTTGCCAGATTAGAGCTGAGGTCCCTCTGGGAGAAAAGCAAAGGCATTCACACCAGATGCTCCCTAGGGGTTGGGTACTGTGCAGTTTTATGTAATAAAGAACATTTTTTGTTTTGTTTTGTTTTAATATGGGCTCTTACACAGTGATTATATTATCAGGGTACTTTCCAACAGCACACCAGCCCACATAACTAGTGTCCATAGCTTGCTTATTCTTTTTTTTTGCTGTAGGAAAGCAGTAGTGAAATTTTTGTTTACTTCTAGTTGCTGGATTTTGGGGACAGTTGCATTTTTCTTTCTGTCTGTGTGTTTTAATTGTGTTTCATTGTCACTGTTGCCAGTGGTTTTCAATAGCAGCTTTAGGAGAGAGGAGTCTGCAATGGAATATTCTGATGACATCTACATGTTCTTCCATTTTTCTGCTAGCTAAATGGGAATGAAAGATCTGGGCTTTCCATGTGGAATGGAAAGTGATGTTGCTGCTCTAAGCCTGTGGATCTGTAGATTTAGCAATCTAAAAAGACAGTAGCAGTTTAATACTTAAATACTGTCCTTAAAATTGTGACTATGTCAAAAACTGTTGTCCCTGCCTACTTTAAAGCTTCTTACTTTGCTTGAATTTTGGTAGGAAAGTGAAAGTCTTAGTTTTATTATATCCAAAGCCATTGTGATCCTACTTGCAACGAAAAAGAAGTCCTGTGAGCAGCAGATTTGCAGCAGGTGTGTGTTTGAAACAGTAGGTTTTGAGATGTTGTAGGGAATATCTAAAACTAGGAGTTGATTGCGAATTCAGAGAGCTGACATGTTTTGTTGCTATGAGAGAAATATGGAGCAACTTTTTTAGTTTCAAGTGAGACCTTGGTAGAAAAATAAACACTCTCTTTCTATTCTGTCTTTGAGATAAAATCCCAAGGATTCATAACCAAACTGGTTGGTGTTTTTTTTTTTTTCCCCTGATAACTTGATGTCAGAAATACTGGTGCATACAAGAAAAAAATGGATATCAGAGGCAACAGTCCATTATGTCATTTTAATTTTCATAGCTTGATGTTCACTGTGAATGGGGCAATATTATTTTTCATAGAAGTGTGAAGGAGTAATGATTGTGAATAACCAATCATGCACTTCAAGAAAAGCAGAGCACGTTGTTTTAAGTTACAGGGGTAAAGGATTTTGCACTGGCTGAACTGCATGTTCAATTCACTGCTTTCTGAAGCTGAACTTCTTTAGAGTTCAGTGGGCAGACTCAGCATTCAGATGCTGTGATGATGGGTAGGAGGGAAAGGTTTAAATAGATTAAGAGGAGTTGAATAAACTACCTGAATGTAGGGACCTAGAATATCTAGCAAAGTTACTTTTCTTGTATAGCCATGAGGCAAATCTTTGCCAGTAGGAATTAATTTCACATTGACAGAGATCTGAGCTAGCAGCTTGAATGATGAGCAGCAGGGTAGGGTAGTTTTTTGTTTCTTTTGTTTTGTTTTTTTTTTTCCTCTTTCCATATTCAGTTTCTTTAGTAAAAGCACTAAAGTAAGCATTTTAAAAAGACACTAAAAACTCTGCATTCACTGGGGGGAAATCTCTCATTATTCTGTGATTCTGTAGTCAACAGAAAGGAGTAGGCTCCATTGCAGAGTGGTTGAAAGCAGGAACATGTTTTGATTTGGTAGCGACTTTACTGTCCCAGGCCGTGGGAATGTATGGAAGTGCAGCAGATGAAGTTTGTTAGCAAGTACTTGGTGACTTGCTCTGGGAAGGAATCTATTTGAGGTCTTCTTGATGTCCTGGTGCATGTGATGACAAGGGGCTCGACATCTAGTTTCAATTAGCATAAAGCTCTGAGAACCTTCCCTGGACTTAGGGACTAGTGATACTCAGCCAGTGTTTGCTCTGGAGACTGATGTCAGTGCCTGGTTATCCCCATACAGGACAAACTGCCTTTTTGGTCCCACGGTTCCACTGAGGTCTAGAGATTATTCCAAGTGTACAATGCTGAAAGTTATGGTTCTGAATTTAAGTGACATTTAACAGAGAAAACCAATAATGAGTGCTTTCATATTTGGGTAGGGTTAAGGCTATTGGTGGTTTGACCACACTGGAATAGACTGAATCTCTAGGCCCCACTGTGGCTGGAAGAGGGACTGCTCCAGGGGGCAGGTCAGAGTGCCTAAGGTTGTTTTTTGCCCTAAACTGGCTTTTAGAGATGTCTTAAGTAAAGCAGTTCTCGTAAATAAACTTTTTGGGAGAGGAAAGGAGAGAAGAAATCACAGACCCATTGCATGCTGTTTTGCCATCTACAGTACTTGTTACTTACTTTTTCTTCTTCTTGCATTTTCAGTAGTCATTTTCTGAGGCACTTTTGGATTTTAAGGATGATTCTGATCTACAGACTAATAAACGCTATTTTGGAAAGGTATTTGTCTCTTTCTTGACTGCAGAAGGAAACTAAGGATCCTGATTTCACCAAAGCAATGTCAGTTTCTGTGCACATGTCCCTTAAGATCTCTTTCTAGCCCCCCCCCAAAAAAAAAAGAAAAGAAAAAAAAAGCTGAAATCAAATGGATAAAACTAATTTATGCTCACTTCGACTTTCAGGTGATTTTCTGTAGCTTCCAACAGGAGTGAACAAGACAGGGACCACTGTAAATAGTGTGATCATAAAGAGTATGTTGAAAACAGTAACTTTAAAGCATCAAATAGTTTATTGTCATCCAGATTAATCTTTATATGTTTTCATATTATGGTGAGTGAAATAGAGCTGCTGTTGAGTGCTCTCTGACTTGTAAAGTAGAATGGACACAATAGTTGAAATGACATTTTATTGCCCCTGTGGCAAATAAACATTTCACAGTTTGTTATTTTATCCCCTTTCCCCAGATGTATATGTACCAGCTGGATGGCAACTGACAATTGATGCAGCATTTTCTCATTCCATAACCCCCTGACAGAAATGACATTTAGAAGAAAAACTACTGATTTCTGTCTTCACTGAAAAGTAAACATGCATAGCTAATAGTTCTACTCACCACAGATTATACTTATGCATTTTTAATAAAAACTTGATTTTAATTCATACATATCTTATGAGAAATGTTTATCAGTTTAGAGCTCTGCTGATTCCCACTTAAATGTTTACATATATCCAGATACCTTGAAAAACATCTTTCATTTGAGGCTCAGGTTTACCTTTTGCACACAGACTTGCTTCTTTGCTGCCTGTGTAAGGATGTAATGCATAGAAGAAACACAGATTGTTGTACTGATTGCTAAAATCAGTAAAAGTGCCATTTATATGACATAAATGAATCTCAGATTTTCCTCTGCTGCTTCAAGTAATAGCTTTCTAACATCAGAGTTTGGGCTTTATTTTCTGATCTTTTTTTTTTTTTTTTCTCAGCTAAGGTGTTAGGTTGTAACTCAAGTGACAAGTCAGCAGTTACAAGTAACTGGCAAGTTACCAGTTGTATGAATGGGAATAGGAAGCATTTATTGTATCCTGTATTCATACCACAACAAATTGAGGTCTGGTTCCTCACCCTTCTTTTCCTATGAAGTAGTTCTCATTAGCAGAGTTTTGTGCAGAAGGCAGCACATGGGGTTAATCCTGTTATTTCTGAGAGGCATGTGGGCATGGTGGTGCCTGTCATGTTTATATGTCATGCCACCTTTCAGAAGGCAAAAATGCAGCACCATTTGTAGGTGGTGGGAGAGGTGTATGCTATCTCATTTAAGCATAGGCTCAGGACCACCTTCTGGAGGTGGCTGCCTCTTTCCATTGACTATATGGGGATCTTTGCGTGGCTGTCCAGCTGGGAACAAAAGCCCAGCCTCTCTTCTGCATGCACCTTTATTTACTTAATTCAATAATTAAACCACCTGAACTTTGGTAGTATTTTTGTACTAAAGGAGAGAGGACAGACAGGAGAATTCAGGCAAAATATACAAGAGTGATGCATTGCGTTTCTTCTGGATGAATGGAAGTTGTGTCAGAGGCCCACAGCAAGGGTCAGAGGACTGTCCCTGTTAACCTTGGATAATATTTTCTGAGTGATCCCATAGTAGTGAATGAGATTGATCTACAAGGACAAGACAGTATTAAGAGATAGGGAGTCTCAAATCTAAGGTACCGACTCATATTTGTGTAAGAAAGCTTAATTGTCTTAGGAAGTGATGTAATTCCTTTCCAGGTGACTCACACCATGGGTCAATTTGCTAATTAAGAATTCCTTTAAACTTCTTTATAGACAGACTACTAATTGGCCCTCAACAAGTATATTCTTCTTGTTTGAAGATAAAAAGCTTTTGTGAGGAAAGGAAGATAGATGCTACGATGTCTCTTTAGAACAATGAGTGGATCTCTGAAAAGCCATTCTTCAATAATTAAACAAAATGTGAAGTTTGCAAATTTTTGCTATGGCCAACAATGGCCCAGCATTTTTCATTATCCTCTGGTCCCAGTCTCTGTGGCAGGCTGTTCTATTACAGAGCACAGAAACAAAAGGAGAAAAAAGCCTGTTGTGTGTCATTGCTGCCTTCACAAAGCCACAAATGCATTAAACTCAAGATACTGTTCATTGTGCACTTGAGCCACCAGTGACAAAGGTGCTGTGAGTACCACTGAATATCAGGCAGTCATATGCCATTACATCACTGTTCAAATTGGCAGAGCAAATGGCAGTAAAACAAAGGAAAACATTAGCAGCTGAAGGAATGCAAAAGAATAAGAGGCTTGTCTGGGGAAAAAAAAGAATGGAAAATATGGTTGTTTTTGAAAGTTGTGGGGGTTTTTTTTTTTTCTTTCTTTCTTTTATTTATTTTTATTTTTTCATTTATTTTTAAGTTCTTGGCCATACCCATCTCATGCTCTTGATGCCAGTTAGCTTTTATTTTTCTTGACACTAGTAGCAGTCACAGGCAGTGACAGCAGCTGGTAACAAGCCAGATGATGGCACTGGTAGTGTTAACATAAGACATGGGCTCCAGTGGATCCCGAAAATAGAGCTCATTTCCTTGGATTTTATCAGACTGGCTTTCCTAAGTGTGGAGCTGGCAGTAAATTTGGTACTAGCAGAGGGAAAACCACAACAAGCTGGATGCAGCATTCAGCAATATACCTAGCAGTGTCTGCTTCTGGTGCTGGCAGCTTCTCAGAATATTTAGAGGAGCTGCTGTCTGGTACAATCTATTTTTTCCTCTGTCACCCAGGGAGAGGGTCGTAATGGCAGGTACAGAAGAAAGTTGTTGGCCTCAACTGCTGGAAGAGGTGGTGCCTGTTCTGTGTCGTGCTAAACTGTGCTTTTTCAGATGCATAATAAAAGTTATTTATGGAGACCGATAAAGTGGTATCTGTTGTGTAATATCACAGATAGGCATAAGGACAATAACAAAAGGCAGCTGGTTTAGTAAGCTCTATTTGCTGCAGAAATGTGCTGCTCTTTGCAAACTGGAATAAAAAAAGAAGGTGGGGGGTTAGAATGTGGTGGTTTTTTTCTGGTTCCTGGCATTTGCTATCATTCCTGCTTTGCAGTGTGACAATTATGTGGGTCCCATGTCAGTATTATATTTGTCATGACTAGTGTCTTATTAGAGGACAGCTGCTTCTCTCTGCCCAGCACATATATACACATAACTACCACTGACAATAACAGAAGTGATGAGTGTAGCCCTCCCCTGCACTGTACCAACGGGGGATGCTGGAGATCTCATGGCTGCAGTTAATTAATGCAGGTGTAAAACCAGGAATGAAGCAGTGTTGAATCTGGGGCTATTCCCATGCTGGTTCAGAGTGCAGTGCCTGTAAGGAGGCTTTGAACTTTCAGCAATTATTACTTGGCCCTTGTAACAGGTGAGTAAGAGAGGCACTGTCTGAATGTGTAACATCTGAGTCTCTTTGATCATGCTGAGGACCTTCACTGGAAGGCCAGAGAGACGCTCAGGTCCCTGTCAACCTAGAGCAGCCTCAAGGAAGGTTGGCGTGCAGAGGATATTGCCAAGTTGTAAGTGTTTTATGGTAACTCCTCAGAATCTCCGAGGAGCATTTAAAAAAGGAGGTGACTGGCAGATTTCTCCAAAGTTCCCCAGATGCTGTAATGATGCTTCAGCTGCTGTCACTTCTGCTGAGAACTGAACTAATTTGGAACAAAGGAGAATACAGGAGTGGCACAGTGCCATCATGACACTGTTAAGAGCTAATATAAACTCAGCTGGACAAAAACATTTCCAGTGAACAGCAAGGTTCATTGGCCATGCCAAACCCAAGAATATATTCTCAAGAGCCACCTCTTGGCATTTTAGCTATTGGAATGAGTTGGGTGTGTGTAGATCCTTAAGCACCTGCATGGTGGGCAGCTCAGACTGGCTTAGGGACTCTCTGTGTTCATGTAAGTTTCCCTTCTTGTTATTGTTTTTTGTTTGCTTTTCAACATTTAAGTCAAACAGAAGTTCTGCAGTATTTGGGATGACTAATTGGATTTCCAGGTGACCACAAGCCCTGACTTTTTTGGAAGGTGAAAACTATTATTAAAACTGCAGCATCTCTTCCAGGTAGTTTCCTTACTAATTTAAGACAAGTCAGTTCTACAAAGCTGTGGTGATGAATGGATTGAACAGTTAATACTTGACATTTCATTTTATGATTATACCATTTAAAAATAGCTGGCTTTTGGCACACTGCTAGTATGTTTTTAATAAGATCCCTGTCACCTTTCAGTTTGAGGTCTCTGGAGGATGACCACACTGAACATCTTAGCTGCTCTGATGTTTGGTGCCAAGTATGAACACATTCAAAAAAGGTGGCTCAGGAAGGTGAGGACATTCATTTGCCCCCACAGATGGAGTCAGTGGTAAACTAAAAAAGATTTTTAAAAAATTAATCAGAAGTTTTAAAATATTTTAAAATAAAAGAGATGTTAAATCTCTGTAAAAAGTGAAAACTGGTGATACCACCAAGTGCCAGAAGAGCACTTTAAAACAGCCCTCTGAGGTGGTTTGGAAGGTATGTCTGTCATAACTGGAATATATGGGAGATGCAAACCTTGTATTTTAACCTCTCCAGATTTCAGGAGAGCTTCATTTTAAACTCTGTACCTCAGGCCCACCTGCACATTTGGAACAAGATTTTGTCTGCTGTCACAGATGTCTCCCTGTGTTGGTTGGGGAAGGCTGATCAGTGCATACTCAATGTCCTCCATGTAAGGTGTGAATAGTGGCATCTGGGGAGCTGAGCCACTCTGGCACCATTCATACCCCAGCCCAGCAATGGCCACTGAGTTGGACACGTTCTGGCAGAATTATTATTGGTCAAGCAGGCTGCCCAGGGAAATGGTAGAGTCAGCATCCCTGGAGGTGTTAAAAAAAAAAACATGTAGACATGACACTTTGGGACATGGTTTAGTGGCCATGGTGTGTTGACGGTTGGACTTGATGATCTTAGAGGTCTTTTCTAGCCTTAGCAATTCTATGCTTCTATGAGTAAAGGATTTCAATGTGAATTGCATCAATTTCTCACTCACATAATCGGCAGGAAGGTGGAGGGAGAAAGTTTGTTCTCATGCAGAGACCCGAACCTGGCACTCTGGTCTTCTTCAGTGGAGCATTGCATGTTAAAGCTTTTATCCCATTTATTTTGAAGATGTGAATTTTGTCAAGGGGAGTGTACTGAGGCATGATTGCTGAGGGGAAGGGCTGGGTAATCTTCCAGGAGCATTTCCATGTAAAATGTCAGCTTGCATTTGTGAGGAGCTTGTCTTGATGAATGATGTGGTCCCTGCCAATTCTGTTTTCCTAATTGTGCAGATCTCTCCTAGAGCAGCACAGCTTTGTGCTGCCTCTTATGTAAGGTTCAACCTAGACCCAAATGATCAGTGTGTGATGGGGGGTAAGTATGGAGCTCTACTGAAAATATGCTCTACATCCCAGCCATCCCAGAGCTTGTATAAGGTCAGTGTGCTAATGCAGCCACCAGAATCCCTTTAGAACATCAAATTCAATAGAGATAAAATGTACTTAGTGAATATTTTCCTAAAGGTCAAAAAGTAAGGATGATTTATTTACTTCAATTGAAATTGAGCAGGTCTTAGGTTAAGGTGAGAGACAAAGAAAATAAATCTCTAGAATTAGGTTATACTTGACAGAGTGTTGATCAATAATTGTCCCAGCAGGAGCTGATGGTGAGCTGAAAAGTAGTTTTACAAATGTACATAAATATTTCTGATTTTCACTTCATTGCATTGCTTCACCTGGATTTTTTGTTCCGTACTTTGACTCCACATTAATGTTTCAGGAATGTTAGACCATCATGATTTTTGATTAAAAATGGAGTAGAAAATTCAATCTTTCATTTAGTGTTCCTACAATGTAAGAAAATACTTACTTGGATATTATTAGCCCATGAATTTCATGAAGAAGCATATTTTATACCACAGTCCTTTTACTGGAGAGGTACTACCATAAGGAAGTTGACCTAGGAAAGGGAAAACACTTTCCATAGGCATTTAGGGCAGGTGTGTGTCTATGAAGTTCTTCTAACCAGAGTACTTGTATTTGAAAATATCATACAGTTATTTTCTTTCATAACTCCTTTCTTCTTGTGTTTACTTTAGTCTCTCTGTGATTGCAGAAGTAATACAGTGCTATTTCTGGTGTGTGTTATTTGAGATCTGTGTCACTGTCTGTACCTCTTTCTCTATTTGCTGCCATTCTTTCCCATCCATACAAGTACCTGAGAGGAATTCCCACCAGATAGCTCAGCACCTAATCTGCCTGTCGAGATGATAGGGGCAGGTAGGTGTCTCTAGGTGGGAGGATCTTTGTTAGCATTTAAGCACACTTCACTTAAGGGAAAAATCTAAATCATGCTCTGGTGAAAAACAGTATTTCTACCAATCTGAGATAGAGCACTGGGTCCTAATTTAAGGTGTCTAGATTACAGCGAATATGCTTTTTCTGACCCCATATGTATCTGGTGTATACTTTGTGCTAAGTGTAGAGCAGATTAAAATATGGACAAAACTTTTTCCTTTTTTTTTAATCCTTTCTTCTTTTTTTAAAATTTTTCCTTCCCTTCTTCTTTCCTCTTTCTCCTTTTCCCTTCCTCTTCCCTTTTCTTTTCCCTTTCTCTTCCCTTTTCCTTTCTCTTTCCCTTTCTCTTTCCCTGTATTTGCTTTCAAAGCCTTCACTTTTGTAATCAGCTGTAGCACGGGCAAGCTCTCCTTGTTAGGTAGCCCATGATTTACCTGCACCAGCTGGGTGGCATGCTGACAGAGGAGCTGGAGAAGGCAAGATGCCTTTGCAGGGGAAACGATGACATTTCCATATGACATGCATAACACATCCAGAAAACAAACAATTAAACAAAAAAAGAGGCTATTTCTTCATGATTGCTCATGTAATAGAATGGATATAACTGTAAATAAGAAAGTGTACAATAGTTTTAATAAAATCAGTCTTTCTAACAACTGTTTACCCTCATGATGCTGACTGAATCCCTGCTTTTCCAGAGCTAATGGAGCCTGTGAGAACAGGTTTTTTCCATACTCTCTTTTAATCACTGTTGCTACAATTTCACTACTTGGATCCTACTTGCATTACTTCCTTGGAATGTCTTGGTAGTAAGAAAAGGTAGATAGAGCTACTGCTTAGTGATGTTTGTTGTTTCAGCTTGCCTTCTGCTGCTGCTAGGAGGAATGTTGCTTGTAGAGCTATAAAATAACCAATATAAGCAACAAGAATTGCCTGATATATAGCTACTAATAAACACGAAACATTTCTGAATGGGATCACTTTTTCTTGTTCTTCTTATATGTCATTGAGGCTTCCTGACCCCCCTTGGTTGCAGTTAGTCAGTGACCTGTTTGGGTCACTCTTTGGTGACAAGGCAATCTCTAGCCAACCAAATCTACCTCCATTTCACTGGATTATCATCTTTATTCCCATAGATAACTGTGGTTAAAAATTGGGAGGGAATATCAGTTTTGCTGCAGGAAAATGGGAGAAAAAGAGGCAGAGAGGCTCTCTCAAAATACTGCACAGCTTGAGGAAATTCATCTTTAGTGAAAGATAGTCCATTGACAGTAAGTGGATGGAATGACAGTAGGGCTTAGTGTGTTCAAGAATGGCAGCTAGGAAGGAAAGAACTGATCTCTGACGTAGTAACAGAACTACCACGAGACGTGGAGCTGAACAAATGGGGAGGAGAGATGAAGGGGAAAAAAAGGAAAGAAAATACATCACAAACGAGACTGATCTTGAATTTTAGGGGCTTAATTTCAGAGGGATGTCTTTTCCCTAGACCAACCTCTCTTCATACTGCTCTGAAATGCAAAAGGTTGAAATAAGCAGGTTTTTTTTTTTTTTTTTCCGGGGATATGTGATTCAGGTGGGATAAAGAGGTTGAAGGAAGCGTGCCAGTTTGAAACATTTATTTGATCTATGTACATATATACAAGAAATATATCTGTGTTTATCTAAGAGGAAAAATGACTATGTCTCAGTGATGTGTAAAGATGTCATATTTGACATCAAATTCTTAGTTAAAGCAGTGATGTGTCAGATGCTGCAGTAGTACTGCGGTGCATACATGATGGCACTCAATATATCATAGAACTGGGGACTTGCAAACAAAAGCTCACATATCTCTACAGCTGGAGCTGGAAAACTGGGCTTCTTGGGCAAAAGATTAGTAGATGTAGCTTAGGCTCAGGCAGAGTCTTACATGATACATGGAATGAAGGGTACCTATAAGCAATGGATTACATATCCATTTTCAGCTCAGTGTTGCAACAAAGGAGACAGCAGCTTAAGCAAATATGCCTGAATGAAGTCATAGCTCTGAATGTGTGTGCTGTGAGTTTTTAAAATAGAATCCTGTTGAATCGAATAAAGTCATCTTCTCCTACGCTGCATGGGTGGTACTCAAGACTTGAGGAGAATGGATGATAAATCTGATACTAATGGAAGCATATTAGAAAGAGATAAGAATTTATCTTGCTGCATGTGTCACAGGTGAATTTGTCTTTAGGAGACCTACAGGCAGAGGAAATGATAAATGTTTTATATTTATGTCATTGAGTTAAATGGGTAAGGTCATTTATTCTGCCACTTTCTAGTATTATTATCAATAGTAGGCTGCTAATTTGGGAGAAAAAGGAAGAAAAGTAAAAGTAACTTGGCTAATGAATGGAGATAACAAGACCCAGGGCCCTGCTGGGAACACAGAAATGCACAACTCCTCTTCAAAGCTGGTATAAACTCCAAAATGGAATACAGAGGGATACTGATGGATCTTGCTGACCAGGGATCTCATTGGTTCTGGCCACTCTTTAGAGGTATTAAGGCAGCACCCTGGGGAATGGAGAGGTCTGTGGAGACAACAGGGATGGACAAACTGTCACATGCACACAGAGATATCATTGTCATGCCAGTAACCTGTAGTGATAACCATCACAACTAATGTTTGCTTTGGTGGAGGAATACCCTGAATTTATGTTCATTCCAGTCACCTAGTGCTGGCTAAGAGAGAAAGCAGCTGAGCAGTTTCAGTGGTGTGGTTGGAGATACCCCATACTTTTAGCTTATGTGCTCTAGCAGCAAGCACACAGACTTGAACTTCATTGTGTTAAAAAACCTTACAAATATGCTTAGAATAGAAAAGTGATAAAATAGTCTGCATTTTAGATTAAATAGATTTAGAAAGCCACCTAAAATTCAAGCTTTGGCTCAGATTTTGATGATAAAGAAACGGACATAAATTGAGGGCTCTGCGTAATGTCAGTCAGATGAACTTTTATTCATACGTTGTATAAACGTTGATTTTTTTTAAAGCAAAAGTAAACCCACACTAATAAGACACATGATAAGGGAAAGCATGCAGTACAATTTGGCAGCTGGAGTATTTTAAAGACTACCCACGGCGAGAGATCTTTTGGCTAAGACTAGGTGGTACTTTTCAGGTTTCTCCTTCTTCTGAAACCTGTTCTTTTCTGCTTTTTCCCTCACTTACCTCACAAAGCCATCAAATCATTTTCCTTTTCCTTTTTTCTTTTCATTTTTTTTGGCAAGCAGTACATGCTTTGTAGTTGCTGAATGTATAAAAATTTGTGTTACTTTGATTTTGTAGGGGGGGGTTAATTCTTGCAAATGTGGGATTTTAACTTTGCTTTTTACTAACTTGATTTCAGTACTGCTTTAAAAACTTCTGGTTGTTTCCTGGAGTTTATCAATTGCCACACACACACACACACACACAAATACCTGTTCAAAATGTAAGTGTTTACTTAATTCCCCTGAAGATTTACTGATATAATTTTGATATGTTTAGGCTAAATTATTTTTCCCTTAGTTTTCTCTTCTGTACTTACTTGTCCATCTTACTGTAGCTGCTAGTCAGGGTTGAGGACTACACACTTTTGCTGCTTTAGCTACTTGGTAAGATGAGAAATAGTCAATACAGTAAAAACTGTATAAATGAATTCCAAGGACTTGCCTTAGGTGCCAACATAGGCTAATTGCCTGGTTTCTCTGCAGTGAGCAGGCCAGGCAGAAGTACTCCTGGCATCATGCTGAGGGTAGGAAAGGTGTCCAATCCTCCTTCCTGTCTGGGTTTAGGTTCCTGTCACACCCTGTGTGGGGTTAGGATCCTCACTTACAAGCTGTGCTGGAGTCAGACACTGAGATTGCTCTTCTGGTACTGAGGGGAGGCTGGGTTTTTTCTGTCATGATGTGTCTGGAGAAGGAGAAGTGTCAGGTGTAGTGCTGCCCATTCTTCACATACTAAGTGACTTGTTGGTTTGCACACACCAGAAAAAAAGGATGCATTTGTTGACCCCTTGAGCAGACTGAGGCTGAAGCTTTGTTTCTCGGTCATTTGAGAGAGAGTACCCTTGTCAGCAGGCTGGGAGCAATGAGAGCAACTATCCATCTCTTACTCAGCCTGAGCCAAGAACAGGACAGAGGAAATAAAAAAGAGGCCTGAGCTCCATGTATGTGAAATAGAAGAGTTCCCTAAGAAATGCACCTGGATTCAGCTCTTTGGACCACTCTGTTCATTATCTGATAGTTCTAAGCTGCATAAATAGTACTAAGGGCAGATCTATACTGGGAACTTGTTTAGTGTGGTATTGAGTTGGGTAGAAATAATCTCAGTCACTTGCCCAGCATCATGAGATCAGTCAGTGGGGGTGGGGACAGGATCTCAAGCCTTAACCCTTGATACTTTCCCTTTTAGGAGTGATCTGATTCAATTTCTTCTTTAGTGAAGTGGTTCAAAGATTAGTTACACTAGTCATTGCTGACACCAAAAAACTAGATGCAAGCACCAGGACAAATGCCTCTTTATGTAATAAAAGATTTAATTTTAAATATTAACTGAACTCCTGAGAAGTTTCCTTATAAAAACTATTCTTATTGCAGTGTCAAGTCAGTTTCTCAGGAAAAGTAGGATTAATTAATTAAGGAGCAAAATAAGCTTCCTTCCTTCCTTCTTTCCTTTGCACTCCTAGGATATGATTGTTTTAATCATAGAACAACAGAATTAATTTGTTTGGAAAAGACCCTTAAGATCATCAGTTGCAACCATTATCTAACTCTGTTGAGTCTGGTGTTAAACCATGTGCCTTAGCACCACATTGATGTGTTTTTTAAACACCTCCAGAGATAATGATTCAACCACCTCCCTATTAGTTATCTAAACCAGTGAAATTTCCGAAGCTGACTTTCTTCTGCTAAGTTATTGGTCACGGTCTGGTTCTATTCAGTGAGACTTTAAAGCCATTTTCAACAATAACAAAAAATGTCTAGACTTGGGGTTCTCTGTTCCTAGAAGAAATCCTGAGTAAGCTTAGATTTGGAGAAATCCTGATAACACAACATTGCTCTTTTCTGTTCATTCTCCTAGCTCTGTATTCTTAGCAAACACAACCGGCCACACACTGAGTTTGAGAGTCCCCTTCACGTGTGGGATGCCACATGAGAGGTGCTGAGGGCAGCACACAGAGCGCTGGCACTTTTCAGCAGGTTGTGTGGGGTTTTGCCTTTGAGTATCCCTCCATGGCTCTTTTACTTCTCTGAATAGCTGTGTGCATCAATTTCCAGAACAGCTGAAGATGTTCTGATGTTTGAGTTGAGATTTTTTTTTTTTTTTTGAGTCAGCTTTCCTGGGTGCTCTTTTCAATGTACCTGAACCATGTTTTGCACAGAATGGAATTGTTGCTGACCATGCTGTATGTTGCTGGTGTCCCACTGGCAGCACTGAGCTGTTCTTTTCCTAAGCCATGCTTCTCTTTGGCTGTGTTGTCTTTAGAATCAAGAGAAAAAAAGAGAATGTTGTGATTTATTTGTTGCTTATCCATCTGATTACTGTTGCTTTGAACTTTCTGCCATCTACTAGGCAAGGAAAAAAAAACATCACCACCATCAAAAGAACCCCAAACCAACAACCTTAAGGTTAAAATGCATTTCTTTATGACCTACAGTCTTCATGAGAACAGTTCTGGTGCTGTCAGGTGGATGGATGCTTTCTGAGCTTACCAAAGGTCAGTGATGTTTCTTCATGTTTCCAGTGTCTCTCAGTTCAAAGCAAGTGTGGTTTCAACAGACCCATTCTGAGTTTGTGAACACAAAACTCAAGGTTTTGAAAGCTGCTTCTGTTTTCAGTCACTTAAATCTGTTAAAATTCAAATATAAAATGGACATCCAAATGCCTTTCTGGCAGATTTGAAAGTCTTGCAACTGCCAGAGTAACATTCTATGAAACCTGTATGTCAGCCAAGTGAGGCAAAGAAATTGTTAGTAGCCACCGTTATGGTTTTATTTGTATTGGCAAAAACATCAGTGTAGTAGTTTTGCTATCTTCCCTCAGTTCTTCATCCAGACAGGCAGTAATAAGAAGAATAATTTCTTCACTGGAAATGTGATGCTTGCTGTAATTCCTGGAATCTTCTCTGTTGTGTTTTCTTTGTCTTATTTTTATTTTTCTTGCTGTATGCAAAAATAAAAATTAATTAATCAGCTTGGACTGTTCCTGATATTTAGCAATGCACAGCTCACTCAGGGATCTCTTCCAGTTTTAATTACTTTTGTGCATAATAACTTCTGACTTTTACCTCCCTATTACTCACCTATATTTGCAACTGTAAATACTGGTTAGAAAACCCCCACAAAATAAATATAGTAGAAATCAAGTTTCCTGACTCCTTTTTCATTTCTCTTTTTTGATCCATGCCATCTCCCAGTAAAGTTTTAAAGCAGATGTATATAACTGACTTCCTTTTCTATAGGAAGTGATTAAATGTGATATTAAATGTAATTTTTAGAAACAGATGGGCAATTATATGCATGATGTCAGCTGCTATTGCAGTATCTTTAAAATACATCCTTGCATGAGTGTTTACTCAAGTACAAGTTATTCTGTCTTTAAGGAAAACTGATAAGTAATACTGTGTGCTGGGGTGACCCTGGCTGGATGCCAAGTGCCCACCAAAGCTGCTCTATCACTGCCCCTCCTCAAAGAGAATATAATAAAAGATCAGGGGGAGATCACTCCCCAGTTACCATCAAGGGCAAACTGGACTTAACTGGTGGAAATTTCATTTATTATCAGCCAATCAGAGTCGGATAATGAGAAAATAAAACTAAATCTTAAAACATCTTCCCTGCTACCCGTCCCTTCTTCCCAGGCTCAACTTGAGTCCTGATTATTTTCTACCCCCTCCCCCATAGCAGTGTAAGGGGGTGGGGAATGGAGGCTGTGGTCAGTTCGTCACTTGCTGTGATAAATGCTCCTTCCTTCTCAGGGGGAGGACTCCTTACACTCTTCCCTTGCTGCAGCATGGGGTCCCTCCCACGGGAGACAGTCCTCCATCAACTTCTCCCATGTGAATCCTTCACACAGGCTACAGTTCTTTACAAACTGGTTCAGTGAGAGTCTCCCTTCCCGTCCTGGAAGGCTGCTCTAAGGTTTCCCCAGAGCCTTCTCTTCTCCAGGCTCGACAACCCCAGCTCTCTCAGTCTGTCTTTGGAGGAGAGGTTCTCCAGCCCTCTGGTCATCTTCATGGCCCTCCTCTGGACTTTATCCATAAAGTCCATGTCCTTCTTGTGTTGAGAGCCCCAGAGCTGGACGCAGTACTCCAGGTGAGGTCCTACCAGAGCAGAGTGGCAGAATCACCTCAGACTCTCCTCCTTAGTTCTGAAAGCTCTTCCAAAGCCAAAGGATCTGGTTATTTTGCCGTTTATGTTGCTTCATCTCTTTGAAGCCTAGAATATGAAGTATTTATGGTGAATGATGAGGTATGAAAGATCAGCTTTTAGAGATTTGCAAATTTTCTTAGGGATCATAGTTTGGTACGGGTGATAATGCCTGCTGAGATGGAAGGTCAGGTGCTGCTTGTATTGAAAGCAGAGCTGAGAAGGTGACTTGACTGTGAAGTGTTGAGCCTTAAAGTAAAGGTCAGGTGAACAAGTTGTGCCTGTTCAGTTTAGAAATCTGTTGAAGGGTCGCAGCTTGTTAGCAGCAAGCTGTGTGAGAGCGTGAAATGGCTTTGTTTTACTGTCATCTATGAAATGTTTTTACTGACTGGTAGAGTTTAACCTCTTGGGGCCAGTCCAGGAGAGTATAGAGTATAGATTTCTGCTGTTCACCAATGCTCTGGCTCTTGTTATATATCTACACACTTAGGGTGTGTTGAGTCTTCAGCCTCGCCTGCAATGCTCATCTAACTCGTGGCAATATCTGGAGGATGATAGTCTCTGCATTTCACACAGAGAAGCTGAGCTTGCAGCATTGCCATTGATTAAGCAGTAATTAATAATTGTACCAAAGTTTGGGGTCAGCTTTATATTCAGCTGAACAGATTTCACAATGCAAAACATTCATCTGAGAAGTCTTTTCATTAATATAATTTTATTTTCCAGGCATTGTTGCAATGATCAAAGTGAATCAACTCAGATTCTCCAATTCAAACAGATATTTGGGAATGCTCATTAGTAAGCTATGTGTGAATTTTGTCTAGTGTATTAACTTTAAAATATTATTTGATACATCATGTTTAAAAGAAAGAAAGAGAAAGACCTGGGGATGGTTGGTTGACAGCCAGCTACATGTTAGCCAGTGTGTGCCCAGGTGGTCAAGAAAGCCAACAGCATCCTGGCCTGGATCAGCAATAGTGTGGCCAGCAGAACCAGCCAAGTGATTGTCCCCCGGTATTCAGCACTGGTGAGGCCACACCTTGGATTTGGTTTCGGACCTCTCACTCCAAGAAGGATGCTGAGGTGCTGGAGTGAGTACAGAGAAGGGCAGCAAAGCTGGTGAAGGGTCTGGAGAACACATCTAGTGAAGAGCAGCTGAGGGAACTGGGGGTGTTTAGTCTGAAGAGGAGACCTTCTGGTTCTCTACAACTCCCTTAAAAGAGATGGGAGTTAAGTGAGGATTGGTCTCTTCTCCCTAGTAACAAATCGAAATGCTCTCAGGTTGCCCCAGGGGAGGTTTAGGTTGGAATGAGACGAAACTTCTTCACTGAAAGGTTTGTCAGAGACTGAAACAGGCTCCCTGGGGAGGTTGAATCCCCATCCCTAGAGGTGTTTCACAGCTGCAGAAATGTGGTGCTGAGGCACATGGCTTAGCACCAGCCTTGGTAGAAATAGAGAACAGTTGGACTTGATGGTTTTAAAGGTCTTTCTTTCTTTATTTCTTCTCTCTCTCTTTCTTTCTCTTTCTCTTTTTCTTTCTCTCTTGCTCTTTTCTTTCTTTCTTTCTTTCTTTCTTTCTTTCTTTCTTTCTTTCTTTCTTTCTTTCTTTCTTTCTTTCTTTCTTTCTTTCTTTCTTTCTTTCTTTCTTTTTCTTTCTTTCTCTCTCTCTTTCTTTCTTTCTTTCTCTTCTTTCTTTCTTTCTTCTCTTTCTTCTTCTCTTTCTTTCTCTCTCTCTTTCTCTCTCTCTCTTCTCTCTCTCTTTCTCTCTCTCTTTCTCTCTCTCTTTCTCTCTCTCTTTCTCTCTCTCTTTCTCTCTCTTTCTCTCTCTTTCTCTCTCTTTCTCTTTCTTTCTCTTTCTCTCTCTACCTACCTATCTATTTATTCTTATTTATTGTTATTATTCCCATATTTATTTTTATTGTGGGTTTTTTTTCTGCCTTGGAAGAGCTTTTGAAACGAGATACAGGATATAAGAATAGGCTTCTGAAGCACCAATTCAGATTTCTGTCTGATTATTTCTGCTCTTAGGGTTTTTTTTTTTCAACACAATTTTCTCCACCTACCTTTAGTCTTTATCATTTTGGAAATATGTGCTGAGAGAGCTGTGTGATCATATGATTAAAGACAGTATTATAATATGTATCTTAATGGCATCACAAGCTTAGAAGATTAAATCTGCAGAGGCTGTCACTTGACATCTAAAATCTGCATGTGCCTATTCTCCAAAACCCCCTTAGGAAAACTTTTGTGATTTTTCTTATTGAGAAGCACAGGTTCCAGATATGCACACAAAGCAAGGACACTCAGTTCCTCCATATGAAAACCTATTAGCTGCTAGTTGAGTCTGTAGTCACTGATAGCTGTTGTATGCTGCTTGTCCTCCCTTATGGCAGCCAGTAGTGGTGTTCAGTGTCTGGAGAATGTTCTGTGGATGGGTCTCACAGCTTCCTGCTGACAGCAGAGGAGCTCAGAAACATGCAGGATGTGCAGTTCTTTTGACTCCGGGTCATTCAAAACCAAGGAATCCTTCCTGCTGAACTTGGAACTTGACTCTAGAGCTGCAAGTCCTTACTATTATCTGCTCTCAGCAAGAGAAGAAACCTTTTGTCAAAATGGCTTACCTTCAGAAAGAGTTGCTCAAAACAGCAAGGTCTTGCCATCAGTTACCTGCTGTTCATGCATCTGGCTGTTGGTGACTTTGTAACCTCTCATGAACCCAGGGGTTGAATGAAAACTTGGGATGCGAACAAAGGTTCCACGTTCTGGGTAGGCTTTCTAAGCAATTACGATTCAAGTTTCCTGAGTCTTCAGCACCTTCAGGGTCAGTGTATTGCCAACGCTATGGAGGACAGCTGAACTTCAACACCAGCATCTTCTGTGACATCATGAAACCTGAAGTATCCAGACCATGAGTTCTGCCTCTTACTGCACCAAATGTCTGCCTCCTTCATCTCTCTGTGCTGCACAGGGTGTCATTTTTCCCTTCCCACTTCTGTACTAGGTTTGTCCACGTCCCATCTGTTGTATCCTTGCAACCCACCTACTCTTCACTCACTTACTTTCCTAATTTGGCTCTCCTAAAATAAAAAGGCAAAGAGCTCTGCTCCAGTATATAGTTCAATATTATGAGCTATAAACTATCATGTCTCCCCCAGCATCAGATTGCTCTACCTGAACCACATCATCTGAGCCCTGGTTCATGCCTCCATATACCTGTTATGCTTTTTCTACTTTTCCCATTTCCTCCCACCAAGATCCTTCCCATTCTCCTGCGCCTCCTTCCTTATTTCAGTTGTCCTCCTTTTTTTCCATCCTACAACCTTTTCCCTTCCCTGTTCCTTGTTATGCTTTGTGGGAGTCAGGCTGCTTCTTCCTTCATTTGGTGTCATTTGGCATGACTGAAAGCAAGTGAAACCAACATTTTATTGCACTGACACAGAAAAAACCCCAAGTGGGTAGAAGTCAGATGGTGTTTTTCTCTACAACCTCCTCTGGATATTGCTTCTCTGCCTCAGAGATGTTTGAAGCACTTCCTGAGCTTCAGCATGTAGGCACATCAGGTGGATTGTATGTGATAAAGATCCTGGATTTGTTTCAAGTAAGGTCTGACAGACTTGTGAGGTCACCAGCTAGAGGATGGGAGGAAGACATGGCTAGTGGAGCAGAAACTATGGCAGAAGTCCAACTTTTCCTCACAAATAAACACTTTTAGAATGTAAGAGGCATGTGAGAGAAATGGTGATTTAGAAGCAAGAGGAGTGATTAAAACCACCACACTGATGTTCTGATGCTTGTAGTCTCTGGCATGTGATTTTCTTCAGTCTATGAGATGTGTTTCTCTCAAAACAAGCACGTGAACTTAAGCTGTGGAACTTTGAATTGCATAATTAACATGTGGGCAAAAATGTAATTGCTGGCATGTATTTTCATCTGCCTTCAAAAACTGTTAGGCAACCTTCCAGTCCCACATTCTGAAATTAAGATTCCTTTGCTACTTTCCAAATAAGTCAGATGTAAAATTGGAAAAAAAAAAAAAAAAAAGCCTGTAATATATTCTGGTAGTTCCTCTGCTGATTATCCTGACAGTGTGATTAATAAAAATCACAATGTGATTTTACATCATACACTCTTGGTTAACAACTTGTGAGAGAATGCTTCGTTCCTGCTCAAATTGAAAATACCTCTGTGTGACTTCTTGTACACCTTATCAGGGAACTTCACGTGGGTTCTTCTGTTCATTCTTGACTGCAAAACCCCACTGGTTGCCCTGAAGAAGCAGGAAGAACACTGGATTTTGGAAAATACTGGCAGTCAGACAAGGAAGCTTTCATAATGGAGTGACAGACACAGCAAGTATTTGGAGAGAAGTGTGAAGTCACAGTGAGTGTGTCTGTGGTGGTGGTGAGGCACATTCTGTGGAGTCCCCATGTGTCTGGCTCTTCAGAGATAGAGAGAAGATTCAGGTTAGGTGATGAAGCAGTCCCTGGGGGTGCTGTGTTTGGAAGAGCCCTGCCATTGCATGGGGTATTCACTGGTGGCATAGCAGCTTCACAGAGGTAGTTGAGTCTCACCGTTGAAGTGACTGGAGTGGATTCTGCATGAAGAAGAGCCCAAGTCCAAAATTCCAGCAGCAGGCACAAGGTCTGTAGTCACAGTCCTCTCTGTGAGCCATGCAGGGGTTTAAGCAGCACTGGAATGACAGAGTGATGGCCACAGGCAATCCAGCAGCTGTCACAGTGCCTGAATAGCAGGGATTCATTAATCACAAAGTTTGTTGTAATGTGATTGTCTCTGATCTGGGGGATGTGAGGATGCCAGCAAGATTGTCAGGACTGCACTTTGACTCCCCAGGGAAATAGTCTTTATTTACTGTATAATTAATTGGTAAGTTAAATGGCTGAATAAAACAAGGCCTGGCATTAAGTTTGATGCTGGTCTTCTGGCAGCCCCTCAGGGCAGTTCTCTCCCTCTCAGTGTTCCCAGCATAATTAAATATCGTTCATCTTTTGAAGGACTTCCCAGGTAGGAAGGAAAGAAAAAATGAACACTGAGAGCAGGGAGAATCTAAGAGAGTAGGACCTTATCATGGGGGAAAAGGGAGAGGGGCAGCATGTGGAGGTGGTTGACAGCAAGTGGAGGCACTTGGTGCTGGTAGCAGCTGAGGATCAGGTGGCTCTGAGTCACAGAGAGGTGGTGGTCACCATCTCTGGAGGTGTTGGAGAAATGTGTGGATATGGCACTTCAAAACACATTTAATGGCTGTGGTGTCAATGGTTGGACTCAATGGTCTTAGAGGTCTTTTCCTACCAAAACACTTCTATGATTTTGTGATTCTATTCTATGCAAGCAGATTACAGTATCAGCTCATGCACTGTAATTTACTGTGCATATATTAAAACACTTATCCCTTTGGCTTGCCAGTCCATTTTCCCCTTCGCTTTTTCTCTTTTTTTTAGGTAGATATATGTGTAAGCACTAGAAATATATTTTGATAGGGTCTTCAGAAGTGGCCACAGCTTTCTGATAGCTGAACTTTAAATCTGTAACCTGAAATACACCAGGGCACGATCTCACAGGGGCTTGTAGCCACAGCTCTTGTTCACTGTACTTTGAATTTTGGATACAACATTTGTGGAATTTAAACCACTAGTTTACTTTCATGGATGGGATCTATGAAATTGTTGTTCCCCTGCAAAAGTACTGGCCCAAAGCGATTTTCCAGTCCTCGTATGATGACATGGAAAAAAAAAAAACAAACAACTAAATACTGAGTGCTGTCTGTGCATTTTATTCAACTGTGAAAGAAAGTGAAAGGAATGTTATGAGCATATGATGCTAATTTGCAACATCAGAAGTTTGTTCCAGTTGAATTTTCAAGTTGTGATTATGGGACTGTATTTTATAGAAGTTAAAAAGCACTTTGTAGCTTATGAAGTAAGTTAAAAACTACAACTTTGCAGTTTTCATTGAGAATCATTGATGATAAAGAGGGTAGAAATGTAGACTTAGATGAAGGCCTGTGACTAATTCAGGCTTTTTTCTCTCTCAGCAGGGATAAAAGGGAAGGCAATGGGAGGCACAGGATGTATTGAATTAAAAAGTTAAAATAGAATAGCCCTTAGGGTAACAATCAGAAAGCATTCAAAGAACAAGCCTGTTGATGAGTTTCTATCTGTAAGGTAGGTAGTTTGTAGACAGATTAGATAAGTGGTCAAATCCTGGAGCTCATGGATTTAAACTAACTGAGATTCTAGCCCAGGGGGATATGCCATTCCTTTGGGAATGTTTTGCTATGGTTCTCCAAATACTACCTATCATCAATTACACTGAACATTAATGGCAGCACCTGGCAATCCTGGCAAGGATTAAGTAAGAGTTTTATGGTATCTTGCATTTTCTGCATCTTTGCTGTCATCAGCCTTCATACATCTGTTTAAAGTACCCTTTTTTGCTGCAAGGGTAAGTGCTCAGAGCTAAATTGGGGCTGACTGCTGCTGCTGCTAAGGGCAGGAGGGCCACAGAGCAGAACTGTGCTGCTTTTGACCTCAAAACTTGCCGAGCACAAGCTCCACAGGGAGCTGCAGCTGAAGGTCTGCCAGGCTCTGAGCCCAGCAGTGTCACTGCTCTGGAGGATCTGTCTTTGTACCTTGTCCTGCCTTATCCAGAGCCCTTTACTGGATCTTGCTTTACCAGCCAAACCTTTGCAATGCTCTATGTATTCATTAGGAGTGCAGAATAAAGTAGCATCAGCTAAATGTTGTACAATTTCTTTGCAGTGCTGTATGCGTTCATTAGGTGTGCAGAACAAAGTAAGTGTACAATGAGCCTGTGGAAAGGAGGAGAAAAAATAAAAATCAGTGAATCATTAGCTGGAGAAACACTGTTATTAGGCTGTCAGCTGTTCTCAGCAGAGACTGTCAGCTACCTGGCACATCAAACTTCAGCCAAGTGACCTAGAAAGGCCTGTGCTTTATCCAGGAGTCAGCCAGCTTCTGGGCAATAAAGTATCACAAGTTAATGGTGGATGGCTGTGTGCTGACCCCTGATGGGTCTGCCCTGCTGCAAACGGATTTCTGCTCTTGCCCCACCTCTGCTAATATACAATGCAAATTCTTACAGCTTGCATGCACAGGGAAGGAGTTCTCTCACTGGGACTTTTTTTATTTAAGTTGTCCTCTTCCAAATCTCTCCATAAAACTGCTGAAGCTGTTGCTGGTTTACCAGCAGGTAGGCTGAGGCTGCAGTTTGCTGTGCTGACCAGGGTTATAGCTTCCTGGTTCACTGAAGTGTCTTGACTGTCTGTACCCTTCTGCTGTCTTCCATGCATACCATATGCTCTTTGGCTCTATCATATTTTGTGTTTGCACTGTGCCAGGTCCTAAGATCTGACTTGGATTTTACACACTACAAGACTGTCTCTGTTGCCGTACTCTTGTTTTTACAGGAGCTGTTGTAATTGTCCTGGAATGACAATTACAACAATTACAGTGAAGCTTAAGGCTTCATTTCCACACTAACACTGCAATATTTAATGCTCTGAAATTAGGATAATTGGAATGTGGATACCAACAGCTTCTACCTCATACTATCTCCAATCCTGAAGCACTGTTAGTGATAAAAGTGCAGAGGAAAACATTCCAGGTATCTTTGACAGGATATGGATTCTCCTAGCTCACTGCTTCTGTTGGTTTCTGAGCACAACAACAACTCTTAGATCCTTCAGAAATTCAGACATGGCAGCAAAATCCAGCAGGAGCCTACGTTTTTCACAGAAGTAAGATACTAGCAGTCAGAATGCCTTGATGATGCAGGAACTGGGGCCTGCTTTGCCCCCAGCCTACCATCTGGAGCTCTCAGGATCTCAGTGGGACCCACAGCCTTCTGAACACATGCAGGTTTCCCCAAAAACTATGATTATGTTCAAAGACACACAAGTGCTTTGGCACACTATTTTCTACTGACCTGCTTTGAGTTGTAGGCATGGTTTATCCTGAGCACTCCAGAGGCCCCCTGGAAGGATTGTAATGCAATTAATTAACTGAAAGGAATATCATGATGAGAAAAGAACCAGTTGTTGAATTTTCCTTACATGTGCATCTCCTAGCTTCATAATGTGTGCAATTTGAGCATTTGTTTAATTCCATCTCTCTGTGTATCCCATTTTCCAGATTTCCTCACCTGCCTCCAGGAAGTTCATAATTAAGAAACATAGTGATAGAAACACAGAATGATAGGATGATAGAATGATAGAATCATGGAATTGTTTTGGTTGGTAAAGACTCTAAGACAATCCAATCTGACTGTTGACCTAACACTACCATGGCCACTGAACCATGTCCCAAAGTGCCACGTTTGCTGAATACCTCCAAGGATGGTGACTCTCCCACCTCCCTGGGCAACCTGCTCCAATACCTGACCACCCTTTCAGTATGACACCCACATGTTTGTCAGTGCTACTGGAAGCTCTCATAATTAATAGCAGAAGGCTGGCACTGTAAGTGCAGATTGACCACTAGTGGTAGATGGGGGATGCATGTTGGCAGTAGGGTTTTGGAGATACAGTAGCTATGGTATAGAGTGAATCAGAATTCTCTCTGATGGTTTTGAGGGGTGTACACAGTAGCACTTGTACTCTGAGAGCACCAGCATGCAAAACTCACTTTGCTCTGTAAAGAAAGAGTGTCATCTATAGTGTAATGTGTATGCAGAGACCTATAGATGCATGCAAACACATAGATACCTGTGGACATGCCAAAGACAGACTGAAAGGTGTTGACATGAATAAACTTTGAGCCATGGTTGGACTTGATTGGAGTTGATGATCTTAAAGGTCTTTTCCAAACAAAATGATTCTATGACTGTATGGTTCTATGAGGCTTACTTCTTTTGCTAGTTTTGCAGAACCTGGCTTGTGATTTCTGCTCTGACTGGTCAGTGATACCTCAGTGCCAGATCACCTATGTCAGACTTTCAACTCAAGCTGATGATATTTCCCCCATCCTTACCCACTCTTACCCTTCTGGATACCAGCAAACCTGTAATATTTTTCTCCTAAGTTTGACATTTAAGTGTTTTCACATTGACAGTTTTGTGCTACAAGAATAGGTGCTTTTTGCCCTCTTTTTTGTTTTTTTTAATTACTTTCCCTGGCTAGCCTAGCTAGCTTGTTCCTAGCAGATTGGTTCCTTATCTACCAAGAAAGAGGCAATCAAAATTATGCAGAACCTCTCTGTACAAACTGGATTAACGTTACACCAAGCTCAAGCTTTCTGTTTTATAAAAGATTTGCTTCCACAGCCTTTTGCTTCCTCCCCCTCCCCTTCCCAGTCTTTGTTTGTGGGACAAATAGGCTTGATAAAAAAAAAAAAAATCCTGTCCTTTATTGCCCTTTTCAGTTAATTCTCTGTTGTCTGTGAGTGACTGAGGCAAATAGTACTTACATGGAAATCTGTAGCCCTTTGGGGTTTAATGATTTCAGAAATCTGTTCAATGCACAATCCTGGGAAACCATCATATCACCCTCCTGAGCATCAACCTTTAGCAGATTTGTTTACTGTTTTTCTTAGAATGAAAACCTAAACAAGGATCAGGTGACTTCCCTAGAAAGTTGGAGATGTCTTTATTAATACACTTCTAGCCTTTGGGCTGGCCTGTGCAGGTTCATAACAATGTCTGTTCTGCTCAGGTGTTTACTGTTTTGGGTACATTTTGTGAAATTCCTAAACTGAGAAAGTAATGCTGCTGTTTTGTCCTTTTCAGTTAGGTTGGTTTGTCTGTTTATTTGTTACTGCTGGAAGCTTTTAGCTGTGTAGAATGTCACCTGCTTGATTTGCTCCTGGTAAATTAACTGCAGATTTTCAGTCTCTCTTATCCAATGCTTTTTCTTCCTTTGTTGCCTGATTCTTGTGTGCTAATGTTTAGTTTTCATGCATTTTTTTCAGGCTCCCACCCGTGCTTGTCCTTTCAAAGTATTTTAAAACTGTTCTTCCACATTGTCCTTTCAGGATAGTTAGCTAAACACACTTCCCAGGATTTGCAGGAGGCTACAGGAGAGCTGGAGAGGGACTTTTTACAAAGGCATGTAGTGACAGGACGAGTAGTAATGGCTTCAAACTGTATGGAGCTGGATTTAGATTAGACAGTCAGGAAGACAGAAATGTCAGGAAGACATTTTTCCCCATGAGGGTGGTGAGGCACTGGAACAGGTTGCCCAGAGAAGCTGTGGAGGCTCCGAGCCTAGAAGTGTTCCAAGCCAGGCTGGATGAGGCTTTGAGCAACCTGGCCTAGTAGGTGGTGTCCCATCCCATGGCAGGGGGGTTTGGACTAGATGATCTTTAAGGTCCCTTCAGCCCAAACTGTTCTATGATTCTGACCTGAACTGGTTAGTGTGATTTGGGTTTTTTTTTGGGATGGGTTTTGTTGTTTGCTTTTTTTTTTTTTTCTGGTGCAGATCTGACTGTTGTGCTCTTGCCACTGTTTGTGGTGATACTCCCATCACTGGACTAAAATAAAATCTTTGAGCAGGCTTAAAATGAAAACATTTTTGCTGTCCTCTGTCCTCACATACTACAGACAAGAACAGATACTGTGAGTTACTCTCTTGAGCAGTAACATGCAAAGAGACACTGGGTTAAAGGATTACGGTCAGGGTAATATCAATTTCCTGGTTGTTGTGTAACGAGATTAAGGGAAAAAGTGGGGGGAGGCCAGTCTACCTACTCCAACTAATGACTGCCTCATACTCCTCATTACTGGGGAAGACCATACAATGGAGAAAGGCAGCTGAGCAGAAGAGCAGCAGGACCAGGAAAGTGATTGCCTCCCTGTAGTCAGCATTGGTGAGGTCATACCTTGCATACTGGGTTCAGTTTTGGGTCCCTCACTCCAAGAAGTGCATAGAAGTGCTCAAGTGTGTCCAGAGAAAGGGAACAAAGCTTTCCCTTTGAAAAGGGTCTGGAGAACAGGTCTGTTGAGGAGCAGGTGAGGGACTGGAGGTTGTTTAGTCTGGAAAGAAGGAGGCTCAGGACAGACTTTCTCACTTTCCACAACTCCCTACAAGGAGGCTGTAGAGAGGTTGGTCTTCCTCTTTTCTCCCTAGTATCAAGTGATAGGATTAGAGGACTCAAGTTGCACCAGGGGAGGTTTAAGTTGGATATGAGAAGAAACTTCTTCACTGAATGGGTTACCTATTAAATTGTCTCTATCTCAACCCATGAGTTTTCTCACTTTTCCCCTTCCACTTCTCCACCCCATGCCACTGGAGTGGAGTGAGCAAGCAGCTAAGTGGGGATCAGTTGCTGGCTTGGATTTAACCAGGGCAAAATGTGAAAATGTGAAGTTTGCATCTTTGTCAGGGCTAGATTTTCCATTTGAGGCACTGTATTTTAGAAAGCAACTGTAATTATAACATCAAATATATTCTTATGCTAGTGTCCCAGCTCAAACTAAATGGCTATCCTGGGCAATTCCCTAGCAAACTCTAATTTAGTGTGAGGCTTTTGTTGTGCTTTGCTTTCAGCTTTTAATTGTGGTCATTTATAATTCATCCTTTCTATGATGATGCATGAGGATAATCTCCTAAAATGAATATTCTTCAGTGTGGATAGATGGATGGATGGTGTTTTCTTGCTTCTCTGTAGGATCACCTATAGGATATGCATGAAAAAATAAATGTGTTTATCTAAAACACAGCTGAGCCTAATTTAACTGATGTATTTACTACCTGGTCCTAACATCTGTGACAGTTATTTCACTCCAGGCTGTTTTAATGTCAGCTTGCTTCTTGGGATTAATTGTGAACATGCAATTATCATCATCTTTTATGTAGAATAAGAAAGCCAGAACAAGGTATGCATGGTAGGTTAGCCTCATAGCCTCAAACTACTTGCTCTTCTGTTTTGCTTTGTCACTTTCTCTAGTCATATATTTACAGTTTATATAAATAATCTGTGTCTGTGTTTCCTTTGGCTGGGTGTTTCAGAGAGAAAAAGGAAACATACGTTCTTTATGTGAGAGGAATAAGTTTCTTTTCAAGAGGAAAGCAGCTCTGCTAAGGTGGATAACAGTGAAAAGCCAGTTTTCTGCAAAGACTATAGTCTCTTGCAAACAGCCCACAGGAATTCTAGAATGAAGAGCTTGAAGCCAAACTGGAGCAACGGTCTGTTTGTGGGTGTGTGCACACTTGTCAAATGGTATTTTTGAGTCTTCACTGAACTTTGGAACCAGTACATGGTGATGGAAACAGGCTGTGCTGGCCACCTACAGTCATGACTCTTCAGCTGCTGGCTGTGTTAATGTGTCCACTGTGTTCATTTCAAGTAAATCATCTAGAGAGATGATGTAACTGGTCGTGCAAGAGGGTCCACAGAACTCCTTGTTTAACACCATGAACTGATCAAGAACACCACCTTATTGGTAGTCAAACCACCTTCAGAAAACATGTAACAAATCAAAGTACAAAATCCCTCCTGTGTGTTACTTCTAGCCTTCCTGTGCTGGAAGATTTTAATTTTCACAGAATCACAATGGTTGGAAAAGACCTTTAAGATCTACCAGGACTGCTACTGCACCATGTCCTTGAGCACCATATTTATACTGCTTTTAAATACATCCAGGGATGAGGATTCAACCACTTCCCTGGGTGGTCTGTGCCGATCTCTGAGAACCCTTTTGGTATAGAAGTTTTTCCTGATGTCTAACCTAAACTTTCCCTGGTGTAACTTGATGCCATTTCCTCTTGTCCTATCAGTTGTGACTTGAGAGAAGAGACCAACTCCCTGCTTTCTACAGCCTCCTTTCAGGTCTTTGCCTCAGTCTTTAAGAGCAGGACTAGTTGTTAGCTGGAAGGCAGGGGTGGGGAACAGAAAGAGACCTCCATAATCTATGAGGTGAGACATATACAAGGCTATGGGGCCAAATGGGTTACACCCAAGAGTTTGTATTTTTAAAGCAGTTCTCCAACAGTGACTTAGCAAGGTTCCATTTTGGATTCTCTTTTTGCCTTTCATAATTGCACAATTTAAAAACAAAGCAGTATTAAGTATTATTATTTTTTAAGATATATATGTGTTATAACTAGTTAACAGCATACCAGGGACAGGATTCGCACTGTAGAATGTCAACAGTGCTGACAGGGGGAATCCTTTGTTCAATACCTTCATATTTGCATGTTTATAGGCAATCATAGAATCATAACATGGTAGAGGTTGGAAGGGACCTCTGGAGATCATCATGTCCAGCCCCCTGCCAAAGCAAGATCAGTATCAGTAAGCAGTTCTGTTGGCTCAGAAATGAAAAAGGCTCCACTCTGAGCTGTCTGTGTTAGCTCAGGAGGTTTCCTAGGACTAAAGTGCAGTTTTCAGTTTCATCTTGGTTGATAGCACATTGTTCCAGTTCTGCAGTGGTTATTTCTTGAACATTTCCTTATGGAAAGCTGCAGCCTGCTTTGTGGACAGTTAGCTGCCAGGAACTGGGGTAGGCTGGTTGCAGCAGATTCCTGTCTGCAAAAGGCACCAAGTGGCATGAAGCTACTTGTAGAATAAGTGTGCTGAAAGAAGATAGTAAAGAGACTACAGAAAATGGTAGGGTGCTGAGAAAGAGGGAGCAAAGACAGATGTCTTTTCAAGTTTTGTGGGGCTGAACTGTGGTGCAGGGTGCAGTTTCTTGCTAGAGAGTGCAGTCATCATGCTGAATACTTAAGCAGAAAGGATCTGTTGAGTAAGAAGAACTTTCCCACAGAAGATAATTTTTAAAGGTATTTAGGTGTCAGCCTAACACTGATTTCACTAAAATGCTTAAATAACACATCTGACACACGCTGATGGCGTTACCGTCTTGTGCGCTGCTATTATCTGCATCTAAAGGGTAGGAAGTGCTGGGCAAATAAAGATACACTGAAAGAGAATATCCTCATTCATTATGAAAAAATGACCTTTGGAAAATACATGATGTATTAAGAAAATTGCTGTCAAGGTAATGTGACCTACTACATCCGTGCTAGACACCAATTTAAAGAGAAATCCTGGGTAAATTGCATTTTAATACCAATGTCATTTTCTTCCTCCTTCTCCTGCGTATTTATCAAGCAGTGATGTACAACTGACAGTACTCCTCAATGGCAGATAATTTTGTTGTTAAGCCTCAGTGTCCTAGCTAGAATTCCATGTTTTCCATCAATCATTGTCACCAGGTTATTATGGATTATCCATGGTTGTTACAGTGTTTCTGTTACTTAATGGCATGTGGTAGATATGACACAGTATCTGATAGGACAGTAGACACAAGCCTTTGGGTTGTGCATTAAACATCCCTGCTGTCTGGCAGTTCAGCTCTCTCAGCATCTGACATGCAAATGGTACTGGTCAAGGTGGTAAATGAACATGAAGCTCTCCTAAGTAGGTGTTCATTTGAATGTCATTAGCTTAATTGGTCTGCATAGACTTGCAGCAAAATTATTAAGGCGATTGTAATGTTGCAGAGGAGCAGCAGGTTGGACACACTGCCTGTAACCTGTGACTGCAAACGTATCCCTGAGCAATTACAGAAGATACACAGTTCTGGGAGTTTAAGAATATTGTGATCCTTCAAAGTAGCTGACTTACTGTAATGCTAAGTGAGCTGGAGCATCTCCAGAGAAGGGCCATGAAAGTGAGCAGAGGGCTGGAGCACCTCTCCTATGGAGACAGACTGAGAGACTTGGGGCTGGAGAAAAGAAGGCTCTGAGGAGACCTTATTGTGGCCTTCCAGTATCTTAAGGGGGCTACAAGAAAGCTGGTGAGAGACTTTTTAGAATGGCAGGTAGTGACTGGACTGGGGGGAATGGAGCAAAAATAGAAAAGGGTAGATTCAGGTTGGATGTTAGGAAGAAGTTCTTCCCCATGAGGGTGGTGAGACACTGGAACAGGTTGCCCAGGGAGGTGGTGGCAGCTCCATCTCTGGAGCTTTTTAAGACCAGGCTGGATGTGGCTCTGAGCAACCTGACCTAGTGTGAGGTGTCCCTGCCCCTGGCAGAGGGGTTGGAACTGGATGATCTTTGAGGTCCTTTCCAACCCTGAAAATTCTGTGATTCTGTGACCCATAATTTGACAGTCAGTTGTTCAGAGGAAAAAAAGTAGGGAAATATATATATATATATAGTCATGAAAGTTAAGTGGAATTCTTCAACTCTGTGTGGTACTACTTGCAGGTTAGGATGTCTCTAATCACAAACCACAGTTGCTTTTCTAGTAACATTTTCCTAATGTTTTCTTAAGGATTTTTCTGAATTCCTAGAAAATAGGAAGTGTTCACTCCAGCTACTAGGATTTTGCTGTTATTTTAAGAATATGAACAGTGGTTTAGGATACCAAACATGAAGGGAGGAAAAGAGGTGCTACTGTAAGTTATTCTTAATTCTGAATATTCTGTCGCTTTTACAACTTGCAGTGTACGTGCATGTAGAAAAAGCCTTTTGTCTGATGCAAATCCTTTGCAAATGGTTTGCTCTAAAGTGGTGATCTGCTCTATGTGGCTCTCATATATGAAAAATGCATGTTTGGTCCCACCCTTAATGCATGATGTTCCTTTTTTACTGCCTGTTTTACCCATGGGCCGTTATAGCAATCCAATACAAATTCACTTTCAGGGCATGTACTGTCTATACAATACACTGTCTTAAAACTTCAGATTTAAACTTCTCCATAAGGCAAGGATTAAACAGATTGGTTTTGCAGCCAGAGTTTGTGATTGACCAGAGCAGAGCAGCTGTAGCTCTTGGCACAGGAATGTACTTCAGAGGTAAAAAGTAAGTCTGAAACATAGATCTCTAAGGATACAACCACTGGGGTTCCCTGTTGACTTTGCTAAAAGCGTCAAGCTGTTTAATTCTTTACCAGATTTGGGCCTAAAGCTTCAGTGTTTGACACACACTTCAGATCATAGCATCATAAAATTATTGAATACTCTGGGTTGGAAGGGACCTCTAGAGGTCGTGCAGTTATTTATCTTACCTTTCTTGATTGCTTACAGTAGAGAATTTCAGAATGACCTTTTTCTTTTTTTCTTGATTTGGGTGCATTTAATTTAAAATATTAGGCTTAAAGATCTAAAAATATTCGGCTGACATCTTGTTTTGTCATCACTGTGTGTAAATATCACTGTGTATAAATACAGCTTGTAACTGTGAGTTTTTCAGCCTATATATTCTGTAGCTGGCAGTCCTTAGTGCCTATAAAGGAGTTGTAATCATGTACAAAAATGTAATTAGGAGTTTTTTTAGCAAAATACATGTGCATTTTTATTTATTTATTTATTTATTTAGCTCACCCATAATGGCTCCAGTGTGTAAACATGTAATTATGGAGTTTTCTTAAATGCTTACTATTTACTCAATAGGCCGTGAGGGCTACAGAAGGAGCTCTTTATTGCTTTGCAGATCATTGAACTTATAGACTGCATAATAGCTCCTTTGAAGCCAACATGAGCTATTTTAATGTGGGTGCTGTGTGGAGTACACAGGCCCACATCCCATTTTAAAGAGAGAATAGTAAAATGATCTTCTCCTAATAGAAAAAAAGCAGTTGTTCCACATTATGTGAGACTTCAAATGTTGTTGTGAAGAACAGAAGCCCTTGCTGATTTAGGGAGATAGGGTTTAGGGTTTTGGTAGGTATTTTGTGACTTTTATTTTTAGGCTGTATGACCCACATTGCCATTTTTTTTTTTTCTTGTAGCTACATAGTGACTGACTGAATATAGAGCTTCATAAAAGAAAACATGACATGATTTAACATTTGGGACATGCACAAGCCAATTTTAATCTTTAGGAATCTGATGCTGTTAGGCTTTCAAGTGCTGGTATGGGAAAGTTGCCAGGCTGGAGATCAGGAATGGCAAAAATGGTGTTGAGAGTATATCCTTTCTGCCTGTTGGAACTGGTAGTAATCAGCAGTGTTTTGCTTTTGTTCAGCTTCCCAGTTTCAGGCGTGGAGGTGGTCACTGAGGTGCCTGACATGTAGACCACTGAACCTTTGGGGCCATACCTGTTAGAAGCCTAAGTCTCTTTCCAGGCCAGAGGTGAACAGGAAGAGGGCAGGAGCAATTTTCTGCATTAATGGGGAACAGAAATGCTGAGGAGATACCCAGAAGAAGCAGGGCATCAGGGAGAAGGACCATGTTTGAAGCACTTGCCAAAGTGGAGAGTGAATCTAGACGGCAGTCTGTGGCAGGGAAGAAAAGCATCCTGCAGGTGGCATGGAGACAAGGGTGGGAGGAATGAAACGCCTTGTTAGTGCCTCAGGAATCACAGTCTGGTTGTTGCTGTATTCTAAGAGCTGGCAGCAAATATAAGATAGTTTAAGGAAGCTATTTCTGCAGTAAAAATGGGAGAAAATGCACAGTATTGTGAGGACCTCAGTAGTGTTCCTGAGCAATGTGGGAACAGAAGATCAAAGCTTCCATGTTCGTAATTTCATTTAACTTCTCTGATATGTAATTAGCTACATCCAGATGCCCAAGAAATTAAGTCTGAAGAGTAGAAGTGATACAAATTCTGAGTCTGACAAGACTAATGAGCTAAAAAGCAGTGCTTATTCTGATGACTGAGGAGAGGATGCTCTTCTTTTCTGCTTTCAGAAGAGTTAATGTCTATGAAATGGCTCAAAGTAAAATCAAACTCCATCTCAGAATGAATATTTTTGCAGGGAAAAATAGCGAGGTCCTTTCAATAAGGGCATAAGAAGTGTAAATACCTTAATTTCCTGTGCACCTTTAAATAAAAAAAAGTTGCTCACAAATGAGGAATGGATGAGTTTGGGGAGCAGTGGTGCCTACATGTGAATGCTGGCATTCAAGTGAGAGAATTGAGTTAAGATAAGAGATCCTGAAACGCAGCAGTCTGTTAAGATATTTGAGGTGAGTGTATTGTGAAGGAAGGGAGGCCTGGTGGACAAGAAGTTCATCATTAGGTAACAATGTGCCCATGTGGCCAAGAAGGTCAGTGGTATCCTGGCATGGCCAACAAGTTGAGCAAGCTTCTCCCACCCCTCTACTCTGCCCTGATGAGGGCTCATATAGTGTATTGTGTCCAGTTCTGGGCTCCCTGGTTCAAGAAGGACAGGGAACAGTTTGAGAAGGTACAGCAAAGGGCTGCGAAGATGCTGAGTGGACTGGAACATCTTCCTTATGAAGAAAGGCTGAGGGACTTGGGTCTTTTTAGTTTAGAGCAGACTGAGAGGGAATCTTAGCAGTGCTTATCAATATCTAAAGGTTGGAAGTCAAGAGGATGGGGCCAGTCTTTTTCCACTGGTGCCTAGTGACAGAATAAGAAGTAATGGGAACAAATTTGAACATAGAAAGTTCTAGCTAAACATGAGGAGGAACTTTACTTTCAGGATGGTACATCACTGGACAAGGATGTCCAGAGAGGTGGTGGAGTCTCCTCTGGAGGCATTCAAAACTTGCCTGGATGTGTTCCTGTGCAGCCTGTTCTAGGTGAACCTGCTCTGGCAGGGAGGTTGGCTTCGATGATCCCCAGAGGTCTCTTCCAACTCCTACCATTCTGTGATTCTGTGTAATGTCAAGAAGCATGTCAGAGTTAGATACAGCAGTGTGAAGTAGGAATAACACTATCAGATGTTATGTATGTCTTTCATTTAGTTTTTATGATGTTAGCTCATTTGTTGATGTTCTGCTGTATACAAAAGGGCCATTAGATTCACCAAGAGGAAAACATTTCCTCTCAGTCATTCACAGAAGACTTTAAATAAGGGTAACATTGTGATTATCTGATTTGTTCCTAATCCAGTTTGTAGTTTGTTACTAGTGGCACTAATTGGCATTGACTTGGTAGAGATGAATAATGCTCTTTCTCTTCTCAGCCCTTGAAGTGCCTTTTCCAGAACCATCAAAGCTCTTACCTTTTATTGAAGCTGTTGCACTGATAAGACAGGCCCTTGCCCTCTAGAGCTTCTGAGAATTGCTTTCTTTTAACATATGTAACACAGTCATATATGCTAGTAGAATAGATGTAAAGAGATAGTAAGGCAATTTCTCCTATACTCAGCTTGATTTTTCCCCCCTCAAATGGATTGAAAATTGGTGGAATTGAAAGAGGTAAAAGCAATGCCATTTTAGCCACCAGACTACTAAGTCTGTATGTCACAGAGACAGGTGGGTAAACAATTTCATGTCCACATTCTGAAGAGCCCTGCTACAAAGATTTCTGGGAAAGAGGACTGAGAAAACTCAGAATCTCCCTTTGCCTAGGAAGTGGCATGTGAAATGGGTCTACAGCCATCAAAATAAAACTACTTACAGCTGCAACACAGGAGGAACAAGTGAGTTGGTCTCTTGAAGTGTCTGTCCATTTCAGACACCTTAGGTTGAGATGGATTGTCCACAGGCTAAACCTGATTGTTGCCACTCACCACAGGCAGCATAAAGTTTCTGGTTTAGATCTAATGAAATTATTTATAGATGTTTGAAGTCAGATGATATATGTGTCACCATGACTCTGTTACCTAGGACAGCTCTTGTGCATCTCTTTCAGTGCATTGTTTGTTGAATGTATTGCTCAGAAGTCTCCATAAGCTTGCACACAGCAACTCTGAGAACAGAATACTGTTGTGTTTGTGAGGCAAACAAAGGAGATCATTGTGTATTCAGTCTAAAGCCTACTGTGTCAATGTAAGCCACATTTCAAAATGCCTCTCAGTAGAACATGCATCAGTAGAAAGTGTATGGAAAGCCTTTCATCCTAGCAACTAACATTTTGCTAATCTGTTGTTTATTCCCATACTGATTCTTACTTCAACTACATGGATAAAACCGTACTCTGTTCCCCATCTCCCAACTCTCTTAATCCCCTTTTGTTTTGTAAGCAGCTCCAATAAAAGGCATAGAGTTTTATTTCCAATATCACTTAAATCAATCAGTGTTTAGAACTGCTGTTTGGGGATTTTCTATTAGAAATACAACAAAAAAATAACAAAGTCCTCAGGCAGTGCCTAGTTTCAAAATACTCTTGTTTGCAGCATGCAGGAAAACCAAGCCCATCTCTGAATTCTTCAACTATGAATCATAACATCACAGAATCGTTTTGGTTGGAAAAAAACTTTAAGATCATTCAGTTCAACCATTCTCTAACTCTACCAAGGCAGGTGCTAAATCATGTGCCTCAGCACCACATCTCTGCACCTCCAGGGATAAGGATTCAACCACTTCCCTGGGCAGCCTGTTCCAGTGTTTGAAAACCCTTTCAGTGAAGAATTTTCTTCTAATGTCCAACCTAAAACTCTCCTGCTGCAACTTGAGGCTGTTTCCTCTTGGCTTATTGCATCTTAGTAGGGAGAAGAGACCAGCACCCATCTGCCTGCTTTAAGGTAGTTGTAGAGAGCATTAAGGTTTTGTCTGAATTCCAGTGCTGAATGTAGACAGATTTTGAAACCTTGATTTTTTTTTGTGGGAGTAAAGCTCTGCTTCTCTCCCCAATTTGTATTTGCTGTACACAGCTGGTATACAGCAGAGTGGTCCCAAAGCTGCACATGGAATTAGCCAGTTGAAGAGCCAGTACAGATTTCAGCAGCCCTTCCCTTCTCCTGTGCCACCTGGAACCTAGGGACAGCATAGGATCTCTGCCAATGCTGTTGTCAATGCTTTTGAAGAGGCACACGGTTTGTTAACTGTGTTTTGACATTGCATGAGTCTGGAAGGAGTTGTAAATGCTGCTGAGGGAAAGAAAACGATTAAAAAAGGAGGAAGAAAAAGTGATGGTGTCATCATTCAATTTGATATCCTGGCTCAGAAAGGTGACAGTTCAGCTCTACATGTGGAGTCTCAGAGCACAGGAACATTTGACAAGGCTGCTTTATTTATTAGTATATTTTCACAAGTTTGTCAGGGAACTCCCAAGGTTGGGGTGTGGAAAGGTTGCAGAAGTGTGAACTTTTAGATACAAAAACCTATACAAAGTTGCTGAGGAGCACACAGAAACCCATCATCACGTTTTGGCACCTGAGGAATTTGTAAATCTTCTGATGCAGCATCACTGTTGTTGGGTTTTTAAAACCCTTTTATTTATTTTTTTTATCGAAGGGAGGTTGTAGCCAGGAGGGGGTTGGTCTCTTCTCCCAAGCAACCAACACCAGAACAAGAGGACACAATCTCAAGCTGCGCCAGGGGAGGTTTAGGCTGGAGGTGAGGAGAAAGTTCTTCCCAGAGAGAGTGGTTGGCCATTGGGATGTGCTGCCCAGGGAGGTGGTGGAGTCACCATCCCTGGAGGTGTTCAAGAGGGGATTGGACGTGGCACTTGGTGCCAAGGTTTAGATAGGCATGAGGTGTAGGGTGACAGGTTGGACTCGATGATCCTTGAGGTCTCTTCCAACCTTCTTGATTCTATGATTCTATGATTCTATGATTTGTGAAAAGGGGAGAGATGTGTTAAATAATATGGACTTGATCTTCCAATGCATAGAAGTGGAACCATTTGTATTAACAAGTCACAGAAATTTAACACTTACGTGCATTCTGATCTGCATTTTCTTGCCCAAATTCCTATCATTAAGCTGAACTTAGTTTGATCCTCACCCTATTTCAGGTACTACTTGGGTGCCTCATAGGCATTCTAATGATTCTATATGTCACTTGATTTCACTTCCAGCAGAGATCAAGCAAAAGTTAGCTAGAGGACCTAAACAGGAGCAGATGGAAACACTATTCTGTAAATTTTAAGCTGAGTTCTTAGTCTCCAGGTTGGCAGAGGTGCAGATTACCATATGCACAAGACAGCTAGGGAAGGAACAGGGTGATTCCTGGGAGAAACAGATGGTAGACCACGCCAGAATGTATTTCTTTGAGACCCTTTATACAGCTTCATCTCTTCTGTTTTCTCTCTCTTCACTCCAAAATATCTACAATAGACTCTATTTTGTTTTTTTGTCCTCCCCTCCCCCTTGTATTTCTGTCACATCAACCAAGAATCTCAGGAATCTAAAATCAAAACAAGACATCGTATGATTCCAGTGGAGATGAAAATTTCCATTCTTTTCTTCAGTTTTAAGGTTTATGTTCCTTTCACTTCATAGATCTCTTGATCCTTTCAAATATTTCAGAATTTGATAATAAACAGTTACCTACAGGGAAAGGAAAAATACCAAACTCCCAAGACTTCAGCTTCTGATGTGACATAAAACTTAACAGAAAGATTCAATTAACCTGACACAAGCTGTGCTTTAATAGTCTGCAGTTGATCCACCCTTTGCAAAATCCATGGCTGGAGACACCATCTTCTGCTTTTAGGAAGGTTTTTGTACCAAACATTAGATATTTTCTGTTGAAAGAAAATTATTGCAGTTTAAAATCTTTTAGTCTAAACAAGCTCCCAGTTGACATTGAAGGTTTTTGCCCTCTTCCTCAACTCTCCATCTCTGTAATTAGAACTAGGTTTGAAAACTAAATGATTGGTTTTGGCATTTGTGTGAAATCACAGGAGAAATAATGTAAAATAATTTTATCTTGCCAAGAAACATTGCCTCAAAAACAGCAGACAGACAACAAAGTGCTGCTTAGAATGCTTGAGTGAGGATCTGGGTGAGGTTCTTGAGCCACATAAAATCCCATTTGGTGACTGCTGAGCTTAACACTGCTGTGGGAATTATAGCATGAACCTCAGCAAGAAGTCAGGTGGGCACTACTGCAGCAGACTTTGGGTCAGAAGGGAAAGTGATCTATAGGAAAAGGATGTCTCTGGAGCAAATACGGACTTCTGAAGGAAGTATAGGATTAGATGTCTAAATAGCTGACAACTCTTAGAGAAGACACAGCTTGGATGAAATCTGTGCCATATTACTGATGTTGAATATCCTATATGAAAATGCTGCTCTGATCAAAGAGAAGTGGGAGCAAACTTGCTGTATTACTGGGAGCTAAAATGAGCTTATGAGATATCATCTATATTATGCAAGCAGTTTAATAAAAATCTCGTAACATGTTGTGTAACTTGGTAAGAGACTTTTTCCCAAATGGAAGAAAAGGTTATCCTCTAATTGTTATTAGAAAAAAAAAAATGCAATAAAATTGAAGTAAATGCAGGATATGCCCAGGATTTCTGCAGCAGATCTTCATAGACTGTTGCAGAGAAGAGGTTGTGTGGTATATACCTAGAAAAGTCATAGCTGAGTAAATAAAGGCATGCTTTTCTAGCTCACTCTCCAGAGATTCTTCTCTGTTCTGGATAAACCCTGGCATTGCTCTAAGCATGAGAGGAACTAAAATGTCATTTCCTACAACCAGAATGAGACATTAAATACAAAAACAGGCTACAGAGGTATTTGCAGTAGGAAAATAAGGTGATGAAATTTCTCACTTCATGAGAACAAGAAAAGTGGATTTGACAAATTATAGATACAATGAGTTGCTTCTCATTCCCCAAAAGAGGGGTTCTTCTGCTAGGATGTTGTACCCATGCTGCATTTGTAGAGTGATTTTATACCATCAAGGGATTAAAAAAGGGTCAAAGCTATGACCCATACAGAGAACACTCAACCAGCAATGTTATTGATTAAGACTACATTTCCTTTTCCCTTCATATATTTGAAGTACTTTTTTGGAATAGATTTTTTTTTTCTTTTGAGAGCTCAATAAATTAAATATAATCCCCTACACCTTAATAGCATAAAAAACTATGACAAAAGTAATAAAAGAATTCTGATCTTTTTAGTGTTTCTCATCATATTGTTTAAACACAGCAGTGAAGTGAGAGATAAGGTGTTAAACATGGAATGTTCAAAGGGTGCTGCATGCCTGTGCTGAAGAACCTGTGCTCTTCCCAGTCTGTAATATTTGAAGACATGCTGGTGCACCAGCTGGAAAAGTTCCAACACACCTTTTCCAGATTGCAAACTTTATTGTGTGGACTTTTCCCTGGGATTTTTGTTACATTGAAACCCCCCAGGGATTCCAGTTGGTATTTCAGTAGGAGGTGACTAAATGGGCATAAAGTAGTAAGTATACAACCAAAGTGTTAAAGGGTTTCTCTGTAGTCAATAACTGTGCCTGCTAATTTCCTGTCAGGAGAAAAAATGATGCAAAAATATTCCTGGGGAAAACTTGTTTTTAAAGTAGCTTAGGGTTTGGGGTTTTTGTTCAATTACTTTGTCAATAATTTTAACTCAGGGTCTCAATTATGTTTCTTGGTTAATTACTGCTTCAAGATGGGCAAGTGATGAGCATAAAAAGCCTTTGTGCTTAATCCAGAGAGTTATTTTGCAATCAGTGTAATGTTTCAGTGACAGAGCAATAGGTATCTTTGAAAAGCTACTATAATAAACACTTTCTGTAGCTCTTCTGGAAATGGCTCTTATTTTAATTTTTTTTGGCAATCTTTTTCAGCAGCAGTTTAAAGAGAACTTTAACTGCCAAGCAGAACCAGTTAAATTAAAACCTCCCAGAGCTGTCTCTGGGTTCATACTTTCTCTGCAAAATACTCTGCTCGAATCCCTGCAGATTCTTTAGCTTTAATGCTGCTGAAGTGAAGTAAAATGGAACCAATAATGCTAAAAGACATCCTTGCTCAGAGCAGGGACAGGAGGAAGAGCACACCATGACCACGGGATACCACCCTGCAGAAGCAGCAAGCCCCTTGGCCTGTCCCTGCTCCAGATAGCTCTCAGGGGGTATCAAGCAGTCTCAGCCACCCTGTTCTTCTCCCGGCTCTCCCCAAAGCATTGCTGTCTGCCTTGACTGGCAGGAACACAAACACCTTTTCTTTTGGCTTCCTTTGGAATCCAGAGCTTCTAAAACAAATCAGCAGAATATCTCAGTAGCTCTGTGCAGACACCTGAGATCTTCTCACAGTTTTCTGATACTTACAATCAGATAGAACTATTTTTTTGGGTCAGCATTACACTAGAAGCAGATAGATGCAGATACAGAAACAGAAGTCACTCCACAGCAGTACACCACTATAAATGTGTGACAGAGCTACCTTTTGTTTGCCATGCCCTGTTTGGCCATTTTCATAGCTTCCTCCTTTCCTTCTCCATATCTAAGTACAGTAATTTCACTCAGATTTGTGCACAGAAATCAATCTCTACTGTTAATGTTCTCTGCACATCTACTTCCACCTGTTTGTGGATGTGTGAATTTGAGAGTTTGACTTTCATAAAATTTTGCTGCTAACACATTATTAGCAATCCATTAGCCTTAATCATTTGTTTAGCCCAAAATGGGTTTCCATTAGCACCCTTGTGGAAACTAAAATGGAAAAATTATTTGCTCATGAAAGGCAGAAAAGGAGAAATTCAGAGAGATGAGTGCTTTCCTGTTCTGTAGATCTTTCTGATCAACCAGCTGGAAAATAGGACTGAAATAAGCATGGTCCTTGAAAAAATCAGGATCACAGACTACTCGTGCTGCTTTCCCATAGGACTCTCTACAGATTTCATTCTTTGATTCAAAAAATGATTTCTCACAGAATCTTAGGTATTCATGATATAGAAGATGTTATTTAGTAATGTGTCAGCCAGTCTAGGTCAGCTGTCCAGCAACATACTTAGTCTTTCAGTCAGGCACCAAGTGAGTTGTGATGGTTGAAGGTGAATCAAAAATCTCCTGTAAGACAAAGAGCTTTCAAAAGATTTGGAATTATTTTCCTTCTCCTTCTGAGACATTCACTTCATTTTTGGTCATGTTGTGTAAAATGCTCCAGGATCGTGTTCACAGACAAGGAATGGGAAATATCTGCCCTCAGGTATACATAGACTAAAGGTTTTCCTTTAATAAACTTTGCTCATTAGCCTTTCATTAATGTTCTTAAAATCTCTGCTCTAGGCTAGAACTGAGACTCCAGAATATTGCACTGTAGGCCAGCCTGTACCATGGGCCTTGTGGATTATCTTACCTAGGTCCTTTACTGCCCTGTGTGACCTTTTCTGAATCTCTGAGAGTAAGCAACAATGTTTGCCTAAATTTATTTAGTTTTGAGATTTATAAATTAAAGTTCAGACAAAACCTTGCTGTCTTAATTGTTAGTGATTTTCAGCCACCTTGTTGAATATGTTATTCTCTTAAAATGTGGGAAGGTGATACTTTATGATGTTTTGTAGTATCTTGAGCAAATACATAATATTAAAAAAAATCAGAAAATACAGGCAACTTCCTACATTGTTGTTTTCTTACTCCTCTAATCATTGTTTTTTTCCTTTTCTGTGAAGATGGTTTAGAGAGATTAAATAGTCAGAGAGCAGTTCTGATGAGGCTTCAAAGAAGAATCATAGAATCATTAAGGTTGGAAAAGACCTCATCAAGTCCAAGCTTCTATCCAACACCTCCATAACCACTGGATCATGGCCCAAAGTGCTACATCTGTTCATTTTTTGTACACCTCCAGGGATGGTGACTTCACCACCTCCCTGGGCAGCCTGTTCCAAAGTCTGACCACTCTTCTAGTAAAGAAATTCTTCATATCCAACCTGAAGCTCCCATGGTGCAGCTTGAGGTCATTTCTTCTTGTAGTGTCATTAGTTACTTGGGAGAAGAGGCCAGCACTGGCTTCTTTACAGCCTCCTTTCAGGTAGCTGTATAAATGAATTAAGGTCTTCTCTCAGCCTCCTTCAGGCTAAACAGTCCCAGCTCCCTCAGCCTCTCCTCATAATGTCAGATATTAGTATCATACAATAAAATTGTCAGGGAGAAGATTGCTACTCTGCAGAAAGAAATGGAATTAGATGCTTCATGGTCAGTAGGTTTTGCTTTTTGCTCTTAGCTCCAAGGGAGAGAGAAAAGTATGAGGTAAGAAATGGTAGAAACATGGCAGAAACATTGTCCTCTGTATGAGTCTTTCCTGTGAGTTGGTTTGGTTTGGTGTTTTTGTGTGGCTCTTTTTGGGGTTTTGTTGGTGGTGGTTTTGGTTGGTTGGTGCTTTTGTTTTGTTTGGTTTTGTTATTCTTGTCCTGTTTGTTTGTTTGCTTTCTAATCCCTGCTTCGTGAAGTTGATGGCAAAACTGAACAGAAATCCTTGCCTTTATCTCTGTGGGGAAGGTGGAGCTGATTGCAAATGTTAGGTAACTCAGGCAGTGCTGAAATGAAGCAGCTGACACTGGCAGAAACAAAAGCAGTATTTTTGTCCAGGCAAAATTACTGGAACTGAAAATAACATTTCAACAATAAAACATCAAAGTGGTACACAGTGGGAGCTCATTAAAAAGTATCCTGTCACTTGAATCAGCCCATGCATTGTAATGCAGATTATATTGATTTGCTGCAAGTTTCAGATTGAAACTAGAGTTTCTCCCAAGTGAGCACAGGTACTAAAACTCTTTGAATTATGGTGGCAAGCAGCAGGGTAGTTGGTAAAACGTCTCTCTTACCAAAACTTGAGATCAGAAGGTTATTAGCAGGAGGTTTTCAGACTTCTTTCTGAAAGCTCCATGAATTATTAACCAGCTGTATTTGTACTATATGCAGTGCTGCCAATGGAAAGGGTTTTTTTTGTTTGTTTTTTATTTATTTTTTTTAAAAAAAGAGCACTGCTCTGCTCTGTTTTTATTTTTGTTGTAAAATAAGGTATTATTCATGTTGTTCTTTTCAAAGATGAAGAGACGTTATCTCAGGCAGAGACAAGACACCCTTTCTCAAGACATAAATTCAAGTCTTCCATGTTACAGTTCCCTGCAATTATCAAGGCTGTAAGAACATTCCTTGTTACTGCTTTCTGAAAATGTCCCAACTTGAAGAGTTTTACCTTTGATACATAGTGCATCCCACATCCTCCAAGGATGTGAGCAGGAACGGGAAAAGCCTTTACAGAAAGGCCTATTGAGACTATAGTTGAGGCTGCTGGAATATTCTCTCAAATAGAAATTAGAAAGTATCAAATGCAAGAGCAAGCTTCTGAGAGTTAATCTGATTGGTCTGCATCATGCAAAACACAGGTTTCCTCCCATTTAGGTGCTGTGATCTGTCATTCATATCCTGCCAGATGAAGCCCATGGCAGTACAGCCTGTCCCAGTTTCCATAGCAAGTCACAAAAGTTCTGTGGAAACATGTCTGGTGGCTTGTGTGCTGCTTTGGGGAGCTGAGGGACAAATAACTGAGTAAATCTACCTCTGCTGAAGGATGGTAGAAAGAAGCCCAAGTCAGTTACATCAAGGTCTCTTAGGTTGCCCTACTAGTATGAAGCAACTTGATGGTCACAGAAACAACCTCTGTGTGCGAGGAGCAGGGAACAGTACTGTGGGAGTCTGCTTGCAGCCCCTAAAAGGTTGATATCCATCTATGGCTGAACTTGGGGAAGGGGAGGAAATCAAAGGGAGAATTAATCTAGGGCTGTACTGGGTGCCATGTTTGCAGCCTCTGACAAGGAGAGGTGAGTTGTTGAGGAGGACCACAGAAAGCACAACATGAGCCAGAGCGAGCTGAACTCCCACTGATTTTGCTGCCGTGGACATGGTCTAGCCTGTGTCAGCTGGAGTACAAAGTATTGGTGATTCAGTGCTCATTTTTCCTCAGATATTTGTGGCAAAAATTGCAGATCTGAGAGTAGGGAGGTAGTGGAATAAGATCAGAATTGCTCAGTAGCTGGTGGTGATACCTTTGAGGATCATACTGGCAGTACTAAACACTGTGGTGGATTTTCATCACTTTTCAAAGAAAGTGCATTCAGTTTCTGCTCTGCCTTGATGCAGCGTATCAGATCTGTCAGAGTCTGTTTCATGTTACATCTGGCTTTGAAAACAGTGTCTTACCATTCCTTTACCTGAAAGACTTCCCAACTAAAGTGAAAAGCTGCGTTGTGATTTTATTTTTCATCTTGATTTATTACTCTGGAGCAGGCTCTCTCTGGTTTTGCGTATTCTTGCTGTTACAGAATTTAGGCCTTGCAGAAGAATAGTCTTTTAGGCTGCGTGTCCCTATTGCAGAAGGGACAGAACATGAGCATCCGCTTTCCTTCCCCAGCATTACTTTGAGACCATGTTCAGCTTTTGTCTTGGGGAACCGTCCTTAATCACGAAGAAAAGTTCTTCATCAGAGATCTGTTACATCTTGGGCATTTTTGTGGTGCCTGTTGTGATGCTGCAAAGTTCTAGAGGTGGGATTTTTCATGTGACATTTCCTTAATTGGGTTTTGGAATGAGTCGGCTACCTTGTGTCAAATAAACTAATGAATGTGGAACACAGTGCAGGCAGTTCAAGTCATCCGACAACCTTAAGTAGCCAATTTCTGTCAGTTCCTGTCAAAATTACAGCTTTTATAATTTTGGAAGGATTTCTTATTCTAAAAACCTTGCTGAGCTGTACCCCCACATTGTGCCAGAACTTCAGTCGAACGTGTGTTGCTTTGTGCTAATATGGTGATTTTGCATAATTTGTGCATTTCTAAAGGGAAGGAGGGGAGTTGTCTGACCAGGTGCATGTCTGAAAGCCTTTCAACACTGTTAAATTATTCGTATTTCAGTACAGGTTAGTGAACATTGATTGAAAGGAAGTTCAAAAGGATTACAGGAAAAAAAAAACAAAATCTAAATTGTGGACCTAAAGGTAATAGGTTTGTTCTCAGGAGGTGGAGATTTTTTGTGGCTATAGTGACATCCAGGAGGTTAATCCTTTATAAAGCTTTTCATTGGAAAATCTTTTCCTCCTAAATGATGCAGTTTCCTGCAAAGACAAAGAAGAGAGGCTGTTTGAAAAAGAGCATTCGTGATTTTGACTTGTCTTCTCACATGTGCTGTGCTGTGTCCCTGTTTGTTTCACATTGTTTTTATTTTCTCTGGTATTGAAAATCTGCTAGAGAAATAGTCTAAGCTTTTGCCTGTTTTTTCAGTAGACTGGTGTCTTTACCAAATGTTGGATTTTTCAGCACAATATGAGATCATGCCAGAAGGAATCATTGTTTTTTTTTTGTTTTTTTTTTTTTTTAAATTCAGTGTTTGGATCCTGGATTACAATTAATTGCTGTTACATTATTTATTACTGTCTTTAAGAAGACTTAGGCATACATTTGGACCATGCTGTAGCACTTCCAGAGGAGAGGCAAATGAATGGCAAATCCATGGAGGAGCTAACTGGCAAGAGAACTAACTGGCAAGAGAAACCACTGAATTTATCAGTCTGAATTACAGCTTAGGAGGATTGTTCACTGTGGAGTTCATATATAGCAGGTTGAGACGTGCCAGTAGAACTAATGGTATTAGGGGGGTTTGTTCAGTAATTCTTTTATGTTGAAAAAGGTCAGCTTGATCTGCACACTTACAAGATATAAATTCATTTCTGTAATCAACGTATTGTTTGTTTCAAGCTCTCACCCCTGATAGCTTGGAACTGCATCGGGAAAGGAGCTCGTATTTTACATCCAAGTTTTTTTCTGGAACATATTCCTATCAGCTGGGGTCACATTTGCCTCCTTTTCAGACATCTGAGATGCTTTTCACCCAGTAAATTCTGAAAGCTAAATCAGCTCACCCCAAGTGACTCAGTCTTTTACTTAATAGAGAGAAGCAGCTACATCAAGTGAGAGAAAATATCTCCCATCCTTACAATGAAATGAAGCACACTTCTTTCTTTCTATCTCTTTTCTCTCTATCTCTCTATTTTTCTATTTACCCCTTTCTATCTGCTGGTGATAGAAGATCCTGGACTTGTGCACAGTTAGTCTTAGCTAAGCTGTCAAGGCCTAGGTTAGGCAGCATGTACTCTTGATTCTTACTTCCAAGTTCACAATTTGTCACTGAAGCTTCCCAAAAGAGCTGAACTGTGCGACCAAACTGCAGGAGTGTCCATTAAAATATACTAAACCCCATTCAACCAGGAACTGAGAAGTACTTCCCTAGATGGAGGTTAGGCATGGCCCCCATTTGAACTCTTCCTTAAAACTGTATGATTAATCTCTGGAAGCAGGCTTTGACAAATGATATTCTTGAATCCCAAGAGCTGCACCATATTACTGAAAGAATACATTACTGAAGTGAGAGAACTGAAAGATCAAGGTAAGAGAAGACCTGAAAACTTCATGGGATTTAGCTGGTGGTCAGTTGTTTAGATTCAAGAGATGCAGGGAGCCTTTGCTGACTGAAACCCCATCCAATAACAAGGAAAGACAAAACCAGTCAGGACAGTCACAGTGGCTTATCTCACTTATTATTGTCCCTTCAATAAAATATTCTGTAAGAGAATTTGTCTGTAGTTCTTTCATTCTTTCTGTTTGGAGCATTAACTGACAAAGGGAACTTTATGAAATCATTCTGCACTCCACAGAAGTTTTGCTCATGCAGTGACTTCCAGAATATTTTTAATGAGTAAAGTGAAGGATGCAATTTATCAGGTAAGGGTAGAGATACTAAAGCTTCTTTCTAAAGATCAAGGGTGTGTTGAGGAAGAAATTAAGCAGCTTGCTGTAGACTTGTTCGTGTATTTGAAAGGTAGAGTTATGAGAAGTATGAAAGTCACAGTATCTTTCCTAATGCATTCTGACAGTAAAATTGCTCTCTTGTAAGAAACCCAGGCTTGCTTATTTGTTCACTGAGTTTAGGATGTTCTTTTGCTTGGGACTCATAAAACAATCTGCATATTGACAAATAGGTAGTGGATTTTCACAGCTGTTTTCTATAAATAAACAAGCAGAGTAGCTTTAAAATATGGTAACAAGGGCACTGAAGTTTTCTACATTCTGTATCTCTCTTCTTGCAGTATTTGTGTACCACATTGCTTAGTTATATAGACACTGAATTGTGTTTGGTATTCCACTTGTACTGGAAAGTTGCCCTTCTAGCATTAACCAAAGGAAGTTTTCCCACTTCTTTCATAGTACAGTTAGTTTTTCAGCTTTTCCCATGCTGAATGTGTTTTTGACACTGCCAGAAACCAACTGGAAGAATGTCCCTCACCATCAGTTCCAAAAACATAAGAACTTACTCTCATCTCCTCAGAAAGAGTAAACCAAAAAAAGCCCAACAGCAAAAAACCTCACAAAAGAGTAATTGAGCAAAACCAGAGAAATCCATAATGTTTTATAAGATTTTATACTTTAATTTAATTGCTCAAGAGACTGGCACATTCTACAGGGGATTTCAATAGGCAACCGCCACAACCTAAAATGTAGTTGATAATCAAGGAATCAATCTTGTCAACTTCATTTGCATTTAAAATTAGTTTATTTACTTTACAGGACACACAAATAAGCTGTGTAAGTAGCTATCATTTATCCCAAAGGGCTAAATAGGTACTGAAGTCACAGGGAAGAAAAACAGAAGGAGACTGATAGTTGAAGAAGGAAAGGGCAGCGTCAGCCATCCTCCAGTACTTTCTATTCTTCCTTAGAGCTCTCTATTGCTTTCTTTTTTTGACTTCTTTTTAGCTTTCCAGTGATATCTTCAACTCATAAACATCTGATTTCTACCAATATTTCCTTATTCCTTTGTTTTTAGTCATAGAATTTTAGAATATTTTCACTTGGAAAAATACCTTTAAGATCATTAAATCCAAGCATTCTCTAACTCTGCCAAGCCTACTGCTAAACCGTGTGCCTCAGCACCCCATCTCTGCCTCTTTGAAACAGCTCCAGGGATGGAGATTCAACCACCTCCCTAGGGAGTCTGTTCTACTCTTTGAGAACCCTTTCAGTGAAGTTTCTTCTAATATCCAATCTAAACCTCCCCTGGTGCAACCCAGGGCCATTTCTTCTTGTCCTATCACTTGTTACCAGGGCAAGAAAACTAACCCCCACCTCTCTCCAACCTCCTTTCAGGTTTTGAAGTGCCCTATTTCAGTACAAACAGTACAGATTGCTCAGGTTTTGGTAGAGGACTTCAAGCATGATGACAGGCAGAATTTGAACTCTTTCTTTGAACTGCCTTTTATGAAATGCATCACCTATAAAAGAGCTAAAGAATGTAACAATTGGTTTATTGAGACGGGATATAACTGGTTCATAGGCACTATTCTGTGCCATTCAGAAGGCAGCTGTCAGACTAAATAAAAATACATGATAAAACAAACTCATCTTTTTAATTGATTTTAATCTAGCTGCATCCAGCCATAAAATGCTCCCCATTGATGATATGGCAAATAGTGTGACTGCAATTAGTTAGCAATTCAACGTGCCTTCCAGAAAACAGTCTCCAAGCCTTCCTGGAAATATCTTTCTTTTGTCATAATGAACACAAGTCTTTTTTGAGATGTATGAAACCAGCAGGTTTTGAATCTCTGCAGATCGCTATTCTGACAGTTTGTATGCTCTTTTTGAAATGAATCCCAAAACTTTGGTGAGTGAGGTAGTGGATGCTGGTTTTAAAGGGAAATGAATAGCTGTGTGATATCCTAACATACAGAAACTCTTCTGAAACCATTACTGAGTGAAATGTTTATGCATGAGGTGGTTGTATTTTGGCAGCCCTGGCAAATGGTTGATCAGATCTGCACAACTGTAATAACTCAATTCACATTATCTTAAAGGTAGTGTTAACATGGTTGAGAGATAACCTTCTGTTTGTATTTCTAATTTTGTAGTATTTTGTGACCAAAAGGTACAATGCATTACACTTCCCCAAAAAAATCAAACTACAAGACATAATCAGTCTGTTATCAAAAGAAGCACGGCGAGCAGGTCAAGAGAAGGAATTCTCCTCCTGTACTCTGCTCTGGTGAGACCTCACCTGAGGTACTGTGTCTAGCTCTGGTGCCCTCAACACTAGAAGGATGCAGACCTAATGGAGCTGGTCCAGAGGAAGGCAACAAAAGTGATCAGAGGGCTGGAGCACCTCTCCTGTGGAGACAAGCTGATAGAATTGGAGTTGTTCAGCCTGGAGAAGAGAAGGGTCTGGGGAGACCTTATAGTGGCCTTCCAGTACCTGAAGGGGGCTACAAGGAGGGCTGGGGAGGAGCTTCTCACAAGGGCATGTAGTGATAGGACAAGGGGCAATGGTTTGAAACTAAAGCAGGGTAGATTTAGATTGGACATTAGGAAGAAATTCTCTGTTATGTGGGTGGTGGAACACTGGAACATGTTGCCTAGGGAGGTGGTTGAATCCCTCTCCCTAATGGTGTCTCAAAGATGCAGGGATGTGGTCCTGAGGGACATGGATTAGCAGCAGACTTTGTAAAGTCAGATAATGGGTAGACTTGATGATCTTAAAGGTCCCTTCCAAGCCAGTGCATTCTATGATTTTATGACCTAAGTGATTGTGTGACATCCTCTGGTAAAAGGGGAAGTCTTCACTGGGCTTCTCTGCTTCTGATACTGACTCTGCTAGTTATCCTGGGTTGATAACACAGGTTGTTCTTTCAACACTGAATCCATTACAGGCTGGTGTTGGGCATCCTCAGCCCTATGAAGTCTCTGGTCCCAACTCCTCTGCAACCTGACAGTGGTTGTTTGCTCTGGGTTGACCCACAGTTTATTTGCTGAACATGTTGCTACGTTCAGAAGGGCAAACAAGCATATTGCTAATGTATAACAACAAAACTAGGATCAGAAGACCAAAAGCTACAAGTGAGAAGAGCACTGAGGGGAGTCAAGATTGACTGCCTCTGCTTAACTTCCTTCTGTTTACCCACCAACCTGGCACCTTCCATTCTGTGTTGCAGATACCCTTGTCATTGCTGATGACACGGTAAGCAACATCTTTTGATTTCCAAGCTGGTGCATCTGGATTTAAATTGTTGGATGACTATTATTAACCTTGTTCCTTCTTTTTTCAGCTGAGTCAGTTTGGCTAATGGGAGTTATAGCAGAGCATGAAGGCAAATTTGTCATTCACCTGTTCTCAGTAGGAGGTAGGACCCTCCCAACCTCTTACTGAATCATAGAAACACAGTTGGGTTGGAAATGACTTCTAGAGGTCATCTACTCCAGCCCCCCCCTGCAGTCAGCAGGAACATCCCCAACTAGATCAGGTTGCTCAGGGCACCATCAAGCTTGACCTTGAATGACTTTGGGCATGGAGCTGCCACCACCTTGCCTTGCTGGGAAACCTGTTCCAGTGTTCCATCATCCTCATAGTACAGAATGTCTTCCTAATGTCCATTCTAAATTTGCCCTGCTCTAGTTTCAAACCACTGCTCCAGCCCTCTAATAATTTTTTGTGTGGCCTTCCTCTGGATCCTCTCTTTCAGAAGAGTTGAAGGAAACCATCTCCTCTGGAGTTTTTCTTTTGCTGTGATTGAGGTACTAATAGCTAATAATGTGGCTTCAAATAATTACCAGAAATGAGTAAAAATCTAACACCCAGTTTTTCTCAGGGTGTGTAAAGTCAAGTCTCTTTTACCCCTGGTTCCCACCCATTCTTAACAGAACAAGAGCATGTTGGAGCTGACTCCCTTGGCAAGTGAAAACCTGATGAATTTTGGGCTGGTACAGAGGCTTGACTTTTGGTTGCCTTATTGCTGTTGTGCTGGTTTGATGTACCTACCTTGTTCTTCAGTGTACTTCAGGGGCAGCCTGGCTCCTGAAATAACCCAGCTGCTGCTGTTTTGATGCCTCTTTGGTGGATTTGAAAGTCTGCTATTAATGAGCCTACCTTGTCTGCAGACCATTTTCCCCCTTCTCTCACCGGGGGAAAATACTTCTTGATTATTGCTTAATCTCATCTGATTTGCACTGTGGCATTTAACTATCTGTTGCTAAAAGGTTTGATATTTTTACTGGGAAGCTCTTTGAGACTTTTTTCATCAATGAACTTTCACAGTAGAGTGAATCTATTTCACTTTCCCAGCACCTGTTAAGATTTCTTGAGCCCCTGGTTTTTCTTACTTTTCAAAAGCATATAATGTTGCTCTGTTCAATAAACTCAAGATGGTTTAGTCTGTGTATTTCTCCACGCTGCTTATTAATTCCACTTGTGGTTGTCCATGTAAGGGAAGCTAAGACTTCCCTCAGTTCCCAAATTTATCTTTATGGACAGAAGTGAATGACCTTTATTAACGTGGTAATATTGCAGGTATTTCCTTTTCAAGAATTTTCTTTGAAAGCAGAGTTACAGAGGGGTAATCTATTACTGTGAGTGGACAGAATGAAATATCACTTGAGGAAAAAATTATTTTTAGTTGTCACCTAATGATCCTTACCTTTAGTTTAAGTACTGTCAATGGAATAACATGAGGTTATTTTGGCCTGAAGGCTATTTCTGTTAGATCTATGAAAAATACCTGTAATTTGAATAAGTTGGCTTCTCCCTTTATTAATGATTTTTGCCTGTAGGACTTTGAGCACTTTTTCATACTTCTTAAATGTATTGATTCATTTGACATCCTCTGGAAGTCAGATCTAATTAAAAAAATATCGAAAGTGTTTGTTTACTGGAATATTTTTTATTTTTGTTGAACTGCAGAAAGAATAATACAGTGCTCATGCTAGAAAAAAAAGTCTGGTTATGAATCTAATGAGGATTATGCTGCTAAGTGCTTCTGTCTCTTAGAAGGCAAGAAATGAATAACCACAATGCAACATTTTACCACAAGTGGATGACTCTGACAGCTTCATTTCTCTGAGTTTTGAACTGTTGTTGAAAGCAAGGAGATATTTTGCATGTTCTGTGTAATGCAGTGTCCTTGGGTGGAAAAATGAAAATATGGAAATGGAAGATATTTTGAGTCTTAAAAGCATAAATTTCCACCAGGTCAGCAAAACTGCAGAGCAAAATTGACTGTAGTGACTACATATAGAGTGCATTTAAGGGCTCCAAAGAGGCTTCTTACTGTACTTCTCCTTTCTTTTGCAGTGGAAATAAAATCATTTGGGTGTTTCATTGGGCTGGTTTTTTTTTTTGTTTGTTTGTTGGTTGTTTTTTTGGTTTTGCTTTGGTTTTTTGTTTTGTTTCTCTTTGGTATTATTAATTTTTTGTTTCTTTATTTTGAGGTCGTGTGTTTGATGGTTTCTCACAGTAGCAATAGGTAATAGATGGAAAAGATTACTAATTATTTTGCGAAGCAGAGCTCCTCTCCTGTCTTGCATGGCACTTAGTTAGAGCCCATTTCATGATGTGTTTTGTTTGTTACCTGCACGGACTAAAAATGTGAAGAAAGAAGATAAAGCATAAATTATGATTTACATAACCTATTCTGCTAATTTTGTAAGTTTACAAAGACGAGAACTTCACATTGTGAGGACAAGTGAAAGGATTGGAATGTTGATTTTATGGAAGTAACTGGTCTAGTTGAAGACAAACGTATTTGGTTTTTAGTAGATCCTAGCAGTGTATGTTTATTTTAGATTTCTTTGACACATTAAAAAGCACCCATCCAGGGTTGGAAATGCCTTTGACATTTGACAAGAATACAGCCATACTCTAAGCAATTGTTGATTCTTTCCATAATTATACAGCCTAGGACTCAGAAAAGCATGTATATAACTTTAAGTACACACTTAAATGCTCTGATGGGTAGGACAGCTAGGCTACTGCATGGCACTTGAAGAAGAATAAAATGGAAAGGTCATGCTCTCTTCTCTGTTTGAGTCAGTCTGCCAGGATAAAGATACCAGAATTTGGACACATTTTACTATGCAGGAATAGCAGAGGCAGATTTTATTTGACTCTCAGAACAGAGCCAGAGAGATGTGAAGAGGCACGTGGCAAGCACCCATCAGCCTGCAATACATCCTGTGGCTGCTATAGTATCTGGTGAAAATGAGATCAGAGGAAAAAAGAAATAAAGACCTAATGTGATCTATGAGAGTTTAGGAGCTGGTCAGGCAGCTGCACCTTACCCTTGTCTCAAGTGCAGCTCAAACAAGTGCAGTGTTACAGAATTCAAAGCTAAGAAGATGTGGATCATTTAAGGATTTTTTTTTGTTTGTTTGTTTCATTAGGAAGTGACTGTGCACTCCAGTTCACTTGATGGGTTCTTGAGACCAGTTTTACTGCTCTCACAGCCTCTGTTCAAGTAGCCTGTTTGGGAAAAAAAAAAAAAAAAAACAAGAAAGTGAAAAAAAAAAAAATCTTGATATGATTCTCTGCAGGTCTTGCATGTTCCCAGTGACCTACATATATTTTTTTCTGCCACTTTATGTCATTATTATATATATGTATATAAAAATACTGGGATTTAGGCCTCTTTCTGAAAAGAAAATGCTGCAAATAGAAGAGTAAATATACTGCTTCTGTTATGTGTCTTGTTGAAGCCATCTGAAGGGATAAAAGTGAACTGTAAGAGGTGGGAGGTTGACATGTGCTTTGGTGGCCCTAACCAGTCTGTACAGAAAAATAAAGAACCTTAGATTAAAGAAAAGAAAAAAAAAAAAAAAAAAGAAAGTCAACAAACAAAGAGACTTTAGGTTTATGCCTCATTTTACTGAGAAATTTTTAGGTGTCAGGATCCTACAGCATTGACATAGTCCTTCTTGACAGAAAGGAACCCCTTTGATTTAGGTGTCTTGTTTGAAAGTGTGTTTTTAATACAGAGTTGTAGAGGTTTTCAAGAATATATTCAGCTTTAGCCCTTTCAAGGCAGTGGAAACAGTGCAGGCTATCCTCAATTTATAACCCCTTGCAAGTAGGCTGTGACCAACAGAAAGATCTCTATCAGAGCCACTTAATTCTCTATTTTTTTTTTTTCTGTGATGATTTGCTGACTGCAGGCTGTGTTACAGTTGATCTGTTTCTACCTGCATGCACAAATGCAAAAGGATAGGCCCTGGTTCTCGTGGGGAATTTTAACTCCCCAGATATTTGCCAGAAGTCCTACTCAGGCTGCCAGCCATGGTCCAGGAGGCTCCTCCAGTGCACTGGTGATAACTTAGTGATGCAAAGGGCGGATGAGCCAGCTAGGAGAGAGCACTGCTGGGTCTTATCCTCACTAACAAGGAGAGTCTGGTTGAAGTGGTGAGGGTTGAGGGCAGCCTTGGCCATGAGATGGTGGAGCTGAGGATTTTGTGTGTCAGGAGAATACAAAGCAGGATCACAGCCCTGAACTTCAGCAGGGCCAACTTTGGCCTCTTCAAGAAATTGCTAGGAGAAATGCCACAGGACAAGGAACTAGAAGATAAAGGGGCCCCAGACAGTTGGTTAAAATTCAAGGACCACTTCTTCCAAGCTCAGGATGAGAGCATACCGACAGGTATGAAACTGAGAATGGGAGCCAGGAGAGCTGCATGGTTAAATAGGGCAATGCTGAGCAAACTCAAGGGGAAGAAGAGAGTCTACAGATGACAGAAGTAGGGGCTGGCCACTTGGAAGGAGGATAAGACTGCTGCCAGAGCATGTAGGGAAGCAGCTAGGAAAACTAAGGCCTCCTTGGGATTAAACCTTGCAAGGGAAGTCAAGAACAGCAGAAAGGACTTCAAATACATTGCAGGAATAAAACCTAACACTAGAGGCAATGCAGGCCCAGTGCTGGGTGAGGTGGGTGCCTTGGTGACAGAGGAGACAAAGAAGGCAAAGTTACTCAATGACTTTGTCTATACTGCTGGAGACTCTCCTCAGGAGCCCCAGGCCCTCAGGACAAAGGAGGAGTTTCCCATGGTTGATGAGGACTGGGTTGAGGAGCAATGATGCAACCTGGACATCCATACTTCCGTGGATCCTATGGGAAGCACCTGTGGGTGCTGAGGCAGCTGGAGGAAGTCATCGCTGGGCCACTCTCCATCATCTTTGGTAAGTTCTGGGGAACAGGAGAGGTGCCTGAGGACTGGAGGAAAGCAAATGTCACTCCAGTCTTCAGAAATGGCAAGAAGGAGGACCTGGGTAATTATAGACTGGTCAACCTCCCTTCCATCTCTGAGAAGGTGATGGAACGACTTATCCTTGGCCTTGTCTCAAGGCATATCAAGGATAAGAGGGTCCTTAGGAGCAGTCAGAATGGGAGGGATATCGAGGGAACTCATCTTTGACCAACCTGATAGCCTTTTATGAGGACATAACCAGGTAGATAGAGGATGGGAGAGCAGCAGATGTTGGTGATCTTGATTTCAGTATAGCATTTGACACTGTCTCCTACAGCATCCTTGCACCTGCACTTGAGGAATTTTGGTCTAGATGATCAGGTAGTGAGGTGGATTTGGAAGTGGTTGAAGGAAAAAAGTCAGGGAGTTGTGGTCAATGGGACAGAGTCTAGTGGGGTCCTTCAGGGGTCGGTACTCAGACCAGTGCTATTCAATATATTCATCAACGAGCTGAATGAGGGCACAGAGTGCATCCTTCAGGTGAGCAATACAAAAACACTGACAGTGAGTACCTCTTGAAACAGAAAACTCAAGATTTGTTGTCAATGTGGCTTAAAATGAAAGGTTTGACAGGTCTCTCTTGCCCCTCCCAGCCCACTGTCTTTGTTTAGTGGATCCTGTCCTGCTAACATTCCAGCAATCATTCTAGCAACTTTCATCAGCTTTCTGAGCTACAACAATTTCTGTATTGCCTCTTCTGAACCTCCATGAAAGTATCTCTTTTTCATCAGCAGCTCTGAGGTTTGTCTTTGAGCATGCTACCTGCTTGTCTCAGGAGTCTCTTAATCTCTGCTTTTGCTGGAGGATTCTAGTCTGCTGAGTCTCTCCATCATTGCCTGCTCCATCCTGCAATCAAACACATCTACCTTGAAGTAGATGAGACAAGCATTCAGTCCTGTTCAGGAGGCTCCACACCTGTTCTCAGCAGAGCATATACATGCTGCAACTGGCATGTGCATGGACCAGAATGAATGCCTTACATCAGCATCCCATCAGCCATCTGAGTGATGGCTTAACATGGCAACGCCACAGGAGACGTAGCTGTGCCATGAGTTTCAGGAACCTGGTGCCACCAGGAGTCAGAGTGGTTGTGAGGAGAACTGTAAGTGGAGTTACAGCCTGCTGTTGTGCATAACATTTAGGAAGAGGTAGAGAGATAATAGCATCAAGAAATTAAGGAGACGGATCTGAAGGTTTGTTTCCCTTCATAATGTATGAACGTAGTATCAATGTTTGTTTCAAAGGGTTTTGGCTGTGGTTCCTTGCAGATTTATTGAGCATGAGAGGCCAAGCCTCCTATTCCAAGTAATGGTGAATGATGAACTACTGCTTCCAGGTAAATTCTTCCTCCCTCAGATGACAACAGACCAGAATGATGTGCAGAGTCTGTCACATGGTGATGAGATTTCATTAAATAAACAGAATAGTTCATCTGTCTTTTAAAATGTAGCATATAATAAAATAACTGAAAAGAATCAAAATAAAACCTTTCTCAGCTTGATTGCTGATTATCTAGCTCATTTGCATTGATGAAAGCTTGGGAGGGAAAAAAAAAAAAAAAAAGCCCACTGAAAAAGAGCCGAGCCAACCATCACAGAATAAAGTATAGCACGATGAAAAAGAAATTTTGAGTGAACAAATTTACGATTGACCAAAGCAGAGCTGCCATCTGTCCTTCAAATAAATGAGAATGCAGCTGCTCAATGATGTTACATTAGACTAATGTACCAAGGACTACAAGACTAAATGATGACATCTGAGTCATTTGGCATATATGAAACAGACATTGAAATAAATCACTGTCCCAGAGCAAAGATCTCTTGGAAAACAAATGATCCTGGCTCAGTGTTTGTTCATGATCACTTCCTTGTCACCACCCCTGCTCTGTAGTTGCAGAGCAGTTGTACCAATCATGTAGCTATAAGGAAGAGTGTGTGTGCCCCACACAGGCTGTGCAGATGGAGCACAGCCACATGATTCACAGAACAGCAAAGGACTTAGTGACTTAGTCAAGACTAATACGTGAGTGAATGGGTCACTTTTAGCCATTTGACAGCTCTGGCATTGTAAGTAGGTCACAGCATTGGAATATTAACGTATTACAGTGAACTTAATTACATGCAACAGCAAGATTGGAAGGAAAGGATTTTAACTGAGGCCTCTGGATCTGCATTGAGTTCTATAAGCTGAGAAAAGCAGATGATTGATTTCCTTTCTTGTTTTCTTTTGTAAAGGAGCCAAAATCATTTTATGCAAAGACCTTTTTATTTGGGTGTATAGACTGTAGATAACATTTTATAATGCTTTGTCTTAATGGGTAAGTGGAGGGTGTCTTGTTGAGTGCATGCCTGTATAGTTAGTTCTGTTACTACACTGCTTTTTGAAAAGCAAATGGAAGTAATTTGAGAAAAAGAAGATGTCACAGAGAGAGCCTGACCTGGACTTCACTCAAAAACACAACCTGTGTAGAGAAGATAAAATCTGTGCTTTGAAAGATCTTGCTTTAAAATGCAAAGCTTTCTCCCACATTGATGCCACCAATGAAGAGCTTATTTCACAAAGGGTTCTGCTTTTAACTGTAGGACGCTATATGACATTCCAGAAGATAAATGAATATGGAACAAATTTGTACTGTCTCTGTCAATAACTAATCTACCATCAGCATTTTAGCTCTTGAACAAAGGGAGCTTTGAGATCCAGCGATGACAAAAGGGCTTTTTCTTCGTGTTGAATTAAAATGTTAAATTTCTACCAGCTAAAGCACTATGCTATTAAATAAATAAATACATAAATGAGAATATTAAAAAAAAAAAAAAGAAAGAAGAAAAATGAAAGAAAAGAAGCTGATGTTTGCTTCTTTTCCAGAATGTGAACACATGCTGTTTTACTGAGACCTTTACAAGCTGCTGTTGGCTAGCCATACACTCCTGAGGCTGTTTTATTATTGTTCACCCTTTCTGCAGGAAACAAAACACAGCAACTTATGCTATGACATTTTGTGACATTTCCAGATATGAACATCTGGGAAGTTTAGTGTGACAGTGACAGCAAAACTGACAATAATTTTCCAGTGCCATGTACAGTCTGGGCATCTGCAGTCATTGCCTTTTCATTTTATTTCTCTCTCCCTCCCTCCCTCCCTCCTTCTCCCACCCAAATGCTTAATACAACCCTTCTCTCTCTTGGCCTTGGAGATAGAATAATATCCCACATTTATTTCAAAGCTGTGCATGGAGCATTGTACATCAAGTGCATCACAAAGCAGTTCAGAGCAAAAGGGAAGTGCATTCCAACTAGCAAGAGGAAGCGCAGCTGCACAAGTTGGTCTAATTGCAGACATTGGGTGGATTTGATCATCAGATGTCTACTCTGCATAAAATGGAAGTTAAACAGCTAAACATTAATTACTTCTATTATTGCATTTATATATTGAAATGAAAGGGAAAAAACCCAACAACCCACACATCTTGTGTAGTGAGCCAAAGGGGAAAAAAAAAAAAAAACAAAACAACAACACAAAAATAAAAGCAACAAACAACTGCTGCATTTAAAATGTAGAATGTCTGGTTTGTGTGATGAAAGGTGCACTGGAGGAAGGTAATGCTTTTATGGATGACTCACACTGCAACGCTAATAGGGTTACTTAATAAAATAATGCAAACCAAATCAAAGTATGCTGAAACTTATGAGAAATCCCAGAAACACAGAATGGTAGGGGTTGGAAGGGTCCTCTGGAGATCATCTAGTCCAACCTCCCTGCTAAAGCAAGTTCTCCTGGATCTGATTGCACAAGAACCTTTCCAGGTGGGTTTTGAAAATCTTCAAAGAGGACTTCACAGCCTCTCTGGATAGCCTGGTCCAGTGCTCTGTCACCCTCAAAGTAAATTAGTTTTTCCTTATGTTCAAGTGAAACCTGTGTTTTAGTTTGGGCCTGCTGCTCCATGTGCTATCACTGGGCACCACTGAAATGAGCCCAGCCCCATCTTCATGACCCTTACCCTTCAGATAATGTTATCAGGATAAATGTTATCACGATCATTCCTGTTTCTGTTCTTCCAATTCTGAAAAAAATGAGTATGAGGTAAATACATCAAATCCAGTCCAATTCTCTGTTGAACATTGGACAATATTCCTAGAAACAATGTCACCTTTCACAGATGGAAAATTATTTCCTATTATCAGAATCCACTGAAACACAAGTTTTTCTATTCCTTTAAAAATGATACATTTCCCCTGTTTTTCTGGTGAAAATCTCACTAATAAACCCATTTATTAGAACATTTCCTGAAGGCAAATACTAAACCAGTTTGGTAGCAGAGTGCAAAGGCTGCAAGATGTCAATTGAAAACAGAACTGGCAGGTTGAGCCTACGTAGCAATTCCTTGCTCACACCAGAGGAGCTGTTGCTCCTGGAGGACAAGCAGAGCTGGAAAATATTTCCATGTTTCTTTCTGGTGACATTCTGCCTGGCCAAGGAGTAGCAGTGACTTCTGTCAGCTAGATTATTTTCTGTTTTCCCCTACAAATATATATGCCTGAGTGTTTTAAACTGCCATTAGCCAGGCATTGTTTTATCCTGAAACCATGCTGGTTGAAATAATTTCCTTACCAAACTGAATATATGAAAACAATGGAGCTGTAATCTTAATTGTAAAGTGGCCTGATGAATCAGATTCCACAAAACATTTGTCATTTGCCTCTTCCCCCTTTTACTCCTCCTCCAGCTTTCTCTCTGTTTGAATCCTCCAAACATCTTCCCTGTACTTTTCAAGACCTTTGTCTTATTTTGCTTTACCCCTTTTTATCCTGCTGGAAACCTAAGCAAATTGATAGAGCAAAGCCCAAATACAGGGTCAACAGCCTACAGAGAGGTTTCCTTAGAAGACAGCAGGCAGCAGACTTGTATTCTCTGCTTAGCAGTGTGGATGCAACAAATATGACCAGCTGTTCTATGGAGAGATTTGGCACAGTGAAACTGTCTTGTGCAATGATACTTCTTTCTCCTAAGTTCCCTTATGCACTGTATTGGATGGCTTAGCTGGCTGGGGGATGCAGTGTCCACCTTCCCTCTACCCCAGCTTCTCTTCACCTTCTCTGCACTTTGAGCCACCCGTGGAGAAGAAATATTTTTTCTACCTCTTTCTATTGCTTTTGGCCCTTGCATACCAGTATCAGCAAACATAAGGTTCTTTGTGTCCCCTTCTTTGCCTGGTGGCTGGTTCACAGTGTTGCATCACCCAAAACACCTGCTCTGCATTTTGGTTTGGCTAAGTGACCCTCTGTACACCCTGGCCTTTGCTTCCTCCTCTTGTGCAAGAACAGCAAATTCAGTCGTGTTCACTGCAGCTCCTTTTCTTCCATTCCAAGGCATTTCTGCTGAATTTTTCACCTTTTGAACTGACAAGTATGTTACTAACATTTAGAGACATTACTGCTCTTGCAGCATATCACATGGACTGGTCTGTGCAGGCACCTTGCTGGAAGTTTAAAAATCCTAACAAGTGGTTCTTACATCTGTTATGGACCCTGGATACTGCTGGACCAATGTGTGGCTTTTATGGGTACCCAGGGGTGAAGAGACTCTAATACGACTGAAATCACTTTTAATTGTCATATAAGAAGTTGGCATCCTAGGAAGTGTTGTTACTGATCATACACCAGAACTGAATTTGGAAGTAGGAAATGGAATGGAGTAGGAAATACCTCAAGCACTCTGGTGATGGGATCCAAGCTAATCTATCTCCAGTAGACCATGGCAATTTACAGAGTTAATCAAAATATAAAACATTGTTTTGGCATCTGGTGGATCCTGAAACTGAGAAGTTTCACTTGGCTTGAGACCCATTTGCTACACCTTCAGGATGCTGGGCACAGTATTTTACATGACTTCAACTCTTCAAAGGTAGTTTCCTGTGCCTCACTTGCAAGAGAGACATAGATTTTTTGATTGACATTGGTTCTTCCCCTAACTCCCTAAATTATAAAACCCTCACAAGATGGTAACAAAGGTAGGAATTACATCATGTTGCTTTTAAAATGACATAGGTTGCAAAGTATGTATTACACTAGTTTTCTTAAGCAGCTTGAATGTGAGTGTTGCAAACAATGCAGCTAAATACAGGATACGGAGGAGCACAGAAATATTACAAATATCAGATAAACGTTTTTAAAAAATCAACTTCTTGCTTTTCAGACCATAGCACAATTGAGAATTGTTAGTTTGAAGTAGTGTGCTTGTTCTATCAATCCATCCATTAGGAGCTGAATTGTCTGACTAAGCCCCTGCCTGGGACTGCACACACACTCTTGATTTTCCCTCTTACACACCCTGAAGCTCAGTATTATTTTATGCCATGTGTTAATTTCTTGCATGAATGCCTTATTTACCTTCATTTAGAGTATGCTGCAGGTGGAAACAGAACAGTACTTACTGGCAGTAGGTTTGGTGGCAAAAAACTGAAGGACAGCTCAGGGTCTTGCATAGCTCCAGGGTATCACCACTGTGAAAGCAATTTGGAGGTGTGATTTGTCATTAAGGAGAACTGATTTCTTGCATACTGGTGCTTCATAGGACTAACCAGGAGCAGGAAGTTTTGCAGTCTCTTCAAAGCAAGCAGACCTAACAATTTCTGGGCTCCATCCAAAAATCATTCAAGTCAATGGGAGCCTTTCCTCAAATCTCAGCCAATGTTTGATTAGGCTTTCAGAGATATTTCATTTTGTGAGAAAGTGTCTGGTAAGAAAAGCTTAACTCATGCTGCAAAAATGACCACTGTTTTTAAACAACTGAAACACAGAATCATTAAGGTTGGAAAAGCCCTCTAAGCTCATCAAGTCCAACTATCAAGCCAACACCACATGCTCACTAATCCATGTCCCAAAGTGCCATGTCTACACATTTTTGAACACCTCCAAGGACAGTGACTCCACCACCTCCCTGGGCAGCCTGTTCCAATGCCTGACCACTCTTGCAGGAAAGACATTTTTCCTAATACCCAACCTAAACCTTCCCTAGTGTAACTGGAGACTCTTGTCCTATTGCTACTGAGTACAGTTCTATTACTAAATTGTTGCTAGAAATCAGTAGCTGTCTTAACTACTTTCATTTTTTTCCTTGTAAAATACAGTATTCAGTGCACATTGTTCTGTGTTATGAACATTATAGAAGTTTTATCCAAATTATTTATATCTGTTTTCCTATAACTTCAGTAGTTATAGTGAGTTTAAACAAGGGAAGCTTGATATGCATATACATTGCCACATTTTCACCCCTTTCTTTTCCACACTGTTTTCCCTTGTTACTTTGGTGTATTTTGATATTCACAGTGGTCTTCTAGACATGTGCTCTGCACATATGACTTTTAGATCATTTTAGAGGTTTTTTATCTGGCTTGTTCTGCAGTCATTTGATCTTCTGTTAATCATCTCTCAAACAGTGGATCTGGGCTTTTCAAAATACCAGGGTACACTTTTCTTCAGTTAGTTTCAATGGCTAAATATATGGCTAAATTCCATAAGCTGTATGGGCAATAGGCATTTAATGTTTATGTTTTTTCCTTTTTCTCCTTTGTTGTTGTCTTCAAAAGCTAATAAAACTGCTTTTCAGTGTTTAAAAATGTATTCCAGAATAGAGAGGCTTTAATACTTGTGTCTGTGTGTTTGTGGCATCAGATAATTCATAGGTGTATGAATACATGCATATATATATATATATATATGCATATTTAGACCATAATTGTGATATAGTAGGAAAGGAATATAGCTAAATGTAAAGTGTTTTCAAGCTTCTGTGTTACTTGCTTCTCTTTGCTTCTCCTTCTAGGAATGTAGAAATAGTTTGCCTTTGCCTTGATGATGAGTGCAGGGGCTGCTTTTCTTACAGCTACCAAAACTTAATACCTTTGTATTTCAAGAGCAAAAGTCCATCAAAAGTAAATCCACAAGGAAATACCTTTAAAATTAAGCTGATACAATAATAATACAGTAATACATTTGAGCAGTATAGAACTTGCTGCCATGAGATACCATAGAGTTCGAAAGTTTAACACAATTTCTATGAATACTCAAGCTGCAGGGCATAAACTAACTTCTAAATTCAGATTTAAGCAGCAGCTTTGCTTATTGAAAGGTTATTCCATAATTGCCAATTTCACGGTTTCTTGCCCTTTCCTGTGATGCTGGTCACTGTCAGAAAGAGGATACTGGACAAGATGAATTTGTCTGAATCACTCTGATGGTGCCTGTTTGTTATAGTGAGGAAATACCATTCCTGCTGTATCTTACCAGTATGAGCACTTCCAGCATGTAGGTGCTAGACTGAGGGACAATCTGTGATAACACACTTACACACTGTGATGATTTTAGAGTGCACAACTTTAGAATGCAAAACTACAAACTCATCTGCTTGGTTTTATTGAAGAGAAAGTAATTAACGCCTTTGTCTCTTTTAGAAGAAATGTGATGGAGTATTCTGTACAAGCTAAGGGAAGTTCAGGGCTAGCCAGTAATGTACAATACATGATGGGGGATGCTTTTCAGATGAGCAGCTTCTGGCCTCTCCAGGAAAACAAACCTGACTCTTCTCCCAAGTTTCAGATCTTTATCACAATGATTTTTGCTTTATAACTTAGGCTTTGTCATGGGTTGAGTTGAATGTGCTGTTAGATTATATTTTTTAATACAAATAATAAACAGTAACAACAACACTGGCAGGCATGATATTTCCTGTTGTTTTCTCTTTTCCTAATTTCAGTAGAAGAAGCAAAACTAGCAATCTTTTTAGAGTGATGAGATATGCTTCATGGGAAACTCTTCTGTGGTAGGTTACACAGAGGACTTGGACTATTTTAAAAAATATTTTCTTCTCTGAAAACATTCTCCACTAGATGTCCCAAGTACAAGGAATGTAAGATTCATGTCTTCTAGCTTTAAACATTGATGTTTTTCCCAAGTCAAGCATTCCTATTAGGATATATTCCGTGTTCATTTAACTTACAGCTTAAGGATTTATCCTATTCCAGCCTAAGGTCTTTTTATAAAAGGGATATGAAAAGCTACAAAGAACTCAGGATGCTTTTAGTAATCTTTTTTTTTTTTTCTTAATTCCTGCCTCGTATCCATTAAAAATAGACATCCAGGACATCTTGAGGGTCTCTGTAAACATTTAGCTGAAGGACTCTGCAGAGCTGAAACAAATTTTGAGAAGTTTGGTAGGGCTGTCTTTAAGGCTTAGGGAAAAAAAAAAAAAAAGTCAATCCTTGTCTTAGAGCATAGGTTTGATCCTTCTGGTACCTTTGCATCACATCAGAAACTGGTGAGAAAGAGAGCCAAAGTGCTCCAAATTCCAACCTAAGAGAATCTCTGGTTCTGTAAGAATATGCTTGGAAGCTGTAGACTGTTGGACAAGCTGCACATAGTGTGCTGGAGAGAAAAGTGTTTCCATTAATGAAGCCTCATTGGAACCTGCAAAAATCTTCGTCAAGAACCTTGAATAGTCATTGCAGATGCAAAAGGAGCAGGCAAAATGTACATAAACTATGTTCCACTTGTAAGGGCAGAACAGACTGATGCAAACTCCTGCTGAGAGAAAACCAAGATGATCAGATCTGCTCGGTCATAAAAGTTGTTCATTGGCAAGCACTCAGCTTAGAATGTCATATTATTAGGTCATTCTGGCATGTTATGATTTTCTTAATTATAATAAGTTTACAGATTTTGTTGATGAGGTCACCACAGGAGCATAGAAAAGAATTACAGTCCCTAATTGCTGAGGGACAGTTAGTGGCAAGAGCACCTTTCCAAACAGCTCGAGATGCTGCAGTTGCCACGTTACAGTCAATGGAAATCAGTGTGGTAATGACCCACTCACTTCTTGGCTCTGGAGCTCTGACATCCCAGGAGCCGTGTAGTCATCAGAGGAGGATCTTGGGAATGATATGAATTAGTTCTGCATGAAAAGGGCAATGCCCTTCACACTTTGGAGGATTCCTTTGCTGCATTTTTTTTCCTTTTTTTTTTTTTTTTTCCAACATGCAGATGACTGCAGAGGAAGCAAAACAGCATTTTCTGATAGCTGTCCCACAGACAGGGTAGGACAACAGAGGAAAATGTTGTATTTGAAATGGAAGAAGACCCTAGTGCCTCTCCAGCTTATTATGAAATACTCTATTTCTTATTGATTTTCTCCAGCAACAACCCTGACAAGACTGTTTTGCATCACCATTTTACCTTGTTTATAGATTTCAGTCACTTTTCCTTGCATTGTAGATTACCGTGGTAGTTTATGCTCACTCTTGGTATTGAGTTGCACAACAACATGGACTGCAGGCTCAAAGGACATTGTGGGTTGCCTCTTATGTGTACCCAGGAGTTTTCTCTTCCCCTCAGAATCTACTTTTGCCAGAATGTGTTGCCAGATACGTATATCTTCTCTTTGTTTTGCAAAAGAGGAAGAAGTTCCTTGTGAATAAGAAGGAGGAATTTCTATTCAGACTATTTCATGACTTTCCCCCACAAAGGAAGGCTTGAGAGCCTTCCCAGCCTTCATTCCCCTGCTGAATGTAACAACACTTTGTTGCATTCTCAGATGATTGTCAGGACTTGACAACACCTACAGATCAACTTGCATTACTTTTCTTTGTGTGTATAGCAGCACTCCCAAGTGTGCCTACACTGGGTAACAACATTACCTGAAAACATCTTATAGCCACAATTTAGACCTATGTCTAACAGTTCTCTGCTTGTTTACTTCTGATACAAAGAGCCTCCAAAGTAAACAAAAAAGATTACATTTTTACTAAGAAGAAGGTGTTTTTTACTAAGAAGAAGGTGTTTTTTACTAAGAAGATATTTTTTTTACCAAGAAGATGATATTTTTCATTAAGACCATGATGACCTTCCTGGTTTGGAGATCTAAGCCCTCATAGCATCTCTTTAGATAACGTACATGAGAACAAACAGAACAAACAAGGACAGACCTAAACTTGGAGGTAATCTAACACATTGCTTCCAACACCTTCCCAGCATGTCTTTAGGAATAATATAGTTACAGACCAAGGATGTAGTGATAATTCTCCAGCATATTCTTGGCCCCCAGGAGACAGTAGTCAGAGATGGCATCTTTGTAGTTAATATGCCTACCTGGGTTTCTTGAGCTGGTACAGGTTTTTCTGGACCCCTGAAACTTCTGTCATACATCCTGGTTTTCTTAATGGATTATTAGAGGAGTCTTCCACACTGTGCTCTTTGTAAGAGTAGTATTTTGCAGTCAAGAGTAGCTTCAAATGCCCACAGTTTTTAGATCAAGGTACTGCATATAATATAGTTGTTAAGCAAGCACTGAAAACTCTGAATTAGAGTTTGAATGAGAGCTACACAGCACCAGTAGTTCTTAGGCATTTGTTGCCTACATTACAAAACACAGCAAAGACTGTTCTTCAGTGAAGAAAAGACCTGTCTGCAGCTTCACCTCTCCTCTTCCTGATGCAGTGATGACACTGCAGCATCTGTCAGGTACTGCAGCATATCCTCTTCCTGACATGGAAGCCTGAACGTACTGAATGAAGGTACATCATCCTTGACATGAAGCGTAGACATGTCACAGAATCACAGAATCATGGAGTGGTGGAGGTTGGAAGGGACCTCAGGAGAACATCTAGTCCAACCCCCCTGCTAAAGCAAGTTCTCCTAAATCAGGTTTCACCGAAACACATCGAGGTGAGTCTTCAGAGAAGGAGACTCCACAACCATTCTGGGCAGCTTGATCCAGTGCTCTTCCACCCTCAAAAGTAAAAAATGTTTTCTACATGTTCAAGTGAAACCTCCTGTGTTCTAGTTGGTACCCACTGCCCCTTGTCATATCAAGAAGCTGTATGTGAAGAACCTTTTCTATTAATCCCTAGTCTATTTTGTCCTCAGCTCTGGGTGATGGAGTGTGCTTACCAGCTCAGTTACTTTCCTTGTTCTCTTGAATCTGTTTACACTTGTGAAAAGTGTGATTGTTTTCTCAGCCCTGAGAATCATTTATAGTTTCACATACAGTGAAGCAAGCACAACTGAAAATATGTAAATTAACTGCTTGTTTTACCCCAAAGAAACCACTTTTAGCTGAAATATAATTCCAAGTATTCTAATTCTGCTCAATGCACTGCTGCACTAATTGGGAGAGTTAAGTGGTGTAATCTTCAGTACTCATCAGAAGCTCAGGGCAAGGAATGAACATTTTATGGCTTATCAGTCAGTGGCGTGGAAAGTAAAAGGAGTTTTGACTGGTTAATGCAGGCATATTTGGAGACTTCTGACCCTGGGAGTGTAATCATAGAATCAACCAGGTTGGAAGAGACCTCCAAGATCATCCAGTCCAACCTATCACCCAGCCCTATCCAATCAACCAGACCATGGCACTAAGTGCCTCACCCAGTCTTCTCTTGAACATCTCCAGGGACGGCGACTCCACCACCTCCCTGGGCAGCACATTCCAATGGGCAATCTCTCTCTCTGTGAAGAACTTCCTCCTAATATCCAGCCTATACCTCTCCTAGCACAACTTGATATATTGTACTGCCTGAACAGGTGAGCAAAATACTAGCTCCCACAGTAGAAGAAATCTGAAACTGCACTATCTCAGTTTTGTAGAAAACCTTTGCAGCTATTTCTTTTAAAGTAGACTATATAGAGCATCATTATGAAGAGTGGTTCTAAACTATTTCTGTGCAAATACAGAATCACAAAGGTTGGAAAAGAGCTCTAAGATCATGAACTCCCAACTGTCAACCCAACACCACCGTGCCCAGTAAACTATGTCCCAAAGTGAACAACATGTGGCTGTGTCTGGCTAGGTACTGCTTTCAGAATGACTGGAGTATGTAAGGCTAGCTTTCCCATCATTACTAGCAAAGTTTAAATGTTTAAAGCCCATTGATCCATGGAGCTAACTCGCCCAGCCATTTTCAGCAGCCAGTGCCAACACACATCCAGATGTTGGTGCTGTGGCGCTGGGTTCACTGAGACAGCCTTCAGCCTTTTAACAAAGCAGGATCTGGTTTCTTTGCAACCAATCTACCTTAACAGCTTTCCCACTATCAATGGAACTATCAAAATGAGGATGTGTGGACCAGCTGCACCAACTGTCTGCACAGGGTGGCAGAGAAGGTACACTGCTGGTCCTTACAAGCAGCAACATCAGCTGAAGTTAGAGCAGTCAAGGGGATTGTGCCTATAGCTGAGAATACTGTACCTGAATACTAAGGAGCTACTCTTAGTACAGGTACTCTACTTGATGGGCTAGCCAAATGCTACTTGTATGAGATATTTTTGTGCCTGCGGTTCAGTTATATAAGAGATGCTCAGCTGCTCAGATTTAGCATCCAGTGTCTTCACCTCACTGAATGGACAAAAAGTTATAGGGTCACAAGACAGTGTTTGATCCTATAGATCAAAATCAATACAGCCAATATCTGAACTTTTTAAAACACATTTCCTAGCAAAGCATCTTTCTAAAGAAATGGCCATTTCAGGAGTGTTCTTCAATACAAAACGTTTTAGAGGATGAGTCTGGTGATCAGGGCAGTCGTTGTGAAGGAGCAAGGAACTCTAACTTAGGTGTCAGTACCCTAGCCAGAATTTGTAAGAAATTAAACCATTGTATTAAATTTCAGCATAAAATACCATGTAATAAACAGTAAAAGCTATTACTCATTTTCAGCTGATAGGTGATTTCCTCTATGCAAATTAGGTATCACAGTGGAAAAACACTCAGACACCTGAAAAGCCTTAATGAAAAGTTATGCCTCCATAAATCATCATGCTACTGGTTCATTTCATCATTTTCCTAACTTATTCTGACGCATTTCAGAGCTTACAGGCATACCAGGAAAAGCAGCCCAGGGAGGTCTCTGGAGACTAAAAACTCAGTTCTGAGTGTGGACACAAGTAATAAGGAACCCCAGCCTCTGAGAAGAGGACAGCTCATTCCAAGATCCTCCTCAAAAGCAAAGGACACTGCAGCTCAGTATTGTGTTCAAGTTCAAACTCAGTATTGTGTTTGTGAAAAATCTTCTTTACTTTGAAGGGAGAAACTTGCTTCCTGTGAGGGTGCCAGAGCACTGGGCCAGGCTGCCCAGAGAGGTTGTGGAGCTTCCTTCTCTGGAGACTTTCAAAACCTGCTTGGATGCGTTCCTGCACAACCTGATCTAGCAGAACCTGCTTTGGCAGGGAGGTTGGACTAGATGGTTTCTGGAAGTCCCTCCCAACCACCACCATTCTGTGATTCAGCATTTGTTCTGGAAATGATCTTCCAAGATGAGTGGGATAAAATACCTGCTTCTACAGAGATACAAAGACAGAGTCAGCATTGTATCAGCCTTTGAGAGAGGTTCATATCTCAAAAAGAAGGAAGAAGGCTGTTTGAAGGGCTGTAACCTTGTTGAAGAACTTCTTTTGCAGTTGTGTTAAAGACAGAGGTCTGAAGTCTTAAAAAATGTAAAGCCAGGTGTACATGCATCCCTGCCTTCACAATTGTGGTGCCTTAGGTTGCAGCTATTACTTTCAGCAATTGCAAATGCATGTTGGCAACTGTACATCCCTATGTGACATACTAGTGAGGAAAGACAACGCTGTTAAAACACAGTGCCATAAATGCACTGACTCCTCTCCAGTGTCCCATTTGCAGCAAGAAGAGGAAATAAGCCTTAAAACTGTACATAAAGCTCTCCTGTCGGATAGTGCTATTATTCTTGATTCATTAAACACTTTCTGGCTATAATCAAACTTGTGGGAAAATGGCCAGAGAACAAATGTGGAAAAAGAAAAGCACAATTGCTTGCGCATTATTACTGCTATTAGTCAGCACTGTGGGACTTGTACAGTGGTATGATGTTTCCATAGAGTATCTGACACGTTCCTAAGCAGTACTTCATCTATGGAGAGTCTTACAGACAGGACAGCACTGAGAGAAACCAGAACAAAACAGCAATTATACAGGGGTAGGGCCTCATTTTAGTGCACAAACATCTTCAGTAGTTAGAATCATAGAATCACAGAATCCTTTTGGTTGGAAAAGACTTTTAAGATCATCCAAGCATTCTCTAACTCTACCAAGGCTGGTGCTAAACCATATCACTCAGTACCACATCTCTGCCTTGTTTCAACAGGCTCCCTGGGAAGCCTGTTCCAGTCTTTTTACTCTTTCAGTCAAGAAGTGCCTTCTAATATCCAACACCCCTGGTGGAACCTGAGACCGTTTCCTTTTGTCCTATTACTTGTTGCTAGGGTGAATAACCAACACACAAGCATAAAACTAAGCAAGGAACTAACTAGCCCAGAGGTGTCTTTCATGTTAATCTCTTGAACGTTTTTCTCTGATTTTTAACAGAGATGACTTATTTTGTGGGTAAGGTTTGCTTTCAAGTAGATTGGTGAATTAAGTGATTGACTTGTTTTTTGCAAGCAGCTTGACTGTTACGGTCAGAGTTTGCTCATTGTGAGAAGTCAGACTTGGCTTTGGATTAGCACAGACCAGATGTATTTTGGTTGCCCAAACAATTTCTGGGTGTAGGAAAACACTTAACAAACAGTTCACCTGTTTTAACATCTAGTTTGAGCATGTTTTAACAATAAGGTGTTTTGTTTGTGCTTTCTTGCTTCCTTGCAGTATGGATTTATAAGTATCCCTTTCGTGATCTTTGTTTTCTGCAGATGAACTAAGGAAGGGCACAAGACCTTAGTTTCATGAAAGACAATTTTGTTGTAGGTTATTGGTTGGTTTCATATCTTCAGGGCTGAGCGAATCATGAATTAGGTTTAAGTGGCAGGGAAGAGGAGAAACATGTATAGTAGTACCTAAAATTTCACATGGGAGCAAGGAGAGATCAATACAGAATTCCAGCTAGGGAATTCTAGTCGCTGAAAGATGTGACCATGATGTCAGTTATTTGATGTAAGGTGATAAGATTTTTCATTTTTAAGAAAGTGCCCAAAGGCCATTGTAATAAAAGCTCCTTTTTTTTTTTTTTCTAATAAGGAATTGCTGGGTGAAATTCCTTGGCTGGTATTCTTCAGTGGGTAGCTCTAGTTAATCAGACTTAAAGCCTGTAAAGCCAAAGGTGTTCTTTTTTCTTTGGGTTCAAGCTAGTAAAAATATCCTTGCTGAGGATTTAGTGAGTGAGCACTTGTGTACAGATTGAAACTACAATAGTTTTTATGTTGAGCAGAGAAATGAGAGCACTTTGCATTATTGAATATTATTGACCTAGAATAAATAGTCATAGATGGTGGTCGGAAAGATGATCTAAAGAAGTCTTCAGATGGAAAGCTAGATAAAGTAAAAACTTCCAGCTTTATGACTGAAGTAGAAATGTTTGGGAGGGAAAAGAAGTGCTTCAGATCAGAGTTTTCAAACCTATGGAATGTCTGGTTTTGATAGCAGAAAAGATCAATAGAAAATTGTTGATCTCATATACATAGTGCCAGTGTTAATGCTCCCTGACAAGTGGGTGATTCTTTATCAGTGAGGTAATTTACCAAAAGGGCAATGTGAGCTCTCTAAAGTGCAAGGTAGTATTAGGAAAAAATAATGGTCAGCCACTGAGCAGAACCAAGGAACAAAGGAAACGTGGGCAAGCATGCTGGAATCATGGTCTTGGTTAAGAACTTTGCTTGTTCTCTCTTGCTTAGCTTTGTGAAATCAAATCAGATCTGCAAACCAGAAATCGAGTGTGGTCCATGTTAAAATGGAGAGTGCTGTACTTTGAGAGCTTATTTGTGTATGCTGGAACACAAAATTAAAATGCTGAAATCTTCACTATAAGGTGGCTCATTTGCTAGTCAGTCATTCTAATGGAGCTCAGCTGAAATCAACCTGTGTAAATCAGTCTCCTGTGTTTACTTGTCAGACTGGGAGATACCTACTTTTTTTTTTTTTTTTTTTGCTTTTGCTTTCTGTGTCATTGAAAGGTTGCTTTATTTGGATAATGTTCTGGTTATAGGTGTATTAATGTTTTGCATGGCTCTGGATTCAGTGTTCAATTAAAAAGATACATTACACCTAAGAAGCATTTCAGATTAAAGGCTATATTTTTGGGAAGTAAATGACTATAGTGCCCTTTAAGTCAGCAATGGTGCTTAAAATATAAAAGAAGAATATTTTGGACTTTTTATACTACTGGAGACCAAAGCCTGAGAAGGCTTTATAGGAATACATGTTCTGAGACAAAACTGTATTTTTATACCTAAATTCCTAAAGTGAGAGATGCCTGACTTTCCAAATTTTCTGTAGCTAGAGAACTATGAGAAATAGGAAGAGTAAAGTGCTTGGAAAATGAGGATGATTAACAGAGCTACACTTCTTTGTGTGAGCATAGTCTTTAATCAGCCTCAGGATACATACAGTTTGCAGTACCATTCATCCCATAATCATATACATTAGTGTTTATAATCTGACAATAATGACAGATTAGCTGTAACTGAGAACCATTCATCTTAGTGGTGCCTCCATTCAACTGAAGGGAAAAGCATCTCCCCTTCTGTACTGGGCCATGCTGGATAGCAGCCTGTGCTGTTTCCTTAACACTGCGGGTGGCTTTCTCTTGTTGTGGCTTTTTCTTTTCCATGTGATTGCTTGATCGTGCTCTTTACTCCAATTATTGTATTTTCCATAGTGATAAAGTGATTACATGCTTAGAGGAAAGTGGGTAACATTCTTACTAATGTGTTAGGTTTTCACATTGGCTTTGCTTTACCCTTTCCATCCCAAGCAGGACTAGCTGAGGGTTTGGCTGTTGTCAGCGCTTTGGTGCTGACATCCTTTCTGGTTGCTAAAACAAGAAGAAACCTTGTGGGTTTTTAGGACTGATCAGAGGTGCCAGAAATACCAAAGAACTTATACTCTAATTATTTAGAAAACCAATTTCTGGGTGACACCAAGTTGTTTAGAAAGCCAAGTTCTAGCTGATATCATACATGTGAAAATCTCAGCTTTTTGATTGAGACACATGCAATGGAAGGGGAGAATAGAGCATCCTCCTTGAGATGAATGGAACTGGGAGAAAGGAAATCTCTCCAGTTAACATGCTGAATTGAAGGGACCATCCTTCAAGGGATGGATGTAGCATTAGGGAAGTGGATGCTGGCAAGAGAAGAGAGCAAGGAACCAGAGATGTGGGCTGCGATGCTTGATGTTTGATGCTCAAATTTGGTCATCAGCTGGAATTCTCTGTTGTCTTGCTGCAACTCTCTCCTTAATCGCTGAGGGAGAGGGATCTAAGAACAAATTAACTCTCAGGATAAAAAATGTAGATGAGTGTAGGTTGTCTCATTCAAGTCAATGAAATTGCAAACAAAAAGAACCGTTCTGAAGCTTTCAGTGCTGCTGTATTTCCAAAATTATCTGAAGCTCTATCCTGTCTCTGGATTTCCTACTACTTGCCTTTCAGGGAGAGTTGACAAGAACAGGAAATCAAGAAGATAATGGGAGTATCAGTATTTGTGTAATTAAGGTATTTGGAAACTAGAAGTCTTTTCAGCCATAGTGTTTGCCTTTGCTTGGACTATTTCTATTTCCAAAGATTTAATTCTGGACTGGTTTTGTTGTTTGTTCTTGGAGAGATGCTTGTAGAAAAATGCCTGCATGAGGACTCTTGCAACCCAACTGGTCCAAACCCTGACTCTTTGTAGTCAGGTCAGATACTGCCTACTAAAGGAGCCTAGATTAGGCATTGAAAGATCTAGAGGTTTTGCTCATCTTCTTGGGCTTAGAGTAGCTGGACAGTCTGCCAATATCTGGAGGTCATGAGGGTAGCCAAGAGGCTGAGTGGTCTGAAATGCCACAGCAAGGGTATGGGCAGTGCACCACAGAATCATCTTGACCCTGATTTGAGATATGTGGTCCTGAAAGTATTTTTGGGGGGAATGTGACTCAAAACCTTGCAGGTGCTGGTAATGTGATCCTTGCCCTGAAAGAGAGCCACACCCTGGATTTGGATGCTGATTGCCAGATGGATGCTGGTAGTTAAATTATTTACTATATGCTGGATTTTCAGTAAAATATTTCAACAAAGCCCAGAATAACTGACCATCTTCTAGTTCTGTCAGCCCTTACTTAGATGATAGTACTACCACTGAGACAAAAGGAAATTCAGTAGCAGGATGGTAACTGAGAAGTCAACAAAAGATTGGTTGTGCTTAGCCTTGATCCAGCCAAGGTTATTGTATGAATTCCAGTCTCTGAAGGTTGTTCTTGGTATACATTGATCTGTTATGTAGTTAAATGCTCTACAGGATCTTTATCATTTTTTTTTGTCCTGGTTTCTTCTTAGTAGTTAAAACCATGAATCTTCCTTTGTCTTTTGCTGGTATTACACTGTAGTGTAATATACACTGGTGTGTGTGTATACACACAGTCTCTGTCACAGGTTGGAGGAGTTATTACTAGTAGTGGGCATCAACTACAGCAGATAAAACAGTTTGGAAGAAGGACAGAAAAACTGAGAAGTTTCCTCAACAGCCCAAACATCCGCTTTAACTTCTCATATTTAGTGTCTGTAAGCTTCTCACTGGCTGAAAAAAAAAAAAAAGAAAAAAGGATATTGTTTCTCATCAACAACAAGAGTCTTTGCCAGCCCTTTGACTCGACAGGAGAATTTTGAGCTTTAGCAAATTTTGCAGTTGAGCAGATGGACAGCACAGAGGAGGCCAAAAGGGAACAAAGGGAGCCCTTAGTTTGTAGAGCACAGTTTGGGTCTATCTCTAGGTTATCAGCTTTGTGTTCTCTGCAAACAAGGCTGGTACAGAGAAGAATACAGGACTGAAAGAAAATTCTGATGAGTGAGCACAAAATGTGGCTCAAGACTTTTAAACCTCCTCCCTAGTTCTTCAAGCTGGGTAGATAATGTGATAATTGGAAGATTGATACACAAAAAGCTTTTCAGTCCTTTCTTACTCAGCACATGCCTTACAGCTGGCAAACATGGAGAGAGCTTTTGAAGTGTTTCCACCAAAAACATTGAGGCACATTATTGTGACCCTACAAGACACAGGGTTCCTTTCTAGTACAGCTTCACTTAAGATTTTCCTGAGCAGAAAGAGCTTAATGCAGAAGCAGTGCAGAGTCTGCCTGAGACTTCACACAGTGACCCTGAAAAAGTGATTAATGCAAGAGGATAGCCTTTCCTCTCCAGAATCAGGGATAGAAAAGACATTGAAGTCACAGGAAAGGGAAGGAAAAGGAAAAAAAAAATTAAAAAATTGAACACTAAGATTTAAGAGCTCATCTACTCCTTTTTCTCCTCAAAGATTTCTTCCTTTGTTGGAGGCTGAGGCATTGGCACTTGACCCACAGGACTTTAAAGAAGAAACTCAAGACAGATTGTTCCCAAAGGATTTCTTTGATACTGTGGTCAAATAATCATAAAAACTCCAGCGCTGCATCAGGCAAAAGAAGAAGGAGAAGTAAGCTGGAAAAGTAGAAATGCTAATAGTAAAAAGAAGTTTGATTCTTTCCCCTTAGGACAAGACTTGTAGATAAACCCAAAGGTCCTTGAAGGAAGACATTGAAATGTCAACAATCTGGTATTAAAAATAAAAATAATGTAAAAAAGAAAATCAACACCCAACTTTTTTTTTACTAAAGCATTGCTCCTTTGGTGCAATAAAAAGTAAATATATATATATAAAGGCTTAACTGACACTACATTAGATTTGGACTAACCAGAGCAATTATTCTGAGCAGAAGCTTCCTTAACCTAACTTAGAGTAGCCTCTTTTTGCCTCCCTGTGTGTTTGCCCCTAGTTGTTTACAGCTGAGTTGTGGTGATGTTGTGCTAAGTTTGTATATGCTCATGATGATGACAAGAGGGAATGGAAGGACTTTCTTCTTTAGTGTTCTTCAAGGCTAACACAAATGTTCTGCTTAAGAAAGCTTCATGATTTTAATGGCAAGCTGATGTAGATGCCCAAAAATATGGTTTATGAGGTTTTGAATGGTAAGACCTATCCACTCTTCTCTTTCCCTGTCAGATGAGACTTTTATGTATGAAGTCATTTAGTGCTTCTGGGTTCTCTGAACTGCACATAACCCATTACAATTCAAGTGAAAAATCCTCACTATAGGGGACCAATCAATATGTAATAATAGAATTTTTGTAATTTTTTTTCCTATATCATTCATGTTTTCATCTTGTGTAGATAAGAGATGGATTTTTTTTCTTCAGTTTTGGGAATTAGTTTCTCTCAAAATGCAAGCTATACTTAAATGTATAATAAGCACTGTTCTATTCCCTGCAGCTTCTACCTTGAAGCTCTTGATTATTGCCTCACACAGCTTAATAAATGCAATGTATATTCCTTTAATTACAAGTTCTTGAGTCTCTTGTTGATTAAAAAAAAATAACTGTTTGCCCATGATGGAGCAGGAGAGAGATGAAGAAGGAGAGATTCTGTTGAAGGAGTTGAATTTGAGAAGAGAATTTGGTACTGGGTTGCAAGTTTAGGTGTATGGTGGTTAGACATCAGATTAAGAGGTAGTTGTGCAATGACACAGCATTACTCCTGTTGTGTTTATCCTGCAAACTACAGGTAAGTGATGCTAGCTCAGGGAGAATTCTAGTTCTCCTACCTCACCTCAGCAAGCATGACTATGCACTGAGGAATACCCTTATGCCTACAGTCTTGTGGAAGCTGGAGGAAGGCTTGCAGGGACCCTAGTTTTATATTGTTTAGCATTTTTATATCAGAAAACGTTAATTTCAGCATATGCTGCTCAAGGATAGAGTTTCACACAATGGTGTGAAATGTAGTTGTGCATATCAAACCTTATGGAACTGAAGGCAAAAAAAATATCACAGAATCATAGAATGCACTGCAATGGAAGGGACCTTTAAAGGTCATCTAGCACAGCCTCTCTGCAGTAAGCAGGGACATCCCCAACCAGATCAGGTGCTTGACCACAGGTAACCTGTGCCAGTAAAGAAATAGTGGTACTGGCTTCAACTATTTTAAAGCACGAATGTCCTCATTGTGGTTACTTCTTCTAAGGCTGCAGATGAAGATTCAGGTAAAGAACAAGTCAGGGTGTGGTTCATCAAACCCTTGACTTACAAACAAGGGAAAATGAGTGGGATCAGTAAAAGCAAGGTACCTGCTTACTACCTGTGACCTTGTTCTCATTCTCTGTCATTTTGAGATTTAAGCAACAGAAAGTAGCTGTTGGAATCTCCAACCTCCTTTCAGGTAGTAATAGAGAACAAAAAGGTCCACACCCTTAAGCTTCCTTTTCTCCAGACTAAAAAACCCCAGCTGCTCCTCCAAGACTCCTCCCATTTCCCAGCCACTCCTCCCAAAATCCTTCAGCTGCTCCTCACAAGACATGCTACTTCAGGCCCTTCACCAGCTTTTTTGCTCTTCTCTGGACATAAACTAGGATTAATCTTCACACATTCTGGACTTCTGCAACATGAAGACTCGTCTGCAGCAGCTGACTTACTGAAAGTTTGGGCAGGGAAAACAAATAAATTAATTGAAATGAAAATTCATCTTATAGATACCCACTCTAGGGTGAAATCAGTTGTTCCCAAGTAGTACCTGTTTCTCTCCCTGATCCAAAACCTAGAGTATAGTCAGCTACAGTGACCTACAGCATAGATTTTTTTTTTTTTAAACAGATGTGTTTCTGAGGTTGAACTCAGTTATGTTCTTTACTGATGCAAAGAAAAAGTAGCTCTGAAGTTTGTTTTGTGGGTGTGAACATCCAGTTTTGGACACTACAAGGACAGGCATTCAAGGTTCACTATGGATGGAATTCAAAGTCTGTGCTCCAAAGTACTTGCAATGTAAGGTAAGAGTCCTATCAATGCTTGCCCTACTTGATATTTTATCTTGTTGGGATTCAATGGGTATTTTATTCTGGTCAGCAAAGCATCTCTTAAGAGCTAGCTTTCTTAATTTTTTTGAGCTGAATCTCCATAAATGTTATATTTCTATTTACAGAAGGTGCTGCTGAATTTTGTAGTCCTGCTTCATTCTGAAAAACGTGCAGGGACAATGCTTTTGCTGGCCCCTTGATATATCGTGGCCATATGTTTCTCAAGCAGGTGTTTGCATGCTGGAAGTACTTATTTAAATTGATTATCAAATCACTTCTCCTTCACAGAATATTTGATACAAGTCTGTTACTGTAGCAGGAAATGAGTCAACATTTACAAAGAAGCTGAAATACTGTTTCAACACATTGTATCCGAGCCTCAGCCACAATAATATTGGGTTACTTGGCACCTGCAGCCTTTGGGTCTGGGCCATACCTTCTACATCCTAGAAGTTACAGGAAACAAAGTGATTTAATCACTTTACTCTTCTAAATAGCATTTGTGAAAGCTTAGTAAGGTGCCAGGGCAATTAAAATTGTGTTTAGGTTTACTACATGTAATTGAGTTGTGTGAATGACAATTTCTTTCCACACTTCTGGGTTGTTTTATTTTTGCTTGTAAACTTCTGTAACATTTGGTTAATGTTGGCTTTTTTCTGTCATCTCTCATTGGTCCCTACAACTATCTGCAAGGAGGTTGAAGTAAGGCAGGGGGTTGGTATCTTTTCCCAAGTAACTAGTGATAGGACATGAAGAAATGGCCTCAGCTTGTCCCAGAGGAGACTTGGGTTGGGTATCAGGAAAAAAGAGTGGTCAGGCTTTGGAACAGGCTGCCCAGGGAGGTGGTGGAGTCACCATCCCTGAAGGTGTTCAAAACACATGTAAACATGGCGCTTTTGGATGTGGTGTCGTCGCAGTGGTGGTTGTTGAGCTGATGATTGGACTTGATCATCTTAGAGGTCTTTTCCAACCTTAATGATTCTATGAGCTTTGCTGCCTGAAGGTGCTTCTGGTGGTGTTTTATTATGGACTCTCAGCAGCAATTACACTTCTGCCATTTTCAAGTGTATGAAAGCCAAAGAAAAAAGCCTTTCCCCTTCAGTGACTCTTTGGATCTGTGCTTAAAGTGCTCTGCTAGCCAAGAGGTGGGAACTGGAAAGCTGAAATAGCCCCTGCTGTGGAGAAGCGGATTTCAGTGTTTTGGTGAAAATTGCTTTTAGTTTGAGCAAATGAGGAGGACTGAAAAAAAAAAAAAATACACACACAGAGGTTTTTCTGTATTTGGAATAACCATTTTAATGTGATTTTTATCACATTTTGCTCAACTAGCTGTGGATATTAACCAAAGGCTTTGCAATGGAAAAGCTGTCAGTTATATATTCCAAATAGCACCCTCAAATACTGAGCAATAGCTGTTTGCTTACAGCATTTCTGTTCTTGTTTTATCAATGTCAAATAGATCACTGTTTTCAATATGCAGCTGTTCCACATTAACCCTGAATGTAATCAGGCAACTAAATTTTGTACAAGAGGGAGAACTAATACACATTACATCATGTCTAATTTCCATGTGAGCTTGCATGTATGTGGCTAGTTCTGAGGTAGAAATCACATTTTGTTTAGCTTTCGAAGGCAACTTCTTGTTGGAGTTTTCCACTGGAAAAATATTTCAGCTCTTCATTGGGTGCATAGCATCTTTAAATCTTTCTAAATGGTGTCTAAAGCTGCTGGCAACAAGGTTGTAGGAATTCACTTCATGTGACTGATGTGAACTCAGTCCCAGTGGTAAAGATTTTAAACTATTAGCTTTCAGGTATCAAAGGAATTGTAGTGGGAATGTTAGTCAATTGTTAGAACAAATATAGTGATATTAGAAGACAGTAATGGTCTGAAAGCTGATGGCTTTTGTTTGGTACAGTGCACTGATAAAAGAGGTATTATTTATGTATTTATTATTTATCCGTGTCATGAAAAAAGTTTGCTGTTCAAAACCAGCCTTGTACAGGCACAGTTAATGTCCTGTGTCAGGGATGACTGGGCTGTGACCAAGGGTCTGCTCTGATGTTTTTCTAAATGGAGATGAGAGCCAAATTAGTGAAAGTAGTGTTAATCATCTGTGGCCTGGGGTTTCTGAGAGCACCTATTCCAGCAGCATTGTTACTTCTAAAATTCGATCTCTACGTATCAGCTTTAAAAACAAAACAAATAATGAAATACCTTTTTTTCTATTATCCAAATATTTTCATAACAAGCTGCCTTTTTTTTTTCCTTTCCCAGTGGTGGTAGGACATGGGGGAAACAGGAGTAAGACTTAGCCCAAAATGTTCTTTAGAAAGAGATGAGTGTGTTACTTATAAGGCAGCATCCGTCATTGCTGACCTACAATTGAATACCCATTGTCTCTCATTAACTTCAAGAGGAAATTGAGACATTTCCAAATGCCACCAGAAATCAAGAATATGAATTGGTTGATTCAGTATTTTTGAAGAATAGAGTGCAAAGCTGTTAATGAGCTGTAGTGGCTGCCTTCTCTAAGAAAGACAAGTTGCTTTAATCAGAAAGGTCATGCATGTCAGATAGCATTATTGTTTCCTGTGTTAGCTTGCCTCTGCCCTGCTCTGGGGGAATTAAGATTTCAGTGAACATTACTAATAGTTAAGACACATGTCTGGGGATGTGGATGCTTCTGCATTCAGCCCTGCTGAAATTTCACTTCTGATTTATTGGCACTGCTGTTAAATACTGCTTAAATGCAACCAGCTTATATGTGTCACTGAAGCCCCTGGAGTCATGAAAGTGTTAAATTTATAGCACAGAAAGTAGCCCAGGGAGCAGTGAAGCACAGCTAGCTCCGGCTTGGGTTTGAATGCTAAGAACACCTTCATCATCCCCAAGGTTCAAGCAATGTAGTCATATTTCTTACATGCTGGAAAGAAAATGGAAAGGTTGTGGTTCAACTAGGCTGAGACTTGTCTCATTTGGGAATTATCTGCAGCTAGCAATTCTCTGCAGGTGGTCAGACCATCCTACAGATTTTCTTATTCAGTGATCCAGGGGGTTAGAGACACCTGTTTGGATGGGGTGTCCCAAAGACAGTGTAAACACAGACTTTACTTGCCATTTTTCCCCCCCTTCCTGTTAACATTTCTCATTTTAGTGGCTGTGTAAGCTGCATTTTGACTAGCAACTAGTAGTCAGTGGATTTAAAAAAATCAGGGCAAATATGGGCAAACACCTTCAGCTATATCTTTATTTGGAATAAAGCAGCAGCTTCTCAAGATACCTTAAGCCTTTTTGACACGCTTTTGTAGTATATGACCCACCTGCATCAAACAAGTTTACAGTTTTCAGTGGAGTGCTGACTGAGGACTTGTTGGGCAAGTTTTGCTTTCCACATCTGGATCAGTTTCATCCTCCTGGATGCCACCTGGTTCACTCTTCTTGCTAACCTATCAGCCTGAATTTTGTCATCTAAGTCAGGCATTAGGATTGAATTCCCATTATTTGGGTGGTTGTTACTCAACCCTGTGATTTCTTAGGCAACCTGTAGGGCTTTTCTGGATTAGGGCACCACAGGTTCTCTCAGTTTTGGTGTTTATTACGTTGACTTCTGAGCATCTCAACCAGCCACAATACTGCTGTCAAGTGATTTTTGTTCTTTATGAGTGACTGAGACACCTCAAGGAAATGGTCAAAATGAAAAGATGTTTTCTAAATAGTGTTTCATAACAGAATCTCCCAGATAACTTAAAACTGCATGCAGGGTAATCCAAGATAATATCTTTGATGTGTTGTATTGGGCAGTTTCTGTGATCATCATTTTATTATATGTGTATATCCCCCCCAAATGAATGTTCCTCCACTAAAAGTATGACAAAAGTGGTTTTCTCCTTCATCTTCTTGCAGACTAAACCCCACTTCCCTCAGCCACTGAAATAAAACATTTTAGTACAGCAAAAAAAGCAATAATAACGATAATTCTGTAAACAGAAGCTCAGTTCACACTGCAGACAGGGTCAAGGTATGCTAAGCTACGTTTGCATCCCACTTGCTACTCATTCTACTCTTTCTTACCCATGTCCGGAGCAACCTTGGTACAAATGTGGTACAAAGGTTGCTGCTGGAGCCTGAGCAATGGGAAGCTGTTAGTGCTTCGCTTGCCCTCTAGTGGCACTTGAATGGCTGGGGACGCCCTTTGGGTTACGTTGTCCTGACGTTCCTAAACGTGGTTGTGATTAGTCAATGAGGACACAAATCCGAGAGGTTTTGTTAGCAGAACATCCTCATTCTACCTTGTGTTTGAGGCTGGGCTCTGTAGTGCAGAGGATAAAGTGCAGTGCAAGGGCAAAGGATTTCCTGGTCATACATGTCCGAGAAAATGCTTTGGCTGCAAGGAGCAAAGCTGTTCTTCCAAGTAAAATAAACTACTCTGTTCACAGGAATGATCAGTGCATTAGAGGTAGAGAACTGCAAATGAAAGAGATCTGACTGTTATCTCACTTTCATGTTACTAAAAGAGTTTAATTTTTTTACAACACAGATATTTTCTATCGACATTCTTGCTTCAGTGATTTCTGTAGAATAATGTTAATTACAGTTCATTAGCTGCTTTAAATTTAAAGACACAATGGAATGTTAACTTACTTTCATCTCAGAAAATTTCCTCATCTTAGTCACAAACAAAATAAATACTTATTGATTTGCCTTACCATAGTATCTTTTCCCTCTAAATTGCCTTTTGCTACGTTTGCTAGCTAAAACTATCTTCTGCCACCCACATGTAAGGCTTTTGGCAGGCAGTGAGATGGATACACCTTGTTTTCTAGAACAGTGATCAAAATGCCAATTCCAGTTGCCATCATGCAGCTAAATAGTCTTCATTGCTTTTCTTCAGGAAGCATAATGCCTCCCATTTATTGCTTTCAGGCATTAGGTGCCTTTTGCCACTGCTACATATACTGCTAACTATTGTTATCCTTCAATTAGTCCTTTATCAGCTGGGATGTTCACTGGCTAAGTCTGAAGTCTTTGTACTTTGGTGTGGTGTTTTTTGTTTGTTTGTGGGGTTTTGTTTGTTCTTTGGGGGTTTTTTTTTGTTTGTTTGGATTTTTGTTTGTGTGGTTTTTTTTTTTTTTTGCTTGTTTGTTTTTATTTTTTGGTTTTAAAGTTCAATTAGATTTCCAATCAACTACATGGAGTTTGTCCCTTTTCCCTCTCTGACTGGCAAAGGTGTCAGCCTGTACATTTGTAAGACGCTCTAAAGGACTTCTTGAAATAAGCATTTCTCAAAGAAAATTATCAATTTCAAGATGCTTTCAACCTGTTGTCTCTGCAAGTTCTTTTCCAGTTAAGAATGCTTGGTGTTTTGCAAACCCTTCTTGCATTAAATTTAGTGCCTTTTCTGCTGATCTAGTGATTTTGAGATGTTATGATAAACATGGCAGCACTTTTAGTCTTGAGCTTTTAAGTTGACAGAGTATCACAAAGAATCATTTCATTCACACTGACGCTTTAAAATTATATACATTTACCAAGCATTAGCATAAAGTAAAGAGAATTGGATACTTTTGTACCAGTTAATTACATTCAAAGCATCAAATCTGTGAAGCCAGCCTTCAAACCCTTTCATGCTGAAGTAAATTCATCAATTTAGCTTTATTCGATGTTTGCTGAAAGCACAAGTGAAGGGTAAAGTGTATAGAAACACAGAGTGGCAGGGGTTGGAAGGGACCTCTGGAGATCATCTAGTCCAAGAACTGTTGCTAAAGCAGGTTCTCCTAGATCAGGTGGCACAGGATAGCATCCAGGTGGGTCTTGAAAGTCTCCAGAGAAGGAGACTCCACAAACTCTCTGGGCTGTCTGCTCCAGGGCTCCGGCATCCTCACAGTAAAGTTTTTTCCTTAAGTTCAAGTGAAACCTTCTGTATTCTAGTTTGTGCCTGTTGCTCCTTGTCCTGCCACTGGGCACCCCTGAAAAGAGCCCAGCCTCATCCTCTTGACCCCTACCCTTTAGATATTGATCAGCATTAATGAGATCCACCCTCATCTCCTCCAGGCTGAACAGTCCCAGGTCTCTAAGCCTCTCCTTCTAAGAGACATGCTCCAGGCCATGTCTGTATTGGCTGCAACTGTCTTTTAGCTGCTGTGTTGAAGTAGTCTTAAACAGTTGGATCATTGGAAAGAAAAAATCAGTTGGAAAACTGGAAAAAAAAAAAACAAACAACAAAACACACACACAAAAATACAACAAAACTCAACAAACCCAAAACTTCTTCTTTTCAAAGTTCCCAGTACAGGGACTTCTTTGTAACAGTCAGGTTTATGGAAAAGCATCTATTCACCAATAGGAAGTGTGTAACAGAACTGCTAACCTGATTTACAAGCTTCAGGCAAGTAGTTTCCATAAAATGTTGCATATAAAACTACTAGATCAGGTGCTTTGAAGTTGGCATGTGATTCACTGATAGCCATATATGATTTGTGTGGGTTTTTTTATACAGCACAAATGTCAATCTGTCAGATTCTTCTGATTGAGCTGACCTGTTTAATTTCAGCTGTAGACACATGAACAGAGTTCTAGGATACATATTCCTGTTTATAGCAAGTCAATTCCAATCAGACAGCAACAGAAGCTCAGGTCATGATGGCAAGAGAAAGATGAACATATACTAAAACTAACCTAGAGTCTGCCTGGAATAGCTACCCCAGCCATAAAAACGTACAAAAGATTGCAGAAACCTAGTGATGCTTTTTTAAAGGAGAGCCTTGGAAAGAGGGGATGCATGAGTGTGGAGACTGCTCAGGATCCAGCAGTGGTTTAAGGGGAAGGTCAAACTGTGTTGACCTGTCAAACTTGTCACTTCATCCTGCTGTACACATTGCTAATAGTTTGCACTTGCAGGGATAACACCTGTTCGAAGAAACATAGGAAAGCATCGGATCCCGAGAAAGTGAGCCTGACAGGATGCATGTGACTGTTACCCTGATCAGAAATAAAATACTACTACTAGAAAATCATAGAATTGTTAGGGTTGGATGGGACCTCAAGGATCATCCAGTTCCAACCCCCCTGCCACGGGCAGGGACACTTCACACTAGATCAGGTTGCCCAGAGCCACATCCAGCCTGGCCTTTAAAAGCCCCAGGGCTGAGGCTTCTACCACCTCCCTGGGCAACCTGTTCCAGCATCTCACCACTCTCATAGTGAAGAACTTCCTAACATCCAGTTTCTCAGTCTGTCCTCATATGAGAGGTGCTCCAGCCTTCTAATCATCCTCCCTGTTTCCTCTGGGAAGTCTGTAACAGGTAACACACTGAATTCAAGAGAGGAGATGACTGGTAAATTGTATTAGCATGGACAGCCTCCAACGCTGCAACTTGGTCATCAGAACTCAAAGGATTTTCAGCAGGGCTTCTGGCAGACAATGGGTAACAAATACCTTTCCTTCTGAAACAGTTATTTCTTCATAATGCCCTGGAGCTACCTTTCCTACCTTGCTAGCATTAATGTTGTACTTTGCCACTGCAAAGCAGCAGTTTTGAAGGTAGATGGGCAAGAAGCCCAGGAAAGTCAAAAGGAAATGGAGACCTTGTCACTTCTACACATGCTGAATAGCTTGATCTGCAGGAATAAAGGTCCTACTTGCTTTGTAACCAAGTCAGGGTATAGAAACAAAATTTCTGAGGTACAAGGAGTGCTTTGCTACAATGAATGTGATTCGATGCAAGTGTTGAAAGTTAGGGAATTTCCTGAGAGGAAAACTAATCACCTCAACTATTTGAAGCAAACCATGAAATAAAATACAGCACATGACTGGGAATTTCTCTTGACTCTTTAGGTAAAACGTTGAGTATCCACTATTTTTGTGTCAGCTTATACACCACAGCACCTGACTGTGTTATAAGTTTAAAGTAATTTAAAATATTTCTCTGAACAGGGTTTTTTTTTTTTTTTTTATTGCTTTGCTCATGGTGTGTTCTGAGTACAGTGAAGAAAACAAGTGGAGAGAATTCTGCTTTCCTGAGTGGTCTCAACAAACTATTATTTAAAAGCAACACAAACATTTTTTTTTCTTTCCTTTAATGGGGAAAAAAAAAAGTTATATATTTTACATCACATCTTAAAATAAAATCTGCATATTAGCCTGAGTTTCTTGTGTATGTTTTACTGCTGAGGATCAAGTTTAGTGACTTTTAAGACTTGAAAGCATTTCTGTTTCTAAGATGTAAATAATGTTTAAATAATGTTAGTGTTTTCACGCCCACTATTTAAATGGATTTAACAGCCACACCATCAAACCTGCAGCTAGTGTGGCATTTAGTATTGAGGCTTCACGCAGGATGGGATTTTTATTTTCAGTTCTCTCATAAATTAGCTTTTATCTATCATCTGTTTCTGCATCTCCAGGGAAGTCAGTACAGAGTTTGCTTCCCTCAAGAAAGAAAACATTAGTTTTCAGGTTGTTTTTATTTTTCATGTTAAACTAGATTCTGTAGTCATCAGAGGCAGTAGCAGGACCTCAGAGGTATCATTTCACAGGAGTTATTAACCTAAACCAAAGGAGAGGCAAAGATGATGACAGGTCTTAGTTCTATCTTTCCTCCATCCTTTAAAAAAAAGAAAAAAAACCAAACAAGAATTCAAAGTGGAAAACTAACATTTAATTAATGTGAGGCTGGAACATTCATAGCAATTGCTAGCTGTAAGTCTGAGTCATTAACAGTTAACCAGATCTACAATCTGCATCATGTAGACATCCAATTTGAAATGCATGAAAAGATTTGGAGCAGTTGTGAAGTTTGAAAGCATGCAAACCAGAATGGTAACCTTTCCATAATGGTAGTGTAATTCATTAGCAAATACTACTACATTCATTTCCTTTAGGCTTCTTTAGGAGGTATCAGCTTGCTAGTTTGGTTTTTTTTATCCTTTTATCCATGGCTGGGTAGAATTTGAAGTGTAACTCAATATGCTTGAAGCAGAACAATCACATATAACTATACTAAATCTGTAAAGTCAACAAAGGCTTCCTAGAGAACTACAGAATAGATGCTACAATTTGTTTTCCTCTCCAGGTGTCATGAAGTTCAGTAATATTCACTCTGAGGAATCAAGTAGGAATGTGTACTGGGGGGGAATGGCAGAATAAATTTTTAAGAGGCATTAAGCTCAGGCTGGACAGAGCCTTGAGCAACCTGGTCTAGTGGAAAATCTCCTTGCCTGTGGCAGGGGGGTTGGGACTAGATGATCTTTACAGTCCTTTCCAACCCAAACCATTCTATGATTAAGGACAGACCCACATAGAAGACCTAACCAGGATGTGAACATCAATGTCCTCTGAACACAACAGCTACAAGAACTTTTGAGGGCCAGCTGGTATGCCCAAATCAGCAAGCCATTAGCTCCATGCACAACCATGTCCATTTTTTGATGTACCTCATCTGGATCCTTCATATTCTGGCCAATGTTTCCCTGAAAGTAGTTTATGAAGCTGCTACGCCATTTTGTTTGAGAACATAATTTCTACTTTGAGAGAAGTCTCTGAGTAGACAAAGAACTCAGCTCAGGCCTTTTTAAGAGGTTGAAGGTAATGGAAGGAGTCCAAAGTGGGAACTTCAAAAAGCATGCAGATAACTCTGCATGAGTCTTGCCTTAAAGTCTGTCATGACTCAGTTTGCAGCTGTGTGTGCACATTGTGTTTATTTTTGCTGAATGCCTTTCTCACTGACATAATGCTGTTTCAGTGTACTTTGTGATGATGGAGCTGGGATGAAGAAGCACAACTGCCTTTTTACCATCTCTGAGCACCTTTGGGAATGAGAAAATCCAAGTCTCCAAATGTACTCATAGTGGTATGACAAAATCCTGACCCTGTTGAAGTAAACTAAAATTTGTAAAGATTACAGTAGTATCAGGATTTCACTTTTAATTATCAGTACTTAGAGTAGGCTCACAGTCTCTCAATACAGATTAGTAATTGCTTGCTGTCTCAAAAGTCTTTGTTCAATTATATCTAGGAGAGAAGAGTTCCCTTGAGCAGCTGATAGGCAATGAGAGCTCTCCTATAGAAGTGAACCAGTGTTGCCAAGGATTTCATTTATGCTGTCAGGTCAGATTTTTAAAAAGTATCAAGACCCAGTGTGGTAATCATGTTAATATTCCATCTTGAAATGGAGCTGAATGTATCTGAGAATCTTGGCCTGGCTTTAAGTTACAAACTGTCTTGTGAATTGTATAGGTGAGAAAACTGCCAAGTGAGATGGATGATCTTTAGAAACTGATGAAATGAACATTCAGAAAGAAGCAAAAATCTGTACTGCCAATTAAAAGTTTTTACTTACAAGTAATCTTTTCCCAGATGAAGTTCATCTTAAGAATACTGAAAGGTCCTTCACAGAACATTATGTGCCAGCATCCAGTTTAATATTCTTATTTTTATAAAGGCAAGAGACCTGAAATCCTAACAAAAGGAATTGCTTAAGTTGGGTTTATTTTGCTTGATTTTTTTTTTTGGGTGGGATTTGTTTATTTTTGTTTTGTTTTTTTTTTTATTGTGGAAAACTCAGATTTTTATTCAACCTTCAGCTTGGACTTTTTGAAAAGTAGAGGATGGAGAGTGTTTTCTTTTTAAAGTGCTTTTATTTACTGCAAAGACAAAATGCAGCATTGTGTTTGATTTATTCCAGTAACAGCTTTCTTCTCCAGGAAATGGAATGCTTTTAAAAGATGTGGAATGAATGAAACCTAGACATATGTGAATACCTGCATGTTCACTCAAATGACTCGAGTGGTTACTCAGGTGCTAAATGAAAAGGAGAACATGAAATATTCCAGGCTGGAAGGTTAAAATATTAATGAATCATGAGAGCTCTAAAAATATCTAGATGTTTTATTCAGGTCCTGTTAAAAGAATTTTAGGTGGAAAATCACTTTCTTTCTTGCCTTTGGTGCCTGTGGGCATATGCATAATCCTACCATCTTCAGAAAGCAACATCATACCCAAACCAATAAAGACTCTCCACTTGAAGTGCTTATTTCAAATAGTGCCTTCCATTTTCAAGATGTGACTGGAGAATTCCACAGGATGAAGTGTGCTGGGATATGGTGAGTTGGATATGTAGTGTTGAAACTTTTGTTATTATTTTGGGCTTTGTTTTTCTTCAAGAAGCGCAGTAGCTGTGAGGGAACAGAGGAGTAACATTAAGAATCTCTGCTGGAAAGAGTTGACAGCCCCTGCAGTTTTATACTGGATGTGAATTCACAAGCTCAGTGCAGATGAGAAGGTGCATTCAGTTGATTATAAATAGACTCTAGTTAGCTTTGAAATGCATCCATTTTATTCTGAGCTTCCAGCAATATCCTACAGATATGCAGCTCCAGTGAGAGCTCTAAAGTTGGTAATAAAGAGAAAATGACAGGGGTTTTATTTGGAGTCTTCTGACAGCTGTGGAAGAAAAAGAAATCCATACATTGTTGTGGCTGATTTTTGGTTTTGTTTGTTTGTTTTTTTTTTTCCTATAAACAGCCAAGTAATAGATAAAAAACCTTTCTGTTCTCAGGAAACAAGCTCTTGTCCAAGAGCAATGTGCTCTTTGTGATTGGAAAGGTTTTTAAATGCTTGTCTTCACCCTGTCCTTGCTTATGCTCAGCTGCAGTAATCCCACATGTGCTCCAGAAGCAGCCAGGTGCTGTTGTTTGCTTCTGGGCCACTGGAGGTGATTTTGCCAGCAGAGAACAAGATGTAGACCCACGCACTGATGCTCACCTGAACACACTCTTTAGGTACAGTGCTTTTCATGACACAGCAGTAAAGACAGTGTTATGTGCTGCCCAGCATGAATTCATAGCCTTTGTCTTGTAGAGGATGACTTGGATCCAAGGGCTAGCAGTCCTTGTTTGACTAGAGTATCTGCAGAGTAGATTGTTGTGGTGTAGCCTTGTCCTAGGTGAAGCAGAAGCTGAGGGTTTGTAACAGCAAACATATTATTAATTGCTTATTAAGGAGTAATTCTATGGAGTTCTCCCCTGCTTACCACCTGAAGGAGAACTGCATTTCTTCAGCCTCTTTTAAAATACATATTTAAGGACTGGACAGCACATTCTTCTAATATACATCTCAAACATTGAGAGGTTTTGAATTCAGACAGTCAATTTGATTTTATTTAGAACGTCACTGAAACAGACAATCTGTGCCTTCATCAGGCTTGAGAAAGGGTGATGTGTGTGTGTTGCTGATAAACAAAATCAGAGCACAGCCCTGTAGATTCTCCAAGTAATTTGATATTGCATCAGGAGACAGATGGCAATAATAAACCACGGGAGAGCTGAGAGTCTTCAGCTTGCATCAGGAATCTGTTGGTCTCTTAATTGCCACCAGTTCTGGACTCTATCTAACCATAAGCTATTCTTAGGGGGGACATAAGGGTGAAATGCAGTGAAAGTATTGCCTTTGCATGAAGTGCAGAGATCTTCAGCATATCCCTCTGTACAATTTGTTTTCTGTGCAGAGGCTGCAGTGGATTTCCTCAGCAGCAATGTACAAATGCTTGCAGACTCTAGGATTTGTCTTTGCACAGACAGGAGATAGTGACCATCATGTACAGCTGGTCATTGCACATTGCTTGCCAAATAGAGAAAGGATCAGTTTGTGCTAATCTGCTGACCAGCCTAGGTCTTTCAGCTACTGTGGAGGACTTCTAGGCAGTAGGTGAGCTGATGTATTCCTAAACTGACAGTGCATGACAAACTTATGGTTCTCATGGACTTTCTCTAATGTTGACATAGTTGCTTAGGTGTAAAGTAAAAACAGGCACATCTTTAATCTATAAAAATGAAGGGATAATGCTGTTCCTCCTAAGAATTGACATACTGTGTGCCTGAGGCCAGAAGAACTATCCACCTCTTCACAGGTTCTTTTATTACATCTCTCTGGTACTGGGTTTCCAACAGAGAACAGCTAAATAAGGTTTGTGCATCAAACAGTTTAAATTTTGCAGGCATCTTAGGAATTTCAGGTGAAATTAGCAATCACAGTGCTGCATTGATGTTAGCTTTTAGGTTGAAGGAACTTTTACTATTCCCAATTCCTAGGAGCTCAATTAAGAGCTTGTCTTGGCAGCTTTCACTGGCAAGACTGCTTGCTAAGATGATATAGGCCTGAGCCTGGCAGCCTTTGGATTGCCTGCATTTTTCCTGGCAAGTAACTTCCCCATCTCGTGAGTTGGATGTGTGCATCAAATTGGTAGTAAGTGGACCAGGCTCTTCAAAAGCCAGTGCTGCACGTTGTGTGGTGGTGGTGGTACAAGTTAAGAGGCATGTTAGGTCCCTTGACACTCTCCAGGCTGGATAGAATATTTAGGTGGAGACAGGATTTAGCAGGGCAGAAAGAATTCTTAAGGTCCCTAATCAAGGCACTGCTGATCCCACAGTTTGATCTACGTTCAACAGATGATTTTGGTTGTTGTTTTTGTTCTTGTAACTTCTGCAGCAAGTGTCAGAAAGATGTGACAGTGATTAAATAAAAACAGCATTGTAATTGGAAGGGAATTCTGAAGTATGAGATTGGTTATGGTGTCCATGGATTCTTTTTTGTTTTGAAACAAAGCCAAATTTTTCAGTTCTCTGGGTCCTAAGATCTCCTATCACTATCAAATGATTAGACTTGTTAGAAGTAAACTAACATAAAACATTACAAATCTAATACTGAACAAAACCTAGCAATAATAGTCTCTTTTTTTTTTCTTTTTTTTCATTTCTTGGTGCTTTCTAAGCATTTTTCTCACTGTTTCTCAAGGTTCCAGGCACTGTGTTCTTCCAAGAAATGGGATTTTCATTGTCTCTGGCTGTTGGATTATCAGTCTCTGTTCTGGTGCTTGTCTCTCTGCCTTTCTCACTCCTAGCAGATACCAGTGCTGTGAATTTTTTAAGGCAACTGCAGTGGTTGTATTGATGAAATGTTTTGGGGCAATATCTGTTCTCTTAGGCTAAACCAAGAATATTGTGTTCAGTTTTCTTATTGCAAAACACTGAGAATAAAAAACATTACTATCAGTACAAAATATTATTCCAGTCTTTACACAGTCATATTGTCTTGAAGCATGATTCTTATGATTATTTTCCAAAATATTTGTTTGGGCTGCATCAAGAGAAGCACAGCTGGCAGGTGGAGGGAGGTGATTCTCCCCCTGTACTCCACTCTGGTGAGACCTCACCTGGAGTACTGTGTCCAGTTCTGGAGCCTCTATTAAAAGAAAGATCTGTACATGCTGGAACATATCCAAAGAAGGGCCACAAAGATGATCAGAGGGCTAGAGCTCCTCTCCTATGGAGAGAGACTGAGAGAGTTGGGGCTGTTCAGTCTGGAGAGGAGAAGGCTCTGAGGAGACCTTCTTGTGGCTTTCCAGTATCTGAAGGGGGCTACAAGAAAGCTGGGGAGGGACTTTTTGGGGTCTCAGGTGTAGTGATAGGACTGGGGGGAATGGAGGAAAACTAGGAGTGGGTAGATGCAGATTGGATGTTAGGAAGAAATTCTTCACTGTGAGAGTAGTGAAGAAGTATTTAAGGTCAGGCTGGTTGGGGCTCTGAGCCATCTGATCTAGTGTGAGGTGTCCCTGCCTGTGGCAGAGGGGTTGGGAGTAGATCCTTGAGGTCCCTTCCAGCCCTGACAATTCTATGATTCTATGAAGATTAATACCCATTTTCTCACATGTTTCCAGTGTGACTGTTCTAATGCTGCTGTGCCACTGCTGAGTGCGGTGCACGTTTACATAACAGCCTCCCTTGTTGTGTTTACTTTGCTGGAACTTAGGTAAAAAAAAAAATGTTTGTAGATGTAAATTGAGCACATTTGGTCATTGAGATCCAGCAAGCGTAAAGCACAATGATACCACTCTTCAAGCCACATTTCAGAGTACAAGTGCACTCCTTCTTTTTGACCCCTTTGTTCTACTGCTGGAAAGAGATGTTGGTTGCTGAATGAGCTTCCATAGTGTCACATGCAAATATTTTCATTTTAAATCAAAGATCTAGGAATCTCATTCCATTGAACAGATACGGTAAGAATTCTGCAGGAGGACTGAAGCTTTTGCAATAATAGCAGCAGGCAACAGAGTTTCTGTTTTGCAGTTTGCAAGGAGCTCTCAGCTGTCACAGCAAGCACTGTAGGCAGCTCTTAAGTTCTTACATGCATTATGAATATTGCACTATTTCTTAGACATTCTTGGACCATTCCCCCCCCCCCCCCCCTACTTTTGCTTGTAATGATTTTGTCAGATTAGAAATGAAAATATGTTTTAAAAGTATCTGGAAACAGTTCTGCCACTGACATACTAAAGCAGCCAGGCAGAATCACAGTTTGTGTTTGTGTTTATTTTTAAATGGTTTTTTATTGAAATACTTACATCTATGTGACAGAGTGCCAAACATCATCTTATGGTGCAAAAATCTAGGTAGAATCAGATTTTGTCTTTGTTTCAATACAGACTATTTAAAAATAAACTAACTTAGATTTTTGTGGCAGAATATGAAACACCTTCTCATGACACCTTTTCAAACACAAAGTGTCTTAGGCACTTCCTGGCACCTTCAGTGTATGCTGGATGAGACTCACAATGAAGGAACTTGGAAAAAACATCTGTGGAAGTAGTCAAACACCTTTGCATTTTAAAAAGAAAAAAAAATATTTTTTTTAAAGAAAAACCATTTCCTATACATTTCTGAATTTTCTTATTTAAGCCTTTCTTAAGTTTTGACTGTGTGTGTTTTACTGTAGTATTAAGCAGTTTTGATATACCTTTATTTTAATAGATAACTTAAAATCCCTCCAAGAATTGCTCCTTTATCCTATTTTTACTAGATGGGCTGCTACTCTTGCTTTAAATCATGTGGTTTCATTACCAAATTGAATGCTAAAAGAGAAGTAGGTTCTCATGGTGCCATCCTGATGGATTACATTTCATCTCATAGTTGACTGTCCATACAGAAAACTTAAAGCTGTTCCTGGGGTTATGATGTCTTTTTTCACATGCTCTTAAAATAGACTACCTGCACTTAAGAGCTTTTCTTCTAGAGCTCAGCCTGAGCCATCTGCCTAGGAGATAAAGTGCATCTCCTTAGGCTCCAAGTCACTTTCTGACAGACCATAGGCAAACCTCCTATCTTATCATTTTTTTCAGCTTAATTTTTCCTGATGTTTCTCCAGATATCATGATTTTTCTCATTAACTCCTCTCCTAATGGTACCACACCACCTGAGGTGCTTCGACACTTCATTTCTACTTCAGCTAAGTATTCTGGCTCAGTGATGCAGGGTGATTCCCATTCATCACTAGCACAGTGCTGTTCCTGACTAAATCCCCCTGTTTTCCTAATGCACCAAATTACTGAAACAAATTTTGTCTCCCTCTTCACATTTCTTAGAGTGCTCAGTGACTCTTGAAACCTCTCCTTTACTTTGTGGAGCAGCAGACCTTGCTGCCTGTTTCATACAAGCAAGCTAGGCTGGAAGGGAACAACCCAGGTGCCTAAACAGGGGCAGCAGAGGAACAGAAAAGAAACCTAAGACATCATTAGTGACTGGGCAGGTGGGAGGTATGATTAAAGGGAGACACTTCTGGAGCAGCAGCTGAAGAACACACAGGGTACTTCAAAGTAGATGCGTGGATTTAGGTTCCCAAATCACTCCCTAAAATTACTGCTTTGAAAAAAAAAAAAAAATAATGAAGTTAAAAAAGGGCTCAGTCCAAAATTTAATTTTTCATTTTACTTTAGTCATTCTAGTTGTGATGGATTTTCTAATTGCAGTGTATAAAGCTCCCAACATGTATCTGTACATGGTCAGTTCTTCTGAAAAAAAATCACAAGAAATATTTGAAATATGGCCAGAGAAAAGAAATTCAGGGCTAGGGTGTCTGCAAAGAGCCCATTAATTCTAGCAAACATGACAGAATAACTTTTAATGACACTGATTGTTTCTGAATATTCTGTAGTCCTGCACTGTAGAGGGTTAGTAAAATGCTCACATAAAATTTAAGCCTTATTTTTTTTTTCTACCCCCCCTCTTTGCTCTCCCTCCAGCCTGAGGAGTAAAATAGCACTGAACCATTCTTAGAGAATTTCATTTTCTGCTCTTTGTACTGCTGGGCTGTTTTAATTTCCTGATAGCAGTAGAATACAGCCACTTTGAAATTTCAGGATTAATTTTCTTGAAATTGTAAAAGGATTTTTTTTTTTTTTTGAGAATGTCTTTTCTTCGTTACATCCACATCTTGAAGGGGGAGGAGTGAGGGAATGAATATCCACTTGTAATAATGTTGGAAGTAAGGCTGAAATATAATTTCCATTCAGTAAAGAAATGAAAATGAGAAGGGATGCTTCAAAAGTGCTAATGAAGGACTCTGTTGTGAAGAAGCTGCAGAACTCAAAGAGCACCCACGAAATTGCCACTTAATTCATATTGTGGTGAAACACGTTTGGTCCTATTGGATAAAAATTTTTTTCTAGAGCCAAAGACATCATTATTTCAACTATTGCAGAGCCTTGTCTCCCACTCACAGCTGCACTGGTATTTGCATTTGGACATGCAGGAATTAGCATCAATGTGGCAAATATCTCCTCTTTACCCAGAACAGTTAAGAGGAGGAAGGGCAGAACCCGGTGTATCTCAGATGTACAAGGAAAACAGGAAAAGATTCCTTGAAGAGTCTGATGTACAGTGCCTGCCTTGCTCAAGTCTTTGTTTATGAGCATTGTCTACCCTGATGTGGGTTTTTTTTTGTTTTTTTTTTTTTTGTTTGTTTTTTTTTTATCTCTTCTGCTCAGTAGAGAGATTACACAAAAACCTGAAGCATTACTCTGCTTTCAATAAGTTCTGTGTCAGTGAAGTGACATTTGTTTGTTAGGAAAAGTCCAGTAACAATGGCAGTTAGCTGATACTTCTATCCAAAGTATTTCTGCATCCTAGTTTGAACTAAAACAGCACCTAAAAGGATAGAGCAGCTAATGGTAACTCTAGGTGTGTTCAAGGCATAGTCTGAATGAAAGCAGAGCTTGTCTCTTGTTTTTACTGGGATTCCAGGCTAAGATATCTGAATAGATTTGTTTAATTTATTAAATGTAGTGGTACATTGCACTTGTCCCATTTAGGAAATAGATGAAGAGTTGTCTGCTGGTGGCTCTATCATTAGTGACAAAGATCAGCCCACAAAAGAAACAAACATCTAAATTATGAATTGCCTGATCAGCAACTCAGCTGGGAATTTTGTTGGGTCATATATGCTGGCAGGTTGTCAGGGGACTGGGAATAACTTAACCAACTCCTTAGATTTATTGAAAGATTAAACCTTTTCAGATATTTTTGGTGGCTAATAGCTGAATAGCTGGGCTAGATTTGCCGGTGGTTCCTGAGATAGAAAAGACAGTGATGCTTTTGATTCAATACAGACAATTTAGGTTTTAATTTAGTCTTGAGATATGGATTTCTGGTTTGATTCAAGGACAACTCATTGGGGGTTTACCATTCTTCCCCTCCCTTGCCTTTTCTTTGCTTTAACCATTCATTAATACCACATATGAAGATTTATTTGGCAATTTGAAAGCTCAGAAGCTCACATTGGTTTCCCAAATATAAGCCAAAATTCCAAGTGGTTCAGGTGCCACCATTTATGCTTAGCATGATGTCTACTCCTTTGCCAACCATATGCCCTTCAGGACCAGCAATGCGTGCGTGCAGCGACTGAGTCAGCTTCCCTTTGTTCTGGATCATAAACCAACCACCTGGAAAGCCAAGGGGAGAATCATAAGAGAAAAGCTATGTTTGACTGGGAGTTAAAGTAACATCCAGTCTATGATTTGGAGAGACCAGGGGCTGTTGTGGTTGGCAGGAGGACTTTCCTGCCAGCACTGCCTGCAGTCAGGCTGTAGTAAATTGTAAAATGGAGTCCATGGCTCTGAAAGGCCAAATTTCAGGACAAGCTCATTAGAATTGATTGCTAGTCCAAAGGGCTTGCCTCTTCCCCTGAGCATTTGCTCATCTGGAAAGAATCCTGCTGGGAGCAGGGAAAGCAACTCTTACAGCAGGAATCTCAAATTTCAAAACTTTGGCTGCTGAATAATTAGTCCCTCTTCATCTGTTTGTTCCCTGGTTCTTGGTGTGTATGCTAGCACTGGTCAGCAAAACCAGGCAAAGGGTTTTCAGTCATTGAATCATAGATCACTTGCTTACTGTAAAGGAGCATCATTCATTTATCCCCATCTTAGACGCTTAGAGGAGACAGTTTATGACCTACAGTGACTATAATCAAATATTAAAGGATCTATTATTCAGCAACTGACCTCATAAAGTTTTTCTGCTAAATAGGAGCAATCATGAACAATCGTACCACCAAACACTGAGAAGACAGTTGTAATTCTCAGCTCCCAGGGTGGTCTAGATTTCCTATGTAAGAATAACAACTGATGTGAAGCCTGGAATCAAAAGGCATGCAGTAGCCTTTGACCATCAAAATATAAAAGATGAGGCTTTAAAGTATTAGCTGTCATTGGGATTTTGGATTAAGCCGTGTTACTGATACACAGCAGTCCTATGGTATCTGAAGCCAGGTTTTTCTGAATCATCATCACTGCAATTAGAATAATTATCAAAGTAATTTTTATCTTTCTCATTCTCTTAAGCATTGTACCAATCTGCTGTCCTCAGGGTGGATAGATAAAAATATGTGGGGAAAGTACAAACCTGGTGAGGATCTTTACCATTCAAATGCTCAATAGAGAAAATTACATGTTACTCTTGAGTATTCCAAATCACTATTTCTGTTTTTCTAACCCTTTTACTGTAATAGAAATGGTATTGCTTGCTTGCTATCAGCATAATTCCACTGTACTCTTAGATCTGAATGCTGCCTTAACATCAGAGCTTAACTCATCTGGTTTAACTCAGCTAGTTGTCAGAAGCCACTTTGTACTTAACAGAGATAAAGCAGCACTTTGCTCCATCCAACAACCCAAATACCTGCTGACTTTGTGGGAATGCACCTTCCTTTGGGTTGACAAGAAATGGAGTCTGGACAATTGGTTCAGATACCTGAAGTGTTTAAAGCTATACCCAGGCAGATGAAACGCCCTCAATTGACAAAGGATAGTTAAAATAAAGCTTGTATTTGGATATGAAAAGAAACCTTTTCTCAATTAGACTTTCTCAGATGCTGAAACAGTTCCCAGCTGGTTAGGAAGGCTGAATAAAAATTACTCTCCAAGTAGCAGACCAGTATTGTGTGTGACAGAAGTTTCCTTTGTACATTTCACAATATATACCAACACTGTATTTTTGTTGCTACAAACAAATTTATACTGTGCATGTTCATGAGAGAATGTCTGTCAGAATTAGTTCTATCATTACTTTCTCTTCTAGGGAAAAAAAAAAAAAAGAGCTTTATTTCTTTTCTTACTTATATGTAGAAATAATTTTACCTGGACTAGCAAGACAATAAAAAAATCTTCAGCTCCTCTTGCTTATATTTTTGTTTGGTTCTTTTACAAGCAAACCTTTTGCAGTTGTAACAGTAAAATAAACTCTTTACATTGCCTGTTAGTAAAAGGAGGAAGCCAAACTATACCCCATAGTATTCAGCATCCTCAAATCCATTTCTTTTCTATTTCAAAGTAGTGGTTTTTTAACTGCTAATGAAAGCATTATAAAGATTGGCTTCTGAAGGGGAAAAAGCTTTCATTTTTTTTTTCCTTATAACCTCTCTGCCATCCGGTTATGGTTCAGAAACAACCATTTTGCTCTTTGTGACTAAATTCATTTGATGCACTATCAAAGTGCATTCAAATTATCAAAGTCTCATTTTTGCCCTGGAATATAGTATTGAATTGAGAGCACTGATCTGCTGGCATTTCATGGATAGCCTGAAAATATCAAGCTGGAAACTGCAGATGAAATTACTCAAAGTTTCTGCTTGTAGGTGATTATCTGTTTTTCCCCTCCTACCATGTGTTAAAGTATTATTTCCCTTTAGGTTGTTTTCCCTCTTACCTAGTCAAAAGCTTTATTTTTTTTTTTTTTTTTTTTTATTCTCTGTAGTGATCACTTAAACTGGGGGCACTGAAGCTTTCACAGCTGAAGAGCTGCTTTAATATCAAATATAGCATATGCCACAAAAGCCTCGCATACAATAGAGCCTCAAAGAAGAATGCAAATATATTTATTAGGGAATCTTAATGAGAACTCCTATGGCAAGTGAAGATCAGATTCTTAAAGGAGAATTGAAGGGTTTTTCCTAAGTTCTACTGTCATTAAAATAGGACATGGCACTCATATCAGCCTGTAACTCTGACTTCTGCAACAGTCTGGATTAAAGAGAAGAGGAGATGGACTGTAAATGTATGTGAGAACAATGAGGTCATCAACTTTTCCTGTTGCTCTCAAGTCCTCATGATCATCTACCCCCTCAAGTTTTCCATGCTCTGCAGATGCATTCCTGAGCAGCTAGTGTACTACTCCTTGCTATTATAGTGCCCTCACAACATCTGATACTTCAGCATGTTTCCAGTAGCACCTCAATGTTAAAATGCTTTTGTTCTATGTAACTTTGACTTGTGTGACTTTGTCCTTCATATATTGTTTCTAATACTCAGTCTCTGTTCTTAAGGAAGGTCATTTAAAAGTATGCATTCAGTAGAAGTGAAAAAATTAAGGAATTGATCGAAAATTAATAATATTTTTTGTTTTATTTTAAGTAGATAAACACCTACCTAGAACTGGGAACTTAAGAGATGTCCAAGCAACTTAATGCCATTAATGCAGCTACTTGTAGTCAGTTACTATTGTCTCTGAGAATCTCTTCAGACTTCTTCATGCTTTTGGTTCATTGGGGTCTGGATGCAAAGCCAATGATACTTTCTACCTTTTTCTGACAAAGTGGCTTGCTGTCTCTTGATATGTTGTAGCCCTTAGTAAAAAGATCACAATTGTGTCAAGTGACACCAGCTACTCGAAAGATACCTGTAATGGAAAAAAATCTTTAAATAACAAAAATCGTGAAGTAATTAAAATCTCTTCTTTACTGCATTATTAGACCTTGCTGGATGATGCTCCTAGGAAACTTTTTACACTTCTTTCTATCTGGACGTTTGCTGCAAAATAAAAACAAACAAACCATGAACGACAAATTTATGGTGGGTGTTCTTGCAAGGTCAGCATGAAAAGCCTGAGGTCTAATTAGCACAAGCTGTTTTGCACGAAGCATAAAGATCACATACCAACTCTGAATTTTGGATGACAAAGATCAAGACATGGCACAGATGGAGAGATGACAGAAAGGAATGTTTTTGTTTGGTTGTGGGTTTTTTTTTTTTTTTTTTTTTTTTTTTTTTTTTTTTTTTTTTTGTTCCTGCCTTTAATGAATGGCTATGAGTGCTTACAATCCACCAAAGTTTTAGAATGGCCAGGGTAGCACCACTCTTCTAATTGTGAGAAAGGGAATGGTGCTGTTCATTCACAGCTCAAACTGTCACCAGCAGCCAGAAGATTCCAGGGAAAAGCAATGGTATCTGGCAAATGTTTGGACTAAAGGGACCATTGGTGTGTGCTTAGTGCAGAAAAGGCTCCCAAGAGCTTTTCTTGTTCATGTAAAACTGGTGAACATATTTTTATTTCATGCTGCCTAGGCAAAATAGAGAAAGAAGAGTTTTACCACTTTTATGAGTTATAATTTCCATATTTATAGATTAAACTCAATAATTAGGTATTTATATAATCTACAGTAATTAACTTTGTCTGCCTAGTGGTGTAAAATATTCACACTTGACGCATTTAACTTTTTTTTTCTTGTGACTAATTAGCAAAGAGACAATATTCACTTATTGCAGCTCTATGCAGGGAAGTGACATTATGGTAAATGGTCGTTCATCATTAATATGCACAGATGAGGAGGCAGCTTCATTTTATAATCCTTTCAAATTACATATTACATGATATTAATAACATGTTATGCTGGTATTTTTGCCGGCCTTTTTGTGCAGTTAGTAGACATCCCAGTTTGCAGCCCATACTCCCCTTGATCCTTGGCAGTCAGTGAATGTCTGCTGCTCTTACTGGAACTAATTTGGAGTGTTAAAGTGAACAGAACTTCTGCCATCGTTTGTTTTACTATGTTCAAGGATAAATATGTGGATAACAATTGTACTCTGGCTTTCAATGCTGACTCCTATGAAAGTGACTTGTTCCTCGCTTCCATCAAAATTTGGAAGTCTTTCTGCTTCTGCAGGAGTTGCTTAGCTGCAATGTACGTCTGGGGTCAATAATAGGAATTATTTGGACTGTGGCCTCCAATTTGTTGGCTTTTTCACAATTTTAGTTGAGGGGCTTTGCGCTTCATTGCAGACAAAATGCTATAGTGTATTAGTTACAGCCTTTGAGAAAGCTTTTTGAATTCCAGTGAGAGAAAGGATTTCTACTTTTGACTTAAGTGACTTGTTTTCTGTTGTTTTCATGTGCTTCCTGAAGTAGTGTGGCCAGCAGGAGCAAGGAAGTGATTGTCCCCCTGCACTCAGCACAGGTGAGGCCACATCTGGCATCCTGGGCTCAGTTTTGGGCCTCTCACTGCAAGAAGGACTTTGAGGTGCTTGCTGGAGTGTGTCCAGAGAAGGGCAATGAAGATGCTGGGTGGTTTGTAGAACACATCTTGTGAGGAGCAGCTAAGGGACCTGGGGTTGTTTAGTTTGGACAAGAGGAGGCTGAGTGTTTATAGGCTTTGATAAGATCCCCTCTCAGTCTGCTCTTTTCCAGGCTAGACAGCCCCATCTGTCTCAGCCTTTCCTTGTGAGAGAGATGCTCCAGTCCCTTAATCATCCGTACAGCCCTCCATTGGACTCTCTCCAGTAGTTTCCTTTCTCTTTTCAACTGGGAAACCTCAAACTGGATACAATACTTGAAGTGTGGCCTCACTGGGGCAGAGTAGAGGGGGAGGTGAACCTCCCTCAACCTGCTGGACGTGCTATTAATGCACCCCAGGAGACCATTTGCCTTATTTGCCACAGTGACACATTGGTGGCTCATGGTGAACTTGTTGTCCACCAGTTACACTCCCAGGTCCTTCTACACAGAGCTGCTTTCCAGCAGACCAACCCCTCACCTGTGCTGCTGCAGGGGTTTACTTGTCCTGAGGGGGAGGACTCTACATTTGCCCTTCTTGAACTTCCTCTATAGCTGCTCCTCAGGAAGCTTCATAAATCTCTAATTAGCTAAGCAATGACAAAGTGGAGTCAAAAAGTGACAAACTTAATTTCCCATGCCATGCAAAATGAAAATACTCTTTTAGAGCTTAGGACCAGAATTTGTGGCTGCAATAATGACAAGGCACTGGCCTGTGGACTTCTGTTCAGCAGAGAGCTGGGGTTGGTTTGTGATGGTGCTTGGTAATGGTGAGATGGACTTGTGGGAAATACACTGCTAATGGTTTATTGCAAGCTTGTCAGAAAGATTAACTAATACTGGCAACAAAATTCATTCTTTGGGTTGTGTCTGTTTGAACACTTATGAAATTAATCATTTTCCACTTTTTCTTATCATATGTGTTTGCCCTTGTCTGAACAATTGCTGAAAACCTCAGGCACAAGAGTTTAATTCTTTAGTGATAGAAAACAGGGCTGGTAACCTAGTAACCTTTGTCTTGTTCAGAGGCTTAAAAATGAGGCTAAGTGGTTCTTTCATGGTGGTAGTGATTATAGACTTTCAGCTTATTCTTTTTAAATTACATTTAACTCACTTTTTAAAAAATCAGAAATGATATAATGCAGGTTTCAAAAGGACTAAACCAAGATCTGGGTTACTATAGTTAAATCCTCCTTTTTTTTTTTTTTGCCTGCTCCCTCTCCCCCATACTTTAGTGTATAAAATTAATGTTAGCATTGTCATGAAAATACAGCATGTGCTTGTGTCTTGGCTGTGCATCTCATTGCAAATGTGATAGATGACAGCAAAATCCAGGCAGTGAGTGCTCTCATTTCTATAAGAGCTGATACAGACAGAACATGGAATAATAGTGTTGCTTCCTTCCTCAGATATTTAATCCTTGCACAAAAAAAAAAAAAGGGGGGTTTTCTAGGAACTCTTTTGCAGAGTCTTAGCCAAATCTGATCCATGAAAGCCATCCTGTTGTCTTGAATTTAAATAGCTACACAATCTCTCATCAGTGTTTTGGAAGCAGTATCTAACTTTTATTGCTAATCCTTTCCGATGTATAAAGCTTAAAATACCAAATCTTGCTGTTCCCTGTCTACCAAAAATGATCTGATGAAGATGGAATTCCTATAGTAAGGCAATGCTTTTGGGAAACATAATTAGGAAAAAAAATGCATCTTAACATGGTTCTCTGGGAAAACATCTGCTTCTAGGGAAAGAGTGTAGGCAATTTTTGGAAGATTTTTCTCTTAGTGATCAGCAAGACCAGGGAAGAGATTGTGCTCAGCACTGGTGAGGCCACAGGTGGAGTACTGTGTTCAGTTTTAGACCCCTCACTCCAAGAGAGACATTGAGGTGCTGGAGCAAGTCTAGAGGAAGGAAACAAAGCTGGTGAAGGGTCTGGAGAACAGGACTGGTGAGGAACAGCTGAGGGAGCTGGGGCTGTTTAGTCTGGAGAAAAGGAGGCTGAGGTGATGAATTAATAGCATAAATAGAAGAATTAATCTGCTAAAGTGTAGGAACTAATTTTCTCCTTGGATTTGGTGGCTGTTTTATTTACAAGACCTACAAGTAGAGATCATGATTTAATTTGTAACAAATAAATAGAAGAGCCACTTCATAAATATAAGACTTTTTAAATTATTTATTTATATTTTTATTTTATTTATTGCATGTTTTGGCCCTTCATGCATTATCTATTTTATTTAGAAATTCTGACAGGTCACCTTTCTTCTCCCCCCCTGCCCTGTTATGTTAGTTACATTAGAAATGTTACTTTTGCAGTGTGGAAAGCACTGAGATTAATAGATCTTCATTACCATATAATTCTAAAAGTGATTAGAGAGTTCTAAGGAAACTTTATAGCACAGTCAAAATAATTCTAATTTATTTGTGTGCCTATAAACTTGCTGGGGAAAGTCTCTGCTTGTAGGTAAATAGCTTGCTTTTTTTTTTTTTTTTTTTTAATGCTTGAATGAATAATGTAAGCCCCCGTGGAAGTGAATAAAGTTAAACAAAGACATTCCCAAACACATTGAAAATAGGGAGCAAAAGTAAGTCATCTAGTCTGGGTTCTAAAGAAGATAACTGTTTGTGAAGAGCAGTAAGAATGCTAAGACCAGTACCCTGATTTTACCTGAGAGAAGTAGTGTTAGAAAACCTAGCAGAGCATAAGCACATGGTCACTAGAATCATTCAATTTCAAGCATTGTGACTTTTCATTTATGGAAAGTACAGATCCTGAAGAATTTACTTGTCCTTTTCCCCTGCTGGGGCAAGACTCTGAAATCTTGATGAAACAACGTTTTGTGCTAAAATAATCCAACATTGAGCCACGGTAAGGTGAATTACTACAGGATGGATCTAGTGTTACAGCAGTAGTTTTACAAGGCAGAGACTCAAACTTCTATATATGATACAAGGCTAGTAAATTTGCAGGTAGCTTTGCATTTTACTGATCTTAGCCTTGTTTTGCTTGCTTGTTTATTTATAGCTCAGTCAATAATAAAAGCACATAGGTCAAGGCTATTAGGCAGCCTTTGTGTCCTTAAAATAAAGCAAACAACTCACCACACCTAAACCACAAACATAAAACCCCTTTTAAAATATAGCTTTATTTTTTTTTTTTTGCTAGCAATTATTATCTTATAGTTCTTCAATACAGATTAGACATCTAACTTTACTGTAGATTTAATATCATCCTGGGCATTAAAAATACTCTTGGAATGACCTAAGACCAACTCTATAAATTTAAGGAAAGCAGCAGTCTTACTTTCCAGCTTCTTCAAAGCTCTGAATCCAAACCAAGTTCTGGCAAATAGCTGGGAAACAAACCTGCTTGAGGGTATTTTGGAGAGGGTTGATTTTTATTTAGTTAGTTATTGTTAATATATTTACTGATTCTGTGGTACTGGGCAAGTATTTGTGAATTTACCAATTTTTAGGAAACTAGGAGGATAATGGTGGTGATTCATGTGCTTTGTGTATTGTAAATCTCTTTAGGTCTAGGAAAAAAAACTATTAAACAGTTCTTTATGGGAGGTACCTCTTCTGAGTCTAAGATTATTTTTAAGAAGGAATCATTTAAATATCAATTCATCAGAAGAAAAAATTAAGGAAAGCTATTTCTGCCTAAGGCATTGATGATGATTTATTTCAATTATTTTTTCTCCTGCTTGAATCATGTTCAGAAGGGATGATGCTGGTTAGATTTATGGGAGCGCTAAACCAGATTTCATTTCCATATGTACATGTAGTAGAACTACAGAGTTTTATATTTTAATAATACATTGAATCTGCTGGGCTAAATGGAAATACAGCAATGGCTTCTAGGCCATTAAGAAAAGGATATTTGATGTATAACAAATATATCCTATTCCACCCTCTGTTTTTAAGTAGTTTATTTTTGAGTGTCCTGATCTTGACTATCCCACAAGTGTAGCTGCCATCAATCCTTGTACTGTACATTCATAATATTCAGGTGACAATGAATAACAAAACTTTTATAATGATCTATTTTAAGTTAATTCTACACTTCAGTAGAAGTGGTAAAGCAGGTTTGTCTTCAGATAGGTAGCAGCTGCTGAGATTAGCTTCTTGGGTATTAACATAAATTAGTAATTGGAAGTCTGAGTAATGCAGTGAAGGTGTAAGACCCCTGGCTGGGTGCAGAGCTGCTCTGATCAGAAATAGGAACAGTTGACTTCCAAGATTTTAAAATCTGAAAGAGAGAATAATTAATTCTACCAGCAAATTTCTGCAAGCTGCTCTGTTGAAAGAATCTTTGTGAGTGGTAGATGTCTATGCTAACAGCAATGCCAGCAACAGGTGTAGTTGTGCCTGTAGAGGAGCTCTCTCTGAAACAGCCAGCTAATGCTTGCCTATGCTTTAGTCAGTGATGGTATTTCCACTGGCTTAGAATCATAGAATCAAAAGGTTGGAAGAGACCTCAAAGATCATAGAGTCCAATCTGTCACCCTAAACCTCATGCCTACCTAAACCATGGCACCAAGTGCCACGTCCAATCCCCTCTTGAACACCTCCAGGGATGGTGACTCCACCACCCCCTTGGGCAGCACATTCCAATGGCCAACCACTCTCTCTGGGAAGAACTTTCTCCTCACCTCCAGCCTAAACCTCCCCTGGCACAGCTTGAGACTGTGTCCTCTTGTTCTGGTGGTTGCTGAATGTAGCCCTGTTCATCTACCTTGAAGTCTGCTTTGGAATACTTCCAATTTTTCTAATTATCTTAACTTTGTTCATTTTTGGACCTCATGAACTCATGGTTTTATTATGGATCAGATTATCATTTCTTATCACACAGCTCATTTGCTGGAAAAGGTAAAGATCTTTTAGGATGAGTAAGATGAAATGTCCATCTAACCTACTTTATGGGCAGAAATCACCTATCCTCAGGCATCTGCAACATTTCAAACCTTAATTATTTTTCTTTGTCTGATTATGGTGTATGAAAATAATGTCTTTAGTGTTTCTCAGGTTACATCTGTTTATGTGCCACATAGAAATGTAGGCTTAAATATTGAAAAGTTTACCTAGCCTCTTATTTGAAGTTCAGCTGTGTAGTCAGCAGATCCATATGAATTCTTATGAAGAACACTGATAGTAATTCATGTAGAATAAGTTCAGTTTGCTTTGCCTTCAGAAAGTGTGTTGGAGTGAGAAGGCAGAGCAGCTGTAAATGTAGAATAAGCCATTTGTACGTCTGCAACTCATACAGAAAACATTTGTGGGCACTTTCTCAGCTTTTGTTCCCAGAGTCCCTTGGCTTATTCCATTGTGTGAGGCTTATTCCACCCCATGGTCAGGGCTGGGTGACAGCCCTGGCAAAAAGCACATTAGTAGTCCCCTTGCCTTCACCTGGGGGAACCTGCCTTCTCCAGCTATTGTACTTGTACAGTTGGGAGCTGTCTCTGCTTGTGTCGGGGTGAAAGAAAGATCAGAAGGCTCCCACTGCTTGTGATATTTTAATCTCTTAAAGACAAAATAGAGTGCAGAGGGTGCTTTTCCTTTTTCTGTGTGTTTTCCTGCTCAGAATATGATAGGTCTAAACTAGGCAAATAATAACTGTGTATCATTAATCATTAATAGGCTAGTTGCAAAGCACAGGATCAACTTAATCCTTTTGGACTTTGACGAGTGCACACTGCCACTTTAAATAATGGCATAAAAGGCATCATTGCTACCCAGTATGGATTTACCATAGTAAATGAGCTTGAGTTACTGTATATATTTTGCTCTCCATACCCTGTTATCAATAACAATCCTCAGGCCTCACAAAGGGCAACATGAGCAGGAAAAGAATAATTGCCCTTCTGCATGGAGCCAGTTTATTGATGAGGTGGACAGAAGTAATATTTTTAGCCTGCTGGGTGTCCATCTGTAAGCAGTTTCCTGGAGCTGCCACTTCTCCTTTCTCTGGAAACTGTTATGGCTTTGTCTGCCCAAGGAAAATAATGAGATCCATCTATCAAAGGGAGAACAAACAATAAACTCTATACCTTCCAATTAATTTGTTTTTCACCTCTGTTTACCAATGTGCATGCAGTTAACTATCCATCATATTATATGCATGTAAAGAAGTACATTTTTCAAAAGGTTGAATCTATTAACTCTTTTGCTAGCAAAATATATTTGCATGCCCTCCAGCTAAACAGGAGACCTGGAAAAAAATCAATCCTTTTGAAGTGCCAGAACCTAACAAAAGAAGTCTATATATCCTCTGTTATGTTAGTAGGTTGTATTCCATTAAAAAAAAAAAAAAAAAATCTTTTCATGGAAATAAAACAAAACAATACATTTCAGCCTGACCCAAAATCCACAGTAATGAGTAATTTCAGGATGTAGCATGTCTGCATTAAGTGTGAAGATCTCAGAAAATGCATGAAACTGGTGCTTGAAGCTGGAGTAGCTTCTTGCCACGTTACAGTAATTTGCTTTGTCTTAGCTGTATTTCCCTTTCTTAGGTGGTTTTCCACTGTGCTTGCACAGGTATTTTTCAGAGATTGTGGCAGAGGCTGTATTAGATGCTGACCAAACAATATTAGTCCTTTTGGCCATTGATATGTTAATGTTAGAGCTTGGGTGGTTTTTTTTATTGGTGGGTTTTTTTTTGTTTGTTTGTTTGTTTGCTTGTTTCAGAACATTGGTCTGCTAAGGGAGTTGCTTTTGTGTCTACAGTCTTACCATTTGCATAATGAAGAAGCACTTAAATCCAGGTGTTATCCATCTACTTAAACAGGTTTTTGTGCTATTTTGGTGTATAAAATATGTGAGTTCCATTTTTCAGGACACAGATGGCATACAAAAAAAAAAACCCTAAGAAGCCAACTAGACATTAAAAATCTGGCTGTCATCACACACACACACAAAGCCAATTGAGGAAGTTGACTCCTAGGGATCAACCTTGTTCCTAATATTTTGTTAGCTTTTACTCCCTAAATGGCTTGAACACTGAAGATGATTCAAAGCAGAATAGTCAGCTTTCTCAGACTATGTGTGAGGAAATGCATGCCTAGTGCTAGAAAGAGAGTCATGGTTTAGATCTTGGGAGTCTGGCTGGTTGACTATGAATAATGTTTTCTGAATGGCTCAAGCACTGTATCATTGCCATTAGCCTTTCTGAAACCTAGAAAAATCCCACTGGGGAAGAGCTTACTTGCCTTTATTTTTTTCAAAAAAGAGGAATCTGTTGTGAAGGAGAAGGTTGAAACTCTTCATAACTGGAGTGTGAGAAAGATAAAGCCAAGGAAAAAATGTCTTCCTGTGTATTTCTCTCTAAATCAAATCAATTTGTAGCTGCCTGAAGTCAAACAATCAGTAGCTGACATTTTATGCAGATGAATCAATGTGTTCCCAGTGTTAGTTGTATGTACAATATCCAACACACAGGCAGCATTTTAACCAGCATTTTTTTAGCAAACTGCTCTGAGCTCACCCACAAATATGTCACAGAGAAGGCTGTATGTTCTGAAGAAGTGTCAGGGCAGATGTATAACCTGGGAAGACTGCCAGATTCATCTTTCTTACAAATGGATGTGTTCAGCATTGGCTACACTGATCAGGATTGTTCTTTGTGTCACAAACCGTCAGCAGCATGATGATAATTCAGAAATAAGCCCAAGCTCCTAGATCATGTGTTTGTTCAGTCCTGGCCTCAGCCATAGGATTTGGGAAGTCTCAAAGGACAGAATGTCTGATCTGGTGCCCTCTTAGAATCACAGAATCATTAAGGTTGGAAAAGGCCTCTAAGATCATCAAGTCTAACGATTAACCTAAGACCGTCATGGCCATTAAATCGTGTCATGAAGTGCTATGTCTGCACGTTCTTTGAACACCTCCACTGATGGTGCCTCTATCACCTCCCTGGGCAGCCCATTCCAATGCCTGACTACTTTTTCAGTAAAGATTTTTTTTCCTAATATCATATCTAAACTTCCACTGGTACTTCTGTCTTGCTATTAGGTGGTCGAACAGTGAGTGTAAATTAGCCCAGCACCATTCAATTTAATGGTGAGGTAGTTATCTACATTAAAAAGAAAAGACACAGCACATGTATTAGTCATCAATTTTTTATTAAACATGTGAAGTTATGAAAAGCTCTCCTGCATTTCCCTGCGTTTTGCTTCTCCTCCCATCTGGCTGTTTCTGTGCTTTTAACTTCTTTTACTGCTGCGCAGCTCTTCGCTGCTACTCTGCCTCTTGCTCTGAAGCAACAACTGTGTCTATAAAGCTGTTACGCAGTCCTAGACCCCAGAGTTGTTCATTTAGCCTGAATTTCAATACAATTCCTTTAAAAGCCATCCATACCAAGTTAATTTCAGTAGGATCACACTTATTTCAGTAGAGCTGTGTTTATTTGATAATGCTGACATGTACATGCCAATTCACTATGATATCTCACCTACGTAGTGTTCCCCCTACTACAGAGGATTTTAACATTTATTGCTATTGTTCTAGCACTATCTCCCTGGATAAAGGTTGACAATAACCAAAGTGCATCTCATGGGAGATATAATTGACTCAATTTGCTCGTAAGAATTGTATTTAAAGGGAGTTCTTATAAAATGATGAATAGCAAGTAAATAGTGATAAGACTCTTTTGCCCGTGTAGTATACCACAGCTGAATAAAGTAAATTTTATGGAAATTTGTGTCCAGAAGAAAAGGATTGTAATGCCTGATTGGCAGCTGAAATTACTCTGAAGAACTTTACTGAAGTCTGCAGAAGATACATGATTTTATACTTTCTCAAAGCACGACATGATGGAATGGGAAGAGCTTGATTAAGATATCTGTAGAACCAATCTCTTTCATATGGTCAGACTCCTAAAGTCAGTGTGTTTAACAATTAGATTTTTCTCATTATTTATAATTCAGACCATACACCATCAAGTAACGATCTTCTTTTTCCTGACTTATTCCAAACTAACTGTGGTTGCCAAATTATTAAAGTTTTTGGCACTTGAAGAAATTTTACTCGTGAGGTTTTCTATCTGTCACTCAAGAGGATGACCACACTTGTACAGACAACCACTACTAAGAAGCAAAACGGATTACACTAGACAAAGAAAAGAGTATTTACTGTTGGGGTGTTTAAAAAAAAAAAAATCAAGGTAATTTAAAGAAATGGTGCTAAATGGGGCAGAAGTGCTGCTCTACTGCACAGAGATAGTATGTAAAAAGCAAAGATTTTGAATAAGGGTTGTCTGAAGGGCAAAATGAATTAGTCTGAGTAATGTAGGCTCACTTCTGCAAGATTATTGTAATAAAGGTTTTGCAAAGATTTTTAATATACATGTGTTTTCCAAAAGAAGGCTTACTGTGGTAGGCTGGAATAGACTGGTGTCTCCAGCTACTGTAGCACATAGTGGTTTTTTTAAGTGCTTCAAATCTTGCATAATTGAACAATATGACCGATAAAGTGCAAGTAAATGTGTGAAAAGCAAGTTTCCAAGTAGAACACAGACCCTTCACGTTCTGCAGGAGATAAGCTAGCTGGCCTCAGTCCACTAAAGCACATAAATATGTACACAGCTTTAAACACCTGGCAGCTCCATCATCTCACATATTAGGTACCAAATCACAAGTACACTATTTGTGTGCTTCAGTTTGTTAACATGCATAAGTTGTTTGCTAGATTGGCATCGGTTTAGGAAACTAAGCTCAAAATATTTTCTTCAGGTAGTCTTCTGCAGTGTCAGAGGGAGAGTGGTAAGCATGTCTTGGATCACCACTTTGTCTCCAGAATAATGTAGAGACTTTCTGTAGATGCTGCAGCAAGAAATTCTGTAGGAAAAATAGGTCAAAAATTGCTGTTCTTGTTTTGATGATCTTTGTATGATTTCAATTACTTGTTCTAAAAGATACCTTCAAAATGTGGCATGAATGATCCTTAAGCAATAGCCATCCACTGCTGCATGATTAATACATTTCTGAACCAGATTAGATGTGGTGCCCAGTGTGTGATGGACTGTGAATTGCGAAGAGAGAGCCTTTGAATACTAAAAACATGAAAAAGAGTGTAATATGTTATGAAGAATTTTCAGATCTGATTCAGATAATATGGTATATTAAAAAATAGAATTCCAGCCAACTTGAGTTACTGTTTCTTTCTTTTCAAGTTTGTTTCTTGGAAATAGAAAATATTAATCTGTTAGAAAAATACTTTTATTGGGGAAAAAAAAAATCCTATGAAAATAGAATCTGATTGTGATTTGTATTTGCAATGATTCACTTGAAAGAGGGACTGTCAAGAGATGCTGGACAGCCATGGCATAAAGCATATTGACAGGAAACTGAGGAAATCCAGCAAAGAACAGAATAATCAGAAAAACAACAGCTTTGGTCAGTGGAGAAAAGCTTTCAGCATCGGAACAGGCTGCCCAGGGAAGCAGTGGAGTCACCATCCATGGATGTGTGCAGAAAACGTGTGGAGGTGGCACTAGGGGGCATGGTTTAGTGGCCATGGTGCTGTCAGGTTGATGGTTGGGCTTGATGATTGTGTCAGTGTGAGCTGAAATTCCCCCCTCCCCCCCTCCCCCTCCCCCCCCTGCTCGACAATAACCAGACTAGCTCAGTCTGGAAGCAAATGAAAGCTGTATTTACAAGCAAGATCTACAATCTATGATGAAATGCAATGAATATGTACAAATATACAAAATTCACAGCATTTACAAATATATACAATCAACATAAAAGCACAACCAAGCTCCCTTTACTTCCCTCCAAAGGGGACCTTTCCCAAGGGGCCTCTCTCCCAGGGGCTTCCCCCACCCCCCAAGGCCCCCCTGGCAGAAAGCAGCATTAGCTAAAGCAGAAAAAGTTGTTAACTTAGCTTGCCAAGGTCAGTGTGTTATTTTCAGCCAGAAGAGAAGAAACAGCAGCCAGACACCCCAGCAACTGCCCTGACTGCAGACTGCAGAATGCCCACTTTGTTTTGAGTAATAGTTCTTAAACATTTGTATCTATCCAATGGAAGTGTTTAGAACAATCAGTATTTTGATTTCTTACACCCAATAGTGACTTATTTACACTCTTTCACTTTCTCTGTTCTGAACTTTGCAAAGAAAAATTAAAAAGACAGTTTCAAACCATCACAATGATCTTAGAGGTCTTTCCCAACCTTAATGATTTTATGCTTTTGTAAGAAGATGTAGATATGGAGAGAGTGTGACCTGGGAGCTGTGATCCAGGTGTTTAGGCATTGAATGAGGTGGCACAAGGCAGACATTGCATGATGGAAAAAAGTCTTGGAATGCATAGGAGGAAGTGCCATGTATTTGCTTTCTTTTATAGCACTCTACATGTAATCTGAGATGAATTTCTGGGAAACAATCAAAAGTAGACAGTTCTTGTAAATATAAAGGATTATATTAAGCCTATTACCCTGGTACTATGTATATGACTTAATTCCATTACAACCTGATTTGGTAAGTGTTGCTACCAGCCTGCATAGGTATACTTCTGGGTTTACATCTTAAATCCTTCTTCAAACCAAAAAGAAAAGCACAATGTGCAAAGTGTTCACAAAAGGAACTGTAGAGATATGCCACAACTTGAAAGTCACACTTTGCTATTACAATTTTGTCATGCACACAGTCATAGAATCATAGAATAGTTTTGGTCAGAAAAGACCTTGAAGATCACACCCAACTTAACTAAGTCTGGTGCTACCCAGACTTAATCCCTGGTTAACTTTATAGTAGATGCTGAAATGACACAGGCAGTTTTTGTAGTTGTAATTCCATCACCATGTAAGCAGTAGAGGTTATTTTCAAATCCACCTTAACTGATGTAGAACAGTTAGGCCATTGTAAGTAAAAGTTACAGGGTAAATCATCATCCTTAGCAGATAAATGGAAAGGAAGAGGACACAAGCATATAGATTAAAGGATTACACTTTTTTTTTTTTTAAAAAAAAAGCATGTTAAAGCAGAAAGGCAAGACATTCTGGCTAACCATGTTGTAGCATCTTTACTTTTCTTACTTGCTCTTTATACTTCAGAGCAGCCAAATCACTGATCTGGCTCAGTCTTTGGAAAGTCAAGTTTGTTATGTGTTTCAACTAGTAGAAGTGAGGTAAAAATAACCATTGAAGTCTGGGAAAAAAACCAAAACAAAACCAGAAGTTAATCAGTTCAGTTTGAAGTCATAGCTTACTGGTGATAATTCACCAATGTTTCAAAGGAATTGGTCACAAGGAATGAAGCAGATAAGATACTGCAAAAATCAGCCCCTGATAATGGTCTTCTGCCTTACTTAAATGGTCAGAAGATGCCTCCTGTTGTACAGCTGTGTTTTTGTTTGGTTGATTGGGTTTTTTGTTATTGGTTTTGTTGCTTTGTTTTTTTCAAGGAAGATCTTAACAGTATATCTAGGAGTAAAACTATTTTAAACCTCACTTCAGTATTACTGAAAGAGGAGAGAAAATCCCATAGTTCCTTTACTGAAAGAACTTATGATGCGATCAGGTCTACTTTCTGTGGGTGCTAAAATAAATAGTGCTTGGTTTGCATGCATAATATTTGTGTTTTTGAAAGAATTTAGATTTTTTTTTTTTTTCCTTTGGAAATGTTAGGCTTACCTGCTTGGTTAGCAGAAAGCAATGCCCCAACCATTCCCTGCCAGGACTCAGGCTCCACCTATTTAGCTCTTAAGGTAATTTAGAGTTTTTCATGTTTACATCTGAGACCTCAGACACATCAATGAACTTACCCCTGGTGAGATCTGGTGATCCAGACCTGAGTATACCCCAAAATTTCTGTACATGCTGATCTTCAGGAGACCTGGGAGACTAATCCTCTCTTCCTGTGTAAAGGATCCATACTGCTTCTCTTGCCTGTCAGGTTTTATGCATGTGAAATAGGACAAATTTTACCCATAGGGTTTGACTTTTTAGAGAACAAGATGAAAACTTGGTGCTGAGAATATTATAAAGTCATCCTTGAATCCTTTTTCTGAGGTGTGTTATTCCTGTAGAATGGCAAGTGGTAATAAATATTTCACTTTGAAAGAAGGCTATAGATGTGAAATGGTGCCAATAATTTCAGTGTGGTGTTACCTAGTTTTGAGAAATGAAACGAGATACTCAAAGCAATTAACAAACATCAGATTTCCATTCTGGATGCTGAATGTGCTTAGAAACTGTAAACGAACAGTGACTCATTCCAGCTGTTCTGGGAGCAGAATTTCATGCACCACAGCCACACTAAGCATAGCTGTACTACTCTTTATTTGCACAGTCCATCAAAATATCATTTTGATTAATGGGCTTAACTCTGTTAGAAAATTGCAGAGTTATAAACTATAGGTCTCTTTTATTATAACAGCAAAGACTATCTCTGTGATATATGGTAAAAGTTGTAGAGATTCTGTTTGAATCAAAGTCTCTCGACAAAATTCATATTAAGGTTCTATTTAGCAGTAATGTTCCAAGGTGAATTTTGGTTCTTTGTTTCATGGAATAGATGTTTTTTATGTTTATGGTCTGCAGTAGTACTTGCAATAGGAGCTAAACTTTATTACCATCCAATTCCCCAGCATATAGTCTGTTTTGATCCATTTAAAAGTTTGACAGTTTTCATTTTTTTTTTCTAAATCTTTTGTTTGCTTGTTTTTAATATCAGTTCCAAACCCTACTAAAGGAAGAAAGAAAATCCTCTGGCAATTTTTTTTCATGTTGATGACTCTGTGCCTTTGCTGCCAGTACACTAAAGAAGCTGTTTTTTATTAGACAAGAGAGGAATGTAGCAGTTTTATAAAAACAAATCATGGTCAAGCTGTTGGCATTGCCTGAGATAGCTCAGATTTTAATGCTAGTCCTACGAGACCCCTTTTTCAGTTAATCACTAGTCACACCCTACTGGTAAAGTTGCTATAAATCTTTGTGGTGTTTTCTTTCCTGATGATTATATGATACTTTAAACAGGAATAAATTTTTTTGGATAGTTTAAAGTAGTGCTGTCAGTTCGGAGATGGGAATTAAAAGTCTTCCAGAAAATTTTTCGCTGTCCTTTTATTTCACGTTGTGTAAAAGAGCTTTTGTCGGAATGTACTTCCAGGGTTTTAATCATTCATGTGCTTGCTCAGAAGCAGCAGCCTCTCACTTGATCATGTATTATCCAAATGACATGAAATGATTTCTGCATTAACTTCTCTGTGTGCTTACAGCAGTTTTATGAATGGCTGTTGTGCTGATTCTCTCCCCCCTCCTCCTTTCCCTTCCCCTGTTCCTTTTTTTATGCACAGAGGCTTGCTGATAGGTGCAGAGAACTGCAAGTTGCTTGGATTGTCTGCATCTCTTTATGCTTATGTAGCATAGTTCTTGGTTAGAGGACTAGAACATCTGTCTTATGAGGAAAAGAGGAACTTGGGGCTTTTGAACCTAGAGAAGACTGAGGGGAGATCTTATCAGTGCTTACAAATACTGAAAATATGAGTGTCAGGAGGATGGGACCAGCCTTTTCTCATTAGTGCCCAGTGATAGGACAAGGGGTCATGGTCACAAACTTGGGAACATGGGAAGTTCCATCTAAACATGAAAAAGAAGTTTTTCATTTTGAGGGTGACAGAGCACTGGAACAGGGAGTTTTGTTTTGTTTTTTTTCCTGTTTTGGTGGGTTTGGTTTTGTTTTTCAGTTTCTGTTGTTTTCTTTGGTTTAGTGGTTTGGTAGTTTTTGTTGGGAGTTTTTTGCCTTTTTAAAAAAAACTTAATTATTTTGCTTTTTAACAAAAACATTCACATTCAGTCCCCAAGAGTGCTGCTGCCTTTTACTTTTTTTTTTTTTTTCTTGACTTCTCATCTCTTTGTCTGCATTTTGCTTGCTACCAGCATTAATCTGTGCAGCTTTGGAGACTATTTTTACTTAACTACTTTTTTTATCAAGGGTGAAGCTCACAGGCATTGTGCTTTTGTGGACAGTGATCAAAATGCAGGCTTGTGTTTTAATTTCTCTGCAATAATACCACTTTACTGGGGAATGAAATGGTTAGATATTGGTTATATGATCCCAGATAAATTTTCACACTCTGAATTGTTTTAGTACTTCTGTTCTAAAAGCAGTGCTACATTCTAATAATTTGGTACAGAAAACTGCCAAGCTAATTGCAAAATCTGTCTGTGGAAGTAACAATATGCAGATTAATCTGATCAAAGCTCCTGGTGGTTGTTGTTTTTTAAGAGATTCTATTTGATTTGGCTATTTTAATTATATTTGCAATACTTAGCACAGAGAATAATTGTTTCTTGACATGTAACTACATATGCACACATACAATATGGATTCATTTTCACATTGAGTAGGACACTGAGTTTGAAGTGAGGGAAGCACAAGCTGTTTGATCCCTTTTCCAAAAGTTAGTTGTAATGTTAAATGCAGGCACCTTGTCCAGTAGTGTCCTGAGCTGTTGCAGCAAATGAGGCACCAGGTGCTTTCTGGATGCACCGAGCACACACATCACTGCTGTGTTGGTACACCTCAGCACTCACCTCCCCTCAGATGACATCCTTTCACTGCATCAAGAGTTATTCTTCAGAGGCTTGCCTTTCTTCTGCTAATCAATGGAGCTGACATTCTATTCTCCCCTTTTTGCTTTTATCATCATCCACTTAGCTTATTTTCCTCTAGCATCAAACTCTCTCTAGCTTTAATTCATCTCTCACATAGATAAGTCAAAAGCTGCAATTATTTACAGCGTGTGAGGAAGAAGGAGGGAGTGCATTAATTTATAAATCATTTAAAATTTGTTATTCATAAGAGGTGGTGTATGGGGAGCTCTGGCCTCCTTCCACTTAGCATAGCCAGAGAAGAGCAGACCTGGTTAGTCAGTAGCACCAACTATTTCTGTCTCCTACAACCACCTTGTTCTGCAGAGACCACCTGAAAGATGAGAGCTCTGCCTTTCCCTGACCCTGCACAGGTCCTGGCTTTGCTGCTGGAAAAGTCAATATCCCTTCCAGATATAATGCTGAGAGCTTTTCCATGCTGGGGGTACTGAGTTGTGGCTGTTGGCTTGTTGTGCCTAGGTCAGAAAATTTCTTCAGTGTTGCTTTGAGTGGTGGCCTGGGGGGCAGACGTTGGAATACTTTGTAGAGGGTGTTAAGGTTGCTGGAGTTGGTTCAGTTGGAATAGTGAAAAAGCAGGGAGGTGGGGAAATACAAAGCCCACAGAAAGTCAAAACTAAACAGCCGAACAAGGAAAACAACAACAAAACCCAAACAAATCAAACCACAAACGAAACAACAACAACAAACCCCCAACAAAACAACAAACAACAACAACAAAAAAAAAAGGAAAATTGAAATACAAAACAAAACCCAAACAAACAAAACCAACCATAAACCACCAAAACCCCAACCCTGAAATTAACAGAGTTACTGAAGAACTGCAGCCTGGGGTGGGTTCTCAGACTGGACTAATTTCGTGGAACCCATACTGAAGCAGGGAAAGAGTGTGAGGAGTCCTCCTGAGAAGGGAGTGGCAGAAACTGTGAGATGAACTGACCACAACCTCCATTCTCCATCCCCCTGCACTGCTGGAGGAGAAGAGGCAGAGAAAATCTGGAGTAAAGCTGAACCCAGGAAGAAGGATGGGGTTGGGGGGATAACAACCCTTGTGTTTTTATGATGTTCTGTACCATGGAGCAGTTGATTTTGTGAGCTTAAGCCTGTGCAGCTGATGCAGGAAGGGAGCTTTGCAGTTCAAACAGTACACCACACTTTGGGAAATGGGTCCCTATGGTGCTACAGTGGGAAATGAATGACCTGCAGTGGACAGTGGGGGTTTGCAGGAGGTTTAAATACTGCAGCCTGTAACTAGGGGTATTTTTAGAATGTTATTAACCTCGGTGAGAACACTTGCTTGCTTTAAGTGCAGCAGGCTCTTAAATGTTTTGCTAAAGTAAAGGGGCAGGATACTCAGCATCTAGTCATTTCAAATATTGGATTAATGTGAAGGTTATACAAACCCTTTTGTTTGCTTTGAGCATTTTGAGTTCCAGATGATTTCTTTGTGAGGAGGATATGCACAGGAAGTCATTTCAGAGCTGTGTGGTGGGAGCAGTGTGTTTGTTTCAATGCAGTGAATGCTGAGGTGCACAAGGACTCATTTGGAAATGAGTAAATAAATGATGGGGGAGTCAGAGTATTTTATTTTCTTAATTAAAGTGAGAGTTTATGGTGCAAATGTGTAGTTAGAAAGCAGCTAATTCTCAGCTGACAGGATTAGAATTTCCATAGAGAAATGTATACATTAGAGAGTGTAGTTGGCTGTACTACTGCAGTGTCTTATTTTGTAAATTGAACTAAATTGTTATTGCTGGTCAGCTTATAAATGCTGTTAGAGAACTGCTGTAGTAGTCCTGTTATTACTATTTTCTTCCTGTTAGATGGTCATCTTTGAATAGAAATAAATATCAACCATAGTCCCCATGAGAGGTGGCAGAACTGGGGGATGTGGTGGAAGTTGTTTTGATGTACACAAGGGGCTTAAAAAGTTACTGTACTGCTTTTCATTTTAGCTAGAAGTCATTACTGCCAACACACAGTTAGCCTTGGAAGTAGGCAGTGATGCTCACTGACAGGAACCTCAGGAGAAAAGCTGGAACACTCCTTTATATTGTAAAGGAATGGACTCCCTATGGCTTTATGTAATATTTCAGCATTTGAGAAGATGACGAATGTTAATATGAATATTGTGTTTTATAGCAGAAGGGTAATGATGGGAAACCTGAATTGTCAGTGCTTACAGAAAATCATATGATAACATTGTAAGAGTTATGAAAATCAGAGTAAAAAGCAAATTGACAGCCAGCAGTGGTAGCTTTATTTTTAAAATATTGGGCCATAACTTCTGGAGAAAAACTTTGTATATACAGAATCAAATTTCTTACTATAGGGAGTAATATGGAGAGTGTGCTATAAATTGGCCATTAATACTAGTTTCTCATCAGTTTTAAATTCCACAAACTAACTCATAAATAAGTACAAATAGCAAATTTTCACATCCAGAAGTGCCTAAGTTTTAAAAGACATTATTAGAGTGCAACTGCGTTTTGAAAAGGCTGCATTTGTAATCATTTTGCAAGTCAAATGCATGCTCTTCAATGGTTTGGCTAAATCAGGACTTGCTTTTGTGAGCAGTGAAACTCAATGAATCTCCTCCAAAGTGAATGTCACCCATAAAGACTGATTGAATTCAACAGTTCAAAACTACTAAAGGGGGAAGCGATTATTGTCTTGTCCCACAAAATTTGAGGTGTAAGGAAGAGATTTGGAGCAAAAAGGCAGTTGGAAACTAAGCAAAGGAGCTTCCCATTACACAGCCATTAGTTCAACTGCAGGAGACACTGCAGCTGGAGAGATGGTCCAGTGGTCTTGCATCTCCAAAGCAGGATGTTCCTAGGTAGGATGGTCACTATTCAGGAGGCAAGGAGAGGCTTAAAGGCCCAAGAAAGAGGAGAAAAAAAAATCCTCCAAGTTAAACCTTCTCTGCATGTTCACCAATCCAAGGCATTCCAAATACTTTTTTGTCATTGTTTGCCTAGCCTGGATTCTGGTCTCCCTATTCATACCTCTTTGCCCTGTCTTCATAATGCTATCTGTGTAGATCTTGTATTTCAAGCAGTTAAAAACCATTCCCTTGGACTATTACATTCTCTGAATCACCACAGCTATGAGGATTTATTTGGTAAAAGCATGAGAACGAACTAGGAGTGTTTGCATGTTCATTTTCCATCCCTTTGAACTTTTCCCCCATGTTTTTCAAAATGAGGGTTATCTATTTTTTAAGCTCGCTCAGGCAGCTAAGTTTCTCATGGCTTGTGCTATCCTATTGTTTGGGGGCTTTTATTTCATTCTTGAAGTGACCATTCTGGTGAATCATGTTCATTGTTTCATCTTGAGAGATGGTATATCACAAGATCTTTTGAAATGTGGAGGCAAATGCTGCCAGCAGAGACCCATGAAACTGAGATGATGTTCAGAAACAAGTGGAGTTGTGAAATTTATCTGTGTGTTTACGTGCCTGTATATAAGCACAAGGGTTTGCATATACACATCAAAATGTGCATATAAAATGTTCGCATGGGGCTGCCACATTGTAACACACATTAATGACCTGACTTTGGTCAGCAATTCTAAATATAACCTTAAAAATCTCTCTTTTTTTTCATGATCTTACTCTTCAAATGACATAAAGAAAAGCACATTTAGAACAGAAGGCTTCTGTTTTTGCAGGAGCTCTGGATGAGGACCAGGTCTGAAATTCAGGGATAACTTATTCTTGTCTAATGATAGCTAGAGTTAGTTTAGTTCAGGTGTTTGAATTGAAATATTTGTCTTAGCCTTCCTTTTTTCTCTCCAAGGTATATATTTTGACACATTTTATCAATTAAAAAGAAAGACGCTTGGGTTGAGTTGCTAAATTCTAGCATAAATTTCGATGCTGAAGTTACAAGCCCCCAAAAACAGCAAGGGGGAAGATTATAACTGTCTGACACTACCTTATCTATATAGCTGAGAACAGCACAGTACAATAAAAGAAGATAGCAGTGTCTCCCATTGATTGTTGTTTGATGAATGCATAGCAATTTACTGGAATGCAATTAGCATTCGCAATCGCATTACCGTGGGGAATTTTTTTTTATGCTGGCTTTGAATTCCAAAATCTATACATTTTTCTGTCCATGAGTCACTTCCAAGGAAGCATTCTTTCTCATTCCTTTTTTTCCTTTCTTTTTTTTTTTTGTTCTATTTCACAACTATAATTTGTGGAATGCTGAAAAGAAGTTACATACTGAAGGACAAATTGTACAGTATATCTACTGCAGTAGATGACTTGGATTTAAATTTGTAGTGTTGGCATTGCTGGGGAATTAGTTTTTCAGGGGTTTTATAGGGAGAAATACATCTCTTGGAAAACAAATGACTTCTAAATATGGATATCTTAGCAACCTTGAAATAATTCTGAAAGTGTATGAATTAAGAGGCTTGAAGTACATGTAAGTAAAGCAATATGCTGAAACAGTAAGATCCTGCAGCCCAGAAGGCCAGTCACATCCTGGGCTACATCGATAGAAGTGTGGCCAGTAGATCAAGAGAAGTGTTTCTGATGCTGTACTCCCCCCCTGGTGAGACCTTACCTGGAGCTCACAACACAAGAAGGACATGGACCTGATGGAGTGGGTCCAGAGGGGAGGGCCTCTGCTATGAAGACAGGCTGAGTTGGGATTGTTCAGCCTGAAGATGAGAAGGCTCCAGGGAGACCTTATAGAAGCCTTTCAGTACCTGAGAGGAAGCTACAGGAGAGCTAGGGAAGGGACTGTTTACATGGGCATGTAGCACTAGGACAAGGGACAATGGTTTGAAACTAGAGCAGGATTTAGACTGGACATTACGAAGAAGTTCTTTACTATGCAGGTGGTGGAACGCTGCAACAGGTTGCTCAGGGAGGTGGTGGAGGCCACATCGCTGGAGACGTTCAAGGTGAGGCTTGCTGGGGCTCTGAGCAACCTAGCTGGAGGTGTCCCTGCTTACTGCAGGAGATTGGACTGGATGTTGCCTAGAGGTCCCTTCTAACACAGTGCATTCTGTGATTCTGTGTATGATGGCAGGATAACACAAGTGCAAGAAGGAACAATGCTAACTTCTCACGAGTGTCCAGGTCACCCACAAGAAATGTACATGCAAGCTTAGTTGGGCAGACCATTTTGCCGGCACTTTAAAGAGGTGTCAGGTTAGTTATGCCTCAGTTGTGATTATTTTTATGCCACACAGAAATTATACAGAGATTCTAGAGAAAACACACACTTGTTCTTGACTCACAGCTTGAATTTTCTGTAGATCTGTATGTTGATGATTGTCAGTGTTACTGGACAAGCTTCAGAGGGTATCAATGAGACAGGTATCTATGTGGTAGTGGTCTGTCAACAACCTCCTGATGGTGACACATGCATATAACACCAATAACAATCTGAATAGTGCTTTTTAATGGCTTCTGTATCTTATGGACCAAGCACTGCTATCTTAACTCAGAGATGACCACAGAGAACTATTTCCACGGAAAAGTAGCTGTGAATGTCTGGTGTTTTCAAAACAGTTATTTTTAACTCTGTCAGTTAAAGTGGTCTTGCTCTAATGGTATCTAGTGCACCTTAAACACTTTGGGAGAAGCTTCTCTTTTATGTGGTTGACCTGAGAGGTCTTACTAAGTCCCATTTTGTATTGCACCTTGTGTACCTTAATCTCCTTGAGGTCTGGTAAGAATTGCTGCTGAATTCCTGGCCGCTATATTAATTTTCCCACTAGGATGTTATCTTCAGAGCTTTCAAAGGATTTTTTTTTTAGTAATGAAAACCTTTAAAGAAAGTAAAAGACACAGAACAAAAGAGTTTGCGTTTAGAAATACAGTGACAGACCTTGACAGTTTTTATGGTTTGGGGTTTTCTTTTGTTGTTTTGCTTTTTTTTTTTTTTTTCCCCTCAACTGGAAACTTCCTTCAATTTTAGTGGTAACAATGACATTGTAATGGTAACCTTTTAAACTGGGCTTGGAATTTATGTTGTAGTGGAGTTAGAGTTGTCTGTGTGCCCCATCCCTGCCTTGCTTAGGAACAAGAATATTCTCCCATTTATCCCCATTTGCTGCTGCTGGCTGGCTGTACACTGGCATCATAAGAGGCTGGAGGTTTTGGGAAACCTCTTGTGTTGGTAATAAGCAATTGTAATTTAGGAAGACTCACTGGGATAGCAATGCAGTCCTGACTTCCTTCAGAACATTTGATCTAGAAGAACCTGTTCTAGCAGGGGGTTGGACTAGATGATCTCTAGAGGTCCCTTCCAACCTCCTCCATTACTGCATTTTCTGTAATTGGTTAATTACTTCATATTTCCCTTACTTTCTCCTTAAGGACAAAGTCTAGATGCTTTTGCCATTCTCACACAGCCTCAAATTCTATCAAGACCTAAACTGATCAGTATGAGATACAACAGAAAAGGAACACGGTAAAGTTTTGACTGTGTGAACAGAAGCCTTTTCTAAACCCCAAAATACTAGATTTTTCAGGTTCCCTAGCTGAAATAGCAGAGATTTTGTATCACTGAGTTTCAAGACTGGATGTGTTCCAAATCTAATTATTGCGAAGAAGTTTCCTGAGGAGAGAGATTTATATTTTTTTATACAGTAATTTTTTACATTAACCTCTTTATGGAATCATATAATCATTAGAGGCCTTTTATAACTGTAAGATCATCAAGTCCAACCATCAACCTAACACTGCCATACCTACCAAACCATGTCCTGAAGTGCCATGTCTACAGGTTTTTTTGAGTATCTCCAAGGATAGTGACTCCACCACTTCCCTGGGCCACCTGTTCCAATGCATGACCACTTTTCCACTGAATAAATGTTTCCTAATATTCAACCTAAACCTCCCCTGCTGCAACTTGAGGCCATTTCCTCTCATCCCATCAGTAGTAACTTCATGCACCTCCCGTATCACTGTTTTCCTCAGGCTGCAAATTGCTATGCTCTGAGTTTCCTCACCAAACAGTACTCAGGCTAGAAGCAGACAGCAGCTTTGTCCTGTATGGGGCAAATTATTTTCTTGAAGCCTGCACTGTAATTTTGTATTTGTAAGGCTGGCTTGGCACTTCCAAATAAATTCAGCCAATTTCTTTGTAGCTGCTTTTCCTCTGAAACACGAATATTTCCTGGGCTTCAGCAGAGTTCAGTGTCTCATCCAGAAACTGCTGAGATTAAACTGTGTGCAATTTGTGTAATGGAGTGCTGGGTGGCTTCTACCCAGTGCCTAGACTAAGGGAGATGCTGTGCTGCTGTTTGTTCTGTTCTCTGAGTAGTGACATTGTGGTGGAGGGACAGGAACTGTCACCTGGCACAAAGGCAAGTGTGTGTCAGGCAACTGTTTAAGTTACTCTGCTCCTGTGTGATCCTGGCTCCTGAGAAATTTAACAGGAACTAGTGCACAGCAGGTGTAGGAGCCACTGCTTGTTGTGTTATTGATTATCTGATTAGTGTTGTCTTACCTCTGTGAAGACAAGGGCTCCTGTTTCTTGAAAGGGTAGGACCTGTGGCTTCATGCAGAGTTCTTACAGGGGCAAAGCTTGCTCTCTTGGCCTCTGCAAACTCACTGCCTGTCTTGAAGGAAGGCAAGTGTCAGTGGAAAGCCCAGAACCACACTTGCACATGGAGCCAAGAATATAAAGATCATATCAGAGAGAATATGAGAGGGAATTGCTCCTGTATGGGCAGTAAAGAAGCAGGAGATCCCTCACAGTAGAATTTAGATGGCAGTAAAAGCACATAGAATACCTTTCCACTACCATGTAGGGTAAGCATCCTAATTTAGAAGCTTAGTGCCACTTTCTCACCACCCACCCCGTGCCCTTCAGACATGTATGAGGATCCTTTTGATAGTTGGACTTTTAGAGGTCTTTTCCAACTTTAATGATTCTATTCTATGATTCTATGACTTATTTTTTCTTTCTGAGGCCCTTCCCCAGAGGTAAAGGGTGACAGCTGATTAGCAGAAACTTTGTGGTGCCCTTGTAAGGTTAGACTGGGCTGAGCCCATGCAAGTTCTGTGCAGTGCCTGGATTTCATTTCTAGTCTTTTAAAGTCTTTTGAAGTTACTGAGGGGAAAGAATGGATCTTGGAGATCTCACCTCTCTCTACCAGCTATTGCATTCTGCCCAAGCCAGGGAAGGCTGTTGTACAAATGACAGGGTAGCAGATCAGTTGTTTTTCATGTGGAAGCTGAAGGATTTTAATACAGGCTAAGTGGTGAGTGCTGAAGACATGCAAGTGGGTCTGGGTGTCTGTGGAACCATGAGAAGCCTGTGCTGGAGCAGGTCCCTGGCAAGACCTGTGGTCTCATGGAGACAAGAGCCCATGCTGGGGCAGGCTTGTGACCCTGTGAGGGACCCACACTAGAGCAGTTTAGTCCTGAAGGACTGCTCCCCATGGGAAGGACTCATGCTAGAGCTGTTCATGAAGTACAGCCCATGGGAAAGACTTGCATTGGAGGAGTTCATGGAGCACTGTCTCCCATGGGAGGCATGCTGGAGCAGGGGAAGACTGAAGAGTCCTCCTGAGAAAGGAGCTGCAGCAATGTGTGAGGAGCTGACCACAACCCCCAATCTCCACCCCCTGTGTTAGTTGTGTTCTTGTGTTTGGACATTAAAATAATGAAAACTCAGTAGTTACCACTCTTTCTCTGAAAAACTGCATGTTTCCTATTTTTTTTTTTTAATGACATACCTGTCAACATAGAAAGAGATTCTAACATGGCCATCAACAAAGGCTCTTGAAAGGGATATAGCTTCAGAAGTTTCAGTAGGGAGGACTGTTACGGGGAATGACTGAGATAATCTTTCTACTACTGGTTTGTTCATGGTTCCCAGGGTAAAAATTCACAGCAAAAATAACTTTTTCCTTCTACCAATGTAATCAGTCTGTCATATTCAGACTTCAAAACATGCTTAGTCCTCAGTTTGTGTTGGTTTGGGTTTGGTTTTTGTTTTTTTTTTTTAAGTATCGAAAGCTCTTCAACTTCAAAAGTTTTGGAGTTTTAATTTTGATTAATATGAGGGTTACTGCTTTCTAAATCAAACTTGAACTGTATTTCTTATTAATGACTCAGAGAAGCATGTGCCTTAGCTGCTCTTGATCTGAGCAGAATGAAACACGAAATTTATACATATAATTCTCCAATATTTAGTAAGATTAATCATTGTGTAACACAGAAAAATAAAGTTTCTTTGGAGTCCAGGACCCTTGTTTCTGCAAAGCTATAAAAAAACTAATTTCTATCCTGACTACAAACTAGAAAATTCTGGTTCCTTTGGGTTTTTATGCTTCATTCAGTGCAATCTAGTTCTACAAGACTGAAATCACACCATTTAATTTATTTGGCTTTGTTGCCTTTTTATTAATTTATATGTGTGTGTGCGTATATATATAAAAGTTTTTCTGTATTGTCAGGAGAAAGAATATGTGAGCTTTTTTAAATTTTATTTTGTGTAATCTGGAAGAAAATGTGTAACACGTTAAACAAAATTTCTGGGTTCACAAGGTGCTGTGAAGCTCTGTAGTGGCTTAAAATGTTAAAACTTCTCTCCTGGGAATGGATAAATGAGTGCTGGCTTTGATCAGGCAGGTAGAAGGTAAAAATTATGCAGGTTTGGTTAATTTGTTCTAAATACACACATATCCTCCAGCATCTATTAAACAGTTAGCTCCTCTTCTTGTGAATTTGCTCTGTGTTTTGTGAGAGTATTTCCTTTTGGAAGAGTCGTGTGAGCTCTAATAAGCATTCAGTCTGTCAGTACACAGGAAACAGCCCTTAAGGACTCCAATTTTATCTTCTTTCTTTTGGAAAAAAGAGTAGGAAGTGATCATATTTTTCAGCAAGCTGCTTTGTATAAAACATCAGATCTGGTAGTTCTCCTGGGTGCTGTTAGATGTACTATCAGGATGGCTGCTGTGCTGTGTGGAATAGCAGCTCTGTGAATGTGAAGCTGCACTGTGTGTATGCAAGGATACAAACATTCCTCCTTGAGCTTGTCTACCTTCACACACATGCATGAACATCTTTCAAATCTGTTCATTCTTTGATCATATCACTTTTGTGTCTGGTTTATGAGCCAGGTAAGGTCAGTTATAGCAGCTGGAAAGGCTTGGTTTGGAAAACACAGAAGAAAACACCACCGCCTCTGAAACAAGTAAACAATGCTTTTGAGTAATGCATTGCTTAATTTGCTAAGCTGATTGACAGAGGAAATGGAAATAAGTTCTGCTTTTGAAGAGGGTTGTGCTCCTTTTGCTGGTCACAAGCTACCAACATGCCCTTGCAGCCCAGACCCAGCATGTCCTAGCCTGCATCCCGAGCAGTGTGGGCAACAGGTGGAGGAAGGGAATTCTGTCTCTCTGATGCGTGCTGCTGAGTCCAGCCCTGGAGCCCTCAGCACAGAAGAGACATGAACCTGCTGTAGCAGGGCTAAAGGAGGCCACAGCAATGATGGGAGGGCTGGAACTCCTCTGCTGTCAGGACAGGCTGTGAGAGATTTGGGGTTCAGCCTGGAGAACAGAAGGCTCCAGGGAGACCTTCTTGTAGCCTTTTCAGTACTTACAGGGGATGATCAGAAAGCTGAGGGCAGACATTTTAGCAGGGCCTGTTGTGACAGGACAATGGGTAATGGCTTTAAACCAAAAGACAGATAGTTACACTAGATAGAAGGAAGAAATCTTTTAGGCTGAGGGTGGTGAGACCCTGACCCAGGTTGCCCAAAGAAGTGGTAGATGCCCCATCCCTGGAACCATTCCAGATCAGGTTGTTTGGGGCTCTGAGCAACCTGCTCTAGTTGAAGATACTCCTTCTCGCTGCAGGAGGTTTGGAGTAGATAATAATTAGAATCATAGAATGGTCTGGGTTGGAAGGGACCTCTGAAGGTCATCTAGTCCAACACCCTGCAGTAAGCAGGGGCATCCTCAATTAGATCAGGCTGCCCAGAGCACTGTTGAGCCTCACTTTGAGTATCTCCAGGGATGAGGCCCCAACCACCTCCCTGGGCAACCTGTTCCAGCATTCCACCACCCTCATGATAAAGAACCTGTTCCTAACTGATTCATCCTTCAAAGTAAATGAGGTTTTCCATACTCCCTCTAGATAAAATTCATAATGTCCACAATGTTTCTTAAAGAAAATAAATACAGTGCTTCTTGTCTTAATCTGTACAAGCTGCAGGTAAGGTATGGTTTAACTTCATAAACTCAGCAGAGCTGATTTGGCATTATCTTTCATCATCCTGGGATTTGTTGGCAGGGGATGTATCAGGCAAACCAAGTGCTCCATGGTTAACTCCAATTCTACTACACCTTTTCTATGCTGCATGTCATAGTCTTTCTCAAGATGTATTGATCTGGTAACTGATTCATATAATTAGTGAGTTGAATCAAAAATGATTGTATTATTTAGGGGAGTTTTATTTTCTAGTAACAGTTTACCTTTGGGTGTTTCTGCTGGTGGAGGTGATGAAAACAGTGGTCAGGCATTGGAACAGGCTGCCCAGGGAGGTGGTGGAGTCACCATCCCTGGAGGCATTCAAAAATCATGTAGCCATGGCACTTCAGGACATGCTTTAGTGATCATTGCAGTGTTGGCTGGATGGTTGGACTCGATGATCTTAGAGGTCTTTTCCAACCTTAATGGTTCAATGATTCTATGACTGTCCCAGTCCCTGACAGCCTGCCTCACTCAGTTCTTTCCCTGGAGCACCAGCTACACTGCTACTGTAATCCCCTATGAGGGGGCAGGGTTTTTGTGCTGATTGAAGGCCTCTTTTTGCAAAGAAAATGCATGAAATACCTGAGAGCTGTTTGTCTCTCTTCTGCACCTGGTGTTTTAGATTTCCACCGAGTAAATTGCAACCTTTCTTTTGCTATGCTTTTCCCCAAAAGGCTTAGTCTTTTCAATTTAAATAATAAAATCCATAGAACCAATTTGCCAGTGTCAGGAAAAAAAAATAAATGGTAGCATCTACAAAATATCTACATTCACTATAAACCACCTGTAAATGCATAAATTGAGTGTTACTACTAGTAGTTATACCAGTAAAACAGTCATTTTACTGTAGTTAAATTACTATTCTGAATATTTGAGAGGTTTCTTTCACGTTAACTCTTTGGCAGATGTTAATGCTTTAATATTAATCTGTATTTAAAGACTAGTATCTATAAGTAATAACCAGATTTTAGCTGGTTTCTCTGGGGCTTCAGAGATTAGGTTGAAAGAAGGTACTACTGTAATTTAACAAGCTGCAGTGAAAAATCCAGGCTTCTTCCTCCTGTTTTGACAAGGAAAGCAAACAAACCCAAATGAACAAAATACCAAACAAAGAACAACCCCAAATCAAAGCAAAAGCACACACACACACACACACAAATCTCAAAGCCCAAACCAAACAAAAAAAAACCCCAAAGTATACAAAAAGCTCCCATACCTAACTGACCAAAATCAAACAAACACAAAAATAAACAAAATAACAACAACAAGACCAAACAACCAAAAGAACCAGAAAATCCAAAACACAAACCCCCAACCAAACAGAATCCTTGAAGGCTACAGTAAAAGGCTCATTTTCTAGCTTTCCTATGGAGTTTTTCTCAGATCCTTCTTAAGCACCACATCTACACTCTGATCCCTGTGTAGAGCTTGCTCCCTGCCTCTGATAATTGCACTTTGGGTTTGGTGGTTTGCTTGTTTGCCTTTTTTTTTTTTTTTTGGATTTTTTTTTTTTCCTTAGCACAAACCTATGAGTCCAGTGAAGTAACTGAGATGCAGTGAAACCTTTTGAAGACTGGCAGTTCTGAGACCCTTCATACCATTCATCAGCTGCTTTTACAGCCAGACTACTGCTCTTTTCACTTATTTAAATCATTTCCTATCTTACTTTATGGAACTGCAATGATTTAATGCTGAGAACTTATGCAGCTGATCCAGAAATGGCACTGCACTAGTCACAGAAAGGTAGGGATTGGAAGGGATCTCTGAAGATCATCCAAAACCACACCTGCAGTACTGTGTCCATTTCTGGTATCCCCAGTGTAAGAGGGACATGGAACTGCTGGAGTGGGTCCAGAGGAGGTCAAGATGATGATCAGAGGGATGGAGAACCTCTCTTCTATGGGAACAAAATGAGAAAGTTGGGGATGTTCAGCCTGGAGAAGAGAAGGTTCCAGGGAGATCTTATAGTGGCCTTCCAGTTCCTGAAGGCACCTACAAGGAAGCTGGGGAGGGACTTCTTAGGAAGGCTTATAATGACAGGAGGAAAGAGAGTGGGTTAAAACTTGAGGAGGGGAGATACAGACTGGAGATAGGAAGAAATTCTTTACACTGAGGGTGGTGAGACACTGGAAGAGGTTGTCCAAGAAGGTCATGGATGCCCTCTCTCTAGAGGTGTCCAAGGTAAAGCTGGATGAGGTCTTGAGCAACCTGGTCTAGTGGGAGGTGCCCCTGCCCATGGGGGTTGGGACTAGATGATCTTTAAGGTCCCTTCCAACCCAAACCATTCTATGAATCTAGAAATCTATGAATCTAGTCAATGACTGCATGAAGCCTCCAGCTGGATAAAGAAAATTCAGCCATTTAATTACAGCAGCAGAATTTCAGTTGTGATGTTTTGAGACAAAGGAGAAAAAGCTTCTCTCACCCAAAGCATTCAAGTGACCCAAAAGGGTAGCGTATATAACTGCCAGAGTATGAAAACCATGATATACTGGAGCCATCAAAGAATGGACATCTGAACAGATGAGGAGAAAGAGTAAATGTCACTGAAATAGAACAGATAATGGCTTTTTGCTGCCACATAAATGCTGAGGCCACAAGGTGAAGCAGAAGACATTTCCAAACAGGCAGCATTGATCCTGTGATAACAGTTCCATTACCATGATTTTATTTCTGTGACACTGCTTGATTGATACAGATGTAATAATTTCATTGCCTAGTTGCTGGTGCAATAGAAGGGTATTTCCTTAGTGTCTGCCATACCCCTTTCCTTGCACAGCAAGAGCTCCCATTCTCATCTCTGTGCCAATACTGACATAGCAGGAGGTAGCTTGCTGACAGAATACATCTGGATTGTGCTTTGAGGCGACCATGTGTAATTGTGTGTGGTGGGTTTATTACAGATTTTTTTTTTGTGGATAATCTAGATGCTTCCTGAAGTTTCATAATCCTGAAGTTGCACTGTTAGTAAATCATGGATGTGTATATAGCAGTATGAAAAGTCATAAATACTGAAGCTGCTAACAAATATAAAGCAGTCTGTTTATCAAAGCCCAAACCAAAAAAAAAAAAGAGATGAATCCACCAGTTTTTACACGTGGGAAGGTAGTTTAAAGGAGAAAACTCACGCCAAACTGTGGGAATTCTGCTTCACATCTAGCCCGAAAAATGCTGTGGTTGTAGGATGTTTTCTTTTTATATTTTAAGATGTCAGAGTATTTTCTAAGTAATGTTGCAGTTAATAAGGAAAGTTATAATTATCTAACAAACATTTAAGAGGAAAATGTGCAGTGTGTGTGTTTTTCGTGGTGTGATTAATGACTGCATAGTTGTGATTGCTTAAGGATGTAAGTGGGGAAGTGCCTGGAAATAATACATATTTTACTAAAGCACACTGATACAGTTGGAGGAGGGAGATAGACAAGATTGCTGGCACACAAACCCTTTTTCCTGCATATGTTTGTTCTGTCATTTAGGAATCAAGTTCAGAGACTTCAAAATATGCCATGCATCTTTCCCAAAGTGTTTACAGTTTGTCTTTAAAATTAATTCCTCTGCTGTATACAAACATATTTCAAGTTTTGAAGAAGTTCAAAGTATAAAGGACCTTTTCAGTCTTACAGAAATGATTTCATAATTTGCCTTATCCAAATGGCTAGGACTGCTGTTAGGAAAAAAAAAAAAAATTGAAGTGGGTGCAATCGTTCTGGAGCTCTTGTTTCAGTGGTGGTATTTCTTTAATGTGTTTCTGCAGATATTCTAGATGGCACCTTCTACTTGTCTGTTTGAACACTCAGAAAGACCAACATGCACTGGAACAGGAACAGAGAAGGGTCTTCTGTTCTCAATCTATACACACACACACACACATATATATGTATACATATATAATTTCTCCAGATTGTATCTTAGTCCTAGCTTCCTGAGTAGCTTGATAGATGTAAAATCAAAATAAACAATCACAGGATCACAGAATGTTAGGGGTTGGAAGGGACCTCCGAAGATCTTCAGGTCCAATCTCCCCTCCCCACCCCGGCCAGAGTAGAACCATAGAATTCAGCACAGGTCGCACAGGAATGCATCCAGATGGCGCTTGAAAGTCTCCAGAGAAGAAGACTCCACAACCTCTCCAGGCAGCCTGTTCCAGTGCTCCATGACCCTTAGAATGAAGAAATTCCTCCTCATGTTGAGGTGGAATGTCCTGTACTGCAATTTCCGTCCATTGCCCCTTGTCCTGTCACAGTACAAGTGAGAAGAGGCTGTCCCTTTCTTCCTGACACCCAGCTCTCAGATATTTATAGACATTTATTAGATCCCCTCTCAGTCTTCTCATCTCTAGACTAAACACCCTCAGGTCTCTCAGCCTCTCCTCATAGGGCAGTGCTCCAGTCCCTTAATCATCCCTGCAGCCCTCTGTTGGACTCTCTCAAGTAGATCCCTGTCCCTTTTGAACTGGAGAGCCCAGACCTGGATGCAGTATTCTAGGTGGGGCCTTATTAATATGAGCTAAATCATAGGTGACATAAATGCACTTAATTTGTTCACACTTCTGTTATTAGCAATTAAGACACTGGGCAATTAGACCTCTATATTTTTTCTTTCTTTCTTTTTTTTTTTTTTTTTTCCTTTGCAGAGGGGAGATGCTTAACTGCTGCATCTGGGGTATTGTCAAGACTAATTAGTTTGTGTATGTTCAGGGCTATAAAGGGTATTATTGATATTAACCGAGCATGAGACGATTGAATTTATGTAGCACTGCTGTTCAGTAGGACATTTACAGAGGGAATTTACTGTGAACATGTATGTTCACCCAAGGTTAGTTCTTGTTCCTTCTGGGCAAACCAGTCAATGAGCAGAAGACTGAGCTGTTTGACATGTCAGATATTTTGTTCCACCTAAGAAAGCTGAAGTTAAATCACAGTCTGGATTTTGATGCCGATCTGTTCTGAATATTTGACATCTCAAGGACTTTATTGCTGGAATTCCTGTAGTAGAGAAGGCAAGGAAAGGTTGCCAGAAATAAAACACTCACCCTTTAAGAAATTCTTAGACCATGGTTCTTCCCTTTTTTCATGTCCTTGCTGATAATTAAACTTTTGGAAGGAGGCAGAGCTTTGATCTAGTGTCAGAGCGTGTTCTGCATGGCTTTATCAAAGAATTAAAAATGTGAAAAAAGTTAAACCATTTCTGAGGTGTGCACCATATCATATTTCTGGTTTAGTAACTTTCAGGATATTTTCTGCCTGATTTTTAAGACAGATGTTGTGTTTTGGAAGATGACAAGCCAAACAGATATTCTGCAGAGCGAAGAACGGAAAAATATGTTGCCAGGACTGCTATTATTTGATATAAGTCTCCTATTTTGAGATTTAAATTTTCCCAGACCCTGAGCTTATATGCCACCTAAATCCATAATAAACAGAATCAAGTAGAAGCTGCCAAATTCATGGTAGCTGAGTAGCAGAACTGTTTCCACTTCTAGGCTGATGTTTTACAGAAAACAAAAGGAAAAGTAAGGAAACGAGCAATAATTTTTTTACAGCTGAAATACTTCAGAGATCTGGTAATGCCTATTTTTTTGTTTTACTTGTTTATGACAAAGTCTGAAGGCAAAGAAAACAGCAGCAAACCAATAGAGCAAATCCATCTCAAGACTTCCATAGTGATGAATCTGAGCATGGATGGGTAGGGAAAAAATTCATTGGAATAAAAACTACATCTTCTTGAGCTTGCTGTTTTGGCTTTATTTGTAGTAGTTTCTGAGAGACATGTCTTGTAGTTTTCTTTAAATGAACTAATTTAAAAGAGTGAAGTTTTTGACAGTGCAAGAATTTTTTCCTAGTGATGATCATATTTAACCAGGTAGTACTACATTAATTTTATGTTATATGTATCATATAGCACCATGTTTAGTATATGATACAGGAGCCCAGATCTGTAGATATTGCACTGGTGAACTGCTCAGCTTTTTTTTTTTTTTTTTTTTTTTTTTTTTTTTTTTTTTTGGCTGATAGTAGCTTTTGGAGTTAGTATCTGTATGGCTTGTGCTAAATGAGTGTATATGTAAATCCAAATAAGTAATGAAGCATGCATATATTCTGTTTTATAATCTATATTTAAGATTTCCTTTACTTCGTGAAGGCAGGTTTCTGGATTGCTATTTATAGTGGGGTTGACAACTTATGAATATTCATGACATTTAATATGTCTCATATCTGATTATTGTGGGGAAAAAAATATGTACAGTTCCCATAAATAAATATTCAAACAGGGAAATGAACTGCAGGAGAAGTGTAATGCATATCACTGTTAGCCAAAGAGAAGTGAAGCAGACTCTTCTGGTGAAAGAAAAACCTCTGGCTAAAACAACTTTTACATATCTTTTATGTTCTGGAAAGAAATACATTGTGTGGAGGTGAGTATGACTTTTCTAATTAGAATCATAGAATCATAAAATGGTTTAGATGGGAAGGGACCTTAGAGATCACCTACTCCAACCTCCCCACCATGGGCAGGGACACCTCTCACCACCCTTGTACTGCAGAACTTCTTCCTAAGATCAGTCTAAACCTATCCTCCCTCAGCTTCAAACCATTCCCCTTGTCCTGTTGTTAGACACCCTTAAAAAAAGTCCCTCTGCAGCCTTCCTGTAGGATCCCTCCAGGTATTAGAAGGCAGCTCTGAGGCTTCCTTGAAGCCTTCTCTTTTCCAGGCTGAAAAAACTCCATCCTGTCCTCATAGCAGAGGTGCTCCAGCCCTTGGATCATCTTTGTGCCCCTTCTCTGGACGTACTCCAACAGCTCTGTGTGAACACAGAGGTGAACAAGAAAGAGTAGTCTACAATCACATAACTAGGAAGAACTCAGATATTCCCTGAAAAGTCCTGCACATGTTAATTAAAAAGTCTATATTCACCATTATCTCTATTCCATTTCAAGCTGTAGAATACTTTATGATATAAAGATCTGCACAAATTTTGCTTACATTATGCCCTAAATGCAAATATTCAAGACTGAGTGGGAGATGATCTGTGAAGGCAGAAATTGAAAGCAAATGAATCTTTCAAAGTGTAGTTGAAAATAAAATTAAAAGGAACTACATAGATGGTTCTCCCATTCTGAAGTAGTGTAGGAAGCCATTTAGGAACAATTTAAACAGCTTGTAAGAGATTTTTCAAACCTTAAAAGAAAATGGATCTGGAAAAGCTGAGGAAAGCAATTATGTTTTTCTGGGTGTTCTGACTATTTAGGGTCCTAGTAGTACACTGCAAATTCAACTTAGATATAGTTCCTATAAATGTTTTCAGATCAAACAAACTTGAACTAATGGGAACTGCAAGTTATTTTTATAATCCTTTCAGAGATAACCATGCCTGCCTCACTTAAAAGATAAAATTTCTCCCCTTCTTGGTCCTTAAAAGAGGTGTTTGGAAAAAACTCAGGGTTCAATTTTTGCTGCCAGTGAACTAACCAGTTACATTCCTTTTGTGCTGTAAGGACTGCAAAATGAAGCAGCTGTGCCATCTTTGGAAACAGCTATGCCATCTTTGCCTTTTTTTTTTGGTGGGGGGAGGGACAGGACAGCTTTTTGGCATTCTATCTGTTCTATCTTGTGAAGGAAATGGGCACCAGGGATGCCTATGGCAGAATTACCACTCTCCAAAACACTTCACTGGCGAGGAGCAACTTTATTGTTATTTGTATTGAGTTTGTGCTGCAGTACTTCTTAGCAATCTGTTGCCCCTTTCTTCTGAAGGTGCTACCAACTGCAAACTGGAAATTAGAGAGGCTAGGGGCAGGCACCCACCAAACAGCAGGCTTGGCAGCTTTTGGCTGTGCTATTCCTAGGGTGGCACTGATGGTGGTGCAATCCCAAATATGGCCATTGCACCTGTCTCTTACTCTGGGAAGCAAAATTCTGTCTTCTCAACTTAGAATCATAGAATGGTTTGGGTTGGAAGGGACCTCCAAAGGTCACATAGTCCAACCATGGGTAGGGACATGACTTTAGAAGCTAGAGTTCTTGTAGGACATTTAGCTAGGAGTCACCCCATCTCTGTCTCATTTGACCCAGCACTCTTGAGGATCATGTAGACACATCATCTCTAAAGCAGTCTCTGGCATCACTGGTGCAGGTTGGACCTTCGAAGCCACCATCTCTCCTGTTGCACACATGTGCTAACAGCTGGATTGCTCCAGACCACAGCATTGCAAACAAAACACCAGAATCTAAACATGCCCAAGTTATGCTGTGGGTTAGAGTGCGTGCAAATGAATAAGACACATGAGGGAGAGTGCAGCAAGACTCAGCGTGGGTTACTCATAATTAGGATAGGGAGAATGAGGGAGCAGCATACTAATTACAGGAGCCTGCAATACCAGCCTTAGAATCTCTTTGCAGTGATTGGCAACTGCCAGGTCAGAGTTTTCAGTGTAGAGTCTGAGCAAAAGCTATGGATATGTGCAAAAATAGATTTGATGAGTTTGGTGGGTTTTGTTTTGGTTTGGTTTTTGCCCTTTTTTTTTTTTTTTTAATCTTTACTGCTGCTGGCTAGATATGTTTGTGCTATTGCTTAATATTAGAGCTACCTGAGGCTCCTTTTGCTCTTAGCCTAACACAATTTACCTAGTATTAACTTAAATACTTTCCCCAAGTATACCACTCAGAAAATGAGGAGCTAGTACAGTGGGGCCCTTTTTTAAGAAAGCAGTCATTTCTTCTTCTTCAGCCTAACAAAAGAATTTGTTAATTTGAGAGAGAAATTAGCCCTGAGAGAGAGCAGTTTTCCATACAAAGTTCAGAAGGTTTTATGAGAAAGGATTATGGAACAGAAGTGATCACTGAACTTCTGAGGTCAACAAAAGGATGTTTTTAATTGTCTTCTGCCTTGTTGCTACTCTCTGCATCATATCCACATTTGTCTCTTTTGTTGTTAGCTGTAGAATTTTGATAGTTTACAATAACTTTTGCAGATTATTCCTGCCCTATTGTCTCCATGTGATGTTAAGATGTTCAACTGACTCATCTGATGAGCCCTGTTTCCAGTGTCCACTGTGTTCTAGATGATCATCCAAGTGTCTCCTTTGGTTTATTTTTTTCCATGCAGCCCTGCACATTGATGCAAGAGTTTTGTATTTTAATGGAGCTCAGTTCAATTTTATGAGAGTAGGAGAACACAACCCAAAATTTGGAACTAATATGAAAAGTAATGCTTTTTTTAGCTTTTAGACGTAGTTTATAGTTTGGCTAATGTTCAGTCTTGGACCTTGAGTCCTTCAAGGCAATTCAGCAAATAGACCTATACAGAACCACAGTGACTGCCTTGAGTCTTGACTGAGAACCTTCCAGACAAGCATCACCCTTCTGACTTTTACCAACTGCTCCAACCTAGTCCTCTAGGTAACTAGTTATTGTCAAGAAGACTGGTGCTTCCAGAGGGCAATTTAGTTCCCATATTTAAGATGTCAGCTTCTTGGATCAAATGAGTGACCCAGCAGAGGTCCCTGTTGCTTTCTCTTTGCTATAGAGACCTATTCAGCATCTAGGAGATGCTGAATTGAAGATAATTTTTCTATTTTAATTCAGTATTCTCTCTTTCCTGATGAATCTTTTAGGTTAAAATACTCACATGAGGGTAAGGGCAGTTTACTTCTAATAATGGTGATGTTTTCAGGAATGGGGCCCTTCTCCTATGTTTGATCTCTCTTAGCAAAGTAATTGTTTGAAAAAGGTAAAAAATTTGCTTAGGGTGGCAGGGACTAATGTCAGTGCTGGCTCAGTGACCATAGGAACTTCAGAGAGAAACTTACAGCACCCTGTAGACTGCATCTTTCATGCTTACCTGTATTTTTATTGTTAACAGAGGATATGGAATTGTTCTACTAGCTACAGTCCCCAAGTGTCACCCGTGCTGTCACGTCACTCCAGTTCCATTTTAACATTGCACTGCTAATGACTCATTTCTCTTACTTGTGAGAAATCTCTCTTTTCTCATCACAACTCACCTTGTCCACTTCCTGTTTGCTTCCATCTCTTAAAACCTGTCCATGTTTTTTCTTTCTGTCTCTGTCTTTTAATGCATTTGCATATAATTCCCAGCAATATTAAAGGCTCTTAAACATTCACATTTAAAAAAAAAAAAAAAAAAGCTGGAATGTCTTCCTTTTCTGGCTTTGGTGCTTTCTGTTCCCCTTCCCTTCCACTTGATTCTGTGATTCTTTTAAGGTATTATTTTCTTCTTTGCTTTTTAAAGCTAAATGCAGCTGCCTAACAGACTATGTTGCCTTCTCTTAGTACTTTAATTGGTATTATACCTCCTTGACCTAGAAGAACAAGGACACTTTTTCTTTTTTCTAAAGCAAGCAAATTATATACTTCAGGTTGTGTAGCAACATGGTGCTGATGAGCAACTTCTTTAAAGGACTTCTGGAGAAGGTGCTTTCAAATTACAATATACTGAATTAATAACAGCTACAATTTTTAGTATGGTATTCTTATGGTGCTGTTAAAAATGCAGATCTAATCCCATCATTAAATTCAGTGTAGTACATTTTTTTTTTTTGGGTAAATTTAGAACTTAAACGTTTGGAAAAAAAATCCAAAATATTGTAATAAGAGTAATTATTATTAATCTAGTATTTTCATTAGTTAAAATCCAACTTTGGATATACTAAGAAAGGCAGAGATAAAAGAAAGGAAAAAAAATAGACTTAATTTTAAAATGGGGAGAAACAAGTCAAGCTACAGAGTACAGTTTCTAGAAATTACCAAGCAAAAGCTATCTTCTTGTGCAATTGGGAGTGGACATAACCTGAAAACCTATGCTGCTTATTTAAACTCTTCAGCTATGTGTATGGAACAAAAGCAATGTTGGTTAATCTCAGAACTTTGATGTGGCTGAATGTCAGAATTATGCAGCAGTGCTAGAGTTCAAACCCTCTCTTAAACTCTGTGGGGATTGGGGTGATAATTAAAGTCCCCTTCCATCCCTCCCTGAGGTCTAACCATTAATTCCCCTTTCTTTCCAGAGAGGGTTGAGATTCTCCTTCATGCTGCTCATTGCCACAGATCAGCAGAGCTTATGGTTTCTGTAACCAGGGACTGGATGTAGGAAAACAAGGGCTTTGGCAACTGGAATAAATTGGCTGCCAGCATGGGACTGTAATTGAAGCACAAAGCTAGACAAAGCTCACCTTCCCTCTGCCCAGCAGAGAGTCATTTGCAATGCTCGGTTGTCACTAGCGCAGCCATGGAAGAAGATGTCAGCCTCACCTTTTTTAATTAGGTGCTGAAGGCTAAAAATATTCTCCTTGTATGCAACGGAAAGATGAGATAAGGTACACATGCTGACTCCCACATGCTGCAAAACGAGTAAGGTTGCATTTGCTGAATGGCAATCGAGTTAAAGCCGAGCAAATGGAGCTTCAATGCGAGCTTCAGAAGGGAAAGCCGGAAGGAGCCGTACATTTCACTTGCATGCAGAAAGCTTCACCTCCCACACACTGAGCTCTAATAGCAGCAGCGTGTCCCACTCCAAACTTGCAGACATGCACAGGGTCATACGGCTCTCTTCAGCTCCCTCCAACTGCAGACCATTGAGAAAGCTGACTAATGTCACAAAGGAAAGAGAGCTATAGTTCTGTTAGCAAAGGCATTCTGACACCTTTTGAAACGGTATCTTTCTGTAGCAATTCAGAAGCACTTTAAGCTGGGAAATGGTATATGTATTTTGGCAGGAATTAAACTTTAAAGAAGATGTAGAGCGCTAGCAAAGAAAGAAAAGAGGGAAAAAAGGATATTTCAGACTTAAAGAGAAAGACAAAAATAATTGTGCTGTGAAAAGTCCCTTGGCAAGGAGCTGTAGCATTTTCTATTCTCAGAGTTTTGTCTGGTTTAAAACCATCTCAGCTACGCAGCACTGAAAAGCACTGCCATGCTTAAACTTGAATGTTGCTCTATTTGCATTCCACTTGAAGAGGACCTAAATCAAAAGCAGTGGGCAAAATAGTGGACAGAGCAAAATATTTAAACCAGCCTTCCTTGTCCTCAGACATTGTTTCCTGTGGGAGACTTCAGTAAAGTTATGAAAAATTAAATGTGGTGATGGTGATCTTGTCCCTTTCCTGATACCAGCTGTCTGGTTACATCAGTGTAGCTGCTCTGTCAAAAGACTGCTGAAGTATGTGAGGTCAGCTTTTCAGTTCAGAAGTGATGGCATTGGCTTCTCAGGTTCTTCTCTTTTAATACACTTTGATATCCATGTGCAAATAAAATAGTGTTTGACCAGAGGTGGCCTCATTATCATAGAATCATAGAATCAACCAGGTTGGAAGAGACCTCCAAGATCATCCAGTCCAACCTATCACCCAGCCCTATCCAATCAACTAGACCATGGCACTAAGTGCCTCATCCAGTCTCTTCTTGAACATCTCCAGGGTTGGCAAGTCCACCACCTCCCTGGGCAGCACATTCCCATGGGCAATCACTCTGTGAAGAACTTCCTCCTAATATCCAGCCTATACCTCCCATGTCACATTAGGATGCAAGAAAATACCTTCCTCCATTCTCTAACAGACTCACAGTATGTTATATAGGAATGGGAACAAAAAATAGAATGTTCTGAGTTTGGTATATCTGTCCCATGCAGGACAGTCTATAACCCAGCCAAAAACCACCATATGCTTTCCTTCTAAGGATTAAGTCATTAAGCAATCAAGCAAAGCAGACTATAATTATCTTCATCTGGTGTCACCTCCCAGAGTAATGTTACACTCCAGTGTCTACAGGTTGCCTTTCTGATGGGAACAGCTGGTGTCTTAAAACCCTGGTATATTTTCCACCTTTAATACGGGGAAAAGAAGAATCTCCTGAGAGGAATATGCTCTTCAAGCATAGGAGGAAAAGAATTACATTAAATTGTATTCATCCTGATGCCAATCATGTTGTTAATTTTGTTTTTTAAAGGTGGGGGTTTTTGGAAGGTTTGGAAGTTTGGGTGGATTGGCACTGGAAGACCCAATCAGTTTAGAGTAGGAAATGAAAAGTAAATATCAGATGTCAACAGTTTCAGAGTAGAGGAAAATTCCTCTCTAAAGCTTAGCGTTGGTTTGTTTGTGTGAATTGCTGTTTCTGTGTTTTCATAACACCTTCAGTTACTTCAGAAGAATCTGTCTTGTCCACGTACTGAACAGATTGGGTTTTCCTATCTTATTGCAAGCACAGTCTGTGAGGTACCTGAATCTACCTGTGTTGACAGGTTCTAAAGATGGTTTAAAACCTTCTTTTCCAGTATTGATAGTTCCACCTGTTCTTCAGAAAGGTGTCATTAATATTTTCTTGTTTATTACTTTTTGGGGCTTTTTGTAATTATCTTTAACAAAGCTGAACAAATTGAGTATCATCTACAGATATTCAGTCTTCTGGGCAGGAAATCTCCTGAGTAAAAGCTCAGTGTCTTTGGTTGGTTTTGGGAAGTCAATGATGGCCACTCACATAGAGAATGGTAGGATCAAGCCCTTCACAGTGCCTGCACCAGGATTTCTGGTTGTTTATAACTCTCAGCATCTTTTAGAGTTGCAACGAGTTGCACAGTCAACATTTTTGCCTATGTGTTCTTGTCATGGAGTCTTTCATCCATAATAATCAAATAATTTTCTTTCTGGTAATCTAAATGCTCTAGTAACAAGTTAAAAAAAAAAAACAGCAAAAACATTTCACACACACAAAACCCCCCAACACAAACCAACATGCTTTATTTATTGTTAATAAAAAATACTTAGGGCTTAAAATGAGTCCTTCAAAACTCAGCATAACCTTAGTTTTAAATCATCTGAAAAGTGGAAGCAGTATTATCCAAGGTGTTGTACTCAGTAAAAAGGCAAAGTGAGGATGCACAATACCATCTCATTTATTCAGCACTGTGATAGCAATGAGAAAGGTGGTGGAAGGATTTAGAGAAGCTTTCAAGATGAATGGTAGATTTTTTTTTCAGTAATCTGAGGTATGTGGATTATAAAAAATTCATTCCTTCACAGGATGATGAATGAAAGATTGTAGTAAATGAAAGAGAGGGTTATCATAGACAAATAGTATAGACATAGAGTTAATACCCAGGACAAAGAACGTTAACCAAAAGGGAGCAAATGTGTTCTGATGGAGAGTGTTTTATTTGTATTGAAAGTTCAGTGTATAGGCTCAGTTATTACCCAACAAAGTAGAGAAAGCCCTGACAAGTTTATCAAGGAGAGTTCAACTGTAAGATAAAGATCTGGAGGCAGATTGCAACACCATTTTATCTTTTCAAAAGGCACTTGATCCAGGTTTTCCAGCCAGCCGGATCCAGTGTGAAGTGTCCCTGCCTATGGCAGGGGAGTTGGAACTAGATGATCCTTGTGGTTCCTTCCAACCCTGACTGATTCTGTGAAAGCTGTTTATAGTTGTATGACCAGTGAAGAAGTTCCGTGGCTGAGTTAGTTTCATACAGAGAATTATGTGACAGAAAATTTTATCGAGTCAGTATATTGAAATTTGTGATGAGAGAGAGATGATCATTCAGGGATGCCTGGACAAAGAAGAGTACAAGTGCAAATGAAGTGGAATGAATGAAATTGATCACCCATCACTCAGAAAGATTAGTGATAATTAAACCACTGTGGGGAGGTCTGATTTATCACAGCATCAGATTTCACAGCAGGTGTGGTTTGTGATGAAAAGAATGGTTAACAAAAGTAATGTTTACCTTTAGGAAGTCAATGACATAATTTATGTTGTGTTGTCTTTTGGTAGTTGATGGAGCCCAGCATTCCCCACATCCCATTATCCCACTCGCTAGAAGTTATATTTATAGTGCTGGAGCATATATTTCACTGGTGCATCATGAAGAAAGGACAGCATGTTGATCTGCCATGTTCTGCCACTGTTGAAGAGTGGGCATCTGTATTTTGTGTGTTTCTGGCAATGAATTTAATGCCTGTTGCTAGTCCTAGGTGCATGAGATGAATCTGTACCTGACAGACATCACGAAGTAGATTTCTGTACAGCCATCCCAGATGACCATCCCCATTGCACATGCTGTTACTAATAGAAATTCATCCATATGTAGTTACTACACATCCAAAAGGATGTATTTTTCTCTTAAGGAAGAAATCCTGTGTCCACATAGCTTGTCGTGGGGTACCTTACCTTATTTATTTCAGCCTTGGTTCTACACAAGGAGAAAGCCCTTCAAGGGTATTTCAAGGTGCAGTTGAGGTCATACTGTGTGACTGAAATACAGAGGCAAAGCATTTCTGCTGCTTTGCAAGGAAAACAGGATGGTTCCAGGTACTAGGTTATGTAGATGAACCCTGTGCAGCATATGCTACTCCTGCACTACCACTTTCTTTGTCTTGCCAGTCCTGTCAGGCAGATAATTAGAATTAATCATCTTGATTGGAAAAGCCCTTTAAGATCACAGAGTCAAGCCATTCTCTAACTCTACCAAGTCTGGTGCTGAAACAAGTCCTTCAGCACCACATCTCTGCCTCTTTGAAACACTTCCAGGGATAGGGTTTCAACCACCTGCCTGGGGAGCCTGGTTTAGTGTTTGAATTAGAAACTGCTCTGGTTAATTTCTGGTCTCAGAAAATAGGATAATTGCCTACAAAATTGAAATTTTCCTATTTTTTGACAGGCCAGTTCTGAGTTTATATGTGGTTTATCTGGAATATGCTCTTTTCCAATCTTTCCAGCTTTTATCATGAAGTGTTGATACAAGACGGGCCAATCTGTTCTTGGTAAGATAAACCAGATTGTACCTACAGAGATGTGTGGATAAGGGCTTGGTTATCTTTGGCATATATAATATCTAGATTAGTATAGCTATGAATGGCAACTTGAGCATATAAGTATTTCATCTCTCCATCTATACCATGACATCCTTTCAAAAAAAAACCCACTAACAGTATAATATTACCAAAAATCTAAGTATTTAGCTGTCCTCGTTAATTTTGTGGATGAAGTATTGGTGTTGATGGCATCTGTTCCACATAAACCTTTCCCAGATTATAATTCACATCTTGAAAGTAGCATTGGGCAGAGAGAGCATCTTGTATACATATTTAATCTGGGGAGCAAGGTCGTTTGTACCAGGTTTATTTTTCCCCAGGGTGTCTGTCTACCATCAGTGATTTTTTAATGAATGCATTTTAGCTATTGCTTCAAATCTCACAGGGTTAGAGTTCTTAAATATTTTTATGTCATTAGCTACCACTGGAAATCTCAGCATAATTCTCAGCACGATAGTTGCACCAAAGTGTTCAGTGTTCTTTCTGTTGTGTATATTCTTCCTGAGGTAAATTTTAAAGGGAGTTCTGCTTCTCCTGCATACACATAAGACATTTGGTGTCTGTCTTCTCAACACACAGTGACCTTCCTTAAGAAAAAAAGATAGTAGGTGCTGGTTGCAGTTACTCTGTATAGATTGTTTAATTTGTGTGGTCTTCCTATCAGAGTTTCTGGTGGGGTTTTTTTGTTTTGTTTTTGTTTTTTTTTGGTGCAGGTGTGGTTTTGTTTTGTTGGGTTTTTTTCTTGGTTTGGGTTTTGTTTGTTTAGGTTGTTTGTTTTTTTATTTGCTGTGTGGTTTGTTTAGAATTTATTCTTGATTTAATCTTTTATAGGCTTTTTAGTGGGGTTTCTTTTTTTTTTTTTTTTTTTTTTTGTATGTAGGCCTTTGCAATATTTTTCTTGAACAGTGCAGTGTGACACTGCCTGCAGGTAACAGAACACTGGAACAGGCTTCTCAGAGAGGTTGTGGAGTTGTCTTCTGTGGAGACAATCAAAGCCTGCCTGGACATGTTCCTGTGGCCTAGGTGATACTGCTCTTGAAGGGGGGTTTGTACTCGATGATCTTTCAAGGTCCCTTCCAACCCCTAACCTTCTGTGATTCTCTGATTCCCTCCTGCTTGTTCCTATGTTTGGCAGTGTGCAGCAGCACAAGATGATTTGTTTCATTGGAGGATTCCAGTCAGTCACTGATGAATCCTGTAAAGGCAATATATTTGAGGAGTCACAGTTAAGTAGTATCCATGCCAGCTAGATGTTTGACAAGCAGAGGCACTTACACTGGCATCTATGCAGGCTGATACTGCTGATCATCTTACCAGAGTCATTGGTTTTGAAGGTCTACTAGATCTGAAGATGTTAGTGGTCCTTCTTCAAAGAAAGAAACCAACTGCAGTTCTGAGAAGCAAAAATAATGTTTCTGTTCAAAATATTTGACCATGTGGATAACATTCTTGAGGGGCTGTGATCCTCCTGAGGGGCTTTACTCCTTTGATTCAAGACTCTGAGTATTCTCATGGAAGTATTCTTAATGTTCTTCTCTGTATCCTAATGCAAGTTCTATAAAGCTGTAAAAACTGGAAATCTCTCTTCTAACTTAAATGTTTCAGTTGTGGGAAGTATACCTTTCTCAGCCCTTTCTTTTCCAAGTTGGTGCCTATATTTTGATGAAAAGGATGTGAGAGAGCGCTCCTGCCATCCAGAGAGCACTTACGATGGTGCATGATCTCATATGGAGTTGCTTCTTAGAGTAATAAATATTTTGGTTTCCAGAAGGCATAAGCAAATGAGAAGTGCCAAAATTCTGGACTTAGTCTTCTGGATTCTAATCTTAAAATGATGACTTCAAACTAATAGGATTTTTTGAAACCGATCATGTTGTTGATGATGAAAATCATGCAGCATCTGGCAAAGTTGATCCACTTGTATGCACTTAATGTTTCATTTAAGGATTCATTTGTTTTATTTAATTAGCTGGGCTCTTGTACTCATTCCCCTGAAACACTGCAATGTAATGCTTATGGAAGTGCATGTGACCTTGGAGATATACTTCTAGCCATTCCCTTGTCTTCTGAGAATACAAAATCCATATGGTACTCTCCAAAAAGGAAAGTGTTTATGCTGCCTTGTTGCCAAATTAGTTGTCATTACATTTGAATAAAAGGTGAACAGTTTGAGGCAAAATCTAATTATCATCTATTGCTGCTTATATTCTTTGTGCAAATTGAACATTTACATTTTTTAATAACAATGCAGAAGATCAAAGTACATCTTTGTCAATTCTGCTTATTATTGCCCTCTCTGCTGGTGTCATAAACTCTGGTACTGACAGACTAACTGACAGAATAGCTGGGGAGCTAATTACTGGGAATAGGTTCCATGAAAGTTATTAATAAAGTGTTGTTGCAATTACCACATGTGCAGACATGAAAAGAGTGCTGGATTGGAGCACTTTGCTTCTAATGCAAACTTTGTTTCTATTGAAGAATGAACACGACAGGATCTATTTACAAACTTGTAATGAATTTTTCATTCAAAAGAATTCATCAAGAAGGTAGGTGGCTTACATTCAGTGAAGGAAGAGTGTCAACTTTTCAGCTCAAAACCTTTAATTTCCAACTGCACGTTTAAAACTGAGCAATGTGATTCACAAAAATCTACTCCTAAACTAAATGAAATCTTCAGTTAGCAGTCAAGTTTCACTTGATATGAACTAGTGGCTTGAACAAGCACAACTGTTTCAAATTGCTGTGAAAAAAAAATATCCTCCTGCTTTTAAGCCTACTAATCAAAACAGTATCACTAGAATAGAGCAGTATTTCAAAGGCTAAGAATGTATGTGGAAGAAATGTTGACATTTAAGAATACATTTCATTTATGGGAAAATTTATATAAAAATTGGTAGGAACTGAAGGCTGTAGGAGGCCATTGAGTAGGTCTCTAAGGTCAGTACTCTAGAACAGCAGATAAATCTCAAGCAATTAAATTCATGATGGTCCAGTGAAGACTTGGCCCATACAAAACAGGTCATAAAGCATTTTTCAGTATCTTATATCATCTCTAACACTTAAAGGACTGAAGATCAAATTTTTTTTTAATATAGTGTATCACAGATAGAAAGAAGAGAGATCAAAGGCACTGCTGGTGTCCTAAATGCCTTCGGGTGTGCCTGCAAGAGAAATTTTTTGGAAGCCGGACTTTGGAGACAGTCACTGACATGACTAAGGCTGAAATTCCAGCCAGTCCTGAAATCTGGAGATCAAAGACCCTAATTGTATGATCTATACATTGACCAGATAACTGTGAGAGCTGAAATCCCATGCTCTTTATTTTGTGTAGTTGGTTGACTGCCAGTTCCTGGAGCGTTTGATGCAACTATCCCGTCACACAGAGTGGATTGAAACAAAAACATTCTGAGATTATGAAGATCATTCCTGCTCATGCTGTTACTCTTAAATATTTGGGAGAAGCAAAAGGATGAAGTGAAGTTCAATCTGCTTCCAGATTCAAACAAATATTTGTGGAAATATTTTCTGTTGACTCAACTCTGGCCAAAAGGAAAATATTATCATTGACATTTGAAAAAGGATGCATTCAAACTAGTTCAGGGCCAAATTTCTAAGCTGTTAGTATCCACTTGTGGGTCACAGAGCTGAAGAAAGTACAACTCTTATTTTCAATTTATCAAAAGCATGTCCTATGGTGACACTGACCAATTTTTTCAAAGGTCAGCAGCTGACATGCTGATTTTTCCCTTGAAAAAATCCTCTCTTGACTGTGGGAGTCTGCAAATGCTGGTGAAGGTTGGCTCCCTGCAGGATGCACCTGCTGAAGCTTCCCAGCAGAATTAATTCTGAAGGATTTTTGCTTGTATAGTTTTGTAACTAGGCTGCGTCGGAAGCGGATTTCTAGTGTGTGGTGTTCACAGATGGTTTCATCAACAGCTACATTATTGATGGGTAGACTTGATATCCTGTTTGGGTGTGCTTTTGCATTAGAACAACAGATTTCCTGAGAAAAGTATGGCTGGGACCTGTCTGTACCCTAGCAGCTAAGAAAATTTTCAGGCAGAGCGTATTTTAAGTGAATGTGGCATAGTTGGCTGCCAAGTAATGACACTTCTGAAATTCCTCAAATTTGTAGAACATACATAAATTTGCAGGTGAAAACAGAGTTTTCTTGTTAATAGTAAATAAATATTACCTTGCTTGAGCTCCTCAAAGCTACATTAAAATCTTTTCTGTCTAAAATATGTGATTGGCTTAATTCTTAACATCTCAAGTACAACCTTGTAATTTAAATGGGTCTTTTTAACATGTATTAATTTTAATGAATGACTGGGAGGTTTATTGGAGGGAGGTAAAGTAGAGTCTCTGAAGCCTTACTAGTTAATCAAATTGCTATAAATAACCTTTGATAATCTAAGCCCCTACCCCGAGATGATTTCTCTCATCGTTATCCAAGATGTTAAACAACTGACATCTGCTGAGGTTTGCTTTCAACTGTTGGAAACGTTCCTGAATGTAGATCCTCCCCTTACAACAAATACCTTTTAATAGAGGTTGTAAGTAGCATGTAGCATGCCAAATCTTTCTTCTGTGTACTTTTGGCAATGAAAACTCATTTCAGCTGGGGTAGATTGGCATGCATGCTGATGCTTAGGTATCAAGCATGGAAGGATGACTGAGGGGAAAGAAGTTCACATCCTTGCCCAGACACCTGATTTGTGCTTGCTCCATGCAGTCCCTACAGCAAAAATGGACAAACTTCCATACAACTTTCAACAGCCTTTCAAACAGTGAATGTAATGATAAAACCAAATATTGTGTTACTCACTGGTTTCCATTATTGGCTAAATTATTGGATTAAATCATGATCCCTAGAGCTGAAGTCAAAGGATTTTGGCCAGAGCAAGGATTAGGATATCAGAAGATGAAATCTCCCTGATCCCTGCAGAAGAGATGAGGGGAAACATGGGAACAGGGGTTGCAGGAACAAATGGTGCCTGAGCACTCCATTGTAACCACTTCTGCATGGACTCTGGGTGACAGGTTGGACTTTGATGATCCTTGAGGTCTTTTCCAACCTTATTGATTCTGTGATTCTGTGAACTATCACGGAGATTTCAAAGGGAAGGCAAGAACAGGTAGGATAATGTAAAAGTGAATCAGAAGTATGTGATTTAGCAGGCTTCTTTTAGCAACTCATTTTTCCCTAGCTGCTGTGCTTGTGCTCTCAGCTGAGAAAGTGGCTATTGAGTGAGGTAGAGAACAGGAATCGCCTGTGCTTACTGCCAATTAGCAGTTTAAAATTAGAGCTGTTTTGCATTGGTGAACAGATGTGATCTCATTGTCAGACACAGGGTGTGTGAAGATTTTTTTTCTGCAGTTTAGACTCCATTTTAGTATAACTTGAAGGCTTAGTGGTCTGGACCAAACATTAGAAAAAGTCCCTGCGTTCACACAGATCTGTCTGAATGAGAGAGGGAAGATGTGAATGTGTTTTGCAGTCACCTTTGTGACAGCCTTGGGGTTGAAACTTTGAAATGCACAGTTCCCTCTGGTCAATATGGCCACTACATTTCCCAAGAAAGGTTTAAAGAGTAAGTTTTCCCTGATGTACCTAGTTAAATACCTCCCTTCCCATCTTGCTTTGTTGTTCACTGGGCTGCACACCAAACTGGCTGTATTTCAGTGCCGCCAAATGTGTGCGGTTTGATAAGCACGTTGTAACAAATCTTCAGGACGAAAGGCATCAAGTTATTTACCCATTTTAGAGCAATTTATCCTCCAGAGCCATAAATCCAGCAGTATTAGCTAGCACAAAATTAGCTTTTTAATGCTGTAGCACCTTCCAACACTAACACGTAATGCAATGTCCACATCCTTGCTGGTGGGGAGGCTGAAGGTTGATATCTGTAGAAGATGAAATTTCAGCAGTTCAAGTGCTTTATTCACACTGTATTTAGGGCTACATTAATAGACCATAGCAGGTCTCAGTTCATCAGTTCTGTCACCCTGCCTTCTGTTGTGTGCAGTATGGACCATCCATAGTCGGATACATAGAGTCACTACTCAGAAATCCTCAGGAGCAGCAAGCATACAAGCAAGGGCAGTATAAGACTCTCAGTGTCATACTGGTGAGTTAGCATAGGATAGCACATTGTTTCTGTATATAACTATATTTGCTTCATAGAAGATTTATGACTTCTCCTTTGGCAATTAGTTGTGGTTGCCTGAAAACTTGAAGAACATATCAGAAACTTTCCTTGTTTGTTTCCAGGCTGGTGATGTATTACACACCATGTGTTTTATCTTTTGTTGGTGTTCCATGGTGAATTACTTTTTTTTTTTTTTTTTTGTTCAGACTATTTCCTTCAGCTTTCTGTTGCCTAAATTTGTCTTACTACTCTCACATCCTTTTCTTACATGAAGCAATCAATAGAAAGTGCTTTTAGCAGTGGCACGGCACAGTGCTTTACTGCAGTGTAGGTGCTGGGTGTTGTCAACACTCCTGACCTTCCATATATTGGGGTTTTGGTTAAGCAGCAGATATCAAGTGGTGCTCCTTTAATATGTGTCTTTATGGTGCCTGGGCATGTTTGAAGCTGAGCTTTGCTACTACATGTTTGTTTTAGATTCTGAAAGAAGACCTAATGCAGAATCTTATTTTACCATTTTTTTAAACGTTTCCCATAGAATTTTGGTTCACATCTAAAGCATTTCTATTAACAATATAATACTGAGAAAAGGCAACACAAAAAAAACCAAGTATGACAATACATTCTGTCTTCACTGTATTTTTACTGCAGTTGACAGTGGGTTAAAATATTACTACTTCTTCCTCGTTCTTTAGTCCTGTAGATATAGTTCATATGTTAAAAAGCTTTAGGGTAAGGTCCATTTCCCATTCAAGCCACTATATGTGAGATTTAAAGTCCTGAGACCTGAGTTCCAGAAGGAATTTAGTGTGAAATCAGAATTAACTACAAGTCATAGTCGAGAAATTCATCCTTGCTTGTCAATGGCCCTGGTATTCATACCCCAAAGAAGTGCAATTTGGCAGAGAAGAGTGGGAGTCACAGCCACTCCTGGTGGAATAATGTCTCAGGTGGAAGACCTCAGCTCTGGGCTTTCTTCAGGTCTTATGGGATTGAATACATAGCATACCCGATGCTCCTAGCATTCTCTGGCTTTCCTCACTTCATCCTCTGTTACACTTTGCTCCTGCCTTTTGTGTAATTACTGCAGTTAAATCTCGTTTGTTTTCCTTTAGAGTTGTAATGTCTGACTGAAATTAGGAGACACCAGTCTCCAGATGGCATGAGATTTTTCACAGGCCTAAGTTAAATTGCAAGAGGAAGAACTTTTTAGAAACATTGTCTTAGAAACACAAAACAAGATGTAGTGTTACTACACCAGATAAAATCCTTTTTTTTTTTTTTTTCATAAGGAAGATGTAGCTTGTCACAAAGCTGTGAGATAAAGCCTCACAAGTTCTAGGGCCTTTAAGCTCAATCTTTCTCTTTGCTAAAGTTACCTAGGATTGATGTCTGTAGAGGCAAAGAATAGAAATGAAGAACCTGAGTGGTCACTGGGGGAGTTTCAGAAAGGTTCTCTGATAAAGACTACAGTCTCTTTCTGGAACAAAATTAATGATGGCAATGCAAAGAGAGATGGCTACCTGAAGCCAGCTTGTAAATACCTTTGAGAATCAGTGTAAAGTCATTTGTGAGAGTTAAAAATAAATGACTGAGTATTATCTTTTTGCCTTTTTTACTTCCTGCTACTGTAGCTTAGCTCCAGAAACTTTAGGAAGTGCATTCTATACAGATCTGTGGGGATCCAAAGGATTTGAATGCAGAAGAAAAAGCTGCACTAATGAAATGCCTCATAGTGATAAACACAGGAAGTGCTGGTTTGCATTTTGGCTGCTTATTTATTGTTCACAGACACAAGTAAAGGTCATCTTTTGCTAATGGCATTACAACCTTGGCCTCCTTCATATTAAAATGTTAAATATTGTAAAGAAATGTTTCTGTGAGAGTAGGATTTTAATTATAATAAATCTCTCTGTTTTCATTTTAGCACCACTCTATTTTCTTTCCCTACTGAAGTTCTCAGTAATTTATTCATGACCTTTAACTGCTTTTAAGAAATGTAGATTGGGAATTATTGCTCTTCTCCCCATTGGAAGTGCCAAGGCAGGAATGTCTTGAGAAGCTTCAAGGGATTTTATTAATGAGATCCATATCTCACATTAGAACAAAACAGCTGAAGCTGCTGGTTTTGCTCACCTGGTGTATATGTGGAGGATCAACATTTAAAATCCTCTGGAGATTTTTGATCTAAACTAAACAAGTGGTCAGGCCACATAAAGATATGCAGTTTCTCATGGATAGTCTGGTTTGTGCAGGATTAATTTTCAGCCTTGTGATTCTGCCTTTCCTTGCCTGAAAAGTTGAGATAGTGAAAAAAACTTTTCTGAGGAAATCTTTTCTATTATAACCACTTTCTGAACAACATCAGGCCTGTATGATGCATCTCATCACTAAATTTTAGATCTCGTTGCAAAATGTGTGCTTCCAAGTTGTAGAATTTTTCAGGTGTGCACAAATTCAAGGTACAGCTCTGAATCATTTTTACACAATCAGCTTTACTGCATTATGTGCATGACCAGTAAGCATTTGCCATTTAGATGTTTGGCATTTAGCATTAGAAGACCTAGTTATTATCTAGTTATTTCTCAAAAAAGAAAATGTCTGTTTAGGTTTAAATTTTACGTATTAGGGTTTCCCTAAAAGAAAATATCAGAAATTAAACATATAAAAATCAGTATCCACCAAGTGAAAGGAGAAAGAGAAGAAAGCACAGGAGGGTCTGTGGATGGGAAGGAGGAAACTGGGACAAAGGGTAAAAATGCAAATGAAAGGCACTAAGACATTTTTAGGAGCACAGTGCTGTCAGGGCAGGACTACTACTGGCAAAGGATGGGTTTGAGTGGTTGGATGATGATTTAGTAAAGGCAGTGACTGAAAAGTCTCTGGGTTCAGGAGGGGAAAAAAAAAAGAGGAAGCAGGGATGGGTGAAAGCACAGTATTCAACATGGGTCAGAGAAAATGAAGCAAGCTTAAATGAGTTAGTTTAGATATTACAAAGAACTTCTCTGTAGGAACAAAAAATGTCCTCTGTGAGCACTTGGCATGCTTCTGCTATTAAGTTGGCTGCTTCGACTCGCTCTGTTCCTCAGTACCTTCTGTGGTATAGATAGCCTACATTTCAGTGTCTAATGGAGCATTCTAAGGCTGGATGAGTAAAGAAACTTGAAATTGAGGTGTTAGGCTTGCACAGGTCCAGTTTGGTCTGAGAGCGCAACTGAGAAAATGCACAAAGATGAGAAAGAAATAGCATAGGAGAAGAACGGACTGGGAGAGGAAGAGAGAAAGGTCAGGCCCATGAAGACCAGGCAGAGGAGTCTGTTCCCTAGACAGTCAGTGCCTTGAGATGGTCTCCAGGCTTCCTGACCACAGTCACTCTCCTGCTGGCTAGAAATATTTCTAAAAACTTCCAGCAGATTCTGGAGAGGTGTTTCAGTTGGCAGGTGATCAAACAGCACCTGCCTGCTGCCTTTGCTGCTTATTCTACTGCCTTGAGTAGAAACACTGTGGTGGACCTAAATGCTCCCCAAATAGCTGGTGTTGGAACACTGAGGTTTGGGGGTTTTTTGCCTGCTCTTATAATCAAACTAGACAATAAAAAATAATTTTGCAAAAATAACTTTACAACTGTAATGAAAGCAGAGCTTCAGGTTTGGAAATGACATTGCTCTGGATGCTTCTGCAACTTCGCTCCTTCCTCTTCTAATGTATCTGTAAGGTTTTTTTTCTTTTTTCTTGTTTACACTTCAAAGAGCAGAATGGCTCTGCTCTGGGAATTCATCACTACTGAGTAATGAAAGGAAGGTTCTCTTTTAATCTGACTTCTGCCTCACTTGTTGCAGAAGTTGGAAAGCCTACTCTTTAAGTAGGCAAAGGAGTTGGGGGAGAGGAAATAGATCATTTCAGGATAGAGGTAGTTGCCATTTTCTCTGAGGAATTGCATTGTAAGTCTGGTGCTGACACCAAGTTCCTATCTTATGCCTGACAGGTAGAGCAGAGTTTTCCTAGGTGTGATTTTATGTTCCTAATTTTTAAGATTCCCAGCCTGAGATAAAAATTTGCAGATGCAAAGCTTGTCCTCTTTCTTGGAAAATGGGCTTCAGCATATGAATTGTTACATATGCTCAAAACCTTGAAAATCAGGTCTTAAGTATCTTATCCTGATCCTCAAGAAGTAATGGGTGTCTGACCTTAATCTCTCTGTGGTACCACTGTAGTAGCCAGTGGTGTGAAGGCTGTTGTGAAAAGAAATTAACTGATATTTAAAAATCACAAAAGCAGCAGCAGCAGAGTGGCTGAGAAAATGAGTAACTGAGAAGAAATTTCCATCTGTGGAGCTATTTAAAAGACATAGAGATGTGGTGCTGAGGGCCATGGTTTAACACCAGCCTTGGCAGAGTTAGAGGATGCTTGGACTCAATGATCTTAAAGGTCTTTTCCAATCAAAATGGTTCTGTGTTACTATGATTAATAGTTCTGTCTTTAGAACAGTATGCTAGAGGTAATGCATAGAGCAACATGGTGAACAACAAAGAGAAAACAAAATATTGAATTATTGCCTAATTAAGTGGCTGTTGTCCATCAGGAACCCTGAATAAGGTACAGATTATGCAGGAAAAAAAAAAACAGCATGTAAGACACAATCATAGTGTATATGCAAAAGGAGCTATGTGAAAGCTGCTCAGTCAGCCTCTGGAATAGCCTCACATTTGAGTACTCAACCTTGCAACCATTTTAATGTTCTTCTATTAGAATTTTGTTTCATAAAACTCATCTGCACATAAATCTGTGTGTATTTCTGTGCAAATGTTTATGACACAGATTCTAATTGGGTGATTACATTCTGTTTCAGTAACAAACTAGATTTTTCCTATTCAAGCTTTAGGTTTAGTAGACCCTAGAGACTTCATCCAGGCTCGAATTTTACTATTCAAGCCTGATGACAGCAGTCTTTTTACCACAAGTGTTAATACTGCTATAAATTATTTGGGGTTAGTGCTCAATATGTTTTGCTTCCTTAATGAATTAAGTCAGTTTTCTTAGAATTTTGACTGTGAAAGTCTTGACCTGCAACTGGTAGAAACTGTGTGTACCTGATGACCTTTCCTGGACATTTTGAAGTCTCTAGTTTATAGGTGGTTATTATCCTTTGACCCCCACCAACTTGTTAACAAAATGTACTGTGAGATGTCAAGGTAAACCTGCAGTCAGCACTGTTGCTATGTTTGCCTGTGGATTCTGACACAAATGTGACTCATGTGAAATGCAGTATGATAGGTGGTGAAGGGAGTTAAATCTAGTTGGCATCACTACAGTCCCATAAATGCTCCAGGCTGGCCTGTGCCCAGCAGAGATTGACAGACCTCTGAAGAAGAGCCAGCACGTGCCCAGGTGGCCAAGAAGGCCAACAGCATCCTAGCCTGTGTCTGGAATAGTGTGGCCAGTAGGACCAAGGAAATGATTGCCTCTCTCTATTCAGCACTAGTAAGTACACACCTTGAGTTCTGGGTTCAGTTTTCAGCCCCTCATTAGAAGAAAGGCATTGAGGTGCTGGAGAGGGTCCACAGCTGGTGAAGGGTCTGGGGAACAGGTCTGATGAGGAGCAGCTGTGGGAACTGGGGTTGCTTAGCCTGGAGAAAAGGAGGCTCAGGGGAGACCTTCTCACTCTCTACAACTTTCTGAAAGGAGATCATAGCCAAGTGAGAGTCAGTCTCTTCTGCCTAGTAACAAGTGATAGGATGAGAGGAAATGGCCTCAAGTTGCACCAGAGGAGGTTTAAGTTGGATTTTAGAAGAAACTTCTTCACTGAAATGGTTCTCAAACACTGGAATGGGCTCCCTGGGAAGGTGGTTGAATTCCCATCCCTGGAGGTGTTTCAGAGAGGCAGAGATGTGGTGCTGAGCGACATGGTTTAGCACCAGATTTGGCAGAGTTTAATCATGGTTGGACTTGATGATATTGAAGGTCTGAAATGAGCCTATGCTAAAATCTTACTCAGTAGTGAATATAGATTGGCTTGCAGCAGAACATCAGCTGTCTACAGTTTGAAATAGTGTCAAAGGAAATCAGAATGAGTGTGTGTATCTTGAGAATATTAGCCTTTTACTTTCCTAAGTGCAGTAGAGCTAGGAAGAGCTGGATTTGTGCAGGCAATGCAGACAAAAAGAACCAGAAAAAAAAATCATTTTTATGTTGCTATTGCTGGAAGTGGACTTAGCCAAGGGAGCAACCTGTCCTTATTTTGAAAACATTGCAATCCCATCTTTTGCCAACTCATCATAGCTGCCAGTTATTGCACTGCCTGCCAGAGATGCATGTAGGCTTTCCATCTAAGTCAGTGAAAGGTTAGCAACTGGTGTTTCCATACATTTTTATTCCTATTGTAAGGGGACTTCCAACCAATACATCTTATAAAAATGTATAGTAGCAGTATGATGTTTTGATTCATGGAAACTGACAAAATCCTTTGCAATGGCTTCAATCTTCTCTTAAACCAGGTTCTGAAGAACCTGGAAAACTACTCTGTCTGGAATTGTAACAAACTGAAATTTGCAAAGTCCAACTTGGCAAACTCCAAAGTCCAAAAATTGAAATTAAAATTGCAGTAAAAATATAAAAAACGTAACTCAAATATTGAGACATTTTGCTGTGACATAGAATCATAGAATGGTTTTGCCTAGAAGGGACCTCCATCTAGTTCAACCCCCCTGCTGACAGCAGAGGCATCCTCCACTAAATCAGGTTGCCCAGAGCCCTGTCAAGACTGAATATCTCCAAAGATGGGTCCTCAGTTACCTCCCTGGGAAACCTGTTCCAGTGTTCCACTATCCTCATGGTAAACAACTTGTTCCTAACTTCCAGTCTAAATCTGCTCTTCTCTAATTTCAAACTGCCCCCCATCCTATCACTGCAGGCCTTTATAAAGAGTCCATTGCAGCTTTCTTGCAGGCCCCAGCTTATTGCAAAGTTAAAAATAAGTGTTCCATTCCAAAATGAAATTTGATCCAAAGTTGTATACAGCTATAATAAGTTTCAGTATGTGCCTTTCTGTGGAGTTTTCCAAAACTGAATATAATTTCTGATGGGAAATGGTTCTGTCAAAACTACCCTAACCTGTGCAAGTGGGACCACTCTTTTATCTAAGTCCTAAGAATAAATGGCTTTCTTTGATATGGAAATTCACTTCTAACTAGGAATAGGAAGTCTTTTTCTGAGCATACAATGCTTTAATGAAAAGTTATGTGAGCCTAGCTATTGTGTATGTTGATGCACTTGACCACAGTTTTCTCAACCTTATCGAATTACAGGACAAGATTATAAGATAAAAAAATAAATGGAGTCCCTTTTTGGTGACAAACATTCAATTTTCTTGTAAAAGGAATGGACTATAATGAAGCAGAAATACTCAGAAAGGAGGGGTTTTCTCTCTTTTTTCTAAAGTTAGAGTTCATTTGACTTGGGATGAAAGCTTGAAAAAAATTAAATCTATGAATTCGAGTTGCCTGAAAGCACTCACCATTTCAAATTCATGAGACAGAGAGAATCTGTGCAGGCAGAGCTCTATGCAGGCTCCAGTCTTAAGTTTGCTTGCAAGCATGTCTTCCAGGGCTTCTGTGTTCTCCATATCTCCTTGGATGTTTAGCTAGACTATAGAATAAGTGAGAGATTTTGAGATGGCTTTTAACATCTCAATTCACCTTTTCTGCCTACTACAGTATAAAGTCCGGAAGCTGAAAATGCTCAGATGAGCATCTGAAGCTGGCAGGTGGATTAGGAAAAGCTTCTCCTGTATATTGACAGAAATTGAATAATCTCCATGAAACACAGCTTCAGTGAATCAGCATTCTCCTACAGAAAACCATGCCTCATAGCACATTCAATGAAATCTTTCTTCTGTGGCACAGCTGCTTTGGCAAAGCTCTCTGCTGAAGTCCTTTTTCACAGCAGGAGAGCTTGAATCACTAAGGTTGGAAAAGAGCTCTAAGATCATCAAGTCCAGCCACGAGTGGCTATATTTAGCTGCAACTAGCCAGATGTCTCAGTGCTCCAACTTTATTGTCAGGTATGGCCAAGTAGGAAAAAAAACAGGACCATTTTCAGAATCTCTGATACTGAAAGCCAATGGTGATGAGAAAAGACCTGCAAACAAGCACATCAGTGCCAGAGGACTGATTATTTCAGTGACTAACACACATCACAGTTGATAAGTGAAAGTTAGGGCTCACTGGGAGGTATCACTTGAGATACCCATACACATTGCTGGGTTCCAACTGAGCAGGAAAGACCTGAGATTGTCAGAGGTTGCTCAATGACTGCAGCAGGAATTGGAAAAGCAAGCAGGGTGCTGGGATGATTAAACAGATAGGAAATAATGCTATGGTACATGTAAGTCAATTAAAACCCTTCAGCTAGAATATGACATTCAGTTCTGGTCAGAAAAGATAATTCAGGAAACAGAGGAGGCATGTGAAGGGAGGCTGAGTAGAAAGAGTTCTACATTATGACTTATCATAGTATTTTAAATTAGAAAGGAATAAAGAGAAGAAATCATAAATTGAGTAAGTAGAGACACACAAGGAAGATAAAGCAGTCTCATAGTACCATTTACTTATTGTATACAAAAGAATGGATAACTGAAAGAAAACAAAGAACAAAATTGCACTTTTGTAAGATACAAATTTTGTAAGTGCAGACAATGTGTGAATCTCATTATCACAGGCAGGATAGAATTGAGGAGAATTGAGATCTTAATACATATTTTTTTTAATGAATTAGACATTTGCATGCTTCTTTTGACTTTGTATTATATCAAATAAAGAATTTGTCAGCAATATGCCTTTCAGGCTTAAACATCAAGAAGAAATATCCCCAACAGGCAGATTATTCCATAACTGTTCATTAGTTTCCCCAAGGCATCTTGTCATGCTCTCTGTTTGAGACAGGCTACTGGAAAAATACCAGTGTCACAATGTGTTAATGAGAGTGCAGTGTTTTTAATGACATTAGGCCTGGCTATATTCAAGCACTTCTCAGACAGTGTGGCTTGAGCTTTTGAGAAACATACAGGCATTCCTAAAAATTCTTGCCATGACTCCATTAAAGATCATTTTCTGCTCTACCTCATTCCCTGTGTGTTAGTGATACAGATAACAGAGAATATAGACAAGAAGCAATAGAAAAAACAAGAAGACTCATCAGCCTAAGGAAATATGGCTCGCTATACAGCCCAGTGACTGGCTTGACTTTATAGTCATTCCCAGTTTTGAATCTTCTCCCAATCAATATTAATTTAGAACTCTAACAAAGGGTCTTAAATCATAGAATCGTAGAATTGTTTCAGTTGGAAAAGACCTCTAAGATCATTGAGTCCAACCAGCAACCCCAAATCACCATGGCCATTAAACTATGTCCTAAAGTCCTGTATCTCTACATTTTTTTCACACCTTCAGAGGTGGTGACAACTCCACCTGCCTGGGCAACCTGTTCCAATGCCTGACCACTCTTTTCAGTAAAGATTTTTTTTTTCCTAATATCCAACCTAAACCTGTCCTGGCACAATTTCAGGCCATTTCTTCTCATTGTATTGCCTGATACTAGGGAGAAGACACTACCACCCACCTTGCTCCAGCTGCCTTTCAGGGAGTTGTAGAGGTTTCCCTTCCCCTTTTTCCCAGACTAAATGACCCCACTTTCCTCAGCCACTCCTCAGAAGACTCGTTTCATGAATGAAAAGGTCATTTCTAAAATGTTGTTGTTTTAGCACTTACTTTTCTTTCAAATTAAACAAGGAAAATAAAAATATTATTTGCCTGAAACATCAAGGGAACCAAAACATTCAAAAACATCATGAAGCAGTTAAGATACTTAGGATTAATTAGCTAATCTATTAACGAGAGGCTGAGGAGCAGTCAGAAATATTTGAAGTGTGCTTAATTAATAGTTTTTTATAATCCCAAAGCTTGTTATACTTTGCATATTGAATTTTGTACTTGCTGGTGTGGACTGCTGTGCAGGGGCATAAACTCCTCTGGTCGGGGACCCTTCACAGCAATAATCTGTTGTGTTACATGTCTGTGCTCAGGAAAATAAGGTCTCTACCTTGTTCATGCTTCAATACTGGCTATAATAAATACAATTTGTAATGAAGTCCTGTCTTTCTGAAACCAGTTGTGTGACAGTTTTGTTGGTCACTTCAGTGAGATCAAGGCAGGAACAGAGGTAGTCTAAACTATTAGATTCTTGAGTGATAGCAAAGTTAAATGTCTTACCTTTGTATTTACTAGCTCTGAGAGTCCTTTAATTTGTCCAGTCTCCCCTTTGATTCATCTAAATAGTTATCATCCACATACTCCTGGGGAAGTATTGCTACAACTTAACTACACATTGCATCAATTTCCTTTGATACTTCTTGTATGTGAAATGAATGGTGGATATCATAATGCTTTCTACTATAGCACAACATAACCTAAACTAAACATCTCCCTTTTGCTTTTGTCTAATAGGGACAGACCAATGTGTACTTCTGAAAGGAAAGATTAACGTTTTCCCACTGATTTTTAAGCTGAAATTGTTGCTGCAATAGAGAATTTTGCCCTTTTGTTTGTGAGTTCCTCTTACGAAAAAGAAAGAAGTCTTAAAGTCTGTAAAGTGCTTGTTTTAATTCTAATACAGATCTTTTCTTTAGGGAGGAATGATAAAATGCAAAGTACATATATTGAATTGCACTGAGCTTGGGCAGGAGTTCTGTTGCACCCAGGCCCATAGAACTCACTACTGGTTTGCTGTGGGTAGCTCCTCTGCCAACATACTGTTTCTTGCTGTGTGCTTACCTGGATGCCTCCAATGTTCCTGAAGTTCTACAAAGGCCACAGCTGAAGATAATGATTTATTTAATATTTCACATGGCTGGCCAAGGGAATAAGTTTCAGTGTTGAAATGCTTTGGATCAACACCTTTGACAGCTGGACTTGGTGGCCTTAGAGGTCTTTTCCAACCTGTGATTATATGATTCTATGATTTTAATATCAAGGTGGCTGCAGTCACTTGATACCTTGCACCAGCATAAGTGCATCACCAGGTGTGAGAGCATGGCAGAGTGACACAACAGTGGAAATAGGAAAGAACAGGCTTGGGACAAAATTAAACTGCAGTGTAGGTTCTCCAAGGTGTGAGAATTAGCCAAATGTGCTTTGCCATAATATTATGGCAAACCAACATGAACTGGATACAGACTCCACCCAGGCAGAATTCACAGGAATGGCGATGTGGGGTTTAGGATTTCAATGTTTGTCAAAACTCAGCAAGAGTCCTATCATTGGCTTGGATGAAAAGCCAATGAGGCTACTCCTTAGCAAGGTGGCTAAAAACAGGCTTCATATTTAGTCACCTCAGTAATTGACTTCAGAAGGACCCAGTACATGTATAAGAACCTTAATGAATGAAGACTGCATTGGGTGATAAGCTGTCTGATAGGACTAACCAGGCAATGAAGAACATAAAATCAAATTGAAAGAGCAATATGAAGGAAGAGACTTCAGTATCTTTTCTTTTTCTTTTTTTTTTCTTTTTTTTTTTTTTGCTAAACATGCTACACTTCATTCATTAAAACCTTCCTTAAAACTCTATTTTTAGTGGTCAGGTGTGCTGTGGGAAGGTTAGTATTATTTTGACAGAATTTAAAATGCTCTTAAAGGTCCAAAAGGAAGGATGTTTCAAACTTAATATATATATAAATGATATAGAAACCAGTCCTTACTATCCCAAAAAGGTAAGTGCTGGAGTTTATGTCAGGTTGGGTTGAACTGATAAGAAATATCAGAACAGATATGCTTTGTAAAAAGGTATCACAATGGGATGAGAGGTTGCTCAGTGCTGCTTTTATACTACCTGCCTTCATTTCTGTGGTAACTAAACAATGGGCTACAGTATCTGTAATTATTCACACAGGCACATTTAAAGTAATAATTCCTTCTTTCACAGGCAAAACTATTATTTATAAATGAGAAGGGGAGAAATAAGCTCTTTGTGGCTTTAAAATTAAAATACCAAGTAATATGATAGAGCAATTTTTAATTCTCAAAAAAAAAAAACCAAAAAGGTTTTCCTTTTGATTTTGCTGATCTTAAGTTTATAAAAAAGTCTCAGCCAACTAGTAGCAACCAAATTTAAGCCAATAAGGATGATTCTGATGTTCTGTCATTATGGTAGTTGATTTAAAATATCAAGGTGAAATCCTTTTCTACTCTTTTAGATGTCTCATCATAGCTGTGAAGCTGTCAGCTAGCCGAAGTCAGCAATTTCTATTCCATCTTTATTTTTTTCTGTTTGTCAGGACATGCTGGTATATTAGTTTGAACGCTCTGGCTGTGCTTGTACCTGATCCTGCACAAGAGAAGCTCTGAAGATACTCTGAAATATACAATATTGTTGTGCTTGTTACAGAAATTAAAATGCTGGAAGCTTAATAATTTCTAGTTTTATATCAGTTTAATTTTGGAGTGACAGCAGCATAAAACTTGAAGAGCAGAGAAACAAACACTCATAAAGAAGTTTGTAAGCAACAGGTGTTGAGTAAAGGGGGATTCATCCTTCAGTTTAAAGTACAAATTTCCATTAACTTTACCTTTCTGTAGGTAATTATCAACTGTAGGTGTTGTCAGGTTCTGAGTTATTTGAAAAAAGGCCTGCAATTAACATTTTTAACTTTTTTTTTCTTAGTTCCCATTTAATAGAAGTTTTATATTGTTTACTAGCCATCTGGGCATCTGTTTAGACACTGTGATAGTTGTTTGGTTTGAGCTTCTTCCCTCATGCTAACTGCTAGTTATGAAAGCTAATTACTTGGAATGCACAGCTCACATGAGTAGCACCAGCTATTGTTTTAGCTTGCCATGCTACTCTTTATGTGCTGGTACTTTGTGTTCAAAAGGAGAATAAGCCCTCAAAGTCTCATAGTCTACAAAGAACCGGATGTACAGTGTGTAAGGATTTGCTCGGCTTTGTACACTCTGCATGACCAAATCCGCAAGAGCAAAACAAAGATAAAACCTTTTTTTCCCTCCTGAGCATTTTGTGTTCATAGAGACTAAGAGCCAATTAAGAAAAAAAGGAAATATTTGATGGCTAAAGTCCAGTAATATTATCTGTCCCAGGTCAATTTGACATTTAATATGTTGCTTCCTTTTCAGCAATTTCACTACAAAGGCCAATCCGAGCGTTTAAAGGGAGGAACTGAACTCTCTGTCTTGTGCAGTGGCTTTTTTTTTTTTTTACATAGGTGATATTTTGTCATTACAGCAGTGATGTTTATTTAGTTTCATAGATGTTCCATAAAGAAGATTAATTTGTATAATAAGGGCTTTATTAAGACTGATAATGACCTTTTGAAGAATTATTATAATCAATGTTTTAAGGCTGTCAAATTGTTGGATTCTTCTTTCCAGAACTATGAGTAATAAAAAGGGGGAAAGCACCTACGCCTTTTTGTATGTGTATATATTTTGGTAGATTAGTGCAGGATTATTTAATAGCTTTGTTATGGACCTAGAATTCCCTGGTCAGCTTCTTCTGTGTGTATAAGCATGTGAGACATCCTCTTACAGTATCCAGAATTCTCAGTCATCCATAAGATTTCCCTACATTAAATCAGATTCCTGTTCCTGCCTCTCTTCAGGCTTTCTTATACAGCTAAGATGGGGTTCAATTGGTTAAAAATCATGGTTTCTGTAGTTTGCATTGCAAAAACACCATTGTGTGAGAAGTTCCCTGGTTTAATAATTCAGGTCTGGTTTACAAAAGCATCTCTGCTGTTTCCCATTACAGGCCAAAAAAGGAAATGTACTCCGCTAAATCTCTGTAAATATAATGATTAAGTAATATATAGAATCCATGAGCTGGCTCCAGTCCTGCAAATACAGATGTCTTTTCAGATGTGTGCCTTTTGTTTGTTCTGCTTTAATGCTTGCGTTCCTGTTGCAAAATATTTTTCAATCCTAGGACAGTAAAAGAGACTCAGTAGAAATGAGTTATTTCTTTTGATTTTATCACTTCTGCTTATTAATAGTGAGTTATGAGAGCAGAGCCTGGAAACCAGACATTTGCAGCCTCCCTGTCTTGCCCACCTGTTAAAAAGGGCCTCACATGTTCCCTTGATAAGGGATATACATGGATAAGATTGGACTAATAGATATTTGTTCCTCTTTGGTTTTTGAAGGACAGATCCTCATGCACACTCAGCATGAACTGATGTCTCTGTGAGGTACGGCAGGGCCATGGTACTGTTTCCTCCTATGCTAAGGAAGATCCTCACCACAGAAGCAGGGGAGGGAACAAGTTCAGTTCCCTCCTGGAGGGGTCTGGCACATCCTGTTTAGCATGTCTCTAGGACAGGAAATAGTGGACACTGTTGAAGTGCTCTGTACTGAGCCTGCTGATAGGGAGCAGTGTAAGCCCTACATAAAAGAATTCCTCTCTTCTTCTCAGTTTTGTGTACAGCTTAGCCACAGCTTTCTGCCAAGCCCTCAGACCCCAGAGGACAGTGGTGTTTTACAGGCATACTGGCATTCACTTTTGGGGTGCTGAATGTCTTGTTCTGATTAGGGAACAGAAGTTTAACTCAGAACAGCAACACTTTTATTTATCACAGCATCATAGAATTGTTTGTAAGTCTCTGAGTGCAATCACGCTCTAACTCTACTGAGTCTGGTGCTAAACCGTGGCCCTCAGCACCACTTCTCTGCTGCTTTTCAACCCCTCCAGGGATGGAGATTCAAGCATCTCCCTGAGGAGCCTTGTTGCAGCATTTGAGAAGTTTCAGTGAAGTTTTTTCTAATACCCAGCCTAAACCTCCCCTGGTGCAGCTTGAGGCTGTTTCCTCTCATCTTGTCACTTGTCATTAGGGAGAAGAGACTGACCCCTGCTTCACTACAACCTCCTTTCAGGGTAGTTGGAGGATGAGAAAGTCTTCCCTCAGCCTCTGGACTGAACCATACCAGTTCCCTCAGCTGTTCCTCATAAGACCTCGCATGTCTTAGGTGTGTTTGTACATGTTCTGGCAGTATTTGGTGAAAACTTCTCTTTTCAGTCATGTCAGAATCCTGTTGTAGCAGGTAGTGTATAAACACTGCATGGAAATACTGCCCTTGCTCAGAGGTTATAAGACAAGGGATGGCAGGTTGCTAGAGACAGATGGGGAAGTGGGTTGAAACAAGGAGACAGAGGTGCTCATCTGAAGAGGCAGCATTGCCAACCTAGCAGAGACTTAATCACTGTCAGGCAGCAGAACGTTTCAAGGAGGTATTTAAAGGAGGTTAGAGAGGAGTCTCTGTGGGTGCTCACAGGGAACTCCAGTTAGGCATTAAAGGCAACTCTGAGGACTCTGTAGGTTTGAAAATACAGCTAGTAGCAATGCAAACGATGATTTGATTACAGACAAAAGTCTTTGATGCTGTGCTTGACCTAAAGTTTTCCTAATGTCCAACCTAAACTTCCCCTGGTGCAACCTGGCTGTTTCTTCTCATCCTGTAACTTGTTCCTTGGGAGAACAGACTGACACCCTCCTTGCTACAACCTCCTTGCAGTTAGTTGTAGCTAGGTTTTCTTGTCAGATTTGGACTCCATTATGACTAAGGCTATAACAGAGATGTTCTTATCATTCAACTATTCCTACAAGACCAGCATTAATACTTTCACAGAGCTATTTTCCACAGTTTTTATAGGAGAATTGGTTTTCTGGCACACCGCTTTCCATTGAGGCATGGCTCTCTGATTGAAGTAAACAATTTGTATTGAACTTAGCAAATTGTTTTGACTAAAAGGATTTGAAAAAAAAAAAACCCAACAAAACAAAAAAAACCAAAGCCACCAAAAAAACCCACTTGTCCAGATCTCTAGAACAAAGTATTCCCATTTCTTATCTCAAAATACCCTTTTTCCCCTGAAGTTAGTCTTTATTTCTGAAGTATTGCCCAAAAAGCGAGTTTCAGATTAAACCAAATGAAATATTTTCTTCCCTTGAAGCACATTTGTTATATTTTAATTTTTTTTTTCTAATTGTAGTAAGTTCTTAGCCTAGTTGGTTCATCAGGCCTGATAGTGAGGCCTTATTTGTTTGTTAAATTTATTAGAAATCAGAGTTTTGATCTCTCAGACCTTGTGATAGTGGCTCAGATTTACACTGCATGTAGAATCGCTGTGTTTATTGTCTAGATTCCTACTGTATCAAATACCTTTGGCTACTACGTAATTAGGGTAGATGAGTATAATAGTTCTCTAATTTTCATATGTTTTAGCTTAAGCTTTGTGTACATCTTGAATTTTGGATGACCTAGAAGTTGTATAAAGCAATGAAAAGTGCTTGTATATGAACTGTTTCTTTTTATCTTCTTGTCTGCTTGTGAGAACTCTTCTGCTTCCCCCAACGATAAAAGTGCTTCCTAGTTTTTAAATCACCACTCTATGGGATATATATTAGCCAAAACTGTCAATGGGAAAAGTGTAAATTTGTTATGGGACTGCTTTAGTAAGCATGAAAAGTATTTAAGAAAGTCTGGCAAGGATCCACAAATCTATTTTTATAGAACTGAGAGATTTTGTAAATGGTTTGGAAAAAAAAATGGAAGCAGTGCAGACCTGAGTGCTATTTCTCACGTGTAGCCTACATGCTACTAATAACAAGGAAAAAAAAATATCACTCGTGGTCAGGTCCACCTGAAAGCTCTGAAACAAGAAAATAAGCACTGCTCTCTTCCTTTGTTTTTAAAGCATCCATATTAATTCAGGTTATTCTTTTGTGCTGGATGCTGAATTGATGCATAAGTCCTTTGGGTTAGCAGTGTGATCCTCCTGGCTATCTGCATCCTCTTTTGCTGGCTGTGAAGGCTCTGTTCCTTCTGAGCAGTGCACATGTGCAGAGTTGATGTAGTGGGAATAAGGAATGCCATGTCTGATTCATTAGTTGCAATTACTTATCATTATTCATTATTTATTTTGATTTATAATGGATAAAAAAGAACCTACCCAGGGCCATTTTAGCATGAATGATAAATGGAGTCCATAAAACGATTAAACTGGCAACTACTGCTTGTCTCTTAAGTGGACAATAATTAATGTAAGATTGAGACAATTCCAACAAATGCTTGCCTCAGTCTCTTTCATGTGACTCTAATTACAAAATCTGGCCAGTTTTCCCCAAAGCTAGGAAACTTCTGGAAAAAAAAAAAAGGCAAATTATGAAGAAACAAATTAAGGCCCCCTGTAAAATCAGGCATTTTTTTCATTATAGTCAACAAAACAACTTCTTCAATGTCAGCAGTCAATTCAGTCCAGAGTCTGCAGGGGACTAAAAACCTGTCAGGGAAAGGTTTTAGTGACAAATTATTTTATTCTTACTCAGGGTATCTGTCAGAAGATCTAGAACCTCTTCTACAAGCTGGAAATGGTCTTTCATGATCCTATCTGAAGGAATAAAATTCCTCACTAAGAACAGGAAAAGACATCAGCTCCTAGGATGTCAGGACATGTTAAATACAATGTTAGAACATGCCAATCAATACAGTGCTTCCTAAAGCAGTGATATTGAAAAGTACCATAGATAGACACCAGTGTTTTTCAACAACTTCTATCAGAATTATACTGGATAAAGCATGTCCATACTTCACACACTTTGGCTGATTCCATCAATGTTGAACATTTAGGGGCTACATTTTTTTTTAATTTCTGCTTAGTAATGTTCCTCACTCTGCTGTTCTCTTGCAAAGGAACTCTTGGTGCATAGGGAAACATTGCAAATATAAACCTAAGTAATCGTCGTTGAGCTTGCGTCACCGAGAAAACCATTCTAAGTATGTTGGATTCAAAGACAAAAGGTTTGATTTACCTATCATAACACAAATATTCTGTCTTAGGGTCAAAAAGAATCTCTTGGAAAGGACTGCCTGCCTGCCTGTCCCATGGCAGGCATATCCTTGTTAAATGCTTCAAGGAAATCAGCTGTCTTTTGGCGGTTGCAGTGATTGGTGAGCACAGCCCTGCTCTGTGTTGTGACTTGGTACATGTAAACGTGAAGCATGAGCTATGCTTGGCAGACTGTCTCCAGTGAAGCCAAACCTCAGTGAAACCAAACCTTTGTGAAATTAAGAGCTAGAGGTCTTCATGTTTGCTGCTTGAGGAGAAATGTAATGCAGTGGCCAGTCGTCTGTGAGACATTTCTTCAGTAAAAACTGTGCACCATGAGGTCAGTACAGTTGGAGGTAAAAAGAGCATGGGTGCTTCTGTTCAGTAAATCTTCCAAGGGAAAACATAGCCCTTGGTGCCTCCTGAGTCTTTCTGTTGCCCAATGTGGACTTCAAACAAGACATTTAGGAGCACCTTTCATCATGGGAACACCAAGTGTCCTTCTGCTCTGGCAGTCACGCCACAAAAAAAAAAAAAAAAAAAAAGATCCCTTGTTAATCAAGATTATCTGTCAATGCATAGGCACCACCCATACAAGAGGATGGTGAAAGGGTCCCTCTTAGCCACCTAGGAAGGTAGTATGTCCTAAGCATCCTAGTGAATATATGTAAGTGTAGTTGTTCTATCATCTGTATAGCTAATGAGCGTGCCTGGTTTCCTACAGACTTTTGTCCTTTAATCTCTCAGATCTGTCTTCCATGGCAATAGCATCTGTTCCTTCCTGGATCTGTCTGTGACACCCCTGCAGATAAAGCATTTTGTCATTAGTCTGCAACTAGATGTGTGCAGATTGCTGGCCCAGCTGCCTTCAGCTAGGGTGCAGAGCTGTTGCAATCCACCTACCTTCCTCATAGGAAGCTGTATCTCAGGATATAGCTGTACACACAGTTACTCATTTACCTCCCCTTTTTCTAGTCTCCAATTTTATAGCATCACTTAGGAAGTCAAATTCCCTTTAAGCCTTCTGCCCCTTTGTTAAATATGTCTGAAATAGGCCCATCCCTGGCTCAAAAATTTGGGGGAGGGTAACAGGGAAACAAGAAGATAGCAGAAATCTTCTGTCTCAAGACATTTTAAAAATAAACCTATTCCTTAAAAGCATAACTTTTAAGGTATTTCAGCTATGTAGTTAACTTATTTGATAGAATGTGGTGTTATTTATTTCCATAACAGACAAAAGGACAATAATCTTTATTTAGTACATCCACAAATATGTGTAGGATCCATTGTACCCTGTTTAGAATGCAGTCTTCATCATATTAATTCTCTATTTGTGAAACTCACTAGCAGCAGTAGCACACTATTTGAATTTAATATTTTTTAAAGCAATGTCTGGGATGTTTTTATTACTGTTTATAGAGCAAGTAGCAGGATTTTGATTAACATATCCAATGCCAGGATTTGCACAGACTTTAGGTAAGAGTGAGAGGAAGGATGGTGGTGACTTGCATCCTAGAATCATTTTAAAATAGACGCTCAGACCTCTCCTTTTTTATAGCTTCTTGCAATGCTTTCTCCCTTTCTGTGTTCTAAGATTCCTCTGTGCAAAGGCTGGTGGTGTAGAATTCTGAGATCTTGTTGATCTCAGTCACAGATTTTGCTGTATAAAGAGTGTAAATCAGAAAGCTTGTGGATTTCTGTTGCACATACCTAAAAGCACAGGTTGTATGTGAGGTAAAGAAAATACTAATGCACATGAGAATACTTTGCTTTATTTAACACTAGATATATTTTCCCCCCTTTTGAATTAAGAGTTAAATTATGCATAGACAATATAAAAGATTATTCCCCTCTGTGCCCTGATACTTCAGCACTTAATGGATAGTCAGGTGGAACTTCAGAAATAAATGATTACCATTAAAAAAAAAAATCAAGCAGAAGAACTTGATTACCACTGCAAGACTTGTCTTAATATTAAGCCTGAAGTGTGTGCTGCATATAAATGCCTGCTTTGGGTGGTAAAGGACAGGATGGACAGTCCTGCTACCATGTGCTTACTAATTAACCAGCATTGAAGACAGCCTTGTCAGGAGAGATCATCTCCAGTACAACTAGGAAGCAAATGATTTTGCTCCTTAGACTGAAAAACGAATACAGAAGCAGGCTGGATGATGCTGGAACAAAAAGGAAAGCAGCTCACAGAAGGCAGTGCCAAAGACTTTTGTTTGCATGTTTGTTTTTCATTCTGTATCAAGAGCTTGGGCACTGTAACATGACTGGACTCAGGTTTTTACTGGTAGCCCTAAACTGAATGGACAATGAAAAAGTGAAGCAGAAAGGAAGAGCTTAAGCAGACAGTGCTGCCAAGGTCCATTAGTTTTATTCTAGATCATCAATTTTCTGCTATTCTTCCAACCACTTATTTAATACCTCCAACACTTACAAGAACTTTTGCACTGCATACATTTGTATGCAACAATGAAAATAAGTTAGGGAATTGTTCAATAATTAGTGTTTTATGATCAGTTGTGATAATTCTGTTTGGTTTTATTTTATTAGGAATCAGCCAAATGTAATACAGTTCTCCCAGACAGTCTCATTTTCCTCTCTGGAGCTAACAACACATTTGTCTGTGAACACCTGGTTTTAATAAATAATTGAAGCTGCTGATCTTCTGTTTTTCAGAAGTGTCACACTAAGATAACTGATGCTGGAAGTGTACTGTGAAGCAAGCTTTAGATTTTAAGAAGCCAGCTATTATAATAACTTCTAATAGGAACCATAGCAGTTAAAGGAAATTAGTTCTCCATTGTTGGTGGAAGTAATTTGGGAGTGCTGCAGTTGTCAGTGTTGTGACTCTCAGTACATAGAACTGGATATCCCACCGTTTCTATCCCAACCAGCTGATAAGGCTAAGTAATTGAAAATGAAATGAGACAATACATTTCTACTTGTGGGAAATATAAACAATTATTCTGCTTTCAACATCACAAAGTATTAGAAAGGATAAGATTTTAATCCTGTGAGAATGCAGATTGTAATGATAATTCCTTGAAGAGATGTTGTTTTTCTTCTGAGGAGTATGGATTCCTCAAACAAAGGAATATATAAACCTTTGCCTCCCTTGCCTCCCTTCCCTCTGCTTCGCCTCCCTTCCCTCTGCTTCGCCTCCCTTCCCTCTGCTTCGCCTCCCTTCCCTCTGCTTCGCCTCCCTTCCCTCTGCTTCGCCTCCCTTCCCTCTGCTTCGCCTCCCTTCCCTCTGCTTCGCCTCCCTTCCCTCTGCTTCGCCTCCCTTCCCTCTGCTTCGCCTCCCTTCCCTCTGCTTCGCCTCCCTTCCCTCTGCTTCGCCTCCCTTCCCTCTGCTTCGCCTCCCTTCCCTCTGCTTCGCCTCCCTTCCCTCTGCTTCGCCTCCCTTCCCTCTGCTTCGCCTCCCTCCTCGCTCCCTCCCTCGCTTCGCCTCCCTTCCCTCTGCTTCGCCTCCCTTCCCTCTGCTTCGCCTCCCTTCCCTCTGCTTTGCCTCCCTTCCCTCTGCTTCGCCTCCCTTCCCTCCCTCCTCTCCCTCCCTCTGGAAAGATGTCACTGTCTACAAGGTTGTACTGCCAAATAGCCCCTTTCCAGCCTAGTGAATTTTATGCAGTTTGATTTTTGTACAGTTTTCAATGAACAGTTAAATGTGTGGAGGTTTAGGTTGGACATTAGAATGCAATTCTTCCCTGAAATGGTTCTCAAACACTGGAACAAGCTCCCCAGGGAGGTGCTTGCATTCCCAGCCCTGGAGGTGTTTCAGAGAGGCAAAGATGTAGTGCTGGGGGTTGTGGTTTAGCACCAGCCATGGTAGAATTAGAGAATGGTTGGGCTCAGTGATCTTAAAGGTCTTTTCCAACCAAAGCAATTCTGTTCCAGGATTCTATTTACAGTTCAAGCATGATCAGTCCTTTATTTTCTTTGACTAAAGTTTATAATTGTTATGTGATTTCTGGATAGCTAAACCATAAAATGGAAGCACAAAAATGGTTCAGGAGCAGGGTACTTGTCAAATAAATATTCTTGAACTCCTGTGGAACAACCAAGGGACACAACCACTTAAGAACCCTATGGGTTCCACTCCTGAAGACATGCCGTTCATGAAATTCAGGTAACAAGCAGAGGCAGTCCAATCATTTTTAAGTCAGCTCACCTCTACAAGTACAAAAAAACAGTAGTCAGTGTTTGCTGCATGTCTCCTTGAGCTTTGTTTTGCATAACCTTCTGCTGTGGGTGTGCACCTAATAGGGTGTGGATTGTACCCACACTTAGTACTTTACTACTGCTGCTTCTGACCTTCTTCACTGTCTGGTGGAGAGAAGCCCCATGTGTGAGGAATGGCAACCTGGGCTCTTGGCACAATTCATTTCAAGAGTGATTAAACTCCTCCTTTTATGTCCTAATCCCTATTCTGAATGGCCACATGTTCATCTCTCCATGCTGTACTTCTGCACAGGGAGTTAGAACACAGAAGTCAGGTTTGACAGCTTGTTGAAGGGGGGGAAATTCGCTCCTTATATCCAGGGAAATTAGAATGGACACTATTGAGTTCCAGGTTAGTCCCATGAACAGGAACATGCTCTGCTTTGTGCTCTTTTGGTTCTGGACTGCTCCATGCCTAGCTACTCACAGTTCAGCTGAAAGGTGGAGGATGGAAAATACATTCACCTCAGGTTAGAAAGAGGACTGTGTTAGTGTGGATCTAGATGAATTTGAAGTACTTAAGCAGTAATTTAGGTATGGTTTGTTAAATGAGCATGGAATGATGACTTCTCTCCCACACCTGCAAATACATCTACCTGAACAGGATTACAGCAAGCAGCTGCTGCCCACACTCTCTGCCTTCTTTGTCAATAATAAGGAAGTCTTGAGTCCTGAGCAGATGGTCTAATGCCTTGATGGATTGCTGAATTAATAGTTAGCAGAATATTTAATCTGCTTTCCTACTTTCACCAAAGTTTTATATGATGTCCTGAATTAGAAACAAAATAAGCATATCATCAGGATAAGATTAGATTAATAAAATCTATTATTAATAGAGAACTGGTTTATAGAAAAAAATCAGGTATTTATAGTAACTGTAGGACATGAGTTTTATATATATATAGTTATTGTAGATTTCACATCTATTACTTGCAAATCCATTTGTTGCATCATTCTGTGTGATTAGAACTATAGAATGATTTCAGTTGGAAAAACCCTCATCATCAAGTCCAACCATTCTCTTACCGTTCCAAGTTTGGAGCTACACCATGTCCTGCAGCACCACGTCTCTGGCTCTTTGAAATACTTCCAAGGGTGGGGATTCAAGCATCTTCCTGGAAGCCTGTTGCAGTGTTTGAGAAGTTTCAGTGAAGAAGTTTCTTCTAATACCCAACCTAAACCTCCACTGGTGCAACTTGAGGCTGTTTCTTCTTGTCTTATCACTTGTCATTAGGGAGGAGAGAGTGACCCTTACCTGGCTCCAACCTCCTTTCAAGGGGTTGTAGAGAGTAAGAAGGTATCCCCTCAGCTTTGGCTTCTTACAACCTTCCCTTTAAATTAGCTGGGTGTTTTGGCTACAAATTGGACCAAATTCCTTTCATTTAAGCCTGCCTGAAAGCTTTAGGAGATAAACAAACTGTACAGAACAATCCTATGTAACACATGGGTCAGATTTCCTGGTATGCAGCTCTAAGAGATTAAAGGTTCTTGCTAATGATGGTGAAAATTATTATAGAAGAACCATAAAGCTCCATGCAAAATAGAACAGAAGCACCTGGCAGAAATGAGCCCTGTACTCAGAAATGACAGCATGAGAAATAGCCACTATCTTCTACTGCTATTCATCTGTTAGTCAGATAGTTACAGTAAATATTTTTCATATTTGTCATACCAAAATGCTGTGGAGTTTATTTTTAGAGCATTCATGGTTTATTTAGAATTAAGACCTATAATTTTCAGCAGCTGTCGTTCTCAGTATAAGGATGCCAGTGCTGGTGCCCAAGTAGCAGTCTCATTAACAAAAGCTCTGCTAATTTGCATGTCAGCATAAATGTCCTATAAATCATCTTTTGCTGCAGTCTAGATAACATTTTTGCAAAAGACTGTTGTTGTCTTGAGTGGGGGAGAAAAATCTTACAGAATGGTCTGTTGGGACCTGTAACCACGGTAACCAGAAAGCCAACTCGCTGTAATTTGTTGTAATTTAAAAAATCCTAATACTGGTTTACTTTGTGCATCAGAAAATAATAATGGAATCTCTAATGAGGAATCCACACTAAAAAGCGTTGTGCTTCTACCTAGTGTGGAAATTCACCATCACTGTATTTTTGGAAAATAATGTGGTTTATCTGTGATGCTGAAATAAGTTTTGTTTTCATTTGTAAGGCAAAAGATTTGACCTCAGTGATGCTGCTCATGAAGTGAAGTTAGAATGCATGGGACTTTGTAGTGAATATCAAGCAAATGCATGCATAAAGCAGTTCTAGTGATTCTCTAATGTCAATCCTAGCTGTATGTGCTTCCATGTTCTCCTTCCACCACTGACAGTGCAGCATCCTTCCATGCTGGTCTTACGTTTCCACTTTGAGCAGTTCTTTCGCATCAGTACTTAAAACCTACGTCCAAGACAGCTAGAAAGGGTGAAAACTAAGAGCTAACACCCAGAATACATCCCCAAGTGTTGTTGGAGGAGCTGGATGAGAGGGAGGCATTCCTGCAAATCCAGGCTCTTTTGGGACAAGGGAAAGAAAGGAAACAGAAACTTAAGTCACCGCTTCCTGGATTGGAAGAAAGAGTTGCTCTCCTTAATTACAGTTTAGTATTGGAGAACTCTGAAGTCAAGGATTAGCAACCTTCTTACTTTGAGATTTAACTAAAATAGCTAATTAGCTCATAAGAGAGAAAAGGAGTCCCATGAAGTTGAGCTTTTGGCTTTGTCTAACGTTTCCCTGACCTCTTGAAGACTGTGAAGGTTTTGTTTTGGAAGTAAAAGATCATTTTGTGGGGAACTATAACTCGGTGGGATTCCTGCACGAGCTCTTTAGAACCTGTGGTGTCTTTGTTGCAGAGACTGACCAAGTGCAGATTTCTGAGAATTAAGGTGCAGATATTGAAAGAAAATTACTTCTGTCAAATGCTTTGGCTCTCAGTACTTGCTGAACAAAACATATATTCTTCATATACCTTTCAATTATAGTAATTGCCTTGTTCAAGTAAAGCCTTTTTTTATATTTTGCTTGTACTTCCAAGGAAAGGATGACATTTACTGTTAATTCTTGAGAAAAAGGCAAATTGCAGTCTCCTCTTATCCTCTCCCTCTCTCTGATCTTTGCAAGATCTCTCTTCTGCTGTGGTTGTGAAATACCAGCCTCTTTCAGTATCTAAAGTTCACAGGTGGGTTCAGACAGCATATGTACAGCCCCTAATCCCAATATTTGCAAATTTAGTGGAAAAAGCTGTTCAATACAGAGGTTAAAAAAAAAAAAATGGGTGAACTTCATATCACTATTTGTCACATCCACATCCGCAATTGATGGCAGTTTCAGAAACCACCATTAACTTAGAATATCACAAATGAAATTGAGAGTTTTCAATATCAATCAAAGCAGGAACAGTTTACATGGTTTCTGTGCTGAAGCCTATCCATTTGAAGAATCACCCAAACAGCAAGCTGACTTTTTATACAATTTATGTGCTTTGAAGCATCTTTCTTTCTATGGAGAGTGACTACATGATATAAACTCAGGCAGATCACTTTCCATAAAATACATCTAGATTTTATGAAAGAGTTACAATGGAAGAAAACAAAGTGATGCAATTAGTGCAAATCAATCAGCCTGAAGCCAGAAGAGCTAAGAATATCTACTACCCATAGCTCTACTCTTCAAAATTTAGCACTTTTGCCAGCACGGTTTCATCTGAGATCTCCTTACAAATGATCTTTGAAGTGTAGTTCATTCTCAAATATGACATTTTTTCAATAAAGATGTTTGAAAATCACTATGCCTGTACGAGAAAAATGTCAGCAGACTTTCTCCTGCAGGTACCTATCTGCCATTCTGCTAAGTTCTAGTTGTTCTTAGAGTTCCTCTTTTGTCATATTATTTCTGAGGTAAAGAGTTTCTTCTAGGGGAATTATGAGCTTGAGACAGCTCAAAATATTGAACTGGTTTAAAAATAACATTCCCTTAATAAAGAGAGACCTGAGTCAGAGGGTAGTATATCATTATGTAATTAAAAGGTACATGAAAAATTTATCTGCACAAGAGATAAGGCTTCCAAAGTTGAAACTTTTGAATCTCTGAGTTTTGATGAGAGAAAATAAATGTTGCATGAAAGCAGATTCTTACATGGAACATAACTTAAAAAGGAAGAAAAAAATAATAGTAATAGCTGGGGCTGCAGGCTTGGAGGTTTTGGGTTGTTTTGCAAAACCATCTTAGTGTATTTTTATGCAATTCTTATTTTGTCTACTTTTGTGCTACGCTTATTTCCACTTTAGTTGCATTGTTAATTAAAAGTGTAGTTGTTCTAATTTAAAGTCAAAATTTCCTTCTTTCCTCTATCATGCCCATGGCAGGGGGGTTGGAACTAGATGATCCTTGTGGTCCCTTCCAACCCTGACTGATTCTGTGATTCTATGAAAAAACTTCTCTCTCATATAACCCTTCTCCAGAAGAAAGCTTTAGCATTATTGTTTTAGCAGTGGTTCTGCCTTCATACAAACACATTGTTTGAAACAGCAGCAACCAAAGGGTTCATAAACTACTGAAAGTATAGATTTTTTTTTTCTGTAACTAGAGAGGAAAAACATGTTTTCTTTAGTGTTAAATTTATTTTTTCTGCTGCTCTTAGCTGGAATACATCTTTGTCCTGACAGTAGTGCACCTGAAACAAAATGCACTTGGATAATCTTCTGTACTAGGCTTCACCACAATTAGTTTCATGTATGATGACCAATTTAATGTTCTTTCAAGCAATTACTGCTCTGTGATCTTACTTTGAAGCTAACCTGCCTTGAGCAGGAATTTAGTCTGGATGACTTTCAGAAATCTCTTATGTTAATTAACGTTTCTATGATTCTTTCTAACTAGAAAATAAATAAATAATAAATAAATAGATAGATAGATAAATAAATAAATAAATAAATGTTGTGGCAGTTGTGATTGCTAGATGATACATACAAGAACTGCATATCCCTGTCATGTCAGGGAGGCAGACTTCAGTCTGTGTGCCTTTGTGTATTTGCCATGCTGCAGCAAAAATGAATCACCTCTGCTTTCTATGACTGCACGGTTTGGTGCTCCATGCCTGAAGTGTTCAGCTATTGTAAGCAAATTACCCTCTGCCCAGGGTATAATGACTGTATATGTAATAGATGTTTTGCTGGCCTGCTATTTGGCTGTAGCTGGCAGGCTGCTATTCTGACACTGTACAATGTCAGCAGCACAGCTGGCGCTGCATTGCAGGAAGGTGGATCCGAGAAATCTCAAAGTTTTTTTGAGACCTACCAAAAAATTTTCTTAAAAAAGAAAAAAAAAATTGCATTCACTTAAATCTCTACTTTGTATAACCTACTGCACAAAAGTATATAGAGAGAGGAACTTCTACCAGCTCGGTAAAATATAAACAGGCATTAGGAAAAGCTCCTATACCAAAAGGGTTCTGAAAGGTTGGAGCAAGCTGCCCAGGGAAGTGGGGAAATCACTATTCCTGGATGAATTGAAAAGCCATCTGGATATGGTGCTCAAGGATCTGGTGTAGCAGTGGCCCTGGTAGAGTGAGATAATGGTTGGACTAGGTGATCTTAAAGGTCTTTTCCAACCACAGGGGTTCTGTGATCTACTGCTCAGGTTACAGTAGGATGTACACGTGGCTGGAACTGGCAGCTAGGCAAGATGGAATCAGAGTCCATGCACGCTGTGAACTAATCAGCTGTGAAATTTTGACTATGATAAAAGCAAACTACTTCACAATTGTGGTGGGTTGGAAATTCTCCCCCAACGTTAACCTTGCCAGACTAGCTCAGTGGAAACAAATGAAAGCTGTTTACAAGCAAAACTACAATCTGCAACGCAATGAATATGTACAAATAGACAGGATTTACAAATATTTACAATTAATGAACAGCACAAGGACCCCCCTGGTCAGAGACCAGGGGATCTGCAACAGCTTCTCCCTCCCTGCCTTCCCCTTACTCCCCTCTACAAAAGGGACAAGAGAGAGAAGCAGAGGTATTAGCCAAAAAAAAAGTGATGCAGCCAAGGGCAGTAAATCCAGTTAGTATCCCCCCAGAGCAAAGAAGTGAGAAGAGAGAGAAATTGTTTGGGGAACCAAATCTTACGGGAGGTGTCTCTCCAATGGAATTGTTTTGAATAATCATTATTTCCCTTTTTACACCCAATAGTGATTTATTTACTTTTACTACTTTCTGCGAGATCTGTGAAAAATTTTAAAGGCATAGCCTTAAACTACCACAACAACTTTTTCTTTTTGTCTTTTTCTAAAAGTACCTGCTAAATTGCTGCTCATTTAGAACTGTACAAGTACTTTAGGCTCACTCACATCCTTAGTATGTACTACATATGTACTCTTTAGCAAACCAGGCATTTGAGAGATCATAGTGGTTAGGAGTATATAATTCTTCAGGCAAATGAATATGATTCTACCAGGGGAAAAAAGTCCTTGTAATGTTGTAGACTGTTTTCTAGTGAAATCCTGTATGAGAATAACTTAGTGCTGTAGTTTTCCTGTGGTGAAATTCTGCTCCATGCTCCATTCCTGCCCTGATGTAGTTGAAAAGTTTTCCTTAGTCTTCAGCAGTCTGTTGTCCTAAATTGATACCATTCAACTGGGAGCCATCAAGTTTTTATTATTCCTGGTCTAGGAGACCCATGGTATGGCCTTTCTACCACATACTCTGAGACATTTAATGATGCAGCAACTTCATACCCTCAATTAGAATTCTACTTGCATAGAGAGAGATTCCCTGAATTGTCATATCCTCAAAACACATCTCCTCTGTTACGTAAATGAAGTGTAAAAATGGCTTACAGCTCCTGCAAGATGCACTGCTGTACAAAGAACTGCTCATAAAATTACTGAGTAGAATGAATGGATTAAGAACATTCCTGCTGTTACTTTCAGTGGATTAAATCTCCATGCTTTTTATTTCAAGTTAATCAGCACTTTGTACTGCAGGACGAGAAACCAACAACCCTGTTGACTAAGCCTCAATAGTAGGAATCATTATCATGCCAAAGAACTTCCATTGCCATGAATAAACTGCTGAACTTTAGAGATGCCAAATTGCACTTCCTAAGTGTATGCTATTTCTGTTCTTTTTAAAGTGAACGTAGAGGTTTATGAAATGATGTATTCAAAAGTTTAGAGCTGAAAAAGTTTCCCAAACCATCTAAGCCATGTTGTTCATTCCATCTCAACTCTAGTACCCACTCTTGTGCAATTCAACTCAATATACTTCCCACACATGAGGTTGATTTTTGCTGAAGGTTGCTGGATGACATATTGTGGTTTTATTTTTCAAATTGCATGTCTTAATAAAGAGATTTGGGGTTTGACTCAGTGAATGCACAAAAATCCCATATTACTTTGTGGTTTACCCTAGAACACTTAAGCACGTAAGGAATATTTTTCATGAAGATAGAGAACTCCCAAATTTGAACCCAAAATAGAAGCCCTTGTGTGATTTTAACTCTGACATGCTACATGAAAGGCCTCTCAGAACTATTCTATCTTACACATATTGTAATTTTTCAGTTGCAATGTTTGTTTACAAACTGAAGGCAGTTATATGTACCTGCTCGTTCTTCCTAGTAGAGGGAAGTATAGCTTTGACTGTGCCCCATCTAAAAAGGCATAATAAATTTCAGTTATTTAATGAATGCTGAAGAACAATGAATGGATGATTCTAAACAAGTATCATGTGTCTAAGACTAATTGCATCAACGTTTCCCAGGTATTTTCAGGATATTGCTTATTTTATTAGACTGATTTTAAAAAGAGGGATGAGAGTTTGGGATGTTAAACCATGGCATATTTGTGGCAACTAAGGTATTCTGGAAAGACTGTGGGACTTGGCATTGTTTCTGCTTCATTGTATTCATTCCTTTGTATAGGAAATGTTTCTCTTGTCAAGCACCTTGAGATTAAATCCCTGTTTGGGCATCCAAACAAGTGAAGTTTCTGTTGTCAGTCTCTCTCTTACAACATGAAAGAGAGCAGGGAAAAGCTTCACCTGTTTTTTCTCCCCATGCATAAGTATTTATTCCAAATTACCTCAGGTAATGTTTTGGGGACATTCAACCACCCCAAAACTCTCATTCAGGTATTACTAGCTGGCCTTCCTAGGTGACTCTTCCCCCTTTGCTCCCTGAAGTGAAACCTGTAAGAACGACCAAAGCTACTCTCATAGCTTTTATAGGGCCAAAGCCAATTGTTTGTAAGTATAGTTTGTTTTATTTAGAATATTTTCTTAGCTTGAAAACTAACCTAGACTGTTGGCATTGGAAATTAGTTTGCTTGTGTGACACAACTAGCTAGTGTTAATGTGGAGCAGTGGTGGTCATCCTTTTAACCCCATTTTATCCTCAACAAACCTCTGCATGGAAGTATAAACAGCTGCCAGGAAAGATAAGAGAACACATTCTCCTGGTTTACAGCTCCATGTGCTTCTGCTAGGCTACAGTGAATTTATTTCTTGGAACCATGTAGCTGAAGGATGCTAATTTTGTCCCCACTCACCAGAAGAGACAGTGGGATTTGATTGAAGACCTGCTACTTCAAGTTGTGAAAGCCCTGATGTACCTTTTCCTCCTAATCATCAAGCATCTGTGAAGCACAATTGCTTAAGCACAATTGAACACTTGACATTTTTTTGCCTTCATCTGTTTTATGTAGTTTTCTGTTAAACACTTCCATTTTGTATGGGAAATAAGAATCTCAAGTTGGATCTGTGATCATATCTAAAACATATCTGTTTCTTCCACCTTCCTAGGAACTGGCAATGCTTACAATAGTTACTCTTCCCCCTTTTAATTGTAATTTATTTGTGTTATTATTCTATTGTTCTCTCTCTGACACATCTCATCATTTACAAATATAACAAATGTAACAGGTGGCTTTTTACCTCCTCGATTTTATCTTTCTGAGGCAGTCATGTCTCTGTACAATTGCTGTTAAAGACCCGACAGAAGGGATCCATCACTTTCCCAGATCTGTGGAAAGTCAGAACTGCCCTGGAATTCTTTATCACCCTCTCACAAGTCATCACGTCATCCTAACTGGAAAGTGTAAAGCCAAAATGTCAGTCCTGTTTTCCCTGATTTTAGCAGCTCTGTCTGAGTGCAGAGTAGTTCTTGACCCTACTCCTTGCCACCTCCTAGAGGCTTGCATGCCTTTAGATCTGCCAGCATGCTGACTGAGATCGTTGCTCTCTAACCCATCTCTATCAAAATGAGACAGCCTTAGCACTGCTACACTGAATTGAGCCATGTTAGCCAATTTAAGAAGGACAATTTGGGCTCTTAAGTCTATAGATCTATGCTGTACTGATGAAGGGCAGTGGGGCTCCTGTTCCTTTAACCTACTTCAGCTCTAGACAGTGTATAACATCCTAATGTCCTATCACAGCCTGAATGATCATGACTTTTGTAACTCTCTGGCTGTGTATGTGCACAGAAAGTGCTCCTGGACTTACAGTATGGATTACAGTTGGTCAAGCAATGCTTAATTGTATCACTTCTGCATCAATTCTTCAGTTGCTGGATAGATCTGATGGTCCTTTACCAAAACACTAAGCACCTGTGTACTTGAGTACAGGAGCTCTGGGGCTTCATCCAAAAGCCATTAGGTCTGCAAGGTCCTGTTTACTTCAAGCTTGAATAAGTCCCTAATAGGAGATGCCATTTTGGTACTGTGGTATGGATGAGGCAGGGGAAGAAGCTGAGCTGTTGCAGATTAGTCAGGGCAGCTTATGATTTTTATGGTTGAAAGCATGTATGCAGTTGCCAAACCAGCAGAAGGGGTCAACATTTTTAAAAGGGGCAAGCTGCCAGAAACAAATAGCCAGTAAAATTATGCTGTCATCTAAGTATAGGAAAGTTGGCACCACAAGAAATTTCTCAAAACCTCCATCCATCGAAAATATTGCAATTGGTTTTTGGAATAAGCTAATGTCCATATTAAAAAACAAACAAACAAACAAAACCAAACCCAACCAAAAACCCCCACCAAGTTATACTAAATGTCAAGACCATGAGCTTGGTGACTGTAGTAAAACTTTCCTTTTTAGTGCTATTTAGTTGTGACTGTTTACTCTCGTCAACACTGCAGAGGTAACTGCAAGCAGACACCATTTAAACCACAAAGTTATTATCAGATTGTCAATACTTTCATCTTGACCCAGGTCATTTCCATCCTGCTTGTAGTGGCATGGACAATTTAGTTAAATTGTTTGATCAAAAATGCTTCCCAAATGATAAAGAAAAGTCGTGAAATAATAATTGTCTTGAACACAATTGCTTCATTTGAAAGGGTTCTTATGCATGCCAGCCAACAGAATTAAGCAACTTGCATTAATCCAGAACACTTCCCATGCTTTGCTGTTAGAGTTGCTTGTGTGGCAAGAACTGATCAACTCATGTGCTCCTTCCTCACTGCTGAACTCAGCAAATGTGCAGAACTCCAGCAGATGGGCTTATTCTCTTCTGATGATTCTTTTTATCTCATGGACCATTTTATAGCTTGTGCTTGTTCACTTGATACCTTAAAAGATACACTAATAAACAGACTACCCTTGGAGTTCAGCTCTTCACTTTTAAAAGGTGAAAGGTATCATGAAAAATAACTAAAAAGGTGAGGCTAAATGCCTTGATTTCAGTAACACCATGGGAGATTTATGCCTGCTGATATAAACTTTTTTCCTACAGCAGTCCCAAATAAATAATACTGTATATGCTTTTAAAAATAAAGAGTTCTGTTTTATATTCTAGTAAAATATGTTATCTTGGTAGGACTTACAGTGCTGAACTGCAGTCAGATCCCTTGCTGGATCCACTGAATGCCCTTCTGGCAGTCTTCTTTTAGATTAAGCTCACTGTGGCACAAATATCTTAATGGTTTGTAAAAGAAATTAAATGGTACTTAAAAGCCATGATGTATAAGACCTGTTCAAGACAAGACTGAAACTGTAGTCATCATGGTTGCTTCTGTGGTCAGATTAAGTGTAGTTTACAAGGGCAGGGCGGCGATGCTAGGGAAATTTGTACAGCAGATATGAGACAAAGATATTTGGAAGACAGCTAATAAAGCAGGACTGTAGGAAGAAAACATGCAGGCATTAGAGAATCTCACCTCAGATATGCCAAGCAAGCAACAATAAGATTATTAAAATTTTCATGCATCTCTTTCACTTATAATATTTTAAAGCATTTAAAGCAATCCTCTCTGGTTTGAAAACAGAACAAAGCAGTAAGTTCCTGCTCACTCCAAACACTATTGTTTGAAATAATGTCTTTGAGAATAGAGCAAAAATGGATTAGGCATCTCTTAATTAAAGCAAACTTTGAGTAAATTATGTTTTGACTCTGGGTTTTGTGATAGGAGGGCTGTGGGCCAGGATGGAGGTTTGGGGGCTTAGTAGCTCTGACAGCTCTCTAGTAGCTACTGTAAGCTCTGATTCATTCTGTGTTGTGAGTAGGGATGTACTTCCATCACTTGATGTTAAAAAAATAGTCCTATAATTGGCAGCATCAATTGTCTGGGGACTGAGAGGGAGGAATTTTAAATACATCTCTTCAGGCTGAAAGGATACTCAATGTTTATTCCGTTTTAACAGAGATACACTAAGAGGAGCCTTTATTCTAATGTTGTGGAAGATTTTATGATTATTTTATATATATATAAATATATATACACACACACATACTTATTTTGGAAACTTCAAAATGCATTCAAGGCATGAGCTAAAAGCTGATGGTTCTGGTTGCCATCATGTATTCTGCCTTCATGGGTGTGGGAATTTACTGGGAGGCTGGCATAAATGATCTCTAGATTGCTGCAGACCTTAACATTTGAATCTGTGTAGGTATCATACAATCATAGAATGCACTGGATTGGAAGGAACCTCTGGGAGTCATTTGGTCCAACTGCCCTCTAATCATCAGGGACATCCCCAACTAGATCAGGTTGCTCAAAGCCCTATCAAGCTTGACATGAAATGTCTCCAGGCATGGGGCCTCCACCCAGGAGGCAACCTGTTCCAGTGTTCTACCACCTTCATAGTAAAGAACCTCTTTCTAACATCCAATCTAAGTCTCTAGCTTAAAACCATTATCCTTTGTCCTGTTGCTACATGCTTGTGTAAACAGTCCCTCCTCAGCTTTCTTGCAGCCCCCCTTCAGGTACTGTGGAAGACTGCTGCAAGTCCTCCACAGAGCCTTGATTGTCTTTTGATTTCAGTATGATGTGTCTCTTCAATCCAGTAAATGCAATAATTTTGTTTATACTTAACTCCTAGCCTCATCTAGTCTGGTGTCTTAAAGTCAGGGAGGATACAGGCAGGGAAAACTCTTAGGTTCTTTTAGGAAATCCCTACTGATCCTGCATGGTGGAGAGAAACAGCATTTATTGTAAACCAGCTACTTGGGTGCTCCTCATCTTGCTGTGTGGCCGTTTCAGGAGCAAGAGAGGGGAGCTGGCATCCTTTCCCTTTCTCCCAACTGTCAAAATCCTCCTCCATCCTGGTGTTTTCACCAGAAATTCCTACCACACACTCACCCATCACTCAGCCTCTGCAGCAGATGTCCTGTGTATTCTGGAGTTTGCTTGGCTTGCTGTGTCTTGTTTGAAGCAGAAGTACCAGCTTTGCCATCTTTCTAGAACAATTTTGACAGCTGTAGAATTCTATCAACTGCAAGAATACAGAATATAATCCAGCCTGAATCAGTGACAATCCCTGTGTGCATAGAGAGAAAAAAAAAATAGGCCTGTCTAAATACCAAAATCTTTGGTAAAAGTATGTGAAGGGACAGTTTGAAGAAAAAAAAAAAAGTCAAATATCAGACAGTAAAATGCTTTTCAATCTTTAATCCTACAGCTTTATCTCTGTGTTTCAGTTGACACACAGTTACAGTGCTGTAACTCAAGAATCAAGTGATTTAATCAGAGAAGCAATAATTGATCTTTCATTTCTTTATTTATGCTCTGAAGAAAAATGAGGAAATTAAATTAGAAAAAAAAAAAAGAAGTTTTAAAATCAAGTCGGTTGCACACTTTGTTAGATTTGGTTTTAATTTTCCCTTGATATTTCTATATTTCTTCTAAAGTCAGAGTTGTATCTAGAAAAAAAAAAGAATCAAGTGCATCTACATATATCAGCTATGGAAATAATTACAAATGATTGTTAGATCACCAGATTCCCTTGTACACCCACATGGATAGGAATGCTTACATTGTGCTCATCAGTCCACTACACACAGTAAGGAGTCTGTTGTCTTATTTACTAAGTGTCAACATCCCTATACCAGAAGGGGTAAGAAATGACCCAATGTTGATACAATGATTCAGAAAATCTTCCCTTTCTTTTTTTGAGCCCTAGAAAATTGTCCCTAAAAATGGTCAGTGTTAGTTTAAGACCATTATTTTCTCCCAGCTTGAACCAAGCCTGATGGGAATGGATTACTTGATGCTAAATTCCAACCTTCAAACTCTTGCCAGCTATTCTTTTAGGAGTTGCACAAATGTTGTTGTTGTCAAGATACCAAATTTTGACAACATCATCAGCATTAAAACTTTACCTTGCTGATCTGTCACTGGGTTAGTTAAATGCACCACTCAAACCTCAAGTTTTTAAGTGCTGTGTGTTTAATGTGATAGGTGTATGATCAGTTTTCCCAATAGTTTCCTAGTGACATCAGTCCTGTAGGTCTTGGATCATAATGCTGAAAATTTGTCACATTTTCTCAGGGTATAGAATTTTTCTGCTGTTTCACCTCAAAATTGCACATTAAAGGAAAATGGTGCTGTTCACAATAATGCTGTGGAAAAAAAAAAAAACACACAACATTTTGAGTGAGAAGGTTCACATGGTAAGGGTAAAGCTTTTCTTGCTGGCAAATTATCTAAAGAAGATTTCGCTGTTTATCAGTTTGTGAGGGATTCCAAACTCAATTTGTCTGTTCTGGAGTTGTATTTTGCTGCCAATAATTCTGACACTTGTAAGGTGCTACAAAATATCAACCTGCAGATCACTTAAGAGGTCTTCTCCTGTGAGCATTTGCTGTTTGCAGTCTGTGATTAGCATGTTAAGTCAACATGATAATTTTCTGTGATCTAAATTTATATAAAAGTAAAAAAAAAATTGACACAATGTCTCTTCCCTAGAAAAATACGTATCAATGCTTCACACTGGCTTAGGTAGGAATAAAATTAAGTTGATTAACTACTAGTTACAGCACTGAAAAAATATAATGGCAATAAACTGATATGGGAAAGGCTCTTCTGTGAGCTCTGCTGTTATCTCTAGTACTACAGAGCATTACTGTGCAGGTGCCTGGTATTAAATCAGGAGGAATGTAACTCTTAGGGTTTCTACTTTGTCCTCTAGTTTTCCTGGGTTTTTTAATGTATTGATTTGTTTTTAGAGGACCCAGTCATGGCTTAGGACTGTGGAAAAAAAAAAAAACAAACAACAACAAAGTTATGTTCTGTACCTACAAAGTCTGACTGCAAGTCAGGAAACCGCCCCATCAGGGATGACAGAAGAGGCAAAGCTGATGAGTGTCATGGGCAGTATATTAACAATGTAACTGGTAGAATATTTTGTGGTGGCTTCTTCAGGGTAAAGAAAACATCTATGAAAGTACACAGACTTCATAGAATTAGATAGTAGTTGGACCTGATGGTCTTAAAGGTCTTTTCCCAATGGAAAGATTCTGTGATTCTATGAAGGAGACCTCATTGCTGTCTACAACTACCTGCAGGGAGGTTGTAGCCAGGAGGGGTTTGGTCTCTTCTCCCAGGCAACCAGCACCAGAACAAGAGGACACAGTCTCACGCTGCACCAGGGGAGGTATAGGCTGGATGTTAGGAGGAAGTTCTTCACAGAGTGATTGCACATTGGGATGAGCTGCCCAGGGAGGTGGTGGAGTCACCGTCCCGGGAGATGTTCAAGAGAATCCTGGATGAGGCACTTAGTTGATTGGGTAGGGCTGGGTGATAGGTTGGACTGAATGACCTTGGAGGTCTCTTCCGACCTGGTTGATTCTATGATTCTAAGGTAGTTCTGCATGTGTTCACAGGGTAGCCTTTCAAAATGTGAAAAGCAAAAGAGAACAGAACCATGCCTTTCCACCTAGTGAAACCAGGTGGAGGCTTGGCTCATGAGCTAATCAGTGGCAGCTGCCAGTCTGCACAGCTGATGGTGGTTGAGGCTGATGATTGAGTCAACAGTGAAGTGAAATGGCTGCCTCTGAGTGACTCTGGAAACAAAGATCCTTGCAAGAGTGTTGTGCAGAAGGATAACAGAGTGCAAGAGCTGCTGCATCCAGGCCAGAGCACAGGAGTACTGCCTCTTAGGCTGCAGGTAACAGAAAACTTTGAAGTTTTTATGGGCATGTGTCGGTAAAAAAAAAAGAAAAAATGCCTAGGGTGTTATATAGTGAGAATCTGCAAGGTCACAGCTAAGTAGTACTTAAGTATTTGCAGGATACTCTATGATTTAATATATTAATTATTTCAAAGAACTAAATGGTGTGTTAATGAAATTTATAGGTAACAAAAGCTGACAGGAGATGGAAACATATTTAGGAGAGAGAAGGTATCTAAAGACTGGAGAAACTGGTTAGTGAGGAAATAGGTAAATGCAAATGCAGTAAAGCAAGATTGTTTACAAAGTTCTGGGCTATTCAGGGGAAAAAAAAGGCCCACAATCAGTAAAATGATAGCTTTAGATTAAAGTAAGTGACAGAAATGTAGGAAAGATTCAAAGGTCTAATTTGAGAGTTTGTTACAGATTGACAGTGTTAGGTTATAAGAAGTTTGGTGCAGTATTGTTAGTATTACAGGAATAAATGTCCTTTGGGAGATTTGAAGTTGCCTGATTAAAGACTAACTGCTGTAAATCACAATAGGTTTTACATCTTTTTGCACCACATAATCAATCTACCAACAAAAGACTCCTTTATATTGAGTGTTGGCAAATCACTGCATTAGACCTGTTGCTTAAAAATAACTCTGTGTGTGAGTGTTCCTAAAATGTTCATTTAGTGGATTACATAAGGAATAAATAAAATCTGTACAATGTTCTTAATTTTAGAAGAGAAAATGTGGATTTTTGTGTAGTCTGTCTAGTGAAACTAAGTGAAGCAAGCAGTTATAGAATATAAAAATTAAGAAGACTTAGACTTTCTTTAAACATGAATGCAAAAGATACTTGAGCTAAGGGAGTAGATTTCATAAGGAAGAGTTCAAGTTCACAAAGACAAATAGCTTTTTTATTATTATTGAGAGGAATTGAGTATAAGCAGATAACTTCTTTTAAATTAATTAACGTGGAAGCTTCTTATTAGAATTCAGCACACACTAGGAGTGTGAATTTTGGCAAATATCAAGCCAAGCTACATCATACAAGAAGTAATCAAAACAAGAGGACTTTAGCCATGTAAACTAGAGATTGAAAAGGGAAGAAAAAGGTTCTCAGGTCTAGGGAGAGGACAATATTAAAAATGGTTTATGTGTCCCCAGTTCTAAATGAATGTCCTGTCAAAACTTTCAATAAAAGCAACGGTATGAAATATGGAGAAAATTGTGAAAATGAGGACATGAGAATGTGATTTACTGCTTCACAGGAGGAAAAAAGCTTTAAAAATTCCATTTGACACAGATGGGACAGATAAGATGTTCTTCATTGCAGAGTGTTGAAAGAAGCCCATTTGAAATCACAGGTCTTAATGGATCCACCTGTCCCTAGTCAAACTCTCTCAGCTGATACCATAATACTCAGAGAGCAATGGTGAAGCCTACACTTAGTTTAAGAGGGAGAAATGACTTTGGACAGTGAGTTCATCTGGCCTTAAACAGCATGCAAAGTTTTAGTTCAAATTTCAGCTGAAATGAAAATGAAATGTGTGAAGAGAAGTCGAAGTGGGACAAAACACAACATGTCTCTAACTGCACTTTTTTCCTTGATAAAAGATTTTGTAGGCAAATGACATGCAGTAAAAGCTCATCTATTTGGACTGTACTTAAATATTTGATTCAGTGCCAAAGAGTAAATTAAAAATAGGATTACTGCAAGAATTTTTATGTGTTTGCAAGGAAATGACTAAAGGGGAGAACACCATGTGAGATATTGAAACAGATAAGGTACGCTGCAGGGGACAAGGGTTATTGCAAGAGATTTGTAGCATTGCTTTCTAAGGGCTCTCATTTAACATTCTCCTTACAGTCCAAAAGGTAGGAGGATGTAATTGTATGGTGCATGTTTGAAAGGATTTTTTTTTTTTTTTCAGTTCAAAGAAAAACTGTCATGGAAAAAGGAGACAAAAAAAAAATGAAGACTTAATAATGGGAGCATGGAATTAAATTCCTTAGCACAGTGAATAGTCACAGATTTAGGGACTGCTATGAATGTATACAATAAACTAGGAAATATTCAGTAGGTGAAGAGGAAAAAGAGTTGGGTGTATTAGGTGACTGAATCATCAGAATCATTCAGATGTGAAGAAAGCAAACTCAGTGGAGGGGTTGGCTCTGAAAGTGAAAAAATGCTAATGTTGTTGTGTAAGGAAGTATTCAGGCCTCCTCCAAAAAAGCTTTGCAAAATTGAGGTTACTGAGTCTAAGAAAAAATGAATTCACAATGTAACTGGTGAATGAAAGCATCCTAAAAGAATCAAGCAGGGGAAAACCATAACATAGTAGAAAATATCAAGAAGATGAAAAATCAAATAAAGATGAGAGCAGGTATGATTGTTTCCTATAAATCCACCACAATGATAAATACAGGAAGAAGAAAATTACAGATTTTCAATGCAATTATACCAACAGAATTAATGGAATATGAACTACCACTCAGTCATTTTAAGCTGGAAATTAAAAGATTTCTAACATGGCAGCTTTGTGTTTAAAGCTTTTCATCAGAAATACTAAAATAAGAAAGTGCTTTTAAGATAATACATATTTACTTCACAAAATAAATTACATTGGGTAGCACCATATTGAAGTCATTGAGCCATAAATTAATGTTCAATCCAATGATCCTTTTATAGACTCATAGAACTATTTCAGTTGGAAAAGACCTCGAAGATCATGAAGTTCAGCTGTCAGCCCAACACTAACATGGCCATTAAACCATGTCCCAGAGTGCCATGTCCACACATTTTTTTTTTTTTGTTTTTTTTTTTTTTTTTTGTTATCTTTTATCATCTCCAGGGATGGTAACTCTACCACCTCCCTGGACAGCCTGTTCCAATGCTTTCAGTGAAGAAAGGTTTTCTAATTTCCAACCTAAACATCCCCTGGTGCAACTTGAGGTCATTTCCTTTCATCCTATCACTTATTACTAGGGAAAAGAGACCAATCTGCACCTTGCTCCAACCTCCTTTCAGGGAACTGTAGATCAAGAGGGTATCCCCTCAGCTTCCTCTTCTCCAGACTGAGAAAAATCCCATTTCCCTCAGCCTTTTCATAACCAGAGAGAACTGCAATACAAGCATCTGAAACATATTTCATTTCTCGTTTGCATTATTGTTTTTAATGTGCTGCATAGTGATAGCATTACAGTAAGAGAGCTGAAATCTAATACTAAAAAGGACAAAATTCCTCTTTGGGCTCTGAAGTAGCTCTTCATGAAAAGTGATGGTCGCTTCAGCTCTGGGGACTTTTAAAACCAGGATCAACATGCTACTAAAGAAAATACTGGAGAGAACAAAGTGACAGTGAAAGGAAGAGGCTTACTAAATAGTTTTCCCTTTCCTTGTTTCCTGGAGTGCCAGCTTTCTGCTGCTTTTTGCTCTACTGTGGCATCTCCAGGTCCTGTGCACCACTGCACGACTGCAGTCGTTAGCACAAATGTTCAGCAGCTATTCTCAGATTTATGTCATTTTCTGTTTCCCTTTTTTTTTTTTTTTTTTCCCTTTTAATTACAACAGCCACTCGCCCGTAAATTGTGCATACCCTTTGATTGTTAATGGGAGATTTAATTTTCTGGTTGAATATTCTGTTGAATATTCATTCTGGCTGAAGATTTGACTCAAAGAAAATAGCAGTTTCTGAAAATGAAGAGCGTATAACCAAAAAAAAAAACTATTGAGAAAACTGTAGAAGTGTGGAAGTCTTTTCTTTGTTTTGTAGTAAAAGAAAAAAAATAAGTTAAAACAAAAAAAAGTGAATAAACTTTTCCAAGAAAAGTGAGTACATGCACTTTTCTGTGAGAAACTTTGCTTACAAATAAAAGCAAAGCATCTTCTAAGACTTTTTTCTGAATATAATCAGTATTGCTTTGGGAGTAGAGCAGAAAAATCCCCATACTGTCAAGTCAGAAAGATCTGATTTTACTCTCACAAAGAAAATGATATTTAAATGACAAAATATCCCATGAGTGTAGACTTCTGGAGTCTACAGTCTTTTAGCTAAAGTCAAAGTTTCAGAAGTTAAAACCTGCAGGCAGACCATTCAAGGAATCTTTTAGACTTAATGGTGTTCCATCACAAGTCAGCCCATACCTACATTTGGTGTTTCAGAAATATTCATGCTGTGAGGAGCAATTCTGCACTGGGATGGAAAAGGAAGTAAATTATAACCTAACAATATATATATTTTTTTTTATAATTAACTCCTTTTCCCTAAGTTCATAGGAAACCTTTATCCTATTGGCTCAAGATTTTTCAATACATCTTTTTTACACTTGAATAGATTAACCAAATGAACAATTTATGCCAGGATGATTGAATTCTCACCTTTAAGAGAGGAACTAAATTCATTTTGAACTTTTGCTAACACTGTTAGGGGGAAGAAGAAAATTTCACTTCCTGTATTCAGTGTTGAACTACTGAAATTGCCCAGTTTGATTCTTCAGATGTCTTTGTGAATTACTAGACTGACACCGTGACCAAGAAGGCAAATGATATTCTGGAATGCATTAAGAAGAGTGTGGCCTCCAGGTCAAGTGGGGCTCTCTTCTCCCTTTATTTTGACCTGGTGAAGGCTACATCTGGAGTATTGTGTCCAGTTCTGAGCTCCCCAGTTCAAGAGACAGGGAACTATTGGAGAGTCCAAGGGAGGGCCATGAAGATGCTGAGTGGACTGAAGCATCTGTTTTATGAGGAGAGGCTGAGAGACATGGCTCTGTTTAGCCTGGAGAAGAGCAGGTTGAGATGGGATCCTACCTATGCTGATCAATATCTAAAGGGTGGAGGTCAGAAGGGTGGGACTGGGCTCTTTTCGATGGTTCCCAGTGACAGTGCAAGGGGCAACAGGTACAGACTAGAAAACAGGAGGCTTCACTTCACAAAAAATGTTTCCTCTGAGGATGCTGGAGCACTGGACCAGGCTGCCCAGAGAGGGTGTGGAGTCTCCTTTTCTGGAGACTTTCAAAACCTGCCTGGATATGTTCTTGTGTGACCTGATCCTAGGTGTCCCTGCTTTAGCAGGGAGGGTTGGACTAGATGATCTCCAGAGGTTCCTTCCAACCCTCACCATTCTGTGACATAAAAGCAAAACTTCTCTTGCTTTTACTGCAATTATTCCAAAGAAAATATCCTTCCCTGTCTTGGAGACAGCGTTACCCTCTGAAGAAAGAGCTTATTCTGTCCTTGTGTTTAAAGTCTCTTCTGTTCCTTAGAAATGTGTGATATCAGAACGCTAATTTTTCTGTCCTTTATAAAATAGTGAGGAGGTCATTGAGGTCAACAGGAAATAGTAGAGTTGCTAATATTTATTGGCCCCCTTTTCAGTAAGACCAGGTTGCTAGGCAAAGTATTGTGAGGTGTAGAACAAATTTAACAATAACATATTATTACATGTGTAAATGGCCTAGAAATACTCCATTTAATAAGTACATCTCGTTAGTTGACACACAATTATGTTAATGCAATAGAATTGGAGAGTAATTTAAATGTAATTATCATTTTAGGGCTTAAAAGATAAATCGTAGAGAACATGGAACGTGTTCTCAGACTATGTCTGAAATACCATTCTACATTTGATTTTTTTTTTTCTTTTTCCAAAGAGAATAGAAGTAATTTGTAAATCAAAATACAATCATGCTGCTTAGTGCTGCAGTTCCAAGTTTGGATTTGCACAATTAAGATAATCAGAAAATAGATCCATAGCATAGGTTGAGAATAATCATATATGTGTCATGGCTGCAGGTTTTCTGTTTCACTAATGTAGCCTAATAAATAAATCATTTTGCTACATTTCTAATTCTATATTGTATTGCTTATCAAGCTTACTTCAGCACCTGTCTTGTGTCTCTGTGTCTGTTCATGTCTTTTATTTTTAGATAAGATTCATTTGCTCCTATCAATATTGTGATAACACAAGTTTGGGGAAAAAAAGGAATACTAATTGTGGAGTATGGTGATTTCACTAGATTCTTATTGTTTAATATTGGTATTTGGAAGCTGGATTTTGTTATGTATTTAATTATTATGAAATATATTTTAGATTTTTACATTTATTATAATCTTCTGTATTTGAAATCCCTTTCTTCCCTTTTATATTATCTTAATAATTATTTTTTTTCACCACATACATTTTTCTCACATATAATGTGGCTAAATTTAAGGTCCTGCAGTCCTTAATGTTATTTTTTGATGGATGACTGCTTAAATTTTAACCTTAGCACCATATGATTATTAGTTCTTTTATCACAGAAAGAGATAATTATTTACAGTCAATCTTCAAGGATCACTTTTACTCACTTTCATCTTTTTTGCTAACAGTTCACTAGTGAATAGTTTCACTAATCATTGCTGACTGTGTACAATTTTTTTTTCCCCATGTTTGTTTTCCTTGAGCAATCAATTTCTTTTCCAAATTATTCTTGTTATTGGGAATGCATTCTTTAATATTCTGCTTCATTTTTCCCTTTTATACCCACAGGCCATTGCTCCTCCTTCCTGTGTTCATACATCTTTTCCTTATTAGCTTGAATGTACTTATGGACTGAAACAATTTTTGTTTTTGGTGGATTATATATTCAAGTCCTTGCCTGTTGTGTGGGGTTGGTTTTGTTTTGGTTTGGGTTTTTTTATTCTTTTTTGTTTGTTTTTAATTCTCCTCACTCAAAAGCATTTTTTCCATTCTTTTCATGCATCTCTCATCTGGTTTTCTGTCTTCTCCTTACATTGAAGAGCTATGAAAAGAGTGAACAAGGAAAACCACACAGAGTTCTAGTTATGAAGACACACCCTCTGTCAGAGTAGACCTAAAAATGTATTATTTTTATTGCTATTTATGATGATGTACCTGCTCAGTATTAGAAGTAAAATCCTCTGCATGCCTGGGATGGAGACACATTCTACTCCCATTTGCTGTCCCTTGTCCTGTTTCCTGGATTAGTGACTAACAACCATGAGACTAAGGTACAATGAGATGAGGGCTGCCACCAAATCCACAGAGACTTTATCTTTTCTCCATGTGTTTACTGTATGTGGCTAACTGCTGTAGTTTGTGCTGAACTGTAGAAGTTTTAGACCCTGAATGCTCCCAGTAGGACCAGGCTTTTCATGGGATTTAGGTACCTGAGACAGATGGAAGGTTTGGATTTGCTCACCTCTGCCAAGAGTTTTATGGCATCGGTCTTCATCATGGGAGAAGTTCAGCTCTTTTTATTCAGGAAAGTGCAGGCACTTTCACTTTTCTTCTATTGTGCTTTCAGACTTTTGGCAAAGCCTAATCCAGCCCTTTAGATACCTAATATTGACTTCCACCACACATCACATCTTTAGGTGTCTGAGACGTCAGTGTAGTCAAAAGCTGACTGGCATCTCTAGCTGCCAGAATGGCTACCTAAATTCCTTATGAAGTAGTTGGCAACAGCAAAGACCTCAAAAGACCTGTGGTGTTGGTGTGGATGTTTTAGCCTGCCTAATGCTGAGTCTTTTCTCATCACCCATAGAATCACAGAATACATGAGGTTGGAAAGGACTTCTAGAGATCATCTTGTCCATCCCCCTGCAATGAGCAGGGACATCTCTAACTAGATCAGGTTACTCAGGACCTCGTCAAGCCTGACCTTGAATGTCTGCAGGGATAGGTCCTACACCACCTTCCTGGGCAGCCTGTTCCAGTGTTCCACCAGCCTCATAGTAAAGAACTTCTTTCTAATGTCCAGTCTAAATCCACCCATCTCTAGTTGGATGTATCCTGCTGCAGAAGGCAGCACAGTTTGCTGAAGCTAACAGCCTGCCTCTTATGCATGATATTTATGAACCCAGTAAGAAATGGTAGTCACCTCCTGGCTCCCCTCCCTCCATTGCCAACTTTTCTTTGGCAGAAGAGCTTCAGCAGGATGCACAGTTCTTAAGCCCAGGGTGCCACCAAATGGCTGTGGTCCACAGAGTGCATTGGGAGAACATCAAAAGCTCTCTGCACCTTAAATTAAACATTGGCTGGGTTTTGAGTCAGTGCTTGACCACTAAGCTGCTAAGCAAGTCATAAGCTCTGCATCCAGATTTTTAAATGAACAAAATTCATGTCTCTCTGCCTCATTTGGGATCATAAATGGAGCCTTTGGTAAGAAATGTCATCTCCTCTCTCTTTGAGGTAATTTTGAGTATGCACAGATGAATAAACAGGATAAGACAACCTGGTTGCTTTAGAGGCCTTCAGAATTCATCTGCTGGAAAGCAGGTTTGTTGGAACTCAGCTAGGAAATCATATTTGCTTTTAGGAAAAAAAAAAAATCTAGCCAAAGGAGCAAAGTGGCATTCTAAGCATTTTTCCTGGAAACTCCCCAAACATCTCTGTATTCACAGATTTTTCCTATCCTCTACTACACAGTAATATAAAGAAAAGAGCAGTGCAAGGGCCCATCCAATCATTTTGAGAAACTTACATTGGCTTCTACAGTCTTCAGACAACTAACACAGTGAAAGGACACCAATTTCATTGTTCTGAAATCCTCCAAATACTAAGCAAAGTCTTCTTCATTCAGAAAAAAAAAATATTTACAATGATGTGCAGCTGAACTGTAACAAATGTTTCAAAAATCTTGAAACTTTGGGCAAAATCCTCAGGCTGCTGTGAAGGCTGCTCTGCTCTTTTTTTGTTTGTTTTAGAAAGTAATTTGCAACAGATCTTGGTTGGCAAATGGAGATTTTTTGACTTGTGTGTGACATTCTTGTGCACTTTTTTAAGCAGCAGGGATCTCTGGCTGTCAGAATGGTCTATAGGCATAAGTGGTTTTCACTAAGGGCACTGGCATTATTCCAGCCATCTGTTCTAGAATAAATTCCATCCAGTATGATTTTTTTTTTAATTGGTGTGGTTTTTTGCTGTTTTGATTATGTATGACTGAATATTTTACTTAGAGAGTGTCCATCCCTGAGTATTGGCCAATCAACACAAGCCACCATTCTCCTTAGGAAAACCTAGTCTGATTCAAGTTTTCCACTGGAGTGGATATAAAAATGAAGTTTAGTAATGAACTTTTACAGAATCAGAATTGTGTTCAGAATGTGTTGTTATGGAGGAGGTAAGAAGAAGGAAACTGCAAGACAAGCAATCAAAAACCAATTTAATAATCCCAGTGGTTTAGTACAAGCTCATTCAAATGACAAAGCATCTTTTAAGGGATATAAATTAACATTGTACGTGAAATTTTGAACTCTGTCTGAGGAGCAAACCTCGTCTTGCTTTGCTAAGTCTAGCTTTCTGTAGCATAAAGCTGTCTCCATAAAGTGCCCTTGCAAAATCACTCAGAAAAATTTACCATCTTAACAACAGAACATACAGGAAGAAAAATTACAAAGACAGAAAATAAAGAACTTGATAGAAACTAAGGTTAACGGAGGAAAATTAGTTTGGCACGAGGCTACTTTATATCGAGTGGCAATGGGAGGAGGAATGCAATTGGAGTGATAGAGCTTGGCAAGTGCCTTTCCCTCTAGGAGTCTGAACAAGAGGTATTTGCCTCCAGAAGACAGATTTAAAAAGCCTGCTGACATTCTTTCATACTTCCTAAAGTGTTATCATCCTCCCTCGCACAACAGTTACAGTCTCAAAACCAGAAGAAAACCTGCACATAAAGTGCTTTCAGTTCTCTGATGGAATTTCTAGAAGCAGCTTGTATTTATGTAAAGTAATGGATTGGGTTTGGTCAATGCTCCCTAAACCTCACGTTTACTTCATACATGCTTTTTATGTATTTCTTAATTACTTACCTTTCTTAATGAAATGTTTTCATGGAAATAATGCTGCATGTTTTGCAACGGGGTGGTTAGGCAAAGAGGAAGGACACTGAGTTAGTGGCATTGGGGGTGAGTCTGCAGGACTGCTAGGGAATTTTGTAGTTACAGGCTTTTGTCTCAGATCCTTGATGGCCAGAGTGTACACACACCCCCCTCGGTGTGTACATGACTCTAAACTGCCTGAGCTGAATCTCCTCTTTTCCTCAAGTCATTGCTGAGAGCCCTGGGAGAAGCAACCTAGAGAGTGGATATGAAGATTGAGGGTTATTGTTAGTATCTGGACATACTGCAGGACAATCAGAAGGTCATAAAAGACAGGGCAAGGAGCAAGGCTATTGTGGCAGTAGTGGTTTAAGGTTAGTGATTTAGATGACCTACCCATCACTACAGTTAGTCAGATTTAATGTCTACATATCAATCTTTTGGCTCCAGGTCGGAGAAGTCATATTGAAAAGCCAGGATTTCATCAGGGCAGCAGTTTGTCACAAAAAAAAGCCCTGGGATGTAAGTGTCAGTGCAGCACTAGGCTCAAGGACATATCAATTCATCTTCTGTGCATTCCAACACAGGGAGGTTTTGGTTACCCTTTTTCAAACCCACACAGTAAACCAAAGTTGATTTTATGGATTAGGAGACTCTGAAATACTTGCTGAGGGTTTACCAAAGGTTCATTGATCCTGAAGTACAAAAACACATGACCCTATTTCAATTAAGATTATGAAAAATTTACATTTTTACTTTATGCAAAATGTATATAAGAAAGGAAAAGGAAAAAAAAAAAAAGGAAGGAAACCTTCCCTTTTTGTTCCTAAGTCCTATATTTGTCGATCACAGGAAGAACTCAGAATTGAACACTGGTTTCATCATGTTTCATTCCAAATCACTGATTTTTTTTTTTTTTTCCACTGAGGTATTTTCTTCATCAGTGAAGGGAAAGAAAAAAAAAGTGAAATATCTGTTCTCTTCACAAGATGAGTAAGAAAACAGACTTTCTTCTATTCCCTTTTCAGATGTTAATTTTTTTGCAGCACTTTCAGAAACAGGGAAAGACCCCAATTTATGTAGAATCCTGACACCCCAGGAATCACAGAATCATACCTGCCAATCACTGCCTTTGTGCCATCCTTGCTGTGCTGAAGTCCTATATACTGAGGGTATTTCTGTGTTTATGCACAGCATACTCAATGGGAATGGGCTGAAGACCTGCAAAGAGAAAGTCGAGGACCTTACATCCCCAGTATGAGAATTACAATAATCCTTATTCTTGCAGTTCTGCAAGTTGTTGGAATGATCTGTCTCTGGAGAAATGAAATATAAAACCTATTCATAAAATCCTTGTTTCCAAAGGAGCTAATTCAAATCTAGAAGCCTCTCAATCTGCAAAGGAAAGCACCACAAAATGATCTAATTGGTATGTGACAGATTTCATTTTATCTCAGCACTTTCATCAGTTTGTGAGTTTTCTTGGTTTTTTTTTGTTTTGTGTCAGTACCATTTTCAACCTCTTCTTCCCTTTTCTCTTTGAAGAGTAATATTCATCCACAGTTTGACCTTTTGCCAAAGAGCTTTGTAGTCTGTATGGCCTCTTCTCTCCCTCCTACTTTCTCTGGAGGGATAGCTCTCTGGGAAATGTATGGCTTCCTTCCCAAGCTATCCTTACTAAGACATGTGGAAGGTGCTGCAGGCATGTAAACTGGAATGTGTTTCACCCCATTGACAGTTTGTTGGTTTGGCATGTGAGAATCACCATTGATTTATTTCATTCAGTGTTCTGCCTCTGGCAGTGTCTTACAGCACACAGTGCCAAAAAGGAGATCATCCACAAGGCACCTGAACGATTGTTTTGTTCTGGATGAATAGATTCTTTAAATGTGAATATGAATATTGTTTTCGGTTATTTTGACTCATGCATCTATGGCTGCAGCATGCCTTAGAGTCCCTTGGCTGGGCTTCTTTTGTCTGAAATAGAAAAGATGAAGAGCTGGCCTTGCGTGGTGATGTAGGGTGTTCTGGAGACAGAATGAGATTCAAAGCTGTCCCATCATACAAGGAGTAAGGAGTGGAGCATCCTTGTGAGTCCTTCATGATCATGGCAATGGTATGAAAAGCACTTTTGACCAGTTAGGTTGGGAGCAGCACCAGTGCCTAGTATCATGTTGTAATTAATGTTGAGATTAAAGAAAGGAAACATCCAGATCCTTCTTTCTTTGGGGTATGTTGAAAAAATACAGGGCTTTATCTGCAATAAAATCTCTGTCCAGAACAAAACTGCTGTTAGCGTGTCTGTATTTGAAAACATTTCATGATCTCATGCAGCTGCACTTAAAAAGATATCCAAAACCAGACTAATAATTCATGAGCATTGCACCCAGTAATCACATATGGATTTTTCTGATTGCAAATTGAAGGTTGCTTGATGTTTACATACAAGTCAGGTTTTGATTTTTGGCCTCTTTTTTTTGCTGTTATTTAATCTTGTCATTTGTGGTCTTTTGGAGATAACATGGCTGCATGTTTTCAAATGTCAGAGCCAGAGGTGTTTATTTTTCAGCTGGAGGGTTGTTTTCTTTGTAAGGGTGGGGAGAGATGAGCGGAGGAGTTGACTAATTAAAAGTGATTTGTTTTCATGATCTGGATGAAGTGTTTTTTGCCAGATGCCTAAGATACCTCTGAGATTCAGGCAGAATTTTGTCGCATCATCCAGGAAATCCTTATCAAAACACAGCTTGGATCTCTGGCGGCACTGGGTGTATGGTTTGATAAGTGAGTCCTATTTTCCTGTCCCCACACCAGTCCTTTGTAGCAAAGGACATTTATTAAGGAAACAGATGGGGAAACATCAGTTATCTTTTGTGCCTTCTGTTTTCTATAAAGGCCAGCAAGACAAGGCAAGCTCAACCAAAATAATTGAAGGCTTCGTGGAATAAGTCAGGCAAGTCAGGGGAGAATAGATTCACTAACAGCTCCAGTAGCAGTATAGCTCCAGATAAAACAGAGTGTTTTTCACAGAGGTTAGTAAAAGAGCTCAAATTCTGAAAATTCAGAGACCTTATTTTTCAGAGGAATTTTGATTAATGAAATTGCTTTCTACAGGTGTGAGCTCTTGTGCTATTTTTACATGTAACTGGTATAAACCAAATCACAACAAAGGTGGTTTAAAAATAGAGGGCCTCAGAGGTGGTGAACCGCCACCTGCACCTTGCATGGACTTGTGGTCAGTAATTAGGAAAATCCTAAGAAAGTTTTCTTTAATCAGAATCATAAAAAGGAACAGTTTTGGTCTAATAAATAGTATTAATTCACGTGTAATGTGTTTCTATTTCTCTTAGTTTTCTCCTAACTAGATGATACAGGGAGGAAACTCCCTTATCCAACCTGTTTGTCACCATCATTGGCATAAAAATTAAGAATTCATTCATTTTCTGTGGCCTGCAGCAAATAGGTTGCTAGTTTAGGAATGGAAAGCTTCAAGGTGAGATGTAGGAAAAGTCTCTTTTCCCTAGATTTAGGTGATGGAAAGAGAGGAAATACTAAGCAAAGTCTTCTTAATTCAGAAAAAAAAAATATTTACAATGATGTGAAGCTGAACTGTAACAAATGTTTCAAAAATCTTGAAACTTTGGGCAAAATCCTCAGGCTGCTGTAAAGGTTGCTCTGCCTTTTTTTTTTTTTTTTTCTTTCTTGTTTTAGAAAGTAATTTGCAACAAATCTTGTTTGGCAAATGGCCTGAAATTGTGCCAGGGGAGGTTTAGGTTGGATACCAGGAAATGTTTCTTTCCTGCAAGAGTGGTCAGGCATTGGAATAAGTTGTTCAGGGATGTGGTGGATCACTGCCTCTGGAGGTGTTAAAAAAAGTCTGTGGACATGGCACTTTGGGACATGGTTTAGTGGGCATGAAGGTGTTGGGTTGATGGCTGGACTTGATGCTCTTAGAGGTCTTTTCCAACTGAAGCAATTCTCTAATTCTGTGAAAACTTACAAGGCTAGTTAGCCACAAAGTCTTGTCTATCTTGCCCACCACTTGTCATTTCAGTGACCTCTGGTATTTTCAAAGCAGAATTTCTTCTGTTTAGTGTAAGCTCTGCATCGTTGCCCAAAGTTGCTCCACTAGTGCCAGCTTCTCTTTCCTTTTTAATAACATGTAGTTTTTTTGCTGGTCACCATTCAGTGATTGGCAGGTGGCTGATGAAGCACTCACTGGACTTTTCCATCTGCTGTTCCATTCTTTCTATCCAGGCCTCATAAGGCATGTATTTCTCCTCAATCATTGCCCTTCAAGCTTGCAAGAAACTTTTTCTCTTTTTTGTTCCAGTTTGCATGATGTTGCACTAATCTACTGTGTCTGAGGGATACTTTTCCACTGGAAAATACACTCAATGATTTGTTTCTATTGTAGTGACAGTTCTGAAGGGGGTCAGTCCTATAGCAGTTACTAAGTGTGTCATCTCTTGGTCCCATGGCAGCTAATGTTCATCCCATTAAAGGGCTAATTAAAATAAGGAAGTATTTATGTTTTGGATGGCTTTTCAGCAGCAGAAACACCATCATCTTATTAGACATGCACCTCACAGTCTTCAATTTTTTCAATGCGTATTATTAAAGCAAGGTAATAATAGAGGTAGCAGATGTTTATTAGAAACAGGTAAATGTCTCTTCTTGTTCTTGATAATGAAAAGAAAGTGCCACCTAACAGTTGTCTTTAGTGTGAACAAAGGCTGTATTTCACTTGTTAAAGACTCTCAAGAGGATTGAGGAGACATCAGCTAATCTTCACACCAGAGCATTCAACTCAGGTGAATTTTGGTGTCTCTCCTTCTTGTTCTTCAGCTCCTTATTTGTAAAATTAAGATAGTGGTGTTTCATGTCCATTTGCAAGAATCTGTGGGTAAAACACGCAGTAACAGACTTCCAGAATTCTTTGTTTGCTTCTTTGGGTGTTTATTTAGGTTTGTTAATGGGCACAGAACAGCAGGCAAAAGTTACCTGTTTCAAAGAACAGATAAATCCAAACAGAGGCCGAGGTTTCTTGTGGTCTCATTTTACCCACAAATATTGGACTTGTGCCTCAGCTTTGCCCACTGTATCTTGACAATGTGAGTGGAGCCTTTTATAGTATTTTTCATAATGTTGGGGGCTAGTGTTGTTCAAGGTTATATAACACAGGCCATGAGATTAAAGTGGAAACAAATGGATGGGAATTTGTAAATAAGGAATTGATTTCATTTCATATTGTCCTAATTCTTGGTCTTTCCCATTAGCCACTAGAGAGCAGCTTTTTACAGGACCTAAGAGACTACTGTCCTACAATGTTACTGAAATTTAAAAGGGGAATAAAATAATGGTATTTAAAGTCATTTTATAAGTTTAGGCAATGTGAATTTAGATCATATTGGTTTTGTTCCTGACCCAGTGTAAGTACTTCCAAAAGACTGAAGGCATAATATCCTGTGACTTAAACATGAACATACATATTCCTGTATGCTGTCAGTGGGTATGATTTTTTTAATATGATTTGTGATTCTGCAGTAATTTAATTGCAACTTACATTGGAACAAAACCAAAATCAAAACCCCCAAACCTGTAAGCTGCTTTGAATGGAAGATAAAAACCAAGTTGTTTTGGATGAGAACAAAAGGATCACTTAAGTACAGAAACTTGCCTCAAGTGGCAGCTGGTAGCAGCTGCCTGGTGAGCAACGAAGGACCTTGTACAATGTGGCTGATGTGGCTGTTCCTTCAGTTTACCCTTTCAGCAATTGGTAATCATGAGATGTAAAACCAAAGGCTGTGACCAGACCATTGTTTTTAACTGCTCTCTATAGACTGGTTTTCTGTAAGATTCTCTAATTTTTTTTTTTTCTCTCTAAGTCACCAGGGTCTGTGGCAGTGTTTTTCCCAGTTTCATTATTCACCCTGTGAAAATATTTGTTGTTGTTGTTGTTTTCAGTTTTCCTCACATCATTGCACCTGACTGCCTCTGTTGCTGGCACTAGGAGAAATAATAGAACTGGTTCCCTACTTATTTACTTGATAGAAACTTTGATTTTAAAGACCTTTTCATATTCCCCTACAGCTCTCTCTTTACTGACTTCAAGAGTCCCAATTGGTAGAAATCCTCCATCCTTCTGATCATCCCTCTTATATATATTTTTTTTTATTCTTTTGCAGTTTTACTGTATCTATTACTGCAGGTGTTGTGCTTTTTCCAATAGTGCAATTCTCTCTTTCATTGTCCATTCCTTCCTAATGATTTCTAAAATGAGAGTTTGTTTATCATCAAGCTGACATTTGATGCTAAATCTGGGGAATAATTTTATTTCCTGAGTAGCAATGGTTAATTTGGAGCCATTCACTGTGTATGTTAAATATTATTTCCCAGGGAGAGACATTATTTTGCAATTATCAGGCATCTGCCATTTTGATGCCTAGTCATTCAAAGTTGTGGTATCCTTTGCAACGAGTTGCTGTCAGTTTTAGTGTTGTCTGTCTTGCAAATTTGGATAGCCAGAAAACTTCAGCACTTCCACATAACCTCTTCAGACAGCACACTTTCTTCAGGTGTTCAGTGTTGCTGAAGCTTTATGAAAGAACAGGGAGCTTTGGTTACTGATTCTTAACATCCTTGAGCAAAAGTAGTGTTGCTTCTCACACAACAAATTATATTCATCAAAGTATTTTCCCCATCCAGTCTAATTTAGCCTGCAATACATGAAGGGAAGTAAGTGGTTGAGTGGCATTTGACCAAATTTGTATTCCCTCACACTGACTGTTTATAGGACATTAGCTGGCATCACCTCTGGTTCCTGATCTCCTCTTACAAGGGTGGAAGAGAAAGACCAGTGTATAACAATGCTGAAAACTAATCTTTAAAGACTTTTGACTTTAGAGATGACACTGATACACAAAATAAAATGTACATGAAAGGTTTAAATAAGATAGGAACTAATAATTAGGCAAAGTCAATGAAATCTAAAGTTCCAAGAGACTTCATCCTGAAATCAGGTTTTAAACCTTGTGGTAATACACCTAGGCAGTGTTAAAAAAAAATTGTCTCACTCCCACGGGGATCTGTAGCAATTCCTGGGACAGCCAACAGCCTGACACTTTATTCATGGACTATCAGCCATATCAATTAGTTTCAGATTAAACGAATGGATCAGACTCAGTTTCTCCCACCTGGGTGCCTGCACTTAGCTGGATCAGATCTCCCTCTGGTGCTCTTCAGACATATATTCTTTCACTGTGTCCATCAGAAATTTGGTGGAGGTCTAGTGCCTAAAACTCAGACAGAAGTTAAATCCCAGGCAGATTGGACCCTGCCTCTGCTTTCTGAATAGAAGTTCTGTCTGGGATGGACCAGTGTTTTCTTTCCTTGGAAGGTAGAGTCATTATATGGAGAAGGTTTATTTGCTTAGCTGTAAGGGGTTTATGTTTACTTATGTGGTGAAACCTACTTCTGGGCAGGAGGTGAATAAAGGAGTTGGTCAGAGTTTAGCTGCATTCATCATAGCAGGGAGGGCAGTTATACCTAAGGGAAGAGGGCTGTGCAGGAAGCAGTTGCTCTTACCTCAGCTTCTCACAAACTCAGAACATGAACATCACTTCAAAAATGTCCTAGGTACTGGCAGCCATTGGCAGCTCCTGTCAGAAATCTGCTGGCACTTTGGTCAGTTGTCCACAATACAAAGATGTCTGTACTCTGAAGTTTTAACTTTTTGGCATGATTTTCTGTGGATAGTGAGATAAATGAAGGGAAAATTTGATGACTCTTGGTTTTAATACATATTTTCCCAGATGTGCACAGGTTTAATCGCTTTCTTCTCTCCAGTGCAGAATCACTTGTCAATAGCAGAGCATTTTGAGTGGATATTGATCCTTTCTTTCCTTGGCTTTGGTAACAGAGCAGCAGAGGTGAAAGGGGTTGACTCTGCTTTGGTTATTTTTTTTACTGTTCAGAAAGAAGGCAGCTCTCATTAATGTGAGTTCCTTTTCCACCTAACTATACTGTTTCAAAGGAGGTCATATGATTGCATCTTCATGATAAATGGAGTTCCAATCAGTCATTGGAGTATGTTATTGAGCTAGAGATAAACCACAGGGTGAACCATTAGCCCAGTCAAAACAGTGCAGTGGAACACAAAGGAAGAACCAGCAGATGCAGCTTTCATTGCATGAAGGTGTGCTCTTGCTTTAGCAGAGAAGCAGCACACACAGTATTATCAGATTATCTTTTCTTAAGTTAAAAATACTCTTGCTAGAGAGGTCACCTATACCACTCAAATGCACAGGAATTTGGTCTTATGTAAACGTCTTTTTTTTTTTTTCCTATTGTTTCATCAATAATAAGAGTCTGCTTTGAAAAAGACATTGTAGTTACCCTCAAATAATTGTATTAAAAGCTACTCTCTAGCAAGGGTTAGAAAGTCAGTAGACATGCATCATTTAAAACACTGACTAATATGATTATAGGAAAAAAGTTCCATTGCTTGATTTTTTTTTTTTTTTACAGCCTCATGTAAGATACCATGCATTATGAAATTAAATGGAACACTGTGAGCTGCCTTCTCCTAGTCTGAGCCCCACTCAAGTGGTCAAAACCAATTATAAACACCTCTTTTTGGAGAAGTCATGATTGGGGGTTTGTATCAATTTGAGGAGGTCACTTACTAACAAACTAAAGCATTTTAAATGGCTACATTTAAGCAACTAGCCTAAATCTGTCAGTTCTTATATATATATACACACACACACACCCTTTTCTGGCTAAACATGATAGAAGAGTCTGGCTCAGGCAATTTAATTTCCCCTTCATAGCCTGTTGCAAGACTTGTGATTATTTCTTACAACAAAATATTCAGTGCAACAAATTAGTAGATTCTGCTATGTTGGTTGGGCTGCATTCCAACTCCTGCCTTAGTGATGCTGGCTGCCTTCAGCACTGCCAGCACAATAATTATTGCTGAGTTTTCTAGACCTCATCAAACAAGCAAGGTGATCACCCCCTTGGAACAGCTGGGGATATGAGGTATGGAAAAGCAGAAAGAAATTGCTGCAGCTCTGTAGTATCATGCCATCAAGTGCCACTTGAATGATGGCAGGTATTGGCAGGGGTAGGGCTCTGCTGGAGGAGGGCTTGCAGCAGTTCTAGATTATAGCTTTTGCTGCTTCCAAGGAAGCTTGCTGTGGGCACTGAATTAAAGAAAGCAGATTGGAAGGGGGCAAAAACGAATATTTGAAGGCAAATGTAGAAAGGGAGATTTTTGCTTTACTGTATGTGATTGGCTCTTTCATAAAGCAAAAGCTTCCACAAACAGCATGATGTCCTCTGTGCAGCTTTGTTAGGCAGCCCTTTCCAACCACCATCACATAGTGAAGGTACCAATTGGTGTCAGCAAACTGGAGGTATGCTTGCTCCAGTACAGAGAAGTATGCTCCTATTTATCAGTGGTTTACCATATGAAGTGTAGTAGCAAGGTAAAAAGAATCCAATCTTGGGTATTTAACAATATTGTCATCTTCAAAATAACCTGCTGAGAGTCTGCTCTTGTGCTTGAGTGCCTATTTTGGATAAACAAATGAGTTTATTCCAGGATACTCAACACTGACCTTTACACAAAATAAACACCCGGCAAAAATCAGAGTTTCGCTTCAAATTAGCTGATCTAAATTATCTCTCTGTAAATCAGAGAAACATTGACTGCAGTAAACATTTATGCAAATAAGAATGCCCATTATATGCCTATTAATATCTTTGTTTCCTTCACTGCTTCTCCCTTTTGTTGAAATGTTTTGATTTTGATCCAACCACGTTTTTTTTTTTTTTTTTTTGGGCAATCTACTCACACAGAAATGGAATATTTTGACACCATTCTCTTCACTGGGATGCAGTGGACCTCTTAGCACTGTGGAATACAGCAAGCATTCATCATTGAGTCTTGTGTCAGAGCTTTGTAGCCATCCTTTTCCTTGTCCCTCACATTTTTAACTTCTCCATCTTAACAGGCAAAGTTCTACTTAGTGGTTCACTTTCTCTCAAGCTCAAACTTTATTGTAGTACTCTTTTTTTTCCACTATTTGTTACCTTGTAGGTTGGTAGAGCTTGGCTGCAAATAGATATTTCAGAAACAATGTTACTTAAGGAGATATTTGTATGCAGCCTTGAATTGGTGTACTAAAATGAGGTCAACATGGAGTATTAGTATATTAGTCATTACAGACTAGCTTTTCATACATTACATTTGTCATCAGGCCTGGGGAAAGAGAATGGCCAGTCTGCATTTAATTTTATTATCACTTTAATGCTGGAAGAGACAACAGAATAAGAATGTAATCTGTACTTATGTGTATTATAGAGCCTGTGCTTTCCAGGGGCAGGTGCTGGATTTTGTGTTTGTTGAAAACAGAAAGCTTAGGGTCCCACTCATTTAGACATCCTATTTCAGAAAACCAGGGGAAAAAAAAAAAAAAAAAAAACCCCAAACAAACAACAAACCAACCAACCAAACACACCCACAGCAACAACAAAACCCCACCCAACCAAAATCCCAAACACTTCATGTTTATGTCAAAATATCTCATGGGATCTGTTTAAAGGTGATGTCTGAATGATGCTGTCTAGCTGTCTGTAGGGCTTGGAATGGAGACACCTGCTCCAACTGCTTAATGACATAAAGTTTTCCTGTAATGAGTGACAGGATATGCTGCCTTCCCTCCCCACCCCCACCCTCCCCCCCCCCCTTTTTTTTTTTCTTATAATCACATTCCAAAGCAGATTGAATATAAAGAGAAAAATACTGAAAATTGCTGCAAATTGGCTGCCTCTAATCGATAATTTTTGACTTGAATCAACAATCTTGGTCTAGCCTCTAAGCATACTCCATTTTCTTTACAAAAAATAAAGCTTTGCCCTTAAGATAGAAATTTCCTATTGTAGACCTGGGTTGTAGACAACAATCGATGTAATTTAGCTGTGGTTGAACTGGAAGGTGCTGGACCTGGATCACTGGAAAATGAGATGTGAGACTTTTTGCTTGTCCTTGGAACTCTAGTGCAGAGACCAGATGACAAGTCTGACTCTTAAAGATTGGTGCAGAAAAGATGCATTGCTGCCTTCAGCACTGGTTGGAGTTCCCCAAAGACTAATGGCTTTATATTCAGGTTATAAGCAAAGTTTAACAGCTAGAAACTTACTCTGACTGTAACTGATGTCAATTATCTCTCTCTCATAAAGTGACCTGCATAGTTTAAATGCCAATTTTTAGGGTATGCCAAGGCATGAAAACATAGTAGGTGCTTCATGTATTCTGTGTAAGGATAATGACTATTCCCTCAGGAGCATCTTAAGAGAGAGATTTCTGTAAGGTCAGACAAAGTCAGCATTCTGCCTATCCAGGTTTATTTGTGGAATAAGGAGCCCTCTGTGCATTACGGTTCAGACATGGATTAGTTGTCACTCTCTCGTTTTGTGGACAGTCTTATCCATCTGAATACAAGTAAAAGCACCACACTGACTCCACGCTGGCTATTTTCACTTGACCTAGTCCTCTGATACTGAATCCCCAGTTTTTATTTTTGCAAAACTCAGTCCTGATGAGGCAGTGAATGATCCCTGCCAATAGTACTCAGAATTATTTGGCTAATGAGGTTTCTTGCAGGTGTGCCTTTCCTGCTGAGGAGCAGAGACTGATTGTTGTTGCAAGTAGTTTTTTTTGTTTTGTTTTCTAAGAGATTAGACTACATTCTCTTTTTGATTGAAGAAACATACACAGAAGATAGTTTCAGTACCTCAGGTTAAGATAGACTAGATACATCTTCTTGTCAACTCCATAACCACATCATCACATCATTGCTGAGTTTACAAACATAATGTACCTTAATTTGCATCACTGTAGTTGTATCGTTGTGAATGAAAGTGAGATCTGTTTTGTTGCCCAATCTTTCCATAAAGACACAGACAATTTGAAAGTATTAGATAAGGCTAATCTTTCAGAATGCTCTCTGAATGCTTGATTTTTGCCTTCGAGCTTTACTGCAGGAAAATTCCAACTGTGCAGTTGGAAAGTAGAGCTAAAGTTGTACTTTTGTGTTCAGAACTGGCTCAAGGCTTTTCAGTACTGCTAGTAAAATTGATTTTTGTCACCTTAAAGATGAGGTGTGGGATCCAGGGCTTCAATGCTCTTACTAGAAGAATGTAAAGGAAAGAGAGAGGAGTAGGGAAGAGAGGTAGAAGAGAGCCTTTGAGAGTCTTGTCTTGATCTTCCTGTTGTCAGTGGCAGAATGGGAAAAGGTGGGATTGAGCATGTTGGAAGTGTTAAAATCTATTCCCACCAGTGGTCACTAACCCATCTATTATGATCATTATCTTGTTGTTATTTTGAGTTATTAGCAAAGGTGAATTCGATCCTTTACAACAAAACAAACACAAACCTACAAACCCCCCCCAAAACAAATAAAGAAAAAACAGAACCAAAACACAACAACAACAAAAAAGCCAAAGCCAACCAACCAAAAAAAACCCCCAACAACCCACCAACAAATCCAACCTATAGATGCAATTATTTCTACCCTTTGCGTAGCTATGTAAAAGTGTCCTGAATCCAATTTGCTCCACATCTCAAAATTGTGCATATCTTAGGTGCAACACTTACTTCATTTCTTTTTCTTTTTTTTTTTAAATCATGATTCTAGCAATATGATTCCTGTAAGGTTATTCTAAAAAAAAATATATATATATATATATATATAGTGTTTTTAGGGAGCAGTCTTAAAAATATCAAAATTTTCAGTGTCAAATTTGAGACTTCCCCCATTTTTTTTCCCATCATTTGTCTCTTTCATGGGTATTGACATTTCATAACATTTGAGGAGAAAATATTTTGCAAGAACAGAACTTGTTAATCAAACATTTTGCCAGCAATTTCTTCTTATTGTTTTTTTTTTTCTACCTACTCACACAGGAGTTGATTCTTTCAGGAAAGTACTTGGAAGACAGGGGTTTGATTTTGTTACTGTTTGAGTCAGTGGGTCTCCATGAGTGGCTGGTGGAGTCTAAATGTTTATAAATCATGAATATAATGCCCTGAAGATGTATTCAATGCACAGTAAATCATTTTGATTTAAACCCCAACTGTCAGCTTCACCAGCTCAGATTTGGCTAGAACCTTTCTTATTTTCATGTCTCGAGTAATAATGACTGAAGTGTTATTTGGATAAATTCTGCTTCTCATTACCGCATAGCAGAAAACCTACTGCAGAAAGCTTGTATTTACCAGGGTTTTATTATTACTATATTCAGTCTGAGAAGGCAGCAGCTGAGCTTTAGAATGCACTCTGTACCTGTGGAGAGCCCTGTTGTCCTCAGCAGGTCACAACAGAAATCCACTTGTGCACAATATGATGCAGGGATGTGGTCCTACACAGGATTTTTGAAAACTGTGATTACCTTCTTATCAAGTATGGGGAAGGTCTGTTCCTGCTCTCAGCAGCATCAAATGGATTAAGGACAGGGGCTTAGTGTTGTATATGTGAATCCTTTAAAGAACCAGTGGACAAGTGGAAACTAATTCCTTCTTGGTTTTAACTTGAATTACCTGTGCTTGTGATGGCTTTTGGTCCATATGCTGATGAGAAGAACATCATTGTGCTCACAGCTCCTCACAGAACTTCATTTTAGTTTTGCCTTTCCTAATAAAAATTAAATTCCTTTTTTTGTCTGGTTTTTGGTTTTTTTGTGTGTGGTTTTTTTTTTTTTTTTTTTTTGTTGTTGTTGTTGTTGTTGTTTCCCCTCTCTCCTGCAGTAAAGGACTTAACTCACATGCACAGGCACACTTGAGGGTGTGTAGGTGTATTTTGTATGGATTTGACCTTCAAAATATTATTGTTTGTTTTTCTGCTGGCTAACTGTGGATAATTTATTGAGTAACTGGGCCATCTTCACAGAACTTGAATTTAGTTTTGCCTTTCCTAATGCAAATTAAATTCTTTTTTGTTTGGTTTAGTTTGTGGTTTTTTGTTGTTGTTGGGTTTTTTTTGTTGTTGTTGGGTTTTTTTTGTTGTTGTTGTTCTTTCCCCTCTCTCCTGCAGTAAAGGACTTAACTCACATGCACAGGCACACTTGCAGATGTGTAGGTGTATTTTGTATGGATTTGACTTTCAAAATATTATTCTGTTTTTTTTTTTTTTTTTTTCTGCTGGGTTACTGGGGAGAATTTGTTGAGTAACTGGGCCATCTATCTCAGGATACTATCTGAAATTTTGATGAAAAAATTAAATGAACCTCTCTAAGAAATGGCACAAATGCATGCACTCTGCCTCAAAATGATGGAAGTGCTGGGGGAGGGTTGGCTGGGAATGTTGTGTGTGATGCAGGTAGGCTTTAGCATTAGAATTCTTTCATAAGCCACAGGCATTTACTGGGCTCTTTCTGGCTTTCTCTGCCACAGAACCAAGAACTGAAATTCGTTCAAAAACTTGACATCTACTTTAAAACCAGAGGCAAATGATTAGAAGCTGTGGGTATCTGAGGCAACACGATTGAGCTGAAAGGGACTTACTGAGTTACTGATTACAGTTTAATTTCTGTAGCTCATTCTTTAGCCTACACCAGTCATGATATAAACCACAGGTGCCTAATTCTGCTTCTCTACAATTTAAGCTAATACCCTCTTCTTCCTACACAGGCCCCAGTGTGCTGGGTGCTTGTATGATGTCCAAGAGCCCTGGCTGGGGGGAGCTGTGCATACCTGCTTGTGTGCACTTCTATCCATGCAGAGTTTTGATTCTCTGTCGTTGTGAACTAGTCGTGGTTGAGTTTCTTCTCAAGGAGCTTCCTGAGGAAAGGCACTTTGTCATTTTCCATTTGGGGATTTGTGTTATAAATCATCTTTTGACTGGTTTCTCCTTTGTGGTTCCTGTCTGAAATTTTATATGCTCTATCATATACTCTAAAGAAGCAGCTCAAAATGTTTTTCTCTATCCGCTGAAAATTCAGTTCTTGCATCCCTCAAGGTCAGTAGCAACTTAACCTATTAACAACCAGCCTCTGAGAAGAATCTGGAAATACTTTGAGCTATTCTGACTTCACAGAATGTTAGGGATTGGAAGGGACCTTGAAAGATCATCCAGTCCAACCCCATTGCCAGAGCAGGCTCACCTAGAGTAAGTCACATAGGAACAGATGCAGGCAGGTTTTGAATATCTTCAGAGAAGTAGACTCCACAACCTCTCTGGGCAGCCTGCTCCACTGTTTTGTTACACACAGTGAAAAGCTTTTTCCTTAGGTTCATGTGGAACCTGGCTCCATCTTCCTGATGTCCTCCTCTTCTCCAAGCTAAAGGACCCCAGTTCCCTCAGCCTTTCCTCAGAAGGGAGATGTTCCACTCCCTTCTGAGGAAAAGAAGGGAGTCATCCTTGTGTCTCTGTACTGGACTCTTTCAAGCAGTTCCTGAGGTCCTTCTTGAACTGAGGAGCCCAGAACTGGACACAACATTCCAAATATGGCCTCAGCAAGGCAAAGTGGAGAGGGAGCACCACCTCTCTCAACCTACTAACCCCAGCCCTTCTAACACACCCCAGGATGCCTTTTGCCTTCTCAGCCACAAGCGCACATTGCCTGCTCGTAGTCATCCTTCTGTTCATCAGGGCTCCCAGGTCCTTTCCCCTAGGCTGCTTTCCAACAGGTCAGTCCCCTGTGTCACTCATAGCAAAATATCACAGGGCTACACTTTAAGGTGGAAGTAAGGAACAGAGAAGTACAACGGTATTGTTTGTAAGGTTATTGAGAGACAGTGAAGAGACAACTAAATATGACTTGATAGTATACAGGCTTGGTTTATTTTGTATTTATTTTTAAAACAGTAGATGTCTGGGAAAAAAATGCATTAGTAAAAATGATTCACTGTAATTACACTGAAATCTTCTGTAATTTTATTAGTGATTACATAAGATAATCTGTCTATGATATTCTATGTATTTGGAAGCCTATTAAGGCAATGTGGTGGATGTTTATTTTCTAACATTAGGAACTGATTTTTCCATAACCTTATATTTTGGGTTCACTGTGTTATTAAAATGGAGTTAAATTAAAGCATATTTTTCTTTTCTTACCTTAGTGTGCATTTGCATCCAAAGCATCCATTTTTCCTCTCTTCTGTTCTCATTTTAAACTCATGCTTCGAGAAGAAGAAGAAAGGAAATGGGCTATTCTTTATCTATTCCTAGACTTTAGTATTTTTTTATCAGTCCTTTCCTTTCTCTCTAAAATGTTCAGGAAACATCATTAAACATTGAAGCACTGGATATGATTTGGAGAAAGAAGTGCAGTTGTTTAAGTTAGACTTTAAAGTTTTTGAAGTAAAGAGGAAAAAAACCCACAACTTTCAAAATCAGGTCTATGTTTTCTCTTACTACATAGGGAACTCTCTTGTGATTCAGGCATCTGTGGAAGAGGAGGAAGCTACATAATACTGTTTTTAATAGATTTTGTCAGTATTTTGTCCTACTTTTAACTTTTCTCCTTTTAGAAACACAGATGCAATGAGAATTCCTTTTTTGAGTAACTACACGGAGAAAGTCAGTGTAATTTTCTCCGTCTGAATGTGACTTATTTTTATTTCCTCCCTACCTTCATTTCTTCAGGAAGTAGAAACAAAGGTATAGTTCTGACCTGTATTATTCCATTTGATAAATCTGTGATACACTGTGGTAGTCTCATCTTCTAAAGAACAGCAGCTGCATTTTCCACAGCATTTTATTTCTGCATATCACCATGAACAAGTTTTGGTAGAACTGCTGCATGTTTCTCAGAGAAAAAAAAAGAAAAAGCAACCCTCCAACACAACCCAACCCAAACCAAAATGTGCTTCATGCATGGTAGTGTGTTTTCCTTTAAACCTGAAGTTGCAGCAGGTATATTAGGCTTTCTACTTTTCTTTTTAATATAATTGACTGCCATAATGCAATTTTCCTCTGTAATTAGCATACTCACCTGTATGATTTCCTACTGATTGAATGATTTGCATCACCCCATGTGTGTTTTTGCTTGCTGAATCCCTACTGTTACTCTACTAGAAGCTTGTGGAGTCTAGACTGGGTTTGCTACTGGTTTGCTATTCTCATTTGCTGTTTGTTAAGCTGGCGAAAATAAGAACTCTGTGCTCAGAGGGAGCATTTTCTTTTTTACCTGTTTAACAGCACCTCAGGTGTAGCAGTTCTTTTGTTGATACCCCTAATAGACTTCACACAGACCTACATAATACTGCTTTATGCCACATGTTGATCTTTTTATAGAAGTGACTGAGTTAGTAGTCAAGGAATTATTTCTTAATGATTAACTTAGAAGCAGAGGCAGTCTGAGAATTCATGAAGTTCCTAATACAACTTGGCCTTCCTTTACTTTCTTCTTTGCATTGTCACCATTAGAATATTGTGTCTTAGGATCCTGGGAACTCTTTCATGGTGTTACTTTGCTAGGGGGAGGTGTAAGAGAGTAGAAATTCATTCTTGCATAACATAGGACCAGAATCTCTTACTGTCAATGCAGCTGCAGAATAAAATACCAAGACTGGCTATAAACTGGGTGCCCTGTGTGAAAAGATTCTTTGTTTTCGAGAGGAATTTTATGGTTGACATGAAACCCTGAACTTTCCCAGGGTTCTTCTCACAATCCATATCTTAAAGTTCAACATATGCCAGCAAATAATTCATAATTAACACTCTATACATTTGCAGTGCTGGTATTAGTGTAGGCTGCCTTTTGAATGGCAAATTTTCTCCTTTAACTTCAGAAAGAAAGGTGTTGGTGTGGCAGTGGACGGCATTGTGAAATTCTCCCATGGTTGTGTCATGCCAAAACAGTGAAGAATAGAAGTTAATTACTCGTTTGGTGCTTGATCATAAAGGAGCTTTTGGTTTTGTTTTGTTTTTTAATGCAGTGTGTGGCAGATACACCAAATTCAATTTATTTACACCATAATATAAGCTGAATAAACACTCACCTCTCATGTAATGAAACTTTATGAAGAAACTGCCTGCCTTTTCTTTGTGTGTCTGCTGTTGGTGTAGTTGATTTTGTCTCTATCTAAATTGACTACAGCCTTACATTGCTTTCTCATATTCACATCAGTATTGCTTTTGTTCAAAACATGCTATTTTGCCTGTGGTTTGGGATCCAGTGCTGTATTTTGATATTATATCCAAACAACAGTTAAAGGGGTGCCTGCTGTTTGAGATCTGAAATTATTTCTACTGATTCTGGTGGAATTGTAGTTTTCTGTTTTCTGAGCTAGCTGCTTGGAATGGTGTTGCTTGAAAGCAGTCATCAACAGCCCAAGGTTATCCATTTAATCCAATTTTTAAAATTAAATATCTGGATTTTTGAGTAACAGCTTAGACTTTGGCTTATATGTGTGGTAGTGGAGGAAGTAGAGTCATTATCACTAGAGGCAGGTCAAAAAGTTGCATGCTTTTAGTTACAGGTAAAAGCCCACTGGCAGAATAGCTGGGCATAGAGGGAAGAGAAAAAAAAAAATCAATAAGAAGGGGAATAATGGAAGTAAAAAGACAAGACTAGGCTGAAAGGTGGTGTTTGTGAATGGAAGCAAAGCAGCTGAGAGGTCATAAGCCTCCCACTTCTTTTCAGCACTGATACCCTGGAACATGATAGCATTTCCTGGTGTGTATAACAAACAAAATGATTTGTGTACAACAAACTGATTTGTGTTTCTCCTCCTGCAAACAAACCATCCTAGTGAACAGTTTAGCATCTTGGTCAGGTTGCCCACATGAATATTTTAGTTAACTGGATATAACTCAGTAAACTGTCAGTGAGAAATGCAGCTTTCATTAAAACAAGAAGGTGAGACATTGCAAACTCATTTCATTTTACTGCTGACTGAAGTGGTTTTGTTGCTTTGTTTTGTTTTTAACTCAGGGCAATTATTTTGTATATGGGAAGGGGACATGCCCTAATAGATGTTTTTGGATCCGTTCTAATCTATTCATGCTTTTTTCTTTTTACTCCTAGGTTACTGTGCTTGAGAGGCAAATATTTGACTTCCTTGGTTATCAGTGGGCACCCATCCTGGCAAATTTTATACACATTATTATAGTCATACTTGGCTTGTTTGGAACCATCCAGTATAGACCTCGATACATAACAGGAGTGAGTATCTAATTTTATTTTTATTTTAGATGTGCATGTTGGGGGTGGGGGGAAGGAGGGAAGGCATTCCAAATTCTATTTCTTATAAATAGAAACCCTTTTCTTGAACTTTCTTCCATAATATTTTGCTTCTTATGCTTTTGAGCCATTTGCAAACCTGAGGTGTTAACCATAATTGGAAGTCAGGATGATCACAGACTACATGACAACATGAACTTCGAAGAAGTGAAGTCACTTTAAAGAATTGCAACATCTTCAGGGTTACAGGGATTTAGAGCTAGGATAAATGCTAGTCATAACTTAACCAGATATGCTGGACTTCCCCAACAGATCCTTAATTTATCGTAGTTACTCATCATTGTTATTAACTATCGTTGCTGGAGTGCCTATTATGTAGATCCATCCTAGAAATTAGAGTCCAAGTTGAAAATGAAGTATGAGAATATGGTAAGAAATGCAGATTTGATGGTTGTGAACTGAGGGCCCCAGAATAAAAGGAAAGATTTAGACCTTTGTTTTTAATCTTTTTTTTTTTTCTCCCCTTATTCAGCTACCCCTCATACACAAACTCAGGGTTGCTCTACTGTGCAGCACAACACAGTATTGTTGAAATCCTCATTTCATACTTTGGTTTTGTTTTGTTTTGTTTTCTTTGTAGGTCTATAAAGATAAAATAACAAATCTGAAAGTGGTCTTTTCTTTTGTTAAAAGTAGATTTGCATCATAATATTTCTCTCCAAATTGACTGCTAATTCAGGTAAATTGTGTATTTTTCATAACAGCAAGGGAAAAGATTTGCCCATTCAGAGCCATACTTTAAACCACATGAAAATAACTCCACTGAATTTATACCCACTTCTGCAGAGTCTCTTTTCTCTTATACAAGTCATGACTCAGGAGAGAGAAAGGTTTTGCTTGTACCCCTGTGCTACATCCATATTGCAGCAGTGTGATGTTAACAGTACTATGTTAGCATTTATGTCTGTTTCTTTTATTTCCTATATGCAGAAAATGTCTGCATAATGCCTTTATGTGTGCACACAATTTAATACATTGCAGAAGATGTATTATCAACACTGAAAAATATATTGCAAGCCTTTAAATATTTAGAGTGTTTCTTTCAAGTTGCAGCCCTGGGAGTCATGTGAATGTGAACTGAAATGTTATTCTTCCATTTCTAGTGTTTTTGACCAGTATATAAAGCTTGAAAACATGAATAAAAAGTTCAAGCAAGTGTCAGTTAAATAAAAAGAGTAAGAAATTCTATCCAAAGACTATTCCAAGGCATCAAACCAAGGATAAACATGCAATGCTTAGCTAAGCTAAATAAAATGCTAGATTTAAAGGGCCTTTTCAACTGTTTAGAAAATTAATTACCTGCTAGAATGATGAGCTCATTGTGAATGGGGAAGAATACCAGCCTTATAAATAGATACCACTCACATGATTTTTCTGGATGGTAGGGTTTGTGCCATCCCATCCTACTAATTTTCACACTTATCCCTTTTCTTAGAGCTCACCCTCAATCTGTAGCCCATCTGGCTCTGTGGGTTTACCTCCCTGCATCTTCTTAGCGGATTGGCTAGAAGCAATCTAAGATCAAATAGTTTGTCTTGCTCAGGTTTGGTAACAGACATCTAAATCTGCCATCTCTCACAGACTGCTTAGATAAGGAAACAATGATGAAACTTGATCCTTGATTTAGCTGGATCAGGGGAGGACTGCTGTGTTTTGTTGGTTTGTTTTTTTTTTTTTTTTTCATTTATTCTCCTGCTCTCTTTGGGGAGTATCTAAAGTCAGGATGAGAGAAATGGTACTGGTCACTAAAGGGAAAGAGGAGAGAATTACATCCTTTTATTCACTTCTACTGGGCCCAGGTAGGCACCTTGGTGAAGCTTAGCAAAACTCAAGTGAGTGTTGTCTGACATCAGGTGTAAAGTTATGAATTCAAAGACAGCTTTGAGGGACAACAGTCTATAAGCCTGCAAGGGTGTAGCTATTAGGTTTGCAGGTGAGTGGATGTAAATACTCAGCCTTTGATAGACTGATGCTTGCAGAATCTATCTGGAGTGAACTCTGTAGGACCTTTAATTCAGTCACATTGGTACCCCCAAGTATAGCTTCTTCGACGAGACTACAATAAATTCCCTTTTTACTGGGCATGCTTCGTAAAGGATATCACAAAAATGTTTTCTAGAGGTTGTGAATCATAGGTTAAAGAGAGCAGAAGGGTTTTAAGGTGAGATTTAAAGAAATGATTTAGTGACTTAGGGAGAAGAGGAAATAAGTTTTAGACAGATGGGATACCACAAGTCAAAGTGTGTCCTTGAACTCACAAGTCACAGGGAGGTTTAGAAATGAGTCTGGTTTCAGGCCTTGGAAAATAGTTCAGATTACATAGGATGCAGGAGTTATGGTGGACAAAGAGGGCAGTAAATTGAAGTTTAATATCATTGGGGGATGGGGGTGGGGGGGGAGCCTTAATATAGGTCCAGCAGAACATTCATTTTTGTTTATAAACCTAGACCATTAACTGATAATGAGCAACTGATGCAGGAGGTGAAACATCTGTTCTGAGGGTGGGAATGAGTGTCTTTTCAAAGATCTCTTTTCAAAAGATAGTAATTAAGTCATTCTTTGGTGAAACCAATGATGATAAAAGGACTGCTTTGCAGCACTCTGCTGAAACAGAGAATCAGGATTTCAGGAAGACAAAGGTTAGCCAGTGTAATGACTGAGATGCAAGTGTGTTTGTTAGCAGTGCTGTCATAGGATCCATCAGTGCCTGAGAGGTAATACCAGTGAAGATTATAAAGGAAAGAAGCAATGCTCCTCACCAGGGTGAGGCTCTGCCTGGAAGCTCAGTTTCTCATAATTTCTCTTGTAGAGTTATTCCAGCTGTGCTGATATGTTTAGCACATATTCCTCACTCTGCTATGGATTAGTAGTCCCCTGAGTAATCTAGTGACCCTTCTACAATGGATTGAAGCATCAGTAGACAAGGGAAGAGCTATGGATGTGTAATCTATGTAGACTTCTGTAAGACTTTTGACAAGGTTCCTTAACTTTCTGCTCACCAAATTGAAGGGATATGGGTTTGACAGATGGACTGCTAGATGCATAAAGAAGTGGCTGGATGGCTTCATCCAAAGATTTGCACTCAATGGTTCCCTGTTCAAAAAAAATCATTTATTATCTTCATCAGTGACATAGTGGGATTGATTGCTCCCTCAGCCAGTTTGCAGATGACACCGAGCTGGGTGGTGCTGTCTCTTTGCTGGAGGGAAGGACCTTGGCAGCTTTGAGGATTGGGCTCATGTGAACCTCATAAAGTTCAACAGGCCAAGTGCAAGGTCCTGTACTTGTGTTGGGGCAATCCTAGTATCAATACAGAATGAGGGATAAATGGATCGAGAGCCAACCAGTGGCAAAGGACTTGGGGGTACTGGTGGAAGAAAAATTGGACATCAGCTGGCAATGTGTGCTTGCAGTCCAAAAAGCCAATGGTATCCTGGGCTGCTCAAGAAGAAGCATGACCAGTAGGTTGAGGGAGGTGATGGTCCCCCTCTGCTCAACTCTCCTTAGTCCTCACTGTATTGCATTGAGCTGTGGGGCCCACAGTACAAAACAGACATGGACCTCTTGAGAGAGAATCCAAAAGGACTTCCCTTATTTCAAACCTTTGAGAATAGGAGACTGTCCAAAGTGTTTTCTCATAAGGACCTATTCATTTGACAGTTGAAGTGGGCTTTGGTTGTGTGTGAAGCAGAATAATACAGTAGACAACAACATTACTAACATTTTCCCAGGGATTAATTTATTCTGTTTTAGCATTCTTCCTCTTGAACATAATAGTAGCACCCTCAAATAAAAGTGAGCACAAGAGGGACTCCTACAAACCACAATATACTAGGAGATAAGAACAAGGATCTCATTTTGACATAAAGCAAATTTGCAGCCTTCAAGAGCAAAAAGAATCTCATGCAGGATCACATTAAGCCTGGGAGAAAAGGATAGAATATTACTGGTACATTACTTAACACATAATTGCTGATATATATTAAAAAAGAGAAGGAGGCAATTACCTTATGTCTGAGCTTCTTGCAGCATCATCAGTCTGCCAAACCATTAGGGCCCAAAAAGCAGAAGTGAGTTAACCTCAGTCTTTTTAAAGCCCTGGAGTTGTCAGTGGCTTCAGCAGTCCTGGTGGGATTGGCTTAATGTCTGTTATGGCAAGTAACCCTGAACCTACCAGATCTGGGTGGGAGAATTTCAGTTGTATATCACAATTTAATATCTTCTGTGGTTAGTAAATGGTTAAAGCAGTACATGGAAGTGTGCAGCAGTTCATCTGTTGTACATAGCTGGGTGTTATCAAACCCCACTAACCGTGCCATAGGAAACTGTAAAGCCAAGAGCAGCAGGGAATCTGCAGTTCTACAGCCATGTTCTCAGAGCTGCTTTTGGGTTTTTTTAAAAGAGAGTCTCTCTCTAGTCACTGATTTGGCCAGAATTTTTGGTGAGAAAACATTTCAGGAGATCATATTGTATAGGAGATCTTGTAGGAGAACCTGTTCTCAGTTCTTGTTTCTGATTAAACAGTTGTTTATAGAATCGTCACATGATGGAATCATTAAGGTTGGAAAAGACCTCTAAGATCATCAAGTCCAGCCTTCTATGCAACACCACCTCCAAGACCATTAGACCATGTCCCAAAGTACCACATCTACTCTTTTTGTTGTTGTTGTTGTTTTTTAGCACCTCCAGATATGGTGACTTCACTTCCCTGCCTCACCACAGTAAAGAAATTTTTCCTAATACCTGACCTGAACCTCCCCTGTCAGAACTTGAGACCATTGCCTCTTGTCCTGTTGGTTACTTGGGAGCAGAGGCCAATGCTGGCCAACACTACAACCTCCATTCAGGTAGCTATAGAGAGCAATAAGGTCTCCTCTCAGCCTTGTCATCTTCAGGCTAAACAATCCCAGCTCCCTCAGCCTCTCTTCATAAAACCTGTCCTCCAAACTCCTCACCAGCTTCATTGCCCTTCTCTGGACACACTCCAGCACCTCAATGCCTTTATTATAGTAAAAGAAAAGGATTTTTACTGCTAACATTTTTTAAATAACTGAGTTCTTCTGAGATTAATTTTCCTTACTGACCTAATCCAATTTATTTTCCACACTTGTTTTATTTAAAATAAGACAGTGTGTGCACTCAAGCTCAGTACAGGGATTATTAAAAAGATGTTACTTCTACATTCTTTATAATTTTTGGAAGTATATATATAGAGAGAGAGCGCTAGGAAGAGAGAGAGAGAAAAATCCATGTAATAAAGAGGAGGATGAAATGAAGTGGAATGGTGATTGTCCATTCTGGTCAGTCTGTAAAGCACAATGGTCTTGAGGTCTATGAAGTTAGACTCCTATTTGGACCTCTTCCCTGTAAAGAGTTTCTCATGCAGTACTTTTTTTTTTTTTTTTTTCTTCATTCTGCTACAAATCTCTCAATGCTTCACCTCAGCTTAATGTGATAATCTTCTGTGTTGCAACTGAAATTTAGATATTTATTTACAGAAGGCACATAGTCACCCACACTAGTTCTATGCTTTATGGAACTTTTCAGAGCAAATGATAATTTAGGGACATAATTTAGCAATCATCTTCTGCATAATCCTTTTGAGCTAAAGCCAAATAAATACTCTAAGTACAATGAAGTAAATAAAGACCTTGAACATTGTAGCAGCAGATTTATCTGTTGGCTGTCAGGGGAGACTGTGAATCAGGATCCTGAGTCTGTTTCAGAATGTGCCATTGGCAAGATGTTTTGTTTGCTAACATGTTGTTCACACACACATAATGGCATCCTTCAGTTTGTTCCTTGATTCAGTAGTCTGCCATGGATAATAAGGGAGGTGAATGTTTATTCTGTAGCTTGTATCTATGCTCTTTCAATATATTCAGTTACCAAATGCAATATTGTTAATATTCAACATAGGTTTCTGATTTACTTGTAAATGAGGCAACACAAGAGCTATATAAATAGTTGTTATAGCTGCTTGTCCTTTAAAGAAAACAGACCTCTTAAATAAATTCCCATTTCTGGGACAAATGTGTTTCAATAAACCAGAATTTATTTTCTCCAAATATCACTAACATCAGCAACAGAATGATTCTTTTTATTAGCATATTCTGTCACTATATTTACTAAAATATTTGTTGAATGTGAACCAGAAAACAAACTGAACAAGACTGGAGTAAATCCACTTAAATATGGAAATGGTATTTGGAGGAAATATTTTTCATTGCCCTTGCTGTTTTCAGTGTAAATTTCTCAGAATTTCCTGATTTTAGTCAGGTTGAAAATATTGTGACAGGAGTTGATTTACATTTTAAAACTTACAAGGGAGATCAGAACAAGGAAATGTGTGACCACAGAGGTTGTATTTCCATGTTAAGTAGGAAAATCTGTTTCAGTAAAAACTTAAGTAATGGTTAAAAAGTCAGAGGTAATTCAAATGTATATGTAAAAATATTTATTTATGCATTTATTTGCACACATGTATTTGAAATTTTATTTATTTAAACACATATATATATATCTATTTATTTATTTATGCACACATGTATATAAATATATATATACATACACACACACTGGAAAAGTCAGAAGAAAAGAGAGGTCTCCCAGTAAAAAATAATAAAAGGGAATGTTGACAGGACAATAATTTCCCCAAATAGTAATATTTAAAAAATTAAGCACTGTGTATTTTTTGCCTTAAACAGAGAGAGCAAAAGTAGTTATTTTATTTGGGAATTGCATGTGCATGAAGAAGTTCTTATACATGGGAAGGAAACTATCCAGCAGTTTCAAGTCTCAGGACTATAAAGACACTACTAGTGGTGGTTTGTTTTTGTTTTTTTTTATTGGAAAGATGAAAAAGATTCAGAAAACACAAACTTTACAAGATCAAGGAGATGGTAACATCCTATAAATTGGCCATTATGGAAATTACTGTCTACACCTAAACAGAACAAGTGCTCAGTCAGGCCAAACATTAGTGAATTAGTTCCTCAATTCGTACTCAATTTATTCTTCAGGCTGTTGATTAAGAATTAGTCACCTAGAAAGTCTGCCTTCAGTTGAAAGCAAATCAGATGGGCTTTTGGAAAAAATAGTTATATCTGAGTCATCAAGACCACAATATTAGTGGTCACTGTGCCTCAGGGAGTATCAAGAGACAAACATTTATTACTGATCTTCACCTTGGTGAAAAATGGGGAATAAAATCTTGATCATAATTTAGGATGCCAAATTTAAAAGGACACAAAGCAAAGGAGAAACAGCACACACATGTATACAGAGTAGGGATGCTTAACTAAAATAAGCACCTCTGTGACAGCTTGGGTCTGATGAAGTAAACTAAAAAGAATATTACTAAAATTATAATGCAGCATAGTGCTGAACAGAAGGAAGAATAAGCTTTGAAGAGCAAAGTGTATGACCAAGAGTACAAAGACAAAAAGAAAGTACAGAATAAAAATTGAAAATTTAAAAAATCCCTAACAAACCTCCAAAATTAGTATTGCAGACCCATCTTTTGGACACTTTGATGAAGCTCCAGATGATGACATGAATTAAGACTATTACAGTGCTGGAGAATCCACCTCGACCCTGAATTAACTCCAAGTTTCATTCATGGTTTGATTTTCATTATGCCAGATAAATCGATGCTAAATGAAGCACTAGTATTTTATAGTGTAGTAATTACTGCATAGGGGCACTTACATGAAATGCTTTCTGTGCCATGAATATCAAACTGACTTCTCCTTAGCACTTTCCATGATAAGTATTCAGTATCATCAACATTCTTTTCAAGCAGAATTTATACTAAATAGATCGGTTGAAGGATGCTTCTTGTTTGCTGAAGCTCCTTCCTAACAGGCTCCATTGTCCTGCTCACCTTTTCCATAATCTTCTTTTAGATCTCATCTCTATTTTTTGAAATATCTCTGTGTTCAGGAAGAGAAAAGAAAGGAACAACTTTTTCTTTGTAAAATTCTTAGATTACTGGTGACAATTCAGATGTCACAGAAAAGTGGAGCTTGAGGCTCTTTTTATCATCTATCCTTTCACCACTGGATGCTAACTCCATCAGAATGACCTTTGCAAACTTTGCTAGCTGCTATTTTATTGGAGAGTTTTGCTCACTTCTGGCAGATGCTGTGGAAAGTCAGTAGGGATGTAAGTAGAAGGTTGCCCTTTGGACTTTAAACAACATTTGCTGAAAGGGATTTCAATTCCCAGGGAGGCGTGCTGCTTAATAGAGTGCTTTGGTTGCTGTTGTGTTAAAAGATTAGATTTTAGTGTGTTGTGGATTTAAATGTACTTTCATTTATATTTAGAAGGACAAGCTCAGCAATCTGCTTTTGAAACTGACTCTAACCTACTCCATGGTTGTGGTGGGAATGTGAAGGGAGTTAGTGGACTAACTAACAGGTTGGTATTGTAGCTATAGGGGTTTGACTGATCCAAATTCTAATTCTAATGCTTTGCACAAAGAGAGAATGGGGGGGGGGGGGGGGGGAAACAACTTAAGTATGGTCAAATGAGCCAAAAGTAATTCTTTCTTTATGCTTATTGGTTACTTAATTGGTGGAGTATGAAATACTTAATTGGTGGAGTATGAAATACTTAATTGGTGGAGTATGAAATACTTAATCGGTGGAGTATTAAATACCTCTTTAAAACAGGTGGCCTGCTTTTTTTTTTTTTTTTTATCTGATAATTAGTCCCAAAAGCTAGTCTAGGCTTTACCACTGGTGGCTTTTTATTTTCACTCCTCCTTTTAGAAATATTTTGATAACTTGCAAAGGATCTCCACAGGTCTCAAGTTCTTCATCCCTTGAGATTCAGCTAAGCCTTGGGTAAACAGGTCAGAGAATCACTGAATTCCAGTATAATATGAGACAGAGTGCATCTGTCTTGACTGTGTGGAAGTAGATGAAAGAAGGTAACCTACAGTAAATTTCTCTGGTGTTTTCTGCCTTTTTTTGGCCCTTGACTTCAAAATTTTCCTGCTACTTAGAATAACAGACCACAGAAAGTATTTTTTGTCTTTTTTTTTTTTCTCAAGGAAATTGTCTAAGTTTGACTACTTTCATCTGCTGTCTTCACTAGAACATATTCAGGTGTGAGGCACTGAGGTACAAAAGGCTTAATCCAAAGGAAATTATGAAAAGGAAATTTCTTCTGTGCTCAGAAAACCTGACCCAGCTTCATAAAAGAAGAATATTCTTTCAAGATTAAACAGTACCCATCTGCCAGCTCTAGGGAAGCACAATGGGAAAAAACCCTGTTGATCAGAGAACTAGTCAAGGCATAAAATGGAAATTATCCCAGTTAAGTCTCCAATTCCTGTAAATTTTGTGGAGGATGTTACTTTTTCAGAATTATCCCACTGTCAGAAAACAGAGTTCTAAAGAGAAAAAGAACACCAGCCCTCTGGAGTTTCAGTGCAGATAATTGGGTGAGAAGCTGTCAAACTCCAAGAAGCCTTTTAAACAGTAAACATTTTGAAAGCACAATAAATTCTTCCCACTTATTTGACCATGAAATCCGTTGGGTTCTTAGAGCAACCGAGTCTTGAAAATTAATATGGGGCATTTTCAGAAAATACAGGATCATACAATTCTTAAAGTTGGAAAAGACCTCTAAGATCATCAAGTCCAACTGTCAGTGAGGGAGCTTTTCATACAATATCGATGAGCAAAATGTGATAAAATACATACTGGACAAGACTCAAGGACAGAGGTTATAAATTCATAGATTCATAGAATGTTTTGTGTTGGAAGGGGCCTTAAAGGTCTTGTTCTAACCCCCCTGGCATTGTCAAGTTAATCTTCCACCAGACCTGTCTGCTCAAGGCCTCATCCAGCATGACTTTGAACACTTTCAGAGAGGGAGCATCCATGACCTCCCTGGGCAACCTGTTCCACTGTCTCCCCACCCTCACTGTAAAGAATTTCTTCCTAATACCCTAGTTTAAAACTACCCTCCTCAAGCTTCAATCCATTCCCTCTTCTCCTAGTTCAACAACTGGAGTTTTGTTTTCTTTCACATTGAGATGGATTTCCATTAATTTTCAACGTTTTTTAAGTTTTCCATTATAACAAGATCCTTTTAAAGATACTTAGCTTAATACTGTTTTTAAAAGCACTATAGGTATGTTGAGTATTAAAAGATGAAAGATTATAATTTGCATCACATAATGAAGCACAGCATTGATTTCCAGGGAATTTTATGCTGAACCTATTCAGTCTGTGAAGCTGTCTTGATATTTTTAATTTTAATCCTTAATTATTATTTTCATAGCAGGTTTAACCAGCGTAGAATTCAGCTACATTCATCCTTTCCTAATGCTTTTATCCCCTTTCAATGAATTATATTCATAGTTAAAAAAAAATAGTCATTCAAAATGTCTCTCTCCCATTGATTGCACAGAAAAGGAAGATAGTTTTCCAGGGAGTCTCCATGAAGGAGCAGAGTTCCATGCAGCACTGCTAATAACATATAGCAAATAGAGTATTTCCTTTTCACTCAAACTAGAGAGCTCACCAGCAGGAGCTCTGGAAAGATGCCAAAAACATGAAGTTCCTCTACATTTTATTTTCTCTTTTTTTATAGTAGATCTTCTGTTTTCTCACTGTAATGACAAGTGGGTTTTATTCTACACTTTTTGTGGGTTTTTTTGTGGTTTTCTTTTTTTTTTCCCCTTTTTTTTTTAAGAACTAGCAACCCTTTCTGTTGAAATGATGTCTAATTGGCAGTTTGTAGTTGAAATGCTATAAAAAGCATGGAAAATGAACGACTTAACTGATGATGTCTTTAACAGATACTCAAAGGAAGAGATTAGAGAGAAAATCCATGGGTTTTGTTCCTGTTACCTAAATTGCAGTTGAAAGCATTAAAATTCTTTCAAATACCCAATAGCTCTGGCCAGCTAGAGATAATTAAAAATGAAGCAAGGATAAGGTAATGTTTCCACTGCTCTGAGATGACCTCTGTAGTTCAGTGCAAAATATTTCTCTTTATCTAAAGTAATCACATTTCCTTTTATTTCCCATAGTTATTTGTAAAGCTGTTACTATAGATTTCCACATTATTTAATTTTTTTTTTTAGCTGACATATATTATTACTGACATTCACTTGTTTGAGAGGCTATAGCTCTGTCTTCTTATCTTGTACATGTTTACAGCACCCATTTAAAGAGTATCTGTCTACCTCAGAACTTGTAATGCCTCTGTCCTTGTGTCCCACTACTACAGTAGGGAAGTTCTACCTCCACTCCTTTGCAAATGGAGAACTGAAACGCTAAAAGGCACACAAATCCTCAGTACCAGAGGAAAGGCTGTGGCAGATCAACATGGGAATGCATTTTTCTCAAGTTACAAGCCAGTGATTTTGCACCCTGCAAATACAGAGATGCCCCAAACTCTGGAATGTCTAGGAAGAAAGATTGGGGTGACAGCTGCTTAACGATGTGAAATACTTCTGTAAGAAAAAAAGAATAATAAGACAGTCTTTGGACAATGTCTCTCTCACCAAGGGAAAAATCTGCTCATGCCTCAAGCTGTCTTTGAGATAATTCCTTTTGTCAGACTCAGTGGCTATTCTGATGGTGGCTGGGACCTGTGGTTTCTTTCCTTCCGGGAAGAGATTAATGTATTTTAATTAACAGCTTATACCACCATGAGATAAGCATTAGAAAAGAATAAAGAAACATGGCTTTTAGTCCAAACTACCTGTCCAAGCCTCACATTCCTCTGCTCCACTGCCTCTTCTTGCAGCAGGCTGCTGGTTCAGAAGTGCTCTTGAGTTGTCACATAATAACGGTGCTGCTGCTGCTTCTCTCTCCCTTTCCATCTCCTTCTGTACTTTTGTTTTTCTCTTCCTCTGTTCTCTTCACTTTCTTTTGGCCACTAATCTCTACACATGTATTTAAAATGGCATGTAGCTAAAAATGAAGCTGTCCATTTTAAATTCAGTGGAGTCTGAAAAACAGTAGTGCTTACCAATACATTGAACTAAAACCCAGTTCTTGTTTTGGCCAGCTGATGAAGATTTAAGCCATCTCAGTCATTCAGGTGAAGCTGACTTTAGTCATAGTCATTTTATATCTCTGGAATCTGTCCTTATCTTTTTTTTTTTTTTTTTTCAGTCTTTTCTAGGCAATGTGACTGATTCTCTTCTATTACGAGTTTCATTGTTACCCTGAGGTTATGCTTCAGGAAAGGTGCATTGAAAAATCACACAGAGCTATACCATCCTATTCATTTACAAATCACCATTTCCAATTTTGAGAGGAGATGGAGATGATTTTCTTCAGTCACATTCCAAATGTGGCTTTCCTGTTGAACAAGAGCCTGTGTAAAAATAATTCCTTAAGTCTCCTTGTCACAAATCTCCATTTCAGAACTTCAGAGATGGTTCTCTCTTCCTGTCTGTACTCACTTTTTCAATTTTTAATGTTGTCATTGTGATTTTCATAATGAAGTTCCACAAGGAAGGGGACACACTACTCTCTTCAACCTTTGCCTGTTGCAATGAGTGCCATTACTGCTGAAGATACATTTTCTGAGTGACACTGAAAGGCCTGAAAAATGATGAATATAGCTGTAAAATTCACTTTTAAATGTGCTCTAGAATTTCCATTGATCCTTATTTCTATAACTTAATTGTCAAGGGCACTATTTACAGATTGTATTTATAGGCTGTTGTGGGATTTTGGGCATTGAAGTTAATTCTGCATACCTTTGTTTTGGATAAACTTAAGTAGAGTAATAATTATGTGGGTGCCCAGAGAGCTTGTGGAGTCTCCTCTGGAGACTTTCAAAACCCACCTTGATGCAATCCCGTGTGGTCTGCCCTAGGTGAACCTGTTTTGGCAGGGGGTTTGGACTAGATGATCTGCAGATGTCCCTTCCAACCCCTCCCATTCTGGGATTCTGTGAAGGTGGCATCATTTCTTTCAACTGCTATTAAGCAGTTTAGTATTTCTAGTCCAGATCTAAATAATCTTCAAAATGTTTTTTTCTGTGCATAAACCCCAAAACATTACTCATAGCCTGTGGCACAGGGAACTCTTCATATTTCACCTTAATTATGCCCCTGCCTGAATGTGTTTGGAACTTTATGTTGAAACAAGTGTGTCACTGAGTTTACTCACGAGATCAGTTTTAACTACTCACCACTTCTGCCTTCTTTGAAACTGCATTCTTCTGTCTTTCTTTAGTCTTGTTGAAATACAAGGCTGAAGACCTAAAGAAATGGATTCAAAATGGTTTTGGTGGTCTAAACAATGCAAAGGGTCTAGCTTCTACACCACCTACTGTGCTAGTTGAGCCAGTTGCAGATTTTTGCTTTGATGCACTGTATTCTGTAACAATTTTAGATCCAGTTTCTCTCTGAAGAGCCCTACCCTTGTAATAAATTTAATGACTAGCAATATTAGTGTTTCTGCCTGTATGTCTTAGGTTGACTGACAGTGCTTTGCCCTCATGGAGATGTGATTGCTAAATTCACATAAGTATAGACACAAGAAACAGCTTTTTGTGGGATGTGTCTGTTTCTAGGATACTTCACTCTGTGGCAGAAGTGTCTTTGAGAGATGACTTTATTGACACTGACTTTAGCCATTCAGTAATTGAATTCTAGCATAAGTGATTCTAAAAATATAGTTTTATTTGTGGTCACAAAAAGTCTAAAAATGGGCTCTGGTCAGCAGCCCACATTTCAGTTCAGATGCAGAGAAAACCACAAATAACCAAAACTTCATGTATTTTTCAGGGACCTAAACCTGATATGTAGGTTTCTTCAAAGGACTGCAAAGGAGTTTAGATTTACTACAGAAATTCAGGAATCAATATTGTAGTTCAGTAGATGCAATCTCTAATCAAAGTGTGAAAGTGTATAATGTCAAACAAATGAAAAATGGAACAAAAAAACCAGGCTACTCTAAACTGACAGGCAGAGAAGAAAAAATAAGGATCCCACATGTTGTTGACTAAAGAGCCTCAAAAGAGCTGACCTAACAAAAGTCATACAGAGTACATGCCTGGAAACAAACAACTCTGGAGAATTTAGCCATAAAAATACAGTAGCTGTGCTGCTGCTTAAGAAAAATTGTTGCTATATGAACATTTTATATATATATATTTTTTTTTTTTCTTAAGCCTGACATGAAAATCAGTAATTCCATCAAGCTGGAAGTTATAATACATTAACCAACATGACTGCAATGTCTGCCTGACTGCATTCAAGTCCCTTTTGGACCTCAAGATAAAATCTGTATGTTAGGCTAAAATGAAAAGTAACAAAAATTGTGTGGTGCTGAGGGACATTGTTTAGCACCAGACGTGGTAGAGTTAGATAAGGGTTGGACTGGATGAGCTTAAAGGTCTTTGCCAATCAAAATGATGCTATGATTCTGAAATGGTTGTGCAAAGGAGTAAATAAGCTTTAATCCTTATATGCTGTGATTTGGGTTCCACTGCACTTAAAAGATGTGACTACATACTAGGAAGATTCCAGTACAAACCTTATAGCTCTGTCTGCTCTGGCAAGGGGGTGGGCTACATGATCTCCAAGGATCCCTTCCAAACCCTAGCATCCTGTTACCTTCTCTGTAGGAGCTACACATCTGATGAAGCCAGGGTAGGTTTGTGTATGTCCATGCATGACAATGAGTGGAGATTTTCAATATAATATTGCCTTCCCCATGTGACTAGACTTTATTCCTCTGGTGGGAGAGAAGAGAGGACACTCAGATTTATCCCTTTCTGCCATCTGGGAAACAGAGATGCCAAGTGCATGCTGGCAATATTGAAATCAATGGGGATTTTTTTATTGTCTGCAGAAGGGTTGAGTTTTTCTCTCTGTGATACCAGAATGATCCTGAGCTCCAGCTGGCACAAACACCCTTACTCTGCTGGTGCCAGGTATCCACATTCTCCTGGCCATCACTCAGGGGCTGTGTAGACCTCCTGGCAATCCAATCACTGCTCTGCACACTCTGACAAGGTTATCAAGTAACTCACCTTTCAAAAAGAAGAGGACAAATATTCCATGTCTGATTTTTATTGTCTATAAAATGGGACAGACAAAACTTTTGCAGTTATGTAAAGCAGAAACCAATCAACTGAAAAATTATTCTGAAGAGAATAATTGGGGGATCAGTAAACAGTTCATAAGTTCTTAAAAAATATTCAAGTGATCTTCAGAAAAGAGAAGATAAATTCACTGAAGATATTTACACTGTAGGCAAATTAAAATGCTAAAAAAAATAGAGCTAATAGATTTTGCAGTGGGTTTCATGTGTAAGTGGTACCTTGTCAAGTAGGAGAGAAAGGAATCAAATCATAAACAGCAGATTACAAAAATCTTGGTAGAGATGAGGAGGTACAAGCTCAGCAATTTGTGTGTTATTTACCGTGAGGTATATGAATATTTACCTAAATTATTTAATGTTATCAGCAGTTATTTTCCTCTGCAGGAATTCTATCTATACACATGCTTGATGATTTCAAATTAGGAACTGTTCCTAAAGGAACGAGAGACTTTCAGAAATATTAGAATAAAATTGCCTTGTCTTCAAAGTAAGCAGAATATAGACTTAATCAAATTGTATTATTTTTGGTCTAGCTCCTCTATAGGAAAAAAAACCAAACCTTAATTTAGTAGCTGAATGCTCTCTCCTTGCCACTCAGCTTAGGTCCATGTGTTAGATCTTGTGCTCCTTGACATGTGCTGTGTCTGGGCAGTAATGAGATACTCTGACATCTCTGGGTTCCTGGGCTTAGCTGTGGTGCAAATTCTCTGCTCAGTTCCCCTTCCCAAAATTGGAGTCTGCACAGTTTTGCTGTTTATGGACTAATGCTCTAGTTAACCTGTCTGTGAAAATGATCCCTCCCAGGTTCCACTCTCTGAGAGCTTTTTGTGTCTTTTCAGTTTTTCTAAGTTCTTTTTAATTCTCCTATCAGCCTTCATATCTCTGTTTGACTTTCTTATTGCATCTACCAGGCAAAACAAGTCCCTAGAATAAAGGAAAGCAGTTTTCCAACATCTTTCCACATCTTGTTTTTTGGAAATCCAAACTTTTGTTCCTCTCTCTACAAATAAAATGGGATAGCATTTTTTTTTTTTGGTGGTTTTAGTTTTATTTTATTTTTCTGGGGAGGGGGGCTTGGCTGTTCTCCTTGGCATGAGTGCTACTTCTTAAGGCCAGATTATTTCCTGCTAATTTACAGGTTGAACTTGGCAGATTCCAGTCCCACATCTGAATGTAGTCTTGTACATACATCTTCCAGACAAGCCACCAAACTCCCTGTGTTTCACATGCACATATTCCTCAGGTCATTAATACTGTGCTAATAAGATGAGTTGCAAAATATTGGCTTAGTGATAAGAGATCTGGAGTGCTCCAGCCCTAGACTCCCAGTTTGTTAAGGGTGTATTAAAGAGCAGTATGTAGGGCTGAGAGTAGTTTTGTAACTGAGCTGCCCAATTGTACATAAGTATTCTCCCATTATTTGAATGACAAAGTGTTTCAGTATGTTTCTGTGCTTTTAAAACACCATCTCAGCTGCCCAATATCAACTTTAATATCTAGCAACTACCCAGGTTTAGCCAAATCAATTTGGCAATTTGCTTTCATTACCAGTAATGTACATTTTCACAGAATCTGGCATTTGTTAACATCAGGGATTAGTATTTGCATACATTATCCTCTCTGTGAAATCCAAGCAGAGACAGAGGAGTGCCTCAAGCTGGTTTTACCAAATCAACCATGAGTTTACCTCCTGATAAATGCAAAGTAGCTCACAGTCACTAGCATTTTTCAATTGATTTGTTGCTAGTGAGACAAGCCTCATTTTATTGCAATTTAAATTTAACATGGAAATATGCTTATTTTGACAATCAACTGCTTTCTACCAAAGTATTTCAAATCTAGCAATGTGGAGATTTTGATAGGTGAAAGCAGAATAACTTCATACATTAGCAACTGCTCATCAGTGATATGAGGGATGATTTAAGGTTCCCTATGCTCTGCATTGCTCCTACACAACCTGTTCTGGTGCTGTGTTATAAAGTCATTGTCTGCTCTCATTATCTGTTTAGTTGTTGACTTTATAAGTGTTTTATTTTTCTTTTTTTCCCCTCCTTCTTTCTTGTCTTTTTTTTTTTTTTCTCAAGTGCACTTTGAAAACAAATCTGAAATGTCAAATCTCATTTTGCAAAATTGGGAAAGGGTTTCTTTGGGCAGCTTTGCTAAATATCCCATGGGAGATTTTTTTGCTATTTTAGGCTTATCTTTTTTTTTTTTTTTTTTTTTTTCCCCTCAGTGAGGTCTTAGACTAGGTAACTATAACATTTGATGCTTCCCATCTCATTTAAATCTATCAAACTAGTCACAGTCAGATCCTGCTATTACTTGCATGGGAGGACAGTTTGCATTTCTTTAGAGTGTAACCTTTATCATGAGGGAGTAGGAAAATCAGAGAAATGGAAGCCCTCTCCCTGTAGGGGTTGGCTCTCAATGAATAATCTATCATCTGCCTCTCCATCTATTTCATGTAATCTATTTGAAGCTCTGTGGTGAGCGATGAGTGCTGAATGTTGATGACAGCTGTGTTAACCCAGCCAGGAATATTCATGAATATGCTTGTGCAGAGTTTTCTGTTTAATTTCTTTGATATCTGGAACTGATTTTTACTCACTTATTTGGAAACATTTACACACTTAGGAAAGTTTGCTTGAGAAGCTCAATATGAAAAGCAAAGGGATTTTTGAAAACTAATGTTTTAGTAGGATACTATTTGTTTGTGCCTTGGTCCAAGCAGGACCAGGGAAGAGTTTGTCCTTCTGTACTCAGCACTGATGAGGCCATGCCTTGAGTACTCTGTTCAGGTTTGGGACCCTCACTCAAAGAACAACACTGGGGTGCTAGAGCAGGGCTTCATCATGTGTAATAGTTACTTAAGAAGACAAAGACCCTCTTCACTCTTTTGCCCCCATGTTTGTACACTCATCAGTTAGGATCAGCTGTCCTGACTGTCCCACTTCCAAATTCTTGTGCAGCAGCAGCCTACTCACTGGTGGGGTGAGATGGGTAAAACTCAGGGTAAGCACAGCAGTCATGAAGGCATTCCTGTATTATCAGTGCTGTTTTCAACACAAATATAAAGCATAGCCCCATACTAGCTACTATGAAGCAAATTGATTCTACCCCAGACAAAACCAGCATAAAGCTGCAACAGGACCTGCAGAAGGAAATAAGGACATGGCTATGTGAACAGCAACATACAAATAGCATCATGATACCATAACAAGGCCAGTACAGCACAGAATTATAGAGATGATTTTCTTGGAAGGGACCTTGGGAGGTCTCTATTCCAACCTCCTGCTCTAAGCATGGTCCACACTGAATTCATATGAGGTTGCTCCATCTGGGTCTTGAAAATGGCTAAAAATTCACACTACTTGGTTTTGATCTTTTATACCAAAAGTACAAACCATTTTCAAACTATTCTATGTGGCTGAGACTTGCACCAACTCTTATGAAAAGGTTTAGAAACAGCATTGTAGCAGGATGGGTGAAGATCTGGATAATATAACCATGCTGAACCCATCTTAATAAGCCTTTTTTTTTTTTTTTTTGAAGCTAGACTGCACTGCTTTCAGTTATACTTCTAATTACACGCACCAAGAACAAGATGCCCATATGACAAGGGGGCATGTAGAAAGTCAAGGCACATAATGAATGTGCCACACTGCAGTGAAAACTGCTTTCCACCCCTGTAAGAGTTTCCCACTGTAAAACTTCTGTGAGGAATAGCATGGTAGGAGAATGTAGAATGATATTGTTATCAGTTTAACTATTTGATGTTCTCCTGAGCTGTAGATGAAATATTTATATCTACCAGAGGGAGAAAAAGCTATTAATCCACTCCTCAGGAAAGGTTTCTAGTCAATAATGGTGTGCATGCTGTGGTTGTCACCAATGAAAATGGGAAGCTTTTAATATGCATAATGGATAACAGTTGCAATTGAAATTCTCTTTCTTTCCTTTCCCTAATCCAGGGAATAAACTGTATCTTAACCAATAAATAACTGCATTTTGGCTCGCTACCTTTTTAAAAATCCTTCTTCAGTTAAGTCGTCTTTTACCATTTTTGTAATTCTCTATGTACTTACAGAATAACCTCTTCTCTAAAAAATTTGCTTCAGCTTTTACTAAATGAGGAGAGTCTTGCTGTAACTAAATCATAGACAAATTCAGTTTGATTCTAATAAAAAAATTGCAGTCCACAAAATGCAAGGCATAACAGAATATGCGTTGCTGACTTTTTCTTTACAATTTATGGGCCCTTTTTAAAGCAAAAATGGGTACAAAATATCATTTTTCTTTACTTTTGCATTCTTTAGCAAGTATTACAAATATTGTGAAAGGGTTCTAAGAATGTTAAGGGTAAAACGTGTTGATGCTAATGAAAGATCTGATTAGAAGGCTTTCATTTCCCTAATTCATTAAAGTAGTCAGACTACCTATTCTTTGATTTTCTGTGAATAGACAGCTGTGTGGAGTCATGAGAGGCTTGCTGAAGTGAACAAAAATATTCAGACAGCTAAGGAAGCAATCCTGCACACACCTACCTGCATATCTGCATATTTTACTTATCAGTAAACCACTGAACTTAGCAGGACTACTTAGGCATAAAGTAGGAACTCATTTGGAGAATTGTGGCTCTAAATTCTGATCCACAATATGAATGACTGGAAAGAGGATTTTCATTGGAATTATTTGATATAGATTTAAAAGAGAAAGCAGTGAAAGCAACTCTTCTTTTAAAATTAAATCAAATTTAAGCACAAATCTACAATGTGAAAGGATTTTTTTCTTTCCTACTGAGCTTTGCATTTGAGATTTTTTGAAGGATGTAAGAGGATGTACTTGAGATGTCAAGGTCTGGAGAACAAGTGTAATGAGGAGTGGCTGAGGGAACTGAGGTTTAAAGGAGGGCTGATAGGAGACCTTCTTGCTCTCTACAGCTCCCTGAAAGGAGGTTGGAACCAAGTGGGTGTTGGTCTCTTCTCCCAAGCAATAAGATGAGAGGAAATAGCCTCAAGTTCTGCCAGGGGAGGTTTAGACTGGATATCAGGAGAACTTTCTTTACTGAAAGAGTGGTCAGGCATTGGAACAGCCTGCCCAAGGAGGTGGTGGAGTCACCATCCCTGGAGGTGTTCAAAACCTGTGTAGATGTGGCACATCAGGACATGGTTTACGGTGATGTTGCACTGATCTTGGATCTTGGAGCTCTTTTCCAGCTTGAATGGTTCTATCCACTTGCAACAGGAATTTTGAAGATCTCAAATATATCTGGTCAACCTTGCCAAAAAACTTCGGAAAATGTTTATAAAACATATCAATGAATTTACTTTGCTCCTTATGTCTTCTCTGCCTGGCAGTTTGCTTATAAATGACCTTCAGAAGCATGAAACTTCAAGGCTGAGAGACAAAAAACTGCCATGATTATAATAACGTGCATTTGAATCAGAAGATTAAGCTATTACTATTAAGATTAGTAACCAGTACCCAGTGCATCAAAAAAGTTGTTTGTATAATGCTTGAGTAAAAATTTTGTGTGATCATGTAGTTGCATAAATATTTTTGATTAATTGTGGAGTTCAGAAGTACAGTTTGCAAAATTTTATTTCTATGCATTTGCAATTTTGAAAATGCATTTATGAGCATTATTACCTGCTTATGCAAGTAATAAATTATACTTTCTCTGGAAAATTGTAGGCTAATTTCACACCTTTTAGTTTAACTAAGCTTTCTTGGCAGAACGCTGGGATTTGAATTATCACCCAGTAAAACGGATGGTCTGAAAGGTTGCTGCTGTTAATATCATTATTAATCACTTTTGTTACAGTAATTTCTAAAAGCCAACCAAGAATGTGCTCAGTTGTGCTAAACAGTGCCCAAATACAGCATTGGTGGGATAAGATAGTAACTCAGAGAGGAGAGATGTAAAGTAAAGAGAGAAGAAAGCATCCACCACAGTGACAAAGGGAAGAGTAAAACTGACCTGAGGAGACACTTCCTGGCCAGGACATCAGGTTCTCATTTTGAAAGGGGTGCTCTGTTTGATCCTAGCACCTAATGACCATACCCTAAGCCAGACTGGACTTCTGTTATGGTTTCCTGGTGGTGTCAAACCCCTTGGAGAGGTTGGGAATGGGAGCATCACTCCATGCACACCCTCAGTATGCTGAAAGACCCTAATGGAAGAGAAGAGAAAAGCATGGTCATGCAGGGGCTCAGCACAGGGAAGTCTAGTTGTAACTGCAGAAAGGTGTCTGAGGCTGATGCTCCCTGTCTTCTTTCTGTGATTGTTACAGCAGGAGAGTTTCTCTAAAGTTACACCTCACTTGCCCGGGGAGCAGAGAGTGATCGCTGTGGCTCTGCTTGTTCCGTGTCTGCTGTCTGAATGCTGCCAGGATACAATTATTATGGAAGAGTTTATTGATTATCTTAAAATAAGGGCTTACAGATAAGTGTCTTTTCAGCTTTGTCTCCTTTTCTAACAAGATGACACATTAGATGCCACAGAAGTTATTAAATGTCTAGCTTGTATCAGATACGGGACGTCACCAAAAGATCACACAGTTATCGCAGGCCAGCAGATGGGAGGATTTCAAATCCTTGTCTGGATTATAGCCCTGGTGTAAATATCTGAGAAGCTTTTTGCTTTCAGTGGGACTTCACTCAGTGCACCATTTAAGAATGAAAGTAGCACTGACAGGATGTTCCCCCCCACCCCCCAGTAAATGAAAATATACAGCAACAACCAGAAATTAGCAGCATAACTGTAAAAGCAATTACATTGGAGCCTAAAAAATAATCAGTATCTATTTTGTCAATCCTTTCTTCCCTTTCATAAATCTGAGCTCTTGGTTTTTGTTTTTATAACATGGATTTAATTCTCATGGAAAAAAGCAATTTGATAGCATTAGAAAATTAATCATGCTTTTTAACCAACTGAATGGACACGTGCACACTGTGGCCCACGTGTATTAGTATCTACATTATAACAGCTTGCTGGGTACCTTGTCCTAGGTCAAGAGGTGAAAGAGTATCTTAGTTCCAGCACTAATGTATGTACATTTTCCATGACCAAATATTTCAATCTTTAGTCTGCCATATGTTATCTAATCAAAATAGGCACTTCTAGAGCAGTTACCTCAATAGCTCCTGAGTACCTTACAAATATTTTACATTATCAACATTTTGACACTGAGAAAAAATAGGTTGTTTTTCTAGAAAAAAATATATAGATATAAAGGTAACATCTTTCTTTTCAGCATGATCTGCTATTTTTAGCCTACTGATTTATTTATGTTTACTACTTCTTAGTCTGGTACCCTGTAGAGGAGATTTCACACCATTGCAAGCACTGATAAGGGAATTCAGTTGATGGGTGGTGTCTGTTAGATACCCACTACATTTACTAAAACCAAAGCACAAGGTTTATTCTTTATTAGGGTTACACTGAGCTTTTTATTTTGTTCAGCCAGTGTCCCATGCTTAGTGAGTCCTTCAGTTTCATTGACTCCTGTGCACTTTGCTTGAAGTTAGTCATGTAAATTTTGAATGAGGATTAAAATAATCATACTGGATTAGAGCATTAGATCTCAAATGTAGATTTCTGCCCGTGCAATAGCTATTTCCTGATGATGACCCCAAGATTCCTTCATTTTTTGCTGTTAACTGAAGCTAAGTTGATTGATCACACCCCAGAAAATAAATGGTTAAGAAGTCTTTGATTTGTCTTTCTGAAATCTTCATAGTTTTCAACCTTTGTTTAGAACTGAGCATGAAATTCCTGAGTGTCCTGGCTAAATGTTTGCGGTGCCAGCTTAATATTTTTCCACTTTACTTACCACATAGCAAATGTACTGTCAAATTTTGCACCGTGTGGAGCTTGCTAAAGGGGAAACACAAATGGACATGCAGGAGTAACGTATGGCATGCATGCAGAGAGAGTGTAAACATTAGTAAACAGGTTCTGCAGCAACTCTAGCGCAGGTCATTAAGAAACGAGGACTTCACTCATGCTAAATTGTAGCATTGTGTCTCCAATCCTCAGCCCTTCAACCAGGGAACTGTGAGTCAGGTTTAATTATTAACACGTTTGGGTGGTAAAAGGGAAAATGCTGAGGGATAAGAAATTCTAGCAAGTGACTGTGTGTGTGGGTGGTGAGAAACAGCTATGTTTCCATTACGAAGGTAGAAACAGTCGCCATAGATACAGAGCTGGTTCTGGAGACAGTTACAATGGCCATGGAAAGTCAGCCAATATGTGACAATATTGCTAAAAGTGAAAGGAAAAGGATAAATATGTGGGGGGGGGGGGGGAACTCCAACATGGTGGAGTTCACAGTCTACAGCTATCCAGTTTTACTTTCCAGGGTAAATACAGCAGAATTATTGCATCTCTGATTCCCAAGAATTGGTGAACTCACGGTTTTGCTTAGTGCTGTATGCTCTGGGAACAGAACGGACACCAAGAACTCTAGCTAAGGCTAGAGCAACAAGTGTTGCAGTTGGGATAACAGCAACTGTTTGAATGCTCTTTGAAAATTCTTCCAGATCATTAACATTTGCTGGTTTTAGAAAAGCTTTTTAGAATTTCAGGTGGGAAGAATGAGCAACTGATGCAGAGGTTGCTGTTTGTTGGGTTTTTTATTTCATTTGAGGAATCTGTTAGAAAATATGGCAATGTTGTTTTTTTTTTTTTTTTCTTTTTTGTGATTCTTGTGCTTGCAAATGAGGCAATAAAGCCACCAAAGCTTCTCAGACACTTGGCCACAAAGTAACAAGAGGTTAAAGATGAGACTATAGATATATTTTTTTTTTCCTCCTAAGGAAATTACAAGAAAATAAGCAGCTATAATTTGTGTTACTATGCCAGGGAAAACATTGAAGACTGCTTACCTGATCTTTGTTAGGATAGCAACACAAGAGAGGAAATCTCTCACTGCTGGGAAATCTCAAAGTATGCCAGAAGCAGTTGACAAGTGTAAAGCTGTTTGTGGAGCACAGCAAAGCTACAAATAAGCTAAAAAAAAAAAAAAATATCAACAGTATGTCTGACAGTAGAATCAAAAAAATTAAAGACATAGTTCAGCTGTAAAGTGAGTCTTGGACAGAAATGGTGCTAGGCAGATAGTTGAAGCTTACTACCTACTCAGGTGATGTTTGGATTACTTGCTTGGGTGTATTTACACAATTTCCAGCACATCTCATAATGAATCTGGTTTAAAACAAAAATATCCTTATAAATAGCATTGGGATAGGAATTTCATAGTGGGAAACCTTATTGTGGCCTTTCAGTACTTAAAGGGGTCACTAAGAAAGGTTAGGCCAGGCTTTTTAGCAGGGCCTGTTGTGACAGGACAAGGGGTGATGGTTTTAAACTGAAAAAGGGGAGATTCAGACTAGATAGAAGGAATATATATTTCTGCAATGAGGGTGGTGAAACATTGGCCCAGGTTGCCCAGAGAAGTGGTAGATGCCTGAAGACATTCAAGGTCAGGCTTGATGGGGCTGTGAGCAACCTGATCTAGTTGGGGGTGTCCCTGCTCACTGCGGGGGGATGGCACTAGATGACTTTTATAAAGGTCCCTTCCAATCCTAACCATTCTATGATCTATTTTTTTTTTCTTTTTTTAAAATCACATTTACTGGAAAAGTGGACAATATAGTAATGAAGTAGTTTTTATACTGATGTAAATGTAGTTAGATGCTTTTTCCTCTTCTGGGTCTCAAACATTTCTATTAAGAACAAAAATGAACCTTTATTTGAACAGTAGAGCTAAAATAACTTTTTTTTTATTAGAAAGACAGAACTCTGTTTCTCTCATTTTTGCAGTGCCTTATGCACATTTAGAATTTATTATCATTTTGAAGTTTGTTCTTCTGGCTAGAAGATGCTGATCACAGCTTAAAATGTCATCACAGGAGGGCTCTTTGAGTAAAACAGTATCCCTTTTTCCCTGGAGGCATCTAAATTGGTTGTGCAGCTCTCTGACTTGAGAATAATATGTAACAAGCAGGAATAGAAATTTACTTTTTTACACTGGGATCAAATCTTCAACATGTTCTTTTGTGTTATTCATTATTTTTCTATCTGCAACATATTTTTTTTCCCTTGTTTTACCATAGAATTTTAAGCCCAGATTTGAAGTCTTCAGGACTGGAGACTATTGCATGAGACTCTTGTCCATCCATAACTTGTCTTCCTTAGCGTTTCTCCTGCACTAGAGGGTACTTAACCTTGAACAAGTCCATTTTAAGCACTTAGAGGACTGATCATTTACATATACATACAATTTTCCCCACCTGATCTTCAGTTCAAGAATCAAGAAGGATTGTTACTTATATCACATAATAGGTTTCTGTGGGGTGTCTGTTACTGAAAGGGTTAGAGCAGGTCTACCCTGTGTTGTTTGGGGATGTCTCTTGATAAAATGCCACTTAGAAATACACAGTGGATTCCATGGCTGTCTCCATATCAAGACTGTTTTCATTCACAGAACTGTTGTCTAACAAATATGTGTCTGTGGAAGTGCCACTACCCTTGTGACAGATCCTTTAAAAGCATAGCTCTGTGGAATAATACTCTTGGAATCTGCCAGATGTGAAGCAAAACGAACCAAAGTCATCTTTTTTTTTTTCTTTCAACTTCCTAAAAATTAATATAAAATGAGAAATTTAGCCTAATACCAACTCTCACAGCATTCTGTTCATTTCATCTCTGTGTACCAGACGTTCTACACTTTGCATATCCAGTTGAGGGTCCATTTCTTACTTGTGTTCTAACACACAGTGAGTGAAGGAAGCAAACTAATCCTACAAAAGGTTTTGAATTTGCTGGACAGCAAATTGTCTCTTTCTGCTGATATCCTGTGATTTCCTTATGCTAAATCCACAAGGTTTGGAATAGGTTTGATACCAAAAGGCATATGGGAAGGAGTTGTAGGCTTGCCACACTGAGCAGATATTCTCACTCAATCTGTCATAGCAGTGATTTATACGTGCCTGGCTACATGGCTTTTTGAGGAAAGATTCTGAATTCATGGCAGAGTCAAGAATTTAAAGGACTGACATGTTTCTTAAGACAAGGATTCAGGACATTCCTGTAGTTAAACAGATTTTTCCTTCTCTTTCATCAATAAAAATGTTGCACTGTGGGCATTATAAGGCTTAATTTCTGCAGGTTTATATATAGAGGTCTTTCAGTTTCTACAACAAAATAAGGCATTAAGACAAAAATCCCTGCAGAATCAAAACAATTGTCCTGGCTTGTTTCTAGTGAGAGTTAGGGGATCACATCTGCAATTTGCACTTGAGACCTTCTATAAGACTTGCCATTTATTAGTTTGAATGCCTGCAAGAATATCCCATGGGATAACTAAAACGAGATCCGCTTCATTGCTTCCTAATACACCTTCAGCAGGCAAAGACATCAGCCCACTTAAAACAGCTCTGGGGTAATTGAAGGATGTGAGCTGGATATCCCAGCCCCACTGCAGCCTCTCACAATGTTTCATCTGCTTTCTGCAGCATTTTCTTCTAAAATGAGTGCCATGGGAATGTCATCATGACAACACTTTCTCACTTAAACGGGGGGCAGACAAGGTTGCCACAGAATTAATTCAGCCAAAGGCGTTGCAAATGTTGGAGCTGGGCAGAGGACTGGGATGCACTACTCTCTTCTCCCCATTTATCCACTCCCAGGCAAATGTGGTCTCAGACTGGGTGAGTGTTCATAATGGGAAAGGACAGAGTTCTGAGGATTCTCCTGTCCCTAAGTGTGCCTTTTTGCTACTCAGCCCACTTAACACAATAAGCATTTACCCAGGCCCCAAGGTGAAGTCAGGTTGATACTGCTGAGCCAAGACTTTCCAAACCCTTTTGACCAGTACTGGCTGGTGGGGGAGAGTTATTTTTCTAATGTTACAACCAGAACTATGTGATAAGTCTCTGGGTGTTCTAGATGTGAATCTCTGCATTTTAATGCCAAACTGCTTTGTAGGTCCTTCCATTGCTTTTCTATGGAAGTGTGGCTCTGCAGCTAAGAGATTGCAAATATAAGCTAATTGTTCTTTTATCTTTGTTGCCATTTTATTAGTGTTCTGGGACAGATTCCAAGTGCCATGGAAGTTTTCTTAATCCTCCAGCTCTAATTTCTTGCTGACCACTACTGACCTGATAATGATAGTCATGACATTTATTTTTTTTTTCCCCTTGGAGTTTTATACTTATCTTTCTGGCTTTTGTTCCCAAGTGCTTCTGTGAGGCACAGATCCTGTCTGCATTTTAGAAATATCTTTTTCTTCTGTCAGTGAAATTACCCTTTTTTATTCCTTAAAGATATGACCATATTCTTCAATGACCTCTTGTGGTTTATGTATTTGAACATTATCTTATTTACTTAACCTTTCACTCACTCTTTTTTGTTCTGAGAGTCTTTTGCTAAGTCTCTTTGCAGTATTAATATTCCTATCTTCCTTACCCTCCTTGCTTTGGAGATTCTTCTGTTTGTTCTCTGTATTACTATTGCTATGGGATGCCTGTAATGAAGGAATTAGGGCAAAAGAACTTCTGACAATGAGCAGAGATGACCAGCAAAAAAGCTGCGAGATTTGGGTAATCCACAGAAATTTCTTGTAGATGAAAGGACAGCAAAGCTTTTCTATGGGACTCTGTTTCTTTTGATGTAGCATCAAAGAATGGGGACAGATCTGCTGAATATTACTGAAATCCCAGCAGTGCATTTACTCAGCATCTGAAGTTCTAAGGGAGGATGGGGAAAAAGAAATGACTGGATTTGTTTAATGATTTGCATAATGATAGTCAGGTTTGGCAGTAAATGTTTACACACAAAGTTGTCCAGCATTTTCCATTGCATGGCCTTGATACTTAACCATTTTTATGGCTGGACTAGAGATAAAACCCTTGAAACTAAAGTTTTGCCTAAGTTTGTTTATTATTTTTCCGGTTAAAGCAATTCATCTTTCTGACCATATGGATCAATGGAACTAAAAACAAACAAAAAGAGTTGTTTTTGTTCTTTCTTTGTTGGTTTGGTTTTGTTTCTTTCTTTTGTTTTTGTTTTTAGCCATTACACTAATAAATTCTTTTTTTTCTTTTTTTTTTTAAAGTGTCAATTTGACATTTAACATGGAAAGAAAGAGGGAAGAGATGCCACAGGGCATGGTTTCAGGCTGTCATATGTCCCCATTGCAGATTCATCTGGCTTTGTTTGAATGGGCAGTGATTTCAAATTAGGAAATGGCAGCAAACTCTGGGCAAGACAGCCAGTGTGCAGCAATCCATCCTGCAACAGCCATGGTGCTGAGGGAGCAGGATCTGCTCCTGCTGAGCAGGCAACAGACGGGTGAACCCTGAGGGCTGTGCAGGCCCTCGCTCTGTCTGGTGCCTCTCCTGGCTCAGACCACTGGCAACTGTGCAGGATGGAGAACAAAGGAGGCCATCCTTTCTTTGCACCAGGCAAAGGGAGGAGAGGAAGGAAGCTTTTGAGCACTGAAGGGAAAGGGAGGAAGGCAAAGCACAGAAGCCTCTAGCCCATAGAATCATAGAATCATCATCACAGAATCGTAGAATGGCTCGAGATGGAAGGCATGTTAGAGATCATCTGGTTCCAGTGTCTCCCCACCCTCACTGTAAAGAATTTCTTCCTGATATCCAGTCTAAATCTCCCCTCTTCCAGCTTAAACCATTGTCTGCCACTGTCAGGGAAACCTTCTACTAGTCCAGGTTGCTCAGACCTAATTGTGGCTGGAGGAGTGTTGCCTCCTGTGATTTTTGTTGACTTGGTCAGCACAGAACTATTCTAAGAGGCTGCAAAGTCTCACATGCAGATCAGCATCTCTCTCTAACTGTGCTTTAGGGTTTCTTGGTTTTTTTCAGTGTTTTCTTTTAATAAGATAGAAATGTTTATACCTGTGTAGTAGTAGAATCATAGAATCAAGAAGGTTGGAAGAGACCTCAAAGATCATCGAGTCCAACCTGTCACCCTACACCTCATGACTATCTAAACCATGGCACCAAGTGCCACGTCCAATCCCCTCTTGAACACCTCCAGGGATGGTGACTCCACCACCTCCCTGGGCAGCCCATTCCAATGGCCAACCACTCTCTCTGTGAAGAACTTTCTCCTCACCTCCAGCCTAAACCTCCCCTGGCGCCGCTTGAGACTGTGTCCTCTTGTTCTGGTGCTGGTTACCTGGGAGAAGAGACCAACCCCCTCCTGGCTACAACCTCCCTTCAGGTAGTTGTAGACTTATCTGGGAGCTAAAAAGGCATTATCCTCCTGGTATTTTATGGGCTCACTTGGAGGACACTGCTCAGCACACCTTATGAACTGTGGCTACCAAGCTGCCTAACGCCCACTACCCACAGCATGAGCACAGCTGTGAAAATATCCAGGCTTCCACATGCATCCAGGCTTTCCCATGCACTCCAACAAGAGTCTATTAAAACTGCAAATGCAGTACCCAAGACTGAGAAAGTTCCAGATTTGAAGGCTCCTCTGTGACCTTTATTTAACCACCTGTGTTTTTGAATTATGCTGCAGTCTTTAATTGCATGATCAAAGTGAGCATCTCCTTATTAGTGCACAACATGGGCTTCTCTCACTGGTAATGAATGATGTGCTTGCCTTCAGCACTCCAGACTCATTTGCAGCAGAAATTTTTCATCTCTAACATGGGACTAATAACTATTACCCTGCCCAGGCAGGGTCTTGGGAAGGTAATCCATGCTCAGGATGTACTCAGAAGCTGCAGTAAATCAGCTAGCCGGAGAAAATCCAACAAACAACTGAATGTGGATGATACTCCGTAAATAAAGCTTAAGGCTGGTCTGGATGATGAAGGTAAAAATAAGTATTGAACAGCAACACCCAGTGAACCTCTGCTGTGATTATGAAAAAGAATAAGATGATAGGACAAAGGGGAATGGGTTTAAGCTGGAAGAGGGGAGATTTAGACTGGATATCAGGAAGAAATTCTCTACAGTGAGGGTGGGGACACACTGGAACAGGTTGCCCAAGGAGGTTGTGAGGTTGTGGATGCCCCCTCCCTGAAAGTGTTCAAGGCCAGGTTGGACTTGGCCTAAAACAACATGGTCTAGAGGTTAGAACTAGATGACCTTGCAGGTATTTTCCTTTTTTTTTGTTTTTTTTCTCCCCTTTCCTTTGCAGGAAATATATTATTATGCTTGGACAGTAAATTATTTTTGAAACATCCAAGCAATCAAGCCAGCAGCATATTCTAATGTAATTCAAGCATGAAATAAATGCATGAACTTTAGCTTGCATAGTCACAGATTTATTTTTTTTTTCCCAATGGTCACAAAGTTTTCCTGCTGATCCTAAGGTAACAGCAATTAAAAAATGACAATGTTTTCCTACTGAGTGTTTCAGAACTTATTTCCATATGCCAGAAGGAGGATGCACTTGATCTAGCACTCTGAAAAGGAATTGGAGAGTGGAAGAAACCTGTTCAGTATTCATTATATCTTACAGAATTTGGAATAATTCAGTCTGGTCTCTTCAAAAATCCCATTATTTTTCCAACTGAAGTTCTCAGTCTGTCATGCTGTTGTCTCCTGTCACAAAACTGTCATCACAGTCTCTCTGATGTGGCAATGCTGGGGGGCACTGGCGAAGCTTCTTGGCTTAGCACTACTCAGATTTTGCATGGCAAGCTCAGTTGCTGCAATGGAAGTCACACAGCTCCTCTGCCACATCGTGGGAGCTACCATGCCTTTCATGACTAATGTCATCAAATGCCATCTTGGCATCTGGGCCTATTCCCACTCAGTTTGAAATATCAGCTGTTTATTCCCTCACTGTTGACCTTCCTTCCTTCCTTATAATTTGTTGAGCTATCATCCTTTCAACAACCAGCTTTTTTATTCTTTTTTTATTATTTTTATTCTTTTTTAATTTTTTTATTATTTTTTATTATTTTTTATTATTTTTTTATTTTTTATTCTTTTTTATTTTTTATTCTTTTTTATTTTTTTATTATTTTTTATTTTTTTATTCTTTTTTATTCTTTTTTTATTCTTTTTTATTCTTTTTTATTCTTTTTTTATTCTTTTTTATTCTTTTTTATTCTTTTTTATTCTTTTTTTATTCTTTTTTATTCTTTTTTATTCTTTTTATTCTTTTTTATTCTTTTTTATTCTTTTTTATTCTTTTTTATTCTTTTTTATTCTTTTTTATTCTTTTTTATTCTTTTTTTTATTCTTTTTTATTTTTTTATTCTTTTTTATTCTTTTTTCTTTTTTTCTTTTTTTTTCTTTTTTTTTTTAATTTTCTTCTGAAAAGTGCAGGGAAAGGATCTGTTGTAGCACTGTTTATCAAAATAATGGGTGTGCTTTTCCATCTGAGCTCTGCTTAGGGTCATAATGCCAAGACATAGCTGTAAGAATCAAAGAATCTGAGGAAAAGCTGCCCTGGGAGGAATCCCTGAAAATCATCTTGCCCAATGACCCTCTAAAGGAAAGTAAAGCTGCCTAAGTTTATGTTTTGAGTCAGCTTTTGGATTGTATAGTCATACTGTTAGGTTTCTTCACTATATGTGCTAATGTTGTTTCAGCATGGAATCATAGAATTGTTTTAGATGGAAAAGACCTCCAAGAGCATCAAGTCCAACCATCAACCCAAGACCATCATGGCCACTAAAACATGTCCCACAGTGCCCATGCATGAAGCAAGAGAGCTCTGCAGCATTAATGTCCCACCTGCCCATCATTACATTAAATACAACCCCAATCATCATTTGGAGTTGAGATACCAACACATTAATCATAAAATCATAGAATGGTAGAGGTTGGAAGGGACCTCTTGAGATTGTCTCAGTGGTATAGGACGAATTCGTATGCATCTTGTACCTTGCAAGTCAGTTTAATTTCCTTATCATATAATTCTCAAGATTTTTTGTTTTCCCAAGGCCTGTTGAATTTAAAAGTTAAATAATCTCCTTAGATTCCAGTTTGTTGAGTTAGGATGGCTCTCAAAAGTGTATTTGGTCTAATTTTAGCTTGAAATAATGTCTGTGCTGAGCAGGGCTTGTTTTCAGGTGATACATCCAAACAGAACTGTAGCTGTATTTGAATTTGATTTTCTACACTACCCATGTATTTTAATGATGGATTTACAAGAACTCTAGAGCACTACACTCCGATGAGTGTTTGTTATTTAAATCTCTTCCAACAAGTCCTCAGCCTTTGGGTCTTTCATTAATCACCAGTTTGTTGTAGAAAATAATCTTCTGATGTTGTAAATGTTTCCTGCCAGAACTATTTTAACTAGGTGCTTTCACCTCATAATCAGTACATTTTTTTTGTTTGTTTGTTTCATCAGAGGCAATGAATAATGTTTCCCTGATCCACTTTCCATTAAATTCCTCTTGAGAATGGGAAAAAGAGAGACTACTTTTGTGCCTGAAGAAAATAGAATGTTTTTACTAGGAACTGCTCTGTGTTTTAAGGTTCACATTCCAAGCAGCAGTGACTTCTTCTGTTATCTTTGCATGTAGATCCAATTTTATTCTATTTTAATTGTTAGTTCTGAGGCAGTTGTGCTCTCCATGGAAGTTTGTGACCCTGACTCATGCAATAAAGGGAAAAACATTTTGAAGAGAGTATGTTTCCTTAATAGAGTTTGTACTGGTACAAACTGAAAAGAAAATATTAAAAAATGTTTGTTAAATTTCTGTGGGATTATTTTGACATCTCTGTAGGACAAAATAGAGCTATTTGAAACAACTCGGCTATATGGTGCCATGTAGTAATCTGTTTCAATTCAGAGATTCATGGAATGGTTTGGGTTGAAACAGACCTTGAAGGTCATCTAGTTCTAACCTCCCAGCCATGGACACCTTCCACTAGAGCAGGTTGCTTAAGGCCTCATCCAACCTGGCCTTGAACATCTTCAGGGAAAGGGCATCCACAATCTCCTTGGGCAATCTATTCCAGTGTCTCCCTACCCTCACTGTAAAGAATTTCTTCCTAATCTCCAGTCTAAATCTGCTCTCCTCAAGCTTCAGTCCATTCCCTCTCAATGTGTTATTTCCAAACATGTAAAATGAGGTGAGGTATTTTGGGGTAGTTTATTTGTTACTTTGAATTACTGACATCTAGTGCACAACACTTCAACTATATCTGCCATACTCTGAATTGTATCTCCTAATGGCTTTGCTCCTGAGTGGTTTATCTGTAGATACTGCTTGCTTTCACTTTGACTACCAGCACCATATCTTTATTTGCAAAAGAGATGTAAAAATGGTGTTGGCAAAACCCATCTTCAGCGAGTGCAGAAAGCCCCAACCCTCACAAAGCTGTAATCTATTAGTATTTCAGCACTAAACATTTCTTCCTACAAAAGAAATGGTGCTTTCAGGCTTCTGCAGGCTACCCATGGAAAACCTCTGTTTGGCATCCCTGCATACCAAAGCTCTCCACCTCTCTGATAAGCAGGCACCATGCCACTGAAGCAGATGGGCATAGCTGTAGAGAGCCAAAAGACAATGTATGTGCATCAAGTGTGGATGTTGGTGGCAGGCTTCCCAGTCCGTGATGTCTTAACGATTAAATGTCCCGAGCTTTTTACATCTGTAGTTACAGAGATGCCAGCCTTACTCCTAGATGGTGTTTGAAAATCTCTCCTGCTTTATTTTTAAAATATAAAGAACTCCTTGAGAGTGGTTGATCTAGATGATACTTAAGACAAGAAGGGTAACAGGAATGGAAATAATAATGATCGTAGAATCATGGAATGCACAGGTTCAAAGGGACCTCAAGAGGTCCCTCATCCAAAATCCCTGCAGTGAGCAGGGACATCCTCAACTAGATCAGGCTGCTCAGAGCCCCATCAAGCCTGACCTTGAATGTCTCCAGTGATGGAGCCTCCACCACCTCCCTGGGCAGCCTGCTCCAGTGTTCTCCCACCCTCATAGCAAAGAACTTCTTCCTAGTGTCCAATCTAAATCTGCCTTTCTCCAGGGTAGCCATTGCCCCTTGTTCTAGTGCTACAAGCCCTTCTAAACAGTTCCTCTCCAGCTTTCTTGTCACTCCCTTCAGGTATTGGAAGGCTGCTCTAAGGTCTCTCTAGAGCCTTCTCTTCTCCAGGCTGAACAGCCCCAACTCTTCAAGCTTTTCTTCATCAAGAGAGGTGTTCCAGCCCTGTGATCATTTCTGTGGCCCAGGGGAGAGCTGGAGTTGTTCAGGCTGGTCATGATACCCTTTTCCAGTCTAAAACTGGCACATGCTTTCGCCTGAAACTGAGATGCAGACTGGAGTTGTGGAGGAAGGAGAGTGAAAGCATTCTTTAGGGTGTTTGAGATATGCAGTGGAGAGAAGAAACAGGTACTTTAGAGAAAGAAAATCAGGTACAATCAGAAATGCAATTACAGTAATTTTAGCAAAAAATTTTGGTGGTTACATCATGAATGAAAAAAGAGTCCAAGGCATGAACAAGCAACATTATGCTATTCTTTGATTGCAGCACACTTAGGGAAATAGAATTTGGCCAGTCCATGTATATTAAAGGGCTGGACCACAAAATTACCTGATTGAATCATCAGCTGAGTCTCAGAACTGGACAATCCTGTTGCATGTCTTATTTATAACTAATGGGTTTTGATGCAGGTTGAAAGTGAAGGAAAATAAAGTTTTCTCAGGATACTTTAAGAGAAGAGTTTTATTTTCCTGAATAATACAGAGCCAAATATGCACATAGACCCAGAATAAACCTTCCTGAGGAAAGCCATAATTCATCCAATAAACAGGATGTAATGTGTTCTGGTGATTTAAGGAAAGTCAGATATTGATTGATTGATGATTGAAGAAGATATTTTTAGAATAGTACTTCCTTTGAATATATGCAGTCTGTTTTCAGTGTGAAATAAATATTTTTTTTAGGAACATATGCTCTTAAATTCTCCTGAGGAAATTAGAAAATGGAGTCCATTTTGCTTTCTATGCTCTTTTAGAAAGAGTGATGTTGAGTGTCTGCTTTCATTTTTCTTGTTATAACTTTCTTTCTTTTCTTTCTTTTCTTTCTTTTCTTTCTTTTCTTTCTTTTCTTTCTTTCTTTCTTTCTTTCTTTCTTTCTTTCTTTCTTTCTTTCTTTCTTTCTTTCTTTCCTTCTTTCCTTCTTTCCTTCTTTCCTTCTTTCCTTCTTTCCTTCTTTCCTTCTTTCCTTCTTTCCTTCTTTCCTTCTTTCCTTCTTTCCTTCTTTCCTTCTTTCCTTCTGTCCTTCTTTCCTTCTTTCCTTCTTTCCTTCTTTCCTTCTTTCCTTCTTTCCTTCTTTCCTTCTTTCCTTCTTTCCTTCTTTCCTTCTTTCCTTCTTTCCTTCTTTCCTTCCTTCCTTCCTTCCTTCCTTCCTTCCTTCCTTCCTTCCTTCCTTCCTTCCTTCCTTCCTTCCTTCCTAATTCCATCCTTCCTTCCTAATTCCATCCTTCCTTCCTAATTCCATCCTTCCTTCCTAATTCCATCCTTCCTTCCTAATTCCATCCTTCCTTCCTTTCTTCCTTCTTTCTTTCTTTCTTTTCCTTCCTTCCTTCCTTCCTTCCTTCCTTCCTTCCTTCCTTCCTTCCTTCCTTCCTTCCTTCCTTCCTTCCTTCCTTCCTTCCTTCCTTCCTTCCTTCCTTCCTTCCTTCCTTCCTTCCTTCCTTCCTTCCTTCCTTCCTTCCTTCCTTCCCTTCCTTCCTTCCTTCCTTCCTTCCTTCCTTCCTTCCTTCCTTCCTTCCTATTCCTTCCTTCCTTCCTTCCTTCCTTCCTTCCTTTCCTCCTTCTTCCTAATTCCATCCTTCCTTCCTATTCCATCCTTCCTTCCTTTCTTCCTTCTTTCTTCCTTCTTTCCTTCCTTCCTTCCTTCCTTCCTTCCTTCCTTCCTTCCTTCCTTCCTTCCTTCCTTCCTTCCTTCCTTCCTTCCTTCCTTCCTTCCTTCCTTCCTTCCTTCCTTCCTTCCTTCCTTCCTTCCTTCCTTCCTTCCTTCCTTCCTTCCTTCCTTCCTTCCTTCCTTCCTTCCTTCCTTCCTTCCTTCCTCCCTCCCTCCCTCCCTCCCTCCCTCCCTCCCTCCCTCCCTCCCTCCCTCCCTCCCTCCCTCCCTCCTTCCCTCCTTCCCTCCTTCCTTCCTTCCTTCCTCCCTCTTTTTCTCTTTCTTCTCTCTCTCTCTCTCTCTCTTTCTCTTTCTTTTTCCTTTTCCCTTTCCCTTTTCTTTTTTTGGGTGAGTTGGGGTGTCTTATTGAATACATTCAAGACTGAAAAAAAGCCATATTGTGCTAAAAGATACTGATCTTGCCAATCACAGAATTGTCAGGGCTGAAAGGGACCTCAAGGGTCATCCAGTTCCAACCCCCCTGCCATGGCCAGGGACACCTCACACTGCAGCAGGTTGCTCACAGCCACATCCAGCCTGGCTGCAAAAACCTCCAGGGATGAGGCTTCCACCACCTCCCTGGGAAACCTGTGCCAGTGTCTCACCACCCTCACGGGGAAGAACTTCCTAACATCCAATCTGAATCAGATGTATCAGAAGGGAACAAGAGAAGAAGTTGTTTACTATGAGGGTGCTGTAACTCTGGAACACGTTGCCCAAGGAGTTGGTGCTGGCCCCATCTCTGGAGACCTTCAAGGTCAGGCTTGATGGGGCTCTAAACAACCTGATGTAGTTGGGCATGTCCCAGCTGACTTCAGGGATTTTTGGACTAGATGATTTTTAAAGGTCCCTTCCAACCCAGTGCATTCTATGATTTGAAACGTTTTCTGTGGCTTCCTTTTCCCTCCATGTTTCATTAATGTCACTCAGTGAGTCAGTCACTCTCCTGGGCAGGGTGACAGTCTCACAGGCATGCACCCCCTCCACAAAGAAGTTGCATCTAACCCTGTACTTGCCATACAATATCATGAAGCTACTTTTTGTGCCTCTAGAACTTTGCTCCCTCCACTCCCAGCTGTTTTAGCCCCCTAAACAAAATCCAATCTGGCTCCATACTATGGTTGGTTCTAAAGAGTTGTGCTTAGTTGGGGTCCCTTTAAAGGTGATCGATCACTCTGCAGATCTTCTGTTTGTTACCTCCAAAGAACGGGAAGTGACCTTTGCTTTGATACTCTCAAAACAGCCACCAGCCCCTCAAAACAGAGCTTCCAGTGAGTATCTTGGATAATCTGTGTGCTCTGTTCCCCAACCCTGAAGCACACACTCTCCTGGTTTCTTAACTGCTTCCCAATTTTATCTTTTTTTTTTTTCTTTCCAAATTTTGGAGTACTGTCAGGATTTTTGGAAAATTTGTGCTTTAGGAAAGAGTTCCAAGGTAAGAAAAAGCACCTGATGGTCTGCACTTATTTTTCCTATAACCAGTGTAGCTTTAGCTTCAAGTCCTTTTGAATATGAATACCAAGGACACTCAATGGCTAGGCTTCTCCCTCCTCACTGCCCTGTTAAGACGTTAATGCAAGAAAAGAGAAGGGAGAAAACAATACCTGGGGAGCTGAATACAAACCTCTCAATTTATCCCCAAAATATCTTGCTGTAAATAGCTTAGTTTTAGCAAGGATTTTGATGTATTCACTGAGGGAGATGGATTCCCATTATAAATAGTTGCAGTTGGCACTCAAAGACTGAGGCATCAATAAAAGAATCAAGATAAATGTCAGTAGAGTTCTGTTCCTAGCAACAGTATCTATTGATTTTATTTTTTTTTTTGCATTCTGTTAAAAATGAACACTGAAAGAATTCTGAGTGTCCTGATTTGTGTTTTTAATAGGGAATTTAAATGGGCACAGCTGCTAAAAAAACCTGCACTAAAATAAACTGTTCAATGACTGAATTATAATCAAGATTTTTCTTTCTGCATGCTTCTGAAAAGGCCAGAGACACCAAGGAAACAGCCAATATATGTGTAGCTCCTCCAGTATGCTGAGCTCCAAAGCAAATTCTATTTTCCCACATTTCCGGTGAGAAGCCCTTCTCCTTAGATTACAGCCAAAATAGATTATTTTTTAATGTGATTTTATCTGGAGAAAACCATCTTGCCTTCCTGGCTGCACAAGGAGCAATGTTTCTACCCAGGTGTGGTCACTCAGCAGGGCAGACAGATTGTTTGTAGGGCTGCCTGAGGTTGAAAAGGGCCAAGAGAAGTGGTCCTCAGGTGGTGAGGCTGGGTTTTCCTGTGTGAAAACAGAGTGTTAGAGGTTGGAAGGGACCTCCAGAGATCATCGAGTCCAACCCCCCTGCCAAACTGCACAAGCAGAGGGAGCACAGCACAGATTCCCCGTGGAGAAGCACTGCTACCCCCCCAGGGGGACTAGGCAGTCGGTGACACTTACTGAACCACTCTCAGGAACCTCCACATCAGTGGAGCCTCTGTAGGGTGGTGGTCCCCAGACTGGGCAAAGGCAGGGAGGAAGCAATGTCCCTACTTTCTAAGGTGATGTTCACATATTAGAATCATAGAATGGTCTGGGTTGGAAGGGATATCCAAAGGTCAACCTTCTCCGGAGTAAGCAGAGAGATCCTCAACTAGATCAGGTTGCCCAGAGCCCTGTTGAACCTCTGCAGTTACACAATCTGTTACTGAGCACTTTTCCAAATATTTCTTAACAGCTTAGGCAGACTTGTACCATACAAACCCATCCTTCCATCTATCATTTTTATGCTGAATGCATAGAATTGGTTGGCAGCAGGTTCATTCCATAGTCAGAGTCACTGTGAGGTGAAGCCCTGGATAAAGCAATAGCAGTTTATAGTAGCCAGTGATGTTCTTGTTTCTTTTTCATTTGTAATGCATTGGTAGGATATTCTGGGGTGCTACAAGTCACAGTGACATTTTACAGGTGCAGTACATCTTCAGATACAGAATCTGGCAGTTTCCCCTAAGATATAATAATAAAAAATATCCATAGAAGATAACTTGGATTCTGATGGATACAATTTCTATGCTGATCACTATGCATGAACTCTGAGGATATCCAGAGCTTGAAATGCCTAATGTCTTAAGAATGGTCTAGAAGGCTGGGTTTGGAAAAAACTCTTTCAGAATGGCCAAAAATGACCAATGACCTCCCCAATCACAGCATTTGCATTTCAAGCTTCCTTTTTTTTTTTTTTCCTATGCCAACTCTAAGAGGAATTTAACAGCTGATAAGAGCTGCTCAAAAATCATGCCCTTTCAAAGCTATGATTTTCAGTTTTTAGGTCTTGTACAACATTAATTTCCAGTGCTAGCAGCTCATGAGGAAGACTCTGGTAGATTCATGTTGAAATTGAAGCAGGTGGGTAGAAGAGGATCAAAAATGTTCACAACTGCCTGACCAGCTCAAGCTATGTCTTGAAAAGCAGAGATACTGCTAGAATTCTGACATAAGGAAAGCATTTTGATCTCTATTGAAGTGAGAATTATCTGTATGTCATTTTCCTGTTCCTTACATTCAATTAGTCATTTCTACTTTGAGATTTTTCTAATCCCTTCTATGAACAAAAGAAAGAATGTTACAAACAAATGGACAAGTAACATGAGAGGAAAAATATCAGTTCATCTGTGACTATATGCATGTATATGTCTGCAGCTGGGTGAATACCTACTGTGTTGCAGTAAACTCAGTATTCAGATATTTGAAGTTGCTTCCTGCTGGTAAATGTTTCACAACAAAGATGTGATCAAAAGATACACAGGAGTCGAATGAAAAGTGAAGCCAAACCAATTAAATCTCTTCTGAGAGGTCCAAAAGACAAAGTACATATGTCCTATTAAAATCCCTGCCTTAGTTTGCTTTCTTTAATACACAAAAATACACTTTTGCTAAAAGGTCATGAGCTTTAATATATGGATGCAGAAGAAATCTTTAAAAAATAAATAAATAAAACAACTCAAAAAGTAAAAGAATTTGAGATTGGAAGAAGAAAATTTCTGCTCTCCATTTGTAAGAACGGCAGAAAAATCTCCATTTTTAAAGAAAACTCTTTATAAAGTAGCTGCTTAGTTACAGAATACTTTGATTTGGGGACCTAGAATTTTTGTCACACCCTTGTGTCATGTGGTAGATTGGCTGAATCATGGTAGAATGTGAGTTATGTGTTTCTCTGTGCTTACCTCCACATTTTGGACATTCATCCTCACAGCATCCTGTGGAAAGTATTTATTATTTATTTAGAATGGCTGCAGTGAGAAAATTCTGTGTCTCTTTCTCCTGAAGGCTGCAGGAAGGGGGAGATCTGTTTCCTGAGTTGTTCACAGGTTCTTGGAATGGAGGTTTGTTATTCAGTGTTTAGGATAATATCTGAAGGTGGTAGAGTTGGACACTGAAGCAGACGCTGAAAAAGGAATAAAAGTGATGCAGTACCCCGAAGCAGCTGCATGCTGGTGCTTCTCCCAGTCTTTTCTGCTAAAACCTAAGGAGCTCTGAATCTGAGAAAGAGAAAATGAACAAAGGAATGATTCAAGCTTAAGCATTAATAGACTATAGGAGTGTGCAAGATACAAGAGCCAGGAGTTCCCAGGAGATGCTTTTTCAGCAGACTTTTGGGGATAGTTTACATTGGTGATGTTTAAATTGCTTTGTTCTTTTCGTTTGTGTGGGAAAAAGGGGAGTGCACATCTGCATAGAGTGCAGTGCTGCTATCTCATTTTTGATGTCACTGGTACAAGATTTTTAATGGCCTCTGTGACATTGGGAATTTTGCCTAGGAGTTTATCTTTCCAAACAGCAAGGATGGAGTGATCAGACAGATACTGAGAAATGAACCGAGCCCTGGAAGTGGTTTTTCCTCTCAATTGACTGCAATGGGAACCCAGACACTGCTCAGAGGAGGACATCTGCATTGCAGACATCTAAATGTGGGCAGATGGGTACCACTCTGGCAGTTATTTGCTTTATAGAAATCCAGCTTCTTGAAGCAGAAGGATTTTGAAGCTATGTCTTCAGAAAAAAAAAACCAAAAACAAACAACCAAAAAAATCCCCCACCAAACAAACAAACAAAAAAACCCCAACAAGGTAAATCCCTGCTGGGTCCAGCATAATTCTGGTGCACAAGACAATGGACACAAAACAGAAGACAAAAAAAAAAAGAGTCCAGTGAGTCCCACCCAAGATGTAATTCCCTGGTTATGAGTAGATCCTGCCCATCATAGCAATATGCTAAGCTCTGGGCTGGTCCTTCATCCATTTGTGACCTGACCAGAATGTGCTTTAGCTTTCTTCCTGAGTTTTATGCTTATGAATCCTTTCCACACGTATCAAAGGGAAAAGAGACTTAATACACTTATATAAAATGTGAGCCTAAAACTGAGCCCAAGGAGCAGGAAAAGTTTATGCGTAGCCACTGGGAAGCCTCTGGGAAGCAATTTTAAGTAGTACTCACTTTCTAACTGCAGGCAGTGATTGCTTCAAAAACAGTCCAACTGAATAATCTGAATAATTTCTGTTTGGTAGTGACCAGTTTTGATGTGCTTGACAGTTCAGCATCTTACTGTCAGTTTTGGCAGAGGACACTAATTATTAAAGTGTAATGTAAGGGAAGTAAAACATCACAGAGGTTTTTTTACCCAAGGGAGCAAAGGGAAGGAGAAAATATTTGTGACTGATGAGAAGCTGAGGACCCAAGGATTTACAATGCTGAAGGATTAACAAAATTCCCTGATTAACACAAACAAATTAGATTGTTGTTGCAGTTTGAGACAGAAAAGTTCAACAGCTCAGAACTGGATTGTACAAAATCAATTCACATCTGCTTAGAAACAGAAACTCACAAAGATGGACAGTGCTCTGACACTATAGCCAGGACTGATTAAAAATAAATAAATAAAGACAGCAAGAGAAGCTCTAAGTCCTAATGATATGAAGAATTCAGCCAAGCAAAACTAGTGCAAGCTGCAGGCTCTGACAATCAACAAGCAAGGGAGGGGAAAAAAAATCCTGAGGATTATGTCGTTCTGCAAGAGCTTCCCAGTACATTTAAGAGAGTGAATGAACGTTTATTGAAGTTGAACTGGTTGCACAAAGCCCTCTGCAGTCAGGAACATTATTACTTTTTGTAAAGGCTACTGGTCTTGGCCCTGAGCTCTTTCCAGTTGAAGCCTGTAGGTAACTGCTGGGCAGGGAAGACTTTCATCTGGATCACTGAAAGCAGAGTGTGGTTGCTCTTTGGGTTAGGCTGCTGAGAGCAGCAGTTCTGTTTTAAAACAACTGGTCCTCGTGCATTCAATAACTCAATATTTCCTAGGTGTGAGTTTGGCTCATGATTTCTCTTTGGAGTCAGGCTCTGGTTTCTGTCCCTGCTCTATGCTGGTGGCTTTCCACCGAGGTGTGGATGCTGATGGATTCTAGATCTGGGATCTCCTCCACACTGTGCTGTCCAAAGCCTCATCAGCTCCAAGGGGAAAGCCTCAGGCAATGGAAATGGGAAGGAAACAGCAAAATGCGCAGAGCAGATTAAATTAGAGAATAGTGCTTCCTGAGTGGCCACATGAAGTCACCCTGTGGACTGCTGTTGATGCCACTTCAAATGGGCTTCTCCTGAGGGAAGTCTGTGTGAGGTCCTTTACGAGTTCCCAGAAGGTGGAAATGAGGCAGAACATTTGCTCTGTGCTGCTGAAGCATTTCAAACAGCCAGAACCACAGAAGGTTATAACCACCAAACCATGGACACTGCTGTTCAGGAACAGCTGACTCCACCAGATAGTAGTTTCTGTTGCAGAGAGGCTTTTCCAAAGGTTAAGCAGAGCTGTAGGCACCTCATGGACCAGCTGAATGCTATCAGTATGTTGGGAAATAATGCCAAGTAGTCAGGATTCCACTTGTTACCAGATTTGATAGCAAAAATACAAGTTTGAAAATTCTAAGTGATGCATCTTCGTAGAGGAAATGAGGAGAGAATAAGTAGAGGCAAAGATGATGATGGCTGTGGACAGTTGTTACCATGTTATTTGAAAGAGATGCTCTTTCCAGACGTGCTCAACTGAAGGTAATCTTTGAATAACTCAAGTACTATTGCCAAAATAGCTTAAACAATCACATCTTTAATTATTATGGCAAATGTAGTGATTATCATTTGAGAAAGGATTTTTTTTTTTTTCTTGAACGGAGAATGTAAGGGTCCTGAGGTGTAATATTTTGAGCTTTGGGGCAATCTGAAACTAAACCTATGTATCTATCTAAAAAAGAAAAGTCAGAAATAACTAATTACAACCAAAAATTCAATTGCTTTGAATTGCACAAGTAATATCTTAAAAGTCTGGAGCCCTTGTATCCTTCAGTCAATTGCAAACTGTCATTCAGTCACATATTGTAATTGTGATTGTGATTGACTCACATGTCCCAAAAGAATGTGGGAGCAAGAGAAGTGCCATGTAAAGTCCTGTGGAAAAAAAAAAAAAAAAGTAACTTTTAAATGTTCAGAGATGTCAGAGGTGCTCACAATTTATACTCAAAAGGTACGTGACATAGTTCTCCTTCAGGCAAAGTGACAAGAGTATTAGATGTGAGTTCTGGTGACCAGGTTCATATCAAAGGTAGTTGTGGGCTACCTGGGCCTTTGGTCTTGTGCCCTCCAGGATCATTTTTCTGCTGGGCTATGGAATTAAGTCTAGTTTCTTTGACCTTCAGCTTCACTGGTAGCAAAATGGAGATAATGAGACTTAGCTTTGAGAGAAGTCTGAAGAGGGATGTATGGATTCTTAGTGCTGTTACAAGCATTTTCATATTTCAATGTCCCATTCCTCAAGCAAAATGATATCCTATACTCATTGGTGATGATTTGTAGCAAATTTTCAAAGTGTAACTTTTGCTTATTGGCTGCAGCTTTGCAAAATAGTGAGTTCTTAAATCTGTGGTCTTAGCCTTCCAGTACCACCTCTTTCCAGCATGGATTTCCATAAAAAACAAGAATCTGTGTTGTCATTGCTGTGTCTCCTGTCAGTATCTTCTGCTTCACCAAGTGTGTGTTCATCAGGGTTCTTGTCTTGTGGATGTGTGACTGCTGTAGCATTGTGCTGGCTTCTGTCAGATAATGCAGCTGTCCTGAACTCCCACATATGTCTAAAAAATACATCTACAGCCCTCTGAAGAACTCTTCTAAAATGTTTCTAATTAGAAACATATAATAGAGAGTACCAGAGGGATTTGTTCATTGTCACAGACCTTCAGAGATGAATTTCTGCAACAATTTGCTGAAGCACATAGACAACAAGAGGCGTTTATGACTGCATGTGATCCAGAGATAAGAGATGTGCCAGATCTGAAGCATCTGAAATAAGAAGCAGTGGGAAGCAGAAGCATCCTTGTGTTTCAAGACAATTATACACAGTGTTTATCCACAGAATTCAGGCAGCAAACGCTTAAAATAACGTTTCAAAAGGAAGCAGTTTGAAACATGCTTTTAAAAGACATTTTTAAACCTTATCTGTGGTCCAGTAACAGCAGATGCTTGTTAAAAGAGTGTATCTAAAAGTCAGATAACTTTGCCATTTTCTTGGTCACAGACTAGACTGTGGAAAAGAGAATTTTCACTTCTTCATGTAAGCATAAGGCTCTCTGCTGGGACAGGCAGCTCCAAAGTGCCTTGGAGTGTTCTGCTTAATGTTCTGTGCATGGGGAGCCTTCTAATCAGGTGTTGCTTAGGTGCAATGGGACAAGTTGTGCTATGAACAACCAATGTAATGACACCTAGCTTTCAGTGGCTCCCTCCCACGTTTTTTTTTTTTTGGTTTCATGTTGACTGATAAAAGATGATCTTGCAAGTCTTTCTCTGTATGATGACTTAGATTATCTCTCCCTGTTTGTGTTGTAGGCACAGGAGCACAAAAGTAATTTCAAGGGACCAGACATCACACATAAATATTAGTCCTTAAGTTTCATGTCTTTGGGAAGCCACTCTAAATGCAGTATTTGCAATTATCTTTGTGTGTCAGGAGGAATGCTTGTAGTAACTCCATCAGAGTATATGTTCACACTTGTATATAACATAAAGCTATTAAAATAATTGATAAGCCCCAGCAAGTTAAAAGGCTGCTAAGTTAGAAAACAAATGCCAAATTAAGATTATTGAATCTAAATTAACATTTCCTTCTCTTTGGTAGTTATAATGTTCCATGTTACATGAGAAGCCAGGTGTACAATAAGCAAACTGCAGAGAAATGAAATGCTCAGTACACTCCATGTCTTAAAGCTGGGTTAAAAAAAAAAAAAACAAAAACAAAAACACAAATAGTGTGTTAAAACCCTGCACCTGAATTAAGTTCCTGTGTTCCAAAGTTTTATGAGTATCCTATGCTGAAAGTGTAGAAGTGCATTAGAGAGGCCATGAAATCTCCATCCCTGGGGATATTCAGACCTCAGGTGGACAAATCCCTGAACAGCTTGGTCTATGCTGGTTGTTCTTTGAACAGAGATAGGACCAGATGACCTGCAGAGAGTCCCTCCTGATCTAAATAGATCTGTGATCTATGACCACATCTATAACCAGAAGAACTGTGCTATAAAGTATAGGTATTGTGTGCTTTAAATTACCCAAGATTATCTCTTTGTCAAGCAGTCCAAACCATTAGGATGAGAGGAAATGGCCTCAAATTGCTAAGAGAGAGGTTTTGGTTGGATATTAGGAAAAAAATTCTTTCCTGTAAGAGCGGTCAGGCATTGGGACAGGCTGCCCAGGGAATTGCTGGAGTTACTGTCCCTGGAGGTGTTCAAGAGGGCATGGTGGTGTTGCCTTGATAGTTGCAGCTGAGAGATCCAAAATGATTCCATGATTCTATTCTGTGATTCTCTGAAATTTTCTTAGTGTTGATTAGATCCAAACATTATTTATCACAATTCTTTAAAATCTGTACATGGTCCACCTAATAGCCAGGCTGGTTGGCAATTCTTTGGTTATCTATAAGAATGAAAAATTTGAACAAGCCTCAATTTTACTCAGTCTCACTCCTGAGAAAGGGCAGAGCTCTATTATTTTCCCAGTATCTAGAAGATGAGGTTGAAAATGGTGTGTTGAATGACAGACAATCTAAAGCAAAACAGCACTTCTAAGAGAAAAATCCCACATAGGTTGCTCCTGAATTTTGAAAATGAGATTGTCATTCATGACAAAGGATGGTTTGTTCTTTATTTGTTTCGGAAGGGATGGGTTAGTGTAGAGTTTAAAATATTATCTGCTTATTCAAAAAGTGACACAGGATAGAAGTGTGCAGAAAACGGTTTCCTGAGCTGGAAAAATAGTTCATCACAACTTAATCAGTGCAGTTTGGAGAAAAGACAACAAAACAAGAACAGGTCTTGAAATACTTGAGAGAAAAGGGTGGATGATTTAACAGGAGGAAATAGCCCTCAGCTATGACAGGTGGGGAATTGTGTGGTGCCTCTGTCACCTTTCACACATATGCCGTGCCATGGGTCTGTGGAATTAAATTAGCAAACACTGAGAATTGAATTGTGAACAGCTAGAGGATAGCTACAACAGGCATTAGGAAAAAAAAAACATTTGTAGATCCTAAGGTTTATTAGATGATGGAATAATTTGTCAAGGGAAGTTTTCAAGCACAAACATTAGATAGGAGTATCAATGGTAGGTCAAACTTTATTATACAAGATCCTCCAGTGTTACAGCAGGGGAAATGTAGATTGCAGTCCTAGCACATAAGGTCTTATGAATACCAAAAAAGGGAGCAATGTAAACAAAGTAGTGGATAGAAGGAGTCAAAGCATGCACTCCAATATTCACATCAGATATATGAACAACAAGTTTGGCAACCACCAGTGAAGAGATGCTGCTTAAGCATGAGTGCTTCTCCTGTGCACTGTATCCCAAATCAACCCCCCTAAAAAAAAAAATCCAAGAAACAAAGAAATTAGCAATTTAAAATAGTCTGCCAGTGAGGGCATTGAATGATTATGAACCATGTCTTGGAATGTCACAAAATATATTGCTAGAGGCTGCTGTTATGACCAACACTCCCTTTCCCCCCTTATTTTCTAAAAATACTGCAAAATAATCTCTCTCTATATATAGGTTTATTTTCTTGAGCTTATATGTATAGGTTTATTTTTTTGAGACTAAATTCAAAGTGTTACAGAATCCACTGCCTGCTTCAGTTAGACTTTGCTGTTTACTAAGTTATATATAAATAACCATTTGAATACACAGCTCTGCACTTCTCACAGGAGGTTGATATCTCTTGATATTGAAGTATTCCCCATGTGAACCATAAGGAGAGATCCAGATTAGTCTCAAATTCAAATGTCAGATCTAGCAACTGTTTTTGTTTTTTTTTTTTTACTCTCAGATACAGATTTATTCTTTTCTTGGTGTTACTAAGTGTTCACCAGGTTCCTCTAGACTCTGACAGTGAAAAGGAAGATTTCATTTTTAATTCTGTTTTATATGTGACATTTTTGTTCATGCACACTGTGTTTATAGTCTGGTTCTGTCTTGGGTGGAACAAACTAAGTGTATCTCAGTTGATGGTGGAATTACTAATGCCCTGTTTCTCTCTCCCTCCCTGCAGTATGCTGTCTGGCTGGTCCTTTGGGTTACATGGAACGTGTTTGTTATCTGCTTCTATTTGGAGGCTGGGGACCTTTCAAAGGTAATTTACTACTGGATACATTTAAGCCATCAGCAGTTTGTTAACATGTCTCACTCTAAAGGCTGTGTTCTGTTTGACTCATGCACTTAGTGTTACTGGAATGAGGGTAGTATGGTGGAAATTTGGAATATTCTGGCTATGCCTCACTCTAAAGGCTGTGTTCTGTTTGACTCATCCACTTAGTGCTACTGGAATGAGGGCAGTATGGTGGAAATTTGGAATATTCTGGCTATGCCTCACTCTAAAGGCTGTGTTCTGTTTGACTCATCCACTTAGTGTTACTGGAATGAGGGTAGTATGGTGGAAATTTGGAATATTCTGGCTATGCCTCACTCCAAAGGCTGTGTTCTATTTGACTCATCCACTTAGTGTTACTGGAATGAGGGTAGTATGGTGGAAATTTGGAATATTCTGGATATGTTGGAAATCTTTAGCCAATAATGAACATATACCTTCCCTTGCCCACAACAGCAGTGGTATACTTGTTTTAAGGAAAAAAAAAAAAAAACCACAAACTCTTGCCCAGTTAAGTATGCAATGCAAGTTTCACCTCTATGAGAGATATTGATGATGTCACTGTTATGAAAGATTAGCTTTTCAAGGGTAAAGAAGTATTTTTTTGGTGCCATTAAGCTTGCTGGTGCTTAGCTGGATTCCTTTCAGGGGTCTTGTGTCACAGCATAACAATTGCAAATGGAGGAGGGAACCTTTCATGAAATGAAAGTGTAAGCTGAGGTGGCAAATAGATTGGCATTTGGCTGCAGCAGTGTCTCTTAACTTGTACTTCTGGTAGGCATGTTATTATTGAGCATTACACACAGTCAAAATCCATAGGAAAAAACAGATTTTCCTAAGAATGACATATTTTTAGGGTTTTATTGATACTGTAAGTGATAACACATCGAGTGGCAGTTGGTAATGGACTCAAGCCAGTATCTCCAACCAAACTTCCTACTTTCTAAGGCATGCCCAGAAGGTTGGCAATTTGTGGGATGAAAGATTAGCAGTGGTGACAACTTTTTTGTTAATGAGCTTCAACTGAGTCTAAATATTGTTGAGTTATGCTCAGTGTTGTGAACTGACCATCAAGGAGAATCCTATGTGAAGAGATCACATTATCTTCTTGACTCAGCTATTTAATTGTTGATTAAAAGGAGTTTAGCCCAACTGTAAATTACAGATGTAATTCTCTGATCCTTTGTGAGCCACTGATGTGTTATGATGCAGAAAGTTAAATGCAATTACAAAGAGAAGAAATGAGGCAAAGATGCTTCCTTACCTGTATTTTCTCTCAAATCACCCTCAAAGTATAAAAAGTACTAGAGGCTGGGTTATTTCATCCCCACACACTCTGTTTTTTTTTTCAAGAGATGCTGATTTTGAAAGGATTAGAATTTCATTTCCTGATGGTGTAATTTTCTGCAGGTAAAACATTACACTTTCTCAGGTTTATACCTTCAGACAGTCCCAATCTCATTAAAAGCTTGGCAAAAAAAAAAACCATAGTAACTAAAAGAAATTGCATATAGTATCTTTTCTTTGGTTAAAATGTTTCCTGAGTGTTTCTAACACCTGTTGTACAATACTCAACCCAATCCACCCTGTTTCCACCTGCTTGTTTCAGCCACCTGCATTCCTAAACTTGTAAGTGTTAGGATGCTCATCATTGTGAAGGGGGACAGGAAGGAAGAAAGGAGAAGCAGTTGCTTGAGCACTGTGTTTTCATGGGTATAAAAACTGCTGAAGAACACTAGTCAGTGCTGGTTGCAATAAGGATGGACCATACCCAATATCTAAACCTGCAACTTTTTTTCTGAAGTCTAGGGCTGTGTTGTCCAGAGTCTTTCCCAACTGACCATATGGTTCAGACTTATATTTGGAAGCAGTTACAAATAATACCTCTAAAGAGGTTCCAGTGATATGATCTGACTTGAAATACACAGTAGAGGACATTTCTTCCACTTCAGCTGGTTTTCAAACCAACAGCATTGGTAAAGAGAGGGAGAAAGGGTAAGGGTTTTAGAAGTAGACACAGATTCGCTTGAGACGTCACTCTCCTTTTCCCTTTTCCTTTTCCTTTTCCTTTCCCCTTTCCCCTTTCCCCTTTCCCCTTTCCCCTTTCCCCTTTCCCCTTTCCCCTTTCCCCTTTCCCCTTTCCCCTTTCCCCTTTCCCCTTTCCCTTTTCACTGCTAATGGTACATCAAAGCTTCCCCACATGATCAAAGCTTCCGCAAGATTTAGGTCCTATGGATATATGTCTAATGGAAAGATATCCAACTGTATGGATGGATAAAACTTCTCCTCTGGTTCTAGACCTTTCAGAGGCTCCAACTGTTTTACAGTTGTAGGCATTCTACAAAATGGAGCATTTTGAGTTTTATGTCTGAGTCACATTCATATGTCTTGCACTGAATCTTCTTTATCATTTATATTTTCACCTGGAAATAACTGCAGCTTCAAATCTTTAATGACACTCTTGTGTATTTCTGTGTGTTTGGAATGGCACGTAGAACCTTGAAAAAAAGCTCTGGGTCTGAAGCAGTTCTAAAGGGACAATAAAAAATAACCTTTAGGTAAGTACCAAGGGGATGCCTCTGAGGTTGTAAAGCACAAGAGAGAATCCTGCACAGCATGGCTTTAGGAATTGATAGGTTAAAATTACAGCCTAATAATAGTTCAGCTGGGTATAGTTTATTTTTATACATATAATTTATAGCTTTCTACCAAGTAGAAGAAAGACTTTCCAAAAAGTTTTGAGAAGAGCTTTTATTCTATGTATACACACATCCAATTTTTTCCATCATTACCTGCTGATACAATGGGGAGGACATATTTCAGTTGTTAATATTCCTTATTGCAACAGCCTTGCTAGCCTCATCCTTAATTTAATTGTGGGGGCAGAGGTCATAACATTCTTACAGCTTCTCCTTATTACACTGAAACAAGCCTGCAAAGACTCAGAACTTTTAGAACAAGGTAATCATCTCTGAGGAGACTGAAGAGTCTCAAGGATCATTAGTGAACAGCCATGCAAATCTATCTGCATTACTCACCATTAGAATCATATAGATCTCATGGAAAATGGCATCACACAGTATTTGCTGTCCTGGAGGCACAGATGTCTCTGCTGAAACTCTTTCATAGCAATGTTTATGGCTTTGTAACAGAAGTTGGTAACGAAGAGGAAGGGCAGTCACTTGTTCTTAGCCTTGGTTGTTTTGTAGATCTGTGAACCCACCTAGAAACTCCATTTCTCTGACTTCCTTTTCAGTATTACTCTTCAGTAATATCTAATTAGTCTGTGTCTTCTTTTGCCAAGCTCAGTATAAGTAGGGCTTTAAGGTTTCAGGAGTGGTAATATTTATTTTGGCCTGTGGCTAAACAAATGTAGCATAGGAAAAGCATAACCTCTTGTCTTGAATGAGCCACCTCTGAAGTACACTAGCGAAACAAAAAGGAAAGCATAAAGGAAAGCACCTCTGAAAAAAATGTGATCCTGCAGTGCTTAAATACATCAAGAAAAAACGCAAGGAACTGGATCCAGCTATCTCAGAAAAAAAAAGAAAAAAGAAAAGAAAAAATAAAGAGCCCCCCAAAACTTTATAGTCTGTTTATCCTTTTTTCACTCTCTTCTTCAGAAAAGTAAAACCTGTTTAATTCTATGAGATTCAGCTGCAACCTCTGAATAAAGACCCTCAGTAGAAATGTAATGAAAAAACAGCAACTTCGCTTCGAGGCATTTCAAAGCTTCCCCTAATGCTGTCTAAGAATGCACAAACAGAACAGGGACTACCAAACTCCCTTTTTTTGCTTTCAAAATGCATAGTCAGTTTTTGCTGCTCAAAATCCATGGCTGAGGTTGCATTGGTGCCATCATGCATGTAGGAGTGTAGAGATGTTACTGCTAGTTACTGCAGTCAGGATAGAGCCTGGACTTGGGGTGCTGAATGAGGGGGACTGTATTACTCTATATATTCTTTATTATTATTATTATTATTATTATTATTATTATTATTATTATTATTATTATTATTATTATTATTATTATTATTCCTGTTGTCTTCCCATTCTTTTATTGTTCTGTTAAACTTTCCATATCTCAACCCATGAGGTTGTGCATTTCACTCCTGGTTTTCCTTCCCATCCCACTGGAGGGTGGGAGTGCATGGGGCTCAGTTGCCAGCTGAGTCTAAACCATGGCAAGTCTGTCTAATACTACGTGAATGTGATCAAAAAAACACTTGTTAAAATTTTGTTTTAACTCTCAAAATTGACCTAGTTTCTATTTGTGTGACGTTTTTGACGTCTCTTATTTTTATCTCATAACATAGAAAGGTTACACTTAAAATATTAAATCATAAGGTTGTACTTATATGTCTTTTGACACAAAAATTAGGTGTTTGAAATCAAATGCTCCAGCAGCAAGAAACAGCAGAATTAAGGTTGCTTGCATAAGCATAATTTAGCTCTCTATACATTCATTTTTATATAGCTTTAATTATGCTATCACAGCTGTATTTTTTTCCCTTTTTCATGATTTTTCCCCTAATCTCTGTAGAGCATGGCCTATTTTAGAGACGTGTCAGGTTTGGGAATTGAGGGAGGCTGCCATCCTGGCTCTTACAGCAGTTAGAAAAAGCTTAGTAAAAGGATAAGGTAAAAAAAGAAAAATAAAATTGTGCTTTTCTTACTATCTGTGGCCATTATTTTCTCCTCATTGGCCATTATATAATTAATTTCTAGACCCCATGCAGGTAAATCCTGTACTCCACTTTGCTCTGAACACATGTAGAAGAATAATATAAAGGTTTATGCACAGAGCCATGATACCTAAGAGCCCTGTAGCAGAATGTGTGCAGTATGTACATAGCTCACCACTGTGTGGTTCAAGTGCAGTTCTTCATGATTTTAGCACTCATTCTACAGATCCCAGTTGCAAGCTACTGTCCTGCAAAAAAATAAACAAACAAAACACAAAAAAACCCCAACCAACAACAACAAAACCCACAAAGAAACAAAAAAAGAGTTGCTATTTGCATTCAGATGAGTTGACTTCCTTTCCTGTATTGTCCTGGAACTTTTTGGAAGCTAGAGGAAGGCACCAAAATGGCATTGCTAGGGAATCCTGGGGAGAGAGACAGAACTAGGAGTGCAGAGGAACTATTGGAGAAATGAAGGTTTAATGAGAGAGTGTGCTGTTGTTTTATTTATTATCTTCAAGTGTTGCCCACTCTGTAGCTGAAATACAAGTTTGATTGTGTTCCACGTCATGAAAGCTGAGTGGTAAAGGCAAATGTAAGAAATCATGGACTTGGGATTCCCCACCTGCCAATGTGTGCTGTGATTGGAATCAGTTTATGTACTCAAGTTCATAGCAAAGTAAGGCCAGACAGAACTTCAGGATATGGCTAGTCCATTCTGCCACCTCCAGCCAGATTCAGCAACCAGCCTGGACTATGGAAGAGCATCTGATGCAAAGATGTTAAGGAATAAATGAGCAGTTTAGAAATCCACCCACAGCTGACATTCATGCATTAGCAACTTTTCCTTGCTGGAAAGTCTTCCTTTCCCTTGCTGACGTGAGATGTTAGCTCAGGATTAGCCAGATATGGCTGATTTTTAGTGGCTGTAGTGTAGTCCATCCTCTCTCTTTTTCTTTTCCATTGGATGACACTAATGGGAAGAGGCAGAGTCAGCAATGGTCCTGCCAACAGAGAAATTAACGTCAGCCCTGTGTTGCTGGTGGGAGTAAATGGAAGGGCTGAGAGGAAAGGCAGAGCCCATGTTTCCTCCTGCCATTCTCATTTGTTCTCACTGTCTTATCCAGAAAATTCCTAAGGACCAACCAGAGCAGGCATCTTGTAGTGTTTTTCCACTTGAATATATCAACACTGGCAAGCACACATCCACCTATGTGTCTTACTGTCACATACCACTGCTTGGATTGATACCTAGTTGCTCTGAAATGCAATTTATATCCGTATGCAAATTATCTGCAATAATGCAAATTACTTCAGGATATGATTTGCATAGCTTGTCACTCAAGATGCTTAAAGAACATGCTGGCTATGTGTGAGTGCAGAACGTTTTGTGCCGCTCACACACTCTGATTTTAAAGGGACAGTTTGATATCTTAGAGGAAGCTGGTGGAAAAAGAAAACAAAAGAAATGGTTCATTCATCTTCAGCATAACTCAGTTGGAATAAAGCAATGGAGTTAGCAAGTAGATTGAAGTAATACCAGTTGCACATTCATTCTACACTGCTCTGTGTCCATTAGGATAATTGTTATGCTCTTTTGATTCCATATTTAATAATTATTTTGTTAAGGCAGTGGTTGTTTACAGTTAAATGTTAATGTTGCACATACTCTAACAAAACAACAGTTTTGGAACATACTACCTACTTTAGGATGTTGTTTTAACAGATGTCCCGTTAAGATAACAGAGAAATTAAATTAGGTTTCAACTCAAAGCATCTGGTTAACTTTGTAGGTAAATGCCTTTGAGCAGTAAATCTGACCAGGGTTTTCAGATAAATAGCTGTCAGAATGTTTTAAGTAAATGACTTAATTTTTTTCAGTTCTATTACTCAGGGCAGATTTGACATGCTTGATCATATATCTAACAGATGAAAATTGAAAATAGTGCTGGCAACCAGCAGTGTTAGGTTATTCTGAGGGTTATGTCATGGGTAGATACTATTAAGCATGCTTATGGTTTAAGATTATTTAGGTTTGCAGCAATTGTTAAACCTCAAGATCTTTACCAGCTAGAAGATAACTTTTCATAAAATTTAACCTGTTTAATTATTGTAGATGTAGCATATGGTGGAAAGCATTTAGGTAAAGGGGGATTTTTCTGATCTTTTTAATGGTGAAGCAAATTGTGCTGGGAAATCAAAGTATACAAAAACATGAAATATTGTCTAGATTTTGCTCGTTGCATGGAGTTTATCCTTTAAAATTGTGGCATATAAATTACGTTGAGTTCCTGTGTAATCTGCATATTGATTTATACATGCACACTTTTCCCAGAATCTAATTCTTATGCACTATAGAAGGACCACATGAAAATGAGTAAGCATAGTGACTGATCAGATGATAATACCATCTGATCATTTCCATATGTGTGTACTGTGTAAATATCATGTATGTCTGTACGTAGGTGTGAAGTGCCCCAGTTATGCTATTAAAATCAATAAGCAGATATTTTAGCATATGCCTGACAACTGCATGTATTACAGTTGCATGATGGCTTTAATATATATATATATATATATATATAAATATACATAGACAGTGCCATGGATATTCCTGCAAGTCTTTCAAATGCTACAGCCAAGATACTGCAGAAAAAACAAACAAACAAATACATATTTATGAGATTACTTGTTAATATTTATTAATTATATTGCAGTACCATCTAGTGGCCCCAATTTGATATCAGGGTGTCATTAGACTATGAGCCTTAAACACACATAACATAAAGCCTTATCTAAATGGTGCATAGTCTTTGTATGTGATGAAATTCTTTACAGTAAGGGTGGTGAGACACTGGAACAGGTTGTCCAGGGAGGTTGTAGATGCCCCTTCCCTGAGGGCATCCACAAGGTCAGGTTGGATGAGGCCTTGAGCAACCAGACCTAATGGAAGCTGTCCCTGCCTATGGCAGGGGGCTTGGAACTAGATGATCTTTAAGGTCTCTTCCAACCCAAACCATTCTATGAATCTTTGAATATATGAAACAGAAAAAGAAGCAGAATCCAACAAACAGGGGGCCTCCATGGAGAATGCAAACCAATCTTATGTCTTTGAAATTCCTCATGAAGTCCAGGTTTTCTCAGCTTTCACATCAAGATTTTGCAGTGTTTTTCATCTTGGTGAGCCTGGACAGGCAGGTGCCACAGAGCCCTGATTTTGACTGGGCAGCATTTTCTGATCTCCCTCTGAACTGAAATAATTTCTGAAGACTACTACTGCATCTTCCCAGTTGTTTAAGGCACTTTCCAGTGAAGCAGATGCTCAGATGCATGTTTGCAGTGACAGCTCTTCTGGGGAGCTGTCTGTGCCTTTTGTGGGTAGGACATTTCCACGGGTGTGTAAATCAGGCTCTGGAATCCAGTTATGGACAAGGGCTAAAGGGTTCTTTATCACAGCTGAAAGCTGGGGAGTCTGCCAGAGCACTCACTCATCTTTTGTGAAAGCATGAAAACATAGGAAAATATATTCTGCTTTTTTAGAACTGAGATAAATTTCACTTTGCCATTTCTCATGGTGTCAGCTTTTTATTTGTTCTTTTTGAATACACATGCAATACTTGAAGATAGTCCTTAACAATTTGTTGCTGTAAATGAGGGTGCTATGGCTAGCCTATACTTTCTCAACAATTGCCTTTCCTCTAAATATAAATCAATAATTGACCTTCTGTTTATAATATATCAGATAACATCCATCTTGTGAACCAGTGGTCTATCAGGCATTTCAAGGTGACATGAAGCCCATAGAGTTTCCAAGGAGCTTTGTCTTACCTGGAATTTCTGAAGGAAATAATTTTGATTCTTATGTCATTGAAAAATATTCCAGTAGGAAATAAAAATTCTGTATTGCCTTCAGCATCTTTTCACATATGAATAAGCAATTACTGAAGCTGGGAAAGCAACCTGAGCTCTGAAGCACTCTCCCTTTTCAGTCCTGTTTGATATTGTCCTCATCCCAGTGTGAGTGCAGCCAACAAGCAGTGCAGTGTGACCTTTCCCACACTCCTTTCTCACCACTGCAGTGGTAGCAAGGAGCTCACAGTCCTTGAGGCCATGCACTGGTGATGGCTGTGGTGGCTGATCATCTCTTACAGTAGGTCATCTCTTCTAATGCTTCATATTTGCAGTTGTCTTTCTGCTGGGAGCTCCCACTGGCCACTGAAACAATTGAACATTCATGATCTTAAGGTATGACTTAAGCCACTCCTGGCAGCCACATAAAATATATTACAGAATCATAGAATCAACCAGGTTGGAAAAGACCTCAGAGATAATCAAGTCCAACCTATCACCTAACACCACCTGACAGCTAAACCATGGCTCCAAATGCCACATCCAATCTTTTGTTGAACATCTCCAGGGATGGTGACTCCACCACCTCCCTGGGCAGCACATCCCATGGCCAATTCCTCTTTCTGGGAAGAACTTTCTCCTCACCTCCAGCCTTAACTTTCCCTGGCACAGCTTGAGACTGTGTCCTCTTGTTCTGGTTGCCTGGGAGAGGAGACCAACCCCCACCTGGCTACAACCTCCTTTCAGGTAGTTGTAGAGAGCAATAAGGTCTCCCCTGAGCCTCCTCTTCTTCTTACACACTCGCTCAAGATTGCACTTAAGCAGGTGAGCAGCTCCTAGAGAAGACACCAATAAAAGCTGAGGAGGCAGTAATGAGTTTAAACTGTCTCAAGTATTTCTGAGTGAAAGTCTGCCCTAGTCACAGAGCCATGCTGTGCTTTCTACATCCCAAGAGAATTTCCACTCACTAAATAAATCTCCTCAACATTTAAAGAGATCTTTCTAGAAACATGATGGAATGCAACTCTTTGGGGTGCAAAAGAAATTTATTTCCCCTCCTGGAAAATTGCCACCTCGGATCTGTAGAATTAATTATAAATATTAGTAATTTTTTTTCTTGTCGTTTTCTTGCTCTCTCATTCCAATGAAAAGAATATTTCAACAACTGCTACTGAAAGGCAGCAATCTGTAGTGGATGGATAAGTGAATTAACTAATGTCAGCTTTGATAACTCTGTGGAATTTGATGATGGATTTTTATTAATTGCCCATAATAAATCAGAAACATCATTCTCTGGCAAAACCTCATCGAGTTCAGTGCTGTCACACTGCAGCTGACACCACACTCTCAACTTGCTTTGTTGATTCCATATGCTCAGAAAGAAGGACTAGCTATGAAAAATATTTGGTCTCCTTTTCTAGCAACCCACTAAACTGGATGATTACCTTTGTGAATTTATCCCCAGAGTCTGAGCCTACTCTAGTATTGATGTTTCCAAAACTTGCTGCTGCTATTTCAATGACATTAATTTTAGGGGGCATCCTATCTATTCAGGAGTAGACTGCTGTACTGTGGCATTATATCCCACTTATCAGACTACCACAAACAGCTATTTGAGTAGAAATTGGATTCTGTGTTTTGAGGGTAGGATTTGATTGATTAAATAACCTTATGAATTGAACAAAAGTGTGGTTTTATTGTGGGTTTCTTTCTAAAAGGCAGTTCTTCAGCAGGCCACAGTGAAACTTGAGCTGTTTTTCTTCCACTCTACAATAGTTGACTAATTCAGCCATAATGAGGTGATCAGTAACGTGCTGTGTCTGAGTATCTCACTGGTATCTTTAAACTGCCAATGAACCCTTTTATAGGAAAGCTGCTGTTTGCAGTGTAGAGGGAGAATAAGATCAGAGTGCTCACCAAAAAAAATAAAAAGAATAGTTCTTTCTCTATAGGTAATTTAGACATATTTCAGTATCCAGATGAAGGGGGGGGGAAAATAAGTTGTTGGATTTGTCAGGCTTCTGACTATATCTTAGCAGTGAATGGCTCAGCTTAGCTATGTAAAGGTCCCATCCATGACTTCCAAGCAGAACACAGAGAGTGTTGGGGGTTGGAAGGAACCTCCAAAGATCAGCAAGTCCAAAAGTCCTAAGAAAGCAGGATGTCCTAGATTAGGTCACACAGGAATGCACCCAGGTGGGGTTTGAAAGTTTCCAGAGAAGGAGACTCCACAACCTCTCTGGGTAGCCTGTTCCAGCGTTCCAACACCCTCACCATGAAGAAGTGTCTCCTCATGTTGAGGTCTCTGTTTTCCTCTTTCTCCCTTTTCTTGACAGTTCTATATTTGTCACTCCCCTTTTCCTCACAGAACATACCAAACATTGTAATTCTGTACTTCACTGCCAAGTGTAACCAAATTCACCTCATTCATACTATTCCTACAGATGTTCCTCAAACCCAAATACACAACAGTGGAGATTGATTTACATTTGGTGGCGAAGTTGAGCTGTTGGAAGATGTTTCTTTGTCTTGAAGTTTGACCTCAGGAAATTTTTAAAATTCTCCTTAGTAGAATATTCAATATCATATTCAGCATCGTTCAGCCATGGTCCCTGGAGGTGTTCAAGAAACGTGTGGACATGGCACTTTGGGACATGGTTTAATGGCCCTGGAGGTGTTCAAGAAACATGTGGACATGGCACTTTGGGACATAGTTTAATGGCCATGATGGCTTTAGGTTGAAGGTTGGACTCAGTGATCTTAAAGGTCTCTTCCAACCAAAACAATTGTATAAGTCTATGTTCATGTAGGTGTGTTTCTTTTTTTCAGACACCACATATGACATCATAATGTAGATGTTAATGAAACATTAAATGTGTTGCAGGTATAATTTAGATAATACACACTACCAAATCTATTTGCATAAGAATAATGGAACAGTCTGCCAAGAGAGGTGCTGGAGTCTCCATCTCTGGAGTCATTCCAAACCTGCCTGGACACCATCCTGTGCAACCTACTCTAGGTGATTTTAGTATGGCAGTGGGGTTGGACTGGATGATCTCCAGAGGTCTCTTCCAACTGCTATTATTCTGTGATTCTGTGAATAGTGTAAAAACTGATACTGTGGGTTCTCCAAAGGGTATCCATGAACATCAGCATCTACCCAACTGCAGGAATTCTTCCACTGGAGAAGCTTCTCCTTAAGCCTAAGGAACTAACCATTCACTTTCAATGAGGAAGAAACACATACACATATATATTATTTGATCAGTGTTTTCCATTTCCTTTGATAGCACATATAAGCCATTCTGTGAATACTTTTTCTTTCATATTGTATTTTAAATTTTTGTTCTTATAGGCATGAATGCTAATAAAGAAATAAGGAAAAAAAGAGAAGAAACTGCTGTTCTTAAATCTTGTTTATTTTGCTCCTTTTGGTTTCATCAGATGTTTACTTGTCTTAGGGTGCCCTGGTTTATGTTGTGCAAAAATATCCCAGCTTCTTTTAGCTGTTCTGTCTTGGAATAGTTCCTATCCTACTTGCCAAATACTATCAGTGCCTTTGTGAGTGGTTTAAAGTATTTCAATCACAGAAGCAGTTTCAGCTCAGCACAAGAATTGTACAATGAAGCATAATTGATATAGAATGGGAAAGCTCTTGAGCTTCTAACTGTGCATTTTTCATGGTTGACAAACAATAAAGGGGTTCAAAGCATGAGATGCTTCCTAAAACTACAACTTCTGGTGTTGTGTTTGCCTTCCTGAGTGCTGTAATTTTAATTTTTAATAAAGGAAAAAGTTATGAGCCTAGACAGCTGTTTGGAAGAAAAGGTTACAGGAGTGCTTAGTAACAACAGACTATGATACTATGTAATTAGGTTTTTTTCTCTTCATTAGCATATACAACCTGCTACAGGAATGAGAATATAATGATAATTGCCAGACTCTTGGGTTTTTACACTTTGGAAATAGTGTAAAGTACAAATCTGAAGTAATTGGGATTCTTTCAAGAAATGTTTCTCCCCACATAGTGAAGTCAGGAGCTTGTAACAGACTATGGAAACATAATTTTGATGTTACGTTTCTGGCAAAGCATCTCCAGGAGATAATAGTACTTATCCAGATTCAGGTCTCAAAGTGAAAATGACTGTAGCAGTCTTTAACTTATCATTAAAAGATGTTTGTCAGTGTCACAGCATGTAGCATTAATGATAGATTCTGTAGTGGAGTGTTGCCTCTCTGTCAAAAATCACTGAAGAGACTAAAGTTTACTGAGAGACTTTATATGGGGAATTTGTTTGATTTTTTTGTACCCATTCTGTTTAGCTTTAGGCAATGTTTTCAGTTGTTTTTCACAGGCTCAAAAATACATCTGTTAGAAAGAACATATAAAAAGAAATAGATTTTTTTTTTAACTGATACCATTGTGTGCTGTGTTAGGCAGCACTCCCTTGTGTCCTATCATAAAGAGGCATGCTCTCAGAGTTGATAAGTATCAAGTACTGTCTCTTCCATGTCTCAGACAAGAGGCAGTGCAAAATATTACAAGCATAAGTGGAAAATTGCAAATAAGTAGAGTGTAATTTCACATATAACTTAGGCCTTCAATAACCCAAACTCTAAATTTTTTTTTCAAATTATATTCACATAATCTGCTGTTTATTTAAGATGGTAGGTTATAGGCATGAAAACATGAACTGAAGGAAAGCAGCAAGCCACTGTGAGTCCAGATAGGTGATGAAATGTTTTTGTCTCCTCAGCAGAACAAAGCACTGTGTGCTGCCACTCCTCTGTCCATCTGACATGCCCCTCCCCATGTGTAATTCATAGAATCTTAGAATGGTTTGGGTTGGAAGGGTCCTCCAAAGGTCATCTACTCCAACGTCCACCCTCCACTGGATCAGGTTATTTAGAGTTTGTCCAGCCTGACCTTGAGTATCTCCAGGAATGGGGCCTCTACTTCCTCCCTGAGCAGCCTGTTGCAGTGTTCTACCACCTTCATATTAAAGAGCCTGTTCTTAACATCCAATCTAAATCTGCTCCTCTCTCATTTCAAACCATTGCCCCTCATCCTATCACTGCAGGCCTTTGCAAACAGTCCCTCTCCAGCCTTCTTGTAGCCCCCTTCAGGTACTGAAAGGCTGCTATTAGGTCTCCCTGGAGCTTTCTCTTCTCCAGACTGAAAAAACCCAGCTTCCTCAGCCTATCCTCAAAGGTTTTCCAGCTCCCTGATCATTTCCGTGGCCCTCCTCTGGACCTGCTCCATCAGGTTCATGTCCTTCTGCATTGAGCTCTGTAGAGCTGGACACAGTACTCCAGGCAAGAGCAAAGTGGCAGAATCTTGATCTGCTGGCCACACTTCTTTCGATGCAAATTCTTCAGTGTCTCTCACTTCTTTTTATGCTTCCACTGTTCTCCTAGACACCTACCTTGCAGGTGGTTATGGGCTGAAACGCTCTTTGGAGATCCATGCTTCTCTGTCTAGACTGCCAGCATGGCTCAGAGTAGATACCCGACTTGCAGACAGCTAAAATTAAATGAGCTGAATCCAACCTTGAGTGCTTATCACCCATTGAATGCATGGTAGTTAAACACAATGGGATGCCTTCCTTTAACACCAAGCTCCAAATATGTCTAAAAAGCTGGTGCCATACAGCCTAGATTGCGTTAAATTAGGATTTGAGTGTTTAGTCTGTTAGTAATTTCTGCAAATGAGGTTTGAGTTCTAGCAAAAAATTCCTTTTTTTTTTTCTTTCCCCCCTTAAATCCAGCATTTATTGCTTTGCCTTCAAGAGAAGGAGAAAGAATGGCAATGGTAGAGTTTGCATTTATAGACATAGTGAACAACTGCTTCGTGTTTTCAGCTAGAACTGCATAGTTCATTCGATTCTCCTCCTTCGTTGCTTATCGTTTTGTTTCAGAGTAAGGCACTGATGCTGCATATCAAACAAATTGAAAACCTGCCTACCATGTCCGTGAAACAACGGGAATCACTTTTGAAAACCTTGTGCAAAAACATCACACCAAAATGCAAATGGGGTTTCAGTTCAGAGCATGGAAGAGTTGAATTTCAAAACCTAGGGTCCTTTGCTTCAAAGCAAAGAGCAATGGCAAGAGTTTGTGGCTCTCTATTGATTGGTACTAGAGAAGGCACTCATAACAAGAAAAATGGAAAGACCACATGAAAAATTCAGAACAAAAGATCTAATCTGAAGATTTTTGATACTGAGCACAAGATATATGTTCAGCCTACTTAAAAATTTAAGGGTGTATTTTTATTAACGGCTATTTCTTTATTGTAGCATTTTCTTTGTGATGGGATTCATGGTACCTGTTAGATAAGGTAAACAGGGAAAAAAAGCAGACTGCTGAATATGTAAACCCTTGAGCAAAGAAATAATTTATTTTACTTTTTTAGACTTAAGATGGAGAAATTTTTTACATAGAAAATCATAGGAAGTGGCACTATGTTAAGTGAAAAGTCCCTTGGATGATTTAATTTAGCATTAGAGTAAAAACAAACAAACAAAAACAACAACATAAGAAAACAGACAAACAAAAAAGCAAGAAAATTATATATTAATTTGTTGCTGAAATATTTAGAAGGGTATACTCATGAATCCAGAATGTCTTCTGTCTTTTGCTCCTCTATTTTGGTAATGCTGAATTGCCCATATTAGAATTAGAGAAACATAAAGATGTCAGAGATCTCCTCTAATATTTTTTGCATGTAGAAGCTAATAACACTAATATTTAGTTTTCAACACTTGGTTAGCTAATTGATTATAAACTAATAATATGGATTTTGTATTGTTACCAAGTAGCCTGTTCTTGCATGCAGGAAATTTTTCCTAGGATCAAACCAAAGTGATTTTACTGATTATCTTTAACCTTTAGTGAGCAGGCAGGACAAACATTCATTTTATGACACCTTTTGCATGTTGAAAGATATTTCTCCTGTTGATTCCTCTTTTTTTTTTTTTTGTACCTCTAGGCAAAGTAGATGCATTTCTTTCGTGCATCCTCATTGCTGGTATTTTCTAGGTCTCTCATTGTTCTCTAGATTTTTTCTGTATGCTCTGTATTCCAGCTGAGCCCTCACCAGCACCAAGCAAAGCAGACCTTATAGGACCTCTGATATTTTGTCTATAAAGCTGCCATTAAAGCTTTACTGACTCAGATTTTCTGGGTTTTGCAGAACATTACAGTGTTGATTCTCATTTCCGAGTCACTATTGCAGTCTCTTGCAGTTCTCTTTGCCATATTTTGCTATTTTTGCCAGAGATTACTTACTTTCAATCTGTCTGATTTCTCCAGCTTTGCTCTTTCTGATTTCTCCAGTACTTTGTTCTTTTCTTTATTTAATTCACCCTGTTCTTGGTCATGTCTTCAATTTGCTGTGATCATTTGGATTGCAGCCCTCCCCTCTATGGTGTCTTCTGCATTATATAAAAGTGTTCAGTCCTATCACCGAAATCATTCATGAGAATATTAAGTTGAATCTGGAGTGGATTGCACTTCAAGCCCTTTCTTATTTAACCACCAAACACTGATAAATACATTTTGTGAACTGGTTTTAAACCAGCTGTGGATGGTGATTTACATCCATTACACACTTTCTTTGCCCAAAAGTAGCATCACACAGCAGAGTGTCAGAAGCCAGAATAAAATCATGTATGAGAGAAAATGGCCTCAAATTGCACCAGAGGAGGTTTAGGTTGGATATTAGTTGAAACTCCTTCACTGAAAGGGTTCTCAAACACTGGAACAGGTTCCCCAGGGAGGTGGTTGAATCCCCATCCCTGGAGGTGTTTCAAAGAGGCAGAGATGTGGTGCTGAGGGACATGGTTATAGGTACCAGTCTTGGCATAGTTAGAGAATGTTTGGACTTGATGATCATTTGGTCTTCTCCAACCAAAATGATTTTATGATTCTAAATGCTGTCTACAGCTCTGCCACCCCAAAAGAGCCACACACAATTCACCTCTCATAGCTGAAGAAGGAAAGTCATTTTAGTATGAACTGCTCTGGAAAGTTTGTATCACAGCCTCACAGTATATCAGAGGTTGTAAGGGACCTCCAGAGATCATCAGGTCCAACCCCCCTGCCAGAGCAGCATCACTTAGGGGAGTCTGCACAGGAATGCATCCAGGTGGGTTTGGAAAGTCTCCAGAGAAGGAGACTCCACAACCCCCCTGGGCAGCCTGTTCCAGGGCTCTGTCACCCTCACTGGAAAGAAGTTTCTCCTCATGTTGAGCTGGAATCTTCTATGTTCTAGTTTGAACCCATTGGTCCTTGGCTTATCACTGTGAACCACCCAACAGAGCCTGGCCCCCTCCACTTGACACCCACCCCTCAGCTATTGATAGACATTGATCAGATCCCCTCTCAGTCTTCTCTTCTCCAGACTAAACAGCCCCATGGCTCTCAGTCTCTCTTCACAGGGAGATGCTCAAGTCCCCTAAGCATCCTCATGGCTCTCCCTTGGATTCTCTCCAGCAGGTCTCTGTCTCTCTTGAACTGGGGAGCCCCAAACTGGACACAGTATTGCAGCTGTGGTCTCAGCAGGGCAGAGTAGAGAGGTAGAAGAACTTCCCTAGCCCTGCTGGACACCTTTCTTGATCCATCCCAGGATCCCATTGGCTCTCTTGGCCACAAGAGCACATTGTTGTTCCAAGCAGAACTTGCTGTCCACCAGCACTCCAAGTTATATAACTATCTCCTTCATGTTATAATTTCATAAGAACACATGGATTGATGGATTAGCAGTTTTGTTGCAGAACCTCCATATTGAACACAGCCTCTGTCTTTCTGATTCTCTGTGGTTGCTGCTTCTCCTTTTTAGTTAGATCTGCCTTTTTCTAGACAGAAATTTCAGGTGAAATCATGCTCCTGTTGAAGTCAATGCATGGGTTTTGTTTGTTCAGGGTTTTGTGTGTGTGTGTGTGTTCCATTGACTAAAATGAGGCCAGGAGCTGACATAAACTCGTCAAGGACCTCTCAAGGTGTCAACTCTTATCCCTAAAAGCATGATGATGTCTTGAGAATTCTGCACATCAAAAACAATTTCATAATAGAAGAGAAGATTTTTAGTTACATTGATATGGAAATGATGTTATGGAGGATGCATCCTGCAAGCATTTCAGTGTCTAAACTGACACCATGTAAGGCATGCATAGATAATTTCCATCCTCACCAAAATGTTGTTAAATTAGATTTAGTGGGAAAAGTCTACTGGTATTTATCATCACAAAACACAGATAAACAGATGAGTAATAATATGAGTTCTGTTTTGATATTTTTGGCTTCTGAATTTCAGTGAACTTGGAATATAAAAGATGTGCAAATATGAGGGGATCTGAACCTGTACATGAAGAAGTAAGCATTTATTAATGCATTAAATTGCATCTGCTGACTGAATCAGTTATTTAAGTGTAGAAAAGGGACCTGCCATCGTAGCTCAAATCACTTGATTGAACCTTGGGAGGTTTGAGTCAGTTTTTCAGCTCTGCCCCAGATCTCCTGGAAATCAGAAGTTCATATCCAGTAAATCAGAACTTCTGCCTCAACTTCTGTTCTCAGTTCTTGCCACTGTAAAAGAAAGATGATTGCAGCTGCCTGCATGAAAACAACAGCATCAGAGTGAGGTTAAACTCAGTAATCTTCCAGTATTGCAGTACTAGTGAAGACATTGTTCTCTGACAGTTCACCATGTGTAGTCTTGTTCACATTGTGGATTATCTGAAGCCTTGCTCATAGAAATGGGTCTCATGAAGTCTTCTTATGTATGACTTCTTCCCTTCCTCAGTGAAACTGCAGTCTAAAGTCATCAAGACATCTCACCTTTCTTCTGCTAACTTTTGTGATGACTATGGTTGTCATTCCCCAACTACATATACAGTTTTATCAGAAAAACCAAACTAATTCTCTCATTAGAAGCTTCACCACCTAAGGACTGACAGTGAATTTGGTCTGAAGATATTTTTCTTTTTAGTAATTTGATGAGTGTAATTGGGTCAGAGTCTGTTTGGCATATTGAAGTTTCCAATCTACAGTGTTTGCTTTCTTTGAGAAGCTTTGAGAACAGTCTGGAAGACAAGGAAAATCAAAAGCAAAGTAGCCACTTTCTCTTCTTTTTCTATCATTCAAAAAAGAGAAAACACTGATGAAAACCTGAAGAATTTCAATGTTCCTGAAAGTTGTATATTTACATTTTTTCAAATGATATTTTCATGTTTTTTTTTCTCACTAATTCACAACAGTCAGTGAAAAAAAAAATATCAGTAGGAAATATGTGGTAGAATCCTTGTAATTCTTTCTTTTGTCTGCATTTTGGGTCAACAGATCTGGAAAAAAAGACCTGGAGGACAAATAAAGAATTCCTTGTGTTCCATATGAACTGCACAGAGGTGTAACTTTACCTTCTTTTACTATTTATTCTTGTGTTTGATGTTATAGAAGCCACAGCAACAATATTTTTCTGGAAACAGTGTGCTCACCTGTTTAATAAGATAAGAAGTGGTCACAGTGCAGTCTGCCAGTTTAGATGAATCCCTACACCTGTGTTTCTTTTCTCCATGTGTGTCATGGAGGAAATGGGGGGAAAGGAGGATGGTACACTGAAGAAGTTTCTTCTAGAATTTCATTGACAATTGCTTAAAGGTTATTCAGATATCTCTTAAATTGCATTTACTTTGGGGATTATGAAGGCTAAACATTTGTACAGCATTCTGGGTTCCTAAACCAAATATTCTGGCTTAAATAATTAACTACAGGGCATTTAAGTGAATACTGATGAACTGAAAATGTCTCCTTGTCATAACTCAAAGTATCATATTTTGCTGCCCAGGGAGGTTGTGGAGTCTTCTTCTCTACAGACTTTCCAAACCCACCTGGATGCATTCCTGTGCAGCCTGATCTAGGAAAACCTGCTTTAGCAGGGAGGTTGCTCTAGATGGTCTTTGGAGGCTGCTTCCAACCCCTACCATTCTGTGATTCCACCATTCTGTGACAGTTTGGTCTCAATGTTAAATACACAGTGATAGGCTCTAAATTAGCTACTGCCTCTTAGGAAAAAGTTCTATTGTGTGACTAGTTCTCTGAAAACTGATTTTCAGCAATGAAAATGCAGTTAAGAAAAGAGCAGATCACCAGGAAAGAAATAATCATGCTGCAGTCAAAACCCATGGTCAACCCCAGTGTTAACTGCTGTGTTCAGTTCTGTTCCTTTGTATAAAAAAATAAGAAACAAAAATTATTCAAGAAGAAGCACCAGGGATGCCAGGATGGTTGTATGAAGGGTGAATGACTGTCACAGCTTAATGGAGTACAGAATATTTTTCCTCCAGCATGTGTATTACACAGGGAGTGTCAGGGCTGTATATTGAGCTATACTTCCCCTGTTTTTTCTTTTTTTTTTTTTTTTTTTTTTTCAAGAAATGTGGCATGTTGTGATTTGTGACTTGTAAACATTTCCCTCTTTAAAACAGTAATGAAAAAATCAACTCCACAGTAAAAATCAAAATAACTGAGATAAAGACAACTGGCCAAAATTTCTTTAGGAATTTTTTTTTTTTTTTGGGTAATTGGTTGTTTTTGCTTTTGTAGCTGGTGAATTACCCTGTCGACGTTCCCTCCTTCTCCTCTTCTGCTCCAGTAGAGCAGAGAGGAAGACAGCAGTGATAATCCTCTTGGATTGAAATATTTTACACTTGTTTGGTAGGTGATAAATGCTGTATCCAAGGGGATTAGCACAGTGAAACTTTGCTAAAGGAGTGAGAGTTTCTGCATGCACACTAGACCATTCAGAGCCTTGTTGGATCAGCAGTAATATCCATAGTTTTTCCCTGGGAACAGCTAACACAGGAACAAGAGCCACCTGAAGTGAATCAGCAACCACTTTTTTGAATCAATTATATTACTATATGCATACTATACATATGTAGATACTGCAGCTGTGAACATTTTGAATTGTTGTGGGTTTGGAGTTCTTCACTAGTTTACACTGATCTGTAAATGTAGTTACATCTGAACTGATTTAGTAGCCTTCTTACTGATTGACTGACTTGCAATGCTCTTTACTATGAGGGAACAGGTTGCCCAGGGAGGTTGTGAGTGCCTCATCCCTGGAAGTGTTTAAGATCAGGCTGGGTGATCCTTTGAGCAACCTGGTCTAGTGAGAGATTTCTTTGTCCATGGCAAGGGGATTGGAACTAGATGATCTTTAAGGTTCCTTCCAACTCAAGCCATTCTATGATTGTGTCTTCTCAGGGAAGAAAGACAATTCAAGGTAACTTAGTGTTCTAGCCCAAATGAAACATTTGTAATGAGCAGCATTAGAGCCACCTTAAAATCCTACTAAACACAGATTCTATCCCCAAGGAAACATTTGTAATGAGCAGCATTAGAACCACCTTAAAATCCTACTAAACATAGATTGTAGGACCAATGAAACATTTGTAATGAGCAGCATTAGAACCACCTTAAAATCCTACTAAACAGATTCTAGCCCCAATGAAACATTTGTAATGAGCAGCATTAGAGCCACCTTAAAATCCTACTAAAAACAGATTCTAATAAATGCAAAGGGTAAAACATTGCAAATGAAACATTTCTACTTTTATTTGGTTTCCAATATTGCTTTAAGCATTGTAATCACATTAAAACCAGTCCTTGAAAAGACATACTGAATTTTCAAGAAAGTCAGCTGAAAGAGCATTTTGCATTTCCTCCCTGAATCTATAAGCATTTAAAAATACTGTTGAGAGCATTCAGATTTATTTGTTACCTTAGTAAAAATAATGTAAGTACCACATACTTAAAATGAGAAATCAATTTGATGATTACAAGCTGGTTTAATTCCCTTCTTCCAGATATGTCAGATTTATAGTTTAAAAAAGCTGTTCCTTGAATATTCTTCAGTCTGCATAGAACAACAAGGCAAATAACCTAATGTTGAATCCAAGTATTGTGAGATTTAAAGGACTGTGTGGAAAGAGAAAAGTGACATTGTTTTCTGGTTTCTTAGTGTTTAAGCACAGGATGTAAACAAAGTTTTATGGAAAATGTTAATTTGGGGATATTTTCCTTCATTTTTTTCCTCTTCTGTGTTGTACTATTCCTAGTCATGTACTAATGCCCAGGCAGAAGGCTGCAGTCAAAGACCAGGAAAAAAAGAACCCACTAGCCTGTCTCACATTAGATATTTCCACTACCAGATGGTATCATAAGGATGATTTTAAATTGTGAGCTTTATGCCAGAGATGAGTGCTCCAACTGTGACAGACTTCTAGCTAACCAAGATGGAAATACCACTCTTCATCCATTCCCCTGATGCAGGCAGAATGCATTATTATTTAAAAAGCAGTGCTTTGAGCACAGTTCTGTTTACTCTGAAGCTAGATCATGTCCAGTGAACTCATGCCAACAGATTGAGGCATGCTTGCTCCTTCTCCAAGACTGGCTTTGTAGTCATTGTACAGGTTATTGCCATACCTGATCAACTGAAGCATTGAGGGAGGATTTGCAAAATTATCTTTTTTTTTCTGTTTTCTTTTAAAATGTAGTTTCTGCAGTTCTTCCTTTAACAACATGTAATTATAGACTAAGTAAATGTAGCCACATTACATGAACCTGTTGACATGTAGTGGAGAGGATGGAGGAATAACAGGCCAGAGTGACAGAGTGCATCCAGTCTCTGTGAAATGGTTCCTGGGACTGTTGAAATACCTCCCCCTGAATCCCTGAGATACTGTCCCCTGAATCCCTGAGATACTGTCCCCTGCATCCTGAGATGCTGTCCCCTGAATCCCTGAGATCCCTTCCTCTGGATCCTCAGATACCTTCTCTTGATCAGTCCCTTTGGCAGGTTTTATCTCTAATGACTGGCAGTCTGCCAGGTGTTCAGCCTATGTATGCTTCAGGATGTTTTAGGAGAAATCTCAATTTTCCAAATAATAGCAGAATTCAGAGGACATTGGCTGCAAGAGTATTTTCTGTCTGCAGTGCTGTGACATGAATTGCACAGCTTAAATGCTGGGCAATGAATTTAAAATAAATATTAAGCTAGGAGAGGAAAATCCTAATAGATCACCCTACTGTATTTTCTGAAGAAAATGTCATTTTTACTGTTTGAATAAAGGTACCAGAGGTGACTAATTAGACCTTGAATTTAATGCTAAAATATTGTGATTTTTTTTTTGCCTTTTTTTTTTTTAAAGCCCTCATATATAAAAAGCCATCTAAAACTGCATTTAATGTGCTTGGCTTAGAATAGGTTATTTCCTGGCTTTGTTCTGGCTTCCCACTCTGAATTGCATTTATGATGCTAGAAGATAAAATGATGCTTCCTCTGCTGATTTAGGCTGTAACATTTAAATGCTGCAGTATCTGGGAAAGCTGTCTGCATCTTAGTGGTAATTGTTAGCAATATTTTGAACTGCTTCTCGACACATGCAAAATAGAAGAGCCAAATCTTTCTGTGCTAATGCTGCAGCGCTGAAAATACCCAAATATTGTTAGAGAAGTGATTTGATAGTTAACACTAAAATTTATACTTTTCATTGGGTGCACTTCAGACAAAAATAATCCTCGTGGCAATAAACTGCACAGTACTGGCAAGCCCATTGACTGTGTTTCCAGGTAGATGAACTGTTATGTGACTTTTTATTTTCAGATTTGTGCTCTAAAAAGCACAGTAAGTTTTTTTTTAACCACACGATGATGTCTCATAGGCAAAGTTACATCTTATTCACCAGCCTCAAAAGATGGGGAAAGTTTAGTGGAATTAGTCAAAGTTTTCTTAACTCCTCTAATAATGAGGTTTACATGTTTTATCTCTTTCCTTAAGATGCATGTCTTAGCTCACATAGTGGCTTTGGGATATTGAAAATATTTTTTGTTTGTTTTTCAGAGCTGACTGTATAAAAAACTCTGGAGATTGTAGTGTCTGTGACAGTGCTGAAGGGTTCTGCATGGAGTGACTTTTGAGCTGGGCACACCAGCACAAGTTGTGTGTAGGTGACAGGCTTAAGATAACAAAAACTGGTGCAAGAATTACTCTATTCACCCACCTCACTGCAATCTCCTTGCAGGTTACCAAGGGGTTTTGGCCTTGGTCTGTACTGGCACAATGTGATGCCAAGGGATCAGGCTCCTGACATTCTCTGGGAAGTTCAGAATAGGAAAAACTTACCTGGAGCAGAGGCCAGTCAGGTGTGGCATCCTTGAGACAGATTGTCCAGACAGGAGTGAGTGAGAGCTGATACCATGTCCTCAGGAGAGTTACCTGCTGTCTCTGCAGTGTCACTTTCAATGCCCTTTGAAAATCACCATAGTCAGGGAATGCATCTGAGGGCTGGAAGAAATCCAGCCCTGAAAGGAGGTTGTAGTGAGGTGGGTGTTGATCTTTTCTCCCAAGTAACAAGTGATAGGATGAGAGGAAATGGCCTCAGGTTCCACTGGGGGGTGGTAAGGTTAGATACGAGGAAAAGTTTCTTCATTGAAAGAGTGGTCAGACATTGGAACAGGCTGCCCAGGGAGATGGTGGAGTCAGTATCCTTGGAGGTGTTAAAAACTCATGGGGATGAGGCATGGTGATGTCTTGACAGCTGTATTCAATGATCTTAAAGGTCTTTTCCAACCGTAATGATTCTATGCAGAAAAGCATACATATAAAAAATATTTTTCCTCACCAGATCTGATATTTTGGAGCATTCCAGTTTTACTTCCAGAAATGGTGTTTGTTCCTTTTTATTGCATCATTTGTTGGTAGAGATATGAGGAGGTAGACAGATTTTAAGTCTTGCCCTTATCAAATGTCAAAAAACATTTGTGGTGTCTTTTAATATACATGAAAATTGTGACACTACTGCGAGTATTCACCTACCTATGAACATTTTAGTGTGTGAAAAGGAAGGAAGGTAATGAAAAAAAGAGTTGGAAGTGTTACCAGAGAGGCTGGATGCTGTACAATAGGAGCTGTAAAATATTTTGAATGAGAAGGATGTAGTTTCTTATTATTACTGTAAAGATGACATATTTAAGTAACCCACTTTAAAAATAATGTGACTTGCCTTACCAGGAGTCTGATATTCCTGAATTCCTGGTGCTTTTTAATGGGAAAATCATTTCATTCAGTCCAGCTTTGCATCAGAATATATGCTGTCTGTCAGAAAAAGTCATTAAAAGCCTAGCTCCTGTAAGGAGGAAGGAAATAGACCCATATTTTGTTGAAGGATAGTAAAAAGGCCAAAGGTACTGCTTGAAATGTTATGGCAATTTCTCCTTTACAGTTGCTATGTACTCTTCTGTTGAAAATTACATAGTTGTGATCTGAGATGTAAGTAATCTGTTTTAAGACTCTGAGAGCCTGTTGTGATCCTCCAGTTTGATCTTTTGAACAACACAGTCCTTTGAATTTCACTGAGTAATTTTTCAAATTCTGATGGAGCTTCTTCTTATCTCTTTAGAATAAAATGCATTTCTTGCTGTAAGATTTGAAGTGATGGAAAATCCATTCTTCTAGATAAGTTGTTCTAGTGAGTAGGCATCTCTAGTGTTAAAACATTGCTTCTATCTCATTTAAATTTATTTATCTTCTACTTCCAGCCTGTACGTCTTGTTTTACCTTGGTCTGGTAAATTTAGCATCTTCCATCATCAGAAATTTTCTGTTTATGTTGTCTTACACTGCTTATATTGTGTCATCTTTACCAAACCTGAACTATAAAGCTATAAAAGCATTAAACTATCAGGTTAAATAGAAAAGATTACAACTCTTTCATCTCTCACTGTTAATTCAGGCTTCCCAGATCCAGAATAACTTTTTAAGCTCTCCCCAGAACACTTTTTACTTTTTCAGTGTCCATTTGAAAGGGAAACATGAGAGCTGTTTCCCAGGAATGTTCTCAGCAGTGTCAAGAATGAGATAAATAAAAGGTCCAGTTCACTAACACATCATATATATATATATATATATATATGTTCAGGGACTACATCTCTTCTCTTCATCCTGATTTTACTCCAGGAATTCTATTTCATTAACCACTTGAGATCTCAAAATCCTGTCTGAGAATGATTTTTTCAAAATACAGGCATTCAACAGAAAACTTGCATTCCTAGCTTCTCATAGGATATTAAGATGAATTATTTTGAGTTCACCTTACTTTGGAATTCAGGCACATGTGCAGCAGTGTCTGCTCCTTATTGCTGTTCATCATTCCACTATTTCTGTATAAACTGCAGGGTTTTATCAACATCAATGTGCAGTTTCTTCTGGATAAATGAATATCGGATACTAATTGGTCAAGATCTTTCCACTAGCCCACTTGAAGTTCCTCTTTGCACAATTATTCCCAATTAACACCTGCTTCCTGAGATTTGCCCATGAACTAGTTTTTCAAATGATTATTATGTGATAGGAGGGATTTTGTATCATGCTAATTTTTATTCTGAATGTTGCACAGACAACTGCCCTTACCAAAGCTGTGTTATGTCAACACACTTTTTTCCTCTGTGGACTGAACTCATCACCTCATCAGAAGTTTTTGACAAGATCTATTTTCCATAAAACTGTGCTGATTGGTGCTAATTATTCTGCCATCCTTTAATTCTTCAGTACTTTTATGTTGCATCAGCTTTTCTGTGACTTTGCCCAGAACAGAAGTTCAGCCAAGCAGACTGTAATTATTTGGGTCATCATGCCTACTTTTAACAAAATATGTTTCCATGGGTAATTACAGGATTTGGGTTTTTTTTTCCTCCCCTTTCACATTATGTTTTATAACTGTAGCCTTAGATCTCCACGCAGAATGAAAAGTACAGTTTTGTGTAGAATGAAAACTGGAAAAGAGGCGCAATCAAAAAAAAAAGTTAAAACACTTCAGCAAAAAATATCTAGTATTTTAATGCCTGCTCTTGCCCTTTCACTGGTGCACTTTCAGGAAACAAACCTTAATTTTTGCCCTTTATAGACTTAAGCTTCTTCTGTGCAATAAATAATTTGGCATTTATAAAAGGAGTAGCTATGATTGGTAATGTTATTTTACCAGCTAATTGGATATACATTTTGTTGCAATTTTGTTCTCAGAAAATAATTAGAGGACAAAGTGTTCTTGAAATGTGTCAGGAAAAAAAATACTATATTAGAAGTCCTTTTATTTTGAGGTTGCAAGTGATCCAGTTTCTGCATAGAGTAAGAGCACTGTTCTCTTGAAAGTTGCCTTTGGAAGTGTAAGTTTTCCTTCAGAACCATCAATCTTTTGATAAAAGAGAGGATATACAGTGCTTGGCCTTAATCAGGACAGGGTTTTTTCCTCCATGGTAAACTTTCATTTGCAAGCAATGTAATAATTATGAATTCAAACTCATTATATCTCAGCAACTACTGCATGTTAAGGTGCTTTGCTGAAGCATCATATGGCTGGGTCAGAAATAGTTATGCAGGCTGCATTCTGATAAGGCTGTCCAGTTTTCTTTGCAAATGGCTTGCCACAGGCACAGTGTTAACAGAGCAAGAAGAGATAATTCAGGCTTTTCAGCTCCCTGGCTCTTCCTTGATCTGATGAGAGCTGTTCTTTTATCTAAATTATATGTTTTAAGGGTGTCTAATAATCCAATTACACTGCATCTAAAAACTCTGTCCTGTCTTTCTAGGAAGGATGCCAATAGTAGTAACTGGTAAGTAATGGCAACAATAGTCCAGAGTAGTTTTCAAGAATTATCACCAAACACTTCATGGAAGCTTGTGTGCTGATGGGCTCTAAAACAGTCTTTATGATGGCATGTCCCATTCTTTCCAGCCAGCTCAGCAGTTTACTGCACAAGCAAAATCTTGGGTTTATATCCCAAAATGCTATTTTACCTTCTCACATTGCAAGAAGTTCCCCAGATATTTCATAACTGCAAGTCTTGTCTGCACTCATTGTATATTCCCCTGGAAGCTGGCACACTGAGTTACCAACAGTTTCTCAATATTATGCTGAGACATTGGTCTGCTGCTGAACAGAGGGAAGGATGCCAAACAGTGAATCACCAGTGCTGCTTTCCTTAGCACCTGGGATTCTCTTTGGAAAGTTACCAACCAATTATCATGCAGGCCAGAATCTGCTTACCTTGTGACATCTGACAAGATCACAACCTGGAGAGACACAGATGGTAAGGCATTCCCATCATTACCAGCATCCACAGGCAAATGAACTATTTTCTGTTCAGATCTGCCTTCAAGAAGACTTAATATTTGATGGACATAATTATGGTAAACCAGGCTGAATCTGGGATTAGCTATGGAACAATACCTGGAGTGCATAGACAATATATCTCAGTTATGGATGTCTGACAGTGCTAATATCCCAAATATGTATGCACAGCAAAGGAGTCCCCAAGGAAGATACATGAGAACCCTGTAACTCTTCATTTTGTTGACCATCAATTATAGGAAAAGAAATGCAAACAACAAAGCCAAAGAGTGATACCAAAGGAAAATATTTTGTTTGCAGGGTAATTTCTATACATTTCAGAGAATCTGGAAAGAGCCCACAGGAGTGGTTCTGCTCAGAAGGAAGAGGAGAGGTCTTTCCCAACCTGAATGTTTCTGTGATTCTGTGAATATCTTATAATTCTTAGTGAATTATATCTTATAATTCTTAGTGAATATCTTATAATTCTACATATTGGAAAAAAACTTCCAAGTATGGACTTAAAAGGAAGGACTGCTACTAGATCTACCTGAAATTTTAGCAAGAAAGGCTGGGAGACATGTTTCAAAAAGCTTTATAGCTGACAAGAGTTAGTATTTGTTTGAGTGAAGGGAAAGTTTAAACCAGGCCAAGGGTCTTCAAGCCTCCCACATGCATTTTCTCTAATCACCAAACACAGATGAAGGGACAAAAAAAGAATCACTGGTTTTACAAGTGATAGTTCATGGAAATATCCTTTTGTTAGGAAATCTTAGAATCAGTTGTTTAAACGTTCTTCTCCTTTAGTGTCTTGCAAAGATAGATTGTGCAGCAAAAATAAAATGAAACAAATGAAAGCAGTTAAGGAGACTAAAGAAACAGAATACACCACAAGTGAAATGCTGCTGTTCAGGTTACTGATACATAAAGCTACCAGGAGCTGCAGTATCTGCCTCCTCTCTTTTTGAACTCTAGATATCGTTGAATCCCCCATTTTCTGACAGGTGTTGCTTTGCAGTCTGTTAATCTTTCCAAAATCTCTCTGGATTTTCTATTTTTAAAAGGTCTATTTTCTTTTTCACAGAAGTAATTTTTGCAATTCTTCTCTCCCTTCATATCAAGATGCCTTTCTCATCCAGCTGAATTGCAGTGCTTTGGCTCAGAAAGTTTACAGTCCTTTTTATTGATCACAACCCATGACCCTCGTGGAGCACCTACAATTCATCTGCAGCAGCCAAGATGAGGCTGCTTGCCTTCTTTTTCTGGTAGCTTTGTTGTCCTTCAGGGCTCTCATTTCACCAGGAGTGAAGCTGTGCTTATAATATTCATATTTCTATCTGGAATGTGGGTGAAAGCAAAATCAGCCTGATTAATATAGTAAGAAATGTTATTCTTCTGACTCACTTTAGGATGGGAGCAAAGAAGATTGTCTGAAGAAAGACTTTTTTTTTTTCTCTTGTGTGTTCTCCAAACCATGAATAAATACAGGGAAAAATACCAGCTACCCAAAGAAATAAAACCCTCCCATAAAATGCTAAGACAGACTTGCTTGCATACCCTTGTGTGATAGTCTGCATCTCAATCCTCCCTGCAGTTATGATACCATTTTGCTCTATGGAACTGCTGCAATTAGCATCTTTAAACATAGCCACTTCAAAGTATGCTGTTTAGCTTAAATTTATCAGCATTTTCATTGTATAAAATTCCATCTTAATAATCCATGAAGGTCAAGCTATTAACAAGACACACACAAGCTCCTGAAAAGCATGCCTGGAGCACAGTGGAAAATTCATGACACTTAAGTGACTTGGCTATAATTCCTTTTCATCTCACCAACCCTTAAAACTCTCCACATGAAAACAGCAATAACCTTCTGACAGTTGCAGGGCACTGTGTTTGCTGGACATTTGCTCACTTGACTTTTTTTTAACCTAAGGGTAATGTACAAAGTCAGCAGTTTGAAAAAAAAAAAATAAAGGCAGAAACAGGCTTCAAAACAGGTGACACAAACTATGAGGAGAGGCTGAGGGAGCTGGGGGTGTTTAGCCTGGAGAAGAGGAGGCTCAGGGCAGACCTCATTGCTGTCTACAACTACCTGAAGGGAGGTTGTAGCCAGGTGGGGGTTGGTCTCTTCTCCCAGGCAACCAGCAGCAGAACGAGGGGACACAGTCTCAAGTTGTGCCAGGGGAAGTATAGGCTGGAGATTAGAATCATAGGAGGAAGTTCTTCACAGAGAGAGAGATTGCCCATTGGAATGTGCTGCCCAGGGAGGTGGTGTCCTTGGAGGTGTTCAAGAGAAGACTGGACGAGGCACTTGGTGCCATGGTCTAGTTGATTGGATAGGGCTGGGTGATAGGTTGGACTGGATGATCTTGGAGGTGTCTTCCAACCTGGTTGATTCTATGATTCTATGAGTATTTTTTTCATGAGAGCCTTATACTGCTTTCAAAAAATAGACAGCTCTGTAGATGCACTAAAACTGCATGTGTGCAGTGTTTGCTGGGGAGAGCCTGCATTTTATAAACAGAACACAAAATCCATTTTGGTTTGTGTGTCCTTTTTTTCTACTACAAAACATTCTTTTTTTCCAAGCATTTGTTCAGTTGTCTTTCTGAAATTATTTCTTCCTACAGCTCTGAAGTCTGCATAATGCTGTGAACTTTATACATTAATTTAGCTAAGAGGAGAAATTCCATCAGGATCGTTTTAACAATTTGTCTTTCAATAGTAAGATCTGAAAACTAAAGTGTTTGACCATAATTGCTCCCTGTGTTTTAATTTTCCCAATGTAAAACAAACAAAACCCAAAAGAAACTGGATGCTTTAATAAATATTCTTCTTCTTCTTCTTCAAATAGCACCATTAAGGCTCCAGATGCATTCAAATTTAATCCACTCTGTTTAGGCTCATATCATGGATGTAAATTGCCTTCTCAATGCCTTTAGGGTTGGGTTTAATAACCAATTTTTTAACACTTCATGAAGTACTGTTTATGGCCCTAACCTGGATCTCCCAGGGATCCTTATATTTTATTTTTAGCTCTCATTTTATTCAGATTTGTCTCAGGTTTATTTATTTTTTTCTGCATACTTCAATCATCCCAATTTATGAGCTGTGCAAAATCCCATGTAATTAGTAGAGTTAATAGGTTAATCAAGTGTCCATTGTCTAATGATACAGACACCCTGATACAAAAGCAAATGAAATAACGTGGAACAGAGTTTATTTAGGAAAGGTGGAGGAGGTTTCTGCTGCCCAGGTTGGTGTTAAGAATGACAGTTGTCACTGCTAAGGGAGTAGAAACAGGCAACTGGTGTTGATGTGCAACCATTTAAAATAATTAAGACACATGTTCATTACCTGCTGTGTTATGAGTATCAGATCTGAACACCTTTCCACTTGCTGATATTAACATGCCTTCTGAGCTGGACAGGCTGGTGACTTATCACATGAAGTTTTTGATCTTGGAGAATCACTTTGAAGCTAGGCTTAGGCATGCATTCCATTGTGGCCTGATTGTTAACAACTAAGTGGTTCCAATTTGGAGTCATCTCCTGTGGTAGTTTTAGTTGATTAATTGTTACAGCAAGTGTTCTGCCAGGAATTTTGTCATGGTCCATGTGGCCAGTAGGTAAGGGAGATCAGTGTGGTCCACCTTGCCAGAGAGTTGGATTGAACAGGGCACATGTTAGGTCACACAGCTTCATTATGGCATCCACATGCAGAAATGATTGCCTCTTGTCCTCTCACCTATGCAGAATGCTTGACTACCTACCCACAGGGATCAAGAAAATAAAATCATATAGGATGACTTCCAAAGATTTAAAAAAAAAAAAAAAAATCAATTGGAGAAATTCCTTCATCCTAAAGCACAACAGAAACCAAAATCCAATCATTTCAGCTAAGGTCATCTCTGCTCCAATTCCAGGGTCCCAAGGAGATGTGTTCCAATTCCATGTAATCAGACAAACCTCCCTGACCCTTAATCATGGTTTGAGAAGAGAGATAGTGGTCATCAAATCCCTAAGTGCTTTGAAGTTTTAATGAGTAAAATCAGAAGTGTAAGTCATTTGATTTTATGTTTACATATGTTTCTAAGTGTCTTTGACCTCTGTTGCTTTATGGAGAGCCTTTGTGGGCCTAGCTTGATGGTTTTTACCTTTTTAATAGGTATGGCTATTTGCTTAAGGACAGCAAGTTCTTTAGTTCTGGAATTACTGAATAATATTTACACAGTGCCTATCAACTCATAGAGGCTGTTGAAGGAAGAGGAATCAGTAACTCAGCTGCCTGTCCTGTGCTAACTAAACAGCTTTGGCATTATATAATTCTATTTGTTGGTGATTCTCTTTCATTTTCCTAAATAACAAATTAATAAACCAGTTTCAAGGTCATAACAGAAATCCACAGAAATACTTTTAGTGTACTCACCCTATTTTTCTGTTTCCTATTTTATTAAGAATGGAAAGAGAGGAGAGCAGAGGGTTTCTTCTCCACTCAAGTTGTATTGTGTAGTGAAGGATTTTATTACTTTTTTTTTTTTTTCCCTTCAGGGAATATATTAGGAGATGTAAAAGTCAAAATGAGAAATTAACTTATCAAGAAGTCAAAGTAATTGTAATTTGCAAGTTCACAGGGTTGCAATCTCAGATTCCTTGCCCAGCAGAAGTGAGCCTGATTAGCTTTCCCTCCCTGTCACCATGTCAAGTGTGTGTATGTGTATGCATGTCTGGTTAGTGGAAGTCAAATTGCAATTTTTTATGGGAAAGTTAAACCTTGCAAGATGCATTGCTCTCCAGCAACAAGACCGACTGTGAGTCTTATTTCTACCACCAGCCTCTATGACTTCATATAAAATTCCGGAATTCTGATAAACTGTCATGGGGAAAAATGATGAAGTGATTTATACTCAATTTCGCTGGAAGGGAGAAATGCAGAGGCTGTCAGTCTGGGTCTTCAGAACAAATGAGTTACAGTTCATGAGGCAGCTCAATAAGGCTATCATTTCCCATCAGCTCCTATCACTGACAGCCACAGATTTAGTGGCTGGGGAAAGGGAAAATGGCTGAGTTTTGGTGCCAGGTGAGTCGACACTACTACTCCATCAGCCAGACTTGTGTCGACAAGAGGCAACCATGAATATTTGATAGAAGCTTCTTCCCAGAAGTGCCTGTAGAAAGCAGTAAAGCTGTTCCTTCATTTGTGTAAAAAACCCTTTCTGCCTCTCTGTTTGGATCCTGTTGAAAATGTCCATTTGTGAACCACTAAGGTTGCTCTGATTTATTTTGTGTGTGTGGATTTCTTTCATTCAGCAGCCTGTTTTGTGCCACGTGGCTTATTTATAGCCCTCGCCGAACGGAACAAAAGAATCCTCAGTCTGCTGGGATTTCATATACAGTGCATTTGTCACTCTCCATCTCCCCAAATGGCAATACACAAACACAGCCTCAGAGCCACCTGTGCATGCCCAGAGGAAAGGGGCCTTTGATCTGCCACAGTTACAAATCATTAGAAGTATGTATGTGCCACTTCCAGGCAGAAAAAGGTTCAGGTCAAAGCTGAAGAACTTATGCCATACATATTCACATTGAAATAGATCAACATAAATGACTTCCATATTATCCCAGCTTTCTCTTGCACAAACCTTTCTCAGCAATTGTTGACATCAGTTCAAAGAGCTACTATGTATGCTACCTGCATCTTGTTGAGGATGGTTGCACAGCAGGATTTCTTAATAGAAATCCAGATTTGCCTCACTGGTACTCGGATGCTAAAACATTTAGCTTTCTTTTCCTTCTTCTTTTTATAATCTTAATGATCAGTAATGGATTTGGTCCCTAGATGTCAGCATTAAACATTCTCAGGCTGGATTGTTGTGCTGCAAGGGTGGGATAAGACCTGCAAGGCTTATAATACATTGCCTGCTTGGGTTTGGTTGTTTTTTTTTTTAAGACAGAGACATATACTTCCAAAGGAAAATTTAATATGACAGTTAGGAAACAAGGCTGTGATGTTCTCAGTCATACTGATACACCTCATTCTGTGTGTGGGTCTGAGCTGTGAGTCAAACACCACTGGACCTGAATCAGTCATCAGAACTGCCTCACTATCCCATATGTCTGTCTCCAAGCCTTTGCTTGTGTCTGTGGCTTAGACAAAATACTTTTAAATTATCTCTTCATTTACAGAAAGCACTTCCATCACCTACTCAGGGAAAAAAAACCAAACACAAAGAGATAAAGAGCTTACAAAAAAAAAAAATTGAATTGCTACTAAGTATTGCTTTGATTAACAACAAAACAAAATAAAAAAAAGTAAAAGCAAACCTAAACTAAACCCTTCTACCAAACAAAAATCACCAGCACAAAATATTTCTATAGCTTCTCAGGATCCCCTAGGCTATTTGAGAGAAGCTTCCCTCTCATATCTGCAGCTCTTTTCTTAGATAATAAATAAATATATAAAAAAAAGCATTATATCCCCAGAATAACCACGGACTGCTTTGTGATTGTGCTGCTGAGTTTCCACAGGAAACTTATTATTTTCATTTTAGAATCTGAGAAGGATATCCAGGCACTGCAGCTATGACCAACATAACACCAAAATGATATCAGATTTGATTTGAGACAGAGGTTGGTTGTGTTGCTTTGAAGGTTTAGAATAACCTCAAACCTTTTCACAGTTATGGAAAAGGGCAGCTGGCACATATATTGCTAATCTTAAAATGATGGTTTCTTACCTGATTTTTTTAAACCAATGCTAGCTGTTGGTTTGTTGCTTTGCTAAAAATTAAATATGTTTCCCAACTGTTCTTTGAGGATTATTTTCCCATGTGCTTGAGTCCTTCCCATCATGTCTATTAGGCACCATTTCTTTGATTCACATTCTCTGCTTTCATTTGCTTGAATAATTGAAAGCTGTGTACCAGCACAATCTTTAAACTTTTTTTTTTTCTCTTAAGCTTCAAGAATCTCAGGGAATAAACTTTCCAAAATAGAAACACAATAAACAAACAACAACAAAGAAATACAAAGTCAGATCATATTAACAGATTTGTCATTTTATTGACCATTTTTCATCTAGGAGTTATAAATATAAAAGAATGATTTCTGATTTGGATTTCTCCTGGAAACTGGAACTAGAGATGCAGGCTGATGAAAACCAGGAGCATGCTGTGAATGGATCAGAGTCTGTAGACAGACTAAGGACAGAGCAGGGTGACTGCACTCACAGTCCTCACGTTTTCATATTTGTCATCTGTCATGTTAAACTCTGAGTACACAGCAAAATACACACTACTACAATCTGAGAAATCCTGATCTAGCTATTGCCACGTGGGTTTTACCACTCTCTTTTTTCTGGATTTCTCTAAATGCAGTAGATGTTACGGCAGAGCCTCAAACTTTGGATTTGGAGTTAGTGCAACTCCACTTTGTCTTCTGTACTTGCAGCAATCCTTCTGTACAAACACTGCACGTTAAAGTTATCTTCAGGAAGAAGAGAATGTCTTGTGAATCCCTCAGTTACAGTTTTGCAGGTGACTATGTGCATGATTATATGACATTATCTCAGTTTTATTTTCTAATAAAAACTGTTAAGAGCTGCTAAAGGTAGAGAGCCTGTGGAAAAAAAGATAAGAACTTACTAGAAGGTATTAATTGCTGTCGCAGTTATTCATGGATGAGTTATATAAATTCTACTGTAAAAATGGCCATGTAAAAATGCAGCTGCAGAGCTGTTTTCAAACTCTGTGTGGTTGTGTAGTGAGTGATGAGCAGACAGTGTGGGCTTGCAGCCCAGAAGGCCAATCACATCCTAGGTGACATCCAAGGCAGCATTGCCAGCAGATCCAGAAGTGATTCTGCCACTTTATTCTGCTCTGGTGAGACCTCACCTGGAGTACTGCATCCAGCTCTGGAGCCTTCAATACAGGAAGGATATGGACCAGATGGAGTGGGGCCAGAGGAGGGCCACAAAAATGATCAGAGGGTTGAAACACCTCTGCTATGAGGACAGGCTGAGGGAGCTGGGGGTGTTCAGCCTGGAGAAGAGAAGGCTCCAGGGAGACCTAATAGCAGCCTGCCAGTACCTGAAGGGGGCTACAAGAAGGATGGAGAGAGCCTTAATATTTTGAATGTTACCATTTTGTTCATGAATGAGAATAGAATCCACAGTGAAGAAAGACTTAAATGTTCATAAAGTTAATTCAGGAGGTCCTTAGACCACAGTAAATTCACTGGTGACAGCAGAAGCCTTGAATGTTAACTGTCTAGTGATACTATTTTTAATCTGACAACTCAGAAGGACATTGAAGGCAAGACTCATCTTGAGATAGTTGATGGGGAGAGAGGGGGCATCTACAAAAATCCCTTGGCAACCTGTTCCAGTGTCTCACCACCCTCACTCTAAGGAATTTCTTCCTAATACCTGGTTTAAACCTGCCCTCTTCCATTATAAAGCCATTCCTTCTCATCCTATCACTGTAAGCCCTTGTTTTAAAAAAGCTTTTTCTTTTTTTTAGTGGAGTCATGAGTTCTTTAGACTTTTTGTCTGTTCTTTCTTAGAAAGATTGCAAACAAAGCTGAGAAAAACATGGGATGTCAGTGCTTTCTTATATATTATATTATTAATGACTTGTTTCAGTGAAAATAGGATATTTGCAAATCTTTCTTTTTCAGCTTAACATTTGGCTTCCTGTTTTTAGGTTGTACTTTAGTTTTGTGTGAGTGATTTACAGTACAAAACTTAACTGAGTTTCAAAACAAATTAGAAGAGGGGGAGAAAAATTGTCTTTTTATTTGTGTCTAAAGCAAGCCTTCCTGAATCTGCTGCTGTTCTCATGAAAGATTTTTGTTATGTTAAACTAGCAGTTCAGGACAGCAACTGTTTCAAAAACCTTGGTAGGTTTTTAACTGCCTTTGTGCAATTCTGGCTGTGTTATGGCATTTTGTGGATTTCCTCCACCTTACTCTCAGCTTTGGATGATACATTCACGTTCTGCTTAGACTTTGTTATCCTGCACTTTGAAGAAATGAGTAAGGTAGAATAACGCTTTTATTTCCACTGAGTTAATTCTCTGCAATTTCTACTGATATTTTCCATCTGTCTTGCCTGCTGCTGATCAAGGTCTTTATCCTAAACCTATGGAGTTTCTTTATGATGTGTCTTTTGCTTTTCTGTTTGCATTTTCATACTGGCTTTACTGTGCTTTACTAGCTTTACTGCTTGCTAGTTTTTGAGCTCTGCTTTTCTGTCTCGTGTTATCATACTTAAAAAAACCCCAACACCACATTCATTCATTTTCTCCAACTTTATGATTATTATTCTAGGCATCTCACTTCTCTGCATTCATGACACTTTCCTCTTTGAAGGATAAAATTTGACTACTAATACTTGACAGGGAAATTAATGCGGTGGTGGTGGTGTTTTCTTTTGGAAGATAAACTGTGTTTGTTAATATGCTTGGATGGTAGTATTTGGATTTCTGGGGGTTTTCTGGTTACATTGGTAGTGGGAAAAAAAATCAGTATTAAATCTACATTTCTATTTTTATGACCTGTGTTTTGCCCTATCCCTCATACATGGAAAAAAAAACAAAACCAAACAGAAACCACAAAGTGCGTGTTATTGGACTATGTTAAAGCTTGAAGGTTTGGTTTTTTCCCACTTACTGTGATTTAAGCTATCAAAATAGGTGGCCTAGTTGCTCAGCATACTATTCTGTGTCTCACATAGCAGCTGATTGAGTGAAATGATATGAATTTTCATCCTAGTACTATCAGACTATTTCAAAAGTGGTATAAAATGGGCATGTCTGCTCAGAGGAGCCCTGGGAGTTAATTTTTTCCCACGTAGGAATCGAACAGCAGCTCAAATAAAACTTGTCCTTTTTTCTTTCCTTAATTCATGTTACTTTCTTCCCAGTGGAATAAAATCATTTTGTTCAGTTAAGAGAGAAAATGGATTTGCTTTTCTCATTGAAAATGAGAGCCTCTGTGAATGCCTGAGCTTGTATGGCGCTGTGGATCGTGCTCTGAGAAACCTATTGCCCTCTTTTGGCCTGACTTTGGGGAAAGGCAGCAGCTCCCTAGTAATCTTGAAATCTGAATCTGAATCATCCTAGTTTGAGAGTTGAGGGACCTCAGCTCATAGAATCATAGAATGGGTGAGGTTGGAAGAGACCTGTTGATATCGTCTAGTCATCTTCATCCTGTTTAATCAGAGACAGCCATAGAAGGCTGTACAGGAATACATTTGGTTCAGTTCTCAGAATCTCCAAGAATGGAGATTCTAAAGCCTCTCTCTAGGTAACCTGTGCCCACTGCTTGACCACCCTCCCCCGAGTGTTCTTGTGTTTCTTGTGTTCAGATAGAATGTCATGCTTCTTAATCCATGTCCATTTCCTCTTGTTCTTTCACCTGGCCCTGCAGAAAAGAGTCTGGCTCTCTCATCTTTCATTCCTTTCCATCAGGTAAATTCCTTGCCTTGCTTGGCTGATGAGGAGTCTCTCCCATCATTCATCATTTCTCAGAGTTGCAGTGTGGAAGATGGATCTTCACAACTGCCTCAGCTCATCTAACACAGTGAGCCAGATGTTAGGTTAATGTGTCCTGGGTAACTAAGAAGCACCAGTCTCATATTATAGGCAGTACCTTCTGGAAAAAAAAAAGGAGCCTGGGAGGAAAAATGTAACACATGAATCCTTTTATCTGGAATTTGAGCAGGTTATAAATATTCTCAATGTGTCATTGCTCTGTAAGTCAGAAATGATAAACATTAATAGAAAGTAGATATAAAGAAAGTGTGATAGCGCCTGCTTGTACTTGACTCATTCTAAACCAGCTGTAACAAGTTCCTCTTCTTTAAATTTTGTTTCAATTTCCAACCTCAAAAACATGCCCTGAGCTTAGGAGTGGAATTTCACTTAAAATTAGGCCATAGAAAAAGGTGTCTGAATCATTCAATGATGCTATCCATAACAGAAGAGATAAATCAGAACCTTAGGTACTCTTCCAGACTTTTAAGAGCTGACACCTGAAGCTGAATTTTAGTTAACTGAAAAAATATCTTTTGAATTTGGAGGGAAGTAAAACCAAACCAAACAAACAAACAAAAAAAAAAAACCACAACAGAAAAGACCCCACAAAGCCCCAACTGTCAGCAGAAATATATGAATCTTTGATAAAGTCATTTCTCAGTCCCTATCATAGTCTGCCTTCAGTGCACACATAGACTTCGAGGACTTTCACACTGTTGTCAAGGGAGTGTTCATTCCACAGGCTGCATAGATACATCAATTTGTTTCACATCACTGACTCCAGTAGTTCAAATGTGGAATATTCTGATGTATATTTAAGATAAAGCATGCTATCAGAAAATATCCATCTAGATCATGAAATCAGCTGAGAGAAATAGGATTACTGCTAGAACATGGAGATTTGTGTGTGTGTGTGTGTGATGAAAAATGCTTAGGAGAAAAAAAAGAATGGAGGGTTGTTAACAGAAATAAAAAGGGGATGGGAAAAAGAACAACAGGATGAAGACATAATTGTTCAAGGGGTTAAAAATTATTTTACTAGAACAGCTTGTTAGAGAAAATACAAAGCTTATGTTATTTATTTGGTGCTATGCAATTTCCCAGAGTTTCATTCAGCCTTTTGCCTAATGTGAAGGTGTTTAGAGCAAAACATATTTTTAATTTAATCTACCTGCACTTTTTATCACAATCACTGTACTTCTTAAATAGTCTTGTAGTGTTTCAAAACTGAAGGTGTATGTGTTTCAGATTGCCCAAGGGTTGGAAATCTGCCAGTTAGGAGTTCAGTGCTCATAGTGATGCATGAAACGTAGATGTAGCCCATCTGTGAAGAGATAGTGGAGGAGGCTAAAATACACCTCAGCAAAACTGGAAATGGAAAGCCAGCTGAAATCAGGATATCCCTCACTGTAACTTCCATTTCTATGGGTAGTAGTTTTATTGGGATTTTGCAAGTTCCCTATGCATATTTATTGAAATAAGATCCAGTTATGTCCAAAATCAGAACTCTTACATTTAGTTTTCCTCGATACAATGTGTGTCTTCCTTTCTGCTGATATATCCTTGTCATTAATAAATATGCAATCTAAAGATCATAGAATCATAGAAGGGTTGGGTTGGAAGGGACCTCTGAAGGTCACCTCGTCAAACCCCTCTGCAGTGAGCAGGGACATCCTCCACTAGATCAGATTGCTCAGACCCTTATCAAGCTTGACCTGGAATAACTCCATGGATGGGACCTCAACTCTCTCCCTGGACAACCTGTTGCAGTGTTCCACCACCCTCATGGTAAAGAACTTGTTCCTAACATCCAATGTAAATTTGCTCTTCTCTCATTTCAAACCATTGCTCCTCATCCTATCGCTGCAGGCCTTTGCAAACAGTCCCTCTGCAGCCTTCTTGCAGCCCCCTTCAGGTACTGGAAGACTGCTCTTAGGTCCCCCCAAAGCCTTCTCTTCTTCAGGCTGAACACCTCCAGCTCCCTCAGCCTGTCCGAGCAGAGGTGTTCCAACCCTCTGATCATCTTTGCGGCACTCCTCTGGACCAGCTCCATCAGGTCCATGTCCTTCCTGTCTTGAGATGTGGGGAAACAAAGCTCTCTACTCCTTTTACTACTTTGCTCGTGCTTTACTTTGAGAAAAATAATTTAATACTTTGGATTAAAACTTTGATGAAGGTTTTTTTGCAGTTCAGCTCCATAGATACTTCAGTGCTGGTAATGTTTTTTGGAGGTACTGACTGCAGCTAGTAGTTGTATCATTTTTAGCTCTATGGAAAGTTTTGACATAATCTGTTTACTAAAATTAACAGAGGAATATTTTGTCTTCCCAGTGAAGGACTGGAAATACAGTTTTTAGAAACACTGGGTTTGGTTTAGAGGGTTTTGCAAGGAATAAACGTATGGATAGGCTTAATGACTGTGTTTGCCTAGTTAATAAATATGCAAGCTAAAGGTCATAGAATCATAGAATGGTTTGGGTTGGAAGAGACCTTCAAAGGTCATCTAGTTCCAGCCCCCCTGCAGTGAGCAAGGCCATCTTCCAGTAGATCAGGCTGCCCAGAGGATCATCCTCCACTACATCAGTTTGCTTAGAAATTATTTTTCCAATTAAAAGCCTTTGGAGGATTTTTTTTCCCCCTATGTCTCTGCTTTGATCAGTCCAAGAGCAACAATTGCTCTCTCTTGGCTGAATTTTTCTCTCATATGGAAGGAAGTATACAAATAATATCAATATTGTGACACTGTGTGCTTGGATGGTTTCAGAATTTTTGCATATTTTGGAATGCTGTCTGCTGCAGGGGCTGGTTGAAGGCAAGAAAAGGAGGACATAACCCAAAAATACAAAAGCAATCCCTGCCTCTCTCACTTTCTTAACACATGATGAAAACTAATAATGCAGTAGAAACTGCAGTTAGCCCTACTTCTGCAAGTAATGTTGAACACTGTGCCAAAACGTATCATGTATGTGAATATGAATACTGTAATGATGCTATAGTGGATGCAGCACTGGCATGTCACATCCATGGTCATTTAAATCTAACCCGAGGTTTTAACCACAATTAGAAGAGTGTTTTTGCATTATTACCTCTTAGACAGTAGTCCTCTGTTATCGTTAATAAAGAGAACATAATTTATCACAATTAGGCTTAATTGGCAATTCTTTGTCTGTGCTCAGCAGAATACACCAGGACTGAGACAGCCTGGACAATCACTTTATTCTTTCCATCCCCAAAGGTGATTTTTCTCAGGTTGTCTCCAAGCTCAGTGCTGAGCAGCGTGAGGATCTCATTCCAAAAAAAAAAAAAAAAAAAAAAAATCAAAATAATGAATTCTGCATCAGTAGCTACACACATTCCATTCTTCCCAAAGTCAGGCATTCTGGGCAATTCAGTAAGCAGACAGAACCCTTCAGTCAGAAGATATTTCAAAGTGCATGACATTAGATGCACAGAAATTGAAAATAAAATATGCTTTACAATGCTTACAGTCGGGAACAGGATTCTATTGGCGAGGGCTGTTGAACACTATGATGACAAATCTTTGAATGTTTAGAGAGAATAAAGAACAGCTAACACTGTCCTGAATTTGGCAAGCTAGCTGTGTCAGTGTGAGCTGAAATTCCCCCCACACCAACAATAACCAGGCTAGCTCAGTCTGGAAGTGAATGCAAGCTGTATTTACAAGCAGATCTACGATCTATGATGAAATGCAATGAATGTGTACAAATATACACAATTCACAACATTTACAAATACATACAATCAACTGAAAAGCACAACCAAGCTCCCTTTGCTTCCCCCCAAAGGGGACTTTTCCCAAGGGGCTTCTCCCCCAGACCCCTCTGGCAGAAAGCAGAGTTAGCTAAAAGCAAAAAGGCTGTTAACTGAGCTCACCAAGGTCAGTGTGTTATCTCCTGCTAGAAGAGAAGAAGAAACAGCAGCCAGACAGCCCAGCAAGGAAGCCCAGAGCTCAGACTCCCACTGTCCCTACTTGTTTTGAGAAGTGGTTCTTAAACATAGACTCATAGAATCAGTCAGGGTTGGAAGGGACCACAAGGATCATCCAGTTCCAACCCCCCTGCCATGGGCAGGGACACCTCACACTACATCAGGCTGGCCAGAGCCTCATCCAGCCTGGCTGCAAACACCTCCAGGGATGGGGCCCCAACCACCTCCCTGGACAACCCATTCCAGGCTCTCACCACTCTCATGGGGAAGAACTTCTTCCTCCCATCCAGTCTGAACCTCCCCACTTCCAGCTTCATTCCATTCCCCCCAGTCCTATCACTACCTGAGATCCTCAAAAGTCCCTCCCCAGCTTTCTTGGAGCCCCCTTCAGATACTGGAAGGCCACAATAAGGTCACCTCGGAGCCTTCTCTTCTCCAGACTGAACAGCCCCAACATTTCTGTCTATCCAATGGAAGTGTTTAGAACAATCATTATTTTGCTTTCTTACACCCAATAGTGACTTATTTACATTCTTTAGCTTTCTCTGCTGGAACTTTGAGAAGAAAAACTAAAAAGACAGTTTCAAACCATCACACTAACCTGTCCAGCACTTGGACTGCATGCCTGGAAAAGCTGTCACCCTCTTCAAGCTTTTCCCTGTGTTCTGGAATGGTTGAAAAACCTCTTCCTCCACTGGTAAAGTTGTTACAAAACTGCAGCTTATGCAGAAGCAGCAGCTCAGCTGACTGCACAGCATTCCTTAGTCTCAGAGGACATCCTTCCTTATCAGCTGCATTTAACTTTCACTTATTATCTACCACAGTGAAAATATACTATTATTAGATATTTTTTTGCAGCAACCTCTGTGACCCAGCACTGACAGATGCAAAATGTTCACAGGCAAAGAAAAATCTCTGGCACATGTCTGCCTATCATTTGTGCAGTTGCCTCCACAGGAGCAAGAGATAATGTGGGTAAAGGAGCAAATCTAGGTTGTAATTCTTTTCAGTATGTGAGTTGTGTATTTCAAAATCCTTCCAAATTTTGTTCTTCTAGAGATCAGTGTCAGGGTCAAGCATGAAGGCAATTGCTCTATTTCAGAAATGAAAAAAAGAAAAAAGAAAAAAAGAAAAAAAAAGGTAAACTCCTGGTGTAGCCTGTGATGTGTTCAGATTGGGCTAATCTAAAGGACAGTTGTATTCTTGAGAATATGACACTAGATTTAGATAAATGATTAGAATCAAAGAATCATAGAATTGTTTTGGTTGGGAAAGCCCTTTCAGATTATTGAACCCATCAATTCTCTAACTCTACCAAACCTTGAGCTAAACCATGGCCCTCAGCACCACATCCTTGGCTCTTTGAAACACCTCCAGGTTTTGGGATTCAACCACCTTCCAGGGCAGCCTGTTCCAGGGTTTGAGAACCCTTTCAGTGAAGAATTTTCTTCTAATATCCAACCTAAACCTCCTCTGGTGCCATTTCTTCACAGCATCATAAAATTACCTTTGTATTGCTTGAAATACAGTAATTAGTCTCTTATGTTAATGTGAAATAACCTCATGATGTACAAGACTTGCTTACTGAATCTGGTATTAAAGATACCTGGGGATAGTAATAGCATGGTATGAGTGACAATAAAATCTGCCACCTTTTCCTCATGGTGAATGCTTAAGCAAGGGCATCACAGTATCACAGTGTGTGAGAGGTTGGAAGGGACCTCCAGAGATCATCAGGTCCAACCCCCCTGCCAGAGCAGCATCACTTAGGGCAGTCTGCACAGGAATGCATCCAGGTGGGGTTGGAAAGTCTCCAGAGAAGGAGACTCCACAACCCCCCTGGGCAGCCTGTTCCAGTGCTCTGTCACCCTCACTGGAAAGAAGTTTCTCCTCATGTTGAGGTGAAATCTTCTATGTTCTAGTTTGAACCTATTGTTCCTTGGCTTAGGTATTTCAGGCTAAGTTTCATGCTCAAATTATATTTTTTTTTTTTCAATTACAATGAGTGACCAGAAGTGTTTGTGTTTGGAGGGCTTTTTGTTCTCAAAAGAAACATGAAGTTCTTTCTTCTTGGGGTTTAAATGCAGCATTCACTTCCAGATGCTGCTCTCCCTAACAACTCCTTTCCATTACATCAGCATCACCTCTTTTGACCTCTGTAAGTACACTTGTCCAGCATCAGAAATATGCACTCTATCTGTAAGAAAAGCAAAAATAAATACAGATGTGGGGAATGGAACCACTTGTTTTGATAAGAATAAAGTATTATAGGGCTGTTTATTGGTTTATAAACTGATGGAATAAGAAGGGAATAATGTGCCTCGAAGCACATGAATGCAAACTAGTCCAATACCTGAAGATATTTATATAATGAAGAATTAATCTTTTACTCTTTCACCTGAGATATAAGATCTGTCTTGAAACGTGCTGGTTTTGACCTATGAGCAATGCAGAATTTAAACAGTCTCTTCAGTGCAGTAACAACACAATAAATTTATACAGCATCTTTCCTAAAAGTGTCACAAGGGGCCTATCTGTGATCTTTCTGTATGTCAAGCATGCTGCCTCTGTCTAATTTCTAGTGTGGTGAAAGGAAAAATGAATGTTGTTTATGTTTCCCAGACAACAGTCTGTGCTTCAAAAGTAAACTGTGAGATAGGTGTATATTTGATTCAAATCTAGCATTCAATTTGGGAGGGAAAGAAATGAGTATTTGGCATTGTTTGCCTGGGCTGCTTCTGTTGGAAAAATGAAACTTTAGTAGTCTTCATATCAGAGATTTTTTTTTTTTCTGGATATTTAGACAGAAATATTTATCCTCCATTTTCCTTAATGAAATCTATTACTTGAGTGGATTGATCTTTCTTACAGCAGTGTAAATTTTGTCTTCCAAAGGGGCAAATGTGTCCTATAAACCAACAAATAGTAATGCATTTCTTTCATGGAATCATAGAACTGTTGAGGTTGGAAGAGACCTTTGAGATCATTGAGTCCAGTTGCTCACCTGGAGCTCACAATCCCACCACCACAGCTAAGTCACTATGACTAAACCATGGCCCACAGTACCACATCCACACATCTTTTAAATACCTCCCAGGGCAGCCTGTGCCAGTGCCTGTTAAGCCCTTCTGTGAAGAAATTTTCCCTGATCACAGGATGTCAGGGGTTGGAAGGGACCCAAAGAGCTCATGGAGTCCAACACCCCTGCCAGAGCAGGACCATACAATCTAGCTCAGGTCACAGAGAAATGCATCCAGACAGGGCTTGAAAGTCTCCAGAAGAGGAAACTCCACAACCTCTCTGGGCAGCCTGTTCCAGTGCTCTGTGACCCTTCAGTAAAGAAGCTCCCCTTGTGTTGAGGTGGAACCTCCTGAGCTGCAACTTACATCCATTGCTCCTTGTCCTATCACAGGGAGCAAGTGAGCAGAGCCTGTCCCCTCCCTCCTGACCCCCAGCCCTCAGATATTTATAAACATTTATTAAATCCCCTCTCAGTCTTCTCTTTTCCAGTTTAAACACCCCCAGGTCCCTCAGCCTCTCCTCACCAGGCAGTGCTCCAGTCCCCTGATCATCCCCATAGCCCTCTGCTGGACCCTCCCCAGCAGGTCTCTGTCCCTCCTAAACTGGGGAGCCCAAAACTGAGCACAATACTCAAGATGAGGTCTCACCAGGGCAGAGTAGAGGGGGAGAAGAACCTCCCTGGATCTGCTGGACATACTCTTCTTACTACACCCAAGCTGAACCTCCTCTGGCACAACTTGAGCCCGTTCCCTCTGGTCCTGTCCCTTGATGCCTGTGAGTTGTTGCTTTTTAGGTGTTGCTTTTAACAGATTACTTCCCATCTCTTTAGATCTATATTTATCCTTCTGTAGTTAAACTTTGCTGACGTATGCCTGCCACACTGTTACCAACCCAGATACCAGAGTAATATAAATTAGGTTTAAGTTTTTGTAGCAAGCTACAGAAGGAGAAATATCCACAGATATTAACCAAAAAAAAAGTATTTCAATCAGCAATCGACAATGAAACAACCTCAGAGCGCCTTCTAGCAGATACATTATCTATCTAAACCTTATTTTGTAAGGTTAATTTAAATACCACCTCATGGATTAACTAACTAAATGAGCTGATTTTCAGCTACATCAAATTACAGCTGAAGTCCCAATTAGCAGAGCCAAATTTAACTATACTTTTTTAATTTTTTTTCCCTGTGACTACTCTTTGGAGGAAGAAGGAAGAAATCAACAGAAATAATAGTTTTTCAGTAGTGCTTTATCCTGAAGAAGTGAACTTTTGCATGATTTGTTGGGTTTTGGCAGCAGAAATTTATTCACAGGCTCCACTCCACCTATTAAATAATGCCAAAGTAACAGAAAAGGATAAATACTTCTCTGTGAACATTAATGTTTGAGGTCCCTCAAATTAAGAAAAGCATTTTGTGATCATTTGCCTCCAAACCCATATTGCTCTTCTCTAGCAGGCAAAATAATTAAGTTTGCTTCTTTACTCACTCACTGTTTGAAAAATTTTTCATAGCCACGACCAATAAAGCTTAGAAATATTAATTCAGGAATGCATAACATTGAAATTAGGCCTTAAATAAAATGAGATGGGCTTGCCAAGATATTTTTTGTTTTAAATACTACATGTAAGTATGCTAGTTTGTGAAGTGAAATGTGACAGAGACAGACTTTTTAGCAAGTAGTTTGAGTAGGAAATAGACCTCTTTTGGTTGCCATTCTCATTTACTTTCAGAAGCAAAAAACTTGCCACAATTAGCTGTCTGTGATAATTCACATGCAAAATAATTAAATAATTGTAGTTAATAAGTTTTGGGGTTTTTTTATTTCTCATTAAAAGACTTGATACATCTTTCCAGAGCAGCTGTTTGGCTGTCAAAATTGACTAAGCAGCATTTTCCTTTTGAGGAATGTTTGCAGGAACTGTTTTGTAGTTGAAAGTGGTTTGAGAATTCTTTCAGGTGTTTCACCTCAATGTTAACTGCATCATAGATAGCTACAGGAAATAGATTTAAATTATTTTGTTTATGGCATTTTACCTGGGCAGCATTTAAGATGAGAAATGAAAAGGTAAATTCAGAGTAAGAGACAAGACTGGATGAGGCGCTTAGTGCCATGGTCTAGTTGCTTGCTTAGGGCTGGGTGGATGGTTGGACTGGATGATCTTGGAAGTCTCTTCCAACCTGTTTGATTCTATGATTCTATGATTCTATGATTCTATTTAAGCCAAGTATAGCAGTTGATAGTAAATTACTAGTAATTTGTAGGTGAGATGACTTTAAAACATATATATAAAGATGGACTCTTTTCTTCCTTCATCTCACCAATCATAGTACAGTAATTTTGTGGTATTTGAAGGATTTTTATAAAATCACATCTCAAGTCTCAGTGCCATAAATCCCTGACATGAAGAACTGAAAACCTTTCTAGCTTCAGTGAGACTCTCTGCTGTTACTCTAATATTGGACTGCATTTGCACAGGGAAGGGCTGAGGAAGGGTGGGGTGCAGGATCAGTGCCTAAATAAGCAAAGCATGTAGCCTGGTGAGTGAGGGAACACAAAGGGTGACAGACTTTCCAGCCACTGGCAGTTTTCTTGTTGTCTTAATGCCACGGGAGAGCCAATGTCTGACCTGTAGTGTACAAATGCTGTGCATTCTTCTGTTTTCCAAGTTTCATAGCATTCAGAGGCTGGTGCATGGCAACAGATCAGTCTGTAAGGTGCTAACTGCTGAAAGCTGGAAGAATGCATCAGCAAAGAATGACAGAGTACTAGCACACAGATGTTCTCCCTGGAAACTTCCAAAACTGGTCAATGCCATTAAACAAATACATCATCAGACTCTTCTGGTTTAGTCTTGTATGGATGGACAGGGTTTGCTTTGGCTGTTTGGGAGCTGAAAGGTCAAAGCAATGCTGCGTGTTTGGCCATCAAAATGCTGCTTGAAGCTTTTTTTAAGGTAGAAAGCTTTGAAGTAGCACAGTTTTCCTGTCATATTGGCATTACTTGTGTCAGGTTACATCTAATGACAGACTGTTAGAAGAACCTCGGAGCACACATGGTGTAAGCACTGACATTTGGCCACAGATGCCACTGCGAGATCCCAATTTGTCATTGCAGATAGCGAGAGTATTAATGGGGGATTAAATCTCTTCCCAGTAAAGGATAGAGAGAGCATCTTCTTTTATGCTTCCCTGCCCTGTCTGAACTACTTCTCTTTTATAATGGCTGCATTTCTGCCAACTGCCTCATCATTCCAGCCAGGAACTATAACAGCAAAGTGTCCTTGCCATTTGGGAAAGATGTTGACAGGAGGTAGATGCAATGATCCCCTGCATACTTCTGGCATCAATTCTTTCCCAGTAGCATCACATATGAATAAGTGACTAACTGCCAAATGTCATTCTCTGGAATAGAGACATTTAGACAGTGCTGAAGAGTCAAGTTTGGATCCCTGAACCAACCACACTGGAGTTCTCCTCTCTGCATAAGAATGAGCTTAATTAGTATTAAAACCAAGTTTATTACTAAACAAAGTAAGTGGGCTTAAATAAGGCATTGGAATGAACATTCACATTTTACAGATAAACTTCTCTGATACCTATGGAGCCTAGGAATGATGTATGCTAGAGGCATTATATTCAGCAGTGAGTTGGCCACTGGATTTAATGAGAACAGAATTTCTTTTCTGAGGTTAAGAGGACAGCATGGGTCAATCTTTGGACCCGAAAGTTAAGCAATGCATTTCGCTTTCAAGTGGACTGCAGGAATTCTATTAAAATTTAGGGAAGGCTTCTAAGTCTTCCTGTGCCCAGGTAAAATGCATCATAATATCAGACTATCCCCTGTCCTAATATGTAGTGAGGATAAATGCACTGATATGATCTGGGTTTTCAGACTTTGCAGCATAGGCTTGGTAAGTTCCAGCTACAAAGTGAAAGCTGTCCTTCCTCAGTGCTAAATTTGGGCATGCAATGTGCATACAACTGTGCTGCTTGCCACGCCAAGCAGATGGTAAACCAGGGCTCTGCAGGTGTCAGGACATGGAGTGTACAAGGTTGGTTGTCTGAAGCAGCTGAGGGGTCCTGCAGCATGCAGGTGGTGAAGCAGTGCAGGAACTTTTCATGTTGTTCTACTTTAAAAATTGCAGCAGTTCTTTAGATCAGTAATAGCCTGTTCTGCATGGATCAGAGTAATGCAAATGGTAACATTTGGGGAGTTCTACTGTAATGCAGGGTTAGTTTCCTTGGGAATCCTGGAAGCTAGCCTGTGATTTACTAGCTACTAGGCAACTCACATGTCACTGCACAGAAGCACAGAATGATAGTGGCTGGAAAGGATCTCTGGAGTCCAACACCCCTGCCAGAATAAGTACACCTAGACCAAGTTGCACTAAAAGGTGTCCAGGTGGATTTTGAAAGTCTCCAGAGAAGGTAACTCCACAACCTCTCTGGGCATCATGGTCTAGTACTCCACCACCCTCAAAGTAAAGAAGTTCCTCCTCGTGTTTAGATGGAACTTCCTATGTTCAAGTTCTGCTGTTTGGGAAAAACAGAATTATGGTATGTTAGCTGATTGTGCACTGGGAGCAAGTTGGCTCTCCTTAGAGGAATTTGTGTTGCTTCTTTTTCTAAATCTAATGTCAAAATGTGCCAAAAGCAAAACTCCTCCTTGTTCTTACTTTGTCTGGCTTGTGTTGCCTCTTAAGTGACTGTAACTTTTCAGTGAGGAAAGAAACAGTAATGTAGAAGATAGGCTTTAGAAATAAAACTGGCAAGCATTTCACACTGTGGAGAGGTGTGATATGTTACAAGTAATCTGGGAAGACATGGAGTGGTGGGCAGGAGGCAGGTGGAATGTTCAGAGCTGCATGTGTAACTCACACTTAATGTGGTGGGTGCTATAAAGAAAAAAAAAAATCAATACCTAAGCTGGAAGGCAGATGGAATTTGTCACATCTCTCTGCTGTTTGTCACCTGAATATCACCACTATGTATAGATGCACTTGTATAATTTAAACTTGTTTTCCTTCTAAAAACACATACTAAATGCCTCTTGGTTCCTCTATGCAGAACTAGAAGTGTTTTGTGTAAAATGTAACTGGGATGTTGTGAGGTTTTAGGTGGAGATTACTTGCACGGTGCCAGAACAAAACACATCTTTTCTGACTGTTCAGTTTACTTCTCAGTGAGAGATCTTGTCACATCAATGCTTCATTTTGGATAGCTCACTCTGCTGAAATGTGCAATAATTGTTTAACCTGGAATGAAAAAAAAAAAAAAAAGATAACAAAACCTGTTAATAGTAACAATCCTGATAGCACTCTGATTTGCATATATTGTACTTCACATCCATAGCTGGACCCAACACTGATTTCTGACAAGCAAGAGCCTTCTGGTTTTGCAGTTTGGTTCAGATTTGCAGTGTAATCCTAAAAGAATGAGGGATGATTGAGAAATCTTATGTATGTTCTTGCTATAGTAAATAAAAAATGGTTTTCAGGACCGATATGGTATTGAAAATTGAGGAGTTCTAGGAGAACAGTGGGGATTTGAATGACAATATAGAATTTTCAGCTTTCTGAGAGGGACCTTCCTGCCAGTTTAAATTGTAAGCACCTGAAAGGACACTGCAAATTGATGTTTTATTTACTCTGTAGCAGTCACTTTAATATACTTGCCTTAAAACCTCTAAAGCAAAATCCCATGCATTAACACTATGACTTCAGAAACAGGAAGAGAAAAATAACCATTGATGCTTATAGATATGGAGCCTGCAAAATATAAACCAAAGAAAAAAAAATTATGGAGAAAACCTTGAACAATTCCTATAGCAACATCAGCTCAGCTTCATTCTGAGCTGTTGAGCCAGAAATGTGAGAAAATGAAGTGACTGAAGCCTGTCAGAAAAGCAAAGCAGCTAGTGGAGGGATGATGTGAATCCACAGATGGCAGTGCTGAATCCATTCCCTTCACTGCATTGATTAAAGACTGTTGCCATTCAGGTGGATAGAAACCTTCACTGAAGCCATGGTGGAGATGAGCTCAATAAAAAGTTGTTTGTCATTTGTAACTCAGTAGGACTCTGAAGGAAGGAGCTGATTTCTTCTGTGTTTTATTTCAGCTGAGTTACATTAGATGGTTCAGGGAAAGAAATACATATTGGTTATGTTTTTTTTTTTCCATACATACCTTGGTTTAGAGTATGTGTTGGCATTCAGATTTGTTCTACAAATCTAAACTTTCCAAATACAGCAGTACCTTGTTACTGCTTATAGCTTGAGTGCATCCAGTGTGCATAAAACAGAGTCTCATATTTAACCTCGCTTGAGAATTCATAGATTCATAGAATGGTTTGGGTTGGAAGGGACCTTGAAGATCATCTAGTTCCAATTCTCCTGCCATGAGTAGGGACACCTTCCACCAGACCAGGTTGCTCAAGGCCTCATCCAACCTGGCCTCAAACACCTCCAGGGAAGGGGCATCCAACCTATTCCAGTGTCTCAGCACCCTCACTGTAAAGAATTTCTTCCTAATCTGCAGTCTGTATCTGCCCTCCTCAAGCTTCAATCCATTCCCTTTCATCCTGTCACTACAAACCCTTTTAAAAAGTCACTCCCCAGCTCTCCTGAAGGCTCCTTTCAGGTGTGGAAGGCCACTCTAAGGTCTCCCTGGAGCCTTCTTTTCTCCAGGCTGAACCTGAGCCGTGCAGATGCCATAGGTTTCTATACCCTCTGCTCTCTGCTGATCCAAACTGCTATCAATATTTCATTCCAATTGTGACAGAAAACAGTTGAACATTTTTCTGGACATAAAAGACTTCAGAATTTGTTCAGTATTTGAAACTTCAGAGTGTTTGGGGTTTTTTTGTGAGTGGACAGCAATTTCTATTAAGGCTTTTTTTAGCATTACACAGCTTGAGGACAGATTCATTGATCAAGGTCAGAGACATCACCCTGGAGTTACTCCTGTGGCCCAGATGACTGCCAGTGTGGAGGCATTTACATGAAGCTTTTTCCCTGATTCAGAACTGGGTACCTAACCTGGTCTGCCCACATTGCAGTCACACCTATGTGTACAGCCTCTTGGTGCTATGAGTTGGGCTTCCTAACACCTTGTGCAGGAACTGCTCCATTTGGAAGAGTTATTTCAAAAGTTAAGTTTGACCTGGTCTGCCTTCATTTCAATGAAGATACTCTTCTTGCTGTAACCCCCACCTTATTTTAATGCCATTATTAAATACATTATTCATGACAGGCCAGGAACTGTCCACAAGGAGGTATGTGGAAAATGCCCACACAGCCTAAAAGAGTCATCCAATACTGGAGGCATGTCAGGAGTTTGGCATTGCTTGAAGTGAGATTCAGCAAAACACTGCAATAAATCTTTCTACTGCTCAACATGAAATAAGTCTTGTAGTTTGCAGCACGTTATCACAAAGGATAATGTGGCTATCCTGCCAGCAACACACCACAGCAAACCCCTGCTCACTCTATCACTTGTGTAGGCACAGCAGCAAAATCAGATAAAGAGCACTCACTGTAGTTTAAAGGTAGAATAATAATTTCTTCCAACAGTTCTTAAATTAAGTTGGCATTATGTTAAATCCATGAAGTTAAATTAATTCAGAATCCTTTTTGTCTCCCAGTCAGTTATAAAACAGAACATAGATTTTGCTTATCCCTCCAAAAAAAAAAAAAACAAAACATGAAAGTGAACCAGAAAAACCTTCTAATTTCTGTGAAACTGCTTTGAAATATGACTTGTAATAGGAGGATTTGACAAAGCATCCTCTGCCTGACAAAATCAACAAAACCAAAATAATCTGCTGTGTTGTTGCCTTGCTTCTGCTGCAAAGCTTTCAAACATCAGTAGAGAAATCCCTGGTGATTTCACAAGATAACCTCCTTTTAGCAGTCGAAAACTCAGCCATATCCTCTCTCAGTATTCTTTTGGCATCACTGCAGAGGTGACCTGAAACTTTCAGGAGGTATTTGTTGATCTGTTAGAATATGAAGATTGTGGTTTGAGTTTTCAATGTGAAGTTGTAAAAGTCAGTAATTGTTCAGGGCTTTGGGTGGAAGGAGTTTCTGTTTCAAATGACAACATCTAACAGTACCATATGATTTCAGCAAGCTCAGACTCTTCATGGAATAGAACTGTGACTAACTCAGCATTCTCTGATGTAAGTTTATTTAATTCAATATGATTATATAGAATTTATGAAGTTAGAATTAAGAAAGCTCTCTCTAGCATTTTGTAGCTTGTTCAGAACTTTTTTTTTCTTTATGAATTAAAATTCCAGTTGACTTCGTAGATTCATAGAATTGTTTCAGTTGGAAAAGACCTCTAAGATTATTGAGTCCAATCATCAATCTGACACCACCATGCCCACTAAATCATGTCCCACAGTGTCATGTCTATATGTTTTTTGAACACTTCTAGGGACAGTGACTCCACCACATCACTTTCAGTATGAAATTTTTCCTAATATCCAGTCTAAACCTTCCCTGGTGCATCTTGAGGCCATTCCTTCTTTTCTTATCACTCATTATTAGAGAGACCAACACCCACCTGGCTCAAACCTCCTTTTAGGGAGTTGTAGAGAGTGAGAAGGTCTCCCCTGAGCCTCCCTTTCTCCAGACTAAACTGCAGTTCCCTCAAGCTGCTCCTCACCAGCCCTGTTCTCCAGACCCTTCAACAGCTTTATTGCCCTTCTCTGGACACACTCCAGCACCTCAATGTCTTTCCTATATTGAGGAGCCCAGAACTGAACCCAGGACTCAAGGTGTGGCATCACATGTGCTGACTACAGAGGGACAATCACTTCCTTGGTCCTGCTTAGACAGCAGCAAGAGAAGTGCTTCCCTTACCCATCCTTATACAAAGCTTTTTGAGAAAAATGTCAATCCTGCTGATGCAAATCCATGTGGCAGACATAAAGGCAAAGCAAACTGGGTGTTACACATTCTTAGTTTATGTCTAGTGCACCTGAATGTAATTAAATGCAAATTGTTAGTTAAAAAGTACCGAGCAAAGAATACCCCTTCAAAGTAGTTTTCTTAGGCACAAATTTTGCAGGCTTTTTGCAAGATCTTCAAGATGAAAAATGGTCAAAAAGGGAGCTTGATCAGGCACTCAGGTCTGACCTTGCTTTGTTAATTTAAGGAACTCATTACTACAATGAATTATTCCTTTGGTTGCAGATAACACAAACGAGCCTGCTAGCCGTCTCAGTCAGCCAGAATGCCAAGCATGTATTTCCGTGGTGCTGTGTGTTTTCCAACAGCTACCAATTAACCTTAAGGTGAAATTCAAGGTGTTGGTACATAACCCTAGCTGCTTAACATCTCATTTCCTTCAGGACAGCTTTTCAGTCTCTGCAGAGCTGTTTCTTATGCTTAGTTACCTGTCCCACGGGCAGTGAGGTTAGAAGTCGCATGCTACTCAGAGTGCTGGGCTCATGTTCCTGGAATTGATCCTTGCTGGACAAGTCTTAAGTGTGATGACTTCCAGAACATGACATAAGCTGTGAGCCATATTCTAGTTTTCTACTTTACATCCCATGTCATTTAGATTCCCAACAGTTTCTTTTTCAATTCTTTGATCCTTCCAGGGAGTTAGCTCGCTTGCTGCAAGCGATTACACAGTAAAGTACTTCCTATCACAGAGAAAAATGCCCCTTGTCATTTTTTTTCCCACATTATGGAATAGGAGTTTTACAAATGTGTGCCTTAATAATTGCAAATAAAATTCATTAGGATCTGTGCTGCTGTGTAAGTTCAGGAGGAAAGTTCTCTGCACATGATAAGCAAGGAGAAAGAACAAGGAATCAGTCACAGTACAGGGAGTGGGAAAAAAATAGATGTTTCTTTCACAGAAATGTGAATATTTCATGTGATCTGAAGCAGTTAGTACCAGTCTTTGGGAGAACACTTAGTATTAGCAAGTCCACTGCAACCCCTCTTACCAGTGTGGATGGAATCTTGCAGTAGCTTAAGTGGAAGACAACTGAGAGATGAGATTATTCTATGTCTTCCCAATTTGAGCTCCTTATCATCTATAACAAATTTGGTGTTGGTATTCATTTTTACTTCTCTGCTTTTATTTACCTCATCTAAGATACAAGAATGAACAGAAATCTCAGCAAATGTACATTTTGTCTGGTGTGTGTCTGTGGTTAGGCAATGAATATTACAGCAGAACAAGCAGATTTATTTCTCCTGCTGCATCCTCCCAGCTTCAGTTAATCAATATTTAAAGGGCTTTCTGAGCAAGAAATTCTGAACAACAGATTTCTTTCTGAACAAGAACTTGCATCTGGTTTATTTTGCTCACTACTCTATCACACACCTTACTTCCACGAATTCCTGAAGTAACTTTTCTGGTCTGTTTAAAATTCTGGCATTCAAAGAACATGAGAGCAATGATGACCACAGCTGAAATGTGTTTAGCATAAAGAAAGCAGTTGCATTTTTTTGGTTCTCAATTTCATTTAGCATCCATAGTAGGGGAAATAATGAAGAAAATATTTTTGTGTTCACTTTTTCATCATATCTGTCCTTGCATATAAATTTTACAGCCCTGTCTTGGCCAGGCTGTAGAGTCACAGTCTGCCAACTTCTTCCTTGCACACTCATAGCTTCTTTTATGGAAACCATTCCACTTGTGTGATCAGCCTTATCCCATTTTCTTCATCTTTTCAAGTTCTTAGTTCAGCTTCATATATTTGAAGATCAGGTAAGTAGAACTGTGCACATTATCCATAGTAAGGCTGCTCCATGGCTTTAAAGTGGTATCGTGCCATTTTTGGGGTTGTTTTAATATCTTCTAGCATTCTATTTGTCTTTTAAGTACCTCTGAGAGTATTAAGTTGAGATTTTCCAAACCATCTGCCAGGGGCTTTTCCTAGGCTAGAAGGATTTGAACTCTCTTTCTGGCCTGTGTTGTCACAGAATACATCAGGTTGGAAGAGACACTTGAAGGTCATCTTGTCCAAGCCCTGTGCAGTAAGCAGGGACAAGTTTGACCTTGAATGTCTTCAGGAATGTGGCCTCAACCACATCTCTGGGCAACCGGTTCCATGTCATACTTTTGTACATAACTTCCTAGCTAATTCTCTTCTTTCTTTTACTATTTTCAGTCTGCTGAAAACCTTGAGATGAGTGTTGCTCTGACCAGCATACTATTTTTGGGGCACACAAAGTCACTGAAATTTAGGTAGACTTGGACAACAGACGGCAAGCCAAGAATAAGCCACAGCACAGCACCTGGGTCCCCACGATGCTGGCTCATGAGGGCACACCCATGGTTTATCTGAACCTCCTTGCTGTGTTTTGGGCAGCATTTTATCCTCTAAGCTTTTCCTTTTCCTTTATTTTTCACAAACATCCTTGCTTTCCCGTTTAGAAATTAAGTATTACCCCGTGGATTGTGGGTTTTGAATGTGTCTGCTTCAAGGATGCAGATAATGAGTATTTTACTATGAGTATTATAAGATGACTCTTATAGCCATTATTCCTTAAATCGGATTCTTCACAGCTATACCATTTAACACAAAATATTAAACAGTTATATATATATATATAAAATAAAATTCTAAACAGAGTTATATATTATATATATTATAAAACACTAAACAGTGTTTTATATATATTATAAAATACTAAAGAGTTATATATATTATAAAATACTAAACAGTTTTATATATATATTATAAAATACTAAACAGAGTTATATATATAAAATAAAATACTAAACAGTTTTATATATATATTATAAAATACTAAACAGAGTTATATATATAAAATAAAATACTAAACAGAGTTATATACGTATAAAATGAAATACTAAACAGTTTTATATATAATAAAATACTAGAGTTACATATTCTATATATTATAAAATACTAAAGAGTTATATATATACTATAAAATACTAAACAGAGTTTTATATCTATAAAATAAAATACTAAACAGTTATATATCTATAAAATAAAATACTAAACAGTTATATATATATAATAAAATACTAAATAGAGTTATATATTCTACATATTATAAAATACTAAACAGTTTTATAGATATTATAAAATACTAAACAGAGTTTCTTATATATATAAAATAAAATGCTAAACAGAGTTATATATATATTATAAAATACTAAACAGTTATATAGATAATAAAATACTAAATAGACTTATATATTCTATATATTATAAAATACTAAACAAAGGTCTATACATTATAAAATACTAAACAAAGGTGTATATATTATAAAATACTAAACAGAGTTATATATATTATAAAATACTAAACAGAGTTATATATATATAAAATAAAATACTAAAAAGTTATATATAATAAAATACTAAACAGTTATATATATATTATAAAATACTAAACAGAGTTTTATATATAATAAAATACTAAACAGATTTTTTTAATATATATATTATAAAATACTAAACAGAGTTTTATATATGTATCTAATATCAAAATATGAAATAAGAATGTAAATAATTGGGGGGAAAAAATTTACCTAGCTATGGAGTATATCAAAGAGTGAGCATTCCACATTGAAAATTAGGCATAAAGTCTGCTAAGATGATAAAAGACCCTCAAAGCAAAGCATTTCTAAATAAAAGCAGTTACACATTCACCTACTACAGGCAAACTCCTAAATCCATCATAAATGTAGCTGCTATTATTATATGACAGAACAGTGGAAAGCAGATGGACCTTATTTGCAATAATGTAGCTAGGCTGAAGGTATTTTTCCGCCTCTCTTCCTGCATTAATAATGACAGGTGGTGTTGGAGATAATTTTAACCAGATTATGATGAGCTGTAGTTCAGATTCAAAGGCTTTTTTCCCAGCTTCTCCTGCTTGGGATGTGACTGAACATACTTTTAAATGCAGTTCTTCAAAAAGAGCATTTGAAGATTTGCGTGCGTGAGAGCTGATGAGGTGCTTGCCTTCTCTGAAAAGAATTCTTTGAAAAACTTGAAAAGGACATATTTCAGGGAAAAAAAAAATTAAAAAAAGTTCCTCCGACTTTCATGTGAAGATATCTATTTTGATATGAAAATGCCTGTAAATGGGATTTCTTAATAGCAGGTTCCCCCCTTCCTGGAAAAGGATCACAAACTAGATGAAGAACAAGAAAGAATCCTATGCTTACCCTAGACCTTGCAAGCTAACAAGGTGGTGTATTAATTGCAAACTGATTGCAAAGAACTTTTTTTTTTCTTTATAGAAGGAAATAAGAATATAAATTTTTCTGGTACTTGGTTTACCTCTCAGCTCAGTGAGCTGCCTTCAAAGCTAACTCAGCCCTTGAAGAGAGTTTCAGTTTCTTAACTCGCTCACTTTGAGTTTCACCTTCTGTGCTATGTGTATTTATGCATATGAATGTATGCAGATATATGCAAATCACTGCATATGTTCAAACTTTCTGTCATTGTTTAACTGTGTGTGGTGAGAAAGTAAAATAAACCCATGCTTACACTGTAGTTTAGAACTTAAGTGGGGGAATAAACAATTTGTGGTAGGGTTAATACCCATAACAGCCTTATTCAACTGAATGAAAATACATGCTAATGAAATATTCAACAGAGAACTTGTGCTTTCTGTCATTTGTTGGTGAAGACAAGTTTCATTTTATGAAAAGCAGAGTCTGTTTTCAAATATACAGAACTGAAGATACAAACAAACCCCCCAAAAAAAACCTTCATTTAGTCCAGCCACATATTTGTTTTGAATGGCATCTGAATTACCAGGCTGCAATAACAGCAAATATGGTGGCTACAGGTATTCAGTCATTTCAAAAGACTTCATTTGCTTGGGAAAAACAGGATAAAGTGTAGTGGTAATTGAGTATATACTCACTCACTGAGTCTGAATAATTACAACTTCTGTGAGTTTATTCTGACTGTTAAGGCTAAAATTTGATGCACTTTGATTCTGCCATCTGAAGTTCCTCTGCAAAAGTTTATCTTGTTGCAAATACCTTAGAGTAATAATGTGGTGCTGCCTCAGTGTGTGTTTGAATTCATTTTTGTCATGAAGGAACTATTCCTCTCCTGTGGCTGCTCCTTTCTTCTGTCTTAAACATCAAGTTACTTTCTTTGTTAAAAGTTTTGCCCAGCTGAATCCTCACACATACTTGAAGCAAGCTTCCAATTTGTTTAGAAATGCAGTTTAAGCAAGAGATCTTATGAGTAGTGAGTTGCCTTAGAATAATTGAATCATGGAATGGTAGGGATTGGAAGGGACCTCTGGAGATCATCTAGTCCAATCCCCCTGCTAGAGCAGGTTCACCTATACCAGATTGCACAGGTGGGTCCAGATGAGTTTGGAAAGTCTCCAGAGAAGGAGACTCCACAACCTCTCCGGGCAGCCTGGTCCAGGGCTGCATCATCTTCAAAGTAAAGAAGTTTTCCCTTAAATTCAAGTGAAACATGCTGAGTTCTAGTTTGTCCCCATTGTCCTATGACCAGGCACCACTGAAAAGAGCCCAGCCTCATCTTCATGACCTCCACCCTTTAGATATTTATATGCATTTGTAAGTTCCCCTCTCAGTCTTCTCTTTTACAGGCTAAAGAGCCCTATGCCTCTCAGCCTCTCCTCACTGAAAGATGTTCCAGTCACCTGGGCTAGGGTTATACATAGCAATGCTTTAAAAAAAGTCCTCAGAGGAGTTATAGTAATGTTTGCTCTTCTCACTGTGAGCTCATTGAGATCACTGGAAACAGAGATGTTTCTCCCAAACTAATTCCTTGACATAAAGAGGATCTGCATGAGGCTCAATTTTCCTTTGAAATGCTCTGATGCATTTAAGGATTGTTCCAATCCAGTGTTTTAACTTGTCCTTGGTCTAAAGTGTTTGGTAGATACATAGAATCATAGAATGGTTTGGGTTGGAAGGGACCTTACAGATCATCCAGTTCCAACCTCCAGCCATGGGTAGGGACACCTTCCACCAGCCCAAGTTGCTCAAGGCCTCATCCAACCTGGCCTTGAACACTTCCAGGGAGGGGACATCCACAACCCCCCATGGCACCCTGTTCCAGTGTCTCACCACTCTGACTTGTAAAAAATTTCTTCCTAATCTCCAGTCTAAATCTGCCCTCCTCAAGCTTCAATCCATTCCCTCTCATCCTGTCACTAAAAGAATTTATAAAAAGTCCATTCCTGGCTTCCTTGTAGGTCCTTGCAGGTCCTGGGAGATCTCTCTAAGGTCTGTAAGATCCTTGTGGCATGCTGCTAAGCCTCACTCACGTGTTCTGTGCAGTAACCCTTTTCAGATATGGGTTTTGTTAGGTACTGCCCAAAGATAATCAGCAATGCCAGCAGATATCTGCTGATAAAACCTGCTAAACCTGCCAAACCTGCCAGGCTAAATGTTAGCTGAACATTTCACCTTTGGATCTCTGATACTGTTACTTGGTTCGACCAAATGTAATAAATCTAACTAATTCAACTAAACCAGGAAATGAAGTTGTGCCACTACTTTTATTGCAGTTCAAATGGGGCATTTTTCAATTTAGCGTAAATTGGGATCTGTTTAAGCTAAGCTGAAGTAAACTGCTTTTAAACTGAGTTATACACCCACAGTTTAACTAATTCACTTTATAAAACAGTTTAAGTTAATAAGCCACAAATCTTGTGTGAGCAGAACTTTATTCTTCCTGTAGAAAACTGTTGGAAGACTGTTAAATAAGGTTTCCTTGCCTTAATAGGAAAGTTTAAAAGGAGTCATATTTGACACATGGTAATTAGGTGGCATCTGTACTCTGACAGAAAGTAAAAGTATGAAATAGAAAATTGGCTTGAATAGAATAAAACAGCAAGTGCAAACACTAACAAAATGTTTTGTGAGGGAAAATAAATAAATTAATCACAATTATCTTCAGAGCAATTGCTTATAACATTAGGAAGAGGTAAGAACAAAACATATTGGATTCTTTGATAGGCAGTGAAACTGTAATGATTTATTTCTAGTATCTAATGGTCTGCCTTCTCATATACTACTAAAATGTGATTTTTTTTTTCATGCAAAAGGAAAACATTTAAGATAAACAGTTATTAGTCTTCATACCTATACTTCAGTTCTATCAAACTCCCAAGTAAAATGAAACTTAAGCACACACTCTGCCCTGGTGAGGGCACATCTGGAATATTGTGTCCAGTTTTGGGCCCCTCAGTTCAAGAAGGACCTCAGGGAGCTGCTTGAAAGAGTCCAGCACAGAGCTACAAAGATGATGAAGGGAGTAGAACATCTTCCTTATGAGGAAAGGCTGAGGGAGCTGGGAGGAGATGAGACTGAAGGGTGACTACGTTCATGTTTATAAAGGTGTGAAGGGCAGTGTCAGGAGGACAGAGCCAGGCTCTGTTCAGTGATGTCCAGTGATAGGACAAGGGACAATGTGTGCAAGCTGGAGCAGAGGAAGTTCCATGTAAACATAAGGAAAAACTGTTTCACTGTGAGGGTGGCAGAGCCCTGGAACAGGCTGCCCAGAGAGGTTGTAGAGTCTCCTCTGGAGGCATTCAAAAATCCATCTGGACGCATACCTGTGTGACCTGGCAGGGAGGTGATTCTGTGTGTGACTTCTGACTTGACAGACTGCAGCATGATAGGAGTAACAGCAGAGGTTCAACTCTTCAGCACCTTCACTTAAGCAACCCTGCCCTTGGTACTGTCTTGCTGTGCAATCCAGCACACTCTTTGCACAAGCAAAGTAAGAAGGAGAAGGTGATGGACACCTTCTCCACAAGATGAGAGTCTCTCCTTTGAGAGAGGAGCCTGCACTTGAAAAGGCATGGAGCTGGAAATTGCACCAGGACAATTACAGGGATGACCATGGCTCTATGTTACATTGCTCTCCAAGAGCGTGTCTCCGGCAATAGAGAGGAAAGGTCTGAGGCCATAGGTAAAAATCACAAAGACGTTTTGTTGGTTAGTCATGAGGAAAAAGTGAAAAGGCCAAGAGCCAACTGAAGTGGATACTATCTGTCCATAGCAGAAGGCTGACATGGAATGCCTAACCCCTTTTAAACTGTGTGTTTCATTCAGGTTAAAATGTTGCCAAAATTCAGTTATTTAAAAATAAATAAGCAGCAGCTTGAATGCAGATAAAGGTACCCAACTCAATTAGGAAGGAATTATTTTTTTTTTCCAAAATCTGAAAGCAGGCATTATCCTCCTTCCATAGAAAAACACAGCTGTGCAGTGCTGAGATACTAATGCATTCTGCATTCAGCAGATTGTAGGGAAAACAGACATTCTTATTTTGGATACAATTCAAACTTTTGGCAGTGTCTTCCAGCTTCTGAGGTCATTTACATCACTTCATTACAATGCACACACATTGTTCATACCTTGTTATATGCCAATTGACTATAAGTAAGTATTTCCATATTATTGCTCTGCAGCTTATTGAGAGGCATTTCATTTCAGGATTTTAAATATTTAGTGACCAGGTGTTTAACTGCCAAATACAAATTATCATGTCTGTTTCTTATGAGGGAAAAAAATCCAACCAATCCAATAAGACATTCTCAGCACCCAACCAGTCAAGTGTGTAAAAAATGTAGCGAGCCAAATTCTGTTCTCATTTCAAACAGCATAAATGTGCAATTATTCCTCTGAAGCAAAAAATACACCACCAGCTATATTTGGGTTTAATTAAAATTAGAATGTGGACTCTAACATATTGGGAGAGCAGTGATAGTTTATGTTAAAACACAAATACAATGGATGGAATCACTAAGCATGGGACCTTTTTGTCCAGCAGTACCTCCAAGTGCTTTTCTGCAGGGCTGCTCTCAATCTTACCATCCCCCAGCCTGTATTGATATCGAGGATTGCCCTGATCTAGGTGCAGGACCTTGGGCTGCACTTGTTGAGCCTCATGAGATTCTCCTTAGCCCACTTCTCCAGCCCGTCTAGGACCCTCAGGATGCCATTCAGGTGCAAGGCCACAAAGATGATCAGAGGGCTGGAGCACCTTTTCTATAAAGATAGAGTTGGGGTTGTTCATCCTGGAGAAGGGAAGGCTCCAGGGAGCTTTCTTAGAGCTGCATTTCAGTATCTGAAGGGGACCTACAGGAAGGCTGGGAAGGGACTATTTAGCACAGCTTGTAGCCATAGGATGAGGAGCAATGCTTTGGAATTGGGGCAGGGTAGGTTCAGGCTGGGCATGAGGAAGAAGTTCTTCACAATGAGAGTGGTGAAATACTGGATCAGGTTGCCCGGAGATGTGGTTGAGGCCCCATCGCTGGAGACATTCAAGGTCAAACTTGATAGGGCCCTGAGCAACTTGATCTAGTCCCTGCTGAATGTGGGAGGATTGGACAAGATGATCTTTGAGGGTCCCTTCCAACTCAGATGAATTCTGCAATTCTATGAATAAAGCAAGTAAAAGACAAAATATACCTGAAGTTTTTTGGCCATTGGTATTTTCATCCTTTTTCCAGTTATTCATATTTCCTCTGTTCTGCTTTTTTTTTTTTTTTTTTCAGTGGGTTTGGTTTGGTGGTTTGTTTTTTTGTTTGTTTTGATTGATAGCTAACTGTTAGACTCTTTAATATGTACCTAAATGAAAATAGCTTGATTTTCAAAGTTACAAAGCATCTTCTGCTCTCCTTGGTTCAGTAGCTTTCATTACTTGACCATGGAATGACTAATAAGATGAATGTAATGGGATCATAAAAAAGACAGATGCAGCCTGGGGTTATGTTAGATAAGGAATTTCCACTAGAGAAGAGGAAGGTATTGAAGCTATTTTAGAAGACTTAGCTGAATCCCTATACAAAATACAGGGTATTGTCCCAGTATTTGCATCAAAACAAGTATTCAAAAGCAATAAGATGTAAACAGCAGCTACTGGGATAATTAGAGGCTTGAAAAGCTTGCAAGAACTGACTGAAAAAAACTTCATCTTATTTGGTTGAATAAAGAAAAAAAATTCAGAACAGAGAGCAAGAGGAGGGTGTTCTTTTCCTGATAGCCCTTCCTGCCTTTCTGAATGTATTGAAGTTGTCTTGAGCTGTAGAAAGTGGTTCCATACTACCACCCATCCTTGTCACTTCATGTGTACTGTGAATATTATCATAACCTCATGTCAAGAGATAAGTGTACACAGTATTGAAGATTTCCACCCATTATATATTTGTGCAGTGGCATAACTGTTTTCCATTTTCTCCTCTTTCGTTTAGTGTCCTACTTTGTTTGGCAGAAAATTTTCTATTTGCCTTTTTGTTGTTATTGATGTTTTCAAATCTGGAATCATTTCACAATCTCTTTCCTGACTGATCCTAACTAATCCAGAATCCATTCATGACTGTCTAGACTAACAGCCTGTGTTTGTACTTACCTGTATTTTTTTGTCACTGACTACCACCCCTGATTCTCATTAAAGCTTCAAGGCATTGTGATATTCTCAAGGTGAAGACACTCTTCGTCTTTTTTTCCTGGCATGACCTTTCTCCCTCCTTACCAGTTCATTGAACTGTATCTCAGCATCAGAGCAGCCAAAGTATTCTTGTTGACATCATTGCACAATTAAGTATTCATCTCCACATTTTCCTTACATGTCTTCTTTTATCCTTTCCTAGCAAGGGCAGACCAAAATCCCAGAAAATGCAGCCTGTGATGTGGATTAAATCACCAGATCTTCAGGTCCCCATTTGTTACTCTTGGAACAGACATTTGCAAAACTTAATATAGATAGAATAAATACAACTTTTGTGGGATCAAGTCAATGCACCCAGTCCTCCTCTCCCCCATTTTAGGGAGCTTGTACCAGTGCTACTGCAGAAATTGAGGTACGTTCCCTAACCTGATCCTGTTTATCTTCAGAGAGATTCCTTTCTAAGAGCCCTTCAGACGTTGTGCACAGACAAAACACTTTTATCCACTGTATTTCTTATGTTTGCAGTGTAGCTGATGATCTCCAAGATTTCTAGGTGCCAAGACTGTCATTTGTTTTAAACAGCCAGGACTATCTTAATCAGACGCCTGTATTTCTTTCCAGTGTGCAGGTATGCCTTTATCCATCAACTTTGAAAGAGAATGATTGATTAATGGAGTTTTTAATCAAAGGAAATGGTTGAAACTTCAGCTTGTAATACTTACTTTAGATTATGGACTCGTTGCTTTTACTGTTTTACCTTAAAGCACCACAGGCATAAATGTTTCATCAGACAAGTTTAGTGTCTTCAAGTAGCAAAATAGTGTTAGGTCAGATGACAGCTAAAAGTTTGAAGGATCTCTGACTGAAGTGCTGAGGGCTGTTTTATTTCCTTTTACATCACAAAGCCTCACTCTGAACCAATTTTTCAGCTAAATAAAAAAGCACATTTTAATGTAGGGGACTTCTGGACATTTTCTTTCCTTTTGCCTGAATCACTGAGGTGGAGAGTGTGTGCTTATAGGAGGAATGAGTGCTTTGCATAATAATTAACCTCCAGTAGTCTAATAACTGTGGCTACTAATCTTATGCAAATAGAAGCCAGCAGATATTTTCTTGTTATGAAAAGAATGTTTCTGCAGTGGTTTAATCTTTCTTTCTTTCTTTGTGTGATGTTCCATTGCTTGAAAAGAAAAGGTTATTGTTTACCTGCTGGCAAGCAGTGGTCTGGTTTGATGTAGTGGCTCTAGCAAAGACCATTTCTTTAAGGTAGGAATGACCATTTGGTGCTTTTGGGGTTGTTTATATCTGTTTGGTGCTTTTTGTTTTGTTTTGTTGGGGTTTTTTTTGTTTGTTTGTTTTGTTTTCGTTTTTGTTTGTTTTGTTTTTTAATCATCAGTGTTGCATTTAGAACTTTTTAAATGTTCTTGGTCTTTACACATACCTGTAGTGTCAAACCAGAGACTCTGAATACATTAAATAAGTATTTTTTTTTAATTTAAAATGAATCTTATGGGTTAGCATCTTACGCTTTGTTGAGCTGCAAGACAAATCTTAAACACTCCAATTCTAAGCAATTAAAAGATAGGTTTTAAGATGACCTTGATGAAGGGTCCGGAAGAAAAGCTATAGAGCCCTAAGAAGAAAAGCAAAAAGCACTAAGTTGCTGTCACTTAATATATATTGAGAATTATTTTCAGCATTTCGCTGGAGTTTCCTGTAGAAAATAATTGTGTTTTTTTTTTTTTAATTTACTCATTATAATTTTTTTTAATTTTCAAATGCACTGTGCTAACAGAATCACAGAATTGTCAGGGTTGGAAGGGACCTCAAGGAGCATCTAGTTCCAGCCACCCTGCCATGGGCAGGGACACTTTCCACTAGACTTATAAATATGTCAGCAGCTGTGCCTGAGCCTCACTTTAGCTCCTGGTTATTAATTTGCCTTGTGGTGCTGTTATTTATGTCTACTTAAGTGCCAAAATAAAGAGGATGCACAAGTTAGCTTATGTTTTATTTTATTAACTCCAGCCTTGGTCTCCTGTTCCCTTTTTTTTTGCTTAGTGCCATTACAGACATTTCATTTATGAGTACTATCAGCAGTTATGAAAGAGCAGTAAAAATGATTAAGGGTCTGGAGGGGACTGATTTATGAGGAAAAGAAGGACTAAATATGGAGTGCCTGTCTAAATAATGATTCATGAATGATGTGCTAAATATCTTTAAGTGTTTTAAGAGGGTAAATGAGAGAGGAATCAGGTAGGTTGGTTGAAAGAGAAGTAACCAGGAGTGATTGAATAGGAGTAAATAAAGGAAGGATTTAAGTATCTTGTTCTTTATAGCTATATTTCTGTTACAGTGAATCTAAGAGCAATAAGAAACAATTTCCCAGGGGTGCTTAAAGCAGTGGTGCAACTGGACTGGATCAAATGCACCATCAAGGTGCTTCAAGAAACCACTCTTCTTGAATCAGTAATAGCTGTTAGAGTATAGGTATCTCCAAGTGCTCTGCAGCCTGTACTTAACATCTTGTGACACCTTTTGTGTTGGGTGAGGAAAGAGTCTTAGTGGGCAAAGTCAGTCTAGACACAGCTGTTTACAAGTTTTGACAGAAATCACTCAGGACTTTCATCTTAAATGCTTTAGTTTGAATCACAAAATTGAGAAGAAAGAAATGCTTTGCCCAGCAGCTTAGTTACAGCACTCTGAAAATCTCAGTCCCTGGTTCCATCCTCTCTGTTATTTATAGGTATTTGCCACTGCCTGTTATCTCCTAGAGGAAGGTCCAGTCACCCATGTGTAGAGCTAATGACTGTGGTGTTTCTGAGATGTTCTTCTGTGCAGCTAGTTATCCTGCTCCCTAGGAAATTCTTCTGCATGAACTGCAGAAAGGCCCTGAGAATGACTCTGTCTGACAACCCTGGCAGTCCTCTGGAAGCTGGACAGTATGTGTCAAGTTTCCCTGAGCAGAGGAGGGAGGGTAACTTCCAAAACTTGGGTTTTCTGATCTTAGTGGTTGTGGTTGTATGACATGGCCATTCTGAGATTGTGTAGAAGGAGCCTAGAGAATTAAAATGTTTCCTTCATCCCTAGCAACATTTTATTTTCTCTTTTGCACATAACGTTGTATTCACTTTAATCTGACTATTTCTTTTTTCAGTTTGTCAGTTCAGCTTCCAAACCAAAAGGAAATTTGACTGACAGCTGCTAATCTTATGCACAGATGCTGCCTTTCCTTTGTAAGTGCCAAACATCCTTCTACCTGCAAAGCTGGATGACCTAGAAACCTTCACAGCACTAAGAGTAGGGAGATAAAGCCAACTACCAAATCTCTCACAAAAATACCAGTGAGACAAGAAGGATAGGGGAGCTCAGAATCCTGGGAAGTTGCTTTCCTCTTTTTGGAGGATCTAGTTTACTCTTACTTTTGCAGCATGGAATTAGGAAAACAAGGAGGAGTGACAGTGTTTCCCCTACTCTGATATTTTCTAAACTGATTTCCTAATCAGAACATCCTGCTGGCTTGGTAACATGCAAAAAATGTAGTTTTGCTTCATCCTTTTCATAAGATGTGCTGCTCTGGAGGTGAGGAGGTGGTACAGCATGTCATCTCTGTAAGAGAACATGGAACAGAATTGCACAACTACAGAGTGGCTGATCTACCCCCCCATCACACAAATAGGACCACTTACAACCAGTTTCTCAGGACCATGTTTAGAGAGCTTTAGAACATCTTCAGGAATGGAGATGCCACAACCTCCCTGGGCAACCTGTGCCAGTGCTTGGTCACCATCACATATGGTTTCCTGATACTCAGAGGGAACTTCTTGTGATTCAGTGTGTGCCCATTGCCTCTGGTCCTGTCTGCTCCTGCCTTGTGCCTGGCTCTGTCCTCTTTACACCTTCCATTCAGATCTTTATATACCTTGATGAGATCCCCCTCAGCATGCTCAGCACTGGGCTGACCAGTCACTGGTATCAACCTCTTCTCATATGACAGAGGCTGCAGTCCCTTAATCATCTTTGTGGCCCTTCACTGGAGTCTTTCCAGTATATCCATGTTTGCTTGTACAGAGGAGCCAAGATCTGGACCCACCACTCAAGACTGGCCTGACCAGTGCTGAGCAGAGGTAAAGGATCACCTCCCTCTACCTGGTGGAATTTCTCTGTCTAATGTAGCCTAAGATACTGTTAGTCACCTTAGCTGCATACTACTGGCTCATGTTCAATTTGGTGTCCACCGTGATGCTCAGATGCTTTTCCATGGAGATGCCTTCCAGATGAGCATCCTTCAGCATATATGCTAGTGCACAGAGTTATCTCTTCCCCAGGTGCATGTCTTCACATTTACTTTGTTGACCCATGAAAAGGTCAGGGTAATGATTCTCAAATTTTAAAGGAAATAGATGTATTTTTCCTACCATTCCATTTTACAGACATCCTCTTCCCATTTCTCACTTCAGTGTTTGGTCCTGCCAAGGAAGTTCTCTTTTGATAATTGGCCTGCTGACATACACTGATTCAAATCTTGCCATGGATCGTGCCAGTTTGGGCTGGGCAAGTCCTGCCAGTTTGGGCTGGGCAAGACCCAGCCAAGATCTGTGAGCTGGTCAGGGATCAATATGTTTGGTATGATTTTTCATTTCTTCAGGGGAAGCTGATATATGGAGGTCTGTCTTTTGATTCCTAACATGTAAGGACTGTTAAATTTCTCTATGATTGCTCGTTTCATGTCTTGCAGAAAAGATTCTCCATTCACTTTCATATTTTTCTTCTTTTACACCATACTGCTTGTAAGAACTGGAGGGATTATTACCATAATAAATTATCTCTGACAGTGTAAATGAAAGGAAATTGAGGAGAAGAATATTATTTTTTTTTCCCCAGCATCCAATCCTGAATCCTAAAAGCATTGCTTTATGCACCAGCATTAATTACAGAACCAGTATATTAATATATTAATATTTTCTTTCTAGGATACAGCAGTAGGTGCATCATATATCATCTGTGTTCACAGATAAGTATGACTAATGCAGTGTACATCAAAAAGAAATCTGTCCTGAGGTACTATGCATGAGTCACAAAAGCCCTGGGATTATATTTAGAGTAATAATCAGACAAGAAATAACAGACTCCTAAAATTTAATGAGGTCATTTAGCTAAATAGTGTATTCCCAGTTTGTGTCAAGCTACAGGCCAGTGTTATATGTGCTTGGTTCTTTCTCTTTCTTTCTTTTAAATCCTCTGGAACAACCGTGTGCAATGGAGCCATAAATTACCACAACATTAGTCCATAACCTTAACGAGGTAATATGAAATGTCTGCAGTTTTGTTTTGTAATCATATTGCCTGCATATTATAGGAATCACTGTGGTGAAAATAAATATCTCTAATACAGACAGCTTTAAAGGTGAGTAATCCTTATTGCATCACTCTAGGTGGTAGAGGCAACCTAAAACAATAAACAAAAATGCTTCAGAGATCACAGAATTGTCACAGTTGGAAGGGACCTCAAGGATTGTCTAGTTCCAACCCCTCTGCCATGGGCAGGGACACTTTCTACTAGATTGGGTTGCCCAGAGCCACATCCAGCCTGGCCTTAAAAACTTACTCTTTGGGCAACCTGTTCCAGTGTCTCACCACCTTTATGGTGAAGAACTTGTTCCTAACATCCAGTCTAAAACTCCCCTCCTCCAGCTTGGATCCATTCCCCCTAGTCCCATCACTACCTGACACCCTAAAAAAGTCCCTCACCAGGGACTGGTGATGGCCAAGCCCAGACAGCCAAGTACAAACAGATAGGAGATCGACCTTTTGAACTGGTCAAGAGTCAGCAAAGGTGCATGGCTTCTTCCTTCTGCTTGGAAGAGAAGTAAGGATGGGTTAAGAAGTAAGGATGGGTTAAACACCACAGGAACTGGTGTCATGGATTCCTCTCAAATGGCAGTCTTGGCCAGTTTCTGAGCTACTCCTGGAGAAGGGAGTACAGGCTCTATTAACTTAGGTAAAAGAGCAAGTTACAATTCATCTTCTTTGGGGATTTAAGATGTATTTTTTCCCTTTTCCTTCTGTAGTAGTATACCCTCTGAAGAAAGTGTTTTGAATCAGTTGCTTTTCCTGTCTCATATATATACATCTTCAAAACAAAACAAAACCACTCTTCTTTTTTCTTTTTTTTTAAATGATTTTTCTTTCTTTTTTAAATTTATTTTCTTTTTTCCTTTTTTTTCCATTTTTTTTCCCTTTCCTCCCCCCCTCCTTTTTTTTTTTTTTCCAAAAAGGTACAAGAGAAAAATGTTGGTCTACCAAGAAATCAATATAATTTTTTACTCTAAGCTGTAGCAACATGTTCTTTCAACTTGGTTTGTACCTATCTATCTCTAATGTGCAGGCAAAGCAAATTCTGCAAAATCCTGGTATTTGGAACTATTAGTGAAATTGTATATGGAGAGGAGATTTAGGTTTATTCAAGAACATGCTTACTGAACCACATATAATCCACTATAAAAGAAAAGGCTCTCTAAATGTTAATATCATCATTCTTTTATACATTCCATAAAGTGAAGAACTGTCAGGCTACAGGGCACCATGCAGGATTACTCAAGACAAGTCTCATGCCATAGAAAAATATTTCAGCACAGGATTTGAAAGAATAATGGAGAATCCTGTTTCCCTTGTCCATGTTTGCTCACTGAGCTCTCTCACCTGTCAATGGCTTCATTATACACACATAAATTAATTATCCTAATATTTCAGTTGCAAATTACATTCTTTACTGCTTCAGTCCTGGAGCTAGCTGCTAGTCCTGAGTTAGTTGACCTTTCTGGCTACTACCTAACATTGCAGAACTGGGGGAAAAAAAATGCTTTAGAAGCAAACAGGCAAGGAAAGCAAAACAAACAACTCACAGGAAGAAGGGGGAAGAGTTGGGTTGTGGTTTTTTTTCTCTAAAAGGGTTTTCTGTTTAGGCCAGTGATTACCTTCTAAAATAAAGCTTAAAATGTCACCTTCTTAATATAGTGTTTGCTATCCTCGACATTGGACATGCAAAAACAAGAGGTTAATGTGAAGATTTTTGTTTAGGGTGCTCTGCACTTCACGCAGTGTACTAGATACTCTGAGGCTGATTTTATCATGTAGCAGAAAATGAAATGCATTAGCATTAAGTGAAGTACTTTGTTGATACTTATCTTATTGAAGTAGAGGACTTCGGACTGATGCCAGCATGTCTGGTAATTAATTGTGGTGGTCAAAACTCGTGATGCTGTCAAAGACTCTCAACTTCTGTCTAATGCTGGTGTGTTTTAAACCCCCACAGAGATAATGATTGGGTTGCTAGGAAACTTACTCAAGTTTAACAAAGACTGATGTAGTCATCTCATCTATGGAAATAATGCATGAGCCAAAAGCTGTGTTACTTAAAGAGCTGCTTACCCTGAAAGGCCTTTAGTTTTGGTTTACAAGTGGTGGACAGTTGCACCTTCTCCTCACAGAAATATTTTAGTGTCTACCTGCTTTGCAGATGACACTAAGTTTGGACATTAGGAAGAATTTCTTTACCAAAAGGGTTATCAGGTGTTGGAACAGGCTGCCTTGGGCAGTGGTGGAGCCCCTATCCCTTAGAGGTATTTAAGAGTTGTGTAGACACAGTGCTTAGGGCTATGGTTTAGTCAAAGACATTTCAGTGATAGATTAATCATTGGACTCGATGATCTTAAAATTCTTTTCCAGTCTAGGCATTTATGTGATCCTCTGGTTCTGTGACTTTTTAAAGTATATAAATGTACCTTAATCTAACTCCAGACTCTTCTCTGAGACTTGTTGGGATCATTTCCTTCCTCAGAAACACACAAAGGTCCAAGCTGTAAGTATCAGTGAAAGAACCAAGAGACTCTGTCTGTGCTGGCTGAGTCTGGCTCTAACAAAATAATTCTACAGATCTAACACCATATAAACAGAAAGGGGGAGAGAGCTTTTCTTTGGTTTTGTCCTTTATGCAAGAGAGCTTTAGTTCTGATTTTCTTTGCCTTAGCCCTGAAGACTAGGCTCTCTTTGTGTGATGTTTGGTGCTGTTCCTTTACCTATGCAGCCTTTCCCTTACAGCTAAGGACAAGGCAGCTTCAACAATGTAGTTGTGCCTTCCCCCCTCTGAATGAAATGCAATAATCCCTGAGATCACTCAGGCAGCTCCAGGGTCAGAAGCCTCATCTAGATGATGGGTTCTCTTAGATGTTGCTGCCATGTCAGCATCACTCTTACACAGGGTTTAGAAAAGGTTTCTATTAAAGGATGAATCTGTATGAAGGCAGTGATGACACTAATATACCTCTCTTTCTTACCCTAGAGAGATTTCCCACCAGGTCACAGATTTACTTTCATTCATTCCTCTTACCTGCAACTCTAGGCAGACATAGTCAAGGTGATAATCTGAGTTTGTAAATGTTTTTATTAAAAAAAAAAAAAAAGCTGTAGAAACATCCTGGGTCTTGGTGGAATGCTATTGGTTTTATCCTTTTTAAATTGTATTAAAATTTTCTTTGAGCTTTCTCTTCTCAGAGTAACCATGGCAGCATAATTACCTTACCTGCTACTTCCTTCTTTCCCTTGTGATCAATATTTTTTTTTTCCTAGAGGGTTGTAAGTACATATAAAAATAAAACCCTGCTTTAAAATAACATTAGGATGCTTTACTGACATTTCTACCCTCCCAGTTTTATGATCACTGAGAGCAGATTCACTTGCAGCAGTGGGACTATCACAGCTATCACTTGCACTGTGCAGGGCACTTTAGCATTGTTGAAATCATGGAAATAGCATCAACACCTGATGCTTCAGCAGGAAAATTTATTTCTATTTCTTGCTGTCAAAATAATAATAATAATAATATGAGTTTAAAATGAGAAGTCAAAGAGAAAAATCGAACTGATTTTATGGTTTCCAGCCTATTCACCAGATTTCTCAGAGCTAGCATCTAAAATCATAGACATTTAGGATACCAAACGTGGCTTCCATGTGTGCTGGTGAACATATATATATATATATATGTTTTAAGTATCATTTTAGAGAAAAAAAATCTTTCCCTAAACTTCAGTCAAATATAGTCACTTCGTTTATCAAACTAATTTTCCTAGAGACTTTGGAAATACCTCTGTAGAACTTGAATCTCAAGCTTCTGTGTGTGTTTTCTGAGTCTGTGCTGGCATGGAACATATGTTTGTGTCAGGAATAGCTCCTTACAGAAACATTATCTATACAGCCAACAAGATTAAGCAGAAACAGTGTTGTAGGGAAGAAGTATCCCAGGACTCACTCATCTCAGATGGGGCAAGTATAAGAGAGATTTAGAGAGATTCACGTCTGTATAAACAAACTTTCCAAAATTAAAACTATGAGAGTAGTGAGAACAGCATTTTTATTGTTATGCAAGCAATTGCAGACCTGAGATTTAATTAAGACAGTGAACATATCTATCCTGCCTGTAAGAAAAGAATCTGGAAAGATCAGAGAGGGGCATTAAATCTGGTAGAATCAGCAAGGTCCTCTGAAAGGTGAGCAGTTTAGGTGAGATCACTTGGCTGTGCATAATACAGGCTGCACTATTCAGATTTTGCAGGATAGGAATGTCACTGTTTTAAATATAAAAGCAATAATCAATATTGCAAGTGTGATTATTGTTCAGCAATTATCATAAAATTTGTGACTTTGTCCTATTCTGCATGACTGAGTTTGATTAAAGGAGAAAGAATCAAGGGATTCTTGTTTGGAAGAGATATGAACTAAGAAATACTGATCCTTCAGGAGACTGAAAGAATTTCTGTTGAATTGACAGAGCCAGGCAAATGAAGTTCTTCAGATTCTTCAAGATCAAATGTGCCACTGACTGAAATTTTGTCTAGTGGTGAGCAGAAAATTGATGAGTTTGATAATCCTGCAAAAGTGACATTTTTATTTCATCATCTTCATTGAAACATCACAATGTCAATTGATGTTTTTCCTTCAGAGCTTTCAGCAACATTTTAACATCTGCTATATTCAGGAGTGGTTTTTATCCATTTCTGGCATTTAAACCACTGCAGAGATCAATCTGTGCTGTATGACTTTAAAACAGCTGAAAGGGAAAAGCTTCAGCTTGATCAAAAAGTTAATGCTTCCTTTTATATTAATAAAATTGCCTTCAATTGAATAAAATCAGTATTAAAAATAGTGTCTGGAAGGCTTATGTTCCCAGATTTGATAACAAATCTGGTAAGCAGAAAGCATAGATGTGATAAAGGAAGAAAGGGATTAGGTCTTTAAAGGTTGTGATCATCTAAAACGTGTATGGAGCAACAGAAACTGTGTGTTTAAAAAAAAAAGAAAAGAAAAGAAAAGGCAAAAGGAGAAAGTATTATTCAGGTTCATCTGCCCACAAAGGCATCATTAGTCACATCACTGACTTAAAAATTCTTTAGTGTCCAGTGACTCTGTCATGTCCAGAACTGGCATTGCTTTAGGATCCTGTTTCCCACCTAAAATGTGTGATATTCTGTGTTCTCTAAAGGACCTAATCTCTAATCTAATACAAACTGATTTTTTTTTTTTTTGTGACAGTCTGGTGGCTAGATTTCTTGTACAGGAAGCAGGTCATCTGGATTCAGTTCTTTCCTTCTCACAAGAGCATTCAAATACAACAACAACAAAAATCTCCCACCTCCTAAAAAGTTGCCTCAGTCAAAAAGCTATGCAAAAATACTTCAGAGTAAAAATCTCTCCATCATTTTGAAGGAGAGATTTTGCAGTGAAGAACTCAAGAGGAGGAGTGTGTGGAATAGGGAGCATGAGTCTACAGCCTTGTGACTGAGGCATTAAATTTAGGGGGAAAAAATGTACTAGGTATGTTGTGTTTGTGCATTTTGTGTTTCAAAATCACTGGCTAAAATACTGAATAACATATCCTATAGAACACATCTAAATCTGACCTCTTCTCTCCTAATGAGCAACTTATTACCAGACTTCCCAAAGCCTTGTGAATCCAAATTGTTCCCTGCAGTGATATAACTTCAGTAAGATGGTGTGAATGTATCTCCAGCCCGAAGAGCAAACAGCACCTGATGCTTTCTCTGGAAATGCAAAATTTAGGTTGGACTCCCTCTCAGTCTTACATTCAAGATCTGACAGGGTTGGATTCCATATAAAAAGAAATTACTTAACATAGGAGGAAATATAAGATTGATACAAGGTGGGGTTTATATAAGATTGATACAAAGTGGGGTTTGTTTAAGATTGATACAAGGTGGGGTTTATTTAAGATTGATACAAGGTGGGGTTTATTTAAGATTAATACAAGGTGGGGTTTATTTAAGATTGATACAAGATGGGGTTTATATAAGATAAGGGATTCATATAATCCCTATGAGGAGAGGCTGAGGGAGCTGAGGTTGTTTAACCTGGAGAAGAGGAGGCTCAGGGGAGACCTCCTTGTTGACTACAGCTACCTGAAGGGAGGTTGTAGCCAGGTGGGGGTTGGTCTCTTCTCCCAGGCAACCAGCAGCAGAACAAGAGGACACAGTTTCCAGATGTGCCAGGGGAGGCTGGATGTTAGGAGGAAGTTCTTCACAGAGAGAGTGATTGCCCATTGGAATGGGCTGCCCAGGGAGGTGTTCAAGAGAAGACTGGATGAGGCACTTAGTGCCATGGTCTAGTTGATTGCTTAGGGCTGGCTGATAGGTTGGTCTGGATGATCTTGGAGTTCTCTTCCAACCTGGTTAATTCTATGATTCTAAGATTTTTTTTCATATGGGCTAACATTTCTTGTAAGCTTGTTCAGTGATTTTTAGGTTACCTTTCTAGTACTTAGCCCACTAAGTCCAAATTTCATTGAGGATCAGCATGCTTAAAATTTAACTGCTCCAACACCCAACTTATAGATACCTAAATTGCTCATCAGAGTAATCACTAAATAACTCAGCAACTACAGTGATGCCAGATGGTTATTCAGGCATGATGTCTGGTCTAACAACACAGACTGTCATCCATACAATTAAATGTTCTCAGTGCTAGAACACACTGTGTAGAACTCTTGTGTCTAGGTTGCTAAGGATGCTGTCTGACAACCCAGGGGTTGCAAAACAATCTCAATGCGAATTTGGCACTACCGCTCCAGTAGTCACAGCTATAGCCTTGTAGGAGAGATTTTCAGAGGGAAGCTGTTGATGCTGAGGACCTGACTTGGGCACTATGGAGGGTTCAGGGTCAGGTCCTGTGGATTTAGTGCCTGCAGTAGTGAGAAAGTCATTCAGAGATTCCTAGAGGAACCCAAAAGGGATCTTGTGCAGGATTTCTGGATCTGCTCTGCAGTGCGAACTGAGGCTCAGCAAGGGAGGTGATCTACAGTCCTGCCCCAGACAGAACCATGGAATTAGTCATGATGTGAAAACTGGGGAGTTTCCAATCAAAGTCTAAAAGTATCTCAGGCTGGCTACATGAAACCATAACGTTGTGCAGTGTCTGGTTGTGCAATGCCTGGTTAGCCTGGCAGGCCAGGCAGCTCAGACACAGGCTGAGAACAGCGATCAGCAGCTGCACACCGAGCAGCACAACCGAGCCTGGGTCAGCACCTGCAGTAGGGAATCCCCTTGGTGAGGCCTTCAGTTCAATATTAATATTTATACCTAGAGATCTTGTGTATCTCTGCAGCTATACTGGAGTATTGTGAATGCTCCATGCAATGCTGTGAAGCACAGAATGGAATCAGAGCAAGTCTTTTCATCTGGAAGTAGATACCTATCACCTGGGCATCTGAAGCACTCCTTAGGCTCCATTATATTTACATTGTTTGTATTACAAACCCAGATAATGGGTTTGTAGATTCTTGGCACACAAGGAAGTGCCTACATGAGATATGAAGCTAGATGTCTTAATCTTACCTATGTGAGATACAAAGTTAGATGTCTTAATCTTGCACTGAATTTGTTCCTTCAAATCAGAACTTGGCCATGCTGAAGTTCCCAAAGAGTTGTACAAACATCAACAGAGTATTCTTGTTCAAGTCATTCCCATTAGGGTTATTCAGATCAATATGAACCTTTATAAATGTTGAGCCTTTATGAAGGAGTAGATTTTGAAAGGGCAAATAACTTCAGCAAGAGGAATGTCAGTGTTTCAAAAGAGACTCAAAAAGCTGGTTTCCCTTCACAGTGAAACTAGATTACTTACTGCTGTGTGTTCTTTGCAGAATGGTGAGCTTTTAATTTCAATACCCATTTATTTTTGGTTTTGGAATAAATGTACTTTCTGAGTAAATGTAGGATGTTGAGTTCCACAGGATTTCAGTAGGACAGTAATTTTTAGAAATGATCGATTCACAGGCAAATCTTGCAACCACTGAAAGATTCTCCCTCTGGCTGCCATTATTCATTCCTTTCCTGAAGAAGAGCAGTAACTCATTTTCCCATGTGCTGAGGGACAGATTGTTCCTCTTCACATGCAACAGACACAGACAGTGCCTCACACCCGAGGGGCTGGGGTCGTCTCTCTGTGCTTAAATCACTTCTGTTAGCTTTACAGCTCTTGTTTTACTCTATCCACTTCCTTTTGCTTCCTTCTTCTACATCACTCATCCTGTAAAGTGAAGGACATGATCTCCCTGGGCTACAGAAGCAGCAGTCCCTCTGTAAGAGGCAAAGAAAAATTTTAGAGTTATAGATGGAAAAGAGAGCAAGGCTGGAAGATGGTAAGCATGGACATCTGTGTTTTAAGAAGGAGCTCAGCTGTGGGAGAATCCAACTTCAACATTTTATTATTGGAAGGCTAACTGCGGAATGAAGGTGTTTCTTAAAATGGAGCTGATATGGAAGTGTAGCATTTGAAAAGCAAAACTTTCAAAAACAGAAAAAAAAGAGGGGGAGATGAAAGTGATAAAGAGGATAAAATGCTGAAAGTTTTTTTGGAAAGCAGATAGATGAATCAAAATACAGATGGTGGTATCTGAGTAGGAGAAAACCAAATCCACCACACCCTTACATCTTTCTGAAGGAAAATGCAGCAGTAACTCCCTGGCAGCAGCATTTTTAAAGGGTGGGCTATATATTCATGGGAGAAGAGAGAAAGAAGAGAAGATGGGGGTTTGTATGCATGCATATGCCTGTCCTTGAGATTTTTTTTTATATGGCTAAAATTACTTCCTTCCTTCCTTCCTCCTTTCCTTTCCTTTCCTTTCCTTTCCTTTCCTTTCCTTTCCTTTCCTTTCCTTTCCTTTCCTTTCCTTTCCTTTCCTTTCCTTTCCTTTCCTTTCCTTTCCTTTCCTTTCCTTTCCTTTCCTTTCCTTTCCTTTCCTTTCCTTTCCTTTCCTTTCCTTTCCTTTCCTTTCCTTTTTCCTTTTTCCTTTTTCCTTTTTCCTTTTTCCTTTTTCCTTTTTCCTTTTTCCTTTTTCCTTTTTCCTTTTTCCTTTTTCCTTTTTCCTTTTTCCTTTTTCCTTTTCCCTTTTCCCTTTTCCCTTTTCCCTTTTCCCTTTTCCCTTTTCCCTTTTCCCTTTTCCCTTTTCCCTTTTCCCTTTTCCCTTTTCCCTTTTCCCTTTTCCCTTTTCCCTTTTCCCTTTTCCCTTTTCCCTTTTCCCTTTTCCCTTTTCCCTTCCCTCTTTCTTCCCTTCCCTCTTTCTTCCCTTTCCTCTTTCTTTCTCTCTTTTTCTCATTTGTCCTTTTGATTGAGGGGAAAAAAAAAGTTTTAGTAATGAAGAGCCCTAAACCAGGAACTTACAAACTGTGAAGGACACATTTTACCTGAACTGCTACCTTAGCACTTGAAGAGAAGCTGAATGTCCTTCAAAGGTCTTGCTGCCCTCAGGTCCTGCTGTAGCACTGTGGTCTCATTTTTATGGGAAGTTTGTATTGCTAAGAATAGAAACACTCCTTTGACTCATTAAGGAGTTTGCATTTTTAAGACAAAGAGTAATACTGCAACTGAAAAGCTTTTTCTCTGCTTTTTTTTTTTTTTTGGTTGTTGTATATTGTGCAAACCGTAACATACAGCAGATAACTGCACAGGACTTAGAGGGAAAGGGCCTTTCCTATTTTCTATTCCTGACAACCCAGATTTTGATTTCTAACAAAGAGCTAAAAACTTCTGAGCTAACTTTATGTTCAAATTGTTTTCCTAAGAGAATTAAACTAAACTAACTTTAATATTGAGATTATGGGGGTTGGACTCAATGATCTCTTTGGGTCCCTTCCAACCTGTGATCATAGCCAGGAAATCTGGGGGGTTTCAAATTTAATATTGATTAAACTAACTTTAATATTGAGATCATAGCCAGGAAATTTGGGGTTGTCATTACTTTATATGAATTTGTTGAAAACTGCAGTTTCAGGGTCCAGGCAGTAACGTTGTTTAGGTAATTGTTTAGTCTTTTCTCTTTGAAAGAAAGATATTTTTCCTTTAAACAATTCTAGAGTATCTTTTCAGAAGTGTTAATCAGCCACTCAGTATGAAAGAAATGCTTTTGATTTAAATCATATTAAAAAGTATAATCACAGAAACACAGAATGGAAAGGGACGCCTGGAGATCATCTGGTTCTACTGCCCCTGCTAGAGCAGGTTCACCCAGAGCAGGTTGTGCAGGATCTTTGTCCAGGTGAATTTGGAATATCTCCAGATAAGGAGACTCCACAACCTCTCTGGGCAGCCTGGTCCAGTGCTCTGTCACCTTCAAAGTAGAGAAGTATTTCTTTATGTTCAGATGGAACCTCCTGTGTTCCATCTTGTACCCCTCGCCCCTAGTCCTTTCACAAGACACTACTGAGAAGAGCTTGGCCCCATCCTCTTGCCCCTCACCCTTTAGCTCTTGCTGAGCATTGAGGAGATCCCCTCTCAGTCTGCTCTTCCCCAGGCTAAACAGCTCCAGATCTCCTCATTAGAGAGGTGCTCCAGGCCCCTCAGCATCTTTGCAGCTCTCCATTGGAATCTTTCTAGTCTTTCTTTGCCTCTCTTGAACTGGAGAGTCTTGAACTGGACACAATAGAATCATAGAATCAACCTGGTTGGAAGAGACCTCCAAGATCATCCAGTCCAACTGATCACCCAGCCCTATGCAATCAACTAGACCATGGCACTAAGTGCCTCATCCAGTCTTCTCTTGAACATCTCCAGTGATGGAGACTCCACCACCTCCCTGGGCAGCACATCCCAATGGGCAATCTCTCTCTCTGTGAAGAACTTCCTCCTAACATCCAGCCTAAACCTCCCCTGGCACATCTGGAAACTGTGTCCTCTCATTCTGGTGCTGGTTGCCTCGGAGAAGAGACCAACCCCCACCTGGCTACAACCTCCCTTCAGGTAGTTGTAGACAGCAATGAGGTCACCCCTGAGCCTCCTCTTCTCCAGTCAAGTACAATACTCCAGATGACAGCTAGAATGAACTGTATCATACTAATAATTAGGATTTGACTGTTAATTCCATTTTTTGTGACAAAAAAAAAAAAAGAAAAAATGAATTACTTTTGTACAAGTTGAGCTGTATTTGCACACTTCACTGATGTTAGTTTGGCCACTGATTGGAAAAGTACTTCCCCATCTGTTTTTGTGACTGAAATCCATGCACAAGATGCACCTCTTTATTTGTATCATTTTTTTGGTGATCAAATGACAGAATAGTTTCACTGCCAAAAAAAATAGGTGTCTTTTTTTTTTTCAGAGTACAACTACTTCAAGGCAGCATTTTTGTGTTTTGCATATATAATAGGAAAGACAAAGAGGATTCCTTGCTTTCAAACACTTATCTGTGCTTGACATGGAGAAAATGTCATTCATTACAGGGCTGCTAGCACAGTTTCTGTTCATTGACCTCAATTATATAAGCTATCACTGATCAGGCTTAAGAAAGCACTTAGGCACACACTTGAGTTCCATTAATAGGAGGTTGAATAGGGAAAGACAGACACAGCCTGGAGTGTTTTGCTGAATAGAGGCCATCTTAGGCCCTAGCCCTGCCAGCATTAACATCTCAAGGCACAAAAGTAATCTCATTGATTGCAGCAGGGCAGCTCACACAAATAAAAGGTCAAAATTAAGCACAGATCTGCATATTGGAAGAATCAGAGGTTTAATGTCAGTCAATAAGGTAACTGCAGATAAGTGCAAGCTAGACCCATCCACAATACCAATTCAGATCCTGTGGCTGCTTGGAGGATATTCCTGGACTATTTCTTGGGCAGCCACTGTCTCTGATACTTTAAGCCATCCTACACCATTGCACAACAACAAAGCTGTTTAGCCTGGAGAAAAGGAGGCTGAGTGAAGACCTTCTCATTCCTTACAACTACCTGAAATGAGGTTGAGGTGAGGTGGTGTTGGTCTCTTTTCCCCAGAAACAAGTGATAGGACAAGAGGAAATGGCCTCAAGTTGCACCACAGGGGGGTTAAGTTGGAAAGTTCTTCACTGAAAGATTTCTCAAACACTAGCACAAGCTGCCCAGGGAGGTGGTTGAATCCCCATCCCTGGAGTTGATTCCAAGAGGCAGAGATGTGGTGCTGAGGGATGTGGTTTAGCACCTGACTTGGTAGAGTTAGAGAATGGATGGGCTCAGTGAACTTAAAGGTCTTTTCCAGTCAAAATGATTCTATGATTCTATGGGTTCAGTTCTAGGATATAGGAGAGGCAGAAGCACTGACGATGAACAGAAGAGTCCATACCTCTTCATCAAGCACCTATATCCTAGTCACAGTTTATGAAGGAAATAGAGTGGCTAAAAGCATCATTCACAATTGCTGAGATCACATAGAGCTGTCAGAGGAACCATCTCTCCAACTCTCACATTGGACAGCATTTCCCCAGTAAAGGATTCCAGTAGAACCACTCACTGACATGAGGGGTCAGGGCCAGAGAGGTGCTTCCTCATGAAAAGGAGAAATGGTGATGGTGGCCAGGGGGGAAAAAAAGGCATTTAAAATCATCTTATTAAAAAGTGGTTTATCTGCAATAGATGCATATCCCAGAGAAGAAGAGAAGCTAAGCGTAAATATCTATGGTTTAAAAAATGTTAATCAGTTCTTTTGCCAGCAGAGAGCCACACAGTTTTCAGAGGTGGGGAAAAAAATCTGCAGGGAGACAGTAGGTGTAATTCTGCAGCAAATCATAAGCCAGATTTGCAGTTTGTCAGTCACTTCACTTTGCTTATTCCATGCTCTTATTGCTGAAGTGGTTTTTACTTTCACATGACAGTCCATTGAGTTGCACACGAACATCTAACTCTGTTGTGCTTGACAGACTTCGCCATCCTTGCAGATGAGATTACACAAAACAGCCTTTCCCATGAGAACTGCCACTGATGCTTCAGGTGCAGAGCTTGTTGCTAAAAATACAACCTGCCAACAAGGAAACAGATGTATAAATTGCCTTTGGCCAGCCATCATATTTAATTGTTTTCTTAAACTGTCTTCCCTCCTAGGCACATGCTGCAACACTCTGGTATCAGAGCAGATAACACAGCATCATGATTTTTCAGAGGCAAGAAAGGGATCTTAATGAAAATGCCACATTTCATAAGAAAATTCAATAACATTCAGTCGTGCTTGTTCCAGCTGAGATATTAATGTCTTCTTTTTGGAATTCAGTGACTGAGAGGGAAAAAGGTAGAGATGGAGAGTTAAAAAAATACTCAGCTAAGCATATAAGGTCACTGAAAATGGTGGTGGCACTGATCTAACAGCTCTTGCTCTTTAAAGATTTTTTTTTTTTTTGCACTGCTTTTCAAGTTAGCTAGAAGGGAACTTCCCACCTGCCAAAGGCTAGAAATGATAACACAGCTTTGCTGGGAGGCAGAAGCTGTATCCCAGAGAGGCCAAGGAAATTCTGAAAGTATTTGGAGTCTTTGTGTTACCACTACCTTGCACACAGGGACAATGACTGAATGTAAGTGCTCTTCAAAGCCATGGACTGGAATCGGGGAAGACGTAGTAGCTGGATGTTGAAACAAGCAGGTTTTTCATTCACCAGCTGTTTTCTGCTTTCAGATGCTCTGCTTGACCTTTAAATATAGAACCCTGTTCACTGGAGACCCTTTCTGTGGAGTTATGTGCTTAATGTAACAAACATGAGCAGAACCATTCACTCTTTCTGAAGAAAATGGAGTGGCTAAAGGCTGTCCTCTGTGTAAAATTAAGAATAAGTGTTTTTAGACCCCAGGAAATTAGGTCCATTATTGCCATATATTTTTTTGTGATCAGTATATTTCAGTTGGAGACTCAGGTGTGAGGAAAGAGTCTCTGCTGAGGAGGCAGTTGAGAGGAACTGGCTTCTTTTCACCGCTTGCCCCTCACTCCACAGATGCTGAATTCAGATTGCTGCATGTGCAGCAAATCTCCACACACCAGAAAGAAACTGTGGGCAGCAGCTGAGAGGTATTTCAGTAGAGATATTTCAGTATCAGTGATCAATAGAGATATTTCAGTTGGAGACTCAGGTGTGAATGAGGAGAGTCTGTGCTGAGGAGGCAGTTGAGAGGAGCTGGCTTCTTTTCAATGCTTGCCCCTCACTCCACAGATGCTGAATTCGGATTGCTGCATGTGCAGCATATCACACACCAGAAGGAAGCTGTGGGCAGCAGCTGAGAGGCATTTCCACAGAAATTTTAGCAGGCAGGGCTTCCCAAGTTTACCACTGCAGCTGCACTATTTTTTTGTATCTGCATGTTTAAATGCCACTTTCACAACCAATTGCAGAGAGTAATGTTTTGCTTGTTCTTTTTCCTCCCACTTTTACTTCTTGCTGCAGGATATATTTTAATGCTTAAATCAATAAAAGGAGAAAAAGAATAAAAGGGAAAAAAAAAGATACTGACTGAAACTGAGTCAGTCCTTTCATCTCAACACTTATTTTTTCCTTTTTGAGCAAAAGACAAACCCCATTATTTTCCATACATAACTTTGTTTACCAAAACTTGTCCGTTTGAAAATCACAAGCCTGAAGATTCTACAGGAGCCAGTTTCATGCTCTCAAAAGCAAAATCTGCAACTTTTTGGTTTTAAATATTTTTTTTCCCACAGTATACCCTCCAGTTCTAGAAGCTCAAATTAAACAACACAAAAATATTATATTTGTAGCTATTTTGTGATCACAAAGCATCGTGATTACAAACTTCTTAAAAAGAAAAATAGTAGCAAGTGGTTCTTTGAAACAATGCAAAAATTATTATCTTTGAAATTGTTTCATAATCCAAAGTATTGTGTTTCTTCTAACTTGGTCAAGAAAAAAATAACAAAGTACAAGCAGGGAAAAAAAAAAAAAAAGAAAAAAAATAATTACCTGAACTTTAAGCCTCACAGTTTATTCAAGCTGAAATGTAGAGAATTTAGGTAAATGCCCAGTGGGCCATGCTTCATTCATTTTAAAAAGTCAGCTGCCTGAAAGGAGTATTTGGGTAATGATGATGGTCCTTACACTTTACAAAGAGTGTAATAAAGCATTTTCCCACTTGATGTAAAATCTGAGTTATAGTCAGATCTCAAGGATTCAAATTTGGATCCACTGCTTCCATGGAAAATTTCTCTAGTGAGTAGGGCACAGAAGATCTGGGACAAAAAAAAAAAAAAAAAAAAGGAAAAACCAAAACTGTGCCACAATGCAGTGAAGGATACAAGATTTATGAGGCCAAGAAGAGAACACAAAAGCATCTCACTCCTTAGTCAAAAGGTTAGCTTACTCCCCTTCAGGAGGAAAGACCCAGTTCAAATTCTTGTCCCCAGGCTGTTTCATTTATTATTCATTAGAGAATAATTGCATGGAAAGCAAAAATTAAACTAAATCACTGCAAGTAAGCTACTTTGAAAGAAAACTGTTGTTTTCAGTAATTTTTGTTTATTTCTTTTTAAGGAAGACAGAGCATTTGACTGCTCATTAGGCTGAGGTTTATCTAAAAGGCACAATGAGTAGAAACAGCTTCAGGCACCTAATCAGTCAGTTTGGAAGGGACCTCTGGAGGTCACCTAGTCTGTTCCCCCTGCCCAAAGTAGAATCCTCAGGCTGCCCAGAACTGTGTCTAGACAGCTTTTGAGTATTTTCAGGGACCCTACAAAGTCTCTGGGCAATATATGCCAGTGCTCAGTAACTCTCACAGTAAAAATGTGTTTCCTGATATTCAGAGGAAACTTCCTGTGCTTCAGTTTGTGCTCATCGCCTCTGGGCATCACTGAAAGAACCTAGCTCCATCTTTTTTGCACTTTCTCTTCAAGCATTTGTGTACACTGCTAAGTTTCCCCTGAGCCTTCTCTTCCCTAGGCTGACCAGTCCCAGCTCTCAAGTCTCTTCTCATATGGCAGGTGCTTCGATCCCTTCATAGAGTCATAGAATTGTTAGGGTTGGAAGGGACCTCAAGGATCATCCAGTTCCAACCCCCTGCCATGGCCAGGGATCCCTCACACTACAGCAGGTTGCTCAGAGCCACATCCAGCCTGGCTGCAAAAACCTCCAGGGATGAGGCTGCCTTGTATAGGGAAGCCCAGAAATGGAGCCAGCACTCCAGGTGTGGCTCCACCAGTGCTGAGCAGATGGGAAGGATCACCTCCCTGCCCATCTAATGCAGCCTAGGATATCACTGGCTTTCTTTGCCATGACAGCACATTGATGGCAGGACCCAGCTTCTTCTCTGCAAAGATGCCTTCCAGATCATCCTCCTCCAGCCTGTGCTGGTGCTTTGGGTTGTTCTTCCCCAGGTGCAGGACTTTGCCTTTCCCCTTTCTGAGCTTCATCAGATTTCTGTTCATCTCTTTTCTTAACAATGTATACACAGTGTATGTAGGTTCCCCAAATTACAGCACTTAACCTGATGTGTTGCAGCTTTCCAAGTGTGTGCAGTTACAAGTCCTCAGGCAGCAGTGAATCCTTGCTGCAAAGTAACAGCTGATGTTTATTATCTTATTCAGGTCTCAGCTGTGTCAAAACTGAGCCATTGAAAGGTTTTGAGCTTTTCAGGTACAGTGGAGTGATAGGGAAGTCTCCTGTTGGCTGATTCAGAAATCATGTAAACAGATTATCTGCTCCATTTTTTGATGGTGGTATCAAATGCAATCAATAAATGTACTTGTGTGCAGCACTGAAAATCAAGGATCAAACTGGAGTTCTTGTGAGGATGACAAGCAGAGCTGTCATTGAAGCATAGGTGTTCAAAAAAGATCGGATGTGGCACTTGGAGCCATGGTTTAGTTGTCAGGAGGTGTTAGGTATTAGGTGATAGGTTGGGCTTGATGATCTCTGAGGTCTATTCCAACCTGGTTGATTCTGTGATAAAGTTTTCCCTCTCCCTGCTGAATTGCTTGTACCTGTGTAGCACTGTGACACTCCTTGGGGTTTCATATTCTAGTGCAAGCAGTGGCTTGGCTGTGGTGGCTCCATCAACCCCATCTTGTCATCATCAGTCTGCTTTTATGAGCTTCAACTAATATATTTCAACACCAGATGTAAGATCCTTCACCTTGTAAACCCCAAAATCTAGGCCATTGTTCAAAGCTCATGCACAAGTGTCTTGTTAATGTCAGGTGTCAGCAGCATGCTTGGAATTTGGGCAGAGAAACACCAATTGCTAGAAAGAAAGAGGTTTGGAGCAGGCATAACACAGATCTGTGTATGCAGGGCTGGAATTCCTCCTGTAATTCTACCACTATTGTAAAAAACACTTATAAATAAAGAAACACTTCAGGCTTATTAAGCACAAGTCTTCTGATGCAATTAGGTAGTGCAGAAGGCATGAAACAAAGTAGAAGGGATCTGTCTGCTAGAATTCACAGCAAGGGAGAGAGGGTGATTAATAGGAAAAGAAAGTGACATATTGGAACAGAGCAGCAGGCAGCATGGAAAGATTCAGACTACCTGTAATCCTTATTTCCAGGAAAAGAAACATCTTTGCATACAGAGGAAAGTGGTGGTAACAAGAATGGAACCTGTGTTTGTAGCAGGTTAGGGGAGGAGGGTACAAAAATGAAAATATGAAGCTAAAGTTCACAGTTAACCCTTTGAAAGGACAGATTAGGAAGTCAGTGAGTGGCTAGAAGTGACTTTTGAAATATCAGGTGGCTGACAAACACTTGAGTGCTGCCACAGGAGAGAGAATAGATTGGATGTGACCTGTCTGTTAGGGAGAATTGATCTGCACCCACCACTGGGTGCCCAGTCTAGACGTAAATCACTCAGGCTCCCCTCTGTAGTGAACAGAGAGAAACAAAACTTCTCTCCAGGAGCAGTGCATCTCATCCTAAAACAATCAAACAAAGTCAAAGATTATTTATGTCTACTTTTTCTTATAGAAATCTCCAGGCAGTTCAGATTTAAATGTGAAACTAAAAGGTTAGGTGAAGCAGAGGCTAGAGTGATGCCATTAAAAGATTTTAATTTTTTGTTGTTTAATTTAGAAGCAGGAGTGTGTCTCAGCAAATTATTTATCCCTAGGGCTGCCACCTAGGAAATTTCTAGCATGCTTGGCACATCTTTTTTTTCGTTAGTTTTTTTCAAGCACTGCCACAACCCTAGATAATTTCTCCCAATTTTTCATTACCTTTAACATGAAGAGATAGTTATCACAGAAAATAAATTCTGTGGGGATTATTGAGCACATATATTCCACTGTGCTGTAAGAGCATTTCAGGAATTACAGGCAACGCGTTTAGCCCTTCTTATCTACCTCCCAAGGAACTTGCTTCTGGCCATTGACAGAGACAGGACACAAGGCAGGCTGCATTTTTGGTCTGCCCCATTGTAGCCATTCTATCTTTCTAATGTTGCTCCTCAGTTTTCTCTTCTTAGCAAAGCTACACAACACCAGTTGCTCTGGAAGAATACAAAGTGGTCTTTGAGAAGGACCAGAGTGGAGATCAGCTCTGAGATTTGTAACACAGATTTCCAGGAGGGATTATTTCAAAGAAACAGATTCAACCATGCTGAAGAGACTCCAAAGCAAGGGTGACTAAGCTATCCAGGGTAAAAGTTGAAAGGTGACAGTGCCTGCTGGAGAACAAGAGCACCTGGCTAAGCTTCAAGAGCTCCCACAGCTGACAGAAACACCGAGTCTTTAGGCATGCAGCATCCAGTGCAGGTATCATTAAGGTCAGCATGATTAGAAGGAAAATATTCACTTGCTGTTCAGCTGTGAAAAGAGAGTGAGAAATAATTCTAGCCATCTCTGAAGGCTGCCTGTATTCTGATTATCCCAGCAAGCCTGTGTGAGCCCAGCATCAACAGCTGTGCTCCTTCTCAGGCAGTGTCCAAGCTGCCCAGGGCTGGCCCAGCTTTTAGAACACAGTACTGGTTGTTCAGAATAAAAGAACAGAGGAAATAGATCAGAGCAATAAGCAGCTTACAGTCACACCTTGCAGTTAGGAAATGCCACTGCCTATTGCACCTACAGCAACAAATCCTGATTTTGTTGTTGTTGTTGTTGTTCTGGTTCAAAGTGCCCTGTCCCACCAAAGTGGTGTGTGTTGTGTTAATCTCTACCAGAGCTGTGGACAAATTATAGGAACAGGTAACACCACTGTACTGTAACCCAGGTATCTGCTCAGAAACACATCTAACACCTGTAGCACACTGCTGCAATAGTGTTTGAATATTTTATGTAGCCACAGCATCTGTTGTGTGTCCATAGAATATTCATTACTATTTGCTCATCCGTTACAAAAGGTCATATCCATTCTACAGCTACTTTTTGTAACTGTGCTATTAGGCCAGTGAAAAATCAGTTGATCTGGGGAGGCAGCTGCACTGTAACCTTTGCCACACTGAAAAGCAGAAGTACTGTGCTAAAGGAGTATGGCCAAGTGCTAGCAGTTTAGAAAAGGAAAATATTCTAAGGCTGGTAGCCAAATGCAGCAATATGAGAGAGAAATTCCTGAGAAAGAGAAGATGTTTGCCTGCTTCAGTGGCACCAAGTGCTAGGGAGCTGGACAGAGAAATCTGTATGTTGGATTTCAGTGCAGCAGGAGAATATTCTCATACTGAAAGAGAAGAATTGTAAGGGGCTTGTACAGCTTGCTGAGAGATAGTAAAGGCATAGTGCTAGGAAATAGCCACTAAGACAGTATGAAAACTGTGAAGTAGATCCTGAAGTGCAGCACAAGAGAACACAACACATTCTCAGGAGTGAAAAGAATCAGAGAGTAAGGGAAATAGTTGAAGGGGGTGCCTGGAAAACAGTCTACATGTTGTAAACAACCATCCTGGTAGGCAATTGCAGTATCCCTCTGAACAGGTTTTGTCATATGAAACTTTAGCTTTACACATTCTTGTACAATGCAAGCAACAGATATCAGGACAAAGCTGAATGCCTTTAAAACATGAGAGTAGAAAATATTCAGGTCTTCTGTCAACCTCTTGCTTTCCTATAGACAAGCTGTGCATGTCCAAACTGTCCTGATGGTAGATGCTGGTTGAAGGAGTAACACAAGCAGAGCTGCACTGGTATGGGGAGATGAGCTGAGGGTGACCACAGTACAGGCAGTGCCTGCAGGGACCTGGGCACAGTTGCACAGCTCCCAGCAGGATGCACATGGAAGCAGTGACAAGGCTTGTTGACAGTCTTGAACAAGCAGAGGTATTGCACCAGGTCCAGGGTCCATCCTGTTGAACAGTAAGATGTGGATAGAGTCAGGGCTGGAGACAAGGATATCCAGTTCACAATCCAGTAAGCCCAAGATTTATACGTGAGCCACCCTGCTCCTGCTGTGGGTTCAGCCTCTTGCAACTGGAGGTAGTTTGCAGTCAGACTATGTTCATTACTCCAGAAGTGTTTCATTCAATGCTAGCAGTGCAGAGTTTTCTAAATGCACAGGACCACACACTTAGGATTCAAAGCAGTGGCAGATGGCCCTACCATGCTTTGCTGAATTTTTCTGAACTGATGAGGATACATTATTTAGAAAAATGTGGTCAATAATTTATCCCAAGTCATATAGTATTAAAAGACCAGTGTTGCAATAGTGCATCAGAAAGCTTTGCTTTCCCTGGGTTGAAGTAGGAGAAAAGTGTGTTTATTAATATTTAAGAACTGTTCCATAACTGGCCAGACCTGGTTCTTATTGATAAACAATATGGGGTGAGAGTCCTCAGTGTATTCTGTGGTCTGTAGTGAAGAGTGTTCAGTTCTGTGATAGTGACCTTAAATCCTTTGAAAACTCTGAAAAAAAAGTAGATTGCATAGTTTGCCTCAGTTTTATGGTTGGTAACAGATCAGTGAAGTGAAAGTCAGAGAGGTTCCACTTCATAAATGCATTCATTTGGATTGGCAGAAAATGCAGCCAAAGAGATCTCCTGGGGTGTGTGTTGAGTCAGTGGAAGCCTCTGACTTTCCCAGGAAACCAAGGGTGGTGACATGGGATGATCCAGTTACCATTCCTGGAACAAATGGATGGGAAAACTGAGTATCATGCAAAGATGATTGCAAGGTTTTGCCTCGATAGTGCTCAACATTCATCACATAAAAAGTTAGGTCTGTCTTGTTGTGGGGTAGCCCAACAACAAGAGGTACAGCCTAAAACTACCACACCCTTTACATTTGGCTACAATAAATACCCAGTCCCAAAATGATTCTTTTGTCCATGCCACATGCTGCAGCAGGGTGCTTCCTTACCACAGTTTACACAGAAGTTGATCATATCTGAATAGGTTTTCCTCTTTTTTATTTCTAAAGCACATTCTGAATTGTACCTGGAGAGTGGATTAAACACCTTGTTGGAAATTAAGAGTGCCTAGCAGCAGTTTCTTACTTCCAAAGCAAGATTGTCTCTCTGGGCTAAGTTCTGTCACTGTAGGAATTGCCATTGATTGTATAAATGACTCTGGCTGAAGCATAATTGCAGACAGCAATAATAGCAACAGGTTCCACTGATGCACCTCAGCACTGAATCCCAAAAACCATCCCAGTGGGACTTAAAGAAAGGAATACAAAATTAGCTGAAGCTTGAAGCTGGTCACTTGTTAAAGAATCATTTGGTTTCTTACTTAACAGAGCCTCATCTACCTTCCTCTGACCACTAGACATTTTCAGTCTCTCTTCTCTTACTTCTCCTCCTAGCTGAAATAAGAATTACAGTTATGTGCATAGAAGCTGAAAGCACCATGTGCTGCACAACTAAGGGAAGCATCTGTGATGTTGTTAAAATATTTATACAGCTGGATTCAGTAAGGTGCAGCATCTCCTTTTAAACTTAGCAAGATTGTGTCAACTGCAGGATAGGAAGAAAAAAAAACAAACAGTAAAAAACCTCCACACCTTTAGAGCCAAACCCCTCTCAGACAATTTTTGTGGTAATCTTATGAACCATGCAATTCCCAACACCATTTAAGTCACTTATGCAGTGCCACATCCCAAATACAGACCAGAACATGTACATAAGTGCATGCAGAGTACACATACACTGCTCTTAAGCCTCTGTGGCTGGAAAGATTTTGCTTTAGTTCTAACTCTGGGAACAGAAAACATTTCCAAGACAACAGGAAAATAATTTGGTTAGTGTCAAGGTGAAGCTGAAGTCACCCATTTGTTTCTCTATCTAAGGGGTGAGATCAGTGAAATTTTTTTTCCTTGTAGCAGCAGTCAGAGCAGGGTTGCTTTCATGTGTTTTAGATAAAGCTCTTATGCCAGAGAGCAAATGAAAGGTTAATATATATTATTTATTCCAGTCAGCCATACCATTATTTTTGCACTGACAGTAACATCTGAAATTACTGATTTGGAATCAGTAATTTAGAAAACAGAAAAAACTTCTCTATGCACAACCACCAGACCATGCTGGGTACAATATTCCTGGCATATTTCAGCATGCACACTCTGGATGCTCACGTGAAAAAAGGAGCTAGAAAATGTGAGCAGTGGAACCTAGCAAGCCACAGGGTGAATCAAAACTCCCTTCTGGTGTGTGCCTGTGCATCAGACAGGCATTAATAGACTCACTTTGGTTGGAAGAGACCTTTAAGATCATTGAGTCCAGCCATTAACCCAGCACTGCCAGGTCACCAAGAAACCCTCAGCACCCCATCCATAGTCTGTGGCCAGAGAGGCTGTGGAGTCTCCATCTCTGGAGACACTCAAAGCCCACCTGGATGTGTTCCTGTGTGACCTTCTCTAGGTGAATCTGCCTTGGCAGGGCAGCTGGACTCAGTGATCTCCAAAGGTCCCTTCCAACCCCTACCATTCTGTGATTCTGTGACATTCCGGCCCGGGCAAAATGACTCCCTTTCAACAGCAGGTGTAGATTGGCTTTGGGGCAAACTGCTTGCAATATTAGGTGTTCATAGACTCAGTATTATAAATATATCTCATGGTTTGGAAAACTTAATTTTCTGTGTGAGTCTTTGGGAGGAGGTTGCTTTGCTGGACAGACCTCAGGCAAGCTTACTGTCCTGCTCTGGTCCAAGAGCAGGCAGCATTGGTGCCTGCTTCCTTCTCTTCTTTCCCTAACAGAGAGTCTGAACATCACAGGCTGTGCCTAACCACTACTGCAAGCCCCTGGAAACACCTTATCCCCCATGGCAGTTTACTTATAACCTCTCAAGATTAGCTTGCCCTTTTCACCTCCACAGTGTAGTTCTGGTGATGGGGTCTGGATGGTTTAAGCGCTCAGTGCTGCCCATGAATTTGTGTGCAGGGAAAGTCACCTCTTCCATAGGAGGCATGATACAGAAAGCCAAAGGCAAGTATTTGTGCAAGCTTCTCTTTGATTTTGGACAATGCTGCCTAGTTTAGATGCCAACAGGCTGTGCAAATTCTGACTTTGGGATTTAGATGTGATTTCACAAACCCATAATTGTGTTAGCCCCTCACTGAACTTAATAAAGCAGCTACATCTGTTTTTTTTTTTTTTTTTCTTACAATTGTCAGGGTAACAAATAGGTGGGAGCTTAAGAAAATGATGCTCCTGACAGGTTTACTGCAAACATACCACAAAACTGGAATGACAAAAATGTCACTTTTATTTAAAAGCCACAAGGTGTTATTTGTGTGGTCAGTGCCCTGGGGCAGACCTGCCAGTTCCATGTCTAATTTGGACACGAGCTGGGATCTGATTAGGACTGAAACTAAATTATAAGCAAACAAATGAAATTCCCAGCAACTGAAAAAAAAAAAAAAAGAAAAGAAAAGAAAGAAAAGAGGTTTTGGCTAGCTCAACTGATAAATAATGACAGGGTCAAGTCAGCTGTATGGATTCATCTGGATTGCTTGGTGAAGCAGGCTCATTTGAAAAATGCAAACAATACCAAATCCAAGGTCAGGCAGCTAGGAAATATAATAATAATAATAATAATAATAATAATAATAATAATAATAATAATAATAAAACAATAATAATAACAATAATAGTAATATAGGTTATTCCTTTGAGATGAGAGAATATCTTAGACTGCCCTGATGCTGGCAAGAATTTGGAGGCATGAGTGATTAAGGAAAGTCTCAGGTAGACCTAGTATCAGGCATCTAGGAATTAATAATAATAATAATAATAAAATAATAACAATAAATGTAGGTTATTCCTTTGAGGTGAGAGAGTATCTTAGGTTTCACTGATGCTGGCAAGAATTTGGAGGCATGAGTGATTAAGGAAAGGCTCAGGTAGACCTTGTACCTCTGAGGATAAACATGAGCTGTGGGTATTGGTGCATGGCTATTAGTCTCCTGAATGCAGTTTTGCTGTCAACATATTTAAAAGGATACCAAATAACAAGAGGGAAGTTGGGAAAGAGTGATTAATAAAACATAGCAAGAGATAGAAGAATCTCAGTGTATTCAGTTTGCTCACAGAAAATAAAAACACTTTGGATAATGAACAGATTTTCTAGGAGGTTTGGGGTGTTGTTTGTTTTTTGGTTTTTTTTTTTTTACCTTTAATCTAGGAGAAAACAAAGTTATAGTAAAAACTAATGCTTGAAAACTCGAGGTAGACTAATTTAAAGTGTTCTTTTTATAAACCAGTAGTAATTAACCTTCTCTAAAGGAGCCCTCATCACTTGAAGCAGTTCAGAAAAATTGTACACGGTTTGATTTCTACACAGAGTGCCACTGGTCAGTGTCTTGGTGAAATTCTCTGTCTGAAATTCTCTGTCCTGCTCTACAGAAAACAAAATATCACATTAACACTCCCTGTGCCTTTTAAAAAACTACATTTGTGCTAAACTTCAGCTTTTTCTCCAAGGAGCTCAACACTGCAATTCCCAAAATCCTGGTGGCATTTAGCATCTCCTACTTCCCCTTATATTCTGTGAGCTAGTGAATAAAATAGTAACCAAAGGCTTCCATGGGGGAAGCCTTGATTGTGAGCACATTTGTAAGGAGGTTTCTCTATGTGTGCATATGACAAATTGGTTTATACAGCTGGGTTGAAATCTTACCTAAAGCCCTGCATCATTGTTCACTCTGTGTATTGAGGTCTGGTCTGCAGCTATCTGCATTCAGACAGGAAATAATTACATTTACATATGCAAAGGAAATCATCTCCAGTAACCTAGGTGTTGGAAGCAAGGTCATTGTATTAAACTGATTACTTTTATCAAAGTATCCTTGGAGGAGGGGGAGGAAGAGAGAGAGAGAGAGCAAACTGGGCTTCCATAGGTCTTCAATCAGTGCTATTTTTAGAAGCAGGGATCACAAAATTTGAGTGTGTTTTGTATGGCTGGTTTTGTATGGTATTGTAGAGTCTGATTCTGTTTGTTCCTACTGTCTTTGAGGATGCTTTTCATGAAGTGAGGCATCACTCAGCACAAGCAATAGTCCCACAGCCATGCCTTTCAACAGCAGTCAACAAGCTGAATTACCCACAGCACACAGTGAATGAAACTTTGTCTCTTTTACACAACTATGTTGGAAAAAAAAAAGATGAATTTGAGGCAAGAGTTCTGATCATAAAAGGTGGTTTTTTTCCCTGATTTTAGAAGCTGTGATAAAAAGAACCGAAGAAACTCAGTTTTAAAATACACCATGGATTAGCAAGCTTTGTTTATTGTTATTTATTAGGGCAGGGGGGGGAAGTAAGCAGGCTTGATTTGATGTTCTTGAGCAGGGAGAACCTTGCCTTTGCATCCTTAACTACGACCCTGAGCACAGCAGTGCTCGCAGGCAGGTGACATTTTAACTTGTGTTCATTTGCTAAAAGTATCAGGCTTCCTAAAGGGGTTTCTTCAGAAATGTTAGTCAATGATTTAATGTTAATGAAAATGTTACACTTTTCATCTTCTCTGTACAAAGTTCTAACATCCTGTCACGCTGTCCTTTGTGCATTAGAATTTCAGACCTGAAAGCCACCCATACATTAAGCAGTCTGGCTCACAGCAAGGTGTTCAACTTGACATTTTGAAGAGCATGGATGTTTCCATCCTCTGGTTTTTCAGCTTAATGCATGATAATTATGCATTTTAAAGCATTTTTACTCTAATTTATTGCTCTCCTTCCAAGCAGTGTTACTCTTGAGTCTCATAGAGCATGTATTTCATGACAAGTATAATTATTTTTTTTTTCCCCCAAAGTGACTCCTTTGTGTATACTCTGCTGCATCCAGTGTTGTTTTCTCAGAATTCAATACAGATAAATTTTAGGGAGAAAAAATATCCTTCAAGCTCTTGTTTATCTCTTGCTCTACACATGCAATAAGAACAGAAATATCCCTGCTTCTGTGGAAATGAGCCCCATGCATACTGCAGAGTTTGCAAAAGCAGTCTGTATTGTAAAATACTCACACTATGTGCTTATGATCAGAGCAGACCTGGGCTTCCTGTGTCACTCAAGCCATGAAAAATTCTGATTATCTCTGTCTTTGACAGTATCTCTTCTGAATTTTAGGAACCTGAGTCAAAAACAGCCAGCAGAATTAAACCCCCCACTCTATTTGAGCTGGGGGTTCACAGAGTGACAAGATACTTGCCTGTGTTCTGTGGCACTATATCTGCTGACTTCTTTCAATCACACCATGATTTTAGTCACAAACATTTGTACAGGGAAGACTTTATTAATCAGAATAGTAAAGGAAAGAGAATGAGGCATAAACAGCAGAAATAATAGATTTATAGAGCATTCACAGCTAGTAGAAGGCATCATGGGCTTTTATTAAAGCCTCTTTTTTTTTGCCTTATCACAAGAGATACAAATACCTGTGGATATTAATGTATAATTCATTAACAAACAAGGCATTTTTGCTGTTTGTAATACACAGGTCATCCATTTTTTGGAGCAGGAATAATATCATCTGATTTTTGGCCATTAACCAGAGTGCACAGAGTAAATAGGAAATAATCATAGTGGCCAGTTGTGAATTAATTCTGCAGGAGGTTAAAAACTCTGCATACAAACTACTACAAATAAACACATATGAAGATTTAATTAACACCCTGCTCAGGGATAAGATGCAGAATTACTTTATTCATCAGAAAGCAATAAATGTTCACTTTTTAATGTTGTATTGTAGTACTTGGGCAAGCAAAGTTATGTTGATATACTGAAGTTGGAGAAGCTGTGGTTTATAGTGATGGTTAAAAAGGGGGTGTTGGGTAGTTCCACTAGTTAGGATGTCATCTTAGGCAACCCAAAAAGGATGGAATATTAATAAGCAAATGCAAAACAAGTTGGTGCATGGGCAGGGTAGCTCATAAAACCTGATCTGCTGTCACAGTACATTAGAGGTTGGAAGGGACTTCCAGAGATCATTGAGTCCAACCCCCCTGCCAGAGCAGGATCACTTAGGGTAGTCCCCACAGGAATGCATCCAGGTGGGTTTGGAAAGTCTCCAGAGAAGGAGACTCCACAACCTCTCCGGGCAGCCTCTATCTGCTATGATTTTACATCCTTTATAGTCATTATTCTGTGTCTGCCCTCGCCCAAACAATTTATTTTTCCACAATATTCTCCTTTTCCATTTCAATGACCCCCATGAATAACCCTCTGGTCTTCTCCAAATCATCCATTCCCTCACGTCTCATCTATGACAATACCTCAGTTTGCCAACAAAAACCCCCAAACACACACTTACAGAATGGATATGACCTTGTAACCCTCTTTGCCCCTTGCCTGTTCAGACAAGGAAAGCCACTTGTGCTGAGCTGCCAGGAACCTTTGTGCTGGTCCAGGTCCATCTGCTGCCCCATGAGCCACTAAGCCAGCCTGCAGAAAAACCTGTAGAGATGTTTTAAGCTTCCCCTCAGTGGATATCAAAAAAGTTTGTCCCTCTTCTTCCCTGTTTCCTCTCTTCATGAAATTTGTACAGTTTTAATATCTAGATGTCTCTGTCAGAGTCGGTTAAAATCTGCCAGCAGGCTCCAAACTAACACAGGGGAGGGAAAGGAGTTATACAGAAAGAAAAATAACAGACAAGCAGTAGGATACTGGAAGCTCTTTTTTCTTCACCTTAGAAAAGTAATCTAAAGAGTTTCCTGCAATACATAGTTAAGTACAGAGCTTTAAATATGTATTTACTGCTAATTAACACACAAGATAGGGAACCCAGGGTGTGCACACAGTGTATGTGAAACACTACCTGCAATTGAAAACGACAGTTTTCCAAAGACAGATGATGTTGTGTAGGATCTGTGGCAGGTCTCAGCAGGTTAGGTGCTTAGTATGAAGTATGAAAAGCCTGCAGAAATGTTAGTAGTAGTCACCTAACAAATTCTCATTTAATCTTTGGGCTGGTGGGAGCTCAAAGTGGATGGCACATTTAGCTTTGGTGGTGCTTCACTGCTTGGCAGCCAGGAAGCCCAGGAGAGACATGAGCAGTGTGCTGGTTATTGAGAGCAAAAGTGGACACAATAGATCTGGCAGGTTCTCCATCTCTGTGCTGAGACATCCTTTGATGCAGTCAGTGAGGTGCCTGCTAGTCTCTCCGTTATAAATGCCTGGGCATTTCCTGAAGATAAACAGACCTACGAAAAACAAAGATACAAACCTCTCAACATAGAATCATAGAATCATAGAATCAGTCAGGGTTGGAAGGGACCACAAGGATCATCCAGTTCCAACCCCCCTGCCATGGGCAGGGACACCTCACACTACAGCAGGCTGGCCAGAGCCTCATCCAGCCTGGCCTTAAACACCTCCAGGGATGGGGCCTCAACCACCTCCCTGGACAACCCATTCCAGGCTCTCACCACTCTCATGGGGAAGAACTTCTTCCTCACATCCAGCCTGAATCTCCCCATTTCCAGCTTTGTTCCATTCCCCCGAGTCCTGTCACTCCCTGATATCCTAAAAAGTCCCTCCTTCAGGGACTTTCTGTTATTGGAAGAGTAAGCAAACTTGTGTATTTCTTATAAGAAATCACCTCCTGACTGATGGAAATGCCTGAAAGTATTCACATAGAGCATGCAGACATCACAGAGTTCTTTGCACCTGGGCTAATACCTTTCAAGTTTCTTGCTGTTGGAAGAGTAAAAATACAAAACAGAATAAGCTCTTTTCCTGTTTCCTCCCAAGTACCCAAGAACTCTACTTCTTATGAATGAGTTAGCCAGCTGCCTTTTTATTCATGAATTTAGATGCTTTGTCATTAGTGACATCTCTTCTCTGTGTAAGCATATTGCCTAGGAGTGTCAGGCATTGACCAAGACTTGCTCTGTCAACTGTTGTGCAAAGACTATTTAAAGTATAGGACGATAAAAGCAACCCCAAAGGCTATAGAATGTAAGGTTAGAGGAGAGGAGTGTGAACTTTATTTAGTATAATTTAACTCTGCAATCTGTGCTTTCCTGGTTTTCCCACATTTTGCTTTAGCTGTGGTTTTCTGGTTGCTTTTGTCCCTCACATTTTTGGGTTTAAGATTGCAGTATTCCATTTGTTTTAGCTACGTATTTACAATCACACTCAATTTTAACAAAGAGCTGGGAGATGGAGGGTGTGCAAAATTAGTATTTTCCTGTGATTTGTGACATGTGATTCTTATCCACTCCCAGCCAAGGACCATTTTCTCCACAGGCATCAATCCTTACTATCTTCCCTGCAAAACTGTTGCACACTTGCAAGAGAACAGCATATCTAGGAATTAATTTCCTGCATGGAGGATTTAGTATGAAGCCTCTTTACCTTCTCAAACTGTGTCTTGAAAGTACAGAAGCCCATTAACTTCAGAGTGTGGGTCTGTTGCACCACCTGCTTCCTTTGCTCCTGCAATGACTACAGTAAACTCAGCATTAGTAAACAGGGCAGATTTTTGTTTTTTTTTTTTTTCTGCCCCAGCTTTACATTTCCATACTGGTGGCTTTTAAACTAATTTCTCTCCTGCATATGAGATGTTAATAATTCTTTGTGTGCTCCAGTTTTTCCACAGAGCTGGATGAAAGGAAGGATGAAGTATGGCTATCACTCAGTGTATTCTGGTGTTGGTTCCCCATGCAAGCAGTTACATCTGCTGATAACAAAATGCATTTATCTTCAGTGGCATTTTAGATAGCTCTACAACCTGCTGGGTATTCTAATGAAACCTGTATCACTACCAATTAGACACCTGCAGAAGAAGTGGGCTATGCAAATGCCTTGCCCCCCAAATGCTATTTTCCCTCTTTCATTAAGCTTTCAAACTAAATTATATCACAGTGAATGGCTAAAGATTTTCCCCTCAAATTTCAGTGTTGCATGGAATTTAGCCAAACTTCTCCCACTGGTTTTAAGGATTGTGTGACTGCAAGTCTCTGAAAATGGATTTGAATTGTTTCCCACCTGCCTGTACCTGCCCACCTTCCTTTCTTTGCACACACAGAGAAATTCACTTCCTCCTAGTGAATTCATTGGATAGGGCTGGGTGATAGGTTGAACTGGATGATCTTGGAGGTCTCTTCCAACCTGGTTGATTCTATGATTCTTTCCCTCCATCCCTCTCTCCTTCATCCCTCCATCCCTCTCTCCTCCAACCCTCTCTCCTCCATCCCTCTCTCCTCCAACCCTCTCTCCTCCATCCCTCCATCCCTCTCTCCTCCAACCCTGTCTCCTCCATCCCTCCATCCCTCTCTCCTCCAACCCTGTCTCCTCCATCCCTCTCCCCTCCAACCCTCCACCCCTGTGACAAAGTATTGTAGTGGGCTTAGCAAACTGTAGGTCATTGTTCTACTTTTCATCTCTGGAGGTCTTTGAGTTCAAATGTTTGTTGTTTTATGTACAAAAGCTAGAAAATAAATAGCAAGTATCTCACTTTTATTTCCATGAAGGGTTTCCAATGTATCCCAGCCCATCAGTGAAGAGCAAACATGATTTCTGAAGTTGCCACAAGTCCCGAGACAGAGCTCTCTCTTGGTAATTCAGTTGCCAGTGTGTTTCATGCACATGTCAGGACCTCATGTAATCCCTGCCTGGGACACAGTCCCCCTCTTGCTCTCAGGGATGTTGCATTAACCTTTTAACTGCTTCTGGCTCCTACTGTTGCTTCCCCATATTCCAATTTCTCTGCCTCTTGCTCTGCTTGCTTTCATCTCCTTCTCCAGGGTGCTTTCTGCTGAATGTCTTGGCAGGAGCTGTAAGCATTACACCATATCTTTTAATTACACATGCAAGCATATTTCTGAAAGCAAGCTGTGCATTCCTAAGTCAAAATTGGCTTAGGAGATGCCTAAACAGTTTGTGCTCACAAGTGAGTATAAATATATGATCATCTCTGAGCATGTGGACAGCACAGATTTGGGAGTTGGCTTTAGATTCCTCTTGTAATTTTGGCCATTTCATTTTACACATTCCTTGAAGAAAAATGTCTGAAGAACAGCTAAACAGAAACTTAAAATCTACTTTACAAAGCTAAAAGGAGGGTACTGATCAGCTCTTTCACTGAAAATTGATGTACTATGACTTTAGCAAAATTCTTTGCATGTGTCAGTAGCTGTAGCATGCCACAGGAAAGCCACCACTGCTCTGCAGGTAGAAAATGCTTGTCTTTCCAAGTTGGATTATTCCAGCCACCAAAATGAGGCTTGCTTAATTTTTGTCTGTCTGAATGAGGCTTGCTTAATTTTTGTCTGTCTTACTGTAAGGAATGAACATGCCAATGACTTAGACAATTTTAAGAATGCCCCTGCTTTATGTAAATAACAACACAAATTAACATCATCCTGTCTTTGTGTACATTCTTGTGTCCTAAAGCCTTCAGCCTGTGCTGAATCTGGTAGTCAGCTTCACTTCCTACACATAACTCTACATTTTCATTTATAGCCCAAATTAGAATGAGTTTAAGGCATTGTACCACAGTTTAGCTGCCCTAAAACCAAGTATGTTCTGTCTTAACCCTACCCAGCCCTACCCAGCTGCTTGCTCACTGAGCCCAAAGGGGTGAAGGAGAGAACTGAAAGGATAGAAATGAGAAAACTTGTGGTTTCACATAAATACAGCTCATAGGTAAGGCATAAACTGTGTGTGCAAGCAAAGCAAAATAAGCAAAACATCAAAAATCACAAAACCACAGACAGGTGGGGATTGGAAGGGACCTTTGAAGACCTTCTAGTCCCTGCCAAAGTAGGATCACCTCCATCAGGTTGCATAGGAACAAGTCCAGGTGGGTTTTGAAAGTCTCCAGAGAAAGAGACTCCACCGCTTCTCCAGGCAGTCTGATCCAGTGCTTCAGGACAGAAGTGAAGTGAAACCTCCTGTGTTCCAGTTTGTGCCTGTCACCTCTTGTCCTGTCACTGGGCACCAGTAAAAAGAGCCCATCCCCATCTTCCTGACCTCCACCCTTTAGATATTGATCAGCATTGGTAAGCTCCCCTCTCAGTCTCCTCTTTTCCAGGCTAAGCAGCCCCAGGTCTCTCAGCCTCTCCCTGTGAGAGAGATGCTCCAGTCCCCTCAGCAGCTTTGTGGCCCTCTGTTGGATTCTCTCCAGTACTCCCCTGTCTCCCTTGAACTGGGGAGCCCAGAATTCAACACAGTACTGCAGCTGAGACCTCACTGGAGCTGAGTAGACAGGAGAGAGAACCTCCCTCCACCTGCTGGCCACACTCTTCTCCATGTACCCCAGAAGACCATTTGCCTTCTTGGCCACAAGGGCACATCTCTGGCTCATGGTGAGCTTGTTGTCCACTAGCATTCCCTGGTCCTTCTCCACAGAGCTGCTTTGCAGCAGGTCAGTCCCTCACCTGTACTGGTGCAGGGGGTTATCCTTCCCAGGTGCAAGACTCTACACTTACCCTTGTTGAACTCTTCTACCTCTCTACTCTGCCCTGGTGAGACCACACCTGCAATCCTGTGTCCAGTTTTGGGCTCCCCAGTTCAAGAGAGAGAGCGAGCTGCTGGAGAGAATTCAACAGAGAGCCACAAGGATGCTTAGGGGACTTGAGCATCTCCCTGTGAAGAGAGACTGAGAGCCATGGGGCTGTTTAGTCTGGAGAAGAGAAGACTGAGAGGGGATCTGATCAATGTCTATCAATAGCTGAGGGGTGGGTGCCAAGTGGAGGGGGCCAGGCTCTTGTGGGTGGTTCACAGTGATAAGCCAAGGAACAATGGGTTCAAACTAGAACATAGAGGATTTCACCTCAATATGAGGAGAAACTTCTTTCCAGTGAGGGTGACAGAGCCCTGGAACAGGCTGCCCAGGGGGACTGTGGAGTCTCCTTCTCTGGAGACTTTCCAAACCCACCTGGATGCATTCCTGTGCAGACTCCCCTAAGTGATGCTGCTCTGGCAGGGGGGTTGGACCTGATGATCTCTTGAGGTCCCTTCCAACCTCTGACATACTGTGAGGCTGTGATAACCTCATGATGTAAATAGAAAATGTACTCCATCCAGCCAAACACAGCTTGAACAGGAGTCTAAAATGTAAGTGGGCTATATATTTGTGATATGTGTCAGGGTTACTTTATATCAGTTTATGCAACCTGTTGACAATATTCATCATACCTCTATTTCATTATAAAACGTATTATCTAATAAAGCACAGATCTTTCTAACAGCTATTGTTTATCTGGAAAAAGAACAAACACTTTTTAGCTTTGTACTTAAGTTCTTGAGTTTTTTGCCCTTTTATTCTTACTATTGTATTCATAGATTCCTGGAATGGTCATCTAGTTCCAACCCCTCTGCCATGAGCAGGGACACCTTCCAATAGACCAGGCTGCTCAAAGCCCCATCCAACCTGGCCTTGAACATTTCTGAGGAGGGGGCATCCATGACCTCCCTAGGCAACCTGTTCCAGTGTCTCAACACCCTCACTGTGTGGTGAGAATTTCTTCCAGTCAAAATCTCCCCTCTTCCAGCTTAAAGCCCTTGCCCCTCTCCATATCACTACAAACCCTTGTAAAAACTCCCCTCCTAGCTCTCTTGTAGCCTGCTTCAGGTACTGGAAGGCTGCTATATGTTCTCCCCAGAGCCTTTTTTTCTCAAGGCTGGACAAGCCCAGCTCTCATAACCTGTCAGTTCTAGTATCTTTGAAAAATGCAGGCAGAAGATTAGACAGAAGTATTACCCTGACAGGAATATCAGCAGTGTTGTCTTCCTAGCTGTCTCAAAAATGGCAAGAAATTTGCACAGTAATGTTAACTACAAATATTGCCTTTAGCACAGTTCACTCTAGCTGGCTAGAAGGCAAGCATTTACAATGTGAGCTTATCTTTATCACAGAGACCCTTGCTCAAGGGGTAAACCCTGTGAAAAGGGATGTTAAATGACTATTTAGTGAGCAAGGCTTGTGTTTATTCTCTGGCTGTGTTTCTTGGGTTTGATATTTCTTTTGTTAGCTCTCTGTAACATCTGTCTAGGTGACAGAAAACATTTGAGTTTGCTTTATTTGCTCTCATTCACGAAACCTCAGAGAAGACAAATGTGCAATTATTCTGGGGCTTAAGAAAATGAAAGTTTTAGATACTGCAAGAAATCCTAATCCTAACACTGCTTACCTGGAATATTTTCCTGACAGTAGACAAGATTTTCCTGAATCACAGGCAGGCACTGTTGGCTGCCTCAGAATGAAATACTGTTATTGATTAAAATACATTTCTGTTATTAATTCAGTGTTGAGAAAGATGTGTTCATTTAAAGCTTATTGTCTGCTCAGCTTTGCAGAAGGAGAGGAGTTTAGGACATTAGCCTGGGTAGACTGGCAGAGTCCTGACCAAAAACACAGGGCAGTGAGTGGAAATATTCCCTGGGTAAGCATGTGAGGGGAGTTCAGCACCCAGAACCCACTGAAACAAGTGAATTTTGGTAATTCACAGCAACTTCTGCAGGGCTAACTTTAGACCCTTTCTCTCACAATTATTCTCTCGCAATTGTTTTATTTTTTCCTAATCCAGTATCTGTTTCTGTTTGTATGACTAAGATCTTTGGTGGTAGCATTGCATAATCATTGCACATTGAGAAGGATTTGGTGCAGTTCCCATCCAACCACTCCTACTTTATCAATGTTTGTTTTGCTTTATGAAACAACTGAAGGATTGTTTTGACAATATGTTATTGATCTGGAAGAATCACAATCAATAAGCATTATAGTTACTCAGTGACTAGATTATTAGAAAAATAAATTAGGAACTATCCCGCTTGCAAATAACCATTATTTCACATGAAGGCTAGAAAAAAATTGTCTACGTGTCATGGCAAACTGGCAAACACAGAGAGACCTCTTCTAATGTTATAAATTTCATTTATTGATCAGAGGTCATGATAAAATGGTTGCTGTTGGAGTGCTCTTTGTCTAAGCCCTCTCTTTTAAATTAGGAATCTATTTTACATTACCACAACCCAACAGGAAAGCTCCATGCCTCTCTGTGTATGAACAAGGCTCTTCTCTCTTCTATTTCAACATAATTGACCTGGCAGGCCTCCTTATTAAGAAAAACAAAATCTCTTTTTGTCTTTCTCCAGCTGATCTGTGTGTTCAGGTATAGCAAACATGCTGTTTCCTATTGTGACTTATCCTGCAGGCAGTTTGGACATCTGCATTTGTCCACCATGTGTGCTTTGAAATAAAGCAGTAACAACTTAACTCCATGTTCAACACAGGCTTTTACATTGGTTTCCCTCTGCAGTTTGTTTTATTTGGGTTTGGTTTGCTTAGCTTTGTTTCCTCTGCAAGATCATACAGTCTGCTGTGAACATTCTTTTTGTCTTAAAGAAGGAAGAGAAATATAAATCTCAAAGTAGTTGGTGCTGAGTAAAATTGCCACAAAGCACCAGACATGGGGAGAGGTTCAAGCCTTTGGGTCCACAACAATAAAATTAATAAATTAAATAATAAAATAAAATAAAATAAAATTAAATTAAATTAAATTAAATTAAATTAAATTAAATTAAATTTAAAAAAAGCACATTCCCTGGGGGAGGGCATGGGGGGGAGGATTTGCACTTTCCAAGCACACCTCTCACGTTGCCTTGATCGAGGAACGACAAAGTCTGGAAACACAACTGCTCATCCTTAAACAAAGTAGAAGGAGGTTATGATGGAGAAATACACAGAATTCAGTACATAGAAAGAGGTTTCCAAACTGTGACATGCACAGCTCTGGTCTCCCTTGTAAACAGCAATAATCAGAAGCATCTGGCTGCCTGTGTATGTGCGTTTGCCTTACGTGGGGCTAGGCAAATGCCAGCTCGCAGCTAATCAGATGTGAACAGCTGGCAGAATTGAATCAGAGAATCGTTTGGAATCATAGAATCACAGAATTGCCTTGGCTGGAAGAGACCTTGCAGATCATTGAGTTGAATTAAAAGTAAGTGGATAGATGCCGAGCGATGAAGATGGGTTTTTGAGAAGTGGCAATAGTGCTGCCTGAGATGGTGCTGCAAAGGAGATGCATGTTAGGGGGGGAAAAAAAGCTTTAAGGACAACATTATCCATATGCTGTTATTTTCATTAGGTTATTCTTCATGCAAAACCATCCAAAAATTCAGTATCTACTATACAAAGTTTGAAAGCCAAATCAATACAAGTCATTGCTGCTCAGGTCAGCCTGAGATGCTCATAAGTGACAAGGTGAGTTAATGCTTGAACCTAAAGCAGGACACACCAACTGCCTTGGCATAGTTACTTGGAAATACCAGGGCAGAGAATTAATTAATCAGTGACTACAAGGTGTAAGAGAAAAGGGGTTAAAAATATTAGGCTAACCAAGTCCAAATCTTATGATAGTGCAGCCTGAAGAGTAAAATTACACGTAATCTGTGGTGCAGAAATAGGTTGAGGACAAAACTGAGGTCCAGGGATGGATGGAGGTTGTCCTGTGTCAGCCTGCATGGCTCAAGCCCTTCACCCTGTGTCAAGCACAGAAGTAAGTACAGGGCTGGCAGCATGTCCACCATCAACCAGTCCTTTCAGAAAGGTCTACAAGTGCTGTAATGTGCTGAGAGAAGACACTTTTATTTCCGTTCCCTCACAGCAGGTGCAGCTGACTCCTGAAATTACAAGTCCCACCAATTCAAAAGCATGACATCCAAAATCTGATCTGGAAACTTTACCTTCCTTCTGTTCTCCCACCCCTTCCACATCTGGGGGTAGAAGAGCTTTGTCAGAGCCAGCATGCACTTGACATTCTGGAGTGAGCACGACAAACCTTTAGCCTTGAAAGACACACTAGACTTTTAGTTCTTGTATTCAGCTTTCCCATGTGAAGCAAGATGTGTGCATGACTCCCTCACCAGTTCCTTCACTCTTAGCAGGAAAACTGGGGAGAAAAACTGGCTATCCAGCAGCAAATTTTCCTCAGTACACCTTCAATATATGCTTTCCCACTTTATGGCTTCTTGCTGCTGTTATGCTCATGGGTTTTGAGTGACATGGGAAACACTTTTTTCTCATTTCCACATAAGCTTGCATTTCCTTAGTCTCAGAACCCAGTGACCTGACAGACAGGTTCAGTTGCACATCTTTGTATTTTATTTTATTTTTTTTCTTCCAGTTCCTGAAGAGAGTTTATGAAGCACTAGATGCACTATTGGCTTCCACAGACATTTGCAGGCATCCTTTGAAATAATGGAGATGAGCTTGAGGCACTTAAAACCCACACCTTGGCCATGGTCTCATTGATCATCCAAGGGTGACCCACTGTCAGGGGACCTGAGGACATCATTGATACACATTAAGAGCAACCATAACTAAGCAGAAACTAAGCCAGTGCTTAAGTTTCAGCCAAAGAGTGCCCATAGAATGCATTAGATTGGAAGGGACCCTCAAAGGTCATCTTATCCACCCCCCCTGCAGTCAGCAGGGACATCTTTAGATCAGGTTGCTCAGGGCCCCATCAAGCTTGGGTTTGAATGTCTCCAGGGATGGGGCCTCCACCACCTCTCTGGGCATTCCAGTATTTCACTACCCTCCATGTAAAGAACTTCCTTCTGATGTCCAACCATAGCACCATGCTCACAAAAACAGCACAGTGTATAAACACCACAGAAGGTTTTCTCTTTCTTTAGGGGATTTTCATTTCATTGATGCAAGATTTTCTACTGTTCTTTCTTTGTTAGAATTAATGTGTGAGTCTGTGGTACTGTTGTATGCTGGAAACTATGCAGTACTGCTGACTTCATAAATACTGACAAGCCTTAGCTTTTGATAGATGATTTTTGAGTCTTTAACTTCAGAAATTCTAGTGTGGGGTGTCCCTGCCCATGGCAGGGGGGTTGGAACTAGATGATCCTTGTGGTCCCTTCCAACCCTCACTGATGCTATGATTCTATAAATTTAACACTACGTTAGTTCTAGGTTTTGCATTTAAAAGATAAGACCTTGTTTTGCACAACATTTTCCTTGAAAATAATTGAATGCTTGACTCTTTCAATGGAATCAATGCCACTGTAATTTTACTTTTTTTCAGGTTTGCTTTTTATATCATTTTATATCATGTAGCACTTAGACAATGTTTCATGTTTGCACTCTTCAGAATAATGCAGGTAGTATCTACTCTCCAGTCTACAAATTTCCTCCTCCAGGTTTTATGAAGGTACAGATTCTGGAGAAGTCATTCATTTTCTATTGTAATCCAGTCCCTGGCTTTGCATCAAATGTTGAAAGCACCTCTCACAACATATTTCTTCCTTCCTCTTTGATAGATTCCATAAAATAAGTGTGAGAGTACCGTGTTGTAACAAATGTAAGGAGTGAAGCAGCATAATGGGAAAACATAAGGACATTTGGAGAGAGGCTGTTCTCTACTGCAGAAAAGTTTATAGAATCACAGATTGGTCCAGGATGGAAGGGACATCCAAAAGTCATCCATCTGCAGTCAGCAGAGACATCCCCAGGCTGCCCAGGGCCTCTGGTGGTCTGGTTTTAAACTCTACTTTGAGGTGAACAACCTATATGACTAAAAGTCATGTTTATGCACAGATCAAGAAGTGAGAAGCAGCTGAACCTTTTATTTTTTAATGGAAATCTGTATTTTAGGGAGTAATGATATAAATGGCAAATGCTGATGACCAGAGGTGTCAGATCACCACCATCCCATCTCACCCTGACCAATATTATCTTTACGAAAACTCAACCCAGACCTTCCAGAAGATAGTATCTGCCTCCGGGAGAATTTTGTTTCCTTTAGACATAAGATCTGCAGATACTCTCCGTCATCACAAAACAAATTCTTCACTGTTCCTGTGCTTATTCATCCATTTCCACTACTCCCTGCAAGCGAGGAGAGGTCAGGAAGTGATTCCTGCTGTCTACCTGCAGCCTCCTCTCTGGAACACCTCATGCTTGCAGACTTCATCTTGCCTGTGTTGCTGTGAGATAAGAAAGCACTATCTCCTGTTCAGCAACCAACAAGTCTTGGAAAGATAACTTCTTCCCTCCCCTTCCCTGCCCCCAGTTATTAATATACTTTTACCAAATCTTGGAAATCTGAGCAGGTATCTTTACATCTTGGGCCAGTCATCCTATAGTCGTCTGGGGACTTAAAATCCAGGTAGCATCATTTTTGCTTGTTTAGTTCTTCTTACCTCCTTGTTCTCCAATAAAGGAGAATGTGCTCTGAGAAAATGTAAATCAAGGGAATGACTCTTTTCTAGTGACTGGGTGCCACAAACATCATCAAAGTGCCAATCTGCATGCTGAGAGAGAACATGTCAGGTGGTGTACAAGGCACTAAATAAAGGCACATCCACCATTCTATTGGATAAGGCCAGGTTGTAAATGAAATACACTGCCAGAAGAATTAAGCCAAGTCCCCTTTTGTCTGCTCAGATGGCCTCCGTGGGAATCCTGCCACAATTCTTTAAGTTGTCCTGAAAAACAGATCTTGCCAATTGAATGCTTGTATTACTGCTCTGGCACTGCTTGTTTATAGCAGCAGAACTTGGTCTGTAAACAAGCACTACCCCCCCATGTCATTTGTTCTCTTATCTGTGTTTTACTGAGATTAGGACAAACAACCAGATCAGTCCTACCTCTTGTATTCACGAAGTAGCCCAACAGACAGTCAATACAGCACTTTTCTCTCAGGAATAAGGACAAGCTGTGCAAAGCAGGCTTCTCCCACCCTCTTTTCTCTCTTTGATCATTATTCCTTCCTTTAATGTTGTTTTCAGCTAAAAAAAGCACCGCATGACCTTTGAGAAATGCCAGGCAAACATTATTTGCTCTGCGCCGCTCCAGTTAGTGGACATCAGGTACATCCTAACTTAGCCCTGCTCAGAGCAGTGGCTCTGAGATGGGTCGTGCTAAAGCATCTCTTGCTGTGCTCTCAGGGGTGGCAGAGCAGCATCCTGACCCCTCCACTGCTCAATGTGACTGTGGGAGGTTCAATAATGAGCAGCATTTGGCTCCCACTGTTGCACCTCTTCAGGGCGAGGGGAAGCAGCAAGATCCAGCACCTTGGTCTGACTCACAAAGCTGCACAGCTGCTGCTCTTGTGTCTTCTGCCCTTTTTTTTTTTTTCTTCTTCTTCTTTTTTCTTCTTTTTTTTTTCTGCTTTCCTGAATGAATCAGATGCATTCTTTTTCAGAAACATCCCCAAAGGGTGGAAATTCTAAATGCATATCATAGAAATTGTCATAAAAGCATTTATGATAGGAATAAGTGCCTAGTGCTCTTACTGTTGCATTGACAGCAGCCCTAACTTTTGTTGTGGTTGCCTGGATTAAAAGAAGGAGCAGGGGTAATAAAAGAGATCACAGGACTCCCTCCTCCCCTCTGCCTACATCCTTTTGCTTCCCCAGGACATGAATCAATGGCCTCAGCCCAAAGAAAGCAGTGCATCTTTCTTTGCTTTCTGTGACACCAAAAGGACCTGAGCTCCTTTTTAAGCTGCTCAGGTAAGATGCTATTTATGATTCCCAGTTATGATAAAAAAAATCAGCCCTTCAAGAGCTTTGGCCCTGCACTGGGGAGCTGAGTAGCACCCAAGATGAAACACAGGCTTTCTCTTGGGGGTGGGACCTGTTGTGTTAGCAATCACTCACCAGCAAGCTCTCTAAAACCCACTTTTTCTCAGATGTGGTTCCTGAGCCTGCTGTGGAGTAGCTTTAATAGGAGAGGAGACTAGAGAAGTTATTTAAAGGATGTAAGAGATTTATATAGCAAACAAAAATGTACTAAATTCTCCTTGCTGAGTAAAGATCTTGTTCTAAAAAATTCTTTATATGATAAATAAGCCACTGAGCCAAAAAAGACATTAAATCTATATATAAACCATAAAAGGATTAATGCAGGTAATTCCATTAATGGTATTGAAAGCTGTTTGCATATATCCTAACTTTTTCAATGAGGAAAAAAAAATGTTTCTTCATTTAGAAGTCACCTGGACATCAAATAATGTGTTGTTGTGATCCTTACTTTCAGTTAGGAAGGAAGAGGCAGTCTTCTGTATGGAATTACCATATATATATATTTGAAAATAATTCAGCAAGCCATTTTCAAGGGATTTTTTTAAATGGAGTGAAAAATAAGACCTTTAGTTATCTTCCAGACAGCCAGAGCAAATCTGCAATATGAAGTCCTATTTTTCTCCATCCAAATCATCTGTAACACTTGGACATTTAAAAACTCCTTTATTGAGATGAGTTAATTCACTTTTATCAAGCAGGAAGGAGTTTATGCAGAAGAGCTCCCAATGGTAGGTTTCAAGATACATTTCTTAAAACCCCTTATGAGCTCTGCACCCAGCAGCTTAAAGAGCTGTGGGGGTTTTGATAATTGCCTATGAGTATTGACAGTATGGAGCTCTGGCCAAATAGTAGAGAGGCTCTTATGATCAAATGACAACATTTGGTTAAGTTTCTGTAGATGTTTTCTTTCATATTGGATCGGAATCCTACTCAATGAAGCCCAGGGGAGGGATGTTTTCAGAACATGGAGGGCAAGGGAAGAGCATTAATTTTTTTTTTTTTTTGTCCAAATATCCTACCAAAAAAATTGGTTTATATTTTGCAAATTGTGGATCTGATCTCAAAAGGGGAAGGAGCACCTGGGTCTCCATCAGCCTTATCACGAGCCAGACTTCAGGAAATGTTTGTACTTCCAGAAGCAGTGTAGCTGTACTGGGAAGGTGTGCTCCTCTTCCACTTAGCCTTTGGCTAAGTGACCTGCACTAAGTGCAATGATGCTGCAGCTCAGTGCTCAGCTGAGCTAGCTGAGACCTGCTCACATCTCTGCATGCACCACAGCTGCATCTCTGACATACCCATGGAGGACTTAGAAGTCCATTTAATAACACTGCAGCCAGGAAGAAATCTCCAGCAGGTTTCCATGTAGAGGCTCGTGCCCAGCTTGCTTTTGTCTCTCCTGCACTGATTGCATTTTACCTTTTACCTTCTAAGTAGTAAAAACCCTATGCTTAATGGTCACTTGCTACACGGAGGTCTGGAGATGCACTCCTCAGTGCCATGTATTTGTCAGTGGTGGGTGTCAGCTCTGCACTGGGAAGTAAAGTAGGAAGAATCATAGAATCATAAAATCATAGAATCATAGAATCAGTCAGGGTTGGAAGGGACCACAAGGATCATCCAGTTCCACCCCCCCTGCCATGGGCAGGAACACCTCACACCAGATCAGGCTGGCCAGAGCCTCATCCAGCCTGGCCTTAAACACCTCCAGGGATGGGGCCCCAACCACCTCCCTGGACAACCCAAGAAGCAGCAGCAGGTCCTGTACTGAGATGCAGGGTGCTGTGTAATGCTCCTGGTGAGAGGTAGAGCTCAGGCAATGCAGGATGCCACAGGGCTCCTCACTTCGTGGATGTACCTGCTCAGCTGGACATCACCTCTCCTAGATAAGGTCTCTTCAGTACTCCTACAAATGTTTAGCTAGAGATTTGCAACATTATTTCAAGGGACTTTTGAATCTTGTTCCTGCTACATTTTTTTTTAATTTGGTGTCTTATGTCTTCAAGTAAGATTTGTTAGATTTAGTGCGATCAGAACAATTGTATTGCTCTCTATTGTATGTTACCTGGGAGACAGTAATAAACCAAGCGTTGAAAATTTCTCTTTGCTGAGGGGGTGGAAACATGGTGACACCCAGAAACTTTGGCTGACTGCTGGTGGAGGTGGGCAAAAGAGGCCTGTAAGCACAATGTTCAGGACAAAATATTCTGGGAAGGCTTATAGGCACACTGTGAACATCTCCTGGAAAGCCTGAAAGGATTGAGCTGCAAAGGAGCAAGCAGAAGGGGGAAACCAGATGATGCTCTTTATGTTTGTATCTTACAACTGACAGCAAAGATCTTTACAAAATATTCTTTGAAGAGGGTTATTTATTTCTGGTTATTTTGTCTCAAGTCCATGCCACTGATGTGTGTTTTGATGCCTGTTCCTTCTCTTAAATGGTTCAACCTGTTCCAAAGTCAGCAGTGCATCTGTTTCTGTTTTTCCCCTGCTTCTATACAGTGTGCAATCATTAGTGAAGTCTGTGGCTGATATTTTACACTCCTCTACACCCAACAGTAATGAGAAACTATTTTATAGCCACACATATCTCCTGACTGTTTGCTTTATAAACCCCAAAATTTTCACAGAAGCTGGCAGAATTAGGAATAAGTTCTGGAACTACTCTTTAGAATTGTATTTATCCCACTAGGATTTATGGCAGCATTTCTTTTGTAACTTATGCAAAGCTTCTTTGACAGCAGTGAAATACACTATCAATTATTTTGCAATGTTCATTGATCTCTAAGGAAATTTTCAAGCCCAACTCTAGTATGAAGTACCTAAGCAGAAGAAAAATGCTGAAACTTCAGATTTCCATATCTGATGTAGCAAAGGGCTTCCAAGAGTGCATGCACATTGTTTGGTTTATTTCACACTGGGGGGATGGTTCACCCCCCGTGAAGGAAAGGTGTTCCTTCTCAAGAAAAAGCAATCTGTAGAGCTCTGACAGGAAGAAGATGAGGATTCTGCATTCCAGGGGCTGGATTTACAGGGGCTCTCTGATGACAGAGCTGATTCACTGATTTCAGACTGGATGAAATCCACTCCTTCACCCAGTCTGTAAGCAGAAGTCACTCACTGTGTTCAAATCTACCTGAATGTCCCAAGTGTGGACTGTGAGGGTGATGGAGCACTGGGACAAGCTGCCAGGGGAGGCTGTGGAGTCTCCTTCTCTGGAGATATTCAGAGCTCACCTGGATGTGTTCCTGTGTGATCTGGGATAGGTGATCCTGCTCTAGCAGGGGTGTTGGACTGGATGATCTTTCAAGGTCCCTTCCAGCCCCTAACATTCTGTGATTCTGTGAAGTGTGGTTACTAAAACCTAAACTACAAGCAGGGAGCAATTTTGTTTCACATATGTGTAATTTTCTGTTGTTCCAAAGCCCAGGGGAAGACTTTTGGAAAGGTTAAATACCAGGCATAAACTTTAGAGAAGGAAAACAAAGGTGATCCCCTACCTTCCATGAAGATCACTTTCGGAATAACAACTGTGCTGAGCTGCAAGTGTACAGTCCTGCACTGCACCAGTACAGGTTAGAGGCTGACCTGCTGGAAAACAGCTTTGCAGAGAAGGACCTGAAAGTGCTGGTGGGCAAGTTCACCATGAGCCAGCACTGTGCCCTCATGAGCAGTGAGGGGTACATTATGAAGAGTGTGACCAGCAGGTCAAGGCAGATTCTACTTGCCCTCAGCTCTGCCCTGGTGAGGCCGTATCTGGAGTATTGTGTTCAGTTTTGACTTTCCAGTTCAAGAGGGACAGGGAAATACTAGAGAGTGTCTAATGGAGGGCCACAAAGATGCTGAGGGGACTGGAGCATCTCTCTTGCAAGGAGAGGCTAGGAGACCTGGGGCTGTTTAGCCTGGAGAAGAGCAGACTGAGAGGGGATCTTCTTAATGCTGATCAGTATCTGAAAGGTGGGGCTAGTCTGTCTTCAGTGGTGCCCAGTGGTAGGACAAGAGTCAGCAAGTACAAATCAGAACACAGGAGCCTGTACTTCAACAGGAGGAAAATCTTCTTTGCTGTAAGGGTGCTGGAGCCCTGGACCAAGCTGCCCAGAGAGGTTGTAGAGTCTCCTCTGGAGCCATTCAAACCCTGCCTTGACATACCTTGAGGAACCTGTTCCAGCAAGGGGTTAGACTTAGATGATCTCTGGAGCTCCATTCCAACACAATCACTTCATGATTCTGTACCCACTGCTGAGCAAACACTTGACTCACTCAGAATTACTTTAGGGCTCATTTCTTTCTTTCTTTAAAAAATATTTTGCTCCCCCAGATTAGCTCAGAATACATTGAAAGTATCTCCAACCAAGGCTTACTAGCAAATGTCACATTATGGTTTCATTTTGTGTTGCAACACAGGGAATAATTTCTGATATACTTTAACATATACTGGTGCATCTACTCAGCAAATGACGTAGCCTGATGAAATTTTACAGGAAAAATAGATTTAATTATCTCCTCTCTGCTGGAGAATGTACTAGGCTGAACGGCTGTAAAGTGTATTTAATGCTATTTTAAAAGATAAAAACAGTGGTGGGGAGGGGAAGATTTACATTTAAATCATATTTCAATCAACCTTAAAGGTGCTGTTTACACAGTGAGGGGATAAAATGTTAGGTCATTAAATATGCACCATGCTTTGCATTGCAGAAAGGATGTGGATTATACTTTCGATTTCCAAGCAAATTAAACCTGCTGTCACAAGACACACTGCAACAGGATACAGTGGGCTCTGTGGAAACCAATTTAAACAATTTATGCCAGTGCTTAAAAAGCTGGGTGAACTGGATTTCAGATAAATTCTCAGTGACAAACAGGTTCCTCTCACAAGAGCAGAAGGAATACTCAGCTCGTGCAGGCGTGGCCAGGAAAGCCAATGGCAGCTTGGGTGCATTAAGAAGCCAGCAGGTTGAGAGGGGTTCTTCTCCTCTTCTTCTTTGCCCTGCTGAGGCCTCATCTGGAGTATTGTGTCCATTTCTGGGCTCTGCAGTTCAAGAAAGACAAAGAACTACTGGAGAGAGTCCAGCAAATGCTGAGGAGACTGGAGAGGCTGAGAGGGCCATTGAAATAGGCTGCCTAGGGAGGTGGTGGAGTCACCATCCCTGGAAGTGTTTAAAATAAGACTGGATGAGGCACTTAGTGCCATGGTTTAGTTGATTAGATGGTGTTGGGTGAGAGGTTGGACTGGATGATCTTGAGTGATAGGTTGGACTTGATGATCTTGAAGGTCTTTTCCAATCTGGTTGATTCTGTGAGTCTGAGCTGGGGCTGTTTAGCCTGGAGAGGAGCAGACTGAGAGGGTGTTCTTGCCAATGCTGATTGATAGCTAAAGGGCCAGTGGCAGGAGGATGGAAGCAGACCGTTATTGGTGTCCAGTGACAGGACAAGGGGCAGTGGATACAAACTAGAACACAGGAGGTTTCATGTAAACATAAGAAAAAAATTCTTCCCTTTGAGGGTGGCAGAGTCCTGGAGCAGGCTGCCCAGAGAGGTTTCAGAGTGTCCATCTCTGGAGGCATTCCAAATCCATCTAGATGTGTTCCTGTGTGATTTACTCTGGGAGGTTCTGCTCTAGCAGGGTAGTTGGACTAGATGGTCTTCAGAAGTCACGCTGTGATTCTATGTTTTGCTTATTTTCTGATCACAGAGTAAGAACTATGCTTTTACTTGCACAGATCCTTGCACAGAAGGCACAAATAATATAATGCAGTGGAGAACCTCCACCACTTAGCAACAACTGGCTACATCTTGCCATGTACCCATCAGGAGCTGGTCAATCAGCCTATACAGTTTACAGCCCAGCCCACCCCACTCACACCCACCTTGCTTCTGTGATCAGTGCTGCTTTCCTTTCTCAGTTCAGTTCACAGACACATAGAAGTTTTGGTGGTGGGGGTTTTGGTTGGTAGGGTGGTTGGTTTTTTTAGTACAGTGTAAGGTGCCAGATTGTGCACCTGCAAAATTAACTAATTCCAGCTATCACATCAGAGTTTTCAAAGGCATGTAGCACTAGGACAAGGGGCAATGGTTTGAAACTAGAATAGGGTAGATTTAGATTGGACATTAGGAAGTTCTTTATTATGAGGGTGGTGGAACACTGGAACAGGTTGCCCTGGGAGGTCATGGAGGCCCCATCCCTGGAGACTTTCAAGGTCAGACTTGATGGGACTCTGAGCAACCTGATCTAGTTGGGGATGTCTCTGCTGGGGGGTTGGACTTGGTGACCTCTAGAGGTCCCTTCCAACCCAATGCATTCCATGATTCGATGCTGCAAAAGAGAGGAGGGCAAACCCTGCCTGTCCAGTTTTTGTTTGTTTGTTTGTTTTTCATAAGGTGCAATTAGGAAACTACAATGAAAATGAAGTTTTCAAACACTAATTTTCTGTTCCTTTCCACTGCTCTAATGAGTGACCCGGGATATATCTTCACCTATAACATTTTATGCTGTTCACTGTGTTTAAAAAAAGCTGTACTAAGAACTTTCCAAACACTGATTTATCATTCAGTTGAGAATGCTGAGAATTCATCTGTTAGGAAAAATGTTTATGGTAGAGATGAGGCCACAGAGTAACTGCTGGCATTTAATGGAAAAGCAACTCAAAGAACATAACTCAAGTAATATAAACCAAACCAAAACACTTTGAAAGATAACCAAATGTCCAAGGTAAGATAATTCTATTGAACACATATAATTCCTTGGTAATAGTGCACTTATGTCTTTAGCTTAGAGGATTCTAAAGCTCCTTACAGGCTGTATGCCTTCACTATATTCATAAAACCAGACAAAAGGTTCTAGATGATATTCTTAAAAATGAAGTAACTCAACAAAGTCCTTTAATGACTCTTCCTCAGAAAGAGCCTGGGATGTTTAATGTTGCCATCACATCCTCCCAGTCAGCATGTTGTTAAATTACTGCCACTACTGAAGAAGTTGGGTTCTGTTTGTACAACATCTAACTGTATTTTCAGCCATCTTATCTCTGGACAACTATCACAGTGAGTCCAATTCCTAGCCATAAAGTCTGTTGTTCCAGAAGTGGCATCTGTCTCCCAAAACATTCCCATCGGACATTTCTTCATCCTTCAAGTTTCCTCTGGAGGAATCTGTCATGCAATTAGGTTACTGATGAGCTGCCACAACAAATAAGTTGCTGTTTGCCTTTTGATGTAGTTTTGATTTTGATGTTTCAAGTATTTTCTGCCTCTGTCCCCACTCTGGTTTATGTTTGTGACTCAAATACCTGTAGCAGCCTCTTTTCTTTTTGAATCCAAAAAGACTATGATGTGTCATGTTTGTTTGGTTTTTTTTTCCCCAAGAGTGAATTTCATTTTGAGTACTTATTTTATTGTGGTCTAGTCTGTAGGTTAAAGAGTACTTTTAGTTACTCTTTTTTTCTCTGGCCTAAGAGAATAAGCCGATAATTCCCAGTCCATTACTGATAATGTGCAACTGATTAAATACTGAAATCTTCCAGCTGCTAAGAGAAATATTCTCCTTTTCCCAGAATATCTAAATAGCAAAGTTTTCATGCAGCCTTCATTTGGCTCTGCTGCCTGTGGTTTATGATGTCATCTTTAATTATTTTACCATTTACTATATTTCTTCAAGAATTCTGTCTTGTTCACTGCACAGTGAATCTGCAGATAAATCACATCCAAGCAACGAAAGAGGCTATTGTCTGAAGGACCTCCTTCAAGCTGAAGGACCTGGAGTTGAAATTGTAAGGCAGGAGCCTGCAAGAGGCAAAACTAAGACAGCTATTGCTGCCATGGAGGACTATGTTCTACTCTTGTCTTTACTGCCTGAGTGATGCTACTGTCTGTACTTTCTTGCATAACTTTTGCCTAGTGACTGTATCCTTTTTCTTCTTTTTCTTGTTCCTTTTCAATTTTTTTTTTTTTGCATTATTTATATTTGCACTGAGTAATTTTCCTAAAAGAAAACCAAACAGGATGCTGTCATAAACATTTAAAGGATGGGAGATCAAGTTTATCTTTTTTATTATTTGAGTAATTCTATAGCTGAATTCAGCAGCTAGTTCTGATTGCTTTAATTTATATTGGGAGAGTACCAACTAAGCAAATCCTGATGGCCTTTAAACTGAGTTACAGTTCATTGTACAAGACCAATGCCAAATGATTACAAAATACAATCCCAGTTTCTCACTGATATAATTTTCCAGTTTCTTTCTAGCTGACTTTTGCCTGGCTACACCAGTGTGGAATAATTCAGGTCAATGAGACTTAATTCGTTGTTAAAATTATTTATTTAAATTCTAGTCTGCATGAGCTTTCATGAAGTTAACTTCAAAACCTTCTGCATTACTGCTCTTCTTATACTGTGTTTAATGAATAAATTATGAAAGCAAATTTTAATGACATAAATGTGAGGATATTGCTTTTGAATTTTGCAACACATCTCGAGGCTAAGAAGGAAAATGTCCCCTATAAAGTAATGTTTGCTACTGCAGGTGGTTAGGCAGCTCCTCAACTCTTCTGCACAAGAGCAGTGACTACTCCTATATTTCATTTGTGCAAGTGCATAACACAGATCAGGATCTGCCCCTAAACCAGACAACTGACCTGCTAAACAAATTTGGGTTGAGTAGTGAAGAGTATTGTTTGACTGCTTCACTTCTAGTTTGATTGTGTTCTTTACATTGCTTAACATCCTTGAACAATAAACAAACTGGCTTGGTGTTAATGAGGCATAATTACTTTCTAATCACTGCCTAGTTGGTTTGTTGGGTTTTTTTCCCACACACATTTCTAAGTAGAAATACTAATACTTAAGGACAGTTCTACATTAACACTTTTCATTCAGGCAGTTAAAGGATGGGGGGGTTAATATTTAGAAATATTAATACTTAAGGACAGTTCTACATTAACATTCTTCATTTAGGCAGTTAAAGGATGGGGGGGTTAATATTTAGAAATATTAATACTTAAGGACAGTTCTACATTAACACTTTTCATTCAGGCAGTTAAAGGATGGAGGGGTTAATATTTAGAAATATTAATACTTAAGGACAGTTCTACATTAACACTTTTCATTCAGGCAGTTAAAGGATGGGTTTTCCAGAAGTAGTTAAGTGATTTAGGATTTAAGTGATTTAGGACTGCAGGCCTACTAGTTTTAAATGAAACACCCTGGTCAGCATAAGGTAGCATAAATGTTTTAGAGCTCATGATATACTGAAAGTCAATTTTTATCAGAAGATGTCTATGGCTTGAAAACACTTTGTCAATATCCAGGTTATAAAATAAAAAGTGATAAAGAAGGTTTTTTTAAAAAAAAACAACATAAAACAATAGAAATTAAAGTTACTAACATTACCCAAGCTGACCTATATTCCAAATTCCTTCTACAAGTCTTTCTTAATAATGGACAGATCCTACGTTACTTTTATGCTGTCGTTTTTCTCTTGCAAGGAAGTAATTAACTCTTCAAAAGATGAGTTTAAGTTGAAAGAGAAAATACTGAACTGTAGAAGGGAAGCCCTCCACCTTTTTTCATACAAAAGCTGAAGTTCTCTGTGAGCTTGTCTTTAACACTGAGGCTGCTGCCTATTTCCTTACCGTGTGTACCAATGTGTTACACAGTCATAGTATATCAGAGGTTGGAAGGGACCTCAAGAGATCATCATCAGGTCCAACCCCTCTGCCAGAGCAGCATCACTTGGGGTAGTCCACACAGGAACACATCCAGGTGGATTTTGAAAGTCTCCAGAAAAGGAGACTCCACAAACCCCCTGGTGTTCAGTGTCTTCTGCACACTTTATGTTATCAAAACATTATTACTTGTGTGAGATAAGGAGGTATAGGTCATTGTGATATAAACTACTTAAACTTTGCTTTTCATCTGCAAGAAGTTGCAGGCTTTGTGTATTAAGGGTGGTGCCTTTGTACTGCATACTAAGGGGAAGTAGTAGAAATACTACTAACTAGCAAATGTGGCTGCTTCTTCAAATATTAATATACTCCCCACATAGTCATGATAACTAAGAGGGAAAAAAAATTGGTTTTCAGCCTTTCATATTCATCAATAGTTCATGAAAATACATAGCCAGTTATGACACATCTAATAAAGATGAAAGGGATGAAAATCCTTGTGAATTTTTAATAGGGATAATAAAAGGCATTAATACAGCTTAATTATATCAATAAATAATTAAAATTACTTTTAAAACTATGTTTTATTTTTATTTGAAATAACTTTATGCGGTAGTTCTGGAGGAGTTATATACATGGCATTACAATTGCAGGCACTCTACAAGGGAAAGTAAAAGTTGTTCAATTGATTATCAGAGCAAAGCCTAAAGCAGTCTTAGACTATTTCACCTGAAATGCCATATCTTTTTAAAATATCCTTTTAAATCCCAAGTTTAGATGAATATTAAATAACAATAAAAAAAAAACAAACAGTGATCTCTCTTGAGACTGGATGGCTGATTGGGCTGTCCCTCTTAAGGCAGATCCAGTTCTACATCACACCAAGGTATAATGTAGCTGGCTCTGGAGGAGGTGACACAGTTGGTTTTCAGACAGCTCAGGTACAAACCCCCTGGGGAGCCTGATCCTTCAGCACCTCTGGCACCTTCAAACTGAAGATTTTTTTTTTTCTTTCAGTGTTCAAGGTTGTAGTTTTGCTCCTTGTCCTATCACTGGGTACCACTGAAAAGAGCCCAGCCTCATCCTCATGAACTCCACCCTTTAGATATTGATCAGCTTTGAGAAGATCCCCTCCCAGACTTCTCAGGCTAAAGAGTTCCAGCTGTCTCAGCCTCTCCTCATCAGAGAGATGCTCCAGTCTCCTCAGCATCTTTGTGGCCCCCTTTTGGAGTCTATCCCATAGTCCCCTGCCTCTCTAGTGAGTTCTTATGATTTTTTTTTTTTCTTGAGGAGTCTGCAGTCACTTTTCAAATATCACAGTATCAGAGTATATCAGAGGTTGGAAGGGACCTCAAGAGATCATCAGGTCCAACCCCCCTGCCAGAGCAGCATCACTTAGGGTAGTCTGCACAGGAATGCATCCAGGTGGGTTTGGAAAGTCTCCAGAGAAGGAGACTCCACAACCCCCCTGGGCAGCCTGTTCCAGTTCTCTGTCACCCTCCCAATTCGTTTTCTGAGACAGGCACAGATCTCCACTGTAGCTCTTGAGTGAGTCGAGCATTCTTCTTCTCCTCATGTATAGTATTCATCTGAGTACCCAGGCAAGTTGAGCAAAATGGCAGACTCAGCACTCAGCAGAACGGTTAAGGTGCACTGCACCCTAAAATGTGCACCATGTCTTTCCAGATTGTGTTCAGTGCTGTGGAATATTTTACCTTTCTGTGGACAAGATGTCTGGCTTCTGCCAGTGTACCTGGAAATTAACCCCAAATACCTGGGTATCTTGTACACTGCCATCAATGAACCCAAACTATAGCAATAATCCAGAGCATACAAGATTTTCCTTTACTACTTTTAAATAAGACAAAAAGTCTGGTAAAGAAAATGCAAAGGTGGAATGTGCTTCAGGTAAGGTATTTTGTGCAGGTTATTGATATCTTCAATCTTCCCTATGCAGAATTGTCTCTTTGTCTAGCCACTATGCTAGAAAAAAGGAGGGGAATAGGTATTTTGGGAGTTTTGTCTACACCTGTTAACTAGGTGACAGGAACAATGGGAGCAGTAAAGTTGTGTGAATGTAGGTCAGCATTAAGTTGCTGGTTTTCTGCATAGAAAGAAGAGGCTATTAGTATAATCTCTTCCCTGGGATCTTCCTGGAGTGGAAGAGCACTGTAACATCTGTTGGAATAGGCACTTCCACATGGCTAAAGAGCTGCTTAAGCAGCACATTTAATCATAGTAGTCCTCCCCCCCCCTCCCCCCCCAAAAAAAAAAGAACCCTTGGCCTACTCTGACTCTAGGAAAATGCAATTCAAGACTACAACTCAGTGTGATAAGCAGCAAGGCAGAAAGAAAGCAGGATCTGAGCCCAAGCACCAACCTGAAGGTGTGAAGTGTGTTGGTGTGCTCAACAGTGAAATCTCCAAGTCAAAGCACAGAGCAACTGTTGCCTGAAAGAAGCAACCTAAGAATGCAAAAATCATTAAAAATCTAAATTTAAAATGAAGCTGAATTTTGTGGGAGGAAGTATAAAGCTCTGCACAGTGTTTGTAGGAGGAATGATGCACTCAGAGGCACACTGTTGGAGCCATAGCTCTTCACAAGTGCTTATGGTCTCTTTCACCATGTTTTGATGCTTAAGTCTCAGCAGTAAGAGAACAATGCAGCTGTGACATTTTATGAAGGAGAAAGCTTTGTTTAGCACAGATGAACATTTAAAACCAGAAAGTTAGAAGATATATGAGGAAACTTCTCCTAGGAGCATTTCCATTAAAGAGTTTCTCATCTTTAATGATTGCCTTCTGCATTCATAGTCTCCTTCAGAGCTTTGCATGCCATTTAATGCAAGACTACTACTGTGAGACTGTTGTTTGCTGATAATCCTTACTACTATTCATATTGTAAGTATTGTAGTAATATCCTATCAATCTCTATCAACATGAAGGCTGAATTTTTCTTATGTGCTCTGCAAACACATCTAAAATGCTAATATACATCTAAAATGCAAATACACACAAATACAACATGACTTTATCAGTTTGTTTAAAACAAAACAAACACTGTAAAATTTGTTTTACTTTTAATTATAGTTTTTGTCACTGGGAGCTTTGCATGTTTTTCTTTAGAGCTTATTCAAGTGTTTTCAAGTCATAAATTAGACAGGACAAAACCCCAGAATATCATTTCTGCCCTGGCAAGTAGAGAGATCTGCACAGTGTGGTTTAGTTAAGGCTTTTTTCCACAGTGCATATCCTCCTGAATATGAGCACAAAATAGAACTGAGGAGTGGAAATTTGGGAGTTTTCTCTGCACTTCTTACTCTAAAAAAGGCATTTTTTCTGGATTACTGAAAGCAGACACTAAGATGGAGAAAGGATTAAGTTCTGATATGTTTTACTGCTGTATCTAAAGCTATTTGTGATGGAGCAAACGAAAAAGTCAGGTTGCAATTCAGATTCTGTGTTCACAATAGGCAATTCTTGTTTGCTGAGTTAATGAATCTATACAGTTTAAATTTAAAGAGCTCTCATTCATTTCAAATCAAATGCTGGTCTTGGATTTCTTTACAAACCACTGATGTAAAGGATGCAGGATTGTGCACTATTTTTTTCTATTGATTTTGGAGTTTTGCTGCTTGCAGAGTCCTTTTTTTCCTCTGCATAGTGAGTTATTCAGTCTGCTTTATCTGCTACTAGTTTGCTATTACTTTTGCTGTAAGTTCTAACTGGATGTAGGAGAGAGGTTTGTTAATCAGGGCAAGTACCTCACAGGATTTAGCAAGGCATTCCAGGTCATTATATGCCATGTTCTGTTCACTACAATTAGAGTTTTTCTGACCTGGAAAAACTTTTCTAGCTGCAGATATTTTCCCATTTTTTCACTGGATGAGAAAGCTCATGGTCTTCTGCTCCATTTGTGGAGGGAGAAGAATCTATATGAGAGGAGTAAAGACAGAGAAAGGACAAGTAAAGTGGAGCATGTTGCTTCTCAGTTACTGCACATGTAGAGATTCATCTTCCGTAGTGTCTCCATCTGACCTGATTATCCAGATTACAATTTTCAGTCAAGGTAGAAAAGGTACCTCTGGAGTATGATTTCCCCACCCTAAGTCATACAGGGTAAAGACCTATATATGTGTAAAGGAGGAAAATGTATTTACCACTACAAGGGACTGTTTTCTTTGATGGTTACATAGCTTGGCTTTGCTAGTCCAAAAATTATAACATTTTAGATGTATAAAAACAGGTCAGAAAAATCCCACCCTAAGTGCCTAGAAAAGAGTTGGATTGAAGCAAACCAGTACCTTACTTTAGTCCCTGTGACTATGCTGAGTGGCTAAAACCTGCTTGCTTGTTACTCAAGTGGGATTCAACTGTTGACAATGCATAACTTTATGCTTAAATCAGTCACCTTTCTCTCCTTTGACAGCTTTTGGAATTAACAGTGTTAATTTGCTCTAGGATACAATTTATCTCATCTGTGAAATGAAGAAAAAAAAAATGGAGCAGGGTGGATTTAGACTGGCCATTAGGAAGAAGTTCTTTACAATGAGGGTTATGAAATACTGGAACAGGATGTTCAGGGAGGTGATGGAGGTCCTATTCCTGGGGAAAATCAAGATCAGACTTGGTGGGACTCTGAGCAACCTGATCTAGTTGAGGATGTCCCTGCTTACTGCAAGGGGGTTGGACATGATGACCTCTAGAGGTCCCTTCCAACCCAGTGTATTTTATGATTCTCTGTTTTCTGCTCTCTTCAGCCTAATGCATTCACATGAGCTAAGTTATCCTCTCTCACAATTAGCATGCCCACAGTCCCTTGTACCTTCTCAGCTGACAGGAGGCAGCTTGTTAAGTCACCACAATTCAATTGGGTTTGATTGTACCACTATAACCTGAAGCTTTGGCTTTCCTCTGCTGTGAGTTTAAATCACAAGTGACTTCCCTGAAGACAGTAGATTTATTTCACAGAATAAAATCAACAGGAGATGAGAATCAGTGCTTCAGGCCACCCAGCTTATGCAGCAATAAAAGGAGGAGGGGAATTTATGGATATCAGCAAAGAGGGTCATAAAACCAAACTTACAGCTTGAAACAGCTATACTAATTAAGAAAGGGGATTGCAGAAGTTGGAGATTGTGGTGTAGAGAACAACACAGCACAAAAAATATAAAGAGTGACTTTTTTCTTTAGTAGAAATCCAGCTGTTGAATAGCTTGAATAGTCTTGACTCATGAGTGATTTAACTTAATCAAGCATAGGCATGTATGTCCTGCACAATGGAAAGACAAATCATTGAATATGAAGCCTTTAGATACCTAAGGTAAACATTTCCTATCAGCCTGTAGGTACCTGAGGCAAGAACACCATTTGATTATTCAGTTAAGCACATTCAAAACCAGAAGCAAACCCAACACACTGCTCAACATTACAAAATAATTATTCTCTTCAGTCAGTGCTTTAAAAACAAACTCATTCCACAACAGCTGGAAGCCTGCAAAGTGACATTTATAACAATTGCAAGTAGTAGTTAACATAATGTGGTAAAAGGAAAGATTGACTCTTTTGGACTTTTTCTTCCCCCTACAATTTTTACTTTTAAATTTATGTTGAGTTTATGATTTACATGTAATATCTTGCCTATTCTTTTGTCTCCCCTGCAAAGTTCTGACTGACAATTCTCACTGCCTTTGGTGCACCTGTCAGTAGAATTCCTCCTAATGTGTTTTAACTTGCCCAAAGCCTGGTCTGGAGTACTTCTGCAGTAGTGTTTTGTTTGTTTGTTTGTTTGTTTGTTTCAAATTCAGATACAGCCCTGTAAGCATGGGTTTCTCTACCAAAATTAATTGTGTAGAAAATTATATATATATATATATATATGTATATATACAAACACCTATATATATATATATATATTTTGGTGTGTGTATATATATATATATATATATATACACCAAAATTAGTTGGTATAACAGTGCTCATACCTGATGCATTACTTCTAATTCTACCTGCAAATAAAGAGCCATTTTCTGAGGTTTACTTTAAATCTCCACAAGTGACTTCTCATGGATTTGTACCATTTAGGGCAGATGTCAGTAAAAAAGCAAGACGAGCCACACCAGAGAGACTCCACAATGACTCATGTCTGAAGGAAAAGCAAAGCAGCTGGGAGCAGAATGGAAATGCTTGGTTTGAAAGGCTCCAGCCTGTTCTAGTTGCCTAAGTGAAGATGAGTCATTTGACTAACACCAAAGCAGATCAGTTCAGACTCAGGTTCTCAGAACCAGCCATGATCCACTGAACTGGATTTATTGTGCTAATATGTTAAGACACAGTGCTGATGGTGATTGTTCCTGTTAGCAGTGCAGTCACATGAATGGCTATTTTACTGCAATTACCAGCCAGAAGCTATAAAGTCAGACCAGTGAATGAAAGTCATTCATTGAAAGGCCAAAACACATCCTAGTGGGTGGTCAGTCACCTCAGGCAACAAAATGAGTGGGTGAGGAGTTATGAGCTGTATTTACTTTGTCATCCAATGGACTTAAGAAACAGAGTGGCTGAAGCTACTTCACAGAGACAGCTCCAAAGACAAGTTTGTGAGCAGATTCAACAGTTGTAGAACCATTCCTGTGAATGCCTTGCCAGGTCTGGGGCAAATCAAGGTAATGCTACCTGGCTTGCAGGTTATATTTGCTTGCCATGGGAGTCAGCTCCAGACCTCATCCATGGCATCTGCTCCTACTAGGGCTTTTATACAACTGATGTGAGATGGGGAGAAGGTGCTAGGATTCGTCTGAGGGAAGCCCTGTGCTTCTTACTGCTCAAACAGAGGTTGCTCTAAGGCTTCCTGCACAACGTAGGCAATGCACAATGAGTTTTTTGGGGGTGCCCAAGGCTTCGAGCACTCAAACCAGCTGCTTGGCTGCCCTGTACATGTCCCCATAAGCTTTTCCCTAGTGTAGTTATATCTCCTAAGTTAATCTCCTGCTCTCTGTGCCACTTTAGAGGTTTCAGTCATGCTCTGATGACTGTAGAAGTGCAGGGAGACTTCTAAATTAGATACATCAGCCTGCTTCCCTATTGCTGAATAATGAAAATGTCCACCACCATACCCAGGCTGTCTGATTCCCAGCACCACAGGGTGCTGGAATGAACTTGTGCAATAGTTAGAAACATTAATTTTCAGCTGTTGCACATATATATACAAAATATTTGGTTTTTTTTTTTTTTTTAAAGCCTCGTATTTAGGGGGGTGTATATCCAGGGGGAGGGTTGTTCATTTTCCAGAGATGTCTTCCAGACCCTCAAAGAGTCATACCAGCCTTGTGATTTCAGGGCAGCAGGAGAGCAAAATGGGCAGCTCTATAGCATCATGTAGCAGTACTTTTGTTCCTCCCAATCCCACTTTAGATTTCTGCATGCAGCTCAGTTCATCTGAGCAAGAATCTATTAGCATTTATAGTGCTCCATCCACCTTTAGATGTAGGAATTTTCAGAGGAGAAGGCAGCCAGTGACAGCATGTTGGGAGAGATCAATGATAAAATGTTTTTCAGAAATCTTTATCCTTAAATAGATTAGTAATGTAGTATTAGTAATGTACTATTAAAAGACATTCCAAAATCATAGTGGATTTTTACTTTCCTGGAGGTGTTTAAGCCATGAGTGGACCTGGCACTTAGGGACATGATTTAGTGTTGACCCTTCAGTGCTGACTCAAAGTTTGGACTGGATGATCTTCTAGGTCTCTTCCAACCAGATATATTCTGTGATTCTTGTGTTGCCAAACCAAGGGGTTCTCAGTTGTTGTGACTTCCCCTCTGTACAATTTTGGTTTGCTGCTGTGTCTGGTCTAATTCCCCTCCCAGCAGTGAGGAGAAATCCATCCACCAGCAGTGGCTGAACAGATCTTATGCTGCAAAAAGAACTATTATTATAGCTGCTACTGTGGCACAGCCTCCAATTTTACATATAATTGTCTGTCATGTAACACCAACTAATACCATCCAAAACTCTTCAACACACAGAAAGTTGCAAGTGAATTTTACAAATTAGTATCAGTGCAAAATGTGGTACTTCATTGAGGAGATAATTGCAGTTATTTAACAGTAAGGGTAGGCATGTCAGTATCTTCATATTTGCTTTTGAGGGGTGGAAAGGTCCAGAGATCTTTTCTGACAGTGTTTAAACAAAAAAAGGTAGAATTATTCCATTATTTGACTTTCTGACTTTGTTGTTTTTTTTTTTTTTTTAATTCTTGTGGCCTGTGCTGGGAAGAGTCAGATGCCATACAGCTTCTAGTAAGCCTTTTGTGGTCAGTTTTAGCCATAGAAATAACTCAGAATTTCTTTCCTTGCCTTTTATTTTCAAACAAATTAAAAGCAAAACAAACCAAAAAAAAAAAAAAAAAAAAGGACTGATTTTTTTTTTTCCCCCTATGGATTTCAGGGTGTTTTGTTTCTTTGTTTGTTTGTTTTTCCTCTCAGCTTGATAATTATGGTTGGGGACTTGTTTCTCTCCTGTGTTCCTAAACCTGACAGAATAAATTGTAGAAGTTGCTGCCAGTCCAGATTTTAGTGTAGGCTAAGGCTTGTCTGAAATTGTTTATCCAGAGCACAGCTTCAGTTTGTGACAGGTTCTGAATCAGTCCAACTTGGGGTTTATTTCAAACATTTGGGGCTGTAAATCTCTGACACCTCACCAAACCTTGTCAACATTAGTGTTGATGTCTGTAGTACTCAGAAAATTAAGGAAAGGTCAACACCATCAATTCAGCTTCAAGTGAGGTCATGCCAACATCCAAGGCAGATCTTCTCATTCAAGAGATGATGACTCATATGCTTGAAGAAGCCTGCAACAATGTTCTTTTCTTGGTTATTATAGAGAGATGTATTTAGTCATCAAGGGCTGCTGCTGCCAAAGAAAGGAAAAGAAGGAGCTGTCTAGCTCTCAACTTTGGGAACAAATCTAGTTTAGTTTTCCATCAGCAGGCATCTCTATTCCTGTCTGGTCACAAAGCAGCTGTTTATTCATGGATGTGATATGTCTTACTGAACACAAATGCATTATGCATTTTATCAGCATAGTCATGTTCAGAGCCAGATAGTGCCATACACAATAAGATCAGGGAGAAGCACACAATCCCTCACCAGCACAGTCTATAATCTGATAGGTGATAAACATCCAGAGAGTGAAAAAGATAGGAAAAAAGTCAGTATGACTTTTGCATTTGGCACAATGCTTTCTGTTTCACTCTATCTTTCTTTTAGTAAAAGCTTCTGGGCAAACCCGATGGCCCCAATCATACTAGACCCATCTTTCCAGACAATAACCTGTACAGGGGTCCCTTCCACAGACTGATGAGCCTGAAAGCTGAGAGAAGGGAGGAAACCTCTGAAGGAAGCTCCAGATTCTAGGAATCAAAAGAACTGCCTCCAAAATCTCTCTCTTCTCTGTTTCAAAGTTGCTGATGGTTACCTCAAGTAACCTGGTTCAGTATGTGTCTTTATTCCATATGTCTGCACAGATTTAAAGAAAAAAATCTTTTCTTCTTGTCTAAAATTTCCGGATAAACTCTGCTGTTTAATAGGAAGGAAATATAATTTAATGTAACAATGCAATCTGTAGGACTACTAAAGATTGTGTGAGTTCTAGTCCAGAGTGAAATAACTATATTTAACACTATGAAGTGCAACAAAATACTTCCTACCAATAAAATTGTATTTTATTTGGAACAAGCAAAGATTAATCATTTAATATATCTAGATTGTGTTTAGAAGCCTGGAAAGCAAAGCAAGGCATGTAGATAATGAAATGGTGAAGAAGCAGCATGTACTGAGGAAACTCCATCAATGGAGTTGGTATTGGTGGTGGTGTATCATCTGCCAGCCTTCTGTTAGTCACAGTCTCAAAAGGCTGCTCCTAAATGGCCTTTTCACTCTTTGTGGTTTCTGACCATGCTGGAAAGCTGTGGATGAGGCAGCAGGGACAAGGGATCCAGACACAAAAGTGGCAGTTGGATCCCCCAAAAGAGCATGACCACTTGTGGCACAGGGACATGGGAATGTAGTGCCTGCTCACAGAGGTGGCAAAGAGAGAATCATCCACCTGTGGGCTTTGCAGAGTGGGTAAACATTGCCTAAACCCCATATCACCTCCTCTTTTGTTGCAGTCTAATGCTGTGAAAGTCTGGCACTGCTGTGAGTAGGAGTCACCAGCTGCAGCTGTCTGACAGTGAGCTGTCGAAGGGGAAGGTAATCAGCTTGAGGTAATCATCTGAGTAGGTGGCATGATTCAGCCACCCAAGGTGACAGTCACTCCTCAGTCCTGCCAGAGGAGCCTAAATCTTGCTTAGGCTACAGCCTTAGCAACTGCTCAGACAGAGAGAGGTGAAATGAGTTTTAACTTCTACGCATAAAATTACTCCTATCTAGCCTGAAGCTCTCCTTAGTCACAAAGTGTCTTAAGGTGACAGATGCCAGTTGGTACTTTTCACTCAGGTAGGTGCAAGAGTGCTTCAAAGCTGTGCCAGAGCAGATTTAGATTGTACATTAGGACATTAGGAATCACTTCTTTACTGAGTGGGTGATCAAACACTGGCTTCCAAGGGAGGTGATCAATGCCCTGAGCCTCTGAATGGATAAGAGGCATGCCATGGATAAGAGGCATGCCATGGATAAGAGGACAATGCCATTAACAGCAGGTTTGAACTTTGGGTCAGCCCTGAACTGGACAAGCTGCTGAAATAGATGGTCATTATATTTCCAACTGAAATAGCTTATTCCTAGTCTAGTCTAGCCTAGCCTAGCCTAGCCTAGTCTAGTCTAGCCTAATCTAGTCTAGTCCTCTTTTCTCTTTTCTCTTTTCTCTTTTCTCTCTTCTCTCTTCTCTCTTCTCTCCTCTCTCCTCTCTCCTCTCTCCTCTCTCCTCTCTCCTCTCTCCTCTCTCCTCTCTCCTCTCTCCTCTCTCCTCTCTCCTCTCTCCTCTCTCCTCTCTCCTCTCTCCTCTCTCCTCTCTCCTCTCTCCTCTCTCCTCTCTCCTCTCTCCTCTCTCCTCTCTCCTCTCTCCTCTCTCCTCTCTCCTCTCTCCTCTCTCCTCTCTCCTCTCTCCTCTCTCCTCTCTCCTCTCTCCTCTCTCCTCTCTCCTCTCTCCTCTCTCCTCTCTCCTCTCTCCTCTCTCCTCTCTCCTCTCTCCTCTCTCCTCTCTCCTCTCTCCTCTCTCCTCTCTCCTCTCTCCTCTCTCCTCTCTCCTCTCTCCTCTCTCCTCTCTCCTCTCTCCTCTCCTCTCCTCTCCTCTCCTCTCCTCTCCTCTCCTCTCCTCTCCTCTCCTCTCCTCTCCTCTCCTCTCCTCTCCTCTCCTCTCCTCTCCTCTCCTCTCCTCTCCTCTCCTCTCCTCTCCTCTCCTCTCCTCTCCTCTCCTCTCCTCTCCTCTCCTCTCCTCTCCTCTCCTCTCTCTCTCCTCTCTCCTCTCTCCTCTCTCCTCTCTCCTCTCTCCTCTCTCTCCTCTCTCCTCTCTCCTCTCTCCTCTCTCCTCTCTCCTCTCCTCCCCTCTCCTCTCCTCCCCTCTCCTCCCCTCTCCCCTTGCCTCTCCTCTCTGAGCCTCTCCTCTCCTTTCTGAGCCTCTCCTTTCCTTTTCCCTTCCCTTCCCTTCCCTTCCCTTCCCTTCCCTTCCCTTCCCTTCCCTTCCCTTCCCTTCCCTTCCCTTCCCTTCCCTTCCCTTCCCTTCCCTTCCCTTCCCTTCCCTTCCCTTCCCTTCCCTTCCCTTCCCTTCCCTTCCCTTCCCTTCCCTTCCCTTCCCTTCCCTTCCCTTCCCTTCCCATGAACTTCCTGTGAGACTGACAGTTTGCTGCTGAAGACCAGCAACAAAAGCTCAGGGTCTTGCTAGCCAATGATTTCTACAGTCTTTAAATGTGATTATCATCATTGACCTTTCTTAAAGAGTTATAAATTAGTCTTTTAACAGTCACAGCTTTCCTAACAAGCTGCTCCTGTTCTCCCAGTTTGGGGCAAATTTTTGGGCAAACTGAGACAGGGAGCCCAGATGAAGTTTTAAGTCCATAAATTTTGTTTTAACCAGTGATCTTAAAATGGGGATACATAAAAGTGATTTCTCTGCTCAAAGTTGTAGGCCATCTTCCCTCAGCAATGGAGAAAGAAAAAACAGATGCTGGGTGAATTTCTTACCTGTCATCAGCCTTTGCCACAAAGTCTTCTTTAGTGCATTGCTTTGGAATTTTCCCTCAGATGTAGCCCACACCCTGTTGGGCAACCACTGGCATAATTAAGTGAACTTTTATCCTTCTGTCTGTCCTGCTGTATGGCTGGTGTTGTCTGGCAACATCTGTAGCAAAAAGTCAAGCTCTGCCATGAATTACAATGTGTTGCTAAGACTAAATTCTGTTTGTATCCCTTGTCTTGGAAGAGCAGGGGAATAAATGACCCTATGTAAATGTCCTAGGCTAGTGAATAATTTCAGATGTCACTTGTAGATGCAGTGCTGAGGGACAGGGTTTAGTGGTGGACTTGGCAGTGCTGGGTTAACAGTTGGACTTGATGCTCTTGAAGGTCTCTTCCAACCAAAATGATTCTGATTCTATGAAAATTACAGCTGCCTTGGCAATACAGGCTGATGTTCTTTCTAGTGGTAGTTGATCCATTTTTCTGTTCTGGTCTTCATCAAGAATCTATTCATCTGATTTCATCACATACTTAAAAAGTCTGTGTTGCATGCATGAAGGTCAGAAGACCAATGCCTTTTATTTCTTTTTTTTTTTTTTTTACATTATCATATAGATTTCACAATTCAGTTGTGTTTCAATACTTGCAGTGCTCTCTCCAAGGTTAAAGTTAAGGAGAGTTTAGTTCAGAACAAAGAGAAGCATTCTTACTGATCTCTAGAAAGCTTTAATTTGTGTTGGGATATTGGTCAGCATCTAGAAGAAAACAGGGTAAGGTGTTATGGGTTTCCCTTTAAAGAGGAGTTTTGTCTTTTGTGGTTGAGAGCATCTGCATGTGCTGCAAACACTCTATGAGCACTGAAAGGGTCTGTGTGGGGAAGGAGAAGAAGGAGTGGTGGAGTGGAGCTGAACTGTCTGCTTGAAGAAATCCATTATAGAATCATAGAGTTGTTAGGGTTGGAAGGGACCTCAAGGATCATCCAGTTCCAACCCCTCTGCCATGGCCAGGGACACCTCACACTAGTTCAGGTTGCTCAGAGCCACATCCAGCCTGGCCTTAAAGACCCCCAGCGATGAGGCTTCCACCACCTCCCTGGGCAACATCTTCCAATGTCTCACCACCCTCGTGGGGAAGAATTATATCTTTCTATATTTATTTTGGGAGCTATCCAGGAAAAGGTTTTTTATTCCAATTCAAGGTAATTGCATGCAATTCAGGGTGTTTTCTTTCTGCCTCCTGGTCTTTGAAACTGTGGAGATTTACTAGAGTGGGAATAGTCACAGCTACATATATTTTAAGAAGCTTTATATGTAATATGGCTTTGTCATTTCCATCACTTTCCTTAAGTAAAATATCACCTATATTAACTACCAGGTAGACATACAGGCCAAATCTATTTTCAAAGATTGGCTTATGGTCTTTTGTGAGCTACCAAGGTTATTAAGTCTAGTCTTGATGTTAGAAAAAAAAGAACTTGAGATAAACACAGCTCCTACCAGACTGGAATTGTATTGGAGCTCTCACTTGGTGTAGCCCTGCAGAAAACTATTCTGAAATGAACCTCAAGGACCATGAAGAGACTGATCATATATATAACAAAATCTTCCTTTCTGATGTATTCTGTTTGTGCAGCCACTGGAAAAGCACTTCCTTTCCTGACAAAAGCCTTGTTCACCATCTGACAGATCTTAGGAAGCTATGAGAGATACTTTATTTTCCACCAGCAGATAGAATTCTTATTAAATACTTTGCCATTTTGTTAGGTAATTTTCTGCATGCTTCTTGGCTTCTATTTTATTTTTTTTTCCCTAGCAAAAAGTATATTAATTGTACCTTCTTATTTCTGTACTTTGGGCACAACCTGATAGGATTTATAAAAAGAACTCTGATTCATTTCAAGGGTATTGAAGAATTTGACCACTGAAATACACCAAAAAAGAACTTAAAACAAAAAAAGAGAGAGAGAGAGAATTTCAGGGGGATTGACTGCTCATATAGGTGAATCCTTTAACAAAAAACTGACAACAAAATCTGTAAGAACAAGGGAAATTGGAGCCCTCTTTGCAGCCTATATCTCCTCTTCCTCTCATTTGTTGCTTTGCTTGTCTGCAATTTCAAAAACATACCACATTCAAATTGATATCACAATGGAATGAAGACAACAAATGATAAATAAATAAACAGATAAATAAATAACCCCCAACAAACAAAGAAAACCCCACAACAAAAAGGGCAATATCATTCTCATTCTTCTGACATGAATTCAGCAGGATCTTGAGGCTTGTGCCTAACTTCAGCCATTTCAAATCATTAGACTACAGATCAGGCTGAGATTTGTTGGAGTCCTGAATACCTGAATACCTTGCTTATCATCTGAGCCTCTGCACAGGACACTCTCTTCTAAGATTATTGTTTTTATAACAGAATTCAAGCTTAAGGAATTGTTTGCATCTTCGTTTCCGTTGGAGTTACTCGTGATTTGCTGCAGTAGTTAAAAGGTGGTGCAGAAAGTTGCCAGAGAGTTCCTTAAAAGAGATTGACATTTTAGCAAAATGGCTATCAAATTAGTATTGGTTTTCTGATAGAGGTAATCCCTTTACTCCAGTGATAGAGTTCCCTTTGAGCATCAGGTGAAATGTTGACACACTTGAATGCAAAAACCTAATGGAGTGAATGTCTACTTGGGATAGCAGGTGTGATATGCACTATGCTTTCCTTTAGGGGTGATACTCTTCTCCTAAAAATACCTCTTTAATAATTTCACTTAAAAAAAAAAAAAAACCACTCCTGTCCTAGTAACAACCTAAACTGCTAATTGACCACAAGGCCAATAAACAAAGTAATGTTTCTGATGCTACCACGAGAAAGGATATCTTGCCTCTTAAAAGGTGATGCCTCTTAAGCTGCAGGAGGAATAACTAACTAATTAAAAATCTAGCTGAAGGGAAGAGTTATGGACTGGGTCCATAATTATGTCTCAAAATGGTTTTATTATGAAAGGATGGTGAACTCAGAGGAATCTGCTGGGATTTCAGGCACTGTGCTTAGACCATTAAAATAAATCCGTTACGCCGTTACCTAGGATTTTAGGTTTTTCTTTCATTATAGAGCAAGTTGTTCCTCATGTAGAGATTATCTTTTAATTATTTAATTGTATCAAACACTTAATGATGCAGTTTTGTAGTAAAATTTATTTTAGAAGTTATATGCATTTCAAGATATAAAGGTATACAAAATCTGACCTAGATTCAAGGGAGGACATGTTGATGTATGGAATCTAATAGGACAAAAAGGATGTGTTCATGTGTTTGATTCATAGATTCATAGAATGGTTTTGGTTGGAAGGGACCTTAAAGGCCATTTAGTTCCAATCCCCCTGCCCTGAGCAGGGACACCTCCCACCAGCCCAGGTTGCTCAAGACCTCATCCAACCTGGTCTTGAACCTCCATCCAACCTCCAGTGAAGAGCCATCCACAACCTCCCTGGGCAAACTGTTCCAATGTCTCACCACCCTCATTGTAAATAATTTCATCCTAATCTCCAGTCTAAATCTCTCCTTTTCTGGCTTTAATCCATTCCTTCTCATTCTCACAGTACAAGCCCTTGCAAAAATTCCCTTCCTGACTTTGCTGTAGGCCCCCTTCAGATACTGGAAGGCTGCTTTAAGTTCTTCCTGGAGCTTTTTCTGCTCCAGGCAGAATAGCCCCTGGTGTAAGGCTTTAGTTGTGGGGAAGATGAAGAATAATGGGAGATACAAAGGTAAATATTTCTCTCCTACTGAAAAGTGGCTGGGAAAATTAAAGGAGGAAAAAAGTGGAGAAGCACCATAGAGGGAGGATTTGAAAAAGCGTTCTGTCAAAAATTATTTTTCCAAGTTCAAAAAATAATCTTTTTTTTTTTTTTAATCTGTCCATTTTAAAGATGATTTTTAAATCCCATGAACGACCTTTTTATGTACAATCAATAGTCCCAGAATATTTAAATTCTGTGTTCTAATCAATATCAAGGAAGAAGCACTAAGGTAGAAATATTATCATTGACAAAACCATCCCCACGTAGCTGAGAAAAAGTGGACATGAAATATTTTTTTTTTTTCTGAATGTAACCTCACAGGAATATTTTTTTAATTATTTCTCAGTGTGAGTTAGTGATTGGTGCTGAAGAGCAAGCAACAAATTAGACTTGAGATATATCCATATCATAACTGTAATAAAATTGTTATCAATATGGAAGATGCTAAAATACACTGAAACAAAGCCTCCTCTTTTGAAGCCTTAAGCTGCAGCTCAAGAAATCTGCCATGTTTATTGGTTGCTATAGAAATTCTAAATGGGAGGAGAAACTTCTTTACTTTGGGGCTGGCAGAGCACTGGACAAGGCTGCCCAGAGAGGTGGTAGAGTCTCCACCTTTGGAGTCATTCAAAACCCACCTGGATGTGTTCCTGTCCTGGGTGAACCTGCTCTGGCAGGAATGTTGAAGCAGATGCTCTCTAGAGGTCCCTTCCAACCCCTATCATGCTGTGATTCTGTGACTACAACAAAAATTTTAAAGAAAGAAAACTTTCTTTAGGTATTACATTCAATTGTCAATATAAGAAAACTTTCTTGAGGTATTACATTCAATTGTCAATAAATTGAGTTTAATGTCCTTACTGTACCCTGAACAATGCTTCCTTTTGAAAGAAATTAATGAAATTTGATCCATCTGTTAGGCTGATCAAGACTGAGCTCTCCAATAACATAATGAAAAAAAAAAATAAAAAGAATTCCTTCAAAGAATTGGACATGTTGTGAAAGTGGGTGGAAATGTGCTTTATGATTTTATTGAATGTGTAGAAATAGCAAAAACCAAAACAACAACAACAAAAAAAGCAACGCACAATTTGATAAAAACTTTACATTGTCCCCAAAAGCTTTAATAAAAGCAAATGTAAGAGAAAAAGCTTTGAGGTATTATTGAAATACACATGCCTGGGTATTTTGCAAAGTCTACAATTCCCATTCAGCAGCATGGCTTTTGTCCAAAGGCAGTTGCCCAAGATAATCAAGGCAAAGCTTTGCCTTTGCTAACACAACTGTGCTGTACCTAGACTGGCAAATCCATTGAAAAGAGCACTGAATGTCTTCTGTTTTCCCTGACCCAGCAGAAAAGTTCAGAGGTTTTTTGATTAAAATGCATTTGACCTTGGATTATTAAGTATAAAAAGAAATAGAGGAGATATTTTTAAAGTTTTCTTTTGATAGCCTTTCTGTTCTTCAGCCTGTCATCCAATAAAACAGAACATTCAAGTCTTACTATCAAACAGCTATAAATACTCTGTCAAGTGTGACTTTTTAAACCTGTCATTCCTTTCCTGTTGCAAAACATCTGACTTGGAGCTTCCAATCCTGCTGCCCAAACAGAAGTTTCAGAAATCTGTGGTAAAATCACCCTTTTGGCAAAATCTTACTCAAAAACAATTCTTTACAGTGAGGGTGGTGAGACACTGGAACAGGTTGCCCAGGGATGTCCCTTCTCTGGAGGGGTTCAAAGCCAGGTTGGATGAGGCTTCGAGCAGCCTGGTCTAGTGGAAGGTGTCCCTGCCCATGGCAAGGGGATTGGAAGTAGATTATCTTTAAGGTCCCTTCCAACCCAAAACATTCTATGAATCTATGAACAAATCCTGAAAGATGCTCTAATTAGCATTCCTGCTCAGGAGCCATGAAAATGCTCAAGGGGTTGGAGCACCTCTGCTTTGGAGACAGGCTGGGGGAGGTGGGGTTGTTCAGCCTGGAAAAGAGGAGGCTCCAGGGAAACCTAATAGTGGCCTTCCAGTACCTGAAGGAAACCTCCAAGAAGGATGGAGAGAGGCTGTTTACAAAGGCCTGTAGTGACAGGGCAAGGGGCAATGGCTTCAAACTAGAGAAGAGCAGAATTAGATTGGGTGTTAGGAAGAGGTTCATTACTATGAGGGTGGTGGAACACTGGAACAGGTTGCCTGGGAGGTCATGGAGGTCCCATCCCTGGAGATATTCAAAGTGGGGCTCTGGGCAGCCTGATCTACTTGAAGATGTCCCTGCTGACTGCAGAAGGGTTGGACTGGATGACTTTTGGAGGTCCCTTCCATCCCAGACCATTCTATGATTCTACCTTCATATGGCTCTTCACTGAGGTCAAAGCAGCTTCTCTAAACAATAATTCAGTGGGGAGCTGTGGGAAGCAACCAATATTCTGGCCCATTGCTTACCACCTGTCAAGAATGCAAGTTTTGGGCTATTTTGTTATCAAACTGTCAACATTTGATTAAAAGTTGTATTCTTTAGTTGTAGCACAGGTTGTGTAATTAAAGTGTTGTCTTCTTGTACTGCCACCTCAGCAGGAAATCCTAACATCAAGTCTGTATCATTGATAAGCTACTGAAAGTAAACGAAAATTACTTGATCTGGCACTGGATAGTGATAGAAATTTCTAGATGAAGCTGCCTACTCCATTCTGCTGAGAAACCCCAGTTTTGAGCAGCTTGTGACTTTGCCTTTGGCCAGCTTTTCATGCTGAAATTTTCCATGCTTGCTCTCAGCTTCAGGCTTTTCTTTTTTTGGGGGGGGGAGATGGGTGTTAAATTTCAGCAAAGGTTTCAGGTACTTCAAAGAATGAGAGCAGCTGGTAGTTTTACCAAGAAGAATTCCCAGGTATCTGTCTGATGCATTCTGGACACACTTTAGAAGAGTGTTTTTGCAAGAGTAGTGAAGACTGGTGTTGGAGGTACACATCTCTTCTCCACTTGAAAGTCAGATTTGGCCAAAGAATCAGAGTCTCAACATTTCCTGGTGCATCTCTTTGGTGGGTGCTGCCAGGATTTGCCATGGATGCCCTCTGGGTGATTCAGGCACCTTGCTCCTGCTCTGGTCTTGCAGTGTGCTGACTGTTCTGAGCCCTCCAAAGCCCTCCCAGGACCAGAGCACGTCCCAGAAGGAAAAAAGCTTAGGAACAGCAGCTCCTTCCCATGTGGCCTAAGGCAACAGTGATTCATCACCCACAGCTCCTGTCTGGCATACAATCTAGTCTAGCTTTTCCAGGAGTAGTAGATGAAAAATCTATGCCTTCAACTCTGTTTTGTAGGAGCTCCTGTTGTAGGTGGACAGCTCATGTTGCTTCTGTGTCTACAAAAATAAAAACAAACAAACAAGAAACCCAACAAGAAAAGCAAACAAACAAAACCAACCAACAAACACCACAAGAAACTGCACAGACTCTCTTCTGGAAGATCTGATGTTGTCACTCCATCATTCCAAGGCTAATTTTCTCTACTTAGCCAGGGAAATGTAAGAAAATGTGAACAGTTTCAAGAAGATCCTTTCAAGAAATTAAGCTGCTAATCCTTAACTGAGAACAGTTTTGCTTTTGGAAAGTCAAATAACTAAGCAAAGATCAGCAAATAGTCCTTACATGCATTTGGGTTGGACTGCTTGAAGTTGGGATCATCCAGATGTGTCCTCAGCTGGACTTGGTCCCAGGTTGGGATGTTGGAGGGAGTGCCCATTGTGCTCTTTCAGGGACCAAGAGCATCAAACCACTGAGGTTTCTTTCCATGGCACAGGGATAATAGGAGATACTAATTTCTGGAGGTTCTTTGTTATCCTACAGCCATTTTCTAGTGCCTCTGACCCTATCCTTTCTTTGCTCTATCAACTAAACACCACCAAAAATTAGGTATAAAACAATTTTTTTCCACAGACTGTGCAGTTATCCTAATGACTTTGGCAAAACATAAACCCAAAGTGCCATGTCCACACGTTTCTTGAACACCTCCAGGGATGGTGACTCCACCACCTCTGTGGGCAGACCTATTCCAACTCATCCAATAACATGGATTAGCCACAAGTTCTGCCAGGGGAGGTTCAGGTTGGATGTTAGGAAATCTTTCTTCATGGAAAGGGCTATCAAACATCAGAACAGGATGCCCAGGGAGGTGGTGGAGTCACCACCCTTGGAGTTGTTCAAAAAATGTGTGGATGTGGTACTTTGGGAGAAGGTTTAGTGATACTGTTTCAGCAGGAGTCATGGGATTGTAAACTCTGGGCAAATGGTTGGCCATGATGGTCTCAAAGGTCTCTTCCAACCTCAACAGTTCTGTGATTCTAAGGGGGCTTTAAAAAGAATCTGCCTGAAATTTCAGACCTGCTAACAGTGAGTCAGAGCAGGGAGGCAGGATGCTGTAGCCATTATAAGCCTTCTGCTTTGTCCTGCCTGGCCAAAACATATTTTAAGGGCTCATCTTAACATTTACTCTGAGTAATTAGTGGGGCAGAATGTTCATCATTGCACAGAACAGATCTAGAAGGAAAGATCGCAGATCATCTCAAAACGTGTCAAAGCTGGAATGTTTTCCCTTGGAAAATGGAGTACAGCCTATTGTAACTACCAGGTTCAAGGCAGTTTTACAGCTTCAGTCAGGAATCCTGAGTCCAGTAAGCAAGCAGCACGTCATAGAATATGCAATTAAAATGATTTATATCCACAAATAGAGAACAAAAAACTTACTTTCCACCCACTCTTTCCCCTTCAAAACAATAAGGCAGGAAACAAACTGCATTATCACAGATATGAGTCATGTTGTTTCAGTCAGTCCTGGAGAAGAGCAAGAGATTACCATGATGAGGTCAGTGCAAGGCTGTGTGTTGAATGGAATGGTATTGCTTAGCGACAGCAGAGAGGCTGGATGTGTGACAGCAGTTCTGGAAACTTACACTGAGCACACAGCAAGGTGGAACAAAATGCTCGTAAAAGCATCCAGAGCCATGTTTCAGCTCCCATAGCTGGTACCAGTTGCAGGCTGCTTGGCTTTCTTTTTTTTTTCTTTAGGTTAAATACACAGAGTTTGTCTTCATCATGATGCTTAAAAACTTCATGAAGCTGGATGAAAGCATTGAGCTATGAATGGGGGGCTCAGCAGGAGCACAGGAAAGCAAAGGTCCTACCCTTAGGAAACAAAAACATCTTTTTACATTTTGTTCTGAAATGCAAGACACAGACAGATTTCATCCTATTATAGGACATGTTCCAGAAAGAACCTGGAGGGCTGAGCCCAGAGAGTGGTGGTGAATGGTACCACTGCCAGCTGGCAGCCAGTCACTGGTGGTGTCCCCCAGGGATCAGTGTTGGGCTATCCTGTTCAATGTCTTTGTTGATGATCTGGATGAGGAGATTGAGTCCATCATCAGTAACTTTGCAGATGACACCAAGCTGGGAGCAGGTGTTGATCTGTTAGAGGGTAGGAGGCCTCTCCAGAGGGACCTTGACAGGCTGGACAGATGGGCAGAGCCCAACAGGATGGCATTCAACAAATCCAAGTGCCAAGTACTGCACTTTGGCTACAACAACCCCAGGCAGTGCACCAGGCTGGGGTCAGAGTGGCTGGAGAGCAACCAGGCAGAGAGGGACCTGAGGGTGCTGGGTGACAGCCACCTGAACATGAGCCAGCAGTGTGCCCAGGTGGCCAAGAGGGCCAATGGCATCCTGGCCTGGATCAGGAATAGTTTGGCCAGCAGGAGCAGGGAGGTCATTGTACCCCTGTACACAGCACTGGTTAGGCCACACCTTGAGTACTGTGTCCAGGTCTGGGCTCCTCAGTTTAAGAAGGACATTGAGAGACTTGAATGTGTCCAGAGAAGGGCAAGGAGGCTGGGGAGGGGTCTGGAGTACAGCCCTGTGAGGAGAGGCTGAGGGAGCTGGGGGTGTTCAGCCTGGAGAAGAGGAGGCTCAGGGCAGACCTCATTGCTGTCTACAACTACCTGAAGGGAGGTTGTAGCCAGGTGGGGGTTGGTCTCTTCTCCCAGGCAACCAGCAGCAGAACAAGAGGACACAGTCTCAAGCTGTGCCAGGGGAAGTTTAGGCTGGAGGTGAGGAGAAAGTTCTTCCCAGAAAGAGTAACTGGCCATGGGGTGTGCTGCCCAGGGAGGTGGTGGAGTCACTGTCCCTGGAGGTGTTCAAAAAAGGATTGGATGTGGCACTTGGAGCCATGGTTTAGTTAGTCATGAGGTGCTGGGTGATAGGTTGGACTTGATGATCTCTGAGGTCTTTTCCAACCTTGTTGATTCTATGAACCACCAGGACGTTCTCATCAATCCTCTGGGGCTAGTGTGAAATGATTTATTTGCTTTATAGAGCTTTGTAGGTTTTCACTCACAGTGAAAGGCTGAATTGGCATATAATGGTTAACTCTTTGAATTCCCTTTGCAGCATGTTATTATTCCCTAGTCCTTTACTTTTCTAAGAAATTAAAGTGGTCTTTGGTAAATGGTTTGCACCAGAGAGCAGCCTCTGCAGCTATCTAGGCTTTGCAGCTTGGCAGATATTTCCCAGACTCATACAGAAAACAAGCACCTCCAAAGTGATAAAAAGACAATCCCAAGCCATGTGTCTAGAATATATTCCTACTGGGCTTGAAATCAATTCTGTGTAGGATAGTATTAAGACCTTTGTGAGAAAAATCCATATCATTCCCTAAGCTTAGCACGTGGTGCCACTGAAATTTGTGTGGCTCATTCTTTCATTTCTGCATGGGGCAGAGTCAGCTGGGGTAAAGAATATGAGTGTGTTATAGTCAGAGCAGAGATACAAATGAAACGTGGAGCAAGTAATACAATGAGTTACTGAAAAGCCAAGATCCACTTCATTTTTTTTAGTGTCACTGGAGGCATCCTAATAACATCACTTTTGGGTTTCTCTGAGATGAAATGATGAAATAGTCTGGTTTATTTTTTTATCTTGGGTAGAAGTAAGGGGCCCTAGGAATGGAGCAACATCTCACTGTGCAAGACCTTGAATGAATGCAGAACAAACTTTGATCCTAAAAATTTTTCATTGCAAGCATTTTAATTATTTCAAGACCTTTTACCCTATAATGAAAACTGCTCACGTGGCATTCAGATGGATTTAGTGGCAGGTTGTATTCTGAAGGCTTGGCCTAAATAAGTTTAAATTTACACTGGCAAGCTGAAGCCATAAGAAAATGTTTTATAATTGTGTGTTGCCACATGGTTTTAGGCAGCTGTGAGGTCATGAATAACTGCCACATATTACTGTATCTGATTCATACTTTGATGTACTTCATGCAGATCTGTGGCATCTGGGATCTCAAAAACGTTTCTCTTTTTCTGAGATCTGAAATAAATCAGAACTTTTGGACTAGTTGGGTTTTGATGCCCTCAAAACAAACATTAAACTGATTTGAAAATAAGTATTTTCTCAATGCCTTGTCTATAAAGTAAACCAAGGGGTGAAATTCTAACCTTTTCCTTGGAAGGAATCAACAACATGCAAGCAGTTTATCAAGTTACAAATCTTGGGGCACAATTTTATTTTTTTTTTTTAATGCTGCCATTTCTCAGCCCTACCAGGCCAGATCAAAAATTGAAATGCAGTAGAAGTCATGTGTATTATGGCTGGTGAAAAACAAATACCAATGTAATTCCATGTATTTAAAGCACTTTGCTTTAGAACATTTATTCTTTCCTTGCTTGCAAGTGCAGCTTTGTTCTCTCTGTATAGATTGGAATTCTTCTGTCCAAGATATAGGACAGTCCATAGTTGTCGATGGGAATATGAAAGCACACAGAGTGTGAGGTCTACAAGGAACAAGAGCACATGGGAGTGCTCTGTGCTAAACCAGGGCTATTTACTATCTAATTTAAAAACCAGGGCTATTTACGATCTAATTTAAAAACATAAAAGACAATGATGACTGGTCACGACCCTCTCCCCAGAATTTCTAAACCTTCCCCAAAGTTTTAGTCTTGTGACTCTGATTAATGTTGTAAGTTGTTTCTTCTGATGGAATCTTTTCACCCAGAAGACCAATATAATGGTTTGGGGAACCTGCATATGTACAGGGCTTCTGAATCATAGAATATCAGATTGGAAGGGACCTCGAGGATCATCTGGTCCAACTTCTCTTGGCAAAAGCACAGTCTAGACAAGATGGCCCAGCACCCTGTCCAGCTGGCTTCACTTTATAAATGTCTGTAGCTTACCTTATCTCCTGACATAATGCTTCACTAAGAACCCTCAAAGCTTTCCAGCTTGAGACTAGCTCCAAACAGTGTGTCCATGAGGGGCTGGGGCTGTTCAGGAGAGGGGACTGACCTGGCTAGAAGCCATGTCCCAGACATATGATCCTGCCTCCCTGTGCCTCTCAGATCTGCCACACCTTGCACTCATGGTTCTGAAACACTTCTAATTGCCAAATGGATGTTGACAGTGTCAAATGTCTGGAGCCATGGAGACCACTGAACATCATGTCCAACCTAGCCCAAAGCCACATACAGAGTATTTCCCTCTGAAGCAGGAGCAGCTACTCCCCAGTCCCGCAGCTGCAGGAGATGAAGCAAATGACTGCGTACTTGTCCTTCATGTGACTCAGAAATTTACATTTTACTCCAGTCCCTCAGAGCCTGCAATAATTTTGGTGTATCAGAAAGAGCTGTGGGAGAACACTTGGTGTGGAAACCAGGAGCTTTGGCTCATCTTTGTGTTCTGGCACTTAGCAGTGAAGATCTTTTGGCAAAAGTCTTGACTGCAGGTTTTAAAGCTATACAAGGAAAAAGGAACTACTCCTCATCTCATTTGTGCCTGCTTTCTCCCTAGCATTAAGTAACATTTGCTAGGCTTCTCACAATCCTTGTAATACTCACAGCCTTAGCTTCATTCTTATTCTATTGCTACTATTAAATCTCTGCAAATCTCTCATAAATAAGGAGAGATGATTCTTGAGCTAGGCAGTAGTGCTACTTCCTTTTGCACAGGAGGCTGATACAGGAGGTTTTTAATTATTTCATTACTACAGGGCATTTTGCCTTTATCTCTATAGAAGGCATATAATTAAGGCTTGATATAATAGCAAACTTTTGTTCTCTATTCAAGAATGAGTTATGCAGTTGGCATCAAATTACAGGCATCTCCAGTAAAAAAAAAAAAAAGTTAATGACATGACTCAGGAACTGGTGTGAGCTTTTTCAAGGAGTGGTGTGATAGAAGAGCAATACTGGGACCAGTCTTGTTCAACATCTTTGTTGGTGCCATGGACAGAGGCATTGAGTGCACCCTCAGCAGTTTTGCTGATGGCACCAAGCTGTGTGGTGCAGCTGACAGCTGGAGGGAAGGGATCCATCCAGAGGGACCTGGACAGGCTGCAGAGGTGAGCACAAGCCAACCTCAGGAGGTTCAACAAGACCAAGTGCAAGGTTCTGCAGCTGGGTCGAGGCAATCCCAAGCACTGATATAGGCTGGGCAGGGACTGACTGGAGAGCAGCCCTGAAGAAAAGGCCTTGGGGGTGCTGGGGGATGAGAAGCTCAACAGGAGCCAGCAGTGAGCACTTGCAGCCCAGAGAGCCAAGCAGAGCCTGGGCTGCATCAGGAGAAGTGTGGCCAGCAGGGCCAGGGAGGGGATTCTCCCCCTCTGCTCAGCTCTGCTGAGACCCCACCTGGAGTACTGCATCCAGTTCTGAGCCTCTGTTACAGAAGAGATCTGGAGGTGCTGGAAGGTGTCCAGAGAAGGGCCATGAGGATGAGCAGAGGGCTGGAGCTGCTCTGCTATGGAGACAAACTGAGAGAGCTGGGGTTGTGCAGTCTGGAGAAGAGAAGGCTCCAAGGAGACCTTCTTGTGGCCTTCCAGTATCTGAAGGGGGCTACAAGAAAGCTGGGGAGGGACTTTTTAGGATATCAGGGAGTGACAGGACTGGGGGGAATGAAAAAAAAATAGAAATTAGTAGATTCAGATTGCATGTTAGGAAGTTCTTCTCCATGAGGGTGGTGAGACACTGGCACAGGTTGCCCAGGGGGGTGGTGGAAGCCTCATCCCTGGAGGTTTTTGCAGCCAGGCTGGATGTGGCTGTGAGCAACCTGCTGTAGTGTGAGGTGTCCCTGCCCATGGCAGGGGGGTTGGAACTGGATGAGCCTTGAGGTCCCTTCCAGCCCTGACAATTTTATGATTCTATGATTTCAGTTCTGTGAAGAGTGAGCCCAAAAGTATGTTAATGAGCACCATAATTTGTCTCTGGCTTTAGTCTGCTTGTGCCAGAATATTGTTCAGCCTCATAGTCAGGAGGAGCAGGTTTGTTTTACCATCACACCTGATGAAAATTGGGTACAGAGGACCCTCCATGTAGGAGATTTTGGGATCTTTCCTGTTACCAAGTAGGCTGGAAAGGCTCACTTTCTTCTCTAAATGCACTCACCTGTACTGAGAGAGAAAGAAAAAAATATCTAGCAAAAATTCAAAACAAGAAGAAAAGGAGCAAGAGAAAAGCAAAGCTTAACAAATGAGAACTAAGGGAACACTGGATCACATAAATATAATTGCTGCACCACACTTCAGCTACAAATGTGCCATGAAGCATTTTATGGCACCTTGCAATCCTAGTGCTGCCTGTGAGGTTTGTGCAGAAAGTACCATTCCAGCAGCTTTTGTCAGGGAAGTAAGTGTGCTTTTGTGTCAGTAATTTGCTAATGCTGTCACCTTGCAGAAAGCAGCAGCATTAATCTTAGGGACAGCTAGTTAACACTCCCCACATGATCACAGGAGTCAAAGCACCTGCATCTGCTCTCTGTCTGCTGCTGGTGCTAAATCCTCTTCTCACAGTGATCTGCCTTTTCATCTTGGGTTTGGTCTGAGAAAGGGAGAATTTCTCATTAGCTGAGTGACTTCAGCACAGGACTTCTGGCTCTGACAGACCAAAAACTGCAAACTGACCAATTATAAATCACAATTATAAATCTTTGCATTATCAGTCTTATTGCAGGCAGTTATTCAACTTATTTTATAATATAACATGACATCTGTGGCACTTCTACTAAACAGGAGGGAACAAACTCTTTACAAGGAGAGAGGTAAAATACTGGAACAGGCTGCCCAGGGATGTGGTTGAGGTCTTGTCCCTGGAGACTTTCAAGATCAGATTTAATATGGCCCTAAGCAACCTGTTCTAGTTGGAGGTGTCCTTGCTGACTGCAGGGGAGTTGAAAAAGATGACCTTTGAGGATCCCTTCCAACCAGATGCAGTCTGTGAATCTGTGAATGATGTTAGCTCCAGCTGACCTCATGTGTATTTCCATCAGCTGCAAAACCTTTGCTCCCATCCACATCCTGTTTACACACAGCCTTTGGAAAGGCCTTGTTAAAATTTTGGGGCTTGGTGAACTGATGGCACATTTAGCTGCCACAGTGAGCACCACAGTGATGTTCTAGACTGAAATGGGACCACATAGTAGCATAGAAGAAAGCAAACCCTGGGCCTAGGTAAGGATCAGCTTCCAGACTGAGCATCCAGCACTAGTTTTGTGAGTGCTCATCACACACAAGCAGCATTCAATCATGATTCCATCCATCCACTCATACATCTGGATTTCTAAACTAAAAGAAAAAAAAAATCCAGTAAATATACCAGAGCAAAACCAGCTATTAGGCTCATCTTAGAAGACATGCTATAAAATACTGAGAAAAAAGAACCTAGCTGTATGAATTTAGAACTTTTCCCTTAGATGTCATGGTTACACCACTGTGAGTTGGGGATATGACACCTGTTGGAAGCTGCATTTCATTTAATTACGTATGACTTTTGCATTTGTCACCAAAATTCATACAGATCTGAAAAAAAAAAAAAAAGAGGAAATTGAGGGATGAAGCAACTTTTCTCTGAAGGAAGGCTGAGAGAACTGGGGTGTCTCAGCCTGGGGAAGAGAATGTTCCAGAGAGACCTGATTGTGGCCTCTCAATATCTACAGAGGTTGATAAGAAACATGGGGACAGACTTTTTAGCAAGGCCTGCTGCAAGAGGACACTTGGTGATGGCTTTAAACTAAAGGAGGGATATTTAGGCTAGAGAGAAGGAAGACATCTTTTTACAGTGAAGGTGATGAACCACTGGCCCAGGTTGCCCAAGAGAGGTGGTAGATGCCCCATCCCTGGAACCATTCCATGTCAGCTTGCACAGAGCTGCTCTGGTTGAAGATGTCCTTGCTCACTGGAAAGGAGGGTTGAGCTAGATGACCTCTAAAGGTCCCTTTCTACCCAGTTCTATGATTTTATAATTTGTTTTTTTTAGTAGCAGATGAAGACTTTGCAGCAGTTGTCTGGCAATATCTATGTGAGGTGTATTTCCATCCAAAAAATCTATGTCTGTAACAAAAGATGTAATGTACAGGACAGATTAAAGAACAAACACACAAACACACACACCCCAACCTGGAACTCATTTATGACATTATTCATGGAGGTTTTACACAGCCTCACATGAAGGATTTGCTGGTGTTATCTGAATCATCTTTAAGCTGCCATGGTGGTGTGCAATTGAGAGAACGCTGTGCCACATGGAGATTGCATTGATAGCTTGCTTCTTGATAGGGTTCTTACATTTGCTTTGTAAATATAGCTAGTAATTGATCTGAAATGGTAAAACATTGATTAGTGTTCTCACTTCCTCCACAGTGAGGGGTTTCATATGCTCAGAACCAGGTACTAACACACTTATGTTGCTATGTACCACTATCAATGGAGCTCACCCATGAAGGAGGGGTGGGAATTGCTTATGCTGGTGATGCTACCACCAGAGGAGGAAGTTTTTATAAGCTCTGAAGTATATAACCCTTGCACTTTTTGTGGTTTGCTTGGAGGAAGATGAATCTGGGGTCTTGAAGGCTGTGGGCTGCCAGCTGACACCCATAGCCACAGACTGATAACAGATTAAACTGAGATGTTATCTGCTTACTTTACAAGCAACATGGAGTACAAAATAGTCTTGAGGTAGCAAACTTTCCCCTTTTCTAAACTGTAAGTGAAGTGCTATTGAAGAAGCATCCTCCTGGGTTCCATACAGAAGAGTTTACAACTATTATGTATCCTTGCAATGATAAATATTTTGACAGTCGTTTGGCATCCTAAAATGCTGTGTGGTCATCTGACATGGATGTAAATGGGGTAACTCACAAATATACAAAAGGTGGTACACTGGGCTGTGGTTTGGAGGGGGGGGGGATATTTTGAGGAGGGCTTCTTCTTGAAAAGTGTTTGGTGAGAAAATAGTGGAAATACATTCAGACAGTATATTCCCCCTTGGAGGAAAGCTAATTCCCCTAGCATTGTTAGAAATATTGCAAAGGGCAATTTTGTTACTCTTATGGCTACCAAGCCCTTAGTGGCAATCATCTAGAAATGTACAGCATTAAATACTTACGTATTCACCAACACCCTCAGAGGTGAGGATTTAAAAAGAAGTCAAAACTTCCTGTGCAGAATGTGCTTTTCTAAAAGCATTTCATTTACAGCACCATAAAAGGCTATTAAGACTTTACTTCCCAACTCAATTAGGCTCATGGGGGAAAAAAAAAAAAAAAGAAAGAAAAAAAGAAAAAAAAATCTTCCAGTTGCCTAAAATACTTTTTGTTCACTGGTATCAATTTTTGATATATGAAATAGAGAAATTGCTCTTTGTCTTCTGAAAGGATCTTTTAAGCTACTGTTAGCTAAAGCAAATAGTAATCTTGTATCTTCATTAAGCAAAATAAGGGAGAGAGGCAATTTGATCTAATGGCCCAAAAACAAAGTTGGAAAGGAATAACTCTTTAGTCCTAATTTGTCAAAATGGAGTCACTTTCCTGTCTCAGTTTCTCTACCTTTAATGATTTTATAACTGCCCCTCTTTATCTCCTGCTATTCATTAATCCTAAAGTGGTTTGAAAATCTAAGGAGTCAAATGTTGTTATTAAATCACTAAACAAAATAATTACACTGTCTAAACAGAATTACAAAGAATAATTAGCAATTAAACAGGATGCTATTATCTGTGCAGTGTGATGATGAGAACAAAACTAGGAGAATGCAGAAGCCATCTGAATACAGAGGAAATATGCAACAGTGAAAAGTTGTGTGTGCTTCAATTCATTAAAATGCACACAAGTGGCTATTAAATTCATTTTTATCTGATATTAAATGATCAGGTTTAACACTTAGAAAAGAATTTTCCCTTCTGGGGGAATGGAACAAAAATAGAAATGGGTAGATTCAGATTGGGTATCAGGAAGAAGTTCTTCCTCATGAGGGTGGTGAGACACTGGCACAGGTTGCCCAGGGAGGTGGTGGAAGCCTCATCCCCAGAGGTTTTTGCAGCCAGGCTGGATGTGGCTGTGAGCAACCTGCTGTAGTGTGAGGGGGGTTGGAACTGGATGGTCCTTGAGGTCCCTTCCAACCCTAACAATTCTTTGATTCTATTTACAAACGTATTTTGTTGTTCAGCTGCAGTTCAGTGTGATCAAACAGAAACTCCTTCCTGAAAGTATCAATGAAAGGAAAGCCTCCAGCAATTTGATCAGTGTCAATCATTGCTAGGTAGAACATAGAGGTAGTACCTGTAACATAGCCTTCATCTGTGTGTTCTGAAAGCCAAATATTCCCTTTAGCTACCTGCACTCACATCTCAATGGAAGTCACTGGGAATTGCAGCTGGCATCTCTGGGCAGAATGTGACATTTATTTCAATAATATGTGCTTTTATAATTTACAGGTAGGCAGGTAGATTGTTAAACACCATGGCATTGTGATGGTTGTGTTGACAGAAGGAGAAAACAAAAAAATAAGACATGACCTGCAACTCTGAGAGAAAACCCAGAAACTATTTTAGTTGTCATTGTTCTAAAAGGAGAAGACTAATTCTGTCTGGATGAACAACAGGTGTGAGTTTCTGCATGGGTGTGAGGACCTCTTTGAATCATCCTGTTGAAAATGTTAATCAAATATAACAAAGCAACCTGATCTAGTTGGAGGTGTCCCTGCTTACTGCAGGGGGGTTGGACAAGATGACCTTTGAGAGACCTTCCAACCTGATGCACTCTATGATTCTATGAAACATTATTTTCAGAGTCAGAGATTATTCCTAGGAAGCCAAATTTGAGAGTAAAACCCATAAAATGCTTAAGCTGGCAAAGTGGGATCTGGGAGACTACTTCAGATCCATGCTTTGCCACAATCTTCATCAAAGTCTCTTAGATCCAGTTTTTCCAGTGGGTTCAAATGCCCATCAGAATGGACAGACGTTTAAATGCCATGGATATTCTGGGCAATTCTCATTTCCCCCAAAGAAAAATGTGATAAGAATATTGTTCCACAGAGCATGGAAACGAGGAACATAAGTACAGTATCTTGATTAGTTCAGACACACCACCACTACCCAAAATAGGTGAAGTTGCAGAATGATATGCTTTTCTCTGGAGTAAATATGAAAAGGGCAGCATTTCTGTGCTGCCCCAAACAACTGGCACACCAGTGAGGTGCAATGGCAACCTAGAGATGCAAATACTGCATAGTCTGTATATAGAATCAGGCTGCTGGAAATGCAAAGGAGCTGCTTTGCACAGGCACCAACCTGCTGACTTCTCACCAAACAGAAGGAATGTGGAGGAAGCATTCAACTTGCAGTGTGCTTTCTCTTTTAGAAGCTTTTCCAGATTGTTGTGTCCCTATTAAACATGTAAAAACAAACAAGCAACCAACATGTTGGAGCAAGCTTTCTTCCTCTGGGTACCATGGAGTGTGGAAGCAATACAACAGGACATCTCTAGACTGTTGCCAGCCCAGGTTCAGTGGAAATAAAGCTGTTTCTGAAGGCTACCTTGCTTGCTGTTTAGAGAATCAGATTGGAAAAGACCCCTGGGATCATCAAGTCCAAGCATTGACCCTACTCAGAAAAGTTCACCCCTAAACCATATCCCCAAGCACCACATCTAAACAACCTTTAATCACATCCAGGGATGTGACTCAACCACCTCCCTGGGCAGCACATTCCAATGCCTGACCTGTGAAAAAATTTTCCTAATGTCCAGTCCAAACTTTGATGCAGTTTGAGGCCATTCCCTCTTGTTCTGTTGCTAATTACCTGTGAGAAGAGACCAGCACCAACCTCCTTTTGAGTAGTTGTAGAGAGTGATGAGGTCTCCCCTTAGCCTCCACTTCTTCATACTTTGCTATTAGACTTGATATAGAGTCCTAGAATTGTTTCAGCTGGAAAAGACCTTCAAGATCATCGAGTCCAACCATTATCTAGCTCTACTTAAAGTCTGATGCTAAACCATGTCCCTCAGCATCACAAATGTTTGAAAGATTTGAGAGTTTTCAGTGCATACAGATGAGCCTTTTCAGTTTTTGCTTGAGGGGAAAAAAAAAGCCAACAACAAAAAGCACACACACACACACAAAAAAAAAAAAAAAAAACTAAGTTTTAAGGCAAGTAGAAATAAAATCCCTTATTAAGCTTCCCCTCTTGAAAGACAAACCCTGAAAAGCATCAGGACAAAGTGCATCACAGCTTCAAGGAGCACAATGACATCAAGGAACACTAATGCTCAATGAATGAATGATCAAATGTACTGACTAAAAGCATAGAGAAGTCAGAGCAACCCATGCCAGCTCAGCCCTCTTGCACTGTACCATCCTGTCCAGAATGTGCATGCTGTGAAACACCAAAGGATGGGCAGAAAGGAAAGCATTCATTTTGTCCCTTTTATTAGTCACCTCCTGGTTTTCTGGATACTGCTGAATAATAAGGGAATATTCTTCCCTACCTCTGTTGTGGGTTACATTATCTCAGATTAATTTCACATGTTTCATAGAATTGTGCCCAAAGAAAGGACTATTACATGAAGTTCTGAGCTGAATACTGATGTGGCATTAAGAGCCTTTTACAAATAAAGCTTAGGGGTTTAGATGACAGAGTAAGCTGGGTCAAGTCACAGCAAACTAAGCCTTTTAGGATTGTGTATGTTCAAGTCAAATTTAATAGTTTCTAATGAAAAAGCTGGCTTAAAGCTTGGAGGGTTTTCTAGTGAGTAAAAATAAATGAGCACAACCTCTCAAAGCCAGAAAGATCTAGTTTAAATCCCATAAAAGAACACTAGAAACAACCTGCCAGAGGGATCAAAAAAATGCTTAAAAATAGTAGTGACAATGGCATTGCACTTTATGGTCTTGATATACCAAAGGAGGCAAGTTTGGAATCAGTACTTTAAACAACAAAAAAAAAAAATAAACTGGTCTAAGTGAAAATGGACAAGAACTTTTCTGAAACAGTATCTGCAGAATATCTTTTATCTCTGTAGTTGATGAACAACCAAGAAAGCTTAGCAGGCATTTGTATGGTGAAGTCTTAGGACTATTCACAGCTTGTATCCATTGCAACAATACTTGGGAAGCTGTAGTGTGGCATATTTGAAAGTCCTGGAATTAAGTTTGTTAAGTGGCTGTAATTCATTCCTTTCTGTACAGATGGCCTTCATAGACATTTCCCATCCTATTTTGTTTTTTTTTTTTTTCCTACAAAAGTATGTGTCTAGCTCTGGGCTCCCCAGTTCAAGAGGGACAGGGAACTACTGCAGGGTCCAGCAGAGGGCCATGAGGGTGACGTGGCCGTGGAACATCTTTTATGAGACAAAGGCTTAGAGACCTGGGGCTGTTTAGCCTGGAGAAGAGCAGATATAATTATCATAATTGCTAGAAGATAGATGGGATTCCAGTAGAGATTATAAAACTAAATATTCATCAGACCAATTGCAGTATGGTTATCTAAGAAAGAAAACTCAGGGTCTGGATCAGTTAACATAGAATTAGGAATTACTTCTTTTTTCACACACAATTTTCTGATTGCAATGGAATCTACAAAACATGCTCAAGATTTCTGAATCAAGTATTAGAATCAATCAATAGAATCAATCAATCAAACTACCATGGCCACTAAGATATATCCTGAAGGGGCACATCTATACACTTCTTGAACACCTTCAGGAATGGTGACACCACCACCTCCCTGGGCAGCCTGTCCCAAGGCCTGACCACTCTTTCAGTAAAGAAATGATTCCTAATGTCCAACTAAACCTTCCCTGGCACAACTTAAGCCCATTTCCTCTTGTCCTATTGCTAGTTACCTGGGAGAAGAGACCAAGACTGGCCTCTCACTACAACCTCCTTTCAGGATGCATGTATCTGTGCATCAGTTCAGTTTGGGGTGTTTCTTCTCAAGATGTTTCTTTTTAGATGTATAGAGACAGAGCTAGGCAGATTTTCAGTTTTATTATGTGATGTAAAGATGGCAGCTTAAAGAACTCAATGTCATTTTCTAGCAACAAGGAGAACACTTCTTATATCCTATTGCTGCAATCCATAGTTCACAGGATCACAGGATGTTAGGGGTCATTGAGTCCAACCCCCCTGCCAGAGCAGGACCATAGAATCCAGCACAGGTCCCACAGGAACACATCCAGATGGGTGTTGAAAGTCTCCAGAGAAGGAGACTCCACAGCCCCTCTGGGGAGCCTGTTCCAGTGCTCTGTGACTCTCACAGTGAAGAAGTTCCTCATCATGTTGACCTGGAACCTCCTGTGCTGTAGTTTATATCCATTGCCCCTTGTCCTATCCCAGGGTGCAAGTGAGCAGAGCCTGTCCCCTCCCTCTTGACCCCCAGACCTCAGATATTTATAAAGATTTATCAGATCCCTTCTCAGTCTTCTCTTCTCCAGATTAAACAGCCTCAGGGCTCTCAGCCTCTCCTCATCAGGTAGTGCTTCAATCCCTCAATCATCCTGGTAGCTCTCCATTGGACTCTCTCCAGCAGATCCCTGTCCCTCCTGAACTGGGGAGCCCAGAACTGGACACAATACTCCAGGTGAGGTCTCACCAGGGCAGAGTAGAGGGGGAGGAGAACCTCCCTCGATCTCCTGGCCACACTCCTCTTAATGCACCCCAGGATCCCTTTGGCCCTCTTGACCACAAGAGCACATTGCTGACTCATGGAGAACTTGTTATCCACCAGGACTCCCAGGTCCTTCTCCACAGGGCTGCTGTGAATGGGTAAATGATGTGCAGGGCTTGAGAAATGAATGAAGATCTAATTCTCTAAAATATATCCAATAAGTATCCCCTCATTGATAAGAGCTTCCCTCTTGTCTGATCAGTTTTCTGTTCAGGCTTTATCAAAGCTGTAGTTCTGTCTTGCTATGGATCATTTCCACGTTTAGTCAAACTGTCTGCACTGTATCAGAGGGATAACATACCTCTAAGAAAGTAATAACTGGATTTTAATAGGAAATGTAAAATTTGATTGCTCGCTTTAATTCATCATTCAGTGGTAATATCAGAAACTCAATTTCACAGAATTATATCCAGAGCCCCTGTGAAGGTGTTTATCACTGCTGAGCAAACACTGCCACGAAGGACTGATTTAGAGACTTGCAATATTGAGTGGAACATGGCACTCTGAAAAGGAATCATAAACTTTGATCTGCTTCTTATCAGGAGGACATGTTGTATGTCGGTCCAATGATTAATATCTAGTTTGAAGCTAGAGCTAGAAGCCTTACCTGCTGGTATTTCACAAACATAGGAATTCTGTGCAGGGATCCAGAGCCACCAGATGGAATACATCGTAGAACCATAGGGTCACAGAATGGTTGGAAGGGGCATCTGGAGATCAGCTAGTCCAGCTCCACTTCTAATACAGGTTCTCCTAGATCAGGTTGCACAGGGACATGTCCAGGCAGGTTTGGAAAGCCTCCAGAGAGTGAAAATCCACAACCTTTCTGGGCAGGCTGGAACTTTAACATTATGTATTTAACTACCTTCTTTTTATTTTTTTTTTAATGCACAAGGAGCTTTCCAACTTCTTGAAGAATTGTTCTGACAGATATTTCTAGTTGAAGTGCCACCTTAGACATCTGACTGCAGATTGGCTCACAGGTTGTATACATATTCTTTATTTTTCATCTGATTTACAGATATTTCAGAGTCTCTATACTTATGGCTTTATTTCTGAAGTATATGGAGTTGAATCTGCCTTAGGATTACTATCCAGATCTGCTATAAAGCCAAAGGATTTACAAGCAAAGGAGATGTCAAGGTGTGATTCACCTCATATTGATGAAGACTTTTACATCTGGTGAGATGACTCATACCCTTAAAATGCCTTTTCAGCTCCATTGACTCTATAGACAACTAGCTCAGAAGCAGGCAACCAAAGCTAGAGAAGTGCATTCCAACCATTACAAGTCATGCTCTGTTTCAGGAGCTCACTGAGTGGACTGTGCAATACTACAGGAATCACAGTCTCACAGTATGTCAGAGGTTGGAGGGGACCTCAAGAGATCATCAGGTCCAGCCCCCCTGCCAGAGCAGCATCACTTAGGGGAGTCTGCACAGGAATGCATCCAGGTGGGGTTGGAAAGTCTCCAGAGAAGGAGACTCCACAACCCCCCTGGGCAGCCTGTTCCAGGGCTCTGTCACCCTCACTGGAAAGAAGTTTCTCCTCATATTGAGGTGAAATCTTCTCTGGTCAAGTTTGAACTCATTGTTCCTTGTCTTATCACTGTGAACCACTGAAAAGAGCCTGGCCCCCTCCCCTTGACACCCACCCCTCAGATATTGATAGACATTGATCAGATCCCCTCTCAGTCTTCTCTTCTCCAGACTAAACAGCTCCAGGGCTCTCAGTCTCTCTTCACAGGGTAGATGTTCAATTCCCCTAAGCATCCTCCTGGCTCTCCCTTGGATTCTCTCCAGCAGGTCTCTGTCTCTCTTGAACTGGGGAGCCCCAAACTGGACACAGGATTGCAGCTGTGGTCTCAGCAGGGCAGAGTAGAGAGGTAGAAGAACTTCCCTAGCCCTGCTGGACACCTTTCCTGGTACATCCCAGGATCCCATTGGCTCTCTTGGCCACAAGAGCACATTGTTGTTCATTGTATAAAGCTTGAGAACATAAGGAAGAAAATTAGTACAGAGAATCAGTCACTTAAATTGACTTCTATGAACAAGGCTCTGTTTTCTTGCATTAACATTGCTCATATCTGTGAGAAAACTCTGGGGAAAAGTGTTATATTTGAATTCAGTTGTGTTTGTGCTTTACATGTTGGGTATTTCCAATTATTATATTAAATGTATCAAATCCCAGTGGAATGACAGGTGGCAAGCATTACATATTTATAAATATTAGGTATTCCCAGAACTATGCTTTCAGTCATTAGAGTCATAGTTTCTCATGGCTGAATGACTCAGTAGGTCAATCAGTCCATGTCCCCAGCCTAGGTATGTATGAAAACATGACAGAACTTTGCCTGTTTATTCTTAAATGCCAGCAACAATAGATCACAGTGTCCCTAGGCAGTCCTTTCCATTGGCTTCAGGAATATTTTTTCCCCCAAGATCTAATTTGTATCCTCTTTGCAATGTAGCCTAGTTCCTGGGCCATTGATGGACATCTCTCCATTGCAGGCAGGGAAAGAGGTTCAGTACTTCTCTACAGCCAGTTATGCTTGCAGTCCTACCCTAGTTCCTTCTACCTTTCTTCACAGGTCCTGTTTTCAGACATCTGCTCATTCTAATTGCTCCTCTCTGACTCCTGTGCAGTCAGTCCACAGTTTTTCTTGAAGTCTTTTGAGTTGAAGCCTTGCCAGTACCAAGCTTACATGAAGTGCATCAGGGCTGCAGATTGCCCTCCAGAAGCACGACTCCATTTGTGCAGCACCACAACAGTGTGGACTTCCATTCAGTTTGGGAACTGTGACAACCTTCCACTCCCTTGTGAGAGAGCAGCTGTTACCCACACTGTGTTTGCACACTTACCTCAACCCAAGTGTCAGACTTCCCACTTGTCCTTGCTGAACAGCCCTTTCCAGGACAAGGTTCAGGTTTCTCAAGATGGTTTTGAATGCTTGTCCTTTCCTCAAACATACTTGCAGTCTCTCAGTATAGACTTTATTTTTATTTACAAGATGTATGCCTTAAATGCAATAATACTTTGTACATCACTCTTTCAAATGTAATTAAAATATTTATTTTTTGGTTGGAAGTTTCTAAGGTTTTGCTGTTACCTTCTCTGGTCAAATTGAACCCCAAGTGTTATTAGAATTGCACTAATGCACATCATAGAAAACTGGACTGCTACTAGGAATTCAGGGATGCTTTAATATTTCCAGTGGGTTTGTTCAAGAAAGATAAAAAAAAAAAAAAAAAGAGTGATGTTGATATAAAAGCTGTGTGTCTTTGTGTAAACAAAAGATCTCTCTTATAAGTATTTTATGAGAGTTTAACTCCAAGGAAAGAGATAGAGCACATCTGGTATATTGCTGGCACTTCATAGTGAAGTGATTATATAGGTACTGCAAAAGTGAATTATTCAGTGAAGGTTTCCACTGGGCAGATAAACATTTCCTTGGAAATATTTTTACCCAGTCTATATTTAATAAACCAGGTATCCTATGTTTATTCCTTAAGCAAAAAACCCAAACCAAACCAAAACAAACCAAAAAAAAAAAACCCAAACCAAACTCTACTTCTTTGAATTCACAGCATTTTGCAATATTCTTAAGCACCAGGAAACCAAAGCAGAGCTCTTTGTATCTTTCTTTCCCCCTGCAACTGTTCTATTGTGTACAGCAGCTTTCCAATTCAAAGCAATAAAAGCATCGATCTTCTCACATCTTGACAGTGGAGTTCCTCTAATTCTGCATTAGCACTAAACACAAACAAAAAAAAATTAGTATAAGCAGCCCCAAGAGAGGCTTCAACTGGATTTCTGCATTTCCCTGGGCTAAATCAGCTCCTGAAAACTTAATTTAAGAAACTGACACAGACACTACAGTTGGAATGGTAAATCTACTCCCTGTCAGTTTCTCAAATAAAGTTTTCAATCACTGATTCACTCTGCAGAGGTAGAGCTCTCTTCTACTTATTCCTCCCAAGCTGCTCCTCTCATTGCTCCCAGTGTTTCATCTTAATCCTGGCAGGAAACTGGAGGGTCTTTGGATACAGAGTTGGAACCTGAAGAGATTTTTCTTAAGTGAAATTTTAGGTAGCCACCATGAAATCCTTGCAGATAAAATCTGCACACCTCACACCTTAAGTGGTGTGGCATGATTTAGGTGGACTGGTACTTGAACTGGTTTCAGTTGCTACAGTTCCCTTTGCAGTACACCACTTAGTTCCCTTCACACTAGCTACAAAAAAAAAAAAAATCTAGTGTGGGGTCATAATGTTATTCCTCAGAGTGTGCTTCTGAAAACCTACTAAAATCCATATACTTACCCAAAGTTATGCACTGCATCTTTTTAAGTGGTTTTGAATTGTTCTTTGGGAGGTTGCAGTTTAGTAAAGTGCTGGACAATGTCATGACTTAGCAGCAGCTCAGGAGAGGAAAGGACCTGCATTGGAAATGTTTGCTGACATTGGCTTGGTTGATACTGTGATTCATTATTTCATGTAGGTGTCAGTCTATTTCTGCTGTTTCCATGAGCTTTGTAATGCCAGAATTGGAGCTTGTAAATAGTTTGGGTTTAATTTGAACAGCAGATATGTGGGAGTGCTAACGTGTTCTAGTTTGTAAGTGTAGCCCTGTGCACCCTAATAAGGCAAGTTTGGAAAAGGGTAACCTTTCCTCCTGAAAATGTTGAGATATATTTTTTGCAGTGTTGTTAACATTCTTGCTCTTCACATTTTGAACGTTAAAAGTGGCTAAAACTGGAATTCCTGAGTAGTCTTGTTATGCAAAATAATCTCATAGATTGGATTGGAAGGGACCTTAAAGATCACAGAATGGCAGAACTGTCAGGGTTGGAAGGGACCTCAAAGATCATCCAGTTTCAACCCCCCTGCCATAGATAAGGACACCTCACACTAGATCATCTAGTTCCAACCCCCCTGGCATGGACAGGGACATTTCTGAGACATGGTGTAGGGAAAAAAAATAAAAAAGAAATTATTGTCGGCTCTAGAAGAGGAGAAGTTGTGTTCCTTGTGAACTAACTCAAATAATTGTGAAATGCAGGAAGCAACCAATACATAAAACATCTCTAATTGACTCTGTGCTCAAGATAAGTTAGATTTCATTATTTCTGTGCTTTGATGAGAATAGTGGATAATCAAATGAGTTTTAATAAAATTAATCTGTGGTCCATGCTGAGTGACATAAAATCATACCCCAAAAAGAGAAAGCAATTTCACCTACTGTTAAATTAATTCCTGCATGTAAAGTGAAGAGAGTTTGATTTATCAAATCTGAGTATAACCTTAGATGTTCTAATAACCATCATCACCTGCCAGGACATAAATGAACCCTTTAGGGACTGAAGTTTGTCAGTCATAAGCCATATTCCTGTGATAAATGTCTTTTTAGTTTTTAAAAATAAATAGAACCTGTCAGAGAGAAACTAGAGGTGGTTTGCAAAGTCTGGGGGGTAAGGATAGCTCAGCTCAGGCAAAGGAGCAATGCCACACACACCCCCCAAAAATTGATGGAGTTGCAGCTCTGCAATCCCTTAAAGTTGCTAAAAGTCACACCTAGGTGTAAAATATGTCAAAGTAATGATCAGAAATGTCCTCATTATAAACATTCAGCAGTGGCAGAGAGAACACTACACACAGGCTTTGTGCACGTTGTGCTGAGTGTACATTGCTTTGGCTTCACTGACCTCACATTTGGTTTACTGGCCTAAATTTGCAAGCTGCATGAATGGTGTGCAGCTGTAGATCTGAGTCTAGCTCTGTGGATGATAACATCTATCAGCCTGGGCAGCAGTAGAGTAAATTATAGTGAAAGAGCCTGAAATAGTGGATGCAGGATATTTGTTGCACATCAGTTCCTGAGCAGGGCAGAAAGGCTTTATAGAGATGGCCACGCTTCCACTGCTGCCTCTGGGCTTCCTTACCAGCAGTCTGTGGCTGGCTTCGTGCTCAACATCTAGGTTCCCTAAGCAGCTTTGCAGATTCCTTTGGGAATACTTAGCACTCTCATTTAACTGGGTCCTTTCTGTTGACTGCAGAGGAATGCAAGCCATTTAAATCTGGCTATTTGATTTCATACTGAGAATGCAAGTGGGTGGTGAGGACTAGCTATGCATTTCAGATGGATGCTGCAGCTCATTGTAACCTCCCCACAGAACTAAACCCTTCTGAAACATTCACTTGGGCTAGATTTGAATCAAACTAAAATGACTCCATGTGGTTTTGGGGAATTTCTCTGCTCTTCCTTGCTTCTTTTTAATTATTCTGAAATCTTAATGTGCATCAAATCACTGCTGGCTAGAAGTGCTTAGAATATAGGGCATCATGGACATCATTTGTTTATCCTTATCCTGATACTTTGTGAAGCACTACTGCATGACAATGATTTCATGTTTCCCACCATCACTTCTGGGATAACAATAATTGTTCAAGTCTACTATATAAAGGTCCAGTGTCAGAAGAATGGAGCCAGACTCTTCTCAGTGGTGTCCAGAGACAGGACAAGGGGCAATGGATAGAAAGTAGAAGAAGGGAGGGTCCACGTGAACATAAGGAAAAAACTTCTTCCCTTTGATGATGGTGGAGAACTGGAGCAGGCTGCCCATAGAGGCTGTAAAGTCTCCATCTGTGGAGGCATTCCAGACCCACCTGGATGTGTTCCTGTGTGCTTTGCTCTAGCAGAGGGCTTGGACTAGGTGATCTTCAGAGGTCTCTTCCAACCCCTGCCATTCTGTGATTCCTGTGATTCTGTGACTCTACTTACTTTTTCCTGCACAGGCTTCAGGGCATAGGTTTTATTCCTAGATTTGACAGCAGAGGACAATTCAAACACCACCACCACAAATTTCTTCACTGTAGACATGAGATCCACTCTGGGGTCATGAATTAGCTGAGCTTTTAAGGTAATGCCTGGAGGTGTTTCAAAGACACAGAGATGTGGTGCTGAGGGACATGGTTTAGCACTAGACTTGGCAGAATTAGAGAATGGTTGGACTTGAGGATCTTAAAGGGCTTTTCCAGCCTAAACAGTCCTATGATTCTGTGATTTCTTTGCATTTTGAAGGATAAAAAATCCTAGGAAAGAGAATCCCAGGAATTATCCCCATGCAGGTGAATCTTGTTTTATGACACCTAGCACCATGCAACAGCAAACACCAAGGGACACTGAACAAAGCACAGCAGCTGGAATTCCTTTCTGCACACACTCTATAACCCTACTGATGTTTAAGTTCTACACCACATACTTCTGCATCCTTTCTTACTAAATGTTGGGCCATACTAAAATTTTGCCTCAGGGCATGATCAAGCAAAGTATTCTGGAGGTTGTTTGGCAACTCAGTAAATCATTTATTCTACAAAAGGGAAGGATTTAAGGATAATTATTTCCTCCTGTTGTTTTACTCAAGGCCTGCACCTGTCTGTCTGCAGACTGCAGAACTGTATTCCCAGCTCACTAGAAGCTCTGTTTAGTCTTTTGGATATTAGCCAAATATAAGATGTCCTTGTGCTTAGAAGGTTTTTATTTAGAATTAAGAGGTTATTTATATTGGTGTCTGCAAATTCTAAGCACTATTGATCTGTGTATTTGCCTGAGTAAACCAAGACAAGAGACATACCTTCTTTACCATTTAAAATGAGAAAATGAAACAGTCCCAAGAGGCTAAATAGCTTAAACTTCTTCAAAAGGATTATGCCTTACTCATAATAAACTAATATTGATGTATTGTGAAAGCAATGAAATCATGGGGGTTTTCAGCTCAAAATTAATAACCAGGGTATGAGAACCATGCAGAACAACCACTTCACATCATACAAAGAGATCCAGAAGCACACTGAATTTCACATAATCACAGAATTGTTTCAGCTGGAAAAGACCTTCAAAATCATAGAGTTCAATGGGTCTCTAACTCTGCCAAGGCTGGGGTTAAACCTGTCCCTCAAACACATCTCTGCCTTTTTGAAACACTTCCAGGGGTGGGGATCCAACCACCTCCCTGGGCAGCCTGTTCCAGTGTTTGAGAACACTTTCAGTGAAGAAGTTTCTTCTAATATCCAACCTAAACCTCTCCTGGTGCAATTTGAGGCCATTTCCTCTCATCCTATCACTTGTTACTAGGGAGAAGAGACCAAGCCCCACCTGGCTCCAACCTCCTTTCAGGGAGTTGTAGAGAGTGAGAAGTTATCTCTCAGCTTCCTTTTCTCTAGAATGAACAACCCCAGTTCCTATCATAAAATTCTTTGCTAGTTTTGTTTCTTGGAACACACTTTTGGTATGGGAAAAGAGACCATGTGCCACCTTCCTGTTTCCACTTTTGGGAGTCCTAAATCAGGGGACTCCTGCCTACCACACGCCCTCATTAACAAAGTTTGGAGTCAAGATGTTTTCCTCAGAGAATGGCACTTTGGGAAAACAAAAACTCCCAAACAAGATGTTACATTTACCTCCATTTCCTTCAACAAATTCTCTCAATTTCAGGATGATATCCCTGATTACTCCCCAGCGAGAACTAAATCAGAATCTAGAGCTGGCTGCTGCCGGGGGATGTGAGTGCCTCTTTCAGGGTGTTTGATCATTGCACAAGCTTAAATCCTTCAGAAAGGCATTTTCCAAGATACTACCAAAAATTGTAGTGCTCAGCACCTAAATATATACAAGAGCTGAATTATAATTCCTGTGTGATAGCACAAGGGCTGCAATTTCTCTGTCCCCATGACAAGTGACATTGGGCTACTGGGGTGGGCTCAATTCTCTTGCTCTGCACACACACACACACAAAAATTCAAAGGATCTTTACCCAGAACATTCTTAGGCCAAAAATATCTGTTTAAATATGAAAAATATCCATGGAATAGCAATAATTATTTTCACTTTGCAAAACAGAAAGTTTCTCCTTTACTTTTATGATTTTTTTTAATTGAGAAACTATAGAGAGAGGATTTTTTTTTTTGGATCAGAGATGTTAATGAAAAATGTCAATGCCACCAAACTGATCAAATTAATGTTCTGGAGTTTAGCAGGTCTCTCTCTTTTTTTTTTTTTCTTTTTTTTTTTTTTTGGGTTTTTTTTTTTTTTGTGTGTTTTTTTTTTTTTGTGGGTTTTTTTTTGTTTGTTTTTTTTTTTTTTTTTTAGTGAGTTGAAACAGAGCTATTAAAATGGTTAGGTTTGTCAATGTACATATTTCCAACACTAGAAAATATGAAGATCTTAATTAAGATAGCAGTGATTGCAGCACTAACGATTTCATGAGAGTATTGCTAAGTATCAAATAATGCAACATGTCAATCCCTGTATGGCAGTACCTATGATTTCTGAGGATTATTTTGTAGCATTCCAGGGGAAATTTAGGTGTTAGGAAAAAATCCTTTCCTAACAGAATGGTCAGGCATTGGAATAGGCTGCCCAGGGAGGTGGTTAGAGTCACCATCCCTGGAGGTGTTAAAAACAATTGAATAGATCATAGAATCACAGAATGATAAAGGTTGGAAGGGACCTCCAGAGATCAAGTCCAAAGCAGGATCACCTAGAGCAGTCTGAAGAGGAATGCATCCAGGTGGGGTTTGAAAGTCTACACAGGAGGATACTCCGCAACCTCTCTGGGCAGCCTCAGTGCTCTGTCACCCTCACTGTAAAGAAGTTTCTCCTCATGTTGAGATGAAAACTTCTGTGTTCCAGTTTGTATCCATTTTATCTTGTCTTATTCCTGTGCACCACCCAAAAGAGCCTGGCCCCCTCCACTTGACACCCACCCCTCAGCTATTGATAGATATTGATCAGATCCCCTCTCAGTCTTCTTTTTTTTCCTGACTAAACAGCCCCAGGGCTCTCAGTCTCTCTTCATAGGGGAGAAGCTCAAGATGTGGCACTTCAAGACATGGTTTAGTGGTCAGGAAGGTGTTGGATAAAAGGTTGGACTTGATGATCTTAAAGATCTTTTCCAATTTTAATGATTCTATTTTTCTATGATTGTGAGACTCTATGGTTTCAGTAATAAACCACTCTAGTTTCATTTTAGAGACAAATCAGGACACCTTAGTCATCTCTTTCATGCTGGTGTCTTTCTAACTAATTCATGGAAATCTTTGAGCTTACATTGGGAATGACTTAAGACACATCTGAAACATTTTTAACAGAATATTGAGATAATTTTTCTTGGTTTTCATGGATGAAGTTCAGAAGTAAATTTGTTGGGTGGCTTCAGACTGGTTAAATCTTATCTGATTGACAGCACATGTGTACATCAAATTCCTTATCCAATTTGTAATTATACTGCTACAAATAGGTTTTATAAGAAGAAATTAAGGAATAGGACTCTAGGTTATAAAAAAAAGGCATGAAAAGGAAAGCATCACACACGTAGGAAAAAGTGAGGAGGCTAAATATCAGTTCAGATGCAATGGGATAAAAAAGATCAGGAACTTTAAATATCCATGATCCCTACACAGGTATTCAATAATTATTTCCTGTGTATCAACTGTGGATTAAAAAGGAGAATAAAAAGAAATAAAAGGGGAGGGGGAAGTAACACAGTTATCAAGTTGTGTTTTGGTTCTTCAGTGAGGACAGGTTTTGCCTTTAGACAGGAAAAGGTCTGCTTGCATGAGAAAGTGGTACTGCCTGATGGGAGCTAGTTTGAGTGGAAAACTGAGATAACAGAAGGAAAAAAAAGAAGAAAATAAGCCTGCAGAGGCCTCTGTGCATCCAAGGCATCCAGAACTACAAATGCTTTCAGACCCTGATCTTTTATCACAGAAACCTTGTGTGAGAGTTCAGTCTCCAAGCAGCCTGTTCCTGCCAGTTGGAGTTTGAAAAATGAAACAAGTAGGTGCATGGTTGTGTTTCACAAAACTAGTACAAAAAGCTTGGCAGGTTTGCACAGATTTCAGCAATTCCTAATTACAGAAATGGAAGAAACTTATTTCCCATGACAGAGCAAGCCACAACTATTGAAGTCAGTACGATTTCATTTCCCTAAGTCTGTGAGATCTCCTGGACTTCCAAAGAGAACCACCCTGAATCATTGCTGCTTCTTTTTTTGCTCTTGGTGCTGTGTTTGGAGTCAGCTTCTCTAGCTGCACCCAATAAAAATGACTGCAGCAGCAATGCACTGTGATTACTCCACAGAGATCATACACTTACAATGTGTACTAGTAGCAATACAAGGCACACAGAGCTATCTTCATTTTGAGCATTGCTGTCCCCCTGCTGCTTCTCAATTCAAAGAAGGTTGTATTAATTCCTGGCAGCTCTTCCAAAGCTTTCTGCTGCCATGTTCTGTCATCAGCTGTCCTCAGCCAGAAAATGTTCTGTACTGTGCAGTTAACCCCAGCAAATGCTGTTATCTACTGCATTAAACATAGGCACGAAAACATCAGAGCTCAACAGTTTTGTACAAACTAAGCTGGAATAAAATTAAAGACTCAATTTGAAGATGTCTCAGCTTCTAATCACTGAGATCTGAGTCTCTGAGACCTCCAAACTCTAGCCTTTGTCTAATTCAAGCAATATCTGTCCTGCTCACTACAAAATATAGAATGACTCACAGAATGCATTGGGTTGGAATCCAATCTTTGTCCAATCCCTTGGCAGTCAGCAGGGACATCTTTAACTAGATCAGGTTGCTCATGGCCCCATCAAGTTTGATCTTGAATGTCTCCAGGATGAGGCCACCACCACTTCTCTGGCCAACTTGTTCCAGTGTTTCTCTACCCTCATGGTAAAGAACTTCTTCCTAATTGCCAACCTAAATCTACCTTGCTCTAGTTTCAAACCATCGCCCTGCATGTATCCTACTAAATAGCTTCCTCTGGGTTCTTTTTTTTTTTTTTTTTTCCCTTGATAAATTGCAAAATCTACTTTAATGCAGCAGTTTTCATTAAGAGCCAGCAGGATTTACAAAAGCAGCAGAGTGATCATCAATAAAGCTCATACAGATGTATTTCTGTGTCCATGAAGGAAGCAGCTGTTTGTTGAATTTAGGGCAATGAAGTCTTCCTTGCCACACAGGCTGAACAACACTGCACTGGCATGCCCAGTGTGTAGCAACAGTTCCTGTTAGGTTTCATAGCTTCAAGGCTTGTCAAACCATTTCTCTGCACATCCTGAACTGTGTTGGAGCCACAGATGTTGGAAAGCAAACAGACAGCAAATACGCTGGGGAGAGTACAACAAATCTTCGGCTTCCAGTGTAGATTTTGTCTATGTCCTCTAAACTGTATTCAAACAGTGAACAAAGCAAATAGCAAATGGAGCTTGTCCCAAAATAGCTCCAAATGTTTCCACTGCAAGAGATGTTAATGACAGAAACATCATCCCTTCCTTGGCTTTCCCACTTCTACAAAGAGATTCAAGTCCTTACCAACTTTCTTACTGAGGAGTAAAAGCTGGGTGACCTTCACTAGTAAGCAATGGGAGATGCTCTGCTAATACAGTGGGATACAGGGACATGGTTTGAAGGTTGTAGGCAATTCAAAGCCCATAACAGTTTACACCTAAGAACCTTTCACTCTGCAGCAGATGACTTTTAAATGCATATGAATATCTAAAGGGTGGAGGTCATGAGGATGGAGCCCAGCAGTGCCCAGTGGAGAGGACAAGGGGCAGTAGATACAAACTAGAAAATTCAAGGTTTCCCTTGAATCTAAGGAGAAACTTCTTTCCTGTGAGGGTGTCAGAGCACTGGAGCAGGCTGTCCAGAGAGGCTGTAGATCCTCATTCTCTGGAGGCTTTCAAAACCCACTTGGACTCATTCCTGTGCAACCTGCTTTGGCAGGAGGGTTGGACTAGATGATCTTCCCCATAATTCTGTGATTTTCTGATTCCATGACCTTGCAGTGAATAGGTTTCTTCTGTATTTGTTCTTATCCCACATATTTTGGCAAGAGGAATTTAGAGGGTCTAACTAACACACTGGCTTGTCAAAATCTGATTTTATTATCATTCTTATTCCAGTCAAGTTTGACCTGAGCCAGGGATGTCTAACCTTACCAGAACCAGATTTCATGTCTACTTTCTGAACTTTATCTTGTCTCATAATTGGTTTAATATCTAATAGCTACACTCCTTGAAAGCCTTCTCAACCACGTTATTCAAAGTTCTGTAAGATTTGAATTTGGAGCTTTAGTAGGATTTATTTGCATCTACTATTACAAAGAATTAAGGAATATAACATTTCTGGAATAGGTATCAGGTCTATTTTATGAGCAGAGGAAGCAACACAGCATTTTGCTGATTACTCAGAGATGGAAATAGAATATAGATCTGTTCAAGATCTGTAATTTTTTACTGGCAAGCACCAAGAGACTATTCCTGAACAAAACAAGCTTATTATTATGTTGGGGACTGAGTGCACACTCAGAAAGTTTGCAGATGGCACCAAGCTGAATGGTGTGGTCAGTATGCCACAGGGGTGGAATATCATGCAGAGGGACCTGGATAAGCTGGAAAAGTTGGCCCAGGTGAACCTCACAAGGTTCAACAAGGTCAAGTGCAAGGTCCTGCACCTGGGTCAGAATAATCCTCATCATCAATACTGTTGGGGGGGTGGATAATGAAGACAGTGAACAGCCCTGTGGAAAAGGACATGGGGGTCCTGGTGGGTGAGAAGCTGGGCATGAGCCAGCAATGGGCACTTGCAGCCCAGAAGGGCAATCACATCCTGGGCTGCATCAAAAGGAGCATGGCCAGCAGATCCAGAGAGGTGATTCAGCCGCTCTGCTCTGCTCTGGAAAAAAAAATAGAGCAGGGTGGATTTAGATTGGACACTAGGAGGAAATTCATTACAGTGAGGGTGGTGGAACACTGGAACAAGTTGCTCAGGGAGGGTTTGGAAGCCCCATCACTGGAGACATTGAAAGTCAGGTTTGCTGGGGCTCTGAGCAGTCTGATCTAGATGAGGATATCCCTGCTCACTGCAGGGGGGTTGACTAGATGACCCTTCCAACCCAGTGCCTTGATTCTGTTATTCTATGATTTAGTCCCTGTCACAGCATTCAATTGAACTGGCAAAAGATAATTTGAGGACAAGGGAATTTTCTAAATATAACAAATTATTTCAGAAAATCATCTGGGGATAAATGAAGGGATGGAAGAAAGCTGGACTTTGTGAAGTTTTATTGGCATCTGTAATCATAAATATTTTAATGTGTGATTATATTTTTTGTGTAACTTGGGAATTTATTGTGCTGTTAACCTGTAAAGCTTTGGATTGCTGATAATTTGTATGCAAACATAACTGTCTCTTGAGCAATGATGTTCTAACCACAGAGCCCAGTTTTGATTTTTATGTTTAGCTCCTTGTGATTCTTTTTAACTTCCTCTGGCAGACGCATAACAAATACTCAGCTCCTGCAAGACAGTTTATCCCTTTCTCTTTCAAGAAATACATTTTTCATCCCTTGCCTGCACTTTGTAAAGTGTTTTCAGTCCATCACAATCCTTCTGGAGGTATTGGGAATGATAAAATAGAGCCAGACAATGAGTCCTATTCATTCATTCAGTGTCTCTGATAAGAAACTAGAGGTTAACATTTCTCCATGGCAACTACAATGGCTGAAAGGCCTTCTGATAATAACATGATGGATTCCAGACAAGTAATTCAGGAATAAATCTATTACTCTAAGCAAAGTTACTCCAAAGATACCCATTCTTCAAGTTGCATCAGCTGAGAAGGCCAGTGGGATGCTGAGGGGCTGTAGCAGCCCTGACTCTGGAAAAAAAATAATAGTATTCATAGAATCACAAGCCCTGTGAGGAGAGGTTGAAGGAGCTGGGGCTGTTTAGCCTGAAGAGGAGGCTCAAGGGAGACCTTATTGCTCTCTACAACTACCTGAAAGGAGGTTGTAGGCAGGTGGGGGTTGGTCTCTTCTCCCAGGCAACCAGCACCAGAACAAGAGGACACAGTCTCAAGCTGTGCCAGGGGAAGTTTAGGCTGGAGGTGAGGAGAAAGTTCTTCACAGAAAGAGTAATTGGCCATGGGATGTGCTGCCCAGGGAGGTGGTGGAGTCACCATCCCTGGAGGTGTTCCAGAAAAGCTTGAATGTGGCACTTGGAGCCATGGTTTAGTTGCCAGGAGGTGTTAGGTATTAGGTGCTAGGTTGGACTTGATGATCTCTGAGGTCTTTTCCAGCCTGGTTGATTGTGTGATTTTGTGATCATAGAATTGTAAGGGTTGGAAGGGACCTCAAGGATCATCCAGTTCCAAACCCCCTGCCATGCCAGGGACACCTCACACTACAGCAGGTTGCTCACAGCCACATCCAATCTAGCCTTAAAACCCTCCAGGGATGAGGCTTTCACCACCTCCCTGGGCAACCTGTTCCAGTGTCTCCCCAGCCTCATGGTGAATGGTATTCTGGCTTGAATGTAAGGGGGGAATCCCATTTCCAAGAAATATCAGATAGACCCTTTCCAGTGTTTGCAGCTTTTAATGGGGAGTGGTCCAGAGAAGGTAGGGGTTTGTTGGGAGTGAACATTTAGAGCTGTAGGCAAGTTTGTTTGTTTGGGAGGGATTTGCATAGCTTATACAAATCTTCACTGTTTCTTTAATCAGTTTCAAATGCTTGAAGGTAGTTGGGTGACTAAATCCATGTGAAGCATCCTACATTTTCTCATGCAGAGTATTATTTGCTGGATGGGGCTGTTGAGAGAGTGTAAGGTAATTATTCAACACCAAACAGAGGTTTCTGGTCCTTACTTCTATCTGAAAGCTGGGGGTGCTTAGGCAAGGAAGTAATTAGAGTATTTTAAATATAGAAAAAAAATCTGCACTTTTAAGCAAGAATTGCAAGGGAAGAAGCCATTCAGCTACACTACAGTGTAAACTGTAATCACAGTTCAGTTGATGTGTCACTCACACCATTATCCCAAACCTCTGGATGGAGGAAGCTCTGCATGAGGTGGTGCAAAACAGGGAAATAACTAGGACTGTAAAAATGTCTCTTTTTGAAGGGAGGGAAATGTGGACACAACATATCTGCTACAGAATGGCATTCTATTCCTTTTGGCACAGTAAACCTAATTAAATTGTTATATTTTGAAATCTTTATGAGAATCTTAATTATTAATGTCAGCAACAGGCTGGGAAAAAAAAATGTGGGTTAGATGTGGGGAGAGTTTGGCTCTGCAAAGACATTACTTAAAAGCAAATTTTTTTCTTGCATGACTGAGCACATGTGCACACAGGCTGGATACTCACACTTTACAATGAGGTTACACTTATAAATTATTTATAAAGGGTTGGTAAACACTGGAGGCTATTACAGAATCCACAAAGTCCATAGTTGTGTTATAACTACATATTACACCCTCAAGTAATGTGCAAGCAAGTATAATTTATGAAAGTCCTACCCCTAGTATTGTTTATGATGTATATTAATCATTTATTAATCCTTTATGAACTATTTATGAGTGCAATCTTAATGGAAGGCACAGCTGATGGCTTACACCACTGCACTGGCTGCATGGCAGTGGAAGGCTGCAGGTCTTTGCCCTTCCTTTTAACAAGCTGAGCAGCTTTAGGCAAGGCCACCTTCATCAACTCTTTCCTTACAGACTCCTAGCAAGTTAGAAAGCTGAGAGAGGCATTACAGAGGGTCTGCATGTTAAAAAAAATGTATAAAATCATAGAATTGTCAGGGTTGGAAGGGACCTCAAGGATCAGCCAGTTCCAAACCCTCCTGCCATGGGCAGGGACACCTCACACTACAGCAGGCTGCTCACAGCCACATCCAGCCTGGCTGCAAAAACCTCCAGGGATGAGGCTTCCACCACCTCTGGGCAACCTGTGCCAGTCTCTCACCAGCCTCATGGGGAAAAACTTCTTCCTAACATCCAATCTGAATCTATGCATTTCTAGTTTTGTTCCATTCCCCCCAGTCCTATCACTCCCTGACACCCTAAAAAGTCCCTCCCCAGCTTTCTTGTAGCCTCCTTCAGACACTGGAAGGCCACAAGAAGGTCTCCTGGGAGCCTTTTCTTCTCCAGACTGAACAGCCCCAACTCTCTCAGTCTGTCTTCATAAGAAAGGTGCTCCAGCCCTCTGATATTCAACCAAAATAAATCAAAACAAAACACAAAAAAAAAAGCTAAAATAATAAAATCCAATGTAAAAAAAAAAAAAGGCAAATAAAAATGAAAAAATAAAATAAAATACTATAAAATGCAAGGAGTATATAAAATTTAAAAATAAAACAAAAATAAAATAAATAAAATAAAATGAAACAAAAATGAAATGAAATAAAATAAAATAAAATAAAATAAAATAAAATAAAATAAAATAAAATAAAATAAAATAAAATAAAATGAAAGCAAATCCTTTTTCTATGTCTTCACCAATATTTCAGTAGGTCTTCTTCACAAAGTCCGTGAGACAAAACTCCTTGCAGATGGCCCAGCATATATGAAGTTGTAGGAGATCCAGTTCCTCTCAAGGCCTCTTGTATAATTTGGAACATCAAACCACCAAAGTATGGGCTATATTTTAGGACCTGAGCAGAGGAAGGTTGCTGTGTAAAAGTGGATGTCCATCAATACTTCTGGTTTCCACAGGAAAATGAGCAATGTAAGAGAAATGACAGCATCACAGAATAGTAGGGGTTGGAAGGGACCTCTGGACACCATCTAGTCCAACCCTGCTGCCAGAGCAGGTTCACCCAGAGCAGGTTGCACAGGACAGTGTCCAGGCAGGTTTTGAATGTCTCTAGAGATGGAGACTCCACAACCTCTCTGGGAAGCCTGTTCCAGTGCTCTGTCACCCTCAAAGCAAAGAAGCTCCTCCTCATATTTAAATAGAAGTTCCTATGTTCAAGCTTGTCCCCATGACCTCTTATCCTGTCACTGGGCAGGCTGGTCACATCCTCCTGACACCCAGCCTTTAAGTATTGATCAGCATTATAATTAAGCGTTATAAGCATGGCTGCTATAGTCTAGGCAACTAGAATGTCTAGCAACAGATCCTGGCTTGCAGGATGATTCTTCTGCTCCAAAGCAATTCTTCCTGCCAAGGTACAGCTCCTTGTGCTTGCTGCAGGCAAGCTCCACTCACTTTCACGTGACAGTGCGCTTCTATCACTGCTCTTGGCTTCTTCACGCGTCCTGTGAAATCCCTTGCTGAGGTGTTTGATACCAGAATCCAATCCCAGCACATTAATCCTTCACTTGTTCTTTTGCAGGAAACAGATCTCATCCTGACCTTTAATATCTCAATGCATCGCTCTTGGTGGATGGAGAATGGGCCAGGATGCACTGTGACCTCAGTAACCCCAGCACCAGACTGGGCACCAGAGGACCATCGTTATATCACTGTCTCGGGGTGTTTGCTGGAGTATCAGTACATAGAAGTGGCTCACAGTTCTCTTCAGATCTTCCTTGCAGTAAGTGTTTACAGAGAGCTTCGTTTCCGTCACCTTTTCTAGATTGCTTCTTGCAGAACATCACGACCAGAGCAGGGGAGCATTATGGCATCGTTCACAATCCCTCACTCCAGGTGTTAGTTTTGGTATGAGACTGTTTGTTGTCTTGCAGCTGTTTCAAGGCAGCTATACCTAAAAAGCTCCAAACTGCATGGTTATTGCTGTGAGAACTGCTGACAGGACACACTGTTTTCCTGACCTCCATGGTGCCCATTGACCATCCCACTAATTATTGGTAGCAGGTTGCATTCAAATTACACTACAGGACTAGGGGGGAATGGAACAAAACTAGAAATGGGTAGATTCAGACTGGATGTTAGGAAGAAATTCTTCCCCATGAGGGTGGTGAGAGACTGGAACAGGTTGCCCAAGGAGGTGGTGGAAGCCTCATCCCTGGAGGTTTTTGCAGCCAGGCTGGATGTGGCTGTGAGCAACCTGCTGTAGTGTGAGGTGTCCCTGGCCATGGCTGGGGGGTTGGAACTGGATGAGCCTTGAGGTCCCTTCCAACCCTAACAATTCTGTGATATAAGTTGTGACATAGTAAAGAGTTACAGCTGTTACTGTGAAGCCGAATGGAACATAAAAGAAAAGCCAAAATAAAGGAGTAAATAGCAAAAATAGATTCCCTGACTCAAAAATGGTTCACAGGACTCAAAACTGATCAATTTGTTTTTAACCATAGTAATCAATATGCAGTGGAGGAGAATGGGAAAGGTTCTTCTCAAAAGAACAAAATATAGTACTTGGATGAAAATTCAACCCAGAAATCTTAAACCTTTTTAGGAGGATAAGAATCCACTGTTACACTGCAGAAAATGTGTAAGGAATGAAAATAGCTTATTCTGGGGGAAATGGGTAGGGTTTTCAACCATATTTACTGTAGCAACCATTTTGGTTTGTGTTGTCTCAGCCCTAGGTGGAAAGATGAGCTAAATACTGAATTAATTCCACTGAAGGACAAGCTGCATTTTGGTGTTTGCTCTAGTGGTACATCTGTGCTCATTATGCCCAGGTGGAGATGTATACAATTGCAAATGAAACTGTTACTACACAGATATGTTTTGGATCACTGCAGCACCTCAGTGTCCTTGTGGTAGAGAACCCAGATTTGAATGTAGTGGTTGAGATGGTGCCTCAACAGTGCCAAGTACAGGGGCATGCTCACCTCACTCCTGCTGGTCACACAATTGCTGATCCAGGCCAGGATGCTGCTAGCCCTTCTTGGCCATCTGGGCACATGCTGGCACATGTTCAGCCAGCTGTCAACCAGCAGCCCCAGGTCTTTCTCTGCTGGGCAGCTTTCCAGACACTCTGCCCCAAGCCTGGAGCATTCACAGGGTTGTGATGCAAGTGCAGGATCTGGACTTAGCACTGAACCTTACATCATGGCCCTTGGCCCATCAATCCAGCCTACCCAGGTCCCTCTCTAGAGCCCTTATGCCTGAAGCCCTCCAAAGGAGATACCCAGGCTTATTCTTTGGACTTTTTTTTTTTTTTGTATGTAATGAACAATGAACACAAAACTCAAGGAAGCTCTAGCTGAAGCTCAGCTCTGTTCCTGCTGCAGCAAGGTTTTCTGTGTGTCTGTGTCTATAAGGAGCTGCGTGTCTAGGTAACATCAGTCTTTGCAACCCAGAGGGGTGATTCAGAGGAAACAGACTGTTGGTAATCCACTAGCTACAGCCAACTACAGCTGGTTTTGCATTTCATTTGTGTCACTGTAAATGAGATTATTATAGGTAAAGAGCTACACACTGTAAGTAAAGGTCAATTTTTCAAACCTGATGCTTGGAACTTTACTGCTTGCACCATTTTCACATTTCCACTGTGAGCACAGGGTTCTTTCTCTAACAGAAATGCTGCCATAATTTCCCTGTTGTATTAAATGTGACAGGACAGTGACAGGACAATGGCTTCAAACTAGGAAAGAGCAGATTTGGATTGGATATCAAGAAGAAGTTCTTCACTATGAGGGTGGTGGAACACTGGAACAGGTTGCCCAGGGAGGTGGTTGAGGTTCCTTCCTTGGAAATATTCAAGGTGAGGCTCCACGAGGTCCTGGGCAGCCTGATCTAGTTGGGGATGTCCCTGCTGAGTGCAGGGAGCTTGGACTGGATGACCTTTGGAGGTTCCTTCCAGCCTGGACCATTCTATGATTCTAAATGTGGTGAGAAAGAGAGGAACTACCTGGCACTGCCCAGTGGCATATACCACCTAGTGAAAAGAACAGATATTGCTTGGTTCTCAGCAAACTAGTTTTCAACAAACCCAAGCCTTAGATCAGATTTATCTCCAGCTAGCAAAAAGAAATGAATCTTTCCTTTCAATTTTCTTTTACAGACTATAAACTGCAAGCTACAAATTTGTGACTTGCTTTCTGTTTGTATTTCTCTGTGTTCACACTAATGTTGATCTGGACTTTTTCACTGACTGCTGGCACTGCAGCATGGTTTTAGGGGTGTTTTCCAGTACCTACTGATAAAAAGTTAGAAGATACTCAGCTTCACTCAGGACCACTTATGTCAGACTTTGAAAACATTATACTGAATGTATTTTGTACAGCTTGCCAGTAAGCTACAGAAGGGAAAGCTTCCCCTAGATGTGATATTTGCTGTGGATTACTCAGTGGAAAGACTATGACAGCTGAGATAAAAGCTATAAAATCCCCATGGTTTATGCTTTCTAAAAAACAAGTCTCAAGGTGGGCTGTGGAGTATTTCAAGGATTGCAGACAGATCCACTGCTGAGGAGGTGTAGAATACTCAGGGTGTCCATGAGACCTTACCTCTCTGGTGGAACATGTCCTAGAAACAAACAGAATTACAGAATCACATAATGCATCAGGTTGGAAGTGACCCTCCAAAGGTCATCCTCTGCAGTCAGCAGGGACATCTCTAACTAGATCAGGTTGCTCAGAGCCACATCAAGTTTGACCTTGAATGCCTCCAGGGATGGGGCCTCCACCACAGCCCTGGGCAACCCGTTCCAGTATTTCACCACTCTCATTGTGCAGAACCTCCTCCTGATGTCCAGCCTAAATCTCCCCTGCTCTGGTTTAAAACCAGCAGCACCAAACTGTGAACCATGTGAATGCTGTTCCAAATTTTGTGCAAGTCAACACCGAGTTTAAGGGTTTAAGAGTGACATTTTGGAGAGTTTTCATTTCTCCTGCTGCTTACATAATCTAGTATTTAAAACAACCTGGAAACATAAATGATCCCAGTGGTCAGGAAAACCCACAGTGTGCAGAGTGGGGGTGTTCATTGCATAATACAGGCCTTAGAGACTGAAGAGAGACAGAGGTGGTGATGCACAGATGTTTTGCCAGCTTCTAAGGACTGGATTTTGCTCAACTGGACAAAATTGCTGGATTTACCCACCCTGAGGAAGTAATAGACCATTCAGTTCGGTGGTCTGGATGCTTTGACAAACTGAATGCTAATGGTTCAGAAAAAAATCATCAAAATTGGTAAATATTGAGAACTAATGTGTGTGGGGAAAGCTCTGATAAAACAAGGATTATCCTCATTTAGGTATTTTGCATTTAGTTGTGCAAAGCTGGGCTGGAGTAACCCCCAATGACAACAGGGGCTGCAAAGCAGCCACAGTCACTCCTTTGTCCCATGACATAGAGCACATAATGCTCCAGACCCTTCACCAGCTTTGGTGTCCTCTGGACACACTCCATCACCTCAGTGCCTTTCTTGGAATGAGAACCTTGAGCACCTAGAGCATCTTGGACACCTGGACCACGAGGTTTTCTCCAAGGAACACAGCTCTGGCTGTCCTTGGTGCCTACATATCATGAAAATGACCTGGTCTGGTGGTGGCATGACTTAGATACCCTTATGCTTCATGCATTAAAGTCTCCTTATGTACATAATGGTTATTGATTCTTGCTGCTTACATCAGAGAAGCTATTTCATTTTCAGGACTCCTGGGTTATCTAGGATATATATATTTAAATTACAGGACTCTGGAGAGAATCATTCCAGGTAAAGAATGAGGTCAGTGGTACTAATGGAGATTTGATTTGCTGCTGGTTTATGAAATTCTGTGTAATGTTTGCAGAGCTGAGGTTAGGAACATGGAATTGTAGAATTGTGTTCATTGTAAGAGACCTCTAAGATCACTTAGTCCATCAACCTAACACTATCATGGCTATTAAACCATGTCCCAGCATGCCAAGATTTTTGAACCTCTCCAGGGATGGTGACTCTACCACTTCCCTGGGCAGCCTGTTCCAGTGCCTGACCACTCCTGCAGTGAAGAATTTTTTCTTAATATCCAACTTAAACCTCCCCTGATGCAACTTGAGGCCATTTCCTCCTGTCCTGTCACTTGTCACTAAGGAAAAGAGACCAACACTCACCTCCACCACTCTCATAGTAAAAAACCTCTTCCTAATGTCCTGTCTTAATCTACCCTGCTCTAGTTTAAAACCATTCCCTTTCATCCTACTACTACAAGCCTTTGTGAGCAGTGTCCCCAGGTTTCTTGTAGGCCCCCTTCAAGTACTGGAAGACTCTATGAGTCCTTCCCTGTGCCTTCTCTTCTCCAGGCTGAACAACCCCAACTCGCCCAACCTGCCTTCATAGGAGAGGCACTCCAGCCCTCTGATCACTTTTGTGGCCCTCCTCTGGACCCTCTCCATTCTTGGGAAAGTTATTTCCTCTCTCTGTGCCTCTTCTCAAGCACTGCAGAGATGAAAGCATGCCTAAATTTTTTCTCACTCAGTTTATATGACACTACCATTTGCATAGACAGAGAGATCTTGGATCTCTCAAACAGCCTGTAAATGTGGATGGCACCCAGTACAGTGAGGCCTTTCTGTGGTACAAGGGAACTCTACTAATGGTAATTGCATTTCATACAGAAATGGAGCTCTGATTCTCTACATCTTCCTTCTGCCTGTGCTTCCCTCTTTGATGATGCACAACCTCCCACAAGGCTCTTCTTGCAAGAGTCGACATTGAAATTGAAATCCATTTGTAGATTAAAACTTTGCAAACCAAGGATCAGCCTTGGAGAGAAGTGTGACAGAATTACATATCTATTTGCCAAAGCAGGATTAAAAAGTATTTATTACGCTTGTCTTTCACTCCTCACTTACACACTCACAGGTCTATTGATTTTAGGGGAACTGAGTTATGGGAATAGGACTAATGTGAAGGCATCACCTTAGCCAGTTTCTGGTTGAGTCATCTAGCCCTTGAAAAGATCACAGGACCATAGGATGTCAGGGCTTGGAAGGGACCCAAGGAGATCATCGAGTCCAACCCCCCTGCCAGAGCAGGACCATACAATCTAGTTCAGGTCACACAGGAACACATCCAGATGGGCCTTGAAAGTCTCCAGAGAAGGAGACTCCACAGCCTCTCTGGGCAGCCTGCTCCAGTGCTCTGTGACCCTTACAGTAAAGAAGTTCTCCCTTGTATTGAGGTGGAACCTCCTATTGCAGGGAGCAAGTGAGCAGAGCCTGTCCCCTCCCTCCTGACCCCCAGCCCTCAGATATTTGTAGACATTGATCAAATCCCCTCTCAGTCTTCTCTTCTCCAGACTAACCAGCCCCAGGTCCCTCTGCCTCTCCTCACCAGGCAGTGCTCCAGTCCCCTAATCATCCTCATAGCCCTCTGCTGGACCCTCCCCAGCAGGTCTCTGTCCCTCCTAAACTGGGGAGCCCAAAACTGAGCACAGTACTCAAGATGAGGTCTCACCAGGGCAGAGTAGAGGGGGAGGAGAACCTCCCTGGATCTGCTGGACACACTCTTCTTAATACACCCCAGGATCCCATTGGCCTTCTTGGCCATGACAGCACACTGCTGTCCCATGGAACTGTCTCATATGATTCCAGTAAGACCAGTAGGGGAAAAAATTGGGGGTTTATGCACTGTATGTACATTATTGATGGTAAAATACACAACAAATAAATAAAACCTGATCTAACCCATTGCACAGAAGTATTGACCATTTCCATTGTGATCCTGCCCACTGACTTTTATGTGCTGTACATTAGTTGCAACTCCCATTTGTTCCTTCCTGTGTTTATACTTCATGCAGTCATCTCTTTGTGCAATCATTACAACTATTATTTCATGCTTTAAGATGTGTAATATGTAATTACCCACCCAGAGCAGTTACTGGAAATGCATGCTGGTTGGAATTCTGCATGCATGCGGAATACCTTCCCAACTCTGATGCTGTCAGGTTGATTTAAAACATCCCAAAGCATCACTGTGTTATTAAGATGCAATAATACACTTATGCAGTAAGGATGCCAGCTTCCAAATCTCTGCTTTGCTGCAGACTTAGAGGATGACCTTTGGCAGAGTGCTTAATTCACACTAATTACTCTCTGTACTGTATAAACAATGGCTCTTAAATATTTCAGGAAGATGTTGCCAGGATAATTCCATTAAACACTGCAAGGTAATCAAATATTGCAGAAAGGTGGTCTGTGTATGTATTTAAGCACTTGGAACAGTAGAATGGCATTAAGGTCCCCTGCTTCTCCCAAGGATTAATAATCATTAGAATTGGGTACTCTTAAAAACCTTCCTGTTAGCATAGCACAAGTGGCATTAAACAGTCTCATGCCCATGGGGAGAGATGAGAGGAGTGAGTAATCACAAAATCCACACCACAGAATAGTGGGGGATGGAAGGAACCTCTGGAAATTGTCTAGCCTGAGCACTCTGCTACAGCAGGGTCACCCAGAGCAGGCTGCACAGGAACCCAGGTGGGTTTGGAATGTCTCTGGGGAAGGAGACTCCACAACCTCTCTGAGCACCTCTCTTATGGAGACAGACTGAGAGAGTTGGGGCTATTCAGTCTGGAGAAGAGAAGGCTCCAAGGAGACCTTCTGGTGGCCTTGCAGTATCTTAAGAGGCTACAAGAAAGCTGGGGAGGGACTTTTTAGGGTGTCAGAGAGTGATAGGACTTGGGAAAATGGAAAAAAATAGAAATGCATAGATTCAGATTGGATGTTAGGAAGAAGTTTTTCCCCATGAGGGTGGTGAAACACTGGCACAGGTTGCCCAGGGGGGTGGTGGAAGCCTCATCCCTGGAGGTTTTTGCAGCCAGGCTGGATGTGGCTGTGAACAACCTGCTGTAGTGTGAGGTGTCCCTGCCCATGGCAGGGGGGTTGGAACCCTTGGATGATCCTTGAGGTCGTTTTCCAACCCTAACAATTGCATGCTTCTATGATTCTGATCATTTGTTCCCATGGGATTTTTCTTTTTTACTGGACTGTCTATTTGTGCTTTAGACCCACGTGTTCAAATCTCTTTCTAACAGCATGTCACTTAAAAGTCCCCAGCAGTGCTGAGGACACCATGATTGCAAAGCATAGCAGCAGTTTCAGTCCAAAAGAACTAACTTTCAAAGTGTAACACAAGGCAGTCAATCCACAAAGACAGAAAAGAGGGGAAAGACAGGAAAACAGAGAGGGAATGCTAGTTTGCAGTTTCAGTGCACCTCCTGTTTGATCACTGACAGCTTTTTTGTAGCTTGCTAGCAAAGCCCTACGAAGGAATGTGAAGCACAGTAATGAGCAAACTTTGCATTGCCTTCCCCTAAAATGCAGCAAAAGAGGAAAGTGTGTGAATGTTTGAGATTTATCCCTGACATAAAGCTGGGGGCTCATCAGTGGTGTACTCTCATGGTGACAGGAGGGGACAAGTCAGGTGGGACAAGCTTTGCAGGTGAGTGGATGTGGAGGAGGAGATGAGTAGTTGAAGTTCACTGGAAGAAACCAGGGAGAAAAAATGGAGGGATAAAGCAAGCTGTGGAAAATGATCTCTGCAGTAGCCTTCCAGATGGGCTCAGTCTAGACTGAAGCATTAGTCAGGAGCAAGGACAGGATGTGGAACACAGAGAGGCAGAGATGCTCCTCTGAAGCTGAGACTCACTGAGTGAGAGATGAAGAGGGAATCAGCAGGGCAGCAGAGGTTAAAGGAACAGAAAGCTTATCAAACTGCTGCTGTTAGAGCAGGAAAGGGAAACAAGCCTTCTGCAAGGGAAAAGAAAAGTAAATTCACTCTCTTTTATCCATTTGCCTTTTAATTGTTGGGGGTTGTTTTTTGTTTTGGTTGTGGTTGGGTTTTGTTGTTGTTGTTGTTGTTTGGGAAGACACTGAGGAGACCCAAGCAGAGAAAGAGACTTGCAGCTCCTCCAGAGACATGAGCAAAAGAGAGAGCAGGACTAAAAGAAGTGAGCAGTGGGTGTAAAGTGGGTGGATGTAGCAGCAGGAGAAGCTGCAGGACAGGAGGAGAGACAGAAGAGCCAAGGCAGGGGATAGGAGGGAGAGAGTCATAGGAATCCATGGAAAATAAAAGCTGCCTAACTAATTACATCATTAGAAATGAAGCAAACAGTAAAAGGGTTTCTGTGGGTCTCAAGCTATGCATGAGTGAAAATACATTCAAAAATAAGTCAAGCCCTGGTTTGTACAGGTTGAAATGCTAAAAGTAAACTGGCAGGTCCTTTTGTGAGAGCTACAAAGATTCAGGCCAAGGAGCAATCTAAGAACTTGTACTCTATCAAAGGTCTTCACTGAGTTCAGATGGATAATACTTATCTTTTAGAAAGTGTCCCAGCTGATGCAGGCTGTGGGTTCTGCTATAATAAACCAGCATATCCCATTCCTCTGCTGAAAATACATACAATGTGATATACTGAAAAGGAAAAGAAGATACAGATCACATCTGCTTGCTGCTAATAAAAGAACCACAGCTCTTGCAAAATGTCTGACCCTCAAATGCAGCAGTAAGCTAACACTGCATCTTTAATTTTCCCGTCTTCAACTCCTTTGTGCTGACCAAAACTGGCATCTAGTGCATCTATTTGCAACAAGAAGCCAGATGTCACTTTCCTTTCTACCACAACAAAGGTCTTCAGTTGTACAGGAAGCACATTTCACACATAAAAGCTCTCACTCAGATCTACCCTTGCCAATTTTGTTTCCCCATCTCCCTTTTGACAGCAGCCTCCACCTTTTGCTCACAGCCTCATGCACATCCCTGGTGCTTCAGCTGCCTCTGCCTGTGCTTGTGGAATGGTGAGAATATTTAGGGGTGAGGAAGGAGACAAGAGCTTCTGTAATCAAATTTGGGATCTTTGAAGCTAATGGGGGGGAAAATAATATTATTTAACTGAGGGAGAGTTCTTTTTTAGGGCAGCAACAGTCTTCCTAGAATCATGGAATGGCTTGAGATGGAAAGGACCTTAAAGATCATCTAGTTCCAATGCCCCTGCCATGAGCAGGGACATCTTTCACTAGAGCAGGTAGCTCAAAACCTCATCCAGCCTGGTCTTAAACACTTCCAGGGATGAAGCATCCACAAGTTCCCTGGGCAACCTGTCCCAGTGTCTCACCACCCTCATAGTAAAGAACTTCCTCCTAATGGGTAATCTGGATCTACCCTTCTCTAGTTTAAAACCATTGCCCCTTGTTCTATCACAAAATTCCCTTATAAAAGATTCCTCCCCAGCTTTCCTGTAGGCCCTTTCAGGTACTGGAGGGCTGCTCTAAGGTCTCCCTGGAGCCTTCTCTTCTCCAGGCTGAACAGCCTGAAATCCCTCAGCTTGTCTTCTTTGCAGAGGTGCTGCAGCCCTCTGATCATCTTTGAGGTCTCCTCTGGACGCTCTCCAGCAGGTCCATGTCCTTCTTGTGCAGGGAGCAGTATTCCAGGTGGGATCTCACCAGACCAGAGTAGAGAGGCAGAATCACCTCCTCTGACCTGCTGGCAGTGCACCCTTTGACACAGCTCAGGACATGGTTGGCAATGATTGCAAGAACATTGATCCTTAATGCTATATATTGGCACTTTGGGAAAACTGGGTTTTTTTCACTGCAGGACTGGGCAAAATCAGCACAATGGGAAGAGATATGAATCATTGTAAAGTGCTAATCGAGTAACACTGTCGTGCCATGTTAGCAGAGGAGCAACAATCAGGTTCAGGCATCTTTGACCTCACCTCAGGGCAGAGTGGATTGCTTTTTCTCTGACAATACTGTTAGACCATATGTCAGTGGTGTTTTGAAGGATTAGTGTAAGAAGAGACTTCTTTCTGCCTCCACATGTTACCCATTGTTGAATCTCTCCAATTTTACCTTCATTTCTTCACTGCTCCTTGCAGAACACCCAGTTGTGCACATCAAAGCATAAACACTTTTTAAAGAGCAGGCAGCTTTGTCTGTAGGGTTGTACTCATTCATTTCCCTAAACGCTTCCCTTCTTAATGAACTTGGCTCATATAAACCTAAGTTATGTGTTAATTGCCTGAAAACAAGTTTGCTCCAACTCAGTGGAGAGCAGCCAGCTAAAAGCAGAGTTACCTGACCAGTGCACACAGGATTGTCTCTGAGAGGTTTATTTCCCTGATGGAATGCAGGGCAAAAAGCAGTAGAAGCAGCTGAGCCTGGAAGAAGCCTCATACATCCTCATGCACTCACAAAGGCAAACAGTGAATGTGATTTTTTTTTTTTTTTATCTTGAGGGGAAGATTGGAATTGGGATAACCAAGAGATGACCATTAGACTCATTACTTTAAGGCCTGAGGGGAGGTTCCTGAGAATTTGTTTTGACCATCTCATATGTATTCCTTCACTCAGGGGACTCTGCTTCTGGCTGACCCTGCAGGGTAGGTAGTTATATGATACTGCAATGAGATTATGGTTCCCCAGGTTCAGTGCCTCATGGCTGTCCTGGGGCTATGTGACACTGGTGGTGCTGTGCTGACTGGTGGTGCTGGCTTACTCACTTGCTTCTTCCCACAGCTGGGATTTAAATTATTCCACAGTTCTGCTACTAGCAGAGTTCTGTTACCTTTTCTGACACTGTCATTGAGCAAGAGCTGCATGCAAACACTTTCCAGCTCTACACAGGTTTAGGATTAGATTGTTGGGGTTTTTTTACCTTGTTTTGTTGAACGTCTACAGCTTTTGTTTGTTTGTTTAGAAGAGATTCTGGACAAAGAGCCTAATCTGTTCCATTTTAGAATGGATTCCACTTAGAATCATAGAATTGTTTGGGTTGGACAAAACCTTTAAGATCTGAGTCCAACAGTCAACCCAACACCACCATAGCCTTTAGACCATGTCATGAAGTGCTATTATCCACACATTTTTTTTAACACCTCCAGGGACAGTGACTCTACCACCTCCCTGGGCAGCCTGTTCCAATGCTTGAGAGCTCATTCAGGGAAGAAATTTTTCCAATCTGAACCTCCTCCAGCACAATTTGAGGAAATTTCCTCTTGTTCTTTCCTCTTGTTACTAGGTAGAAGAGACCATCATCCACCTGCCTCAAATATCCATTCAGGTAGTGGTAGAGAGTGAAAAGGTCTCCCCTCAGCTAATGTTTTGCATCATGCTGTGGCCCTACAGCTTGAAGTTCAGGATAGGAATATGAACTGTAACCTAGTAAATGAAGGGAAATTATTTGAAGGGAAAATCCTACATTTTTAGTGTTTATGTAGCATGCAAAACAAGGTGTGAAATAGAGAAAGACCTTCTGTAGAGATATTCTTCTTAGTCCTCTGACTTCTGCAGTGCTGCAGTTCAAAGGAGTGTGAGCTTTTATTGTAAATTTGCTGAAGCTTCCACCTGAAGCCCAGGTTTTCGATGACAGGCAATATTCATTAGTGAAAATCATCATTGTTCCATCCAGCTGAAGAAAATTGCTCTCTCTTGAAATCAGAGGTAATCTGCTCTTTGAATGTATTCTCAGTAGACATCAGCCAATTCTCACCACTATTTAATAGATGCTATCTTCAGCACTGGTTGGACAGGAAGAATGGACACTCAGGCATCACTGATGTGTTTGGGGGGACTTTCAAGATGTGTTCCTTAGCAGCACCTAAGCATTCACCTAAACTGCAGCACTATTGAGACATCAGTTTTCCAGCACCAGACTGTTTGAAACTGATTGTCATGAAGTGATTCCTGTTTTCAAAACCCATAGAGCAGACTTTTTTCCCCAGCAGGCAGTATTCTTTTAACTCTATCCTCGAGCTCTGCCAACTTAACTCTTTCCTTCACTGTGCTCAGAAGAGAATGGAAGCAATTTCTTAGTGTGTACAAATGAATAATGAAATGTTGGGACTTTTCCTCTGCTGCATTTTCTTTTTGGGTGTCTGGGTTTTTTTTCCTGTGAATAAATCGTTCCTGTGTGCATAGACACAACCTGAGGAAAAAAAAAAACATCTGCACCACCACAGGAGTGTTTGTCTGCTGGTAAGGATTGTTGCCATAGATGGGAATTCAACATCGACATGACAGAATTTATTTTTCCTTATATGTAGATGCTGATCAAGTAGTGACATCTGGAATCTACCCTAGAGGTTCAAGCCAATAAAATATTAATAGCTGCCATTTCCAGCAAGAAGGGTGGAAACAGCACAGCAGAGGAATCTCTGATATTTTTGCACCTATTGTTCTTCCTAACTCCTTAACCATTTCCCCTTCCACATACTCTGCTCCTAAAGAGGAGGATTCTCCCTAAAGGGAAAATAAATCTGGGGCTGAGACACAATTCCCTGTCTCTGATTTAGGTAAACTGCTGTTCTCTGTGTGCTTTGTTGGGAAGTGGCTATGGACAAGGGACCCTCTCTGGTCCTTCTCTCTCCCACAGAAGCTGGAAGGAGTACAAACTGACCACAGACAGGTGATTCACACTGCAAACCAGCCACAGAAATCAAGGCAGTGGCAGTGAGTCTCATCTGCAGCATTCCCCATTTTACCCAGGCTTGCTTTTGTTGTTGGATTCGATGTGTTCAGTTGTGATGAGCAGGGAGAGTAGGTGGAAGAGAAGAACTGTTGAGTCTTGCTTCAGACAACCCCATTCTTCCCATTCCTCTCATTCAGTGAATAAGTATTAATAGTCACTTATGCATAAGAAGAAATAATGAGGTTTAATGAATCTCCAAAGATCAGCTGCTTCATAAAAGCAAATGCCACACTTTTATCAGTTAAAGGCCTCCAAGTCCAATATCAGCAGCAGGGGGAATTTTTATTTTAAAGCAAATTGCACCCAGTTTCGGTAAATTATCATAGAATGATTACTCGACTTTTATCCAGTCAATGTTATGCCTCCCCAGTGAATTGGTTTATTGTCAGCATGTCTGTTCAAAACATGTCTTCCCTAGAAAGCACTCCTTCATTCAGCTTCTGCTGCTGGAAGCAGGCAACAGCTTGAAGCTAGCAGCTGCTCTTGCACAAAGCAGGTAGAGATGCAGCAAGGCTGCTGAATCCATAACAATAAGCACATCATGACATAATTACAGTAAATCTCCAGAGTGGTCTGTACACACAAAGTGCCATATGTTTTGTGTAGAGGAAGTGTGCATTAGTAAAACCAGAGTACAACATAAGCATTTTCCATAGCACTCCTGTTAGCATGAAATTGATTTTTTATCTTGCAAATTCGCATTGACAGAAGCGAGGGTGGTGTGAATGGCCAGCTAGTTAGACCTGGGGGGTATAGTTAACACCCTGAAGAGCAAGAGCCAGGTGATAGAAAGGTTTGGGGGGCTTTTCCAGTTGTAGCTGTGCATAATCTAATAGCTGGTGCCTCCATTTAACCTTCCTTTGATACAGCCTTCCTTCCCCACCACCTGTAATAGCTGTTCTGTTTTCTAAAGGTCTCCATTTGACTTTGAACAGGTTAATAGGATTTACTGCTTCTGCAGCCTGCCTAAACAAAACAGATTGTCAATATGGACAATACTTTGTGGTCTGTCAGGGAATAATAGACTGCTTTCTCCATCCCTGCTTTTAGGAAGTGATTTAGTTGCCTAAAGATTTAGATCCAAGTGGGAGAAGGGGGGGGAAGGTATTTTTTTTCTGTGTGGCTCTAGCATGTGCTGGCACTGCTAAAGAGCTGCTTGGCATTTGCTGTATCAGCTGGTGATGGTCATCTCCTTTTCAAATGGCAGCTTCATGATTCTCCCTTAGAGATGTCTGTAGGAATATCACTGTGGCTAGATCCCAGCCCTACAAAATACATAACCCAGATACTTTTCAAAGACTGCAGTGGACCCTTGCAAACATTTCCTGCTATGAACTGCATGAGTCGATCTCTTCCTCAAAAGCACTAATCTCCTAAATATTTTTCTTTTCTCTGTGTGAACCTGCATTTTAGGTTTCAGTGGCTTTATGTGTTGCAAAGATGTTTCTAAAGTCCCTGTGTGTCCTAAGAAAAGGACTTTTCCCTTGGCTGTTAAGCTCTCTCTTGCCATGACTATTGCTTCCTGCTGCAACAATCAGAATATAACGATGCAGCAAATTTTACAGGGATGTAAACTGCATGAACTAAACAGACTTGCCATTTTCTGAAGTATCAGGTCCCTTCCAAATGCTGTCTGTGCATTTACACCTCTATGAGTTGTGAAGCTCTGTAAAAGAGCTTAGTGTTGTTAAAAATGATGATACTGGTTACATGCAAAACATCTGTAAGCAAAATGTGCTGCGTGTCCAGTCTCTTCTGGAGCTTGGAAATGCTGATGGTGGTTCACTGTGATTATAAGAGCCTAAAAATTACCAGAAGTATTAGTCATTTAATCCTATGACTTTTAAATGTCAGGGGTGAACAAAATCCCACCACAGTGCATGGTATTCTCTACCCTGAAATGCTCCTTTTGTGTGGCTGTTCAGTTTCCTTAAACGTGCTGATTCACTTTAATTAAAACAATCTAGAAGAGCACTAGAAGATCTAGTTGGGGGTGTCCCTGCTTACTGCAGGGGGTTGGACTTCAGTGACCTCTAGAGGTCCCTTCCAACCCAATGCATTCTATGATTCTAACATAAGCAAGAGAAAGGAATGTGCTTTTTGTTTTCTCATTGTGTCCTTGTCCTGAACCTTAAAAAAAAAACAAACACCAACAAAGTTGTTTGCAAAGTCACACAAAGATATTTCCCTTTTGCACACTTACTGGGAATAACCTCAGATGGTGGGAGATGTATAATCCCAATTTGGATACTAATAAGAGTTGATGTCCTTCCAGATTAACAAAATCAGCCCCATCTATTTCCAGACAAGGGACAGCCACAGATGACAGTTGTCACCAGCAGACTGAGCTAGTGTCCAGCACTTGAGCAGTGTTTAAGCAGGGGAGTTTGATCTCAGAGCACCTCTGAACTCTGGACTGAACTTTGCAAAGACATCTCCTTCAGCACGGGTACACTTAAGAGCAACAGGCTCTGTCTCATCCACTGCTCCTTGGAGAGCTCGACTCAGCACTGGAAGCTTCAAACATGTCTCAGGGGAAGTTTTGAAGAGGATATGAGAAGCCACTAGACCATTAACCACCTGAAAGTCATTCAGTGGCATTTTTTAGGTCACTTATGCAGGTGCATAGACCAGTCAGAAGCCTTATAATTCTTCCTCTGACTTCAGGTGTTTCAACATTTGCTCTATTTATAAGGCCATGTGGTGAGAGGACAGGCAATGGTTTGAAACTAGAGCAGAGTAGGTTTAGATTGGCCATCAGGAAGAAGTTCATTACTAGGAGGGTGGTGAGACACTGGAACAGGTTTTCCATAGAAATCATGGATCCCCTCATTCCTGGAAGCTGGATGAGGCTTTGAGCAGCCTGGTCTAGTGAGAGATGTCCCTGCCTATGGCAGGGGAGTTGGAACTGGATGATCCTTGAGGTCCCTTCCGACTCAGGGTGTTCTATGGTTCAATGAAACAAAACTTCGTTGAAATTAGAAAATGGGACTGTTTCAAAAGGCTGTTAAAGATTTTTCTACCCCAAACAGTCTGCCAGCTGGAACAGTACAAGCAGAGTTTGGAGCCTCTGCAAATAGAGTAGTATCTGGAAGGATGTACTTGCTGTATCAAAGCCTTCAGCATGTAATGCACACCAGCTTACTGCTTTGTGCCTTCTAAGTATTGTGTCAAAAGCTATAAGCTGCTGTAAGACTACAGAATCTTAACCCCTGGTTTGTGCACACAAATAGAGAGGCCAATTTATCATCATCTCTGAAAAGCTAATTCTCTATTTTTAAACTTTTAAATATATTAGGGAGGTGTACAAGAGCTATCATTGTTTTCCACTCTCTGTTATTACCTGCAAAAATCCATCCTTCAGACCATTTTCAAAATGGGTTTTAAGAGTCTCAGTGATTACATATGAAGAATTTTTTTTCACAGTATTGCTAGAATCCAATGTTTTTCTGTACACAACAGTTACAGACTCAAATGGTGAAATGCATCTTTAGGTTTTTTTCAAAGAATGTCTGAGAGACAGACTCAAGTTTCACATGGAAAAGACCTATTAGGTGGAAATGGTAAAAGTCTGAATTGTGAAATCATTTCACACTCCTCTCTCTTGAACTTGCCTACTGAAATTTGGAAACACTACCTTAGTTCATTTAGCATTTTCCTATTCTAAGTTAAAAGCTACTACTGGTGGTGTCTGTTGCACTTGTTATTGCCTGACTGTTGATGCTGTTGTTGTAATTTGATTTTGTCATGTAGAATTATTGTCTCTTGATCTCATCACTTAGAATCTATCAATCAAAGATCGTTCAGGCTGAAATGAGAAACTTAGCCTCATATATTGCCAGATTGTTATCATAGAACTACCATCATATGCTGTAAGTTTATGTTAGCTTACCAAAGCTACTCTAGTGTTCCAGATACATGACATAACCTCTATTCAACATTCACAGAGTCCCAGCATGGAGGGGGTGGGAAGGGATCTTTGGAGGTCATCTAGTCCAGCCCCTCATGACTGAGCTTTACACGAGTTACCAGAATACAGGACATTTGTTCTGTCCCTTATTCTAGTATCAAGTGATAAAATGAGAAGAAGTGACCTCAGACTGCACAAGGGAAGGTTTAAATTGGATATTAGGAAATATTTCTGTACTGAAAAAGTGATTAGGCATTGGAATAGGCTGTGTAGGGAGTTGGTGGAGTCCCCAGCCCTGGAGGTGTTCAAAAAACACGTGGGAATGGCACTTTGGGACATAGTTTAGTGGCCATGGTGGTGTTAGGTCGGTGGTTGGACTTGATCCTAGAGCTCTTTTCCAACTGAAACAATTCTATGATTCTATGAAACTGCAACCTGTTCACATAAACTTGAGCACCCCTTAGCCAGCCTGCACACACAAAGGCACTTTGGCTGTACTTCCTGCCATATGGGGCCTTTGTTTGCTCTCCTTCTTGACAGATGACCACACTAAAGCCACAGAGACAGACAGACTGCCCTGGAAGAGCAGACAGCCATTTGGAACGTGCACGGGGCTGCATTTTTTTCCACACCATCTCCATAAGACTACACCTGCGACTGAAGCAGGTGATTGGAAGTGGAGTGGATGCATACAGACAGATGGATTAAGACAGCAGTAATTGTGCTTGCACTTGATTACAGTATTAACAGGCTCCAGGTGATTCCTATTTTTCACAGCGTCACTCATCTCGACAAATCCCAGCAGGCTTGGAAGAGGAGCAGGGGCGCATCCTGCTTTTTTGCATGACCCTGTTGCCAGTGTGAGCACTTAGGAGAGTTCCTCTGCCGAAAAGCAATTAGCTTCTGCAGTCTAGGGTGCCATTTAGAATATCCAGGCTCATGTGTTTCATCATAAAATTGACCTTTTTAATTTTTTATGCCTGAGATTTGCCACTAAAAAGAGTAAGCACTGGAAAAAAAAAAAAAAAAACAGCCCTAGAGAAAATACTGAAGGCATACGGAGAATTTATTAAAGGATGAGTGGTCCTGAAGTGCTGCAGATAGCAAATCCATCTGAACATAATAAATATGAAGCATGCAGTATTGTCTGCTTAATTTTTAAGTAATTGGTGTCCTTAGGTAGTGTAATGATACTGATTACAGGAGAAGCAGAGGACCAGCAATGTCTGCTGCCTTGCCACACTCACACTTTTCCTCTACTAATTCCATTTCCATACCAATGCTGTCTGCTGGTCAATACCTTTGAAGGGCTGTGTATTAATTATCCTGTTCTCTCAGAGTTTGGTTTGCCTTTTTTTTTTTCCCTTTGATAACATTGCCTAGCTTGGGAATATACTTTTTTTGTCAAAGTTTTGCATGGTTTTGATGTAATGGAGACTTCCAAAAGATGTTAAGATTCAGGAGAGGCATTCTGCCCAGACAACTTGAGTAAAAAAAGCTGCCCGCACTAGTAACGTCTTCCATCTCTGGCTACTATCAAGTTTCCATGGAGATATTAGAGAATTTCAATAGTACAAGAGTCCTCAAGATTTGGAGTACAAATAGATGCTTTAGGTATTAGGAGTTTCCAACAGAAACTGACATAGTTTTAGACCTCTCAGTACTTTTGCTCTAAAATTCAATAGCAAGTTTCGTTTGCATCTCTGCTCCACGGACAGAAAGTGGGCAGACTCTGCTTGGAAGTGGTTTGAGGTCAGCTAAGGTTCTTGCTGCTGACATCTATTCCTTCTTCTTGATCTGGTATTCAATATCCCTACAAAACAGCAGGGTGTGATGGTTACACAGGGTAGAGACACAGTGCAAAGAAGAGGAGATTTAGAAGGAAGCAAGAATATCCCCATATGCAACATCCATAGATATGTGTGTGTGTGTTTGTATATAATGATTTCATAAAGTCTAACTTGGTTGACTGCCTCACAGTCACAGTGTTTCTTAGGAATTAATGAAGCAGAGCTCACTGCAGTCTATACAGAACAGACCTTCAGCTGGTGTAGAACTTAAATATATCACGTAAAGAAATTGTCACTCATTTGGCTGCATCCAGCTTCAGAGCCAGCCTGTGCTGTCTGGATACTAAGTTGTAGGCATTCAGCAAAGCCATTGTTATATGCACATTACACAGGGCATTAGAATAACTCAGTGGTCAGTCAGCATCAAAACCCTCTTGCTGACACTGCCAATAAAAAATGTTTCAGAAGAAGCCATGTTCAGTTCCCATCATGAGTTAACTAGGTAATGCTGTACTCTGGTCTGAATGATGACACATGAGAAACAGCTTTTGCTTGGGGATGAACCATCCATCAAGAAAGCAGCAAACTGCTTAACTTTCAAGGGAAAAAAAAAAACAACAACAACAAGCAAACAAAAATCCCAAAGCAAAACAAAACTACCAAAGCCAAAGGCCATCTATCCTGTGCCATTTCATCTCTTAGAAGTCCCCTCCTCATTTCTGGAACTTTTCCACATAGCACATTAGGTCACTCTTCTTTCTTCCTCTGCTCACTGTGGATGCTGTAGCTTATTAAACAGGACAGCCTCTTTTTTCTTCTTACCATTTTCCAAGATCCCAGGTTTGCACTTCTAAAACTGTTTTGTAACTATTTCTTTAGCCTTTCTCTTGTCTTCCTTGCTCTTTGGCAGGTCAAATGCTGCTGTTCTTACACCCTCTCTTTTGATGTTTGCTGAATCACCCTGAAGCTTTCTGCTTTGCCTGGCAACTTTTTAAACCTTTGAATTTGTAGAAATGACTCTATGGTTCCTTTTATGATCACTCCAACCTCCCTGTCATGGGCAGGGACACCTCTCAACTAGACTTGGCTGCTCAGGGCCTCTTCCAACCTGGCCTTGAACACCCCCAGGGAGGAGGCAGCCACAACCTACTGAGCAACCTGTTCCAGAATCTCAGCCCCTCATACTGAAGAACTTCTTCCTAAGATCCAGTCTAAACCTCCTCTCCCTTAGCTTAAAACCTTAACCTTTATTCCTAGTCATCCCAGTTATGCTTTGTTTTCTAACAACTCCTTCCCATTAGCAACTTTTCTCTTATCCAAAATCCTCTTTTATTGAGTCATAGAATTGTTTCAGTTGGAAAATACCTCTAAGATTATTGAATCCAATCACTGACCAAACACCACCATGGCCATTAAGCCATGTCTCAAAGTGAAACTCTCTTGGAACTCTCTTTGTTCTCATGGCAAATCCTTCTCCTCAGCTTTTGCTCTGTGTTGTCTTCACTGTGTCTGTTTGTCTTGTGTTATTTAGACACCAAGTCCTTAGGGGCACAGGCTGTCACTTTATCTATGCTCATAATCCTCAGTGTAAAACTATTCCCCTCCATAAAGCCATAGCGAGGGCACAATTGTTTGACTGATAAATCAATTGGAAGGAATTCTTCCAATGATTAATGAGGCTGTCATATCAACTAGGACACCTGCTCGTTGGTTTTTGAGGTACTGACAAATAGAACAGTTGTTAATTACACCAGCCATAGCCTGCTTAGTGCTCAGGCAAAGTTTTACTGTCCCTGAAAGTTACCTTGCCCTCAGTTCCTCCCCTTCACAATACCTGCTGGAACTGGAAATTTTGTGCTCTGGGTTTTGCTTGCTAATAAGCTCTTTAAGCTTAAGCTCTCACAAAATGCCCTGTGAAGAGCAGGAGCACAGGCAAAGATGGAAGACTGAAGCAGCCAACAGAAGAAAGCATTGTACTTAGAAAACTAATTTTCCTCTAAGTATGGTAGATAGCAGCTCCCTGAAGCAGAGTCCTTGCATTCAGAAAACCAATTTCTGGCAGATTACAGAGGTTATTCCCCTTTGGTTTTCCAGCATCAGACAGGAGATGGGAATGGAGAACCCTCTCTCAGGGGGCTGGCAGCTTCACAAAAAAAAACAGATGGGACCTGACAGGCTATTTCCAGGAGATGGAGTCTCTGAAGCAGGAAGCAAGGATGCCTGAACGAGTATGGGGAAAGCTCCTGCTCTTAAACTGGGTGAATCAAGGACTCATTTGACAGGAGGCAGCATCCCTTCACAGGCTACCAACTGTCATGTTTGTTAGGTGACACTCTTATCACTCAAAGGTTGTACTAGGGATTGTGAAATATTTGGCTAGTGGAATGTCTGACCTGTGCACCACAAGCTGTCTCTACTTGGTTTTGACAAGAACCATTTGTTTGGCTTTGTCAGTTGGTGCCTCTCCCTTAATCTCCATCTTCCATCACGTAAAAAACCCACCTCAGAGCACATCACTTCTCCTCTCCTCATGCCATCATTTAAACCTCACCCAGCAGGGACTCAAGGCATCCCACTTTTCCTTGTTTCTTACCCATCCTTTAAGATTTAAAAAGAAAATTATTTTCTGAAAATGCTCCAAATATAAACAGTGAGAGGTCTGCTCCTGCCAACCTTTGAAACTCTAATCTCTCATCTTGAAAATGTAATTGAGTGTTTGCAGGAGCTGCACACCACATCTGGCAGAGCAGGGGCATCCCCAAGGAGCTGGCTCTGTGCTTCACAGGAATGCAGGCAGGTACTCTTCTTCTCCAGCTGCAGGGAAGTGTGCCAGCTTTTTAGCTGTTGATGAAAACAAGTTTCTGCAGGAAAAGAAAAAAAAAGAACAAAACAAAACACCACCAGAAAACTGGATAAAAAGGGCTAATATAGGTCCTGATCTAGTCTGCCAAACATAGGTGCTAAATTTAAAGTTATTGGAGAAAGGTAGATATCTGTATTCCTCCAGAATGCTCAGAGAGGTGCTGAAAGTGCAGCTTTAAGCTTGGGACATGGTATGTGTGCAAGACAACGTGTGTGGCTCTTAGTGCAGGAAATCAGCTGTGAACAGAGACTGAGGGCTCAAATAGAAGGGGGGTGTGAAAAATCCACATCAGATCTAGCGTTGAATTCAAACACTTGTCTTGGAGCAGGTTCTTCTCATCCTTGAGGGGACAAAATATAGGAGATGGCAATAAAACCTCACCAACACAAGAGGCAGGAATTAAAATACAACCTGAGCCCAAGTGGTGAAAGTTATAGCAGACATATCTCCAGTGGGCCCTTCCAACCCTGCCCTTCTATGATTCTGTGATTCTATAATTCCATGATTAGGAGTCATGAACCTATGCAGTGGCTTTAGCTTGAAGTCACCTCCCACCTTCCTGCTCCTGGGCTGTGGCAGGGTCTGAGGTGACCTCCAGTTGAATCCCTGCTGATGCTATGGATACCTCTGAGAGCTGGTCTGTGGGTACAGCACTTGCAGTTCTGTGCCCCATGCTCTCATTTACAGCTAGGCAGTTCTTGGAAAGCAACTGTATTGCTGCACCTTGCAGAGCTATTCCAGGGGATTCCTTCCTTACTTTAGCCTTTGACCCAACCAAACAAAAAGCCTTCATTATGGCCACTCATCATTACATCTTGCATAGACACTCAATACATTTTGGAGCAGCTTTTTTGTCTTCCAGGAAAGTCACTGCATCCTAACATGGTTAATACAGTTATTGCTTGTGGCAACATTAGGAACAGGTTTCTAATATCTTTTGCCATCAACAATGTGCATTTCAATGAATTTGAAACATGTAGGGAACTAAATCTGGTATAATGTAAGTGCTATGTAAAGTTGGATGTTTTTTATGCACACCAACACGTTTGTAGCTGCACCCCCATTCACACAGCAAAGATATGCATATGTTCATTGAGCTTTAATTAATAGAATCCTTGCCAATTCCTCTTTAGACCTTTATTATCCCTTTCTTTTAATGTGCTCCATTCATCACTTTTAAAAATTAGACCAATTTAGTAACATAATTTGAATCCATAATTGAATTTGCTAGCTACTCTCAGACTTCACAAGTTAATCAAATGGCATAGTTTTAAACACATTTTCAGTGCTTGGGAAAAGAACTATGTTGGTGTCCAATCGGCCCACTGAAAACTGGAAACTCATATCTCATTCTCAGCCAGGTTCTGTGCTGATTAAACTTTCTCTCCTCACAAATAATAGACTTTTTCTGTTCCCTGATAAAAATTAATCACAGAAGGCTGTTCGGAAGGATGGCTAAAGTATAATTCTACTTAAAAATGGGAGATGACAAATAAATGAAAAATGTTAAGTGAGGTGGAAGAGAGATGTGTAATTGAGCAGCACTAGAACCATATGTCAAATGCCTTCATGGGAAAAGGCAGGAAGGGAAAATCCCAACAGTAGCTCCGTGAAAACACCAAAGCAACTGCTTCGCTTTCTATCCAGAGTGCTCTGGACTCACCAGGGACATTTCATGTGGGCTAGCATTTGACAGGTTAGTGTCTCTGTTTCTGTGTGCTGCCACACACACAAGCTTTATTTCCCCCCCATTCCCCTCTTTCTCTCTTGGGCTAAAAACAAAAAGCTATTCAAATAAAGCTACCAGAAATTAACTCAACCTAGGCTGGACTGGCACGTGTCATCTATCAGATTGAGTTGCTACATCAGAAAGTTGGCTTCTTTTAAGCCCTGGTATGTTGTCATTATTGCTTATCAGATTTGCCTGAATTTGTGTCAGACTTGATTTGAAAAGTCTGGTAAGCAACCACTGTGTAGATATATGTAGCATGTTTCTGAGGAGCTGTGTGTGTGTGGAATAGGAGAAATGAAAATCCTGGCTCTCTGTGGAAAATCAGCATAGAATCATTAAGGTCTGAAAAGACCTCTGTGGTCATCAAGAAAAGCATCAGATATCTGTGCCTTTAAAAATGTGATTAAATATCAGGAAGTCAATATTTGATTGTGTACACAGAGGGACCTGGGTGTACGTCATGGCCAACTGTGCGCCCCACACCACCATGCCCACTCAACCATGTCCCCAAGTGCCATGTCCATACAGGGTTTTAACATCTCCAGGGATGATGACTCCACCATCTCTGTGGGCAGCCTGGCCCAGTGTTTCAGAACCCTTTCAGTGAAGTTTTTCCTAATATCCAGTCTAAACCTCTTTTGGCACTACTTGAGGCCATTTCCTCTCATCCGATCACCAGTTACTTGGGAGAAAAGACCAACACCCACCTCACTACAAGCTTTCTTTGGGTAGTTGTAGAGAGTAATGAGGTTTCCCCTCATCCTCCTTTTCTCCAGTCTAAACAACTTCAGTTCCCTCAGCTGCTCCTCACCAGTCCTGTTTTCCAGACCCTTCACGTGTTTTGAACAGCTCCAGGGATGGTGACTCCACCACCTCCCTGGGCAGCCTGTTCCATAACATATCCTTATATCAGAAAAGGATTTGAGAATCCATGCAATGCCATTACAAATGGCTTTAGAAGCAGTTTGTTTCCCTCCCCCTAGCTGTGTAACTTTACCAACAAAAGCATAAGCATTCATGCTATTATATTTTGTTAAAAGAAATCTGAAATCTGCTCATGAAAAGAGCTAAAGCTATAGCAGCAGAAAATTGATTCTGTCAATATATTCCACATCTCTTTTAGAAACATTTGTTTGTGTGGCTGTATTGATTCTCAGTGCAGATATGCTCCTTCATTTTAATATTATCCCTCTGGTTTTTCTTACTTTCTTGGCTTGTGAGCAGAAATGTCGAGCAAATGATTCAGCACAAACATAAACCTTTTGCCCTTCCTCTTGACAAAAGAAACATTGTCTGTACTGCATAAAATATACAACTTTTAGCAGCACCAGAAAGTCTTCCAAATGACACAGTGTGGCTTTGTGACATAATTACTATGAGCTCTCTGAACTCCTTTCCGAACAGCTTTTCTGGGCAGCCAGTGAAGCCACCCCAGCTAATGACATGTGGGCAGCACGGCTTCACTGGAGACAAAAGGCAATGATCCCTAGATGGCAGGGAAAAGAAACTGGGAAAGGAGAGGTCATGTGCTGGCACTGAAATGAGAGATGTTTCTTCCCACTGCTCTTACTTTTCTTTCTTTGGTTTGTTTTTTATTATTATTATAATTATTTCTTTTTTTCCCTTTGCTGTTGGCATCACTTAAATGTTCTCATGCCACTTCCCTTTTCTCCTGTCACCAATTTAACAGGACAGAACAGTGACATCTCAGTTGCCTAACACACTGCAGTCAAATCTTCACCCCAGTTAAGGTGAGAAAACATTCAACCTCTCATTAGCTTCCCACCTGTAAAACCACCTGCCTCTCAGAACATGAACTCCTGTCAGGTCCTTGATGTGCACATGAAACTGGGATGCAACAACAGTAATTGTGTTGCTAAACACTTAACTGGTGGAGACTCCTTCCTCCATTGCCTTCATCAGCTTCCTCAGCTAGCTCTGCCTGGACTCAGGAACTGTGCTGCTGTTCTTCAGCAGGAAAGGAAATGAGTACAGCATCACTGCACTGTGATGTTTCACCATATTTTGACATATCCTTTAACTGGTAAAAGCCTAGACTAGTTCCAAATCACTCTTCTATTACTTTAGATGTTTCTGCATGTTTTTACCCTAAATAAAATATGTAATAAGTATATTAGGTATAATGAAGGGTACTGTGATTCTTTGTTGCTCTTTATTTCCGTTAAATAATTAAATGGTGGGGAAATGATGTTTAAATTCCCTTTTATTATTTAGTAGTCATTTTAAAGCCTTACAGAAGTAGTGTTTCTGGCAGTATTGCTCCTGTGTAGCCCACAACAGAGAAGCAAACTAGTTAATTGAGTTAGTTATATTTTTTGAGCTTATTTTCTGTCCCCACTTAGGATTTTCAATAAAGGTTCCAGCAATGTTGTACTAATTTTATCTTTAAATAGCAAGAAGAAAAAAAGTCAGGGAGCATTGGTTGTTATAAAAAAGACCATTTAATTCTCTGTGGGTATCAAAGTCAGTGAAATAGTACTTAGAGCTTCAATTAACATTTGGCTAAAGGCCAAAGAAAAATTAACAAAGATCTGGAATACGCTTCTCAGACTGATTTTTTTTCCTGATAGAATTATACTTTTAAAAGTAAGTCCTACTAGGCTTTAACTCCCCAAAACCTGGGCTCCTCTCCAAATTTAAGCTTGAAGATTTATTGCATTTCCCCCCTCTATTCTGCTTCCCAGGCACTATCTGCTTTTGGCAATTAATACAAACGTTATGGGGTTTGATTTGCTTCACTGCAGCATGTGAACTCCATTTCTTTTCATTTGCAGCTCTGAAATAGCATAAGCCTCTTTGTGACAGACTTTCCCATTGCAGCAGTACTGCTCACTGAGCCATGGGCTCACACCATCAGAGTCAGCTGCACAGGCTGCATCCCTTTTGTTTTAGTTGAGATATGCTCCTGTCTAAGCAGTCAGGATAACTGATTCAGTAACACCTGAAGGGGGGTTGGAGCAAGGAGGGGGCAGCCTCTTCTCCTTCATGTCAAGCAACAGGACTAGAGGAAATGGTTACAAGCTGCACCCAGGGAGGTTCAGTCTGGATATTAGAAAAAAATCTGTTGACTGAAAAGGTTCTCAAACACTGGAATGGTCTTCCCAGAGCAGTGGTGGAGTCATCATCCCTGGGGATGTTCAAGCAATGTGTGGACCTGGTGCTTAGGGACACGGTTTAGTGTTGACCCTTCAGTGCTGGGTCAAGGGTTGGACTGGATAATCTTGGAAGTCTTTACCAACTGCATGTATTCTGTGATTCTCTCAGCTCTGTACATATTTCAGAATATCCAGGCTGCTAGAAAAATGACTCCTAATGTCCAAAGAAGTGTGAGCAGGAGCCCTGCTGTGAAAATTTTTTTCATTGTAGGTTGGAGCTGACATTTGTAACAGCAGTAAAGCAATTGTTGGAGCTTAATAGCATGATGCATTCTCAGCTACTGCTATGTGCACACATCAGCCAAGATAGACTCTCCTATCAGCTGGTATCAGCCAATCTAGGTTAGCAGTCAGGAGACAATGATGTGTCATCTTGTCACAGTTAAAAATAATTCTGTGAAACTTGGAGTATCACAGAGTTTGTCAAGTATACTTAATTGAGTTAAAGCAGCTCAGCTGCTGATCAAATCCCTGTGGTATCACAGTGACATAACAGGCAGCAGCACATGACACTACAAATTATGGAGAGACTTAAATGATAGGTAAATAATTTGGATAGCAAGAGTGGAGGTGGATCAGGGGGTGCTGGGAGTGCAGTAATAAACCCTAAATGCCGTGCCTCAGTAGTATCACATCTACTTGCATCCTTTTTCATGTTCACTTTCATGTCCTGATGAGCTACATGTGAAATTGCAGCTTCTAAAGGAGGCAGTTTGGTTTGTTCCTTTAAAATCTGAATTCACACATGGTTTGATTTCAGTGTGATGCTCGTTTTCCATTTATCACAGGTATTTTAATGCATCTCATTTCTGTGTTTCTTATGTAATGAGACATACACCACACAGTGCTAAGCTGTGAGCTGGCATCATTTTTCATGTTTTATTCAGCTTTTAGGAAAAAAAAAAAAAAAAAAAAAAGAAAAATTCCCACTCTGATTCTTCCCACCTTGCTTTTGTATTGCCACTGTTGACTAATTCTCCATGGGTCTGACTGGAATATTAATATTAATATGTCACGTTCAGCAGTACCAGGGGTTTGCATCCAGGATTGCATCTACTCTGAAAGGCTCTTGCAAGAGGAGAAAACAACTGTCACTGTGAGTTGTTGCTTTTTCTGTAAGTTAAGAAGGAAAACAAAAAAAGAGTTCCAAAAATTTGAAACAAAATCTGTATGAGCCCAAAGGGTGCCAGGCACACATCTGGTGGAAGGAAACAGTTCCTAAGCTAATTTTATTATCAGCTTGTGCAATTTGTAGTAAATTACTATTCATTTATTTCTAGTCCAAGTCATTCACTCTTTGACAACTTAGTCCAGCCCATACTTGGAGATGTATTACCTGATGTCTGGTGTAGGTCAGTGATAGCTGCATGTGCAGTTGCATGATGTGGGTATTTTAATCATCAAAGAAGCTACAGAGACTTGTACACAGAATCCCAGTATGGTGTAGGTTAGAAGGGACCTCTAAATATCGTCTCATCCACCTCCCCCTGCTAAAGCAGGTTCTCCTAGATCAGGTTGCACAGGAATACATCCATGTGGGTTTAGAAAGTCTCCAGAAAAAGAGACTCCAAAAGCTGTCTAAACATCCTGGTGCACTGCTCTGCCAGCCTCACAGCAAAGAAGTTTTTCCTTAATTTTTCTTGATGTGTGGGAAAAAACAGAGCCATTGTCAGAGCAGGGTAGAGACACTGTCAGTTCTGCATTTTCCTCGTTGGATTACAAATACTGTTCTAAATATGGGAAACTGAGCCTCAGAAAATTATATTGTTTTAGGAGGACAGGTAAATAATATGGGAATTTCCCCTATTGCTAATGCAATTGCTAATTCCTTCATTTCAAGAAAACAAATGGTGGCTGATGAGCTCTGTAAATACATCAGCTTTCAGTTTAAAGACAAATACAGCAATATCTGCTTTCCAGTTTCTAGTGAAGCACTGTCACTTGCTCCCATTTCACCCACAATGTAAGGAAAAAAAAAATTAAAGAAATTTCTATGTCACATCAGAGAATTTCTCACCTTCCAACTCAATGAGTTACTAAATCATTCGGACACTCTTTTAAAGAGTCTTCAGTTGGAGGTCTTGGCATTCCTCTTCATCTTTAAAAAGAGTGGTGGTTTTCTGTCATTTACACTTGGCCTACTAAGTGTAAAACTGAAATCTTAATTTCTCATGTAAGAAAGAGGGGTTTGGAGCACACACCTCCCATAATCTGTGTTTCTCTCTACTTGTGTAGCTGGGCTCGGGTTGAAGAAGTAGCTCTTTTGATCTTTGAAAAAGCTATCCTCCTGGAGCAGCTGTATTTTTCTGCTTCTAGACTATCAAGTAGAATCAGGATGTACATCAATTGCATTTATTCCCAGGCTAGCTGTCCAATATCTTAAGTCCACAAAGGCCACCAAGGAAAAAAAAAAAAAAAGATAAAGAAATGGAAGCAGAGTAAAGTGGCATAAAGGAAAGGGGATTTTTCTACTCAAGTTTCGTCTTGAGTGTGCAGATAGTCTCCTCTTTGGTGACTGAAAAAACATAAGTAACATTTACCTGACCCAACATCTGGCCTCATGACATCAGATTTTGCATTTGTTTTCCTCTAAGAAAGCCTTTTCTGACATGAATAAATTGCTTAGCCTGGAAGTCCCAACAGCTTTGGGAGGTATTCTTTATTATTCCTCTGTTCTTTGGAATCTGCATTTGGTTTTCATTCAGTCAGAAGACACCTGCAACCTGAATTGTAATTGCATGCAAGTTTTACTGGTGTCACTGATTTTATCCTAGTGCTTGTGTATTTATCACAGCTAAAAATATTCCTTCTCTCACTTTTTCTAATAGGCTTTCAGTTGTGTCTATCACAACTTTTCACTTACAGCCTGCTAATACAACACTCAGGAAAATCACTGCCAGATTCCACTCCTCTTTTCTCCCTGTGCTAGAACGGCACGGTCTCTAAGATAGATGAGTATGAATGGTGTTGATGAATTGTTATTTTTATCATTCCAAGCAAAAAGGTCTAAGGCACTCTAGACCCTCTCTCAGTAGAAGTTTAGAGAGGAAATAATCTGCAGTAACAGATTGTGAACAGCTGCTGAACAAGAAAGCAAATCCTGTCATCATATCAGCACTTAAACCAGTAATAGCTGGTTTGTAATGGAGGAAAGCAGAAGGCATTCCAAATACCAGGGACAGAAAGACATAGATTGCCTTCAGAAAATCTTGTCTTTACAAGGATACTTAAGTACTCTTTAAATGTAATTCATCATCTCAGACAACCCTGTAGGGTGATACGTTTTTTCTATACACTTCCAGTTTCTTCCCTCTGAATGCAGTTTGCATCCTCATACCCAGTTGCTGAACATACTCATTTTTATCTATTTTATCAGGTATGGCTTAAAGGAGTAACAGGGCATAGGCACTGTCTGAGTACTGATGTAATCAAAAAAATTGGAGGATTATTTGCAAAAAAAAAAAAATATGTACAGGTGGGAATCAGGAGAAAACTTTTTATTTTCTTGCAAAAGCAGTAGGAGTTGAATTTCTCTCCAATATGAAAATAAATTAGGGAAGAACAATACTGCTGTTTGCTGACAGATTATCTGTGCCAGAATAAGAAATGCCAGATAGAAATTCACAGTGCTGGAAAACAACTTTGCATGAACTGTTTTATCACATCTTGCATAATCATTTTGCCAAACCCAGTGTAAGCATACAAATGTTGCTTTATTTTTATTTTTTTTAATATATTTGTAATCACTGGCATTCTTTGCTAGTATTTGTTGTATTCATTTTGGAATGAAATGCAAGGTGCTGTAGAACGTCCAATAAAACAAAGATTTGCCTCAGGATATTCACAGTGCACAAAAAAGAGAATTATCAGGGGACAGGTCAAGGTTATGTTTGCTGCAGCACATTCAGGATTCCATAGATGTTTGATTTTCAGGTTCCTTTCCAAGCCCAGAGATAGGAAAAGAAAACTATTTCATTTCATTGGTAATTTTATTTGTTGCTGTCTCTTAGAAGACTGTGTGAAACTTTTTTTAGAAAATACTTAACTGAAACAAATTCAGTGAGCATCAGACAAGCTGACCAGGAGTTTGAGTCTGTATTCATCAGCAAGGAAAACGTGAGAATGAAAATGGTGCTGAGCTTTACCACTCATCCCAACATAGCTAACATGGCTTTTTGTTAGAGCTACTGGAAAAACTACACCATCTGTTGATGGAAGGTCACAAGATCATTTTAATGCTGAAGCAGCTGAAATCATTTCACAGAAATAATAAACCCAGCACAAAGCTGAAGCATCACTGACCTCTCCTAGGTTTGCACAAGTGGCACAGGAACACAGTGATGGGGACAGAAGAGCATTCAGGTGATCGTCAGTCTCAGGCTGTGTCTTTAACCTTACAACAGCCTCTGTTTAACTGTGATGCATTTAAAAGCATAAAGTTTAAGTATTTGCCATTAAGTATCCAAAAGACAGTGAAATTCAGTTGTGCCCAGTACCAATCAAGGATAAAAGAAATCTTTCTTGCTGACTTGCCCATAAAGGACAACTGTCTCTCAGTTAATTAATTAAACTACATTTTCAACACATTCAAGAAATTCTGAGGACCAGGACATTACTTTGAGCCTTAACCTGTTTACAACTGCTGAAGCATATTAGGATGAATGCAGGTTTACTCACCTACAGTCTGGTTGGCAACAGTTCTCTAGCACTGGAGGCAAACAAAAAAAAAAAGGAGAAGGAGGAATTGTGTCCTTTTAAGCTACATAATACAGAATATTGTTTGTCAGTATTCAAATATGAATACTCTATCCATGCCAGGCTCAAATCCTGGACACTGCACTGCTGTAAAGGTACTGCCCTGCATACTTTGCTGTGCTGGGGATCAGTGCACATTAGAGATGGAACATTTCAGTAAGTCCATAAAGACCTCTAAAACAATTGGGTTTCTTTTTGCCTAATAGAGCAGATTTGCAGTTGCCATCAGTGAGTCTAATAAACTACAACAACTCAATGAATTATTATGCAATTTATTCCATGGAACAATTCTGAAGTACAAATATGATTTCTGCACTCAGCAACAAGCAACAGAAAAAAAAAACAAAACAAACATGAATTCCTATTAAAAGAAACATCAATTTCTGTTATTGCTGCTTTCACTATTACAGCTGTTTTCACAGGACCAGCTCTGGCAGTTAGATCTACAGAGAGTAATCATCTAAAGGGGAACTTTTGCAGAGTAGAACTGTTCACATTTGATTAGTGAGGCTCAGACTATACCAAACAGGATGTAAAATCCCTTTGCAGACAGTGGAAAGGCAGCTCAGAGGTGATTCAGAGCATCAGTCAGATCCCTTTGTCAGACAGCATGATTAACTGTTTGCTGCCATTGCTCTGCTGATGTCTCACCCTATGAGTGCCTGGAGCCTCCATTTGCCTGAGCTTTCACCAGTAGACTTGCCTTAACATCTCATATTTTGGGTTTGCTCAGAAGTATTAGTCTTGCTGCCACTGAACAATTAAGTAACTATATTTAGTCTTTGCCCCTCTGGCCTCTGATTTTCCACTTAGCTGCAGGTGATGTCTGGCTGTGAAACATGATTCTGATCATCTGCCCCACAGTGCCCAGCACAGGCACTGGGGAGCCATGCAGCTGAGGAACAACCACAAGAACTGAAAAAGTGGTCCTGCAAAAAAAAAAAAAAAAAAATGATGGTGTGTTTGCTTCTGACTTCATAATTCCAGGATTTACTAAAGGTGAGGACAAGAAGGCTGCAAGGTTGCAGCCATGTTAGAATAGCAGGGTGTGAGCCCAGACCCAACTGGAGTCCAGGACCAGACCCTGCATTGGGCACAGCATCTGCTTTCAGATCAAGGGCCAGAACCTAGGACTCTTCCTTCTGCCACCTGCTTAGAAAATCCATTTTAGTTTCAGAAGTGAACTCTAGGAAGGAAAATGAGAATAAACTTCTCAATACCTGGTTTTACTAAGACAGCAAGTCTCAGCTTTAAATTGCAGGGAGGAAGACTCCAAAACAGGATAGTACTTCTGTGCTGAAGTAGGGAATTAGTGGCATGGATCAACTGGGAGAATCAAAGACTTGATACCAGGGGAGATTTCTAAGACGCTTTTCGCTTCTCCTGCAAAGCATCTGCCAGGAACAAGACAGGTAGAGCTGCCTCTGCCTTGAGGTTGAAAGAGGCAGTAGATGTGCTTCCTACCCTTTTTTCATATCATCCCAAGTGTTCTTTAAAAATAGATTATAAGCCTGAGAGGTGGAATCTGGGAAGCAATTCTGCAGGTAAACAGCAGTGTGAAAGAGAGGAAGGAAATTTGTGTGATTGTCAGAGAAAAAAACTCTTACATCAGCTCCTAAGAGGGGACAGAGCAGGGCTTAGCACAGTGGTTGCCAGCCTTTTTCTTACATTTGCCCCAAGTTCATGTTACTTCCCTAGGAGTTTTTTCCAGGCTCTTACTGCTGACTTTGCCTTCCACACCATTTTTTGGACACATCACATTACCTTCAGGACAGTCATCACTGGGACTTAGATAGTGGATACATGGAGCATAACCAGCCTGAGCCTTTCTCTGCCTGGCTTCTGCCTCACCATTACCGGAGGGCTGGGGTGAGGGGTTGCAGACCAAGGGAGGCAAAGAAAACTCAGGTGATCCATAGGGTGAGTGTAGGGAGAGGCCACCTGCAGGATCAATTGTACCCCATGACTTCATTCATTTCTTGAATGTCAACCTGCTTGAGCTGAAGAGACAGAAATAGCACTGAAGGGCTAGGGATGATCAGGGCGAGAGATGGAGGCGAATGGAGCATAATCCAGTTTGCAGCACTGTCTCTTCCTCCCCACACTCCCTGCTGACCTTCAGTGCTGACCTTGCATTAAAGAAAATATAAAGAAAAGCATGGGCAGGCCTGCTACTGCCACCTCTCCATACTTTCATGTTATCAAACCTCACTAGGTGGCACACCTGATCTAGGAGAAAATATTGCCTTTCTGCTGGGGTGTTCACAGCTGCTGAGGGGGACTGAGACAAGTACCTAACATAGGGAAGAGAAGTTCTCAACTTTCAAAGGAATGTGTTGTCACCCACCAGGGTGTAGCCCTCATGTAGGGCTGAAGATCCCTGCAATTGCAGTTGTACTGAACACATCTAGAGCAAATCCTACATTTACTAGTGCCTGTGGTGCTGAGCCTAGTGTCCCAGCCTCTTGGTGCCTGCTGCCACTTTCAGTCCTGACAACCCTCAAAGCACCACCAGCTAACAAGGAGGAAGGCACCAAGATGCAGAATCTTAGAAAAGGCCTTTAAGATCACCAAATCCAACCATTCTCTAACTCTACCAAGGCTGGTGCTAAACCGTGTCCCTCAGCACCAAATCTGTGTCTTCTGAACACCTCCTCTGAGGATGGAGATTCAACTACCTTCCTGGGCACCTTGTTCCAGTGTTTGACAAACCTTTCAGAGAAGAAGTTTTTTCTAATATCCAACCTAAACCTCCCCTGGTCCAACTTGAGGCCATTTCTTCTTGTCCTGTTATTTGTTACTGGAGAGAAGAGATAAAGACCCACCTCAAGACTAAAACGCATCAGCAAAAACATCTCAGCCTCTGGAAAGCAAATCTTTTTATCCTTTCTGTCCTTATGGCTAGCAAACTCCAAGCTAAGCTCAAAGATATATGGAGAACAACTCTTAGGTTATATTCTGTTCTAAATTAGCCATTAAATTATTCATTAAATTAATGTTGGGGTTCATTTCTGAAAGGAAAAAATTTCATCTTCCTCTATTCAAAATTAGGGACTTGGAAGGTTCCAAGTGGTACCTTTGAGGGATGTTCTAGGCAAAAGCTATCAGGAGTATAGGTATAGGAGATGATGGTGCTGCAGCAAAAGCTATCAGGAGTATAGGTATAGGAGATGATGGTGCTGCAGTGTAGCTAGAAAAGGAAATGGCATTTTGGCAGTTGGATTCAGTCTGTCCCATGCACACTAAAGGACCTGATGGCCTTCTTCCCTGGTGTTCACACATATAAAAACTGCAACATGGCCCATTTATTTTAAAGTGCTGCTGCAGTTTTACACTGATTCCAGCTCCAGTGCAGCACTGTTAAGTAATAGAGTGTTGGGTATAAATGTGCTATTTGGAAGTCTCCCTCTCTGGAGATATTCAGAGCCTATCTGGATGCCTTCCTGTGTGATGTGGTATAGGTGATCCTGCTCTGGCAGGGGGGTTGGACTTGGATGATTTTTCAAGGTCCCTTCCAACCCTTAACATTCTGGGATTCTGTGAAAATATATCCAAGGGATTTATGCGTATAACTCCTCTGTACTGCTTTAAACACTTCATCCCTAAGGGCTCTTACTCACCAAACTGTTTGTTTGGGTTTTGTGCAGCACAAGCATTCAAAAAACCCCAGCACTGCTCGTATGTTTATCAAGCAGGGTGGCCAGATGTTCAGAAACACCAGCAAAGACTGAGGTTAAGTATCTCCCTCGGGGGGTTCCTCTTCTGAAAGTGTTTTCTGCCTGTGGGTTGTTCTAAAGAGGACAGAGCTGCCTTTTTCTGTTGCCTTCCTGCAGCGTCACAGAGAGCACAAGGGAAACAGAGGCAGAATGACAAACATGTCATTTCCATTTCAGAAGCACTCTGTCATTTCCATTAATATAAAAGAATAGAACCTAAAGCAGAAAACAAAGAGTTGGGAGTTTAACACACAGTATTCTGTTATAACATAAACTCTCCCTTAAGATCAATGCTTAGCTGGTGTGTAAGATTGACCTCAGTGAAGTTAGACTGCTCCAAGTTAAAAAAAAAGAAAAAATAAAAATAATTAGATAGCTCATATGAATAAGTACTGATTATTTCAGGTGTCCTGTTATGAAATCAGGGCAAAACCCAGTAGGTCTCTCCAGAATTGGAGATTTTGGTGTGTTTTGGGGTTTTGGTTGTTTTTTTTTTTTTTTTTTTTTGGTAGCTTGGTGGCTGATTGAGTATTTCTGCCTTTCACATACATCCTATATACATACATACATATATGTGTGTGTGTGTATAAATATATATATTTATTCTCTCTTCTACTCTGTGGTTATTTACATTTTCATGATCATTTTGAAAGCTGATCATAATAATAGTGATAGAACAAGGGGAAATGGCTGGGAAATGAGAGATTTAGACTGGATGTTAGGAAGAAATTCTTTCCACTGAGGGTGGTGAGACACTGGAACAGGTTGCCCAGGGAGGTCTTCATGCCCTCTCCCTGTAGGTGTTCAAGGCCAGGTTGGATGAGGCCTTGAGCAACCTGGGCTGGTGGGAGGTGTCCCTACCCATGGCAGGGAGTTGGAACTGGATGATCTTTAAGGTCACTTCCAACCCAAAGCATTCTGTGATTCTATATTTCTATGATTTTGATGTAACATAGACTTTCTGGCTAAGACCCAGATAGTTTTCCATTGCTAAACTTCCTTCCTGGTGTTTAAAGTCTTTCCAATATTACTTTACTGGAAAAGAGGTTTGTCTCTCTTTTTTTTTTTTCCCCACTCCTGTGATTTGGGGTTTCTTCCAAGAACATATTTGCAGTCATAATTAAGAAATGTGTTAAACCCTCTGTCAATTAGCCTAATTGATGTAAAAACCTGATTGGGTCCTAGGAGAAATGAATTTCCCAGCTGAACCTTATCAAAGAACAGCTTAGCACAAAATAAGGGAGAAACCAAAACATGCAAGACTGCCAGGAAAAAAAAACTAAAATAAAGAAATAAAAACTTGTGATGCTTTGAGATAAGGTGAAAGAAAAAATTCTCTGTGCAGACTGCTCTGTAGTTGTTTTCAAAATAAGTGTTTTTAAAATGCTTTCCTCTTGGTGCATGTCTAAAATAAAGTCTTTGAGAGGAGGAAAGAGAAAGAAATGCCTGTGAGATAAAAGATTTATCAAGGAATAATATCAGGATGTGGGAAGAACAGGGACTGTATAAAGGCAGTTGTCAACAGGCCAGAAAAGTGACTTGATTTTTTTGTTCTTTCTTTTGTCTGGAAATGCCTATTACAGCATACAGTGAATACAGAGTGTCAGAGGGTGTGATGACAGTAGCCTTAGCCATTTGATGCTATCAGCAGAACTGTGTGTAAACTGATAAAACCTCAGCTAACGGTGAGTGCATGAAGCTCCAACTTGAATGAGAAAGAGCTGCTGCAAATTCAGGTGTGTGTGCAAGTGGTGGAAAACTCTCAGCCAACTAATAGGCTTAACTGCCAAAGCATTTCTCACATATTCCAAATTTCCCCAAAGAAAACCTGCTTTTTCTTCAGGTCTGAGGAGTTAAATATTGGCTGAAAGCCAGGTACTAATGAGTTCCAATTTTGCTGATAGAGAAATTTTATTTGTATCTGAAAATACACAGAAATTCAGTCTCTGAGCCAGGATTAGAGCCTGTTCTTACATTCTGCTCAGAGTGTGACCTCTCCTGGTAAACCACTTGATCTCACTGTATCTCCCATTCCCCACTTGAAAAAGGAGGTAATAAGTTACCTGCAGCCCTGCTGCAACCTTGTCCTAAATTCCTTGGCTTATGTGGAGAAAAAAAAAAAAATATAAGAAATTGATTGGAATTACTTATTTTTGTTGGCTTGAAGGTATATGGAGGAAAGACAGTTCAATTCATCAGTTCTGATGAAGAGTTGGACAAGTGGGGCTACATGCAGACCATCTTCTACTGGCAGGTTTCACTGCATTTAATCTAGATCTCAAGCATGGCTTCAGAAGTTGCTACAGCATTTTGTGTGTTCTGATTTCTGCTAGTGCACTCTTTCCTGATCAGTATGTAGAGGGTGGAGGTCTTGAGGATGGGGCTGGGCTCTTTTCAGTGGTGTCTAGTGGTGGGACAAGGAGCAACAGGCACAAACTAGAACACAGGAGGTTTTCCTTCAACTCAAGGAGAAACTTGTTACTTTTAGGGTGGCAGAGCACTGGACTGGGCTGCCCAGAGAGGTTGTGGAGTCTCTTTCTCTGGAGACTGAAAACCCACCTGGATGCATTCCTGTGCAACCTGATTTAGGAGAACCTGCTTTATCAGGGGCATTGGGCTAGATCTCTCCAGAGGTCCCTTCCAGCCCCCCACCATTGTGTGATTCTGTGTGATTCTGTGTGAAATTCAGCAGTCAGTCTACACAGTTTGGCCTTGAAGCCAGAGGCTGACCCTTGGCCTTTCCTGTTCAGCAAGGCAGCCATAGCCAGAATGTCTTTCCCAGTGTCGTTAATTACCCAGGTCCCAAGGATGTGCTCTATTTTATGAAGATAAAATGTTTCCAGTTCTTTAGGCAGTGTGGTGCCTTTGCCTCATTAGTGTGGCCCTATTCCATAAGATATTTGATTTATGTCACTGTGCAGCTTCCTGCCATTGCTGGCTCTACAGTTCACTTCTTTTCATCCATTTCATGAGGGCTACTTGCTGATGAGGGAGGGCTCCAGCACTGATGTGCTGCCCCAGTGTACTTAAAGCCTTCAGCCTCTGCACCTGATCGTTTCAGAAGAGCAAATGTCTGGTGCCGTGGTTCTGTGGTGATGGGCAGAGAGGAGCTGTGTTTGCCTCAGGCAACCTCTTCCCAGCACTACAATGCTGATTTTGAAATTTTGTCCCTCTGCACATTTCATACTAATCCACAGCCCTCTGTGGAATAGAGAAGTCTGAAATATTATCCTCCAGAAAAGAAAAAAAAAAAAAAAAAGAAAAAGAAAAAGAAATGAAAGAAAGCATCAAGTTATCACGTTTCCTCACTCTCTTCTCTTTGCCCTACTCCCAGACGCTCTTAACTTTCTTTAAATTCTCTGCATGTTGTTTCAGGGGTATGTTTTAAGATATTGCTTTCTTCCTTTCTAGAGGTCCAGGTGCAATTCTTGACACAATGGTTAAAGCTTTTGAGGTGTGCCTTCTTACCCTGTATTAGTTCTCTGCCCTGGTGAGCTGTGCCTAGAGTATTGTACCCAGTTCTGGGCTCCTCAAGGACAGGGACAAAGAGAGAACTCCTGGACAGAGTCTAAGGGAGGCTACAGAGATGCTGAGGGGAGTGGAGCATTGCTCTGATGAGGAGAGGCTGAGAGACCTGGGGCTGTTTAGCCCGGAGAAGAGCAGACTGAGAGGGGATCTCAATGCTCAGCAAGAGCTAAAGGCCTGTGGGGGGGCAAGAGGATGGGGGTGGGTTCTTTTCAGTGGTGCCCAGTGGTAGGACAAGGGGCAGTGGGTACAAACTAAAGCACAGGAGGTTTCACTTGAATGGAAGGAAAAAAATTCTTTGCATTGAGGGTAACAGAGCCCTGGAACAGGCTGCCCAGAGAGGTTGTGGAGTCTCCTTCTGTGCACACTTCCCAAACCTACCTGGGCATGTTCCTGTGCAACCTGACCTAGGTGAACCTGCTTTAGTAGGGGGTTGGACTAGATGATCTCCAGAAGCTCCTTACAACCCCCACCACTTTCTGCCTTTGTGTTTCTGTGATTTCCATATTAAATATTAGGCTGAAGTCTGGCATGAGCTGGTTACTCCTCTCCTGGGATTCTTTGGATTTAATGCAGCACTTATATAAATAGCAATGTAAATGACATATCTATTGAATTAGGTGTTAGTAATAATGGTGTAATATGCACCATGCTACATATTACTGAATGTGCAAATTGAACTTAATTTACTCAAGAAGAAAATAGTAAAAGAAATCATAATACAGCTGAAGGTAATTGTACTCCACTGTACCTGAGCGAGCTAGATACTAATTGCAAGCACTTTACTGTCTGCAAGTTTCTCTCCTATTTTTCCTCTAAAGCAAAGTGCTCAGTTTTCCCCATTTGTGGAATTAATTCCTTTCACAAATACTTTCAGTATTTCACCACTCTTTCAGTAAAGAAGTGTTTTCTAATAACCAAACTAAAACTCCCTTGGTGCAACTGGAAGCCATTTCTTCTCATCCTGTCACTAGAGAAGAGACCAACACCCACCTCACTTCAGCCTCCTTTCAGGAGGTCTGTCTAAAAGTCATCAGTGAACTCCTAAGTCCCTTGCTCAATTTAAAAATGGGGTTTCTGTGTCAGCTTTACTTTATATATGTACTTCCCCATGAGGGTGGTGAGACACTGGAACAGGTTGCCCAGGGAGGTGGTGGAAGCCTCATCCCCAGAGGTTTTTGCAGCCAAGCTGGATGTGGCTGTGAGCAACCTGCTGTAGTGTGAGGTGTCCTTGCCCAAGGCAGGGGGGTTGGAACTGGATGATCCTTGAGGTCCTTTCCAACCCTGACAATTCTCTGATTCTGTATAAAATGTTTGTCTAATTTGCCCATTTTTTTTTCTCTTACATAAGTGTGGAAGAACTTGCTAAGCTTCCTGTCTAAATCACAGAGTACTTGGTCAAATGGATTGCTAGTTTCCTGCAAAGATGTAGCCTATAGGAATAATCACTTTTCACAGTGATTTGTAACAGCAGGACATACATAGTTTTGCTTTAATTATCATCTCTGGCACCTTGTAACTGTGGAAGGCAAAAGTCCAAACAAGATGCTAAGGGCTTAAAGGAAGGGTTTTCCACACAGCATCATCAAGTGTTTCTCAGATTCTGTCTTTACTCTTCCTAGCACAATACCATGTGCATATTTACCTGGCAAAGCATCTAAGAACTGAATATATTGCTCATATTACATATCAGATGATTAAGGTAAGGTTTGGGTTGTTTGATTTTTTTTTTTTCTTTTTTAACTTGGTTTATTTGTTAGCTTCACAAGTTATGCAAAAAGGCATGACCCATGGTGCTTCCCAGATGGGACATACAGAATGGCACAGGAAAAGAGGAGGACGCTGAGAGTGAGCAGTTAGGGAAGGCACCTGGTTTGGTCCATTCTGTACAGCAGAATGGTTTCAGAAATAAACAATGTGGCAATTCCCTGTTATTCCTTGCATATTACTCTTATATAATGGGTTAATAACAGGATAAGAATAGAATATGTAGCTACAACCCTCTTCATGCTCTCCATCCAAAATCTCAGTGATGAGTGGAACCTTACAGTGCCCTACACTGTTATCTCCATTTTACAGATTTTGTAAGGAAAAAAATAAAAATAAAAAGACAAGGAAAAGAGACAACCTGATTGCACTGTTTTGAAGCTTCTGTTAGGGAGTACTGAGGCTCTGCATCACAGAATTGTGAGCTTCTGGGGGCAAGGAGAAAGGCAGAGAATTTTCAGGGACAAAGAAGGAACACAGCTGCTGTACCAGCATGGTGCTACTGTGTGTGCTGCCACCAAAGCAGAAGTGCTATGGCCTTTTCTCTCACTTCATGCAGTCTAATGCCAGTGTGGAGGCTGGGTAGTGATTGCCCTTCTCTACTGGTGCAGAAGATTCCACTCACCTCTCCTGCAGGGTCCAAGGCATCCAATCTGCTACTGGATGGATTGCCCTAAGTGACCTCTGCCTGGAACAGGTGACAGAGCTGCAGCCTTCACTACACCTGGGTTAAAAAAACCACAAATCTCACATTTTTCATCAAGACTAACATGTCAAAGTACTGCTGTTGCTTGTGCTCTTCCTACCAGAGCAGCTTCTGCGTCAGCACGTTAAATAGCCTCTTACTGAGACCTAGGGAAGAGATGTGTGCTGGCTACTGAGAGCCACACTGAGCTTCAGAGCTTCAAGCTGGCCACCACTGCTTTAGAGGATAATGAGAGACATGCCCAGCTCAGATGAGACGTTTCGTTTTAAATGGGCATCTGATGTCTGTCGATGGCAGAGGTCTAATTTCGACTTCCTTGATCACCATGGCTGGCAGAGTCCCAGGCACTGCATTATATTAACAAGGTTCATAAACTCTCAGCTATAACTCAGCCACTTCACTCTGTGCAGTGAGGACGTGGCCTTTCCGAGAATGTTCCCTCTCCACAATTCGTCATTCTCCCCAAATGCCTCATGTGAGAGGATGTTACTGGAATCTTCAGCTCAGAGGATCAAGCCTCTTTGGGCACACGTGGTGCAGGATTTATTCCTATGTGTTCTGCCACCCAGGCACTGCCTGGGACCTTTGCCATCAAGCTATTTCCATTTGGACCAAGGAGATGGCTGTTTTTCATGCTGAGTTGACACAAGAATCATCCCCTGCCCTTCAGCAGAAGGACTGTAAGGGGAAAGGTGCCTTTGGTCATGGAATTCAAACTGTCCTTCTGCTTGGAGGCTCTAGAGGGTAATCTTTTTTTGTAGCATCTTAGGCTGCATGGTGTGATATTGCTTTAAACTCTCCAGTGGTTCTCCTTTTGCAGGAAAGGTTTCACAAAGCACTTGAGCATTTGCTTTTCTGAAGCCTGCTTAGCTGATTTCGCTGAATGGAAAAGGTAGCACTGAAACATATCTTTTATTATAGATTACAAAGGTGGAAAAAGCCTGCAGTAGGCTAATGTTGAGAGGGAAAATAGCATTGAAACATGAGCTGAGTTCAGTTACTTTACACATTAGATGCCACAGGAAGAGGTTTTATTGACCTTGAAACCCCCCTGACACTTGATGCTGTTGTATTGTGCATCTAGAGCAAAATGTTTGTGCTAAGTAATGCATTTGCTAGACAGGTGGATACCAGGGAGATGCAATGATGATGAGCACCCCATGCAGACTGCTTTATATTTTCACTGAGACCATCTTCTTTCCTTACTCCAGAGCATGAAGTTATTTAGTTAAGTTCATTCCTCGTCATGTTCTTTAGGTGCACTTCCAGAGAGAGAGGCTGTCCTGGCAGATATCCCACCTTCCCATCTTGTGCATGGGCACAGACAGCCAGAAAGCACAGGCAAAGCCTCCCCCTAGACTTAGTCACTTTCCTGGCAGCTCTGTTGCTGATGAGACTGTCCTCTGCTGTTAGTCCACGGTTCCCACCTGGCTTCTGAATGACCATTACTGTATTTTAACAGTCAGTCAATGGTCAGGTTGTATCACTTCGGGCCCTGTTCATCTAGATCACACCATCTAGAGCTTTTCCTGTCATTGCCTGAGTTGGTTTTGGGTTTTGAGTTAATGAACTTGTCTCTTCAGGCTGCTGAAGAGCTGCTCCAGCCGAGCTGTGCACTTTCCAGGCTGTACATGGGCCTGCCTTGTCAGCAGGACCATCACCAGCCATCACAGGGACATTTTGATCAGGGCATTGTTAGGCTGTTACACCATGGCCACCACCATCAAGCCAGCATAGTGCCAAGACTGTCACGTACCATGAAGCTTCCTGACCTTAAGACCACCGTCAGAGCCTTCAAATAAACAGCAATTCATCACAGGGAAAATAAATAGCATCACAGGGAAAGAATCAATTGTTACTGGAAAGTCCCTCTCACCTCTGATGAAACATTCTGGCTCTTGCTGTTTATATGACATTTTTGCTCTAGCTAAATCTGATAGGTAATGATGCAGAAGAGCAAAGTACCTTGTGGTGGTGGTTTGAAATTACCTCCCAACACGAAATTACCTCCTACCTGTGTTTCCTTTCTGAACTCTACACAGTTTTCATGAGGTGCCACAGTCCTGAGAAGCTGGCAGGCACAACAATATGTTACTCCCTTTCCCATCCTCTACCCAGCTCTCCTGAATGCTTCTCTTTCCCAGATCCAAGGGCCCAGTGTTCACACTCACAGCATCAAGTTTCACTTGCCATATGGGTTCTTCAGCATGGACGGATGGGTTTCCAAGGAGCAGAAGCACTCATATGTGTTTGTTTAGCAGGAATTCAGAGTTCTCTTGCACCATCAAAATATTTTTCCCTCTACAAACTGCACAGACTTCAAACATGCTTTTTTTGCTTTCTTACTGCCCCTCAAACGAGTAAGTAGCATTAATAATCAACTGGTTCTTCTAAAGCAGTTCAATTTAAAATGTTAGGCATTCATGTGGTGGGCTGTGAGCAGTCTGTGGCTTTTTGTTAGCTCTGCAGCATAAAGAACCAATTTTTCTTATCCTAATCCTATAGCTGTCTGGAAAAGGTGTCACACAGTTAGACATAACGATAAGAAAAGCTACTGCTGCCACAGGCAGTCTGATACCAGAGCCAGATGATTAAACCATTCCAAAGCATTCCCAGAAGACAGGAGGGGGAAAAAGGTCCAAAGTTTTTTCCACTGAAGTTTTTTTCCACTTGTTCTAAAGCATTCAGAGCAAAACCCCCATGCAGACACATACACACTTTTTATTTAATAATCCATTCCTGTTATGAACAGAAGGACCAGGGGGATATGTATTTTAAAGCCTTTCACTTGAGGTTTTTTGTTTCAGCTTCATTCCTCATTTTGTTGTTTGACTGCTGCCAAGTGGACACAGGCAACTGACCTTGTTTAAAAAATAAGTGGGATGATTTGTCCCAATCTAGCCAGCTCTAATGGCTAAAGCCCTTTGATATGGGCAGCAGTCACTACACACTGTTGACCTCTGTACAAGCAGAGCTCTGTCCTAACAGTGACAAGTTGGGTTTGGAAACAGATCAACAGGCTTTGCCATTTTCAGGACTTCCCAGAGACTCAGTTTGGATGGAATTAACAAAAAATATGTAACCAAATATATCCTTTAACCCAAATCAGGTGAGAAAAGGTACAGTGGAAGCACTTCCACAAAAGCAGAAAAGAGAAAATTTAAAGTCTTTTAGCTTTTAACATGATTTTTTTGCAGCACTGATGCCTTCAGCCTGCACTGAGCAATATGGACTTGAGCTGCACCCAGAACTTGCTGAATGCAACTACTGGAGAACCTTCTCCTGGATTCCCAGCCCTATCATTGCTCTAAGCTGTCACCTGGGCTGGGTGCTGTTCTCTTCTCCCTAGTAGCAAGCGGGAGGAAATGGTCTCAAGCTGTGCCAGGGGAGGTTTAGGTTGGAGATGAGGAAAAATTTCTGTGCTGTAAGAGTGGTCAAGGATTGGAACAGGCTGCTCAGAGAGGTGGTGGAATCCCTGTCCCTGGAGGTGTTCAAGAAATGTGTGGCCATGTCACTAGGGGACATGGCTTACTGGCCATGGGGTGTTGGGTTGACCATTGGACTCAATGGTCTTAGAGGTCTTTTCCATCTGAAATGATTCTATGAGTCCATGATCCACACAGGTCAGGCTTCCCTCTGCCCCTGGAGATGTGCCTGCTTCAGCTTCTGAGAGAATCCAACAGAGTCCCAGCTGGGAGCCTGTGGGAGCAGGAATGTAAAGTTCAGCACCAAGCCTGAATCTACAAGATGCAATGAACACAGGATCAGCACTAGGAGAGCCTTAGTTCCATCTCCTACAAGCTGGTAGCCCCCAAATTTTGGGTTGCCTTTGATGTCTGCATTAGGAAGAAGGACATCCTAGTCTTCAGCTGTGAGAGGAAATCAAGGAAAAGCACCGAATATCGTGTGGTTATCAAAAGCACAAAAAACACTGAAATACATAGGAAGAGGGAAGATTTGTAGAAAGTTTTAGGTCAGATTTTCAGAAAAGTCTCATTAAACTTTCCAGAAATTTGGGTCAAGCCAAGTGTCTGTAAGACAGCTTCAAACCAGGTAAGTATCTCATGCTTGCTAAAGGTTTGCACAGGTCTTACCTGACAAGCCACAGTGCTGTGATTCTCAGTGCCCCTTTGGTCTCTTCAATTCATCAGGTGAAGAAGCTTGCCAGGGAAGACACAAAGGGAAGGGCTGCCCTCAAACAAGTCAGAACCACTCTCCAGCTGCCAGCAGCATTTCCAACAAAAGCATTGTAGAAGGTCTTCTTGGTGATCTTCAAATGCTTGTACAAAAAGGAAATCTCCAGAAAATTGAGTAGTCAGCTGGGAAATAAAGATAGATGTTATGCTAAGCACCTTCTAGACAGCTGATATAAAAAAGATTATGATGCCCTAGTTGAAATAAATGCAATTTTTATCACACTTCTCTTTGCCAATGTGTCTAGATTTATCTGTATTTATGATTCATGTTTTCACTGTGCCTGCTGGAAAAAAAAAATCAGAAACCTCTGGGACAGCTTTTGACTTAAGATGGGAAAGAAAAAGAATTTGACAGCTATATAGGCTAAGAAATTATGGATTGGGTTTGGTTTTAACTGTCATCATTGCCCAATAGAGATTATTGTGGGCATAGCAACTTAACATTGTTTTTCTTTTGTAATTCTTTTATTGCTCAGAATAAACCCACTTGACCATACTAATAATGAATTACTCTTTCCATACAGCACAGAGAGAGTTAATTCTGTAGATGAATGACTGCAAGGCCACGCAGTCTACATAACCCACCAAGAATCTGGCCTGGTATCAATAGTTAACCAATACTCCTTTTATGATGAAAGATAGTTAAACCTGGAGGAATGGCAGAGTTCTCATAATGTTCAGTGCAAGCATAAATAAGAGTGTGCCTCAACAGAGCAGTTTCCATGGAACAAAGCTTGACTTTTATATTAAATTCTAGGAGTGATGTCCAGTCAGTGATGTGGCACTGCTGCAGGCAGTGAAATCATGCTTGAAAGGGTCTTTGCAGGGGGGCAGCTTTAAAACCCCCATGGCACTGACTTAATTGTACAGATGTTGAGAGAAAAGCCTCTGCTAAATAATGAGTATGATATTTCTGAGATCAATAGACTGGAAGCTTTCTAGATAGTAACTCTGCAATTCTTCAGGTGCTCATTTTTTTTGTTTATCTTTATCTCCAATCTCCAAAAGTCCATTTTAAAGACATTTTTTTCCTTACATGCATGACATTACAAAGGCTTTATCTGTGCAGCCCCCTGGAACCTTAAGAAATATGATTAAAATGCAAGTGTGTAGACTTCTAACACCACATCTTTGCAATATAAAGTTACCAGGGCCAGAATTAACCTCTGTGTCATTCTGCTTATTGCTTGAACAAGCCCATTTGTTGCTAAGGTCTTAAAACCACAATGTTTGTAGAATCCTGCAAAAATATTAAATAATGTAAAGTAGATACACAAGCCTCAGCTGTCTCAGAAGATGCTGTAACATCTCTCCATAGGAAAACACAATTGGGTTTTGGTTTTTAAGTCACAGAACTACAGAATTGTCAGGGTTGGAAAGGATCTCAAGGATCATCCAGTTCCAACCCCCCTGCCATGGGCAGGGACACCTCGCACTAGATCAGGTTTCACGGAGCCACATCCAATCTGGCCTTAAAAACCTCCAGGGATGAGGCTTCCACCATCTCCCTGGGCAACCTGTTCCAGTGTCTCATCACCCTCATGGTGAAGAACTTCTTCCTGACATCTTTTCTAAATCTACCCTCCTCTAGCTTGGATCCATTCCAAAGTCTAAAGTCCATTTCTTCTGGCAAAGTCCTCGTATAGAATAAAACATGCTCAGTCAGTGAAGCCAAGGCCATCTACTATTTCTGTAACCCTTAACTCATTCATCTTCATCTTGAGCCTTGTCTTTATCACCTTTTCCCACTCAGCTCTTACCCACTTTTAGTTTATGTTTCTTCCTGGCTGTTTGAGATGTCTGGCTTAATCAAAATAACTCCTAATAATTATCTGTATAGAGATTGCTTTAAAAGAGGGAAAAGTGGGGGCTTTGACTGGGAATGATGGGTGTTCATATAATAGCCTTTTCCCCAAACTTGGTGCTATTTTCAGTGGATGAAAGCATTTATCTCTATAAAAGAAGAGAGGAAATAAAATAGCAAGACAGGATTTTGATCAATAGCAATTCTGATTAAGTTTGATCACAGCACTTGACATTTTGAGCAAGTCTGAGAGTGCACTCACAGAAAACTCCGGATCTGCTAAGAGTCTCTAGTGGTGTAGCACAACAATGGCAACCTGGGTAGGGAATATTCTGTCTACTTTTTTGTTTGCTTTACATGGCTATAATAAGGCAACAAGATGCATTAACTTAATTCTGTAATTAGTCTCCTTGCCAAACCTTCATTTAGTGCTCCTATATGGCTGATTTATTTTAGGCTTTTGCTTGTCTTCTTTTTTTCCATGGCAAAAGTATTGATGCTTTTATCAAGGTGTTGACAGATGAAAATTAAAAATTAAAAGAATTAAAATACTGGATTTCATTTATATAATATTTCTAAACATTCTACAATGCCTTCCAGGGAGTTGGTGCAGGGATGGGCAATGTGTCACTTTTAGAAGGAGCAGTGCTCATTCGTGGCCGTATCAGGGGAAAGTTTTAACAAGCAGATTTGTTTCAAGATTCAGAAAAATAGGTTCATAAAAACATGTGCTCATGTGATCAATATGTGTACAAATAACCAGGAGTGTTGTTAATGGTTCCTTCTCCTCTGGAGGCCTGCACAGCAGCGTTAAAGTGTGAATGGGACAGACATAGACACCGAATCTGGATGGATCTGGGATCCAGAATTGATCTTCACTTCATTGCATTTCTTTTCATTGTTGCATGGTTTGTCGGAGAAAGCCATGAGAGTTTTCAAGGTAGCTTTCCTAGTTTAAAACTGAATCTGAGGCAGACTCCTTCTTTATATCTGAGGGCTCATTCCCTTCCTTCTCCCATAAGACAAAAATCTTTCTGAGCTGCTGAATCAGGAAGACTCTGCTCTGTGTAATTCTCTTACTGCGCTGAGCAATGCTGTGTTTGAGGAATTCCCGGGAATATATGGAGCAGTGTGGTGACCAGCCTCTGTCATTTGGGGTTGGTGGGGGTTTTTTCCCTCATCCTTTTCTCCACAGGCAGTAGTGTACTCAGAGAAGTATTTTGTTTGGAATTTAGTTTAATTATTTTGTGCTGTACATAGCTATGTTGCAGTGTGGTTTTTTCCTTAGAGAAAAGAAAAGGTCAAATAAATCCCTCTTGCCCTATAACAAAGGTGATAAATTTTGTGAGAGCTTCTCATCTGTGTGGGAATTCATTAGCAACTTCAGTTGACTGTTCCCCAAGGAATCTCTGCTACATTCCTAGATGAGCTGTACCTTTCCCAGAGGTAAGTCCTAGTCCACTGGGGAGGAAGCATATTCCTGGTCTTCATCCCAGAGACCTCTGTAGTCACAATGGGCTCAGACCACTGAGCATCCACAAAGTAAACACTGCTGCTTGTGGATCTGAACCTTGGCTCCGAGTGTGAGCCCTCCTCTGATGACACAATTAGAAGATAAACCTTGGTGGCTATCACTGGATCAGAACTGATAAATTGCTTAGTTAAAAAAGGGAAACAAACCCCCAAAAACTAATGTGAAGTTCAAATTAAATCAAAACCACTGAGTGTACCAAGCAAAGGGTTGGTTAAAAATGGAAGGAGGAGAAGTTTATTTTATGAACTCTGATTATATCATGGGAAACAAACTTCCATTTGTATTTGGAACAGAAAAATGTCTGGTTTTAAGGCACTCTTTTAACCAGCAAGCTCATCTGATGAAATGCTCTAGGATTTACTTACATATCAAAGGAGTTCCCTGGACATTTAAGGGATGCAACTGAATACAATTAAAAGATCAGCTGTAAGCACAGTTTGTGATAGTTTGTTTGCTGAGCTTTGTGAGAGTTTAGTTAATCACATGTGCACTTCTTGTGTTTTAGCAGATAGTGAATTATTCAACTGTGTATGACAAGAAAAGTTTTACCATTGCAGTCTAGGAGAGATGAAGCAGTTCAGCTATCTTGAATCTGATGGTCTGTAAAAGGAGAACAGGGAAACTATTAAGCCAAGGTTCACATCCAAGAATCGAATCATTTATGAACAACCTTTCTGAGCCTAATTCGTTGCTGAATTAAACCTCATGTAATGTCGTTGGAGTCAATGGGGTTATGCAGGGCAATAAGTCAGTGAAGCAAATTAGCCCTCTGTCTTGGAGGCAAGAAACCAAAGGAAAGAGTGATCCAATAAAAGAGAGATGAAACGCTGATATTAGCTGAACGCCACTGTTCTTGGTACGGTGTGCGCTTTGTGTCCAGCAGTGAATATTTCATCCTTCCCAGGTGTAAAATCTTCCCAGCAGCACTATAAAGCAGATTTATAATAAATGACAAAATTAATGAGTTCGTTCTGTTGTAATGCAGCTTCTGGGCTCCCAACAGGAATTTAAACAGTTAGCAGGCAACATCTGAGTTGCTAGAGTGTGATTTCCAAATCAAGTCTTGATCTCTTTAGAAAAGCCTTGGGACTGGCCTTTGGGTTTTTTTTCCTCCTTTAGCTGTGTCCTGGGCCAGAATCCCAGGCCAGCCATGGGCTGCAGGCCATCAGCAGCTCTGAGTCAGCCAGGACAGCTGACTGGAGTTGGTTGCAGGTGTATCCCAGACCATCAGCATTGCACTCAGTATAAAGGGGGAAGCTTGGTGAGGAGAGGGGAGCTTCTTGCTAGAGCTTTCTGTTTGAGCTTTTCATCCTCCCTCTCTTGCTCTTGAGGACTGTTTTCCTGCATATTGTGAGTGTTGTACCTTTGCTGGGCTGAGTATAACTATATATCTTGTATTGACAGTGGTACCAGTTTGGCTATTTCACTAAATCCATTTTTATTTCAACCCATGGGTCTTCTTTCCTGCTCCTGGTTTCCCTTCTCTACTGGGAAGGTGTCATTGGGCGATAGACAAACTGCTATATAGTTTAGCCCCAGTTATGGGTTAAATGTAGACAAGGTGTCTCTCACACACACAGATATTAGAAGCTAACATTTGTAGGTATGGAGGGATTTCTACATAGAAAACTCACAGAAACACCAGGGGTGTCTGGGGAAGAGCTGGAGTAGATTGGGCATGATTGGAGCCTTAAGTATGAAGGCATAAGGCATGGATTTATTTGCATTTCACATATCTGGGTGATATTAAAAGCTCTATGAAGCAGCAATATGGCAGTGATGTGGCTGTAGGTGTGCTCTGGAATAATGAAAATGGTTCAGCCATTTGCACTGACCAGCACTGATAACAATACACAGTCTTCTCTCACTTTTCACCTTTTTTTTCCCTGTCTGACCCACTGATTACTTTGTCTGAAGTTAAGATCGTCTCCCTGAAATGGAGATTTCAGATTTTTTCACCACACACACGCAGAGCTCAGTCCTGGCTAGAGCCTTTAGGCATTTTTATTATCCACACGAAGAGCTAATTCCCAAAGTCTGCAGTTACGTTTGCAGCTCATGAAAAGATCTCTGTGAGGTGACCTGCACAGAACAACACATTTGGACAGCACACTTCACTCTTTCACTGCAAAGAGATCAAACAAATTGATTTCCTACCTTGGAAAGCTCAGTAACGAGCTAAAGGATGAAATAGCGTTGGCCATCAGTAGAGAAAACTCTTCAGACTTACATGTAAAGGAGGCAATGTGTTCCATGTTCTTGTGCTCCAGTATTTGTCCTGCTGCTGGTGGTGGAACATGTCAGCGATGACAGAACCTGGGGGAGGGCCTGGCAGAGGGCTTGTATGATACTTGGCCTCTGGCATGGGTGATATTGGTCATTTCATCTCTTTTTAGTTTTCCAGATGGTAGCATAGGTAGTCTGTCACAGTAAGTAAAATTCACAGATTGCATTGGATTAGAAGGGACCCTCAAAGGTGATCTTGTCCAGCTCCCCTGCACTCAGCAGGGAGACCTCAACTAGATCAGGCTGCTCAGGGCCACATCGAGTCCGAACTTCAATGTCATTTTCCTTTAAATCCTGTTGCTTCTGATTACAATTCACTTCTGGACAATGCTCTGAGGATAAGAGTGAAGGGAACAAGACAGGAATTTTCCATCTGCAGCATGAGACACTGATATAAACACATCCATAGAGTTAGATAGGTCTTGAGGCATGGGGGCTACTGCAGCGGTGGGATCAAGTCCCAGTAATCCACAGCCCTAATTTCCAGTGGTTGGAATATCACTATAAAGCTGTGCAATGAATTTGTCCTCAGTTTAGCTGAAAAGGTAATGCTAAAAAGCAGAGTTCAGTTGGAGATTCAGGTTTCGTTGGAGATTCAGGTTTTGTTGGGTAACAACTCTCATTTTGTCGATCATTTCCATTTTGAGTGGCTAAAGGTCTGTCCATTTAACTGCCCATTTGATTACTCTGCTTTTGATTAATTGAAAGAAAGCAAGTTAGGTAACAGACATTTGGATCAATTTTGTGGCAGTTTTATTGAAGGGTGTGTTTGTAAGAAAAAGGTAAAAAACTCTCCTTAACCATTTCTAATTACAATTCCAAACTGTTGTGTAGTACTGGGCACTGGTGAGACCTCACCTCGGGCACTGTCTGCAACTCTGGGTCCTGTGCTTCAGGTGCTGGAGCAGGTCCAGAGTTGTATGAGAAAGGGCTGAGGGAGCTAGGGGTGTTCAGCATGGAGGAGACTCAGGGGGAACCTTATCACTCTCTACAACTACCTAAAAGGAATTTGTCAGGTGGTGGTCAGCCTCTTCTCCTAGGCAGCTTGTGACAGGACAAGAGGGCATAGTGTGAAGCTGTGCCAGGGAAGCTTTAGATTTAGATATTAGGATGCACTTCCTCACAGAAAGGCTGATTAGGTACTGGGATGGATTGCCCAGGGAGGTGGTGGAGTCACCATCACTGGAGGTCTTTAGGATAAGATTGGATGTGGCACTTGGTGGCATGCTTTAGCTGATTACAGAATCAACCAGGTTGGAAAAGACCTCAGAGGTCATCAAGTCTAACCTATTACCTACTACCTAACACCTCCTGACAACTAAACCATGGCACCAAGTGCCACGTTCAAGCTTTTTTGAACACCTCCAGGGACAGTGATTCCACCACCTCCCTGGGCAGCACATCCCATGGCCAATTACTCTTTCTGTGAAGAACTTTCTCCTCACCTCGAGCCTAAACTTCCCCTGGCACAGCTTGAGACTGTGTCCTCTTGTTCTGGTGCTGGTTGCCAGGGAAAAGAGACCAACCCCCACCTGGCTACAACCTCCCTTCAGGTAGTTGTAGAGAGCAGTAAGGTCTGCCCTGAGCCTCCCATTCTCCAGGCTAAACACCCCCAGCTCCCTCAGCCTCTCCTCATAGGGCTGTGCTCCAGACCTCTCCCCAGCCTCATTGCCATTCTCTGGACACGTTCAAGTGTCTCAATGTCCTTCTTAAACTGAGGAGCCCAGAACTGGACACAGTCCTCAGTGTCATGTTTTTAGGTCATAGGCTGGATTTGATGATCTCGAAGATCTTTTCCAGCCTCAATAATTCTGTGTTTCTGTAGAATTATTGTTACCCCAGCAAAGTCTGATGAATTTTGCTATTTCTGTTTCTGCTTCTGTAAAACCACCTCGTGCTTTTCTGTTGTGTTTGCTTTACATCTAATGCTATTGCATTCTGTTTCAGCTGGCGGGCTTCATCTATGCCTGTTACGTTGTGAAATGTATTACTGAAGAAGAGGACAGCTGTAAGTACTAAAGCTTTATTGCACAGAAAATGATTTTTTTTTTTTTTTAAATCACCTCTTCACTGTGCTGGCTCTTGCTGACTTCAACCTAAATGCCTTCTTACACTGAAGCCAGATCGTTCCTTCTGTCCCTCCCTCTTGATCTAAAATTTGCAAATGCCTGAAAGACGAAGGAATCATGAAGTGTAGCTGTAAAAACTCCTTGCTTCTGAAATGATCACTGGAATTTTATTTTTTTCTTCTCAGCTTAGCTTAAGACATAAAATAAAACAAACAGAACTCCCAACTGGTAAATACAGAATACAATCTGCCTTTTTCTTTTTTTTTTTTAATCCCTTATTCCAGATTGTTATTAACTGTCTTCAAAGAAATTGGTTACCACTGAGGGTCTCTCTCTTCTGTGTGTCACTTTGTAACTGTTTTTGGCAACAGCAACAACAACAACGAAAAAAAGCTTTAGATCATTGCAGGACCTTCACTTATGAGAGGTGAAACTGTGGAGCTCCTCTTTGTTCTTGCTGCTCCCAGGGTACAATTACAAGGAGCGAAATCATTTCATAGAGATGTATGTTTATGTTTCTTCTGCTTTTTTATACCAATAGAAGCCTGCTGAGCAGAATTTGCTCTTATTACATGCTATGGAGCCAAGCCATTTCATTTTTACTGTACTTTAACCTTGATTTTTTAGGTTTTTTTTTTTTAAAGAAGGGCCGCTGCGGCATTTCAGTACATCTTGGGATTCCTACTAAAGCACTTTAGAAACCAGTATCAGAACTGCATGTAACTTTGATAAAATATACATGAATCCTGGAGAGAGCTGTGCAACAGGAAGCTAAAGGGGGTTTATTTGATTGGGAGTGTTACTGAAGCTGGTGGGGGTTCCTTTGTGTTCTCCTGCCTAGAAAATAGCTGCAAACCTATAATCTGTGGGCAATAGAGTGCCACTGCAAAGTGTCAAGGGGAGATTTAGTGCTGAAAGCAGATCACACTTTGGAGGTCTTTCTGACTATGCTCATTTCAGTTGTCTTTATGTTTCTGTGGAGGTGAGGAAAGCATAAGAGCAAAAAGTTTGGGAGAGGCATGTGGAACAGGGGTATGTCACAAATAGGTCCTGTCTTTTTAGGGAAGGACCTAGGCATATGTATTATCTCCTATCCTCCTGTAAAGTGCATTTGCTGTCTACAGACTTGGAGGAGAGCAATTCCTTGCCCTCAGAAACAAAATCCTTTTTAATGCTGTTCTGTTCTCTCTTTTAAGGGCTTAAAGATTTTTTTTTTTTTTTTTAGTCTTCGGTAGTGCTTTAAGGCATGAAATAAGTGAAAAATACAGAAGATATTTGTGACTTGGCTCACCAAAGGAGTGCTGAAGTCAGAGCATGTTTGAGAGACTTCTCCCCTGGTCTGTAAATGGCATTCCTGGCAGCAAATCACCACAGCCAGGATGGTTTTGCTTTCTCCTTACTGTGATGGGAGCTCCCTGTTGTTCAGAAGCCACAGATCATTCTGTTTCTTTGAACCTTTGTTTGCTAACATCTTGCCTGTTTTCAGGCTATTATTGCTTTGTTAGCACACATCAGCCGGTTGCCCTGTTCTAGCCAAAGATCCACATTACTCATCTGTGAGCATCTCCTGTAGCAAATCTTCACCCAGCACCAGCTCAGGTGCTGCAGCTTCACCTCTGCTGGGGTTTGGAAGCATGGTTGGGGGGGGGGGGGGGGTGGGGAAGAGTAAAAGAGAACTTCTATGGCTGTGTTGTCCTCACACAGTAATAATGCTCAGCTCAGATTTGGCTCTTCAAGGTATCATAAAGTTAAAATAGCTTTAAATTCTGCTGAGAGGCTGCATGTAATAAAGATCAACTCAGACATCCCCTGTGACACATGCTGAGTGCTCACTGTGACAGCCAGAGGTTGCACTCCATACAGATACCTCCTGCTCAGGTTTGGGTTTAGATTTTTCGCTTACTTTAGTTACATTTTCTTGCCTTTTCCCTCCCTTTTGGCAAGACATCCATCTGTCTTGCTCCCCCAGGAAGTAACATATCCCTTATGGATGCCATGTTAGTTGGTATTTATGCTCTAGAGGAAGATGCCCAAGACTTAACTTCCTCAGGATGCTTGCAGATGGGGTTGTCTCTCGCAGACTGAATGATTGAAAAGGAGAAAAGCTTTCAGCAAAGAATGGAATGTGTTCCAGAGCAATTGCTACATCGTCCTGCCCATGCAAATCTTTGGTCTGAGATTAGTTCAAACTTCCAGCTGTGTTTCTCTTCCCACTTTTCCCATTCCTCACCCCTGCTTGCTGCTATGGAGCAAGCTCTGTGGCACGGAGGGATGAAGACACCTCTCCTGCCCACTCCTTCCTTTAGGCTTGATCGACTGGGAGCAACATCAGTCCAGGAGAGAAGAAAAAAGAGTCAGAACCACTGAGCCTGGCAGGAATGGGCAGCAAGGCAAGAGACTAGAGGGAAAAATCATGCAGCATTCAAGAGCCAGACATGAGCATGTCCTGGATTTTAACCAGATTAACACAGGGACACTGCTCCAAAGCAGAGAAGGTGCCTCATCTTCTTTTGGCACAGAGCCTCAACTGTAGAAATACAATCAAGTTGCTCTTAAGCTGCTTCAGCTGAATTAGCTTTGCTCTCAGAGTAATTGGAGCAAGCTGAAAGAATTACTATTTCTCCATTCTTTATGCAGATTTTATTAAGAGAATAAATGAGGGAGGGTAGAATTAAGCAAGCATTTCACCAAGATTAACCTGCTCCAACTTCACTAAAGGATTAGGAACAGAACAATACAGTGATCAAATCAGGCCCATAACTAGGGCTGAGTCAGCAAGTATAGAGGTTTTAATTACTCACCCATCAAATAAATCCAGCAGCAGACCCCTTAAATCAAAGCACAAGTCCACACTACCTTTCATGAGAACAATCTGTTTGGGGTTAATTCTGCATCGAGAATTAAAGAGAAAGCTGCTTTCCTTCCTGGTACAGCCCCAAGCAGTGCTCTGACACTGGGTGTACTGGAGCTGACCTGCAGCACCCATCTCTAGGGGTTAGACAAGAGTGGCTTTCCCTGGTTACTTCCCTTGGTGGTGGTTTGTCCCTCCCAAAGGTCCTTTCTGCATTGGAGGAGGTCTGAGGCTTGGAGTGCCTTGCATCTCCATTTAGGAAAGACAAGTTCTGCTCACAGAACAACAGGGAACAGCCTCAAGCTGCACCAGGGGAGGTTTAAGCTGGCCATTAGGGAAAAAATATTCACTGAAGGGGTTATCAGGCATTGGAACAGATCACCCAGGGAGGTGGTAGAGTCACCATTCTTGGATGTCTTTGAAAGCTGTGTAGATGTGGTGCTTGAGGAAATGGCTAAGTGGTGGACTTGGTGAGTAGCATTAATTGTTGGACTCCATGATCTTGAAGGGCTTTTCCAACCTAAATGATTCTATGATGGGTGCCCAGCAGGGCTGCTGCTAACAAAACTCTCCTCTTCACTCTTGCCACTGGTATTCCTAAACCATTGTCATTCTTACCTCATTAGCATTATTAGCTGCAGCAATTAAAAATAAAGCATGAAAATATCAACAACAGCAATGTCATTACTCGGAGGCACTCAAGGGCTGTAAACTTATTGGAGCTCCTCATTTGTTTTCCAAAGTGGTACCAGGCCTGCCTTTTTTTTTTTTTTTTCAGAGGCTGCACATTATTTTTAATAACACTGAAATGCTCCTTTAATGTGCATTTCCTCAGTAGCAGTTTGGCTCCCTGCTATAAGCTGTTACTGCCTCACTAAAAGAAAATGCAGCGTAGTTTTGAAAACGTTATTAAATATACAGATATTTTGTGGGAAAGCCTGGAGTGTAAGCAGTAAAAGCAACATCCCCCCAGGGCTGTTTGTCTGTAAGCAATTAAAAAAAAAAAAAGAAACCTGGGTTACTGAAGTGGGAATTTTGCACTCTCCTTGCAAGCCCTGTGGAGGGAGAAGGGGATGGGCTTGTTATTAGATGGACAGCTTTGGCTGGGAGGAAGCTCAGCCTAGAGAAAACCACCAGTCTGTTCCTAACAGTGAAACCCTGGTCCAGAAGGCTGCCTTGCAGACCCAGACAGGGAGAAGAAACAGCATTTGTCTACCCTAGCATAATGCCAAGGCAGTCAGAGAATAGTTGTGGGCTGCCTGACTGTTGCCTGAGTATTATGAGGTACAATCTCTCCACTGTCTCTTGCCAGCAGGGGTTCATAGATTGTCTTCTTTCCTCTTGGCTTTGTTTCCAGCTAAACTGTGAAGCAAAAGAAATTGTGACTGGGTTAAGTAGGTTTTGCTTGCCAAGCCCAGCTTTTGGGGATCTCTGGGACAAGAATTAAAGGTCTAGCAAACTTTTAGTAGATTTTTTTCTATCAAAGCACAGGTTTTGAGGATGTCTGGCATGGAAGTAAAGCTCTAGTAACCTTTTAGTAGATTTTTTTTTTCTATCAAAGCACAGGTTTTGAGGATGTCTGGCATGGAAGTAAAGCTCAAGTAACATTTTAGTAGCTTTTTTTGTATCAAAGCACAGGTTTTGAGGATGTCTGGCGTGGAAGTAAAGCTCTAGTAACCTTTTAGTAGATTTTTTTGTATCAAAGCACAGGTTTTGAGGGTGTCTGGCGTGGAAGTAAAGCTCTAGTAACCTTTTAGTAGATTTTTTTGTATCAAAGCACAGGTTTTGAGGATGTCTGGCATAGAAGTAAAGCTCTAGTAACATTTTAGTAGATTTTTCTTGCAAAGCCCATCTTTTGGGGATGTCTGACGTGGAAGTAAAGCTCTGGTGATCCTTTAAAATTATTTCACTCCTTCCCATAAAAAATCTTGAAATCAAAAATTCTATTTGAATATTGAAAACACTCCAGAAGACAATATCCCAGGTAGGGGTAATCTACTGGGAAGTGATGAAGCCGGAAATCCACTCTGGGATCCTAGACTTGGCCTAGAAAGTATGCAGATGGCAAAAGATTTTCTTGTAAATGACACTGTGAAATTCAGTAGATGTTTGTCAGAATGTCATGTCTCTCACATATGGGATAGGTAAAAAAGCCTTTTAGTTTTAGCTCTGTTACAGGCTGCCTTCCACCTTTGGGCAGGTTATTTAACCTCTCTGTACTTCTGTTTCCCGTATTTAAAATGGGAAATAATGCCAGGGACAAACTCACAGGCGTGTTGCTTTATAACTTTGAGCTTCTGGGATGAAAGGCACTATTGAAATGCAGAATATGCTCAGGTGTTCACTTTGTATCTGTGCCAAATGCTCTTCACAATCTGCTTAGTGAGATGTTGCAGAAAAATAATACCTCAGCTTCCATCCCTGATAAAGTCTTGAAAACAAAGACAAAGGGCAACTAGCAGCAAACATTCAGCTGTGAGCTCTGCTTCTTTATGTCCCTTCCCATTTTCTGGGGGGATGTGGCTGTAAGGCTTAAGGCTGCTAGGACAGGAGAAAGTTGGGAAGGATGCAGAGTCTAACACTGAGGGAGATGACTGAAGGTAACTGCAACTGTCCTTCTGTGGTCAAGGCTGGACCTGAATGCACCTCTGGAAGATGTCCTGGGCAGCTTGGCAGATCTTTTTCCTCCTAGCTGAAAGGTGACACCACAGCCACAGTGTAAACCTGCAACCCTAGCAGTGCAGCATTAGCTGTTACACTGTGTAGCACAAAACAAGATAGGAGGTACCAGGTCTATCCAGCCCCAATATCTAATATCCAGGAATGAGGAATATCTGTTTTACAACCTGAATTAGAAGCTTTTCCTATTTACTTGTTGCTACATGAACTAAGTAAACCAAAGGGAGGGAAATGGGATACTTTAGGCTGTTGAGATGCTGATGGAAGAGTGGAGGGACAGAAGCTTTTGATAATCCATGGTACTGCTTCATGCTTGTCACCTTAAATGGAACTGCCTTAGAGAGCAGCAGTGCCACCAGGAATGTTTAAGAAATTCGTTTTTGGAATTTCTTCTTCCTAGTATCAAATGATAGAACAAGAGGAAGTGGTCTCAGGTTGGGGTATGTGTGTGTTAGGTTGGATATTAGGAAAAATTTCTTTCCTGAAATAATTGTTGAACATTGGAACAGGGTGCCCAGGGAGGTGGTGAAGATACCATCCCTGGAGGTGTTCAAGAGATGTGTAGACTTGGCACGTTGGGACATGGCTTAGTGGCCATGCTGGTGTTGGGTCAGGCGTTGGATTCGATCTCGGACATCTTTTCCAACCAAAACAATTCTATGATTTTCTGAGGTGCCTGTACAGCATCAGCCTTTTGCACATAGCAAGATCTAGTTCCTGTGTCATTATTTCCAGTCATCTCCTGCCTTGGAGAGGACCTGTCGCAGAGCTGAAGGCTGGTGTTGTGTGTCTCCTTCTCACCACCACGGAGCACAGGCACACAAGACAAGTTTGTTGGTTTGAAAGCACAGGCTGGAGATGTCTGAGCTGCAGAGTATGAGGCTGAAGCACAGGGAGGAAAGCCTGTGGTGGGAAAACATGACAAGTGCAACTGGCTGCATGTGAGATGCAAGATGGACCTGAGCAGTCCAAGGTGTCACAGGGCTTGGCAGATGTTGCACAGCCTGCTCTGTGATCATTTGGCACTGCTCTGCAGAGAGAGGCAAACTTAAAGCTCAGAGGAGGTGCAGTTTGTTTAAATAATAGCAAGTAATTAGTCTGAAGACAAAATCAGTGATGGTATTTTATAATTACAATTAATTTAAAGGTTAATTTCCTTTGGTGCTAAAATCTTATTTAAAACATTTACCAGGAAAGGAAATTAGGATGTTACTATCTAGATGCATAGAATGCTTCTGGGAATCCATGCCTATTATCACTAGAAAATTAGGTTAGACTCAAAGTGGGAATTTCAATTCATTTTAGTGTGTAATAGATGGTGGTCAGGGCCTTGAGTCAGGAGGGTTGCTGAGGGTAGACTGTACCATTTGCATTTTCTTTGTTTGTGGGATTAATTGCAAATGTTTCCAACAAAAGGGATGGGTTTATACATGAACAAGCTTGACATGAAAAGAAAATTGGTTATGGATTGCTGCCTTCATAACTAATGAAGTTGATGTTCAAGGAATCCCTAGGAGACAGGGTTGTGGTATGAGGCAAATATATAAAGAAGATCACACAGGGGGAAATGGTGGTGTTGCTGGCTCCATCTAGGATAATTTCTCCTCTCCCTCACTGTCTTGCCTGCCACTCCCCTTGCATCCATCACCACCTCCTGAGGGGATTGTCAGCCTCAAGTTTGAAAAATGTCTAAATAACACACTGTAAAGCTTGGAGGAAGCAACATTTCCATTCCAGCAGCTCATCACTGTGGGATTCTGCTTGATAAAATCAATGCATTGTAACATCCAGGGAGTGCACCTTCCTTGCATAGTTTTGGTTTTCTAGCTGTTCACTACTCATCTTTTTTTATCTTTTCAAGAAGACGTTTTGCGGAAGTGTTGGGAAGGATCTGCACATGTGACAAGGGAATGAACAGCTAACATCTTCTAGGGAAAAAGATATGTTACATACACAAACATTTTGAAAATATTACTTGTCTTGTCATGAATTAATTGTTTCAGGAAAGGAACAGAAAGAAGTCCAGATCATGAAACAATATCCCACACGGTTGCATCAAAGCAGTAGCAGAAATGAGGTAGTAAATAGTGACAGTTCTGACAACAAAAGCCACAGACAATTTGAAGAGACACTTAAGTTGTTGCCACAGCTGAATAGGATGTGGTCTTCCTGCCATGGAAATGTTTTGACATTTAAAAATAAACAAAACTCTTATTTGAAGTCAGGAAGAATTAGCAAAATCCAAGGCTCCCTACCAGCTGAGAATTGAGTGCATGGAGAATGGTTTCAGGCAGACAGTTGTGTTTTGGTTTGATACTGGACATTTTGATGTCAGTCATTTATTGCTACTCAGTACTGAATGCAGAAGGCAGGTTTTGGAGGCAGGTCCTCCTATGCCATGCCAGGGAGAACATCTCCTCCTTCACCCCAACAAAGTAAGAGAAGCTCAGGCCCCACTGAGCACAGGTAAAGGAGGAACCTCCAGCCAGCTGTGTGGGGCTACCAGCCCCTTTCCTACTCCAGGCCTCCCAGCCTTGGAGGGTGGCTGGCTGCCTCCTTAGGGGTGCAGCCAAAATGGCTAAGTGTAGCACCACATGTGCTGGCCAGCCAGGCTCAGTCCAAACTGAAGGACAGAAACTTCTAGGAGAGGAGTGGTAATGAGTTGCAGAGTGGGTGGATTGGACTCATTAACCATTTCTGTTGGCCCTGGTAAGGACAGCTGTCCACAAGCTGAGTGTCTTCCCTGCTGAGACAGTCAGCATGAGCTCCTCACAGTTTCCTATATTCCTGAGACATTGCTTTCTATTAAATTATTTTTATCAGCATGCCTTCTGTTCAAGTTTTCCTTATTACTTTTCCTTTTAAATATCTAGATAGGTCTTCATTAGCATTGGGCTGTTAACTTTCATAGATCTGAGCCTTAATTCTCCACTTTGTTGCACCTACTAATGACTCTTATTCTAATTTATTAGTGTGGTGGTCACCCTTGGAGGCTACTACCCCAGGCATTTTCTTTTTCCCCCTTTTTTCTTCTTTTTTTTCCTCTCTTTATTGCTTGTCCCTAGCAATGATCTGGCTACGAACAATTTTTTTCTAATGATTCATTTGATAACTTCTACGACAATTCAGTCTACCCCACATTTTCTTTAATTCTTTGAATGATTTTTTTAGTCAAACCCTTTTGCAGCGATAGTTTTTTTGTTGTTGTTCAGTACTCAAGCGTGAACACTTGAAAGCAAATGGCTACTATCCAGCAGTGTCCAGGTCTGTCAGGTTTAGCAAACTAATACATTCTTCCAACTATTCATGTTCTCACAGCTGAGTGGAAGTCTTTTACAGACTCTTTACTGAGCTTTGGGCAGGTTCTGCTGCAAGGTTGAACAAGCCTTGCAAGGGTCAAGTGGCAGCCTGCTGCCTGAAACCCTATTTCCAGGTCTATAAGCTTGACAGGTGGCTTGCTGCATTTATCAGATATAAAAGGCAGTGCTGACCAGTTCAGTCCAGTAATTCTCACTGCAGCTGTGCTCCAGCCATTTTCTCCTGGCCTCTGGCTCTTGGTCTTGCCTGCCCTATCCCTGGTCCCTCTTTCAGCTGCCAAAGCCTCACTCGTGCCTTCCAGCCATTGCTCCTGGCTGCTTCCATCCTGGCTCTGTTCTGCTCAGCCATGACCTTGGTTCCCATCTCTTCAACGTAGTCCTGCTGGTGATGAGCCCTGCTGTGATGCATTGCTCCGGCCTCATGTCCTACTTGTGATGGTTTGAAACTGTCTCTTTAATTTTTCTTCTCAAAGTTCAAGCAGAGAAAGCTAAAGGGTGTAAATAAGTCACTATTGGGTGTAAGAAAGCAAAATAATGATTGTTCTAAACACTTCCATTGGATAGATAGAAATGTTTAAGAACTACTACTGAGGAGGAAGAACCTGCACTGAGGCTCTGCCACTGAGCAGACCCCTGTTCTACCTGGGAGTCTGAGACACAATTTGGCTTCTGTAATTTCTGAACTTTCAGCACTGTTCATCTTGATATTTTCTGCTGAGTACACCCAAGCTGGGCTCACCTCAACTGCAATATCTGCATCCCTGCTTGGTCCTAGTTACAGGGAGTAGAAGGCTGAGATCCCTGTCAGTACCTCTGTAAGGGTAATGACACCAGATGGTGCTTCACAGGTTTCACAAACCTGCTTACCTCCCCAGTTCTGTCTCTCATCTCAGAAAGGCTGAACAAAGAATTAGCCAGACAGTCAGCAGCAACACAGACAGAAAAATATGCTGCAGGCCCTTACCCAACAAGAAACATAAGAGGAGACAAAGCTGGAGGAAAAACCCCTGTGAAGCAAAAAAATTACAGAATAATTTTGATTGTTATAGAAGTAAACAATATGGAAATAGTGGCAGATAGGCATAATCTGAGCTGACAAACCATCACAGTTTGTGTAGGGGTTTTCCTTTCTTCTCCTGTGGCCATGCTAGGGGTCAGAAGTGTCATGAGGTTATGGTTTAAAAACATGAGGTTTTAGTGTCACCTTGCAGATGGGTGAGTGAGGGGCACTGACAGGCCACCACTGGCTGTTTGGCAGAAATACAGTTCACTGCATGAACCAGACTGAGTGCCCAAGTCCTTATGATGTTTCTGAACCCTCCTGTGGTGGCAGGAAGGGCACAGCCATCACGTGTTGGCAGATGCCCTCCTTCCCCCTGCTTTCCCCGTGGTTGGCTCTACCCTGATTTGCAAGTCTAAATCTCTGTGCAGTCAGCACAAAGACCACTAAGGTTTGATTACCCTTGTAAACAAACTTTTATTGAGGTTGTATCCAAGCAAAGCTCCTCCTGTGTGCTCTGCTGTGGAACAGCCACCGGGCCATGCTCACAGCATTGAAAGGCAGCAGCATTAAAGTGTTTGAAAGCCTTCACCAAACAGCGAGGCAGGTAGCAGAACCACAGGAGCAGGGGTGTCTCCATATGTTCTTTTAGATTTTTTTGCCCATATGTCATTTCCAATGTTACTAAAAACAAGCCTAACTTTACTCCACTCCATTGTTGTTGTTTTTTTTTTTCCTTTTTGGCCAGTTTTTAGCTCCCAGCGTTTGTGCACAGCTCTCCCTTATTTCATACTTCTGCACCAGCAGTGCTTCCCATGGTGTTATTAGCTGTGGTTTGTTTGCCATCTCCCCTTTCTCCCAACTATGTGTGCAGTGGAGTGTGCCTCGTGGTGGTGGTGGTGAAGCTTAATCATGGCATTTCCCAGGCCTGAGTCCAGGGGTTCAAGTCCTTGCCCTTTGGATCTAGGGCATATAAATTTAAGATCTCAGATGTTTAGGCATTACATGAATGTCCAAGAAGCATCCATGTGCACACACATACAGAAGCTGTGAGCAAGCATTACTCACTGTGGTAGACAAGACTATAAGGACATTGGCAACCTAATTATTACCAAGACAGAAAGATAAGTTATAGACAAAATAATGAGAGAACTGTTTGTGAGGACATTCTCACAAGGAAAGAAAACGTTTGGAAATTTTACAGCTGAGAAGGTCAAGCTGGCAACATGGGTCAGAATTTAGCTTTTTGAACTTGAAAGAGAGATTGATGTGGAGTCTCTACAAAAGACTTTAAATGTAAAATGATTTAGCTTCTGCTTGATGTAATATAGACAATTAAATCAGTAGCAGGATGCAGAGAGGAGTGACGTAGGCAAAAAGGTGAGTCCTGCAGCCTTTGTCCCTTAGCTCTGTGTTTGTTGAGTTGGAAAAAACAAATAGGAACAATTTTGGTTCTTGATACTGTTATAGCTGTGTCAACAGGTAGAAAAGTCTTCCTCTTCACTATGCAAAAATAATGCTTGGAGATTAAATTGTGCCCAGCCCAAATCCAGTTGACATCTAACTTACATCCTCAAATGGCAGGCAGACTTGAGGGTACAAGTGCCATCCTTCACTGTGTGAAGTAGCAAAGAAGGTTAAGGAGGAGCAGCTGAAAGTTCTGGGTTTAGCCATGCTGAACTGGGATGGATGTGTAATTATCCATAGGTAAATATCACAGCAAGAAGCTGAGATTTCAGTTTATATAGAAGGAGCAGAATGAGCACAAGCCAGGGACTTGTGACACCTTAAAGAGCCAATGGTAGACCTTCCATCTACAGAGAAGACTGTCCAGTTAGCAGGAGGTGAAGAAAAAGAAAAGGCAGAGGTTACTGTGCTTGTGACACTGGTGGTGTGTTGGAAGGAGAACCATCAGGACAGGAGAACTTAAGGAAAAACTTGAACTGAAGGAGAAACTTCTTTACTTTGATGCCAGAGCACTTTCTTTACTTTGATGCCAGGCTGCCAAGAGAGATTGTGGAGTCTTCTCTGCGTTTCAAAACCCTCCTGGACACATTCCTATGCAACCTGATCTAGGAAAACCTGCTCTTGCAGGGGGATTGGACTAGTTGATCCCCAGAGATCTGTTCCAGAAACAAAAAATAAGTTCCTTAATGCCCCTCATTCTGTCCTGATACACAGCAAAGACGGTAGGGACCATGACTGCGAGCAGAGGCTGAAACTTCACATCCCTGTGTGAAAAGATGTCTCTATCTTGAGCCACATGTCCTGTCTGTGTTAGAGTTGTAACCATAGCTGTGCCTGACAAGCCCCCTCACATCAGCAAAGGAAGAAACCACTCATAACAGACACTTTACAGATAGTGTTACTGTTCTCCTATTCAAGTCCAGCTAAGAAAACAAGCATCTCAGCACCCAATCTTTCAAAGAAATGGCATCTGTGTGTGTGTGTGTGTGAGCATAAGATTTTACTGAAGCAAAGCATGACACAAGAGCCACTTCTGATAACAGTGACATGTGAGATTAATGTAAAATAGAAGAGCCAAAAAAGCATTTGGTGGATGAGGGTAAGGATGGAAGCCTCTGTAGCAATCCAGCTAATGAGCCCTGTTCTATTCATCTGATGTTACTCCTGTCAGCAGGGTATCAGTGGTAGGACACTTTGAGTGACCTTTCAGACACAGCCAGGGTAAAATGCTTGCAGAAAGGGCAGTGTTTTGCATGCTTAAAGAAAATACCTCAGAGCCCACAGGGAGCTTTTAGCTGAGTGTGGACACCGCAAGCTTTGCAGTGCTGAGGGACTGCTGCTATTGAGAAACCTGGCTACAAAGAAATGGCTGAGATCCTCTTGTATTGGAGTTCACTTTTTTATTACCTACCTTTACCTACTCTGAAAAGGTCCTTGTTGTGTTTAAGAAGCCAATGCATGTCTGCAAAGCTACAGTAGTACTCTCTGCCCTACCATCATTTGGTTGCACAGGTGGGAAATTCTGCTGTCAGTTGGACCCAGGTATGTCTCTACAACCTTGCCTTATGTGCCACTTGACAGTCTGGCTTACTAACAGTGTTTACTCCATACAACAAGGCAAAGACACAATGCATGCAGAGGTATTCAGCCTGCATCTTTCTCTCATGCCCACACAAACCCATTTTACTCAAGGAAAACTTTTTCTTAACATGTTGGTTCAGCATTCTGAACACAAGCCAAAAATCACCTTAAGACCTTTTGCCCCACAGCTGCAAAAGAGAGTTTCTCTGCTTGCAGCCTTCTGATAATGGTTTACTGTTTGCCTGAAGGGTCCTGGGAAGTACACAAGAAATGTAAAGCTGGTCAAATGCATAGAAGCAACATCCATAAAATGACAGGCTGACATCACTGAGACGCTCACTCCACCACAGCTATCTCCTGACTCATGTTGTCAGAGGTCAAAGCTAAAAATGCAGCACAGGATCAGGCTGCCTAGAGAGGCTGTGCAGTGCCCATCTCTGGAGGCATTCCAAATCTGCCCAGACATGTTCCTGTGGGATTGACTCTGGGACTTGGACTAGAGGATTTTCAGAGGATCCTTGCAGGCTCTGGAATGCTGGGATTCTGTGAAACCTGGGCAAGAGAACACCAAACCATAGCTACATCAAAGACATGTCCACTATCATGCTCTACAGCTACCTGAAAGGAGATTGGAGTGAGGAGGGGGCCAGCCTCTTCCTGGTAGCAAGTGACAGGACTAGAGGAAATGGTTACAAGCTGTTCCAGGAGAGGTTCAGAATGGATATTAGGAAATATTTCTTCCCTGAAAGGGTTCTTAAACATTGGAATGGTCTCTCTAGGACAGCGGTGGACTCACCATCCCTGGAGGTATTTAAGCAGTGTGTGGACCTGGTGCTTAGGGACATGGTTTAGTGGTGACCTTGCAGTGCTGGGTTGAAGGTTGGACTGGATAGTCTTGGAGGCCTCTTCCAGCTAAAGACATTCTGTGATGCTTTTTGCTGCAATCTTTGTGTTTGAATGAGGGAGTTTGCTTCCTTCCATCCCAGCCCTTCACCCAGCAATATTCCTGTAGTGAATTATTCATTCTGTGCCTGTAAAGTTACTCTGCTTCCAGAGATACAATCACCTTGTAATTAAGTTATTCTGATGGTTACAGGTAGTGGTTAAGTAGGAAGCATCAAGTGGCATTTGCCTTGATTTTAGGAAGATTTAACCCTATGAAAGGTTTGCAAGCAAGCCAGGGAAGCACTGTCCAGACACAGTCATGATAGGTTGTGTGCAGAATTGTTTAAAAGTCTATTTGAAATGTAATTATCAACCAGCTGGGATGACATTTCAGATGGGATCCCACTGGATCATTGGCTGGGGAAGTCGCTCTCTTCGTTACTTTTGTTAATAGCAAGGGTGATAGAGGAGACAATATGTGTCAAACTTTCAGATTAAACCAAACTGAAAGGAGTATGAGCACATGTGGAGACAGGATTAGCAGTCAAAATGACCATGAGAAGTGGCTTGAAATCAAGAAGCTGAAATTCAGTCTAGTGCAAAAGAACTCCTGTAGGAAAGAATCACCCCAGTGTCGTCAGATAAAACACAGACTACCTGGATGAACTGCAGTTACTGTCAAAACATAAGAATAAAGGTCTGGTTAGTAACTGTTTGTATGATGCTGTTGGGGAAAAAAAAAAAAGGCTAAAAAAAACCAGCCAACCCCCCCCCCCCCCCCCAAAAAAAAAAAAAAAAAAAAACCAACCCCAACCAAACACAAAAAAATCCCAAAGCTGAAGAAACATCTTCAAGCTTAGAAATTTAGAGGCTTGGAAAATATGTAAGAAAAAGCTGAAAGAACTAAGTGCTCTTAAAACTGGAGAAATTTTTTTTTTTTTTGGGAAAATGCTTACAAGTAGTTTTAAAAGGGAAAAAAAATGCTCATTTGTCTTCATAGTTATAGGGAGAAAAGGCCAAAATGTAGAAAAGTAGTTAATTTGCAGGAAATTACATTTAAATTAGACATTAGGAAGTTAAGTGCAGGGAAAGGCAACACAGAGAGATTATAGAACCTCCTTCATTAGAGATGTCAGGAATTAATCTAGTAAAACATCGTTCTGGGATAAGAGTGTATGGAGTACTGCCATAGAGCACAGAATCACAAAGTCTCACAGTATATCAGAGGTTGGAAGGGACCTCCAGAGATCATCAGGTCCAACCCCCCTGCCAGAGCAGCATCACTTAGGGTACTCTGCACAGGAATGCATCCAGGTGGGTTTGGAAAGTCTCCAGAGAAGGAGACTCCACAACCCCCCTGGGCAGCCTGCTCCAGGGCTCTGTCACCCTCATTGTAAAGAAGTTTCTCCTCATATTGAGCTGAAATCTTCTGTGTTCTAGTTTGTCTCCATTGTTCCTTGGCTTATCACTGTGCACCACCCACAAGAGCCTGGCCCCCTCCCCTTGACACCCACCCCTCAGCTATTGAGAGACATTGATCAGATCCCCTCTCAGCCTTCTCTTCTCCAGACTAAACAGCCCCAGGGCTCTCAGTCTCTCTTCACAGGGGAGATGCTCAAGTCCCCTAAGCATCCTCGTGGCTCTCCCTTGGATTCTCTCCAGCAGGTCTCTGTCTCTCTTGAACTGGGGAGCCCCAAACTGGACACAGTATTGCAGCTGTGGTCTCAGCAGGGCAGGGTAGAGAGGCAGAAGAATTTCCCTAGCCCTGCTGGACACCTTTCTTGATCCATCCCAGGATCCCATTGGCTCTCTTGGCCACAAGAGCACATTGCTGTCCCATGCAGAACTTGCTGTCCACCAGCACTCCAAGGTCTTTCTCTGTGGAGCTGCTTTCCAGCAGGGCAGCTCCTGAGCTGTCCTGGTGCCTGTTGTTATTCCTCCCCAGATGTAGGACCCTGCACTTGTCCTTATTAAACTTCATGAGGTTTGCCTGCACCCAGCTCTCAGCCTGTCCAGGTCATGTTGGATGCTGCACAGCCTGGCAGGGTGTCAGCCAAACCCCCCCAGTTTTGTATCATCATTGAACTTGCTGAGGGTACTCTCAATGCCCCCATCCAAGTTGTTGATAAAGATATTGAACAAAACTGGACCCAGTGCCGATCCCTGGGGGACACCACTTACCACAGGCCTCCAGTTTGACTCTGTGCAATTGATGACAACCCTAAATTATTTCTGAAGGGCTAAAATATTTCTGAAGGGGCAATTCTTGCCAGGGAAGAAGGTGGATGACAGGTTCAAGATGTCTGTGGTTTCAATGGAGATGTACTGTACTGGTCCAGTGTAGTGTTTTTGTGGCTTTTTGCTTGCAGAAAAATTTGGTTCTGTAACATGTGTGGAATGGATGTGGCTGCATTGATAAGTGAGGCATACATTGAGGGGTGCCTCAGGATAAAATAACCTCACAAATGCAAGTGTTAAGGACTCCAATCACTGTGAAAGTTCTCAAAGCTAGCATTTTACATTTATATTTTGTGATTTTTATCTGAATGTAGCTGTGTTTTAGATCCACTAGAAGCTATCCTCTATCAAAGAACCTTTTATCTTTGGCTTGGGGTTGTTTGTTTGTTTGTTTATTTGCTTTTAATGCACATAGAGCCCGGCTGTTGGTAACAGTGCCCACATCTGTGAAAAATGCACTGCCATGCCTGAACCCTTTGGCCTTTTTCTATCAAAGTAAATTCAAATTTATATCTGCTAGGTAAGAGAAAATATTTCAGGGATGAGAGATGCCCACAAATAATTCCCAAAAGCCAAGAGCTGGGTCTCCTGATACAAAGAAAGCACAGGGTGCACTTTTACCTGTGTAAAGAAAATGTTGTAGCAGCAAAACAGGGGGCTCAGGCTCAGGTGAGATTGAATCACCCTGGAAATTGTTTAAAATAAATGTGAGAAGACCATCAGGAACTGGCAATGATGAGAATTAATAAATCTCTCCCACCCTACAACCTTCCTGCAGACCTCCAGTGCCTTGAGAGAAATGCTGGTTTCCTTAGATCTGTGAAGCCTCCTGTCTGAAGCTCAGATAAATTGTTCCAAGCCTCTGTCCCTGCATTTCAACCCAAATGTCAAAGCAGGGAATCAGGGAAACTTCTGTCTCTCAGACAGAGTCGGATCAATGTGCTTTGTCCTCTCCATCACTCAACCGCAGTATGACAGCAAGCCAGACACAGTAGGCACAGTCAGAAGCAATGCATTTGTGCCAGTAAATAAATGGGTTTCAACATTTGTAATATCTGAATAGCATGTTGGGTTTGTCTTCCTCTGATTTCAAAATTCATTGGATTTAAAAAAAAAAAAAAAAAAAAAAGGACTCTGCCATTATTTTTGTTTGTTGTTTTTTTTTTTTTTAAATCCTTTTTCTGCATCTCCACAATTAACTGGTCTCATTTTAACAGATTATTAGAGGGCCTGTCAAAAATAATGTGTGCTGGGTGATTTTTGAGTGATAGTGCCTATTAGTTCTGAAAAGATGTTGCTAATGAAAGCCTTTTCCTCCCCTTTCAGTTGATTTCATAGGTGGATTCGACTCTTACGGCTATCAAGGTCCACAGAAGACATCTCATTTACAGCTACAGCCCATGTATATGTAAGTACTTCACTTCTGAGATATTCTGCAGAGTGGCAGGCTGATATTAAAGGATCATTAAGCTGAAAGGTGACGTGACTTAAAAATTCAGAATGGGCAGAAACCTTTTTTGAGAGACCAAATTCAAGCTGCAGGAAAGCACCAACATTAGTCTGCTGCTGAATTATAATGATTTTTTTAGGGTGTGATATACTGTGTCACAGTTGTTTAAGTAATACCCAGCTCTCAGCTGATTTTTTTTTTCCCCACCTATTTTTCTTCAAGCACGTTCCACTCAGGAGCAATGACAATGTGGTGTAGCAAAAATCAGTCAGATCTGACAAAACTCACTTGCAAAAAAAAAAGTAGGTTTGGTTAAGATTTATCAGGAGTTCAGCAACTTGCTGATTTAATGGATGAATTTTGCATTTGTCTTCCCAGCACATCTGTTCCCTGAGGCACTTCTGTACCTCATTTTCAGTCTCCACATTAAAAAAAAAACTACAGCAAATGCAATGAGCTGTGGCTATCCAAACCAATTTGAAGCCAGTATTTTACCTAACCAGTCAGTGACAGCTCCACCCATGCCTAGCAGTGCAGCCTGATATATCTGGGGATTAAAGGCATAACCAAATCTCAACACAGACACCCAACTGGAGGATATTCACAGTGGAGATATCACTCAACCATAAACCAGGAATAATCATCTCCAGCTACTTCTTATACTGATGCCAACTGCAATTCAGAGCAGTCCTAACTGCCCAGATAAATCTAACCTCACTGCTGCAACCTTTTGAAGTGTTTTTGATGTACCATCACTGGCCTGCGTGGTAAAAGAAGAGCACAGAGCAGCTCACAAATGGGCAAAATGAATTCTTGCCTTTGTTTGTCTTCTGAACACCTGTTTGGAGGACAAGACCTAAATACAGGTGAACAATATCCATCCCAGCACACACTTCCATTCACCCTTGAATGTGATTTCATTTCTTCTAATCATTGGAAGCAAGTCTGCTAACAGATTAGTGCATTTTTGCATGGAGCTGGCATTTGTTCTTCCATATTGGTGCAATGAGGTCTGTGGTAGTGCTTAGGATGGGGCCCTCTGGGAGCTTTGCTAGGAGCTTTTTAATAATCTCAAATTACAGCAGTGCATATCTCTGATGCCATCTTAACTTCAGCTTCCCATCTGTCTGTGCTCAAGCAAAGATTTTTCACCTGCACTTTTGGCACAGTGCTGTGCATTTAGAAACCCTTATTTCCTTCTCAGCATTATGTGTGGCTCACAGGTACTTAGAACAATTCTAATGCTATTACTTTCTTAGTGTTCCATACCTTGGCATCAACATATGGAGCCCTCTAGCCGAGATATTATCCTATTCTCTTTATGCTCTCAGTGTTTCTTCCAGAAGAGCAGATTGTATTTACTGAGCATCTTCAGGCAGACTGGGGAAAAAAAAGAAAGAAAGAAAGAAAGAAAGAAAACCCACACCACATAACCTGTGGAAAACAAGTCATTGTTTTCAAGCCTGAAGAGATCATAGAATGATAGATTGGAAAAGATTGAGTCCAACTGTCGACCCAACACCATCACAGACATTAAAACATATCCCCAAGTGCCATGGCCACACATTTCTTGAACGTCTCCAGGGATGGTGACTCCACCACCTCCTTGGACAGCCTGTTCCAATGCCTGACCACTCTTTTCAGAAAATATCCAACCTAAACCTCACCTGGTGCAACTTGAAGCCATCTCCTCTTGTTCTATCATTTGATACTAGGGAGAACAGACTGACTCCCACCTGGCTTCAACCTCCTTTCAGGGAGTTGTAGAGAGAGATGAGGTTTCCCTGTCAACCACCTCTTCTCCAGACTAAACAACCCCAGTTCTGTTCCCTCACCAGCAAATTTCATCGTATATCTCAGCAATAAACAGAGAGAAACACCCCCACCTCCCATCCCCACCATGCATTTACCAGATGGATTAATATGCAGAACTAGTACAAACCTTAAAGCTGTGCAGAGTTGAGTGGTAGGTCTCACTCATCATCCACATACTGCTTGCTGACATGGATGGTTTTAGTGGGTTGCAATGAGACAATTCCATCAACACAAACTCCTCTTACACTTCAAGCCAGACAGATTTACACTGAAGTGATTTAAATCCATTTTAACTCTTTTATACATGCACAGCTTAATTATTATCCTGAAGGAATGCTGGGTTCAGTAATTGCTAACTGTTAAGCCACACTGTTCTGTAACCAGTTTCCTCCTGTGTGCACTTCATTTTGTTAATTTGGAGGTTGTACTGAACTTACACAAACTCACATGTGCAATTAAATAATTATATTGATTTATTCAGGCTCCTCGTGGTTGCATTTCTATTGTCAAGTGTTTTTTTTTTTTCTGTAATCTGAAGAATTCTTAGTTTTTTTATTTGTGCTAACAGTCAAGTTTATCATTATAAGAACATTCCAATTCTGCTTAAGCACAGAGAGAACATTTGTACACACAGAAATCACACAGAAACATTCAGGTTGGAAAAGACTCTTGGGATGACCAAGTCCAACCATCAACCCTGCTCTACAAGGGTCACCTTTAAACCACATCCCCAGGCACCACATCCAAACCACCTTTAAACACATCCAGGGTTGGCGACTCAACCACCTCCCTGGGCAGCCCATTCCAATGCCTGACCACTCTTTCCATGAAAAAATTTTTCCTACTGTCCAGTCTAAAGTTGTATGGAATTTCATTAGCTATGCAAAACTACCATAAATGAACAGGATTCTCAAGGGAAAATGAAAATAATCTGGATTTATAAACAAAACAGAAGCATTATCTGTAGATAATAAATTGAGGTGACTCTCTCTGGCTACTGTTTCCTCAACTAGTCTAGAATTATTTGATTCAGGCTCACTTTGTTTCTTTCCCCTGTATTTTAGGCTTTGAATTCCACTCACCACTTTCCCAATTCCACATTTAATTCAGATCAGCTTGCTTTGTAAAGAGAAAAAAATGTATTCGGTTCAGAATTATGTTTGAAAGAAAACACTGGTGTTTTGGGGGAGAACTCATCATGACATTTATCTACCTACTATAAATGGCTTTTTTTTTTTTTTTTGTATTGTGATTTAAGTGCCAACAGTGTGCTCTATGCTGTGCAAGCCAAGAAGCCTAGGCAGTCCCTTCCAAACGAATACGCTTTTTAACCAGAACGGGACAGAAGCGGTGCTCCTGTACCTCCTTACAGTGTGACCACAGCTGGTGTGCTCAAAAGCAGCTTCCTGGCATTCTGTGTGGGGAGATGCCAGCACTCATTTCCAGACCACGGGACAAGAACACAATAAGATGGTGGAAATCAATTGTCAAGAGAAAATTTCTGCTCTTGAGAGGTGGCCGAGGAAGGTGACTAAATGCTCCATGGCACTGATTTTACTGCACTTAAAAAAAATAAACCAAACCACAACCAAACCCTCACAGTTATAGTTGTGGAACGAGGCTGCACTGCATGATCACTGCTCTAAGACCAGGAGGAAGGAGGGAGGGCAGGAAGATTTTTCTTTGTTTTTCACAGTAAACTTTTGTTCAAGACAAGAAGAATGCATGCCTGATGCTGATGCCTAATGCACTGAAGAGAAATTGCTCAAAAGCAGCAAGTCAGCTTGCCTTCTCTTCTGTGCAGTCTGAGAATCTTTGTCTGATAGAAATTTATATACTCACACATAAGTAGTACACATAGAAGCACACATACCTCTATGCACACAGACTCCTCTGTATATGTGTAGTTATATGCCCACTGGTGTGTATTCTGCTACTGGCAGGCATTGTTTTTTCACTAGAAAAGGCTTAATGGTAGTTCCTGCCTGATGGGATCCTACCTTCCAACAAATTTTGCGAGATTTTGGAGGCAATAACTCAGAGACAGAGGGATTCGGGAGAGGTTAATGTATTTGGCTTAGTACCTGGTGTCATCTTTTCCTTCTGTTGTGCTCACATGTGCATTATGCTGGTCATGGTCTCCTAGTCTAAAGCTGTAAGTATCTGTCTAGTTACCTGAGGGTACTACTTACTTAACCGTCTAGTTACCCAAGGGTGCTACTTACTTAACAGTTTAGTTACTTGAAGGTACTACTTGCTTAGCCATCTAGTTACTTGCAGGTACTACTTGCTTAGCTGTCTAGTTACTTGAGGGTACTACTTAGCTATCTAGTTACCTGTGGGTACTACTTACTTAGCTGTCTAGTTACTTGAGGGTACTAGTTAACCATCTAGTTACCTGAGGGTACTACTTACTTAACCATCTAGTTACTTGAGGGTGCTACTTACTCCAGCATTCACCTGGAGTGTAAATGAAACATAAGCAGGACAGAAAAAAACCAGCACCTGCACCCTGTGACACTCAGCAAATTCATGCAGTGCGAGCCTGCTGTGTTATTGTCTGCTTGACCATTCACATTTGTGGGGTTCAGGCATGATGGGCAGCATTCATTTCAGTAAGCTCTCAGCTAAGCCAGTTGCCAGCCTAGCTCTAAGGCTGGAGTTGGTAGCACCAAGTGTGCTCAACCAAGGCTGAGGCACTTGAGGCTGTTTAGCCTGGAGAAGACTGAAAATGGGTCTTATACAGGCTTATAAATACTTTCAGAGTGGGTGCAAGGAGAATGGGGACAGTCTTTCAGTGGTGCCCAGTGACAGGACAACAGGTAACAGCCACAAACTCGAGCATAGGAAGCTCTGTCTCAACATGAGGAGCAGCTTCATTACTTTGAGTGTAGGAGAGCACTGGAACAGGCTGCCCAGAGAGGTTGTGGAGTCTCCTTCTCTGGATGCCATCCTCTGCAGCCTGTGGTAAGTGCACCTGCTCTGGCAGGGAGGTTGGACTAGGTGAGCTCCAGAGATCCCTTCCAGCCTCCACGAGTTTGTGGTTCTGTGACAACAGTTGGTTGCTGTTGTAGCAAATGACATCTTGTCTGGTTTAGACTAAACTCTGGGGTTACAAAACATGGGCTTGGGACAGGACTGCTCAGGGGTACAGGGCTGTGGCACTCATGTGGTCTGCTTTGTGAGTGAGACTCAGATGACTTTCCCAGAGTCATTCAGCCCTTCTGTCCTGCATACTGCATCAAATCTTGCTTTTACAAAGCTAGGGACATTTCTGATGGATTGCTAAAGTTCAGCTCATCTTCCAGTTTACAAATGGTTATATAGTTAAGATTCTAATTAAATATCACTCCTGCCTAGGACAACCTGTGATGACTTCTGACAGTGTTTCAGAGAGAGATGAGTGATCACCTGAGCCAGAACCTTGCCTTTTCTGTCCTCTTCACCCTGTGTGTCCCTGAACTGGTTTTGGTTGGTGACTTAACAGTAGCTTGCAGGAGAGCAGCAGGGCAGTGACGGGTAGGTATAAGGTGAATTTTAAGTATCTTTCTTCTCTTTCTTCTAGGTCAAAGTAAACAAAGGGCCTACTTAATGCGGGCTGAAGGATCTGTTAAAGAAACTGTTTCAGGATGTCCCCCTGGTTCTTCAAAGAGGAAAAAAAGAAAGTCCCGTTTTTGTGCTGAAAAATAAAAAAGCAGCTGATTGAACAGCAAGACAAAAAAAAATTAACACATACCTTCAGCCCCTCTTTCTAACAGGTACTAAGTACTAAGGGATATGTCCCAGCCCCCCACCTTGGACCTCCTGCCTCCCAACACCAGAGGACCAGAGCAGAGGCATTGGTGCCACCTTCTGGCTCTTCCCTCCTCCAAGCACCGGCGGCGTGGTCCATCTGGACTGAGAGCTGAGCCCAGCTCCCTCGGTGCTTTCGGAGCCCCCTGGACCTGTCGAGTCTCCTTAGGCAGCGCAACCCTCCCGACACCAGGATGACCTTGCAGCAGAAGTCAACGGACAGCACGTTGTTTGCCCTGAAGGCTGTACAGTTCATACTTGCCTTAACCCAACTGTGTTGCACATCAGAGAAACTCCGTGCAGGCTTTCTGAAGTACCATGCTGCTGTTAATTCTGAACGATTTCTAAGTCAGTGGTTTTCTTCTGGTTTGGTTTGGGGTTTTTGTTTGTTTGTTTGTTTTGTTGTTGTTGTTGGTTTGGGTTTTGGTTTCGTTTTCATGTCAGGGAATAAGGGTCTGTTGCTCCACGGGTCCAGAGGGACCATGTAGAAAACTGCCAGCTGTTTGAGAAGTGTTTTACTTTTGAGGCTCCACAGTGGTCAAGGAACAGTTTATAATGGTTAAAAAAAAAAAAAAAGAAAAGAAAAAGAAAAGAAAAAGAAAAAAAGAAATAAGACCTTTTGGGGGGGTCAGGATGGGGCAAGGGGTAACACAAACTAATAATTGAACCTACTGGAAATAAGCAGCAGAAACAGTACTTCTTAATCCCGCTGGTTTTATTGCTGGCACTGTAGGTGCTTTTATAGCTCTCTCTAAATGTCTTTTACTAACTACAGAGACATCTGCAGATTTCTATCAACAAAGGCCAACTGAATATGTAGTAGCTACATTTACTCTTTTATATCTCATTTCAAAAATCTCTGTAAGTGGTTTGGGGTTGGTTTTTTTTTTTCCCTCTCTTTTTTTTTTCCTTCTCTTTCTAATTGCACCCTAAGGGATCCATATATTTTAATTTTTTTTTTTTTTTTAGTTATTATTATTTCAGTTGCAGGGGGAGGGTGGGGAGGGGACTAGTTGAGTTGAAGAAATATTGGAGACCTTTTTGTGGTATATTTGGGGGATCTGTTGTGTGTTAGAACGTGTATTTTATCTTCCTGTATTATTGTGGCTGATATATAAAAACAAAAAAAAAAAGACTGTGCTGTTAAGTAGTTGGCAACAAGATGCCTTTGGGAATTTTGCTAGTAGGTCAATGTGTATATGAAATACTCTGAACTCCTAGGATCATATGTTTTGTTCTACATCTGATCTGTGTTTTCCAGCACTTACGTGGCTTTCATTAGGGGAAAACCCCAATCTTTTGCTCAGGCTTTTCAGGATCTTGGATTGTCATTGTTTCTTTGCTCAGACCTTGCATAAGCAAATCCACACACACCTACAACACCTGAAGTGACCAAGTAGCTGTTGAGGGCAAGAGGGAAGGGCAGCACTTGGAAAGGCTCAAGGTGCCCTCAAGAAGCAAACTCCTTTTTCCTTGCTGGCTGAACCCTTGCACCTGCACAGCTCCCAGGCTCCCACAGCCTGTGTGCTCACAACCACCCATCCATCCCTGTACAAACAGTGCCCTTTGCTGTGTCTGCATGGCTGTACAAGTGTCACAAGCAGTGACAGAGGAACAGGCACCCACCAGTGAAAACAAGATACAGGGTACGTTCAGGAGCTCTACTTACATTTATTCACTGAGGCTTGTATATATGTGTGTATGTGTGTATGTCTATGTGTATAAAATACACAGGGATAACTACTCACAGGGGTTGCATAAACCAGGAAGATTCTGAGGCAGGGGGTCAAGTGCTCCAATCCCAAATCCTTCTAGGAATTTCCTGCACATTCCCTAGGCCTTGTTCCCTAAGGTGTTCCTTGGTGCTTTGGATCTCTAATTTAAATTTTCAAACTTAGGTATCCAAAATTTTGAGCTCATTCCAGGTAGAGCTGCTGTTCACCCCCTGGAAAATCACCCAGCTTCCGAGTGCTAGGCTGCAATTTCCCATAAACTTCAAAAAATGTTGAGAGTTTCTACTTTTATGTGGTATTAAATACAGCAGGTGTATAGTGTTAGGCACAATGCAGAGGTTTAAATGGAATGAAAATGTCATAACGGGGTCTTTTAGCTTTCCCTGTCTACCAGTTAATCAAAGTCATATTTCTATAAAAAGTCTTTTTTCTTTTTTTTTTCCCCTAACGTGAAAAGGAACCAGTTTGGGCACCTAAGCAGCAATCCAATTTTCTGAAGATAATTTTTCATACCTTTCAGTGATTTCCCATGGAACAGCAGCTAGTGGGTAGTTAGCAATTTGAGAAGGCAGACAATTTAATGAAGTGTCTGCACGTAGGTTTTAGGCTTGATTTTAATGTAGGAGATTTTGGCCTTAATTTCTCTCTGTCTTAGTCTTCCCCTCTATAACATGGGAATAATAATGTGCACCTCAGAGGGGTTTTTTTTTGGTGATTTTTTGGGTTTCTTGGGTTTTTTTTTTTGGTGAGGTCTGAACTGTTAATGTTTGTAAAGTGCTTAGGAATAGGCAGCACATCTAACTTAGTAAGGGTTGAAGTATAAATGCATACTCAGATGTGACAGCTAGGGGTAGATGTACACACACTCACATACACACAGGACACAGATCTGTATCTGCAGACATACCTACAAGAAGTTGGTATTCATAACCCTGCTTAAGTTGCAGTTTGAGCACCACCATTTAAAAGGGAAAAAAAAAAAAAAAAGAAATTAGGGCTGTTGACTACTAAACTAAATGCTTAGTGGGCAGAGATCTCTTCTGGAAGCAGTTTAGAGCACAGTAATGTGAAAATCTTGGGATGACATTTTTGATTTGTACAGCTGTATCCTCCTCAAAATCCAGTAAAGAATGTTATTTTTCTAGGCTGGGCTTTTGTTATAAATTTCAATATTCAGAAGGCAATCCAAATATGTCTCTTTTTTTTTTTTTTCCCTTTCTTTCTTTTGTTTTATTTTTTCTCTTTTTTTTCTTTTTAATTTTGTTCTTTTTTCTTTTTTTTTTCTTTTTTCTCTTTTCTTCTTTCTTTTTTCTTTCATTTTTTCTTTCCTTTTTTCTTCTTTCTTTTTTCTTCTTTCTTTTTTCTTCTTTCTTTTTTTCTTCTTTCTTTTTTCTTCTTTCTTTTTTCTTCTTTTTTTCTTTCTTTTTTTCTTTCTTTTTTCTTTCTTTTTTTCTTTCTTTTTTTCTTCTTTTTTTTCTTCTTTTTTTCTTCCTTTTTTTCCTTTCATTTTTTCTTTTCTTTTTTCTTCTTTCTTTTTTCTTCTTTTTTCTTCTTTCTTTTTTTCTTCTTTCTTTTTTCTTCTTTTTTTCTTCTTTTTTTCTTCTTTCTTTTTTTTTCTTTCTTTTTTTTCTTCTTTCTTTTTTTTCTTCCTTTTTTTTCTTCTTTTTTCAGCTTCCCCCCCGCCCCCCCCCCCTTTTTCCCCCTCCTTTTCTTTTTGGCATTTGTTAATTCTTGAATGTATTTTTAACAAAAGTGATTTTTTTTTTCTGACTTGCTAGTGTAATTTGCATTAAAAAAAAAAAAAAAGAAAAAAAATAAATGGAAAAAATATAGGTTTCCAAGCTATTCATGGCCCCCTGCTGCTATTCACAACTTACAGGAAACTTAGAATTACTGCTCCCAGCTGAGCAACAATGCAGAATAAAGGATCCTATTACATTTACATGATGCCAATCCCGATCTGTGCAGCACATGGATGTGACAGCACTGAATAGAAATTGCCAGGTCATGACACCATTTTAGCTCTGTCATAGGTAGCAGGTATTTTCATTATCACTGACACTAAAAGGTTTCTTTTACAAGGCTGGCTGCAATTGACTCTTCACTTAGGAAACTGGGCCTCTCTTTTTCCTCAGGAATTTTAAGCCTGTGGTAGGTTTCCAGTTGCCAACGGTGTTAAGTGTTGCAAAAGTAATCCTTGTTAAGAAGGAGCTGTGGAGTGTGGCTATTGCCACTGCATTGATATTCTTTTATGTGCAATTCATTGTCCCTACACTGAAATGATGAAATCCTGTCTTAGACAACATCTTCATAGAGCTCACACACATTGACAGCTTGCCTGAGGTCATTTAATAAAGGCAGAGCAGAATGGTATAGATTTTGAGACAGTTGGTCATGCTTTCCTAGGACTATTCCTTTGGAGGAGTCCATTAATTATTGCCATCAGGATTATGGTGCAAGTGATACTTTTCAGTCCAGTTAGGAGAGGCAGTTTGTGCTGCACTTGGTTAATTTAAGTACTGGTTGCAATACTCAGCTGCTGAGCAGCATTTTGTTAAAGGCAGGTGCAGGATGTATTGATCCCTGGATATCTCTGGGTAGGAGTGCTTATTAACTCAGTGTCTGAAGGGTTTGGTCACTTGCACTCTCACCCTCTGTTTGAGCACTTTGATGCATTCTGTGATCCTATGATAGCAGGCAAAACCATGAGTCTTTCCAGACTGTAATGTAATGTAATGTAATCTTTAAATGCAGTTATTTAGAGGGTGAGGATTTTTCTGACACAGATGGAAAGCCCCATGGATAGTCTATGTGTGCGTATTGCTTTCTTTCCACTTAGGAATCTCTTTCAACATAGCTGAGACAAAACTGATAGACTTCTGGAGTTTGTTTTCTAGCTAATCTGAATATGGCTTCTTCCCAGTGCATGTGGATTGGCAACAGACCCTAAAGGTGAGCTGGGTTTTATTGAAGAACCTATGCTTAGAGACACTGCAGAGAACACTGTGTCCACTGCTCCTTGGAGAAGGATGTGGACAGCTGTCATGCTAATCAGTCCTCTCCAAGCTATCTGCAATGTTAAATGTAATTGCCGTGAATAAAAGAAAGTTCCCTTGAGACTGCAATCATCCAACCACATACAGAAGTGGCACAGCACAGAACAAGTCAGTAAGAGACCTTTCCTTCCTGTAGTCACTAATATGCTTCATCCCTAGCCATGGACTGGAGAAACCAGCTTTGTTTGGTCACATGTCCTGACAAGAGCCTCTCTTCAGACCTTCACCAAGAGGAGCAATTGCAGCCAGCTGGAGCTGAAACCTTTGCATAGCTGAGTGGGATAGAAAGGTATTGTAGCACATGTGGTGTTTTAAATAGCCTCACAAATGCAGTTGTTGCACGTCTGTCTCCATATGTACAAAAGAAAAGTCTTCTAAAATGCACTCACCCTTCCTCTCTCAGAAACCAGCTGAGACAGATAATGTCTTATGCAAGTGTCTTCCAAATCCTGGCAAGACCACTAAAGAGATTTTTCACCAGGTCAGATCAAACCATCATCTTTTCTACTCTCTGTTGAGTAGAAGGCTGAGCTCTTGGGACTTCCAAATGCTTTGGGATTATTCCTTTGGTTTGATAGGAGCATGGTGAAACCTCTGATTTGAAATGAAATCTCCTGTACAAAAAGTCAGACTTCTGCATTCACCAGTGGAAGCAGAGCCTCAATGTCAGCTGTTGCCTAAGCACTCTCCTGGCTTTGCCTTTGTCCTGGAGAGAAGTAGATTGTATGGAGGTAAATGTGAACAAGCAGCACATTCATATTCATCTTGTGCTCTGCAGCAGCCTCCTGTTCTGCCACACAGAATGCTATTTAATACATAGTTCATTTCTTTCTCCCTGTCACCATCTTCTTGTCCCATTCTCACTCTCTTCCTCTGCCTGAACACAACCCCTCCCAAAATCACATCGGTTGTTTCAAACTGTTCACATAGGGGTGATGACAGTGGTGAAGGATGGTGGCACTGTGGGAGCTGGAAGAAGAGAAGACACAAAGGTTATGAACATCCTCAAAAAGGCCCAGACACAGGGAGACATGTAGCAGAAGAGGAAAGGATGGCAGTGCTGCAGAAGCCATGTGGTACAGAGAGCTGTGGTAGGAATCATTTGCAAATGTGCTGTAGCTTAGTGAGTAGAGGGAGAGTCGTTAATATCTGGAGGTGCAAAAGACACAGGTGAACTAGAAGAAAACTCAGAGCATATCTTTGTGAACAATTTGACTGAATCTGATTTACATTTTAGTCTCTTCAAATTTATTTCAAGTTTATCTTTCTTTTTTTTTTTCCCCTTTTGTGAACATTTGGGTCCCACCTGGATGCATTCCTGTGTGACCTGCCCTAGGTGGTCCTGCTCTGGCAGTGGGGTTTGAACTAGATGAGCTTTCATGGTCCCTTCCAACCTCATAACATTCCATGATTCTGTGATTCAGATGGTTGCTTTCTGTGCATTCAGGTGGACCTTTTGTTCCTAGGAGAACATGTAAGTACATGCAATTGCAGTAATTTCCATGGGGTTCTCAGTATTCATGCAGCTATGTGTCTTTGTTCTAAGTTCTGGCTCTTTCCTTTTTGTCATACACACCTGTTGTGTGGTACACGTGATGACAAAACCACTCACAGTGTTTCCCACTTTTCCCTTAGCTTATCCTATCCCACCTTTGATGAGCCTCAAAGCCCCAAGTGTTGGGTTTTTTTTTTTTTCAGATGGGCATTTTGCACACAAAATTACAGTTTTTGATACTTTCTGGGTGTATAAGCATGGCACAATCTATGAACACAGTGACAAATGCAGTCCTTTCTGCAAAGAGTTTCTATGTTAAATGAAGTAAATGAGAACATTTCAATTAAAATAAAAACTCAGTTTAAAAATACATAAGAAAAACAACCCCGTGATCTCGCAGACCCGCTCTGCTGTTAGATTCTGATTATTCAAAAGAGTGGGTGCCAAAAAACTGTAGGAAAAAGGAAGGGGAACTTGGAGTCCATTTATGAGGTGATGCAGTTAGTTTAAGCATGTACATAAGAGCTGAGAGAAAGAATCAGCCACTTATATCTCATTAGAATAGCCAATTAATGAATGATAGTTCCATATAGATCATAGCCTCTATTTTAAAGGCATCTAAAGCATTTTAAAGGCATCTGAAGTGCGTTCAGCAGGTCAAGGGAGGTTCTCCTCCCCCTCTACTCTGCCCTGCTGAGACCTCACCTGGAATATTGCATCCAATTCTGGGCTCCCCAGTTCAAGAGGGACAGAGATCTGCTGGAGAGAGTCTGACAGAGGGCTACAAAGATGCTGAAGGGACTGGAGCACTGCCTGGGGAGGAGAGGCTGAGAGCCCTGGGGCTGGTTAGTCTGGAGAAGAGAAGACTGAGAGGAGATTTAATGAATGTTTATAAATTTCTGAAGGATGGTTATCAAGAGGGAGGGGACAGGCTCTGCTCAGTTGTGCCCTGGGATAGGACAAGGGGCGATGGATATAAACTGCAGCACAGGAGGTTCCACCTCAACATGAAGAGAAACTTCTTCACTGTGAGGGTCACAGAGCACTGGAACAGGCTCCCCAGAGAGGTTGTGGAGTCTCCTTCTCTGGAGATTTCAACACCCATCTGGATGCATTCCTGTGTGACCTGTGCTGGATTCTATGTTGCTGCTCTGGCAGGGGGTTGGACTCAATGGTCTCCAGAGGTCCCTTCCAACCCCTAACATCCTGTGAGCCTGTGATGCTGTGAAAGCAGTAGCTGTGGGAGAACAACAATGCTGAAGGGACTGCAAGCTGATGCCATCACAAAAGGCTGATGGATTGATTCAATTAATCAGTAAGCCATTTCTAAGGGTTCTGCGGGGATTTATTTACCAAATGCTTACATTGTTTAGTTTGCTCTCTGGAGGGTAGGTGTACTGTCATTTTTCTTCTTTTTTTTTTTTTTTTTTTTCTTCATTATTCACCTTGTTTCATTCATCAATTTGTGACAAATATTTTCATGCTGATCTGTGGCATGTCAATGGTCCATATTTACTGATTTAAAGCAGCACACACCAAGCTGCCAGGAGCTGGGGACTTTTGTTTGTTTCCCTCAGGTCCTGTGAAATCCTAACCATCTATAATTAATAGAAAGCTGTGCTCTTCATTCAATGTTTGCTTTCACTGTCTGCTCAACATGACAGGTCTTGTCTACCATAGCATCTGGCTGCCTGCTCAAACTTTAGAGAGAAACTTCCTATGGAAACCATTTGGAACACTGTCCATGCTAAATAAAAGAAGAGGGGGCTCAGGGGAGACCTTATTGCCATCTACAACTGCCTGAAGGGAGGTTGTAGCCAGGTGGGCTTGGTCTCTTCTCCCAGGCAACCAGCAGCAGAACAAGAGGACACAGTCTCAAGCCACACCAGAGGAGGTTTAGGCTGATGTAAGGAAGAAATTCTTCCCAGGAAGAGAGATTGGCCATTGGGATGTGCTGCCCAGGGAGGTGGTGGAGTCACCATCCCTGGAAGTGTTTCAAATAAGACTGAATGAGGAACTTAGTGCCATGGTTTAGTTGATTAGATGGTGTTGGGTGATAGGTTGGACTGGATGATCTTGAAAGTCGTTTCCAACCTGGTTAATTCTGTGATTCTGTGATTCGTTTCATCTTCGTGTTAGCCTTACAGAGAATTGTGGAATGCTTTAGGTTGAAAGGAACATTTAAAGGTCACCTAGCCCAACCTCCCCACAGTGGGCAGGAACATCTCCAACTAGATCAGGTTGCTCAGAGCCCTGACCTGGAATGGTTCCAGGCATGGGGCATCTACCACCTCTCTGGGTAACCTGGGCCAGTGGCTCACCACTCTGTAAAATCTTTAAGGTTCCTTCCAACCCAAACCACTCCATGATTCTGTGATTCTATGTCAGCATGAGGATGGGGCTGAGGCCTCTACCAGGTAGCCCTGAGTGACTTTAAGGTGCAGCAGTGCCTGAGCTGTGTGAACTGTGATGCTGTGTCTGTGAAGAAGGTCTGGGGTCAGGAAAGGCAGCACAGGGTCACATCGTAGGTGGCAGCAACACTCAGGCTGTGATCTTCAGGACATATTTTAATGGCCATGGTGATGTTGGCTTGACAGTTGGACTACATGATCTTAAAGCTCTTTTCCAACCATGATTCTGTGATTTCAGACAGTCACATTACATACATCCAGCACCATTTGCCTCTATCTTCCATTCTCCTCTGTCCACCAGTTTTGTTCTCCGGAGATCGTTTCTGATAATGTGAACAGCTGCTGGAATTTTTGTTCCTAGCTATGATCAAAAGCAACTTCCTTCTTCCAAAGAAGCTTGAAAACTACACCCCCTCAAATATAGCAGTCTGTAGTCTTAGCTATAAAATATTTAGTTCTATCTTCAGATCTGGTTTATAACAGACAGGTGGAGCTGGGCATTCCTCAGCGGTGTCCTGGGACAGAACCAGAGGCAATAGGCACAGAATGAAACAGAAGAGGCTCCCTCAACATCAGGAAAGGATTTTTTACTGTAAGGTGACTAAACACTGACAACTTACTAAGAGAGGATGTGGAGTCAAAGCCTGTCCTGGGCAACCTGCTGTAGGTGACCCTGCTAGAGCAGGAGGAGTTAAGCTAAACAATCCCCAGAGGCACTTTCCAGCCTCAGCCATTCTCTGAGTCTGTGGTTCACCTCTCATTTAAGCTGCATTTGTTTCCTGTTGGAAATACTCCAAGCATTTCAAGAGGATGCAAAAATTCTGCTTGCTCTACTGGGGGAGTCTCAGAATTAACCTTTGTAGTGAAAATAAGAGTTTTATGTATTAAAAAAAAAAAAAAAAAAAAGCTTTCAGGGAAAACACAAGTTTCTACAATGTGTTGGTTCTTATTTTTCCTGTGAGTCTCCTGCAGCTGGCTACCTGGATGAAATCCCAGCTCCATTAAGGTCAGTAGGAAGTTTGCTGTTTGCTTCAGTGAGAGTTCAAGTTGTCACTCTTTGCAATTAGGGTGCCTGAATATTTGCTTTGCTTGAAAGAGAAAAACCTCACAGCAAGCAATTGCCCCGAATAATTTTTTAAATGCCTCTACAAAACTTCCATTTTTTTTTGGCCCCCTTCCCTGCTCAGCATTTGTGAAATGCAGGGTCTGATGACAGAAAACCTTTATCTAGACCCATTTGTGCTGACCTACATAACTTGCTCATTGCCACCCTTTGTGCCAGTAAAACCTTTCTATCATTCCCACTCTACTATGTACTTCATTTCAGGTGAATGAAAATCACTCCAGGGGATTAGCACCCTGGGAGACTTTCTGCAAAACAGGAGTATTAAGGAAGGAATCAGAATCCATTTGCATAGCTCTTTGGCCAGTGTGATAGTGGGAATATGCTACACCACCCCTTGCCCCTTTATAAAGAAATGGTAAATATTAGCTGTGACCTACAGTTCTCAGCCTAAGCATTTCACCTCCTTCCAGCTTCTTGTTCAGTTGCACAGAGCTCTCCAGACTTGATAAGTTTTTCCACTGAGCAAGCTAATTCAGCAGCAGGGAAGTATTTGCATCTAAACCAAAAGGTAAAGCCCAGCTTCAAAAGATGGGCATCTGGAAATCCTGTGCTTCTGCCAGAAGAACCATGCAGTCTGGAGTTTCTCTTGTGCAAAACATTCCTCTCTTTCTGTAATTCACAGCCTAAAATGCAGCTCCTGACTAAATTCTGTCCAAGTTAGAGCCCCATCCTGACAGGCAGTGGCCTGTCAGGGACCTCACTGCACAACCCCATGTTCTGCTTTGTGAAAGGAAATGGGTGAAAAAGGGTCACTGCTTAGAATCATAGAATTGTTTTGGCTGGTAAAAGACCTCCAAGAGCATCAGATCCAATTGTCAACCTCACACCACCATGCCCACTAAGTGCTATATCCACACATCTCCTGAACACTTCCAGGGATGGTGACTCCTCCACCTCCCTGGGCAGCCTGTTCCAATGCCTGACCACTCTTGCAGTGAAGAACCTTTTTCCTAATATCTAACCTAAACCTCACCTGGTGCAACTTGAGACCACTTCCTCTCATTCTATGACCTGAACAGACCAAGACTCACCTCAGTACAACCTCCTATTAGGGAGCTGTTGAGAACAAGGAGGTCTCCCCTCAGCCTCTTCAGACTAAGCAACTTCAGTTCCCTCAGCTGCTCCTCACCAGACCTATTCTGCAGACCTTCACCAGCTTTGTTGCCCTTCTGTAGACAGGTTCCAGCACCAAAATGTCCTTTTTGTAATGACAGCCTCAAAACTGAACACAATATTTGAGATGCAGCCTCACCAGTGCTGAGTACAAGGGGACAATCACTCCCCTGGTCCTGCTGCCCAACTATTCCTGATCCAGGCTAGGATGATGTTGGTCTTCTTGGCCACCTGAGCACATTCTGGCTCATGTTTTGTCCACAACAGAACCTGGAGAGACAGACCAGAGAGATTCAAATAAGGACCTGCTGGTACATAAATCTACAGGACTGTCTGGGGAAATACAGATGGGGAAGGGAGTCTCTGGCTGAGCCTTCTCAAGCACTAGGGGACTGTTTGCAGTTGTAGAGCACTGGACACAGCCCCTCAAGCCACTTCAGGTACCTTATTCCTGTGGTGTACATGAGGAAAGTTCACCTCAAACCAGGCCCCCAGTGAATCTTAAATTCCTCTTGGGTATTTTGAGCTGCTTTATAGCACAGAATCACAGAATCACTGTGGTTGGAATGGTCCTTCGAGATCATGAAGTCCAACCATTATCAAACTCTGCCAGATGTTTTTTGTTGTTTTTTTTTTTTTTTTTTGAGTCCCACTAATGTTCCTTTTCATTTTCAAATTGCTCTGAAATGGAGCTGAAAATCAGTGCTCTGCAATTAGACCCTGTGGACAGGAAGACTTTTCTTGTTGTCAGGTTAAATAAGCACAGGGATTATGACTTAGCCTTCAAGTTCCAGGGCTCCACATGCCTTGCACTCTGCTAATTTCCTGGAGATTTTTCACAGTTTGTGTGGAGAGAGAAACAGCAACTTCACCCAGATCTGCTCTGATAGTTTTATTTTGCCACTGGTGACTGTTGCTTGAGCTCCCAATATAATGGCTGTGTGTCAGTGATAACAAAAAATAGCTGAGCTGTGGCAGCCCACACACTGCCACACTTTGTGCAGTACATTGGTACCCTCTGACTCCATCTCTTCAGAATCCCCTCCTCTCCCATCTGTCCTAAACAAGTGGGAGAGTTGGGGAGGGGGTTGCCAGAAAATGTTGGGTTTTTTTTAAGTATATCTCTGGAGAATAGCATAACTCTGCCTCGAGAACAATGTTGTGAGCCCATCTCACCTGTCGGAGAGAAGATGTAACTGATCACAGAATCACAGAATGGTAGGGGCTGCAAAGGACCTCTGGAGATCCTCTAGTCCTACCCCTTGGAGCAGGATCACCTGGATCAAATTACACAGGAACATATCCAGGAGGGTTTGAAATGCCTCCAGAGAAGGAGACTCCAGCACCTCTTTGGGCAGCCTGGTTCAGTGGTCAACCACCCTTAAAGTTCCTCCTCATGTTTAGGTGGAACTTCCTATGTTCAAGTTCATGCCTCCTGTGCTGTCACTGGGCACCAGTGAAAACAGACTGTCCTCAACCTCCTGACCCCCATCCTTTAAGTATGATAAGGTCCCCCCTCAGTCTTCTCTGCACTGATAAGATCCCCCCTCAGTCTTCTCTTCTCCAAGCTAAACAGACACATGTCCCTCAGATGTTCTAGTCCCTCACCATCCTTGTAGTCCTTTGCTGTACCATGTCAAGCAGTTCCCTGTCCTTCTTGAACTGGAGAGCCCAGAACTGGACACAGTACCCCAGATGAGGCTTCACCAGGGCAGAGTAGAAGGGGATGAGAGCTTCCCTTGACCTGCTGACCAAACTCTTCTTGATGCACCCTGCAAAGCCATTGGCCCTCTTGGACACCAGGGCACAGTGCTGGCTCGTGGTCCTCCTGCTGTCCACCAGGGATCTCAGGTCTTTTGCCACAGAGCTGCTTTCCAGCAGGTCAATCCCCAACTTGAACTGATGCTGGAGGTTATTCCTCCCCAGGTGCAGGACCCCACCTTTGCCCTTGCAGAACTTCATGCTTACAGCTAAGAGCCTGTCAGTTACCTGAATTCACTGGCAATGCTCACAAGATCCTGAAGAAAGTGGGCAGACACCTGAAGAGGAATGTGCCTTCTCAAGTCACTAAGAACATTGTCTCAGCTTCCTAAACCCTCCTGTGAGCTCAGGGCAGCCACAGCTTTGTGCTGCAGCCCCCCAGACACCTGGAGCTGATGTGGACAGCCTGATCCAGGCTAGTAGCTGTCTCCGAACAGGCACATCCAGAGCAGGCAGTGTGATAGTTGATGATTTTTCTGACACATCTGGAGCATACTGGAGATTTGGACAACAGAGGGGAAAAAGAATCTGTCACTCAGGCTCCTTCACCTGAGGAACTAAATGGAAAAATCTCTCCCCTAGTCCTTCTCTCTTAAGTAGAACAGAGTGTGTATTAAAGTGTCACACCAGGCTCCATGAGGGTTTGGTAGAGTCACTTACACTGTGTTCTTTGTAGGATCCAAATGGACAGACAGCTTTCTGCTGAGTTGCCTGGGCACAGTTGGTGTTTTTGCAGAGCCAAGGCTTCCCCAGGGACCATTCCTGCAAGCCTGAGCGCACGCAGCCCGAGTGTAAACCAGAAAGGGCTGTGTCAGTGAGAGAGCAACCATCTTCAGTGCTGGGACCTTCTCCTGCCTCTCTAGAACAGTAAATGGACCTTCAAGGGAGTGAGAGTGCAAATCACACCCCCTGAAGGGTTCTGCACTGGCCAGAAGGAGCACAAAGGGGGGTGAGTGAAAACAGGAACCCAGCCCAACGCTCAGCAGGAGGGCAGATAAAGCTTTTTGTTATTATTCATAAATAACAGCAGGTGCAGGAGCCCCTTTCTGGTTTGTAGTGGTTATTTGTTTGTTTGTTTTTCCCCCAAATACACAGCAACATCTGGCTGGTGAGGGTTTGAGAGATGGGATTTCTCAAGCCCAAAGTGCCCATGGAATCTCCCTGACAGGTGCTGGAGCACAGCACTTCCCTTCCCCTGGCCACGCTGATGCATGCACTGAGAGCAAGAGAATTACAGGAGGAGGGGGAAGAGGAGCAGAGATTAACAGGCAGTGAGGAATGCAGTGTACTCAGGAAAAGCTTAATGAGAGAATCCCATGGTAACCATCAGGCTTTGGCTCCTGGGCACAGCTCTCTGCAGGAGTGCCACATGTGTGGCTGGCTGCTGACCCTTTCTGTTAAAAGGAGAACATTTCTGACAAGGTCTGGATTGGTCACAGGCTTGCCAATGGGCCATAAAACCAGGGGCACAGCACAAGCATCTGAGCATGCTACATGTACTCTGGTGTCCTGGAGAGGACAATTTCATAGAATCATAGAACTGGTTCACTTGGGAAATACCTCTAAGATCATCCAGTCCAACCATTAGCCTAAGACCACCATGGCCATTAAACCATGTCCCAGAGTGCCATGTCCACACGTTTCTTGAACACTTTCAGGGACAATAACTCCATCACCTTCCTGGGCAGCCTGTTCCAGTGTCTGACCACTCCTTCAGGAAAGAAATTTTTTCCTAATATCTAACCCTCCCCTGGCACACTTTCAGGCCATTTCCACTCATTCTATCACCTGATAGTAAGGAGATTTGAAGGCATCAGGCAGGATGTGCAGGAGCCATAGTATGGTGGGAGCAGATCAAATGGAAGAGGGTATTTTTTTTTTTCCAAAGAAGGCTTGCCAACTTCGGTAGAATCAACATTTAAAAAATAATTTTCTACTGCATATGTAGTGTTTTATTTATTTGTTTGTTTATGTATTTATGGTTCAGTGGTAGTGACTTAGCAGTAGTGGAGGAATTGTAAGCTCTAGGTGAGTGGTTGGACTTGGTAGAATCACAGAATCATGGAGCTGTTTTGGTTGGAAAAGACCTTTAAGATCATCAAGTCCAACTGTTAACCCAGCACTGCCAGCTCACCACTATACCAAGTCCCTCAGCACCACCTCTACACAGCTTTGAAACCCCTCCAGGGATGGGACTTCATCACTTCCCTGGGCATCCTGTTCTAAGCCTTGAGTCTATGCCCAGAGCCTGAGGCCGTGCTGGTGGCTGGTACCACTGATCTCAAATGTCTCTTCCAACCCCAACAGTTGTATGATTTTATGATTTCGACAAGTGACAGGTAGCATTTAATATCAGGTACCAGGACATTTAACAGCTGTCTGGACTAAGAGTCCAGAACCTTTAACATTCTCATTTTTTAACAACCTGATTTCACCCTAACTTCCACCCAGCTTTGGTCTTAACTACACTGACAAAACTGGGAACCCACAGTATTGCAGAGGAACAAATTATCAACCCCTCTGGGAACAGAGGTCTTCTTCTGAATCCTCTTGGATTTGAGGACAATCTCTCTGTCCTCCCTCTTGCACTGGCTTCTAGGAGCAGTGGTGAGGGATCAAACTAGCCAGCAAGAAAAATATATCAGGCTTTCAAATTAATAAAGGCTTCCAAACGTTCTGTTATTAGCAGCTCAGGCTTGGCACATGCTGATAACAACCAAGAAACACTGCTGAGGGGTCACTGACTCTGCCTCTTGGAGAAGTAGCATTACAGACACCAAACCTGGTGAGTTACCATGGTACAGCTGCATCCTGTCACACTGTCACAAACCCAAACCTGCAGACGCCAGCCCCCATGGTGCTGAGGGTGAATTGTGGTGGCAGGTACAAGGTGGGGAGCCTGAGAGTCTCACTGCAGAACCTGGGAGTCTGCTGTCTTTACACATGCCTGATGGGTTTGCATCTCTGAGTCACACCATGAGTCATGCTGCCAGCCAGCAGCAGTGGTAGGTGTCAGAGTGCCACACTCGGGGCTCAGGCCATATTCTCCTCTCCCAAATGCTTGCTCCCTGCCTTTGGCTGATAGCAAGGGATGTTCCTTGGCAACCCATGTTACTGGTTCTTCTTGGTTAACAGAGAAATGCCCTGGATGAAACAGGAGACCTTTCCTAACCTGAAGAGTGAAAAGTTAAATATTTATCAGGTCAGCCTGAAGTAGCTCCTGAATGGAAGAAAACATAATGTTGAAGAAGAAATATTTACTCTAGAAAGGATGGGAAAAGGTCAGGGAATTATTTATTTGGTTTGGAAGTGAGTACAAAGAAAGGAAATGACAGCTCACCTTAAACCTGCTCTGTGTGCTGGCTGAGTCTTGGGCTGTGTTGTCTGATTTGCTCAGCTGGCAAAGCTGACATGACAGCTTCACACTCATCAGAATTAGGGCCTAATTCCTTAGACAGATCCCCTCTCCTGAGAATTGTCTTTCCAAATAAGACCTCAAGCTGATGTAAAAGAATCTGCTGCTGTATCTTCTTATTCACAAAGAGTGCCTTGCACTGGGAATCCACTTTTTCCTTCACCCCATCACCTGTGACTTTGGTACTTCATTGAAAATTGTGGTACCAGCTCTGAAGCTTCTCTTTAATGAAATGCTGTCACCAGGTAAACCTTGAATATGTAAGGGAACTTCAGAAACCCAATGAGAAACAGCAGCCTGCTCTTGGTGCCCCTGCTCAGCTGGGGGCTGGACTACCCCATCTCTTCCTACCTGTCCTCTGTGATTCAGGAAAACATCTCTTCTTGCTGGGCAGCAGCAGGCATCCTCATCAGCCAGGAAACAGAACTTTGGATATAGACAAAGTCAGGGTCTGTCCACCTCTCTGTTTCATAAATTTAAGTATATACAATTGTAAAACATGCTGTGCCAGGATCACTGCTTCTAGAAGATCCCAATCAGAATGCAGCTCAGTACCTGCCTTGCATGCTCAAATGGTGATGGAAAACACTTCAAGGTTCAAGACAGTAAGGTGTGTGGAACAGACAGTACCCCTGGTCCTGCCTGTGAGATCTGGAGGAGCTTACCACAGCAAGTTGGTAGATCTTAATGTCTTGTGTAGGCTGAATTCTCCTACACAGACCAAAGAACTGGCTTGTGCTGTTCTGCTTAAGAAGAACACCGTAAGGTCATCAGCAGCTAAACAAGGAAGCAAAGTGCTAGAAAAGAGATGACAGGGGAAGATGACAGAATCCCAGAATCAACCAGGTTGGGAAAAGACCTCATACATCATCAAGTCCTTAAAGACAAAGCAGTTTCAGAGCAGGTGGAGACCCAGGTGAGTATAGTTCACATCAAGAGAAAGTCTGCTCAGGTTATATAAGATCAAACCACAAGCTGCTTCACTGCTAACCCAGATGTTTCAGTACATGTGACAGGGAAGTTCACTTCTTCCACAGGTACCACCAGTCCAGGCATGGAAGCTTACTGCATGGAGTAAATGTCTCATGGTGTAAGTAAAGGCCTCTTTGGAGTCGTTGAGCAGAAGCTTTGTTGTAGCTGCCTTCACAGGGAAGATGGAGCTCAAGGAAAGCACCAGGTCAGTGTTAGGATGCTAGGAATTAATGTGTTAAGCCATGGAGGGGAGGACCTCAGCAGATGCTGTGGCAGTTTAACTGACTTTTAATTTTTTTTTTCCTCCCACATTTGTATCAAGGTCTGCTCTGTGTGTTCCTATGTATTGCCACAGCCCAGCCATGAAGTGTGCAGGCTGTGAGCTGTGTTGTCTGTTTTCTTGCTGGGAATCACCTTTCCACGTGTCACAGGGCCTGTGTGGTCACCCCCTTGCTCTGATCATGTGGACACAACCAGCTCCCAATCCTCTGTGATTTCACCCAAAGGGGAACCCCTTCTTTGGCTGGCTAGCATCCAGCCTGGGGTGCTCAAGTTATTTCACTGGAGTAGCACTGCTGCTTCTAATCCTGGTTTGGAAGGGATTTGGTATGTTGGCATTTTTACAAGACTAGTATGTCTGCTTTTTTTCTTTTTTTCCCTCCTCTCTTCTATTAATTCAGCTGTTTTATTTCACCCCCACATGAGGTTTTGGAAAGGGAAAGGCACTCTTTTCAAAGGGATTGCAGCTGTATGCTCTCTGCTTGCTAAAGCCTGTGAAGATGCAATGCCTGACTCCAGAGGTGCATTTCAGAAACTTAAGAATCAAAAAGGCAGCACTCTTGACCACTTTGAACAGCATCAGAATCTGAAAATCTACCTTAGGAAGAGAGGCTGACAGACCTGGGGCTGTCTGGCCTGGAGAAGAGCAGACTGAGGGAGAATCTTCTCAATGCTGATCAATATTTCAAGGATGAGTGTCAGGAGGATGAAGCCAGATTCTTCTTAGTGATGTCCAGGAATAGGACAAGGGGCAGTGGGCACAGACTGGAACACAGGAGGTTCCATGTAAACATAAGGCAAAAATTCATCCCTTTGAGGGTGGCTGAGCACTGGAACAGGCTGCCCAGAGCAGTAGTGCATCTCCATCTCTGGAGGCATTCTAAACCCTCCTGGGCATGTTCCTGGGTAATTTGCTCCAGGTGATCCTGCTCTAGCAGCAGCATTTGACTTAAGGATCTACATGTGCTTCTGCTCATCTGCATGTGCCTGCATGAAAATGAAACCCCAGTGCTTTGAAATTTGTCAGCTGTGCCCTGTGGTCTGTTGTGTGAAGTATCAGGCTGCTGTTGCTGCTTTGGCTGCTGGATGTCTGTGCCACCCAGTCCAGGGATCAGCAATGCATTGTCTGTTTGAGCTACTTAAGAAATATTTATAGTAATAATAATCTAGCATCAGGTTAAGAATATCCTCTAGATGAGTTATCCATTGCTCCTGGGCTCTCTGAGGTACATTATCTGGTACCATAAGAGCCTCTGCTTCTGCCTCTAGTAGTTTCCATAATGGAAGTATCTATTAATTCATTATTGCAGATTGGCTCATTCAAGTGTTTCCAATGCTGCTGTACACATTTTATTGGCACATGAAAGAAAAAGATACAAATCATCAGCATGTCCTAACCATATCTACTGTTTGACACACATTTAGGGCTGGAGAAGCATGTTTGATCCTCAGGCTTCCCATAACATCTTTGTCAGATCCATACATCTCTTCAGATGCCTGGAGGGAGTTTTCTTACTGTCACTTTCTTTCCTTTTCATTTCCCTGGTTACCTTTGGGTTTCTACACTCCACAAGTCCTGATAGGCCAGGAGAACTTGGTTTTGGGCAAGCCTGCCTGACCTATGCTTTTAAAAGATTCATCACATCAATGCTCTCTATTTTTTCCTCCCAGAATTTTTCCTCCTTTTTTTTTTTTTTTTTTTTTTTCCAGACACCAGTACATGTTGCTACAAGAATTTCTCTTCTGGGCTTGTTTTTCCACTTTGAAGTCCTGCCTTTGTAGGTTTATGATCATGTGTGAAGTCTAGATGTTGCAGAAGCTTAAGATTTGTCAAGAATATCCCCTTAGGTTTGTGATCTGTTTCAGCTGTATTGCACAGCTTGTACTGAGATCCAGTGACTGTGGTAAATTCTTTTCTACTGGAGTATAATTTTCCTGTGCTAGTTCTACACTCAAGCCTTCTGCTCCCCATGTGTGACCTGCAACAGGCTGCTTTGTCCACTATTTATGGCCTGTCTACCTTCTCAGTGTTGTGACCTGAATTTCTGGAAGCATCCCCTGGAACACATCCAGCAGCTTTGTTGCTGCCCTTTATTGTTGTCGTTTATTGTGCTTTAAAAACAGCCCTTGTGTTCTCAAAGTTCTCATCACATTTTCCCAATAAGATGTGCCTTTTGCTTTTCATTTTGGTCTCCATCACAAGGATCTGTATTAATCTGTGCTTGGTAAATCATTGTGGTGATTATGGATTCTGATTATTTTTTTTTTTTCTCCCCACCAAGAAACTGGAGGTTTGAAAATGCTTTATTCTTTTCTCTTAATTTGAACAGATCCAGAGGGGTTTGTTTTGTTGTTGTTGTTTTTTCCCCAAGGTCTGACCAAAGTAACTCAGCCAACACCAGTTTTAACTTTGCTATGATTCAGTTTTAGATGGCACTCCATCTTTTGAGTAGTGCCATTAGGTTTTTGTTGAGTGTCCCTATATACCAGATTGTCAACAGCAAGGACTCCTACTCCAGCAAATATTTCTCTGTACCCTTTCAGGACTTGTGGAGATGCTCTATGATTATACCAGAAGACATTTTCTGGACTTGTGCAGATGTTACATGATTATACCAGGAGACACAATCTGGAAGAACCAACTTCTAGATAGAAAAGTGAGTGCACTTCAACTAGTTCTTTGTCCAGTTTGACCCAGTGTCCAGAGCAGACTATTTGCTGAAGAGGGCCTGCAATTGATATCCTCTAGGGTGGTTAAACTGTAACTGGGTGGTAGAAAAGAAAAGAAAGATGAATGAGAGACTTGCCTTGAGGGTCATGTCCTTTGTGCACACATTGTGGTGTTGAGGGACATGGTTTAGCACCAGCCTTGGTGGGGTCGGATAATGGCTGGACTCAACGTTCTTAAAGGTCTTTTCCAAGTGAAACAATTCTATGAGTGTAGTCTAGCAGGAAAAGGGAGCAGAGTGGGAGCTGTGCAGTAGCTCAGGCTCAGCAGAGGCAGTCATCTTAGTTTTGCTGCTTGATTTTGATTTTGGCAGCCACAGAAGGCCCCTGCTCACTTGTGTTGGTAATCCCAGCTGCTGAGGTTTCTCCCTTTTCCATTATGCTCAACCATATGTTGTTGTCCCCTGTCACTAATGGCAGTCATGTAATAGTCACACTGCACTTGGAAGGAGCTGAATCTTTGGAGTCTAGAAGGCATCAGTTCTCTTTTAAACACACCAAGAGAAGCTTCCTTGATCTCTTCTGCTGGAAGATGAGTTCACAAGCATCTTATAATCTATGAAACTGATATCATGCTTCCTGATGCTAAGGGAAATGTTCTTAGGAGTGGCTCTGCTATCATGGCTATCTCACAGGCATCAGCATTTGTCCAAAACCTTGCATCTAAATATGCATTTCCCCAGTATGTCTTCATGACATTATCAGCCTTGCTGATATGAATGTTGTGACTTAGACTTGACATTCTGGCAGACCAGTTCAGGTAACATAAGCACAAGCCTAAGAACATTTGTTCATGCTGCATTGCAGCAGAAGTGAAACCAGCTGCACTGTTTTGCTGAGTTCTCCATCCCTGTTCTGCAAGGACCTGGTTGCATTTTACTCTGTGCTTATGCTGTGCAGAATGCTCTGCTCTTCCACGTCATGCATATCCTCATCTGACAACATTGGCACAGCTTTCTTCCTCTGTTCTCTCTTCCACCTTCCAGAAAAGGATGAGTGTGGGCTGGCAGACATCCTGAAATCCTAGACAAGTGGTCCCCGTCCCCGCACAGGGCGGCTTTGTCTCCTCTTTAAAGCAAGTCCAACAAAACTGAAGTGCACTAAGAGCACTGGGCACATGCTGTCCAACTGATCTGCACATTCCTGCAAACCCAGGCAGCCAGTGCATCCAGAGTCACTGGACAACACATGGACAACCTGTCAGATGCTTGCTGTTGATATACTCCATTTGTATGCTTCTTGTCTGGGCACTTTTGATCAGAGAAATGGGAGGTCTCTAGCCAACAGCAAATTTATCTGGTCTTGGAACATCAACTGGTTGGCAAGAAGCCCTGCTTGGGGCATTTTTCTCTGAACAATGTGTTCTGACAGACACTACACCCTTCCTCTCATTGTGCTCTGCCACCTACTTCTTTTTTATTTAATTTATTTAATTCAATTTTATGTTATTCATGCCTTTTTATGTCATGCCTTTTTATGTCATGCCTTTTTATGTCATGCCTTTTTATGTCATGCCTTTTTATGTCATGCCTTTTTATGTCATGCCTTTTTATGTCATGCCTTTTTATGTCATGCCTTTTTATGTCATGCCTTTTTATGTCATGCCTTTTTATGTCATGCCTTTTTATGTCATGCCTTTTTATGTCATGCCTTTTTATGTCATGCCTTTTTATGTCATGCCTTTTTATGTCATGCCTTTTTATGTCATGCCTTTTTATGTCATGCCTTTTTATGTCATGCCTTTTTATGTCATGCCTTTTTATGTCATGCCTTTTTATGTCATGCCTTTTTATGTCATGCCTTTTTATGTCATGCCTTTTTATGTCATGCCTTTTTATGTCATGCCTTTTTATGTCATGCCTTTTTATGTCATGCCTTTTTATGTCATGCCTTTTTATGTCATGCCTTTTTATGTCATGCCTTTTTATGTCATGCCTTTTTATGTCATGCCTTTTTATGTCATGCCTTTTTATGTCATGCCTTTTTCATGTCATGCCTTTTTCATGTCATGCCTTTTTCATGTCATGCCTTTTTCATGTCATGCCTTTTCATGTCATGCCTTTTTCATGTCATGCCTTTTCATGTCATGCCTTTTCATGTCATGCCTTTTCATGTCATGCCTTTTCATGTCATGCCTTTTCATGTCATGCCTTTTCATGTCATGCCTTTTCATGTCATGCCTTTTCATGTCATGCCTTTTCATGTCATGCCTTTTTTATTTATTTTACTTCTATTTATTTATTTGTTTTTATTTCTCCTTCTCATTCCCATCTACACATTTCTCCATCATATGTATTTCATGAATGATCCCTATGGCCCAGGAAGCAATCTTTGGCTCCTTTCCTGTCTTTCTCAGTGCATATATTCACTGTTTGCTCCCTGTCTCTTTTTTTCTCTTGAAGATGTTTGGTGTGACTACTGCAGCTGTTGTCACTTTCTTCCTTCTCTGCATATTTTCCCATTTAAATTCATCTGATTCCCAAGAACCACCTCTTTTGCATATCTCTTTGACTCTATCTCTTAAATTGTTCCACAAGTCTCTTTGCATCACCTTCAGATTGTATCTTTTCTATTTCCTATAGAAAATATCATCTTGTCTGTATCTGACAAACAGTTTTTCTCCTTTCCCATGGCTCAGTTCTGCTCTGCCACCAGCACTTGTCCTGACAATCACTGCCTGGATTTTTTCCTCATCAGCATCTTTGTACTTATTTCCATCCTAACCACTAAGTTTGTAAGGCCATCTTCAAACTTGGCAGGAAGTTTTTTGGCTTATTGGATATTGGGGGAAATTTCTTTACTGAAAGAGTAGTCAGGGATTGGAACAGGCTGCCCAGGGAGGTGGTGGAGTCACCATCCCTGGAGGTGTTCAAAACACATGTTGACACTTTGGGACATGGTATCGTGGGCATGATGGTGTTAGGACTATGGTTGATGGTCTTGGAGGTCTTTTCCAACTGAAATGATTCTGATTCTACCAACTCAACCAAAAATACTTTTGTCCTAGTCCTAAAGATCTAGCCATGAATAGCTGATTAGATGATTCTTCTTTTTTAAGGAAAAACAAAACAAAACAAACAAACCTGTGCCTTCTGGCTCATGTAGGCTTCACCTTATATTATTGTCATTCTCCAGGTTTCTCTCCCTTCTCCTTGCCTGCACTGCCTTTTATTTGTGCCTGTTGTAGTCTCTGTACTCTTTCACAACATTCCTGTAAGGAAGCATTGTGTTTTGTGTTGGTGGAATGAAAGAAAGATGTGTGCACATGACATCTCCAAAGTCCATAACTGAGTGAAATGAAGATGGAATTTAACCAGTGTTAGGCAAAGGCTCTCTGAAAAGGACTCTTCTTAAATTCAGTGGAAGAGAAGCTCAAACTTTATGTCCAACCCAGCCATCCTCTGTGAAGTTATCTCAGTGACACTCTACCACTAGTTCAAAATAGCTCTTTGACTGCAAATTCTCTCAAAGCAACTTATTAGGAGGCATGGAAGTGTGAGTCAAGCAGCTTGGCTCTGGAGCACGCTGGTTGTTGTTTGGATGATTTAATGGCAGGAAAATAGCTCGAATTTCCCTGTGCCTTTGGTAATAGAGTCTGTACAGCTGATTACCAGGTTGTCATCTTTAATGACGTTGAAAACATGCTGACAATTCAGGAATGTTTTCTTTTCAGCTGCACAAATGCTGTGGCAACAGATTACAGCTAGATTGTAGGCACTTAAACAAGGGAATTATAAAAAGGAAAGAATAATTGGGATGAGAGAGAGAAAAATATGAAGATAATTGAATTTAAAGAAAAACAAATGCTTTCCATTCCTCTAAAACATAAAACTTCTGTAGCAGAAAACCAGTCGCACAGTTTTATGTATCCATTTTAAAGCTTTCTGGTTGGTTTGGGATTTTTTTTTTCCTGTTTTCCTTAAGAAAAAGAAATAGTCAACAAATTTAACTACTACAGAATATAACTGTTATCTAGAATGACACACCAAAGATTTCACTGGATAGTTGTTGAGCTCCAGCATAACCCATAGCACTCTGATCTTGTGGCAGAGGAATGTGCTTTGGAGATCTCAAGGTCTGTTTTGAGGTCAAAAGTTCTCCTGGCTCCAAACCTCTGCACAGATTTGCAGCAGGAACTTAAAAGCAAAGCTTAGTTAAAGCCATTTCTGATGTTTTGGAGGTGTTTTCATCTCAGAAGGCTGGATGAAGAACTTCAGTGCAGGATGCAAAGAAAGAACAGCAGCTGCACTGAAAGGATCTGTAGAAACTGAGTGGGTGTGTGTTGGCTTGTGCATGTGAGAATGTGTTGCAGGGGAAAGAGTTAATAACAGTATTCTAGATGACCTCTCTGTCAGAAGTACAACATCTCTCAGCTCAATGCTGTTCCCATATCCAGCCAAATACCCAGATCTTTTCCAAGTCTGGTAAAAGAAGCAAACTTACCCTGAGCATAGAGTTGGTTGGACTTGGTGATCCCGAGGGTCTCTTCCAGCCTGAATGGTTCTGTAAGTCTGTGATATGCAACAGGTCACAGCTCCACAGTCTCTATTCTAGCTCCTGGTATAATGTGTAAAAGTAAGTTTCTTCTACAGGAAGGCTGAAAGCATCTACAGCTGTTCCTCTGTCCCTCCTTGCTTGGTACCTTGATGCTACTGTCCAGGAACATGTACACCTTCTCCCACATCTTCCTAGACCACCTCTACCATCAATGATCTGAAATGAGGATAGAAAGTGTTCTTACAAATAGCTAAATAGCTCTGCAAAGAGTATATGGAATGTTTGCCCCATGCAGAAGACATCTTTCTTTCCAACAGGTCAAACAGTAGATGTGTCTCTTGCCTAAGCTGCTCAAAATAGCTGCCACACTGTGCATGAGCAGTTTCTATAAGGACACCAAAAAATCTCAGTGCAGCTGTCCAGCCAGGTTAACAGGTTTAATCAGGTTCTACATCAACAGTACCATGGTAAATACAGCAGAATTCTCCATTCATTCCTTGGCAGTTACAGAGCAATAAATAAGGGAGTAAGTGGTGGTACACATTGAAAAATATCCTAGATGTCTCTCCAGGTCATTGAAATAGAGTTCAAACCATACACATTTAAAAACCTCCAAACAAATAAACACAGGGAAAAAAAAAAAAAAACACAAAAAAACCCAAAACAACAACCAGGGTAGATGTTATAAGAGAAAATGTTTTCTAGGATTATGAGAGTGGTCAATTCATATCTGGAACACAAATAGAAGGAGGATACAATAGAGAAGGCCCTTGATTAATGCTGTTGATATATAAAAGTTAACAGAAGTTGCTCTGCTGTGTTTCCCATGTTCTGTTTTAAGAGTGCTAGTCATAAAATATGTTTATGGCAGAGCTAAATATTCTCCTTCCATCCAACCAGGCTGGCAGGGAAATTATCATGCAAGGAGACTGTAAAGTTCTGGTAGGCTGCTGCTTGCTATGAATCATGGACTCTCTTACTATCTGACACCCTGTAAACAACTATTTTAAAAACAACATCAGCAGTAAATACTTTTAATTCCCAGCAGACTCACTGCAATCGCTTTGCTTAGAGCCAAGGAGCTCAGTCTGCAGAGAAACAGTTGGTGCTAAGCTGTAAATCAGCTTAGGAGGAGAAGGCAGGCCACTGTTTCATCAGTTTGGTGTTGGATGTGTTCAACCTCTTTGGATATCCTGGGAAGGACAAGAGGGCTTTCATGTTTCACTTTTTAGGATCTCAGGTAGTGATAGGACTGGGGGGGAATGGAATAAAGCTGGAAGTGGGGAGATTAAGGCTGGATGTGAGGAAGAAGTTCTTCCCCATGAGAGTGGTGAGAGCTTGGAATGGGTTGTCCAGGGAGGTGGTTGAGGCCCCATCGCTGGAGGTGTTTAAGGCCAGGCTGGATGAGGCTCTGGCCAGCCTGATGTAGTGTGAGGTGTCCCTGCCCATGGCAGGGGGGTTGGAACTGGCTGATCCTTGTGGTCCCTTCCAACCCTGACTGATTCTGTGTGTTCCTCTGAATCCTGCATCTACATGGCAAGCACAGGTGAATGCAGGACATGCTGGTTTGGGGCCACCCCACCACCAGCCTCTGGAGGAGCACCTCCCATAGTCTCTGTGCTGATATCTGCAGTCCATGGCCAAAGGGGCCAGGAGCTCAGTGCTGGCAGGGAACAGCTGCTTTCACACCCACACAGCCACCTCTAACCACCCTGTCACCTCTTTTCTCCTGGCTGAGGGGAAGATATTTTGGGCATGAGTTGAGAAGCAAGTTCCAGCTCAGGCTGCTGGGTTTTCCATGCAAGGTTCTGGCAGATGTGTTTGCAAGTTGCAGAACAACTGGGACAGGACTTTGTTCTTTAAGACATCATCCAAGAGGTTGCTTACAAATATACCACGTTCAGGTATTTTGATATTAGTATCTCCAATCACCCTGTCCCACAACACTCCTCTGGGCAGTGGCTCCCCTGCTGCCCTACACCAGATTGTTGTGCAGTTCCACCCAGTCTTTGCACAACTCCACGTCTCAAGGGCTCTGGCATCTATCACTTGAAAGGGGTTGCTGTCTTATGCTGCAGCTCAGGTTAAATAACACCAATCACTGGGGTCTCTGACCATGGAAGCACAGAATGATAGGGGTTGGAAGAGACCTCTGGAGATCCTCTAGTCCAACCCACCTCCACCAGAGCAGGTTCACTTAGAGCAGGTTGCACAAGAACACATCTAGGCAGGTTTTGAACGATTCCAGAGAAGGAAACTCCACAACCTCTCTTTCCAAACAGACCTCTACCATAAACCTTGGCTCTGCATGATTGTTGAATTTTAAGGTTATTTCACAGGCATCCATAAACAAGCTCTGACCATGCTGCAAACTGAACAGAGGCTGCATAGTTGTGATCTACTGGTACTTGAACTATTTGTCTCCTTCAGCTCCTGTCTGCCTGCAGGATCAGCTCATCTGAGACACATGCATAGTTCATTTTTGCAGTTTGTCATCATCTTTAGCCTGCTTGCTTCAGAAAATAAGCTTTAAGCAATTCTGAAGCCTGTGGCTCAAGTGAAAATTCCTGGATTTGTGTGAAGCAAACTGGTCAGAGAAGGAGGGATCACAGTTCTAGGTGAACCCTATGAAGGTGGGGGTTGGATGGGTGGCATTTATAGACAGACAGCTGGGTAGTTTTGGAAGGGTATCTCCCTTCAGCTTGACATCTGCAAGGAAGAAACACTAAAACCAGGTTTCATCAGTGCTCAGAGAACAACTTCTTGGGCCTCCATGGCATTAGGTTTCCATGGTGCCTGAAAGGTATAGCTGGAGACATTGTGATGTAAGGGTGCAAAATATGTCACGCAGGGTTTATATATTGCCAAAGTTTTAGTTTGCATATTTATGGCAGTAAAAAAAAAAAAAAAGTTGTTGAGGGTAGTGTTTCCCAGTGATGATTTGACTTTTCCCAGCAGCAGCACAAAAAGATGCTCACAGCATGAGGATGAACAACCTGACTGTGACAGTAAAATCAGTCACTTCATAAAATGCCTGAATGTTTTAAACAGTTTTAAATAGGAGTGTATTGAAAAATAGAATATTCTGCCTAGGATGTCTTAGTCATTTTATGAAATGATTTGTTTCACAACTACACTGTCAGATACCTAGCTTGAGCTTCTGAAGCCCTCCGAGCAGCACAGTTTTCTGTCTGCCACCATCCACAGCTCTCTTTCAGCTGTGGTGCTTCCCACATTCCTGTGTCCCACTGAACAGGCTTTAAACTGCACCCACCCACTTAGAATTGTCAGGGTTGGAAGGGACCTCAAGCATCCTCCACTTCCAAGCCCCCTGCCATGGGCAGGGACACCTCACACTACATCAGGTTGCAGCCAGACTGGATGTGACTGTGAGCAAAAACCTCCAGGGGTGAGGCTTCCACCACCTCCCTGGGCAACCTGTTCCAGTGTCTCAACACCCTCATGGTGAAAAACTTCTTCCTAACTTCCAGTCTGAATCTGCCCATTTCTATTTCTTTTCTATTTCCCCTAGTCCCTGACACCCTAAAAAGTCCCTCCCCAGCTTTCTTTTAGCCCCCTTCAGATACTGGAAGGCCACAAGAAGGTCTCCTCGGAGAATCCTCCCAAGTATTTTATTCTGCAGCGCAATTTGTTGTTTTCCTAGCCTGATCTAACTACAAGATGCTAAAAAAACCCTAAACACACACACACTTGCTGTGATCTTCTTTATTTTTATGAGATTTGAGGTAGGGTGTTATTACTCTTTGTATATTTGTCTTCCTGGCTGTTGGTCTTTGCTCCCAATATCTGCCTAGCTCAGCAATCTGTATGCTACCAATGCAACCCCTTGCTGCATGGAAGATAAAAACTCCCCCTGGTACTTCAACTTGCAGAGCAGAGGAGCTTTTTCCAACTCCCACCTACAGTCCAGGCTGTGTTGCAGCTGTGTTCCAGCCTCTGCACAAATTCTCTGTTCCAGTCCCGAGTTTCAGCTAAGAGACAATTCCCACCTTTGCTCTTCACTTAATGAGTAATTGAATTATTCTCTAAGTGGTTAAATGACATCAGTCCTCAGAATCACCATGAGTCTCTTCAAATGGGGTACATCTGTGTTTACCATCACCCTTTCTTTATGGTCCTGCAGCCAGCTTGCGTTTTGCAGCCTTCCCTTTCCAACTCAATCAGAACTAATTTTGAGATTACAGTTTGGTGTGACACCACAATTAAAGGTGGAAGTGGAATCCAAACACAGAGCATCTACAGCCTTTCCTTCACCCTGGAGTGTTGAAATCTGGCTTTTAGAAAGCAGTTAATGACTGTGGCCAAATATATTCCTAAGGCTGCTTGTTGCTTGTAGCTCTTTTGTGCAAGCCAGACCCAGCAAGTGTAAGCAAACAGAGGCACCACCAGGTCTCCATCGTTTATGATTACACCAGACTGTCATCAGTGTTAAATCATCACACAGGAACAGTCTCTAGCAGCTGGGGATGAGTTCTCTCTCAGCCCAGCACTACATGCAGAGAGCCCTGGACAGGCTGGGTGGATGGGCCAAGGTCAGTTGTATGAAGCTGTGCTGGTTTGGGGCCAGACACAGACCCTCTCTTGCCCTGAAAGGGACAAAAGAATGAGACTCACACAAACGGATTGGAGAGTGATGGAAAGTTTAAATGGAAAAGCAATTGGTGAAGCTACAGAAAACTACGAACTACAAAGCATAGTGACAAAGGGAATCCCAAAGCGTACAGCGCCCGTTACATAAGTCCCAAAGCTTCCCAATCCTTCCCTTCTTCCCACCTGAGGGTAAACCCAAACCCCCCAGGGCTCTTTCTTCCCCCTCCCGCTGCTAGGCAAGTCTCAGGCTGGCCAGGTCTGAGACTGCCCCCCCTCCATTCTCCTCCTGGCATTAGGCCTGGACAGGCCTAAGAGGCCTTGAGGATACTCCCCTGGCATTACCCGATAAGAGAGGACATCTCCCGTGGGAGCAGAGAGGGAAGAAAGAGGAAGAGAATGACTTTGCAGATGGCCTTATAGGGTGCAGGACTTATGGGTAGAAATACGCCGTTTCCTGTGTCCACCCCTGTGGGTGGGCACCCAGGACACCAGAGGTGTATCTCATGCAGCAGTGGCAGGGGGCACCCAGCCTAAACTGCCACATGCCACCCCTTATTTCTTACCCATAATTCCTGCACCCAAAACATATCATCAAATCAGAAACAACTTTCAGATGACATGTCTGGCAAGGTCCAGGTCTCCATCTGGGCGTCCTTCCAAAGAGTCTCTCCCTCGGGCTCATGTAACAGTTCAGTCCAGCTCTTCTCCCTCATCCTGTGGAACCTCCCAGCGACGCAGAGTTCATTCTTCTGCACGGTGAACTCTTCATGGATCCGATGGAGCATCCTGGCCACCTGGAAACAACCTCATAACTTCTCAATCAAACATTTCTCCATCCACTCAAGCGGCATGTTTCCACCCCTCGGGGCAATCGAGTCTGAGCAATCAGGCTCACCGACTCGACTCCTTCCACCCCTTGCAGGCAACAGCACGCTGAGACTTTCCAAAGCTGCACGGACCTTTCCCAAGCCCAGTGCTGACCGCTTCCAGCCGCGGCCCGAGGCTAATACAGATGCACACCACGCACAGGCACACCGCTCCCCCTGTGCGTACGCATGCCGAGGCATGGAGGCATCCGGCTACACAGCCCTCCCCCGGAGAGGGAGTGGCTGCACTGCAACCCACCGAGAAGAGAGGCAGAGCCAGGTGCTAGGCGCCATTTTCGGAGCGCATCCGAAAATCAGGGGAGAGATAACAGCGAGAGCCGCCGTCACCTCTGCAGCCGCGGTACAGATCCGAACCGCTGCCACCCCTCGGGCCACAAGAGCGGCTTTTCCAGCCAAAGCTATACTCGCTCCCTGGGTCCTCGGAAGCAGCTTTTGAACTGGAGCCACCGCTCACCGCCCCGCTGCGGCTAGCCCCCACCGCCGCGGGACAAGCCGACCCTGGTCTGCTTCCGACTGTCCCTCCCCCTTCCTCGGCTCTTGCCCTTTGGTCACAACCACCCTATGAATGCTCCAGGCTTGGGGCAGAGTGACTGGAAAGCTGCCCAGCAGAGAAAGACCTTGGGGTGTTGGTTGACAGCTGGCTGAACATGGGCCAGTGTGTGGCCAAGAAGGCCACCAGCATCCTGGAGTGTGTCAGGAATAATGTGGCCAGCAGGACCAGGGAAGTGATTGTCCCCTGGTCAGCCCTGGTGAGGACACACCTGGAGTCCTGGGCTCAGTTTTGGGCCTCTCACTACAAGACAGACATTGAGGTGCTGGAGCATGTCCAAGAAGAGCAATGAAGCTGGTGAAGGGTCTGGTAAACAGATATGGTGAAGAGCAGCTGAGGGAACCAGGGTTGTTTTGTCTGGAGAAAGGGCAGCTGAGGGGAGACCTCACTGCTCTCTACAAGTGCCTAAAATGAGGTTGGAGCCAGGTAGGGGTTGGTCTGTTCTCCCTGTTAATCAAGTGATAGAAAGAGAGAAAGAAAGTGGCCACAAGTTGCACCAAGGGAGGTTTGGATTGGAAATTAGGAAAAATTTCTTTCCTACAAGAGTGGTCAGGCATTGGAACAGGCTGCCTAGGGAGGTGGCAGAGTCACCATCCCTGGAGGTGTTTCAAAGAGGCAGAGATGTGGTGCTGAGGGACATGGTTTAATGGCCATGGTGGTGTTAGGTCAATAGTTGGACTCGATCCCAGGGATCTTTTCCAGCTGAAACAATTCTATGATTCTGTGATTCAGACAGACAAAAATGCCTTCCCAAAACAGTAAAGAAAATGAAATGACAGATTTATATCTTCTCTTGAGCTCTTAATTATTTGATTCCAGAGCCTCCCGCACTTAGTATTGTGCTTGTGATCACCACCTCCACCACTCAGGTCAGCAAAACATACGGGACAGCCTCACCAGACCATGCAACACCAGCATCCACTCCTGGTATTATGCATCCATCTACTTTAAGGGAGAAGCAAAACTAAATTTACCTTCATATTTTGTAACCATAAACCCAGCTTTCACGGATGGAATAGCTTTGGGGCATTCACTGAGTGCTGCATATGCAATGTGCTGAGACAACAGCTGGGTCTCCTACCAGAGCCAGGCTAAATGGGCTGAGCAGCACTTTGTATCTCATGTACTGGACTCAAATCACAGAATGTTAGGGGTTGGAAGGGACCTCCAGAGATCATCAAGTCCAACTGCCTTGCCAAAGCAGGACCACCCAGGGCAGGTCACACAGGAACATGTCCAGGCAGGTTTTGAATGTCTCCAGGGAAGGAAACTCCTCCTGTTGGTCTCATTGTACCTTCTTTTGGGGTTTTGATATACTTTATCTTGATCCCCTCAGAAAATCTTAATCCTGGTCCATAAATGTTCTTTTACAAGAGCTAAAAGCACCTTATCAGCTCTCCCCTTGCTTTTCTTTAACAATCACAGCCACAGAATGAAGGAGAAATGCTGCAGAGGGATTAACTACTTCAACCTGGTAGGAAAAGTTGTAGAGTTACAGGTGAGATTTTAATACCTGTCTCCTCTCAGGAATCCACTGATACCATGTCTGCTCAACCTCCTGAGCCCATGTGATAGATTCACATCATTCATGGGATCAGTAATTCATGGGATTCTCTGACTATCACTTCTTTCTTTCATCCTTCATAAGGTGTTTTCACACCTTACAAAATTACACTGGAAAATGTAACCTGTCAATAGCTTCAAAGTTGTCTCTTCTCCCCAGGAATAAGTGATAGGATGGTGTCAAAATGCACCAGGGCAGGTTAAGGTTGGGCATTACAAGAAACTTCACTGACAGGGTTCTCAAACACTGGCACAGGCTGCCCAGGGAGGTGGTTGCACCCCCATCCCTGGAGGTGTTTCAAAGAGGCAGAGATGTGGTGCTAAGGGATGTGCTTCAGCACCAACCTTGGTAGGTGGTGCTCAAGGTGAGTTAGGCTCGAGGTGAGGAGAAAGTTCTTCTCAGAAGGAGTGATTTGCCATTGGAATGTGCTGCCCAGGGAGGTGGTGGAGTCACCTTCCCTGGAGGTATTCAAAAAAGGATTGGATGTGGCACTTGAAGCCATGGTTTAGTTAGTCATGAGGTGTTGAGTAATAGGTTGGACTTGATGACCTCTGAGGTCTTTTCCAACCTTGCTGATTCTGTGATTCTAGAGTTAGAGAATGGTTGGACTGGATGATCTTGAAGGTCATTTTCAATCAAAATGATTCTGTGATTCTGTTCTAAGTGTTCTTTACAGGTCAGAACAGCCCTGAGGAGCCTGATCTGAAGTTATGGGTATAAACAAACTTCAGGCAAATCAAGATCAGAGTTTCCACAGAGAAAATGACCGTTGTGGGTCACGCTTTACAATCTTAACTGAGGAATCTTCACCCCTACCTTTACTGAGGCTCTTTGTGAGAACTGCCAGCTTCTCATTACATCTTTTGTCTTTTATCACTGAGAAATTTTTCAAAGAGTGGTAGAATCAGGGAAAATATGATCTTAAGCCCTGGAAAGTACATGGTACTGAGTACAGAAACAGTCTGCTTGCTGATCACAACTGCCAGGAACAGACGTGGCTCTCTTGCTAACTGCCTAGTGCCATCTATTGATGAAAGAGTAAAAGCCGAAAGCATTTGCTGCAAACTGCAGGCAATGACCTTCAGCTAGACAGCACAGGAGGAGGAGTCTGCAGTCTCCACGGCACTTGTGCTGAGCTTGGGCTTTGTGCCTGTTCCTCAGACTCAGAAGATCTCCTGGGAGCTGCAAAGAGGCAGGAGCTGTCCTTGTGCTCCCTGTATGCCACTGTATGGACCCTGTGTCCACTCCATTCCTGGCAGCACTTTTCCTTTATGCTCAACGTCAGTAGAATCGTTGAGGGTGGAAAAGACCTCTAAGATCATCAAGTCCAGAAGTCAGTAGGGAATGGAGGGGTCAGTAGTCCCTCAGGATCCATGTTGGATAACAGGAGGCTTTTCCCACTCCACACAGGGGAGAACTACAGCCACCTAGACATGCTTCATTTCTCTACCAAGTGTTCCCATAGCCCAGGAGGAGACAGTACAGGTGTGAACCAGCTTCAGATTAGGAAACGGATTTTAGCCTCTGCACATGAGGTAGCCATTAGTGACATTCAAGGGTTGAGTACTTTTGCTGAAACTTCATGGAAAGAGTCAAGTAGTACATCCAGGAGTGCCTCACCAGCCTCCAGCTGCTCTCCCTCTGAAAAGAGAACGGCCTCTTCTTGACACCCATCCTTAAGGTATTTGTAAACACTGATAAGATCCCTTCTCAGCCTTCTCTTCTCCAGCCTAAACATCCCCAGGTCTCTCAGCCTTTCCTTGTAAGAGAGATGTTTCAGTCCCATAATCATCCTCATAGCCCTCCCTTGGATTCTCTCCAGCAGTTCCCTGTCCCTCTTGAACTGCGGAGCTCAGAACTGGACACAATACTCCAGATGAGACCTCACCAGGGCAGAGTAGAGGGGCAGAAGAGCCTCCCTCAACTTGCGACTTATACTCTTCTTAATGCATCCTAGGATACCATTGGCCCCCTTGGCCACAAGGGCTCATGGTTCTCTCAGGGTCAGCTTGCTGTCCACCAGCACTCTGAGGCCATTCTCCATGGAACTGCTTTTGCAGTTCAACCCCTTACCTGTACTGGTGCAGGGGAGTTGTTCTTGCCTAGGTGTAGGACTCTACACTTGTCCTACACCTGGGCAAGAATACTCCTTAAAACTAGTCAGATGGTTTTGCTGCCAAAACATGCTGTGTCTGAACTCCACTCACATGCTTAGGCCCTTTCTACTAATTGAAAACTTTAATCCTGGCTAGCTCATTCCACCCCTATCTGATTGTGCACAGTGGTAAGATGCAACAGATACTCCTTTTCTGAGCTTTTAGCTCTGCTTCTGTCTTTGGATCACACTAGAGACTCTCAGCAGGTGTGAGAGTCCCATTGAGCCAGGCACCCCACTGGGATCATACATAACAACACTCTGTCTCCGGGTGTTAGTGATGTGCTACACAACATGATATAGATCCAGACCAGGGTCAAAGTGAGCAGTTGCCAAGGCAGGATTAGGCTGGTTAATGAGGCTTTCATTCCAGGAAAAGAAGAGAAAGTGATTCCTCATGTCTCTGTTTCCATATAATAGCTACTTTCGTGTAATGATCAAAGTAGGGTAAAATATTGGTAGTGATTCGGAAGAACAAAGTAATAAAAGGGCTTGAGTAGCTTTGGAGGGAAGAGAATGCACTGAGCTTTAAAATATACTTAATGCACCCATAAATAAGCTAAGATAATATTATACACAGCTCATGTAGACTCTCACAAGGAGCACTAAGAAGTGGAGAGTAATGACTCATAAGAAAATAAAAGCTAAGGACCAAAATACACATTTGCTCTTCCCCTCCCCCAAACAATCTCAGGAAAGATCAGGAGGGTGTCCTAAAATTATACACACACACAGACACCCCCCTCCCCCCCCCAAAAAAAAAACCTGCAGTACTTATTTGGCCCATGCAAAAGCCTTCACAGTGTTCCTCTATGCTACATTTCATTGCTCTCTCCTTTTTTCCCTGCTAATGAATACCTGGATATCCATGATGTGTGGTGTCTAGAGATACTGGTTCCTGTATAGACATAGAATCATGGAATTGTTAGGGTTGGAAGGGACCCCGAGGATCATCTAGTTCCAACCCCCCTGCCATAGGCAGGGACATAAATTCCTAGGTCCAATTGGTCAGAAACATTGACAGGACACAAAGATTTGGGGCTTTACAATGGCTTTTCTGCCAAAGAGGGATTTTTAAAAGCAGAAATTGAACATCCCCAGCCTCAGTAAAACTGAAATTTGTCCCCTCTCTGTCTTTCCTTCAGTCACAGCATAGAGAAGGAGAAGAAAACCTTGAGGGAGAAGGGGCAGGAAAAGCAGAAGCAATACGATAGGGCTTGATGTTGCCAGAGGAATCCCCAGGTTCTTGTTTCTCCTCTGAGCGCTCTCTGTGCACGTCATTCACGCCTGTACTCGCACAGTGTGAAGTCAGAGAGCAGCCTGTGGAGCCAAGAAGTGAAGCCGGGGGGTTGTGCCAGCTACCACAGAGCTCTCTTTGTCTTCTGATTCCAATGAAGCACTTGTTATTGCACGGGAAGCAGAGGGACTTCAGCAGGAGGGATGTGAGTTCTCACTGCTGTGCTACCACTCCACAATCTGGGCTAGATGTTTCTGGGGGAGAGGGGAGTGTGTTGCTTCAGGCAGAAGAAGGAGTGCTTTTGTGACCCAGAGCACCCGGGAGGAGATCTTATCAATGCTTATCAATATCTAAAGGGTGGAGGTGAGGAGGATGGGGCTGGGCTCTTTTCAATGGTGGCCAGTGAGAGGATAAGGGGAAACAAGCACAAACTGAAACACAAGAGGTTTCCCTTGAACTTAAGGAAAAATTTCCTCATATTAAGGTGCCAGAGCACTGGAGCAGGCTCCCTGGAGATGTTGTGCAGTCTCTTTCTGTGGAGACTTCCAAACTCACCTAAGACACCTTCCTGTGCAACCTGATCTAGGCAAACCATCTCTAGCAGGGGACGTTGGACTGGATGATCTCTAGAGGGGTCCCTTCCTACCCTCACCATTCTGTGAGTTTGGTACATGAAAGAAGCTTCAGCCAGGGAACAAAAGGCTCCACTGGTTATTATCTGGCCCAGAGTTTAGCCCTGCTGTGCTCCCATTGTGCTGCCCAGGTGGAGGCAGCCCCAGTGTCAGTATTGACTGAACTGTGTGTGACAGAGAGGTCAGGCACCCTGGCAGAGGCATCTTTTGAGGGAGAGCCCAGTAAATGCAACTACAAAATTAGCTTCAGCTTTTACCTGAGGAATGAGGATTGAATCCCTGGCTTAATCTCTGACTCTACTAGGCAAGATCTGATTGACCTTGGAGTGACACTGAGAAATTACATCCTGCTCTCAACCAGTTTAATGCCTCCACTAGAGCCTAGCCATGCAGCTCCTCTCTAGGAGACTATCAAAGGTGTTCAGAAGCCCTGGGGTGAAGGCTGGCATTTAGCAGACAGACAAGCACAAAGAGGTCCTAATAAACTCCCTTTGAAAATCAGATGCTTGGCCTGCTCAGGCACTTCTGAATAACCCAGCAGGTGCTGATCTGTATCTTATCATAGAATCACAGAATGCATTGGGTTGGAAGGGACAAGCCAACCCCTTTGCAGTGAGCAGAGACAGCTCTAACTATGAGGTTGCCCAGACCCCCAGCAAGCCTCACATTGAATGTTTCCAGGGATGGGGCCTCCATCACCTCCCTGGGCAACCTCTTTCAGAGTTCCACCACCCTTAGTGAGAACTTCTTCCTAATGCCCAATCTAAATGTACCCTGCTCTAGTTTCAAACCATTGTCCTTTGTCCTAGTGCTACATGGACTTATTAAACAGTCCCTCCCCAACCTTCTTGTGGCCCTTTTCAGGTACTGAAAAGCTGCTATAAGGTCTCCCTGGAGCTTTCTCTGCTCCAGGCTGAAGAACCCCAGCTCTCTCAGCCTGTCTCCATAAGCTTTTGAAAAGTAGCTGCTTCTGCCTCCTTTGCAGCTGCTGACTGTAACTTTACTCCCCTACCACACCGAAGGCAATGGCTATAGATGCACTGCTAGCTTCGAACAGCTGAAACCTGGAATAAAGAGCAAACTTCTAAGTCCCACCGTAAGTATGCAAGCAGCAAATAGCACAGAGCTAACCGAACGGCTGAGCTTCTTGCACCGATGAAAAATGCACAGGAGATGGGGCTGTAGGACCAGATTGTGGTTCACTGAAGGACCTTGCAAAGATGAACACACGAGGGTGGCTAAAGGATGATAGAAATACAGAGAAAATAGCTTGAACCTTAATTGAGGTCCTTTTTTTAGTGTTTCTAAATAGTTTTGTGCTAAATGGAGCCAAGAGATACAGACTTCAACATCAATGAATTCCGTGTGTGTTCCAGTGGCAGAAATATGCCTTTAAAAGATTCTTTGGTGCTTTGTGGGACAGAAACACCTTCCAGGCTTTTGAGATCAGCATGGCACAAGTGTTAGTGAGTGTAGGAGGGGTAGCCAGGTGGAAAACAGACTCCTGGAACTGCTGAGATAGGTCAGCTTGAAAGATAGGAATCTGATAGCAATCAGGATAGTTTTACATTCACCCAGCAGAGACATGCAGCTTAGAGATAAAAATGAAAAATAACTTTCTTCCCTGAAGATGTCCGTTCTTGTCACTTCGTGGTGTGCACAAGGTCTGCTACAGGCTGCTTCTCTTTAGACTTTTTATTTATTTAATGTACAAATAGTGCAGCAATAATAGCTATAGCTTTTGTCAGATTATCCTCAGTCTGATTCCAGTGGCCCAAGTGATTGCACCATGAGATAACTTTCTGAAAAATAGCCTAAAAACTGAAGTAAGAAGATGGCTTCAGCAGACTCAAACACAGATACCCATGATAAATGCTCCCTTAAGCATTAAATAACTAGTAAAAGAAAGCTCCCAGCAGCATTTACCAGGAGTACCTATCATGACTTTACAAATAACCTGAACTGTTGTCCAGAGCTGTAACATATGTGCTGATCTTTTGCTTCCCTCTTGCAGGCTCTTTGTCTTCTTCAGACACAATTTGTTTCCTAACACTGAGTTTTTGGAGGCTGTGTCTTCTGTAGTGTTCTGCTCATGGACACGAATGCAGCCTGGCCATCTGGTGCCTCTGATGCCATCATCAGATTTAAACCACATATTAGAGATGTCTTTTGCCCACAAGAAGGATGGAGAGAGACTGTTTACAATGGACAAGGGGCAATGGCTTCCAATTAGAAAAGAGCAGATTTAGATTGGATGTTAGGAACAAGTTCTTTACCACGAGCATGGTGGAACACTGGAACAGGTGGCCCAGAGAGGTGGTTGGGGCCCCATCCCTGGAGATATTCAAGATGAGACTTGACAGGGCTCTGGGCAGCCTGAGCTAGTTGAGGACATCCCTGCTAACTGCAGAGGGGGGTTGGACTGGATGACCTTCAGAGGTCCCTTCCAACCCAGACCATTCTATGATTCTGTGATTTTATGTGCTTGGAATCACAGATGTACTGTCTTTAAAATCAGGACAGACAGAAACCTAAATGTCTTTTTCCATAGGGGGGGGGGGGAATAGGACTCTGGAATTGTAGTTTTTTGCAGGTTTTGTCACTTTACCTTCTATGGTAATGAGAAGCTGATACTCCTGATTGAAGGTCCTGGACAACAATTAATTCATGGAAGTGTTTGGGGGTTTTCTTTTTTTCAAGCTCAGAGTTAATACTTAAGAATGTTTTGCTTTTTGTTTTGTTTTTCCTAGAAACCAGTAATGACTGCTGGTTGCTTTTAATCCGACCAGCATATTTTGCACTCTTGTAACTCAAGATGCACAATTGTGAGACCATCTGCTTAATGGATATTTAGCATCAGTGAAATTCTCTGCATAGGAAGGTAGTCCTGGACCTGTTTTAGAGTCTGGCAGAAGTGAAGAAAAGTGGGCTGCTCCCACCCCATCCCTAAAGAGGGACTTGGATGAGAGACAGTGACTTGCCTTCCTGTTGTAAGGTGCTTTCTCCCTTTCCCCATCACTTGGGAGCAAGTCAGGACTAGACTACATTCCTCCCTTTTAGGTGACTAACATTAGATGAAATGAAAGTCATGCTCAGGAGCAAATCAAACCTCATTTGAACTTAAAAGGACCCAATTTTTTTTTTTTTTTTTTTTTTTTTTTTTTTTGGTAACCTAAGTAAATTTTCCTTCCGAGCCCAAATACTCCATGAGACAAACTATGTCCCTGGAGGACTGACCAAAGCAGCTGCTGTGGTTTTCATTTCCACAGTGGAAGGAGGGACTGTGCCCAGCTTCTACACAGTAGGTGACTTTATTAGATGGCTCAGTCGAGATGTGAGGGCTCCTCATCAAAGTGAATCACTGAGAAACCAGAAAGCAGGCAGGCAAAGCTGCAGCCCCTGACAGCATGGTGCCTACAGCTCTGTTGCCTGGCAGTTCTCATGAGGCCAAGTGATCACAGAGTGTGATTAAGGCAATTAACACCCCACAAGACAGTCAAGGATGCAGATAGTTTATTAGTATTCAGGCCTTGGGCATACATGTGAGTCCTGGTGCTGTTGTGAGCTGTGACTTGTCTTGCTACCTCTGGGTGAGTAAATCCTTTCACTTGCCCCAGTCTGCATTCCTCAGGGTGCAAAATGGTTTTGCAAAGGTGGGACTGCCCTGGCTGCACTTACACCACTTGAAAGAGTCAGCTGAAGACAGGATGAGCTGTGGCTCCTTGCTCACCTTTCATACCATCTTCCCACCTCCCAAGACAAACAGCAAGGCAGATTTTTAGGTGACTCTGCTCTGGCAGAGGATTTGGACTAGATGATCTCTAGATGCCCCTTCCAACCCCCAGCATTCTGTGATTCTGTGAAGCACAGACTGCTCATCCTAGGGGCCTCCAAAAGACATGTGCTGGCTGCCCTGAGCCTGAGCTGGCCAGGTCTCTGTCTGAAGGGGCCCCTTAATAACCTATCTGTGACTGGCTACTGAATATACCAATGCTGGTGTGATTTTGCTGATAATTTCTCATTTTAGGTCTTCTTTATTTTTATGAAGTCCCTTTCATAAAGCCTCAACACAAACCACACAAAGACGTTTGCAGAAAAACTTAAAGTAGCAAAGATGGTGGTGAAATCTGCATGCATTCTCCTGACACCTCTCCCATGGATCCCTAACAGATAGAAGCAAGTTACGTGAGGCAGGATCTCCTGTAGCAGACCAGCTGGCAGAGCTGCAGAACACAAGCAAGCTTTCAGGCACAGAAGCCCTTCTTCCTATCTCAGCCAGAGCTCCTGATTATGAGCAAAGAATGGCCAGTGTGTTCCCAGACAGCTCCTGATTATGAGTCAAGAATGGCCAGTGTGTTCCTGCCTGTCTGAGCCCAGGGGAAGGGTTGTGTGCCCAAGGTCACAGTGCCTGGGCACCAGCACTGCCCAAAGGGTTTTCCTGCTCAAACTAATCAAACAGTCATAGGATAGAAACACAGAATTATTCTGGTTCTCTAACTCTACCAAGACTGGTGCTAAACCATGGCCCTCAGCACCACATCCCTGCAGCTTTTAAACACCTCCAGGGATGGGGACTCAACCACCTTCCTGGGGAGCCTGTTCCAGGGCTTGACAACCCTTGCAGTGAAGAAGTTTCTTCTAATATCCAACATAAACCTCCTCTGGTGCAACTTGAGGCTATTTCTTATCATCCTATCACTTGTTCCTGGAGAGAAGACATCAATCCCCATCTCACTGCAACCTCTTCTCAGGGAGTTGTAGAGAGCAATGAGGTCTCCCCTCAGCCTGCTTTTCTCCAAACTAAACAACCCCCATCCACTCCTCACCAGCCCTGTGCTTCAGACCCTTCACCAGCTTTGTTGCCCTTCTCTGGACCTGCTCCAATACCTTAGTGTTCTTCTTGTAGTGAGGGGCCCAAAACTCAACTCAGTACTCAAGGCATGGCCTCACCAGTGTTGAGTAGAGGGGGGCAATCACTTCTCTGCTCCTGCTGGCCACACTAGTGCTTATTGTTTTGGGTACTATTTCTTCTTCACAAATTGCTGCATCTATATCCTTGGATACCACAATTGCAAAAGTGTTGCCACTTGTATAAAATAACCTCCTAACTCATCCCACTGACAGGGAGCAATTTGTTCTCTGCCTCAGTTTCCTTTTGTCTTTCAAGGAATGTCCCCTATCTGCGCATATCTACATCTGATAGATACTGAGGGACCATCATGGGAAAGTAAAAGTTTCCTTTTGGAAACATCTACCTTCAGAGATCATGAAGGGTTTGTTTTCTTCTCTCCTCTGAAGAGCACCTGCTGAAAATGTTAAAGGTCTGGTTAACTTTCAGCATTTTAACATAATTCTAGCTTTAAGGAGAGGGGAAAGAAGGAAGGCAAGAAGGCAGGAAGGAGTGGTAAGCAGCTCTGGGACCCTCAATACAGGAAGGACATGGACCTGATGGAGAGGGCCCAGAGGAGGGACACAGAAATTATCAGAGGGATGGAGCTCCTCTCCTACAAAGACAGACTGAGAGAGCTGAGGCTGTTCAGCCTCAAGAAGAGAAGGCTCCAGGCTGACCTTAGAGCATCCTTCCAATAACTGAAGAGAGCTACAAGAAAGCTGGGGAGGGACTTTTTACAAGGGCTTGTAGTCCTAGGACAAGGAGCAAAGGTTTGAGACAAGAGCAGGGTAGATTTAGACTGGACATTGGGAGGAAGTTCTTTCCTATGAGAGTGGTGGAACACTGGAACAGGTTGCCCAGGAAGGTGGTGGAGGCTCCATCCCTCCAGGCTTGCTGGAGATCTGAACAACCTGATCTAGTTGGGGATGTGCCTGCTTACTGCAGGGGGGGGTGGACTAGATGAGCTCTTGAGATCCCTTGCAACCCAGTGCACTCCATGATTCTATGCTACCCAAGCTGATGGTTTATTTTGTGTAACAGTCTCTCTGACCCGTTGTGATCTTTCCAGCTTGGAGACTTTCAGACTAGATCTAACTTCTATGCATTTAGTATCTCCTCTAGGAAGTTGTTCCAGCTGCCCTCTTAACATCTGGCTCTTTGGCTTGAGAAGTTAGATCCACCTCTCAGAGAGGAAAGGTGTGCAAGCAGAGGAGGAAGGGGAGATGACAAGGAATCTCCTGGTACTTTCAAGGATAACTTGTGCAACTTCTGACTGCATTTAGCCATGTGGAGTTAGAACAGGAGCATTCTAGCTTGATTACAAGGCAAAAAACCTTGAGAGTATCTAGTTTTCCACCTTCTGGGGTGGTCTGCACATCTTCTAGGCTTAAGGAATGACAGAAGCCAAGTCTGTTGAAGGATCTATGAAGCAGAACAGCCTGCTCAGCCTGGGTCTGTTCCCCAGCACTGCTGCTGCTGTTCACACACATGCTGGGCTGCTGAGCTCCTTCACCAGCTGTGTGACAGCAGAGAAACCAATTTCCAGTGCCATGAGCAGTTGCAGGAGAACAACCATGCAGAGATGTTCTGCTCACCATAGCTGAGCCAACACAACCTTCTCACCAAGGATGAGCTATGACCACGGGCAGAAAGTGCTTTCCCCAGGGCACCCCAGCAGAAACCTGCCTTGGTGTTGTGGTTGCAATGACTTGGCCCCCTCCCACTCCTTGCCTTATACATTATCTCACTTCCCTTCTCCATCCCAAGCTCTTCTGCATTACTGGAGCCAAAATCTCCCTGGTAGCTAGTTTCAGTGGAGCTGGCACAGCTCTGGACAATAACATCATACCTCACTGGCGAGCAGCCCACAGCTGTGTGCATCTGACTCTAATTTTGTTCCTGGCCAGCTGCTTGTTTTCCTTTCCTTCCCTTCCCACCTCCAGCCCAAACAAAAATAAAAGTCACTGGAGCTGGCTACCTCAAACAGACACCAGCCCTGCTCATAGCTCAGGTCTATGAGCACTCACAGGGAGAAGCACAATGGTTTTTCATCTGGATACAGAATTCTCTTGTACCTACCATGCTGTCCCACTCCACTGCTACCAGTGCTGAGTGCCCCTCTGCCCTCATCCTCACCACCATCCTCTTCCTTTGGCAAGGATCCTAGTCATGGTAAAGACCTCTTCTGAGCACAACCATTATACTGGGAGTGAGGGAATCCTCTCAGGCAGTCAGTCACCTTCTGGAGAGCAAAGACATATGGAAGATACACATAAAATATAGGAGTGATGACATATATAAGATACAGGAGTTGTGAGGGAACAGATGTTGGACCAGTATTTCTTTTTTAGTTCCATGCACACTGCTGGAACACAGGGCAGAACCCTTGCCCTGGAATGCTTGAAGGATGGCATCCCTCTAAACTAAGCAACTAAGGGGTTAAAGCTCCTACTGGACCAGAAGAGAAGGCAGAGTAGGCTGGGAAGACCCTCCAGGAGGTGCAACAAGTCCTGGTTTCTCCAGGGTATCCTGTGATTCTGCTGGAGGCAGCTGAAGGAGATGGATTCCTGGAGCTCACCTCCTGGGTGGGCTGGAGCAGAGGAGCATGACTGTCCCCACAGCAGAGGGAGGTTCCTCCAGAGGGCTAAACCTGGAACCCTGCTGAGTCTAAAGCCTGCTCTATTTTCTCGTTATATGACCTGATTCAGGCTATTCTGGTGCTGCTCAGCAACCCTTGTCAAAAGCATCTGCTGTGACTTCTGCACCACCCTGGAGCACAGAGCCTGCAGGGAGGCTCCTCTCTACAGCATGGGGGACACCTTCTTCACCTCAGCCTCTGTAGGAGAAAAGAACAAAGTTATTTTGAGAGCTGAATTAACAAACCCAGGTTTTGTCTCCAACCAGAAATAGCATGCAGCACTTGTCTCCTGACTTGGTGCCCTGAGGAGAGGGCTCACACTCAGAGCCCCAGCCATCCCACACATACCCTGCACAGAAAGCCAAGGGAGGTGTTCACAGTCATGTTCCTGGCACCACTCAGCTCTGCCAGCCCCATGTCTGGCCACCAAGTGGGGCCCCCTGGGAACTATGAGAGGGACTCCACAGGTCTCTGGTCCTGGGGTGTCAGGGGGATGACTAAGTTTGCAAAGCAAGCAGTCACCACGTAGAAGTACAGACATGTCCTGAGGAAGAATAAACCCCTCAAGACCCTGAGTTTCTTCTACCAGTGCCAAGGACAGTGTGGTACTGGCAGAGATCAAGCAATGCCAGTTCTGTAGGTGGCACACATTCAGTTACAGGCTGACCTTGGTGCAGACAAGGGCTTCCACAAGACTCTTGTGGAGCAGGGTGAGAGGAACGCCTGGTAGCCACAAGAGCACTGGGAGTCCAGTTGGACATGTTAAGGTAACGTAAAGATTGTAGGACAGACAGACATGCTTGTGTCCAGATAGACATGGGGGGCATTCACAATGATGTCTAGCTACACACAAAGTCTCAACAAACCTTTGAATTACAAAAAACATTTCATCTCTAAATAAAAGAAGAGCATCACTTAGCAAAAATACCTTAGGCAATGTACCTGGGGTCAGTCTGAGCTCTGTGTGACTGTTCCAAACATGGCATAAATCTAACTCCTGGACTCTTAATAAGTTAAGATAAACCATAGATTTGGTTCCTCCCAATGCTTAAGCAATATAGCAGTGAAGACTTGATAACTTTAGATTCCTTCCTTTCCAGGTTCAAAGAAACCAAAGAGGACATTTCTTCCTGCTAGCACAGAAAAATATAATTGAACTATGTTCTTTCCTTCCAGGGATGTTGTGAGGATATTTTTTTGTTTTTTAAAAAGGAGAGACTAGTTGTTTGGTAAAAAAAAGCTTAAGTAAACTTTCCTGTTTGAGAGACAGAAAGAAGTAATCATAGAATCCTGGAATGGTTTGGGTGGGAAGGGACCTTTAAAGGTCATCTAGTCCAACCTCCCTGCAGTAAACAGGGACTAGATCAGTTTGCTCAGACACCCATCAAACCTAACTTCTTCCTTGCTCTGCACTGAAGGAGATAAAGTCCATTTATCCATGTTTCTCCTTGGCTACCCCATGGCTCTCCATCTTGCCCTGATGTTTGAAACACTCAGATCTTTTTACTCCAAATTCATTTCTTCTGCTTCTTGAGTGGCTAGAAGCACACCCCACACGAGCTTAGGTGGTACTGAATTTCACAGGGAAAGGGAAAAACAGGCAGCAAACTCAGATTACTCACTGCTAAGTTTCTTCCAAGTAATTTTGCCAAAGCATTCCACATTTCTGTCACTAAATAAACAGAGAAGAGCCAAAGGTTTTGAAGTCTGTCACTAGGGACCCCCAGTGACGTTAACGTTCCTGGAATGTCATTTGACCAGTTCTAGCAAATGTTTTTTTTTTTTTTTCCTTTGTCCCTGAATGGAACTCCTCTTTTCAATAAGTTGGTAAACAATCATCATCCTCCTCATCACGATTCTCCATAAAATGTTTTTAAATTAAATATTAAGGTTTTACTCTCTTGTGTGCTTCTGGGGAGGCTTAGCTGCGGGTGAGAAATGGGAAACGCTTTGCAAAGCAGAAAACACATCAGGGCCAAGGAGATGCTGCAGACAAAAGGCTGAAAATCATCTTTCAGTTCCTAACTGATAGTGGGTGTCAGGAAGATGAGGCCAGACTCTTCTTGGTGGTCCCCAGTGACAGGACAAGAGGTAATGGGCATAAAGTTGAGCATAGGAAGTTCCATCTCAACATGAGGAACAACTTCATTACTTTGAGGGTAGGAGAGGACTGGAACAGGCTGCCCAGAGAGGTTGTGGAGTCTCCTTCTCTGGATGCCAACCTCTGCAGCCTGTGGTAGGTGCACCTGCTATGGTTGGACTAGTTGAGCTCCAGAGGTCCCTTCCAGTCTCCACGAGTTTGTGATTCTGTGACAACAGTTGGTTGCTGTTGTAGCAAATGACATCTTGTCTGGTTTAGATTAAACTCTGGGGTTACAAAACATGGGCTTGGGACAGGACTGTTCAGGCGTACAGACCATCCAAATATGAGAAGGAACTTCTTGACTTTGAGGGTGACAAAGAACTGGAACAGGCTGCCCAGACAGGTGGTGGAGTCTCTTGAGGCTTTCAAGGCCTGCCTAGATCTGTTCTTATATGATCTGCTTTAGGTGATCCTGCTGTGGCAGAGGGGCTGGACTTGATAATCCTCAGAGGTCCCTTCCAACCCCTACCATTCTGTGATTCTGTGATTCTTCATAAAACGCAGTTCTAGCAGAAAAATAATAATGAAAACCACATCCCCCTACCCAAACCTCCAGAAGGAGAGGGGAAGCCCCCTTTAAATATATCTGCAGCAAGAAAACTCAAGGTGCAGTATTTGCTGCCTGTGCCACATGAGTGGTGACTCAGAAATGGATTTACCAGGGAGGCTCCAGACCATTTCCCAGATGTGCACACACTATCCCTGTGGTGCCTTTTGTGCCTCTCCCATTACAGAATAAATGAAGGTGGTAGAGCTTCACCCTGCTCCCCTTTTATATCCTCTATGCTCCCCCTCCCTGTACCTGGGAGACTGGTGCCTGCCAGAAGGAGAATGACCTAAAAGGTGGTCCTCCAAAGCAGGAAGATGGGAAAGTCCCCAGCTAAGAAAAACATTTGAAGACATTTACAGCTGAAGAAAATGTTACAGTTCCATTGAAAGCTAAAGGACTGAAGAACATTTTTAAACCCCATTAGCTTCAATGAGATTTAAATATGTTGTTAAAGGTAAGTGCATAATTTTGTGAATAAGAATTCTTTAATGACCCTTAAATCTACATCTGTCTCATCAATATTATCTAGAGTGGAACCAGAAATTATTTCTGGTAATCTGAGGCTAAGCTGCTTGAAAATTAAACTTTATGATAAGCAAGGGACCATGATTCATCTTAGAGATTTACAGTTCCTTTTCTTTCTGTCAGCCAAAACCAACCCAAAATCTTCCCCTTGCACACACAAAATCCTGAGGGGGTTTTGTTATTCCTAAACTACTCAAAAAAAAATTAAACCTTATGATGAGCAAAGGACAATGATTCATTTTAGAGCTCTAGAGTTCCTTCTCTTCCTGTCACTCAAAATCAAACTTAAATCTTTACCTTGCACACACAACCTCCTAAAGGGTTTTGTTACTGCCCATTTTTACCACTTTGTTTGTAGTTTTTATTTTTGTCTTAAAAGTAGAGAGAAGCTGCCTAATAACCATGTTTACCTGGATCAAGACTTCATAAAACCCTCTTAAAAACTGATATCCTCATAAAGGAGCAGTCAAACATGGAGAAATTGTATTTTTCATAGCTTAACTGAGCAAATCCCTGAAGGAAAAACCTATGCAGCTTCAAAACATCAGCAGCCCAGGCTGCCAGCTCCCATCCCACTGCATGGAGGTGTTTGTATCCTGCAGTGTGCCACACATCAGAGCAGAGCCAGCACAGATCCTGCTGTCCCACAATGCTGCTGAGCAAAATGAGATCCACCTGTGGGACAGGTGGCCACATGGACATTGCTCATAGATGGGCAGCAGCTGGTCCTGTGTCCCAGCAGTGTGTGGAACACACCCCAAATCACAGCCCCTGTGGTCCAGCTCCTGTATTTATGAGCTGTGTTAGTCAACCTTATCACAGTGCTGACTGCTTAAGTGAGATCTTTTCAGGGTGTTCACTATTCCCTACTTATTGAAAGCAAACTGTGAGGAGGAAAATCCTGACCTTATGATCTTTGACAGCTTGGCATTCCATAATTATTCTGGATTCCATAATTATACTAGAGGCACAAAGTGAGATCTAGACCTAAATGTTTCCAAAGCTTAAAGCTTTTAACATACAGCATTGTGATCAAAACTAATGCTACACCAGAAAAGTGCTTTTGTTCTTAATCTAGTGGTCTTTGAGCAGATCCAGTGCTACACAGAGGTGATCTGGTTACCAGCTGAAGGAGCACTTGGCCCTTAGAAGGGTGTATTCCTGGTCTGAAAGTGGAGAACACCACTCCCAAGCATTGTGCTTTCTTAGCAATCACTCTGTAGCTTTTACTATCAGATGCATTTAAAACAATTTGCTTTTTTTTTTTTTTTTTTTTTTTTTTGCATAAGCTCTGTGTTGGTTTTACACAGGGTCCTACATTCACTAGTTCCACTGATGGTTTTGATTACAGATCTCAGCAGCAGGAGGAAAGGGAATTCAGCCTTGTTGGTATTGACTTCATAGGTGAAGAAAGGGTCTCACACTGAGCTTAAAATAAACATTAAACCCTTCCGTGCTTGGTTTCCTCTAGGCTACAGCCAAAGCTATTCAATGCTTTAGGATTTGAGATTGTAATACCCCTTGTCTGCAGTGAATAGTTTCCCCCCCCCAACCCCCCACTGCCCAAAAGAGATTAGAATTAAAGCACTTACAGTGGTTCCTTACATAGGTGTAGAGCTTAAAGATGCTCAGTGGAGGAATAATTGGGGGAAAAAAAAAAAGACTGATACAAAATCTGCAAAGCAAACATCAGTAGCAGGCAACACCACCACCACTTCACATATGGCGAGATACCACAAAGGAGAATAATGTCCTGGAAACCTCCATGTTCAAAAAGTGAGGAAGAAAACCGAGGAACAAAGAGCTCTGTACTGCTAAAGTCACAGAAGTGGCAATTCAGGAAGCAAACCTGTAGAGAAGCAGAGGAAGGACTTCCAAAAGAGAGGGGCAGCACAGGCAAGCTGTTTGTTTTCCTGCTGAATTCTCTGCAACAGGATTTCCTCGTCACACCATGTGGAGCCATGCAAATATGCCCCCTCTGGGTACGTGACAGGAATCATTTCCTCCACCATGCTTCCATGCTTGCAGGGAAGGAAAGCAAAAAAGAGAGGTCAGGATCCTGGGGATTTGTATTAGCAGATAGCACTTAGTCAGGAAAGGGATAAAGATTACAGGGGAAGTGGTACTATTGGTCTGTAATCCTTTTCTGTCACACATACTTTTTATATTAATCATAAGAAATATGTGGAAAAAAGAAAGAGCCTCACTATTCTTCACTTTCAATTTCTGATTGGTGCTTAATGCAGGGTATAAAGGTTTCAAAATGTACCTAGGACAAGCTCACAAGCTGAAATTTTATTAGCGTTCACAAACGTGAAAGTAAAAAATTTTCCTGCCCAAGTTTTCCAATGTTTCTGTGCATATCTCCACCCCAAAGAAAGAAAGACAAGAAAATTTGTTTCTGAAATCGTGGCACGTTTATTTAGCATATTCTTAGCTGTGTTCTCTGCTTCACATATTCAAGTGCTGAATAATAGCCTTCAAGCCTAGCATTGAAGGAGTCAAGAATGCCCCATGGAAACAAACAGCAAAAATAGTGAAATTACCTTTAAAGGAATAATTTAATTGATTCTCTGCTAATTGCAGTGTCTTAGCAGCCCTTCAGAAAAGTTGTGCAACCCAACACTGTGTTGTGTCCCATATTAGATGTGCATTGCAGCAGGTAAACTGTTTTGTCAAGGCAGTTTCCTGCCTGTTCCCATTTCTGATGCCTCTCAATCCCCACTGCAGTCAAACCAATACTCAATCCAACATACAGAATACTCAGTCCAACAGACAGAACAATCAATATACCACTTCTTAAATTTTGCAGGGTCATAACTCAACCAACCTCCTTTTTTTCATCTGACTGTGAAGATTTTCTGAGCTAAACTAAGATTAGCTAAGCTAGCCTTACAGGCTGGAAAACACAGAGGGGTTGCAAATGAGAGCTAGAGACACAAAATTAACCTTTGTTTTGATCTGGCGGTATGAAACTGGCATCCTTTTGCTCTGCTGGATGACTTACTGGGTGTAAGCAAACATTACTTATAGAATGGTTTGGGTTGGAAGGGACCTTAAAGATCATCTAGTTCCAACTCCCCTGCCATGCACTGGAACACCTCCTGCTAGACCAGGTATCTGGAGAGGAATTACAGTATTTTGCTCCTGCTACTGATTTAGATCCTGGCTTTTCTTTCCCTGGTTGTAGTGTCACGTATGTCCTACCAAATATCTGGTTTGGTGCACTAGGTAAAATCCCACTGGAAATCTGGATGTATTACCTGAGAAAGGGAAAATATTTAGATTCCTACTTACTTTAATGAAGAGAGGGTGAAGCTGCAGGTGGATTAAATTCCTGGTGTCAGCTTATTGGTGTAAAACCCTCCTAGCACACAGGTGCTGCTCAGTAATGACTGCAGCCCAGCAGAAGTCATTTGTAATAAAAATAAGGAGAACTATCTGAACATATATAATTTAATTTAACCTACAAGATGTTCATTCGGTTATTTTAATTAGGCAATTTAATTACCTATTAATGTGGTCATTTCATGTGACACATTGGATGTTGAAATTACTTCATTTTGTCCCTGCTATGGCAGTACCTGAAGCAACAGCCAATGAGGCATTCATAGATTCATAGAACAATAGAGGCTGGAAAGGACCTCCAGTGATTATCCAGTCCAACCCCCATGCCAGAGCAAGATCACCCAGGCTATTCTGCATCCAGGTGGGTTTGGAAAGTCTCTAGAGAAGGAGACTCCACAACCTCTCTGGGCAGCCTGTTCCAGTGCTCTGTCACCCCCACTGTAAAGAAGTTTCTCCTCATGCTCATTCTATGTTCAAGTTTGTATCCATTGGTCCATGTCTTATTACTGTGCACCACCAAAAAGAGCTTGGCCCCCTCCACTTGACACCCACCCCTCATATATTTATAGACATTGATCAGATCCCCTCTCAGTTTTCTCCAGACTAAACAGCCCCAGGTCTCTCTGTCTCTCTTCACAGGGGAGATGCTCAAGTCCCCCTAATCATCCTTGTCCCCGCGGTGCTGCAGCTGCAAACACTCCTTGTCACACACAGCTTACTGTCTAAATAATTGAGACAGGCAAAGGGTAAAGGAGAAACAGAGATACAGGAGTATCTCATCCAAGGTCACATGGCTGGTCAGTCACAGAGCAGAGATTAGAAAAGGGGCCCCCACTCTGGTGCCCTGGCCACCAGGCCATGCTGCCTGTCCCTGCTGGGCTGGTGAGAGCAGCTCGGTTGTTACAGCAGCTGCACGCAGGAGAGATAAGTCTTAGCCGAGTCACAGAGCGTGTAATGAGAGCCTCTGCTGATAACAGTGGGGTTTGGTGAATTACAAGCATAAGGAAGGCTTCAAAATCATTCCAAATTTGGCTGCAAGAAGTAAGGAAGCGTAATTTAAAACCAGCTAATTTGAATAGCTCTATGTATCCCCGCTGCCTGATCAGGTTAATTACTTAATTTGATTACTTTCTGAAATCCTTTAAAATTATTAACATTGTTAACATAAAATGGAATAAAATAAAATAAAATAAAATAAAATAAAATAAAATAAAATAAAATGAAATAACCCTCTAGAACAAAGCGATAAAAGCCTAATTTGCTAATCCTGTAATAAGGGAAGACAATTGTTTTAACAAATGTTGAACTGCTTTTCAGGCCTGAAGCAAAAGATAGCAATTTACACATGAGAGAACTGCAATATTTTCAAAAGCATGGCTGTTGAGGCTTTACTTTACAAAACATTCTATTTGTGTGCCGTTCTGCACGGTTAATTAAAACAATAATAGCTGTAAAATAGATTTTCCCTTCAGCAGAACGTGCTCTCGCTTTGCTGTTGTCAGGTAGTCCTGTGGCCAGCTATTACCACAAAAAAAAATAACTTCAAAGGCATGTTAATGAAAATAGTGCAGTAAGGAAGGATTCTTCCTTTGGGAGAGTCTAAAAATGCTGAAGTAGTTTGAACAGTTTCATGCCTGTACCACTGCTGAGAGGGGTGAATAAATTCAGCTTCCCCATTTTATTCCAGATTAATGCTGATAAATGATTTGGATGTTGCCTGCTGTTAAGGGAACATTGGTGATTGTGGGTTGCATGGAGCATAGCTTGACTGGGTGTGGTTCTAGGACTAGCAGTGAATAAACTCACCTGGGGTAGCAACTTGTGGCCATGAGATTCCCAGCTCAGTCTCCCAGCTTTAACCTCAAGAAATTAAAAACTATGTACTGCTGCTCCATCAAAAGTTTAATGTTTAAGAACATTAATTCAACCAAGTGGTTCATTGCATTTGCTGAAGATGAAAGTGATTCCCAAATTATGAACCCAAGTGACATGATAATGTGATAAGAAAGTCTAGCAAGAATAAAAGGTTTGGCTGGGGAGGAGGAAGTTGTTTCTGTCAGATGAAGCTGCTGCTGAGTCCAGCCCTCAGTTGGAAACTGGATTCAGTGAGATCAGGAGCAGAAATATGGTCTACAAAGCTGTAGGCTAAGCACAAAGCTTTGTGGTATTTTTAGGAAGATGTGAGAGAAAAAAAGGGGGAAAAAAAGAGAGAGAAAGACACTAAAACTGGTAATGCAGGCAGAAAACTATGGGAAAAAAAAACAGTGTCACAGGTGTAAAGAAGGATTTTGAAAAGTGTGGAGAATGCATCATTCCAAAGCAAAAGAAGCACTAAGGAGGATGAATAGAAGTTGTGGATGCCCTTTGGAAGATGACTTAAAGCTTCACTAAGATTGCAAAGATCTGAAGATTTCAGTAAAGCATTTTCTCTCCCTAGCCCAGATGTGGATGGTAAGTACATAAATGGTCCAGTGATTGATTCAGGCAATGCTTTTTCTGCTTGAAGAAACTCATACATGAATTTGACCAGTTGGACTTGATGACCAAAGGTCTCTTCCAACCACAGCAGTTCTATGATTCTACAAAAATACCTATCTTCTAATTCCAGTGATGTACCAATGGCTGTGTTTTCCCAAAGCTTTCTCATGAAAACATGTAAAAGCTATTTATTGGAAATTCTGGAGGTACTGTCAAGACACATAGTTATATTTTGAAGGTTGTTTCCATAGCAGTAGATAAAAATGATGGTACAGACTGTTTGCAAAATAAATATTGTAACAATTAAACTAGGCACACAGTCATTCTTCCTGATTTAATAAGGATGCTCATAAAAAAAAAATTATTCCAGTGCAAGCGTTTTTCTGCCTTACCCTCTCTGTAGAACATAAATGATTTTTTCACCTCACAAGATGAACAGAAGCCCAAGGAGGTAACTATGCTCTCTTTCTAGCTGCAAAAACATGCTGCATAACTATTAAAACCAAATACTGTTAAGGATAATTTCTTTTGTGTACTATAGCTTCCATGCCAGGAGGATTTTTATTTTTGTTTTGAGGCAAACTATCCAACTACATCTTCTCTGCCACATGTTGTGCCCATGAATCCCACCTAAATTCAGAAGTGGAGCTGAAGAAGCAGCTTTAAGAGTTTTGTTCTCATGGGGTGGTGCCAGAAAAACTGTTGTTATGACTGCTGTATCATTGCCACAAGCTTTTGTCATGGAAGGTTACAGATACACTTCAGTGAAAACTGTGAAGCCAGCATAGCCAGTTCATAACAGCTGAGAGCAGGACCATGCCCAGAGTGTAAATGGTGTATACAGGATGTAGGAGACCCTAGTGCAGCCTTCCAGTACCTCAAGGAAGCTACAAGAAAGCTGGGGAGGGACTTTTTACAAGGGCTCATAGTGATAGGACAAGGTGGAATGGATTTAAGCTTGATGAGGGGAGCTTTAGACTGGAGATTAGGAAGAAATTCTTTACAGTGATGGTGGTGAGACACTGGAACAGGTTGCCCAGGAAAGTTCTGGATGCCCCTTCCCTTCAGGGCCAGGTTGAACAGGTCATTGAGCAACCAGGTCTAGTGGAAGATGGTCCTGCCCATGCCAGGGGGGTTGGAACTAGATGATCTTTAAGGTCCCTTCCAACCCAAACTATTCTATGATGTATTCTGGAGAGTGTAAGACAATATATTACATGCGGAGTACAAAGAATAGTGGGAATGAAAAATGTTTGGGGGCAAATTTTCTAATACATTCTTAAAAATAAATATAGACATTTGGTTAAAGACAGTCCATAAAATGCTCAGAACACATTTGCAATGACAGGCAAAATAGAAAAATGAAAAGTCTAAATATTTGAAACACCCACACACACTTAATTGCAAGGTAAAGAAAGAATATCCTCCAAAAGAGTAAATTCTGCACCCAATGACCCAGTACCATGACACCAGTTACTTACTGCTATACATTGGAAAATAACTCTTCAAATTTCCTCAGAGGCCATCAGCATAAGCCCAGAAGAATAAATGTTAATTACTCATCCTAGAAAGATTAATTCTTTTTAATAGAAGTAATTTTGTGAAGTCTCAAAACTAGAGCCTTGGGAGATTGAGTCTTCCTTTAATAATGTCTATAGACACATAGATGTATATGGAGAGAGCCACAGAATTGTTTCGGTTGGAAAAGTCCTCTAAGATCATTGAGTTCAACCATTGACCTAACACCATGGCCATTAAACCATGCCCCTAAGTGCCATGTCCACACATTTCTTGAACACCTCCAGGGATGCTGGCTCTACCACCTCCTTGGGCAGCCTAGTCCAATGCATGGTAGTTGGTAGAGACAGCACAGGCTGTGAAATGTATCCCATCAGTTTGTAAATTCATCTTAAAACTGCTTCAGGGATTGTGTGTAGTAAAGAATTCTGCAGTTTGCTTAAAGACTGCATAGCCCAGAACTTTTCTTGCTGAAGTTTTATGTAAGCTTTTGCCCTTTGATTGAAGGAAATAAAGAAAGAAGGAAGAGAAGGAAAATAATAATTTTCCCAATTGGGAGAAATTTAATTCATTCATGCAATAGCCACCACAATTCCTATGTCCAGTGTGAATAAAATAACCCAACTTTAAATTCAGACATGACCAGAACTGTGGCATTTAATTACATTTACTCTTTGAAAATACAAGTGCCTGCCCTGGATCCCACCTGTGGGATTTAAAAATAAGACACCAGTGAAAGGACCACCTGTAAGCACACCTGCTCAACCCAAACTCTCCAATAGCTTTAACAAAGAAGAAAAGAAGAGTGGATTTTGCTGCGCTCCCAGAGGTAAGCAAATCCATGTTCTGGTGGACAAGGGGAGAAATGCATTGGAGCTGCTCTGGGTCTTATGGGGCTTGTGTAAAAAGCTCTCTGAGGTTGAGATGACAACATGCAGGCATCCCTGGTATTCCCACTGTCATCTACTTCCAGACCTCCTCTTCATCTAGCCCAGTCCCAAACCCTCTCAAGCACTGGAACAAGCTGCTCAGGAAAGCGATTGAGTCACCATCTCTGGAGGTGTCTGCAAGACATGTAGATGTGGTGCTGGTGGACTTAGCACTGCTGGGTTAATGGTTGGACTCAAGGATCTTGAAGGTCTTTTCCAACCTAAACAATTCCGATTCTACAAGCACAGCCACTGAATAACTCCTGACTAACATTGTAGACAAAGTCTGGGATGGGAACTCGACAGTCCCTGTTAAGTTACTTGGTTGCTGCAGGCTCACCTCCATGACATCTACCCTATGTGATGATGTAACTGATGATGTCAAGGTCTGGAGATGGTGTCTTCAAGCAGAGGCACTGGCATACTGTCAGACTCTCAGAGCACCAAGTGCAGACGTTTCTCTAATCCCCCTTTTGGACCTACATCAGGTGGGTTTAGTAGTTTACATTAATGTTGTGACTCTTGCTATCACTTGTTTTCAGTGCACAGCTCTTGCAGCAGCGCTGCCTCTATTCGCTGCGACTCCTTTTCCTTGGAGATGATGTTTAACTGGATGCTCACAGTGTGTTCATGAGAACGTCTGTGGCCCTCTCTTATACTCCTCTCCCTGAGGAAAGGCGCAGGAGCGGGGCTGAGCCCGGGCAGGCACGGAGGGAAAAACGCACGCAGACACGCCGGCAGGCAGTGACTGTTTACGGGTGAATGAGGGGCGAGACCAAGGAACGCGGCGTCAGAGCGGGGCGGAGGCAGGCGGCGGGCAGGGGCGGGGCGGTCGCCGTAGGTCGGGGGCGGGGCGGGGCGGGGCGGCTGCGAGGCGCGGCCGGGCGCGCTGCCCCCGCGGCACCAGGGGCGACTGCCCGCGTCCTGCCCGGTATGGGGGTCGGGCTCTGGCCGAGCCCCCGGGGGCGCTGCTGACCTGAGCGGCATCCGCCGCTCCCCCAGCTCCGCGGGGAGGAGGAGAGGCGGCGGTCGTTGCCCGCGGGCGGGCGGCGCGGGGCTCTGCGCGGCGGACCGCGGGGCTCGGGACCCGGAAGCAGAAGCGGGGCCGAGAGGCAGCTGGATGGGAAGGAGCGGCGGCGGCGGCGGGCGGCGATGGGGGAGCAGCAGAGCTCGCTGAGTGCCCCGCGGGCCGTCGCCACCGCCGCTCCACCGAGCCCGGCCGGGGCCCCGCGGGAGCCCGGCCCAGACGAGCCGCCTCCGCTGAGAGAGGCAGCTCCGCGCAGTGAGGCGGCCGGACCGGGGCGAAGCGATGGGGAGCCGCCACCGCCGGCCGCTGCCAGTCCCGAGCGACGAGGGGCCGAAGAGGAGGAGGAGGCGGCGGGCGGGCCGGAGCAGCAGTCGGCTGCGGAGGAACCAGCGGCCCTGGCGGAGGAGGGGCCGGGGCTGGAGGGAGGCAACGGCCGCCGCCGCCCCCCCCGGCGGCACGTGTACTGCACCGTCTATTGCGTGGAGAACGACCGGCCGGCCGAGGCCCCCGCCTCCCCCAGCGGCGGCGGCCCAGCCACGGGGCAGCCTCCGGCGCGGCGCGGGGTGCCGGCGGGCAGCGACCCGCTATCGGCGGGCGGCAGCATCGAGGTGGTGGACTTGTACCTCCTGCCCGAGCCCTTCTCCGGGCTGATCGCAGGGGAGTTCGGGCCGCTGCTGGTGCTGAGCTGCCGCGTGTGCCTGGAGGAGAAGCCCATCAAGCCCCTGTCCTGCTGCAAGAAGGCGGTGTGTGAGGAGTGCCTCAAGCGGTACCTCAGCTCCCAGGTACGGCCCGGCAGGCGCTGCTGGCGGGGCGCAGTGTTAGGCGGGACAGCCTTATGAGGACAGGCTGAAGGAGCTGGGGCTGTTAGCCTCGGATTCTCATTAATGCTGATCGATATCTAAAGGGCCGGTGTCAGGAGGATGGAGCCAGTCTCTTTGCGGTGGTTTCCAGTGACAGGACACGGGGAGTTGGACACAAACTGGAACACAGGAGGTGCTACATAAACATAAGTGTTTCCCTGTGACTGGGAGCAGGGCACTAGACCGGGCTGCCCAGAGAGGCTGTGGAGTGTCGTTCTCTGGAGGCATTCTAAACCCGCCTGGACGTGCTCCTGTATGATTTATTCTGGGTGATCCTGCCCTAGCAAGGGATTGGGCTCGGTATTCTGAGGTCCTTTCCAGCCCCTGCCGTGCGGTGATTCAGAGAAGCCGGCCAGTGGCCGGAGCATCGCTGCGGGCCCGCCTTCGTGGGCTGCACACCTGGCCAGCCGAGCTCCGGTGGGATGATGTGGGGTAGGAACCCTTCGCATCCCGTACAGAGCAGACGCCCGCGTGTGAGCTGCTGATTTAACGACCGTTTGCTCCCTATGTTTGTGTTTACTTGTTACGCTTTAATGTTTCGGCCTCTTCTCATCTTTTAAAGGATCTTAACCTAGAATTCTCCAACGCTTACTGTTAAGTGGCTGGCACCAGTTTCTTTTAAAGAGGAGTGCGGAGGATGGTGAGGAGGGTTTGGGAGCGTGCCCCTGAGGTGACTCCTGGAGTCAGGATACTGGGATGCTGCCGTGCTGGGATGCTTGCTTTCAGCCCCTCACACCACTCGGTGCTGATGCTGTCATGTCTGTGGGTGGGCGTTAGGTGCACCCCGGGTGGGGACACTCAGCATGAGAATATGTCAGGCTTGGTATTATGTCAGTTATTAAAATTAGTGTTTGAAGTGCGGGGTTGGGGGAGGGTCCTGTTGGACTATTTGCAAGGAGTCACAGTTAAAACAGTAAACATAAACTTACTTGGGGTAAAAAAACCTCAAATGCAACAACTTTTCCATCCTGGCTAGATAGCTGCTCACCCTGAGTAAGGACAGCTACCCGTATATAGGCTGCTTGTATCTTCATCTCTGTTTTGCTGGTCAGAGCTGATGTTTCAAACCAAAATCAGCAGCTTAAAAGGAAAGCTCTGTCTTCCATAGTGTTTTTAGTTTAGCATCACAAGACACTTGTGCATTGTTTCTGCTGCTAGTGTAGGCATGCCCTAAACCCAGAGAGCAATGAGACAAATATGGGTATGTAGGAAAAACAAAGCCAAATAAACCCTTTCCTTACTACTTCCCTGGTTTTTATTCAGCAGAAACTTTTGGGATGTGCTCGGTGGAGATGTGATGGTAGAATTGATTTTTACACCTGCTGGGGCTGGAAGCCATACTGAGGCTGTCTCTGGCCTGTGTGCATAGGGATGGAATGGATGGCTACAGCTACCCCCACACACTATAAATAGTCATTGGCCTTTTTCTGACCAGGGAACATTTCAGTGCTTGGAAATTTCATGTGCTGGCTGAAGTGAAGCGTGTTGTCCTCCTCCTCTCTGGTAACCTATATAGCATTTACTTGCTGGTAGCATTTGTTCTGGCCAATAGTAAACTCGTTAGTGGTTTTATGCACCACCTTTGTTATGTTTAGGTAACAGAGAAAGGCTTAATGTGGGTACTGATGGATGTGGGCGAAGCAGAGCTGTGCGTTTTATGTTCCTGTAACACTGAAACTTAGGAACACTTAATAAGCTTTCTAGAGACCTTGTGCCCAGAGCTCAGAATGGTTTGGTTTGTAGTTCAGTGGTGGACTGGAAACTCTCAGTAAGCTTTTAGAGTATGTTGCCAGTGCACGTTTGTGCCACCTTCATGTTTGAAAGGGAGGTCGTGTCAGAATATTGCTTAGAAGCTGCTGGTGTGATGTCAGGGTGGTCGTCTTAAGCTTCTGCAGATGCCTGCATCTTATGGTCATCTAATGGAATTTATGTGATCTGGTTGCTTAAGCCATTCCAAAGAACTCTTCTGTCTAGTTTAGGCTGGGCTCTTAGAGGATGATCCAGCATCTTGGTGGCTGAAACAGCTTGGCTGGCCTGGGAACCAGGTATATGCCCTGTGAAGTGGGCTTTCACTGGCCAGCTGTTGGATGTGTATGCAGGGATGCCCTCTTCAAGGAAGCTGCTACTATTGGACACTCTGTAAAGCTTATCCCAGCAGCTATTAAAAGGTGTGCTTGGCAGACAGCCATATGGGTACTTAATCCTGTACATAAAAGATGGGGCAGGGATGCAGATGCAGAGGAGGGAATGTCTGCAGCAGGAATACTGCTCTTGAGAAAGGCAATTCACAGAACACTTCCATGGACACGTTGTTACAGATGCTGTTTGGATCAGGCAGAACTTTAGCTGCTTGATAAATTTGTTCAGGGAAAAAGGAAACAAAATACCTTCAAATACAGTCCAGTGTGTTCTTCCCATACCTTCCCTTTTTGAAAAGAACAAGAAAGTGATATTTCTTTGAGAAGAACAAGAAGTGATGTATCTTTCCTTTGTTCCGTGGAAGGACCCTGTGACTCATCCTGAGGAGAGAGAAAAGGCTCCTCCATATCAGTTATATTAGAGGAATTTCTGGGAAGGATGAGTGGAAAGGCAGTACAGGATAGAAATAAAGTTGCCTTTCTTCTTTGAGACTTCCCACTTCATGTAGCGAAGATAAAAAGGAAATTTACCAAAAGTCCAAAAGGAGTAAATGTTGAAAAGCTGTTTCTGTTTGAAAAGGTTAACAGATTTTCAGTTTGAGTACAGTCAGGTTGATTTAGGAATGGACCTGAAATTGAAAACAAGAAGAAACAGCTGAAAACCAAAGCCTTAAGCAGTGATGTGGATTGTTTAGATCTGGTTTCCTTGTCAGAGAAGTAGCAGTCTGTGTCCTTTGTTTGAGAGGACACTGACTGACTCTTAAGTCTTTGAAGGAGTGGTCTTGCATGCTGAAAATGTGGAGTATATTAGTAGAAGTACAAGACTTAAAATAATTCTGTTGCCTTTAGTGTCTGTGTGTTTTCCCATGGAAGAAAGTTGAATTCTTGATGGTGGTTTCATCATGATTTCTCAAATGATGCTTAATGAAGTAGCAAAATGAAATCACAGTTAATGAACTCTAGTCATTTCTATGCAAACATGTACCAGCATCAAACCTTCTGCCTTGGAGCCCTTTATAGATCAGAAAGCCAACTGAAGTCATAGGCATTGCTGAAAAGATGATTATCCAAATGAAAATGCACCAACTGCAGCAGAGTTCACTCCTAGTGTTAATGGCAGGCTGGAGAATGAGGGTAATTGATTTAGGAATGTTGCATGGGAAGGGCCTTAGAGATCAGATCTAGCCTTTTTTATCAGCAGCACCTTGCTGCATAATCCCTTTCAAAGATTTAATGGCTGGAGCAGAAGCTTAGCAGGCAAGCCTGGAGCACCCAGGCTCATCTGGAGCCTGACTTTCAGTAAATTGCCTAACTTTGCCTCTGCTTCAGTTTAGCTATTCTTTGTCCCAACCTGTTACAGTGGAGAGCTGGAATCCTCCTCCCACACTGACAATCACCAGGCTAGCTCAGGCCGGAAGCAAATGAAGCTGTATTTCCAGGCAAAACTACATCTATAATGAAATGCAATGAATATGTACAAATAGACACCACTCACAACATTTACAAATGTGTACAATTAACAGAAAAACACAACAAAGCCCTCTGGCCCCCCAAAAGGGGGGGGGGCAGTGCTTCTATCCCCCGCTTCTTTTTTTTTTCCTCCCCCCATTCCCAGAGCTGGCATGCAAAGGGAAAGAAAAGCCAAGAAGCCGAGAGGTTTGTTAGACTTAGCTTGTCAAGGTCAGTGTGCAGGGGTGTGTTATGTTCAGCCAGAGGAGAAAAGAAGCAGGCAGACAAACTGAGAGTGACTGTGAGACTGTACCTTGTTTAGAGTACTGACTCTTAAACATTTCTATCTCTCCAATGGAAGTGTTTAGAATAATCATTATTTGCTTTCTTACACACAATTTATTTACATTCACTTTTCTGTTCGAACTTTGTGAGAAGAAATTAAAGACACAGGCTTAAAACTATCATACAACCTAATTCTCATGGACGCTTCAGGGCTTTTCAGGATCTGACTACAGGTCATCTACTATTCACAAAATATTCTATGACTTTATTCTCTTGGACCCAAGGGTAGGGTTAGCCTGAAAGAAGTTGTCTCTTGCACCTCAGGACCTGGTGTGGGTCCCTCAGAGCCTGGGTCAGGTCCCAGCAAGCCACTCTCTGGGAATCAGTGTAGCCCAAAGCTGTTCTTTATTGATATGCTTAATCATGAACATAAAACATGAAGCTGAAGAGGGTGAATATTTGAAATATCAATGCTCTTCTAGGACCATGGTGCTTTTAGAGGCAGTCTCCATGGGCTCTTAGGTATGTGCCAAAAGAGGTCTGGGTCAGAAAGGTGGAAGAACCATTTCCACTTTGGCTGGGAGCTGTGGGCTTCTACCCTTGTGGATCCAGCGTACAAACTGGGGATGGTGGGAGGCAGAACCAGGGCACTCTTACCTTGCAGATGCAATATTGCATTCACATCTTCACTTCCCATCTTCCTCTCCATTTCCCATGGCACCAAACCCAGGTTATTCCAGAAATGGTGTGTGTACATAGGTTTGCTAAATAGCGATTAGCTTCCTAACCATTCCCAGCTGCTTGGATGTCTGAGTCAGAGGGGGCATTTATGCCTGATTTTGCTTTTTGTCCATTTGTGTCCAGGTTGGGGGTGAGGGTTGTTTGGAAATTTTCTATAAAAAGAAACAAAGTTTAACTAGGTTTTTATATTAAACTTATCCCAGACTAGTAGAGGTGCTTTCATCTCCCTAGTCTGTAAACCTGACAAGTGCTGTTCAGAACTACCTTGCTCTTCTTGTAAGGAAGTATTGACTGGACCAAAATAACATTTTGCTGTTTCCTAACATCTCTAAAGTACAATGTGTCCTCTTATACATATTTGAAGAGGTATGTACATCATTGTACCTGTTTGGCTTTATAGGAAAAAGTGGCTATAAAAGTTTTATAGAAACCTTGGTGAGTTGACTGCTGGCTTTTTCTACATGCAAATTAGGGAATTTGATAATCCAGTTTTGATCCTATGCTCATTAGCAGTGCTTTATTTTGTAAATCTTGTAATTCTCTTGGAGCAGTCATATTAGAGGACTTGGGGTGAGTTAATTTAAACAGCATATTGTATTGTCTATCAGATATTATGGTGCTTTAATTATAGGAGCTCTAATGAGATTAGTGGCTGTGAGTAAATCAGAAGGGATTGTTGGGGGTGGGAAGGGGCCACATTCAGTGTTTTGTGCATGGCTGGTTTTGGTGGGACTAAAATCCTGCTCTCCTCTCCTGAGCATGAAATATGGAGATAGTCTTTGCCCTGCCTGAGACCTGTTTCCAGTCTTCCTCTCTCTGTGACTTGCAATCATGGTTTTGACCCTTCTGCTTTCTGTGCATGATCTCTTTCTGAAGGACCTGGAGAGAAAAAAAGCAGGAGGCTGTCACAGTCAGGATTTTTGTGGGAAATGGGATTGCAAAGCCATGTAGCAAAGAGGAGAATTTCGAAGCAGGCTGTTGCCTAGAAGTAGTGCCAGCTTGGAGCCAGAGGGACTTGACACCTGTGTGCCTCTTCAGGTGTCTGATGGTATCATATAAATGATACAAAGCTCTAGTCTGGTTGCTGATGAAAACCAGCCAGCATAAACACAGGCACCAAGTGCTGAATCATCTGATGGTTAATGAGCTGCTTGTGCCCTGAGTCAAACCAGAGCTCAGAAGGGCCACTCATTCAATTGGAGAGAAGCTCTGTGTCTGCAAGGGTTGTTAATCCAAAGCCATGCTCAGATGCATCCTAGTGATTTGCTAGGATGGCTGCAGACTGGCTACCAGCAGGCTGTGGCCAGCTGAGCAACCACCCTCCAGCTGAAGGGGCAAAACAACAAAAGTTCCAAAGGAGGAAGAGATATGTAGGAGGAGAAGAGAATACATTACCTGCTAGGTTGCAAGCTTTCTAAACCAAACCACTGTAAGGTGGCTGTGCTCATGAGGAGCCAGATAGACCTGGTCATTCAGCTGAGAGCAGCCTATAAGCTGCAGGAACACCTAAAGTTCTTCACTATCATTTTCAGCAAACGGCTTCTGAAAGTCTCCTGATGTGTCATATGCAGTACCAGTGTTGAAATGCTGCTGCCTAGCCAGCTGCCCAACGTTCCTCCCACAGCTCAGGATGGCACCTTTAAGATTGTAAAGCATTCAAGTTTGACTAGGCATATAGCTGGTTTTCAGTGCCTCTTCAATGCTTGTTGATGGATTCAGTTTGGGCTGATACTGGAGATGGTGTCACCTCTTGATGAGTTGCAGGAAGGGTTTTGCTCATGGAGGAAGGCCTGAATGTCTGGCTTGAGGATAAATGGTGCCATGAGTTGTTTGATGTTGGAAGCAAGAGGTTATGGTAGATAAAGCCCTACAGTAGTGCTGTGAATTTGTTAGTATTGATAAGTAAAGCTGAAAGACTTCCTGTGAAAGTGCAGTGGGAGTTGAAGGAGAACTGGTTTAATTTTAGCTTGGGTTGAAATCTTAATTTTGAAAATGTAGAATTCCTGTAAAGCAGCAGCTCTGTGTGTCAGCTGCCTCCCATAGAGTGGTGCACCTTGCTGGTCTGTTGGTGGTGTTGGCATTGGCACCACAGGCAGGCTGAGCCAGGAGGAGATTGTGCCTTCCTTCCCATTGCTATCACCTCCATTCCCAGCAGCTACCAGGACAGGTAGGACTCAGTCTGGGACCTTTAAAGTGAGACGAGTGAAAAACTGAACTGTTGGGTTTTAATTGCCAAAACAAAGAGAAATGAAGGAGTTAAGTGGGGGCTGGAAAAGCCTTCAGCTCACCTCTGCCCCATTCCTCTATTTCTCTACCCAGAACACCGTTCTTTCAACTACTCTGGGGCCTCTTGGCCCTTCATTCCTCTCTTCTTGTACAAATATCTTGCTTCCTGCTGTCTAAACCAGCCAGGCTTGAGGAAAGAACATATCTTGCAAGGCCAGGATGTAAGGACATTGTCAAAATGATTAAGAGTTGTAAGGGATGTCATTTCTTCAAAAGAATTTGAAGCAGTGAAGATGGACATCACCTACCTGTCCTGTTACACTGGTTTGTCTGTCTTTTAGTATGCTTTTGCTGCTGGCACTTATGTTTCTCTTGTTTGTTTTGTTTTGTTTTTTCCTAATGCTTTCTTTGAATTATGTGTTTTTTAAAAAAGTCATTGTCTGTAAGATTTCGTTAGCCAATTACCCAGGACTTTTTCTAGTACAGAAAACTGACAAATTTGTCTAGTGGTGATGAGAATATTTAACTTGAGTCCATTTTTAAGTACTTGAAAAAACGTTAAGTAAGGCAAATTAATTTTCTTTGGAAGTTAACACAAACCCAGCATTCCTGTTGAATAGCTAGTTCTTAAATAGGTTGGGGTTTTTTTTATTTTTCTGCCATGGCACACATACATTTATTGTGTAGGTAAATAAGACTTGTGAGAGCAGTTGCTTAATATAAGTGGGGAAAATTAGGGTAAAAAACAAATGCAGGTCTTTACTCGCAGGGAAGAAAACCTTATGGATTTCAGTGCAGAAGGTCAGATGTTTAAGAGTAGTTTAAGCCAGATGTGGAACTGAACTTGAAATGCTTTAGAGTACACATGGACCTTAGTAATTACCTTAGTGCATCAGTTGAAGATTGGTGTATATTTTCATTGGCAAGCCTGTTGGGATGTACAGTTGCTTCTGTTTATTTACTTGAGAGAGGCAGAAAGGCTGTGCACTTCCCCCACTACAGTCTCATGGCAAGATACATTTCTAGAGCCATCTCACTTTCTTTTCCTTGTGAGCTTGCACAGAAGTCCCCTTTATAAGGAATATGAGATTGAAATATTATTATGATTATTATTATTCCTTCTCCCCTTCTGTTGACTTCTTTCCCCCCAGTACTGTTTTTATTAAGTGCAGTACAAACAGTGTTGGACATTGTAGTGGAGAGGAGAAGGGGCAGCTTTCTCAAGCCCAGTCATGCTGATGACACTGTGTATTGTTTTCTATCACTGAGAACAAATGGAGGTAGCTCTCTAGCTTGATTATTTTGTCTCCCTGATCTCCTAGCAGTGGTGGTTTATCAGCTCAGGGGTGTAGGATGGGGGTCTGAATGACTCTGTCTCTTTAGCTTCTAGGAAAGGGAAGTCCTATCCAAACTGTTTCAGCAGTGGTGTGGCTCTGTGGGGGTTGCTCACACAATACAAGGAAGGAAAAGCAGCAAGAAGATGATTGCCAGGCTGAGAAGAGCTTGATGATGTTGCAATAATCAGTTTACCCTAGAAGATGGGCTTGCTCATGATAAGCTTTCAAGAAAGAAAAAGAAATCATGAAGACTGGTGGCCCTCACATAAAGAGATCTTTGGTCTCTGTTCAAACTTGCAGGTGAATGACTGTCCAGTTATTCTTGGTAAATGGTGGCCAGAAAGTGAAATGGGACTGGCTCTGTTTCTGTTTTCCTAGTGGAAGGGGGCAGACAGGAAATCTAACCTTAAAAAAGGAAGCAAAAAAACCAAACAAACAAAAGGTAGTGGATTTTAAGCACAGTTTAAAGTATGTAACTCCCAGGACAATAATGGGTTAGTGTTTTACTGGACTGCTGGAAGACTCTTACAGTCTGGGCAGTAGAGAGAAGTGGAGTAGGTAGGTGCAGCATATCATCTGTGACAGAGTGCTGTGAGAGGTGCCCCTTTCCTGACCAAGCAAAAAGCAGTGCTTCACTCTTGGCAGTCCCATTGCTGCTGTAGGAGAGCAGAGACGTGGGGGGGAGGGCTTAATGCTTTCAGCTATTCTAATCTTGCTTGCTGTATTGAGTGTGCTTTGGGGAGAGGACACCTAGCACCTTTCCATTCCAGCACACCTCTGCAGTGCTGGGTATGATTTGCCTGCTCAGGAATGAGAATGGTGAAATACTGGGACAGGCTGCCCAGGGATGTGGTTGAGGCCCCATCACTGGAGACATTCCAGATCAGACTCGATGTGGCCCTGGGCAGCCTGATCTAGTTGGAGGTGTCCCTGCTGACTGCAGGGGGTTGGACAAGATGATCTTTGAGGATCTCTTCCAACCCTGTGTATTCTGTGAACATGCAGAACTGTTCATTTTAACATGAGAACTGGGAGGAGAATTGACAAAGGGGCTAAGCTGGATAGGCAGATCTTACATGAGCCTTTTTGTTTAGAAGTGAGGGACCTAGCAGTGTTCTTCCAGTTTCTGAACTTGGAAAGAAGGGCTCAGTATCTGAGCTCTTCTCAAAGCCAGCACCTTTGATGCGGTCACAAAGCACTATTATATGCTGAATTTGGCTGGAAAGGGTGCCCATGCTTCTCTATGTTCTGCTGAGAAGCTTGAGTCCACTGAGTAAATGACAGAAGAGTTTTATTGTCTGGTGTTACATTTCTTTAACCATTGTAAACAGTAAAGGATTTTTCTAATGCCCAATGTGTGCCTGCAGTCAGTGCACTTCAAACCATGCTTTGTCTGACATGTTTTGGTCTCTAAGCAATCTGGAATCAAATATCTCACACTGTTTTTAGGAGAAATGACTTTTAAATTCCAGTCCTATATTTTGGAGACTGTTTTGGTTTAGACTGAATCAGAGCAGTTCCCAAGTGGTTCCTTCCATCTGCTGTTGGAGGAGGGACTGTGCTGCTGTTACCTGAGCTGACCTGGATGTTGAGGATGCCTTTGTGAAATACATATCCAAGGGAATTCACACAGGCTGTGATATAAAGAAACTTAGGAGAGAAAGAACAATTGGCAAAACCCAGTGATTGCTTGGTTTAGTTTCCACAGAATGTTTTTATATGAAAGCAAGGAACAGAACAGATGGTCAAGGTGTCAAGGGAAAACCTATGCAGCATTTAAAAATTCTCTCTCAAATGGGATGGTTTAGGTGTGGAGTATTGTTCTTTTATTTACTATTTTTGTGTGTGTGAAACTACAGTTCCCAGCTGCAAATGTGCTGTAAATGACTGTAAGATGATAGCTGGTTGTTGTCTTTGTCTTTCTGTTAGGCTTTGGTTTAACAGTATGCATCACTTGGCAGGCTGCAGCAGCAGCATTCTGGATTTAGCTCCTGGTGTCTCATTCTAAGGGTTTTTTTTCCTTCCAGTTTTTGAGGCCATCATCTGAGAAGTGTTATGGAAGGGTTTTAGCATCCTTAAAGTACTTACATTAGCTGCTCTGTAGTCTTTTGGTGGCTCATGGTGGTTGCAAGTTGCTTTTTTTGGGGCTTCTGGTGAAATCCACCCTGGCTCAGTGCCTGGCTTGGTGTGCATAGGGGAGAGCTTTGCTGCTGAGATGCAATCAGTGTTGAATTTTTGTATTCACCACAAAATATACCTGCAAGGCTTGAATGGCCTTATGGAAACTGTTGTGCTCTTCTATGCAGAAGCTGGATCCACAGGGGAAAAAAATCAAAAAGTCTTGCACAGAGGTAGAGACTGGGTAGCCAAGGACCTGTGTCTTACATCTTTAATGTCATGTGTGTGCTTGCACCTCTGTAGCATTAAAGAGTATTTTTATTCAATTCTCATTAAATTCAGTGTGGTATAAACCTAACAGGCCTTCTGCAGGGTTTTACTTTTGCATAGTGTTTGAGCTCACCAGTTAAGTCTGTCTGGAAAGCTAAATTTCGTGGAAGCTCTGATTGATTTAAGTTTTGGCTCAGAAAACAGTGTCAGGAACTAATGTGATCACAACAAGCCTACTTCTGATTTGAGCAAACCTTACACAAAGGTGAATACTGAGACTTGCTGACACCAGCAGGCATTGAAATATTACATGGATTTTTAATGGATTACTTCATACATGTAAACCATGGTGGGAAACCTGATGAGAGCTATATCTGGAATATATAAAATAGGATAGCTTCTATAGTGGTCTGGTGAGACACTTGAAAAAAGCAGAATACTGCCCAAGGACTAAGAAAAGACAGGTGAAATGAAGCAAGTGGCTGGCTGATAAGTATTTTGAGTGGGTTATAAAGCCTTTATTTATGGCAGGAAGTTGAGCTTCTTTAAAAGGTATATGCTTATCTGATGAGTGCTGTGAAGATCCTGGAGAGTGACCTCTGTTCTCAGTGGCTTCCAACTTTTGCTCTCTCCTTCCCTTTCCTGGCTGAGCTTCCTTTCCACTGCCAGGAGCTTTTTAAATGGTATTTCCTTTTCATAGGGATGCTTTTGCTTGCAGTCATGCTCTGAAAAGGTAGAGGTTTATACAACTGAAGACTAACTTGGTCATGTTATAGATGATTCATCAATGTCACTAAAGTGGTAGTTTTGTCCGGGAAGAAATCTAACATCTGTTGTATGCTGTTTGACTTTGGAGGCAGAAATTGTTACTTAGCCATGTTCTTATCTTTGCCATACTGTTGCAGTGTTTGTCTTGTTTTCCTTCCTGACAATGGATAATTGCCTGAGAGCATTCCTTGCAGGAGGATCTTTGTGACCAGATGCCATGTCCTTTTGACTGTTCATCTGCTTTTGAGCGTGTGTGATCTGTGTAGCAGATTTCTCCAAGAGCTGGCCCTGCTTTGCACCGATGGTGTCATTTTGTAGCTTAGTCTAAGATGCTAAACCAAGGCTGAGCCTTCTTGATCAGTTAGAGCTGGATTAAGAAGCTACTCACTGTTCCTTGCCATCCCTGTATTCCTCTGGAAAGGGAGTTAACTACATTCACAGCTGTGAAAGGACAATCTCCCCCCCCCCTGCCCTGTGCCCTTACTGCAGGGTCATGGGAAGCATTGTTACTTGTGGCTTGGAGTTGTGGATCAGTGTGTGGTGCTCTGTTACTCAACTGATTTCAGCACACTCAACAGCATTGTGCTTCTATGACACAGATATTTTTGGTGCTGAAGTGGAGCAGATGTGAAATGTGGAAGTATGAAATCATAAAAAGCTTGTAACACAAGATTGTCTTATTTTTGCATTGATCATTGAGGTTGTAGCCAGGTGGGGCTTGGTCTCTTCTCCCGGGCAACTAGTGACAGAACAAGAGGACACAGTCTCAAGCCACACCAGAGGAGGTTTAGGCTGATGTTAGGAAGAAATTCTTCCCAGAAAGAGAGATTGGCCATTGGAATGTGCTGCCCAGGGAGGTGGTGGAGTCACTGTCCCTTGAAGTGTTTAAAATAAGACTGGATGAGGAAGTTAGTGCCATGGGTTAGTTGATGAGATGGTGTTGGGTGATAGGTTGGACTTGATGATCTTGAAGGTCTTTTCCAACCTGGTTAATTCTGTGATTACAAGAAGTTTTTTCAGGCCACCCCTCTTCCCTGACCCGGAACAACAGTTACTGATTTTGTTCTCCCTTTTCTTTCCAGTTTCTCAAGATCTACAGATGAGAAAAGGGTGGAGTAGCCATGAGATTAAGACTTTATTTGTCTGCTTTCCCTTCATTTTTTTTATCTCCTCTCTTTTTCTTTGAAAACAATTAGGTTGGGAGTGGGAGGGTACTGGTAAAAGGGGCAGAGTTCTCTGAAGCTGTAGAGTTCCTATCCAGAGTGTTTTGCAGGTGGACATCCATAGGGGACAGGTTTGCTCAGCTGCAGTATTGATGTTTAACCTCTGTACTGTGATGGATGTAAGTGGAGGTGTTTTGATTCCATGTGCTGGTGCAGGAAGTGACTAACACGGCTGGGTAGGTAGGGCTGCACTAATGAGACCAGAAAGAGAATGAGCATTATTTAAAACAGACCAGCTGCCACCACCCAGTTTAGAGAACACATCACGTGGCAGAAGGAAATGTTAATGTTAATTTTAGCATCCTGGTGCTTTGTCACTTACATTTTAGAAATTATATTTGGTGGGGGTAAGGCTTTTGAGAAGTTATCTGTATGTCATATCTTCAGTTGTACAATGGAGATATTAATTGTGCTAATACTATATTAGAGAAGATTTAGATTGGATGTTAGGAACAAGTTCTTCAGTAGGAAGGTGGTGGAACACTGGCAGGTGGCCCAGGGAGGTGGTTGAGGCCCCTTCCCTGGAGATGTTCAAGGTGAGGCTTGATGAGGCCCTGGGCAGCCTGATCAAGTTGGGGATGTCCCTGCTGGCTGCACTGGATAACCTTTGGAGGTCCCTTCCAGCCTGGACCATTCTATGATTCTATAGGCTTGCAAACAAGAAGTTGCACATAGCTTTTATTTTCTTTGATTTTTAAACTGGGAAATGATGTCATTAGGATGGTTGGTCAGGTTTAGATGTTCTATAGTGACCGCAGTGCAAAAAACCTTGGAATCATCCCTACTTGTAATTCCAGTTTACCTTAAAAATCAGTTTTGTCTCAATTTTGGGGCTTTGGGGTTGTGTATGATTTTATCTGAAACTAGTTGCAAACTTGTAGCATTCTAGAAGTGTGGGGGTTTTATTTTATTTTTCTCAAAAACTGTAAATTTGGGCAATTGGTACCTAATTGTAGAAATTTCCTTGAGTCTGTAAATATTGTAGCAAATGACACTGCCCACTGACAGTATAAATACCTGTAATGATAATTCAACCTTCAAAATGAAGTTTATCATACCAGAGAATGGCTTAGGCTGGAAGGGACCTCAGAGATCATCTACTCTAACCCCCCCTGCCATGGGCAGGGACACTTCTCAACTAGACTGAGCTGCTCAAGGCTTCATCCAACCTGGCCTTCACCACCTCCATGGAGGGAGCATCCACAACCACTCCAGGCAACCTATTCCAGAGTCTCACCATCCTCATAGTAATGAATTTCTTCCTAAGATCCAGTCTAAACCTACTCTCCCTCAGCTTAAAACCATTCCTTCTTGTCCTGTTGCTTGATACCCTCATGAAAAGTCCCTCTTGAGCTTTCTTTTTATGGATCATTCCAGAAATCAATCTATATATATATTGCATAGCTTCCTTTCTCCTTTCACATTATCACAGTACATTAGAGGTTGGAAGGGACCTCCAGAGGTCACCAAGTCCAACCCCCCTGCCAGAGCAGCATCACTTAGGGTAGTCTGCACAGGAATGCATCCAGGTGGGGTTGGAAAGTCTCCAGAGGAGGAGACTCCACAACCTTCCTGGGCAGCCTGTTGGAATTTTATGTTTAGACTCTTGCTATTAGTTTCCTTCTGAATGTATACACCTCAGGATATTGTAATACTCCTGGAGTATAGACAGAATTATAATGCACCTATCTTATGGGTAGTTAAACAGCCTTCCCTTGTTTCTTTTCTTGGGCTTTCCACTCCATAGTTTTTGTGCAGAGTATTTTGTGTGTTTTGTTTTGGTTTTTTTTAAATTGTTTGGGGTTTTTTTTGGTTTTGCTGTTGTTCCACTTTTCTGGCTAGGTCTCTTGAGCAGTTTCTTCTGGTTTGCCATGTTTTCTTTGCTGTGCAGCACTTGAATTTGTGACTGAGTGGATTTTTTCCTTTCCAAGTATCTCTTGAAAGCACTTCTGTTTTGTGGCTGTATGCACTTTGTCTAGTCCCATGTAGGGCATGAATCCACCACCTTCCATCATAAGGTATTTATCTGCTGTCATAGCTAAGGAGGAACATCACTGAAGTCTCATTCACTCTTCAGGTAAATTGCCCTGTTCCCAAATGTAGTTTGGTTAAAAAAAAATAATCTTTCATAAGCAGATTCAGCCATCTCAACTGTCACCTTCAGTTTATGTGGGGAATCCAAAGAGCATGGAAGGGAGGAAGGGCAAAGAGTGGGTTTCATTTGGTCATGCTCTCTGAATGTTAATAGCATTAGTCACTAGAAGTTTGGTAAGGCTGTGTGGTTTTAGGAAGTAAAAGAGTTGCACAGAGACACAGCAGAGCATCAGCTGTTTATACTGAGCAGGGAGGAATGCCCAGGACTGACTCTTCTGCCACCCTTCCAGATCCAGTTTGGATTAAGGGGGTGGGAAAAGTCTCAGAGCCAGATCTCTTGCCACCAAGGAAAGTGCTGCAACATCTTCTAACAAGTACTAGAAATTTGAACTGTTGGGGAAAGTGTTTCTGGGAGGACTGCCAAGTTGCTTTTCTGTCCTACTGGTGCTGCCAGAAAGTCTCAGCTTTTATGATACTTCTGATTCAGAAACCTAAAGCATATTGAACTGGTGATGGGGAATCAAAAGTAGGCACATGTGGCCAGAAATTCCAAAATTGCTGAGTTTGCTAGGAAATGTAGCAGGGCCATGTTTGTTTTCCTGCAGCTCTGTTTTGATTCTTCTAGAGAAATGCCAGTAGAGCTCAGAACTTTGTTCTGCAGCAGGATGCCAGCCACTTCCCTCACTGCAGGCACTGTTTGGGTGACAAGTATCTCACACATTGCTTATCTCCGTGGTTGGATCTGCTCCCAAAACCACAGTAGTCACAAATACAAACAGTGCTGCCTTCCTTTTGCAAGGCACATCAATGTGCTTTGGGGCAGCAGTTTCCTGGGCAGCAGCAACAGCGCTTTTCAGCAGCAGCTTCTGCTCTTTGCTTAGAGGTGCAGCTTAAAAGGAGCCTTAGCAAGTGTACAGCCTTCCTTGGATTGGAGGTGTGGGGCAGCAGGAGCAGTTCAGAGGGCATCCAGCCTCTGTGTGTGTTATTAAATGAGGGAAATTAAGTAGCTTCAGAAAGTTTTGAAGGGTAGACTTTTTATTCATCTTGTATGACAGGCAAGAGGACGTTATGTTCCAGGGGAAAACTGCAGGAGAGAAAAGATGTGACTCGTGGGAAAGGTAGGGACTTCCCAGGAAAGGCTGAAGTGGATGCTGCTTCTTTCTTTTTCCTAAATTTTCACTTCTTGTCTCCTCCAGTTGTAAGCATTTTTTTTTTTTTCCTACTCTAACCAATTTTTAGTTAAAAGTGATATCTCTACACTTGGAACAGAAAAATGAAATGTATCTAGTAAAAAAACATTTGGAATGTAGGTCAAGTTAATGAGGCTTCATTTTCATAGTATTTTTAATTGCTTCATTGCTATAGTCAGCTGCTTCACAGTGGTTTGTAGCACATGTGGCAGTTGTTGGTGGAGTTTCCTCTCTGCTTCTTGGTCTGAAGTTGGTGAAGATACCCATTAACTCAGCTGTCTCGTTACAAGTAGTGCATTTCTTCATCTGAAAAAGCCTAGGAACTGCTTTAGCTTCACGGATAAGACCTGTATCCTTCAGGGAAACAGCTGAGAGAAGAGCAGAAATAGAGCCAGCAACAAGTGGAAACTATGAAGACCATCTGAAGGGCCACAGGGCAGGTGTCAGGGCAGATGCCAGACGTGAAGCTTGGTGAAGGATTTCCATGCATGCTGTTGAGTGCTTTAAGTACTCTTCCAGAATGGGAAAATACACATTAGTACTCATAAACCTAGGAATCAGCTATGCCAACACACAGGCTGCTTTCTGAAGAGGGATTTAGAATATGGTGCAGAAAACACTGATGCATAGATTCACGTGGAGAAGGGATTGGGTGCAGCCCTCCAACCCTTCTGCCGGAGCTGCCATTAACTCTTTTTTCCTGAGGGGAGCTGCTGAGCATATTTCAGGCTTGTAGCTTCCTAAAGGTAAACAAAGTTAACATGAGAAGTACCTGGTACATGATCTGAAGGTGTAGATTGACATGACAGGTAAGAAGGACTGGTGGCCAGCTACCTCTGCCAGACCTTCTTTTCTTGGCCATGCATTTCCCACTTTTTCTCTTGCAAACTAGTGATCATGTGTCACAGGGAGAACTAATTCAGCTGCCTAATCAATTGGAAAGCTAATTTTAAAAACAGTTCAGTCTCCTGTGTTAGCCAGCTGCAGCTTCTCTCCTTGCAGCCTCATGGGCAGAGGGAGAAGGGAAGGCTATAGTGACTTCTTCCATCATTTTTAGATGTTAGGCAGGGTGCAACCTGAGGTAACAGAAGTCTTGGCCAACTATGACCTGATGGAATGGCTGAAGAGGTCTGAGACCTGAGGAGGGATACCTGAACCAGCTGAATGTGAAAGGTCTGGCTGAACCTGCACCCCAAAACTTTCAGGCCAATACAAGTGTTTCATCACATAGCTGGAGATCTTGAGCTAAACTGGTGACAGAGAGTGAGCCTTGTGTAACATCCAGAAAGAGAAGCCTGTGTGGGTAGAAGCTGTCTTTTGTCTTTATCTTCCAAACCAGTCTCTCACCATCCAAAAAGGGTGGCTGCAGAGAACTGAATTCAGTGATTGCAACAGTTATTTCCACTTTTTCTTCCTATTCAGGTGCTTGCTGGGACTGTGATTATCCTCAGAGGGGCAAAAGTGGTTACAAAGGTGATGAGTCAGGGAAGGGGGAAGCCTTATTTTATGCTGGGGTTTTTCTACTTCATGCAAGTGTTTCCACAGCCTTTCCAGATCATAACAGTACTTTTGCAAGAATCAAATCTCTTCCTTGCTGTTAACTGAAATTTTAGCCAGGAGCCTAAGCTGGGGCATTCTGACTGTACCCTACCTCTATTCTTCACTTGTGCTTTGGAACAAAAGCAAGCTCTCAGAGCACACCACTACATGTAGCTGAGCAAGTTAAAGGGTTTGTAGTAAAGGTTATCTAATGTTGTTATACTTTCTTTGGTTTTGCTTTGTTGTTTTTTTTTTTTTTTTTTTAGAGATTTACATATATAAACAGCAGGTGAATGAAGAGTAGTGGTTTGGTTTAGTTCTTAAAAGAGAATTTGAAAGACATGGGAAGTTGTAATCTCTTCTCTCATGGCAAACCTGATGTGAAAATGAGCATTTAAAAGACTGGGGGAGCTGGGGCTGTTCAGTCTTGAGAAAAGAAGGCTGAGAGGGGATCTTATTAATGTCTCAAAATATCTGAGGCATATGGGTATCAAGGTGAAGGTGCCATCTCTTTTCAGTAGTGCCCAGTAATAGGACAAGGAAAAACAGGTACAAGCTGGAACACAGGAAGTTTTACTTCAATATGAAGAGAAACTTTACTGTGGGGGTGCTGGAGCCCTGAAGCAGGCTGCCCAGAGAGGTTGTGGAGTAGCTCCATCTCTGGAGACTTTCAAAATCAACCTGGATGTGCTCCTGTGTGACCTGTCCTGGGTGATCCTGCTTTGGCAGGGAGGTTGGACTCAATGATCTCTAGAGGTCTTTTCCAACTCCTAATATCCTGTGATTCTGTGATAGAAGAGCTTATTGGTGTGAACTTTTTGTCCATGTTTAAGAAAAGCCTGGGAAAGAATTTGGTTGTGATACTACCTATTGTTAATAGCTAACAGTATGATCCATTGGAATCGATCTGAATCTGGGCTAATCCAGTCTGGACCTGGTTGAGGTTGGAGTTTGACTGTTCAGGACTATTGCTGTGAGCTGAGGAAACAGCTCTGTACCTTTTAAAGCATTGTTCCTGTAAGAGAGCAGCGTATGCATCAAAATCACCTGCTCAAGAAACCAAACACACTTTGCTTTAGTCTTCTTAACTGGAGTCTAGATGTATTCTGAAGAATATCTTGCTAGTTTACTCTCCCAGGATCTTTTAAGGAGGGTCTGTATGTGACTGTGGAGGGGAAAAGAAGACTTTGAATAGAAAACAAACACTGTGGTTTGGGGATACACTCCAGGCTACAGAAGCCAGGGGTTTTTCAGTTATGGTTTTGGTTGGTTTCTGGGGCTGCAGCCTCTCTGGTTGCTGCCTGTGCAGTGATGCCAGCTGTGGCCCTCGCTGGTGTCTGGCTGCACCATCCCACAGCACCCCCATGGATGTGGGTTTGTGTGAGTGGGCTCCCAAAAGCAATCCTCAGTGTTACTGGCAAACCTGGAATCCAGCCTGTGGCTGAGGGTGTGAACACTAGATGAGCTTTGAGAACTTAAATTGATACCACATTTAAATGCATGTTGTGAAGCATTCAAAAGACATGTTTTTGGAGCAGGAAGGTCAAACCTTTGATGTGCTGGTGGTGGTTGGATGGCAGCTATGTACACTGCAATTCCCTCCCAGCTTCTTGCCTTTGAGCACCCTTCTGCTGAAGGATGAGATACTAACCTGTTCTTCAGAGGCCCCAGGACCTTACTTCTTTCTGTGGCTTTTTTTAGTGTTAGCAATGTGACTGGAGGAGGTGGTGTCTGCTCATGCCTGTAAGATTTGAGCCCAAGTGACACTCTCTTTCTGAATGTCACACGGGGCAGGAACCACCACATCATTGTCATGGCTTCACCCAGATGTGTGGTACCAACGGGAAAGGAAAACAAAGACTTGTGTCCACAGAGGGTTCATGAAGAGGGGTATCCTGATGGACCTCTTCAGAGTTGGTCTGTGTGAGTGTGACACAATAGAAGTCTGACTGTTTTCACATTTTTTGTAATGGAAGTCTGTACTTAATAACTGGTCATTTGAAATGCAACTTAAATGGACATCTGACGTGAATATATAGAGAAATTCCTTGCATTTTTTTGTCTATGAATACCTGTCAAGCATTGATGCTGGGAGAAGTTAGTGTTCTTGGACTAACTCTAGTCCCTGAGGTGGGGAAAAGTGAGCTTTTTTTTTTCCCTTTTTATTCCTTTTATTTTTTTTTTTTCCTCCTAAAGGTGCTGTTGGCGTTTGCCACCTTCTTTGAATGGCTTCAATCACCTTCCTTATTCTCCACTACCTATGAAGACAGTCTGGTCATTCTAGTTGTGTTGGTGGTCACTTGGCTATTTCCTGGCACAGCAGAAAAGATGAGTTAAAGGAGGTAGCACACAAGAAACCCAGTCTATTTTCCTATTTAATGGTGACACTGCTTAAGCAGCCCCTCATCTATTCACTGATGGTTCTAGCTGAAGATTCTTGCCTGCTTTGCAGCACTGAGGGTTTGTACCATTTTGACAGTAAGGAGGGATGGACTGAAAAAAATACTTCATAGGATTTTTTTGAGGGGTAAAAGGACTTGGAGGATGCCAGAACATCACTGTCACAAATCTGAAGTAGGGCATCTAGACTGCTGAAGTTCAGATTAAAACCTACAGAAATGGTCATGGAACTACCACCTAAAAATGCAGGTCCAAAAAGCTTAATCCAAGTTTGCACTGTCCTTGGTTTGCTCTTTTGAATCATGGCTAGTTGGATTTGATTTGTTAGTACCTACTACTGTGGAATCATGAACCATGGCGAGCCCTTCAAGTATTTTCCAGTTATTTTGGTTGGGGATTTGTGTGTGTTTTGGAGTTTGGGGGTGGGGTTTTTTTGTTTTGTGTTTGGTTTTTTGTTTGTTTGGGTTTTTGGTGGTGGTGGTGTTTGGGGGTTTTGTTTGTTTTGTTGTTGGGGTTTTGGTTGTTGTTTTTGGTTTGTTTGCTTACTTTTTTTTAATATATGTAGTTTGGGTTGGCTGTTTTTGTTTTTTAAAGAAAAGAAATTCAAAATGGCACTTCCTGCAAATCAGTTCTTCAATGATTTGCAACTTAGAAGCAAAAATGGAAGAGCAATGGTTCCAGTGAACTAGAAAGCAATGGGATTTTGTGCATAAATAAAGGCAACTGTAGACCAGACTGTCCCTTCACTTGCATCTGTGGATATCTAGAATATATATTTATTAATTGAGTTTTGTGCATAACATCCTTGGTATTTAGAGGGGAGAATTTGGTAGAAATAGTTTCTCTATTTCTTTGCAGAGGTACAGATTAGACTTTTGCTCACTTTTGGTATTCATAGATGAGAAGTAAGAACAATTTCCTGGTTGATTTACATCTGCACTAAGAGTGAAGTTTCAGTTAGAAGATGCTCCTTTCTGTGTCTCTTTTGAAAGCAGAATATCCTCTTCTGTAAGCATTACAGCTGTGACACAGCTGGCCAAGTACACCCTGCACACCTTACATTACATCCAGGCTAAGTGGCAGCTGTAAATCAGTGTTTCTCTGGTGTAGCTGGAACTTTGCTTTCTGTGTAGCTGATAAAGATTTCAACAGAATGCTCAAGGGAGCAGAAATAATTTTCTGATCTGGAGTACCATGCTGTATGTTTCTAGTTTCATTAGTATCACTGCATTTTGGGCCAGGAAGTGGACCACTGGTGAGTCTGGTTGTCCCTGTGCTCCCCTCCCCAAGTCCTTTTCAGATGAAATGTCAAGAAGTATTTGTGTGGCAGGTATGTGTGGCCCTCCTGATAGTTTAAATGTTACCCTTCTTCAGGATGAAAGTCACAGGAGTGTGCTTTCTTCTGATGAGTTGTAAGCAGAGCTAACCCCTCCTGAGATGCCTTACAGAAGTGAAGCACAGCTGGGCAGAGCAACTGGATGCTGCCTGGCATTTATCAGCTGCTTTAGACGTGTCTGAGTTGTTCCCCATGCTGTGAGAATGCACCATGCTGGTGTGTATGCTGAGAGTTCTGAAGTTCTTAGCACACAGTGGTATTTTGAAATTTAAAGGCTTCTTAAAACTCAGGTGTTTGACATTGTGATAAGCTGATGTTAAAGGGTAAGGCTCTTCCAATAATAATAATTGAAAAAAAAATCAAGAAGAACAAATCCAGCTATTTTTATCGATGTTATTAGAGCTTTTTGAGATTATTTTTTCTTTTTTTCTTTCCCATTCTGTAGCACCTCCTGAGTCTGCAGCAGCTGGTAGCCTAACAGGCTACATCTAGAGCTGTACTTACATCAGTTGCTGATGCTAGTGCACAAACAAAGATGGACTGTTTTGGTAAGACAAGGCTTCATTGAAATTACTACTAATAAGCAAACCAGCTCTGTTCACTTCAGTCCCATTCAGAACACAACAGGAAAAGAATTAATCTTTGCCCAACTTGAAAGGCTGAAACTGTTACAGAGGATAAAAATTATTTACTTCAAGTGGGTGTAAAATATATTTTCAAAATAAACACTGAAACCACACTTGACTCTTACCACATATTAATCCTATTCTGTGTGGGCATGAAATACAGAAAGTGTTCAGCTTTTTTTTTTTTTTATGTTGTATAAATGCAGGTGTGTTCTAGCTGGCATTTCATGTAAGCAGTACTTCTTTAGTACAGGCCTAGCTGCCACCCACAATGGTGCCTTCTCACTGCAAAGGGCTTTCCTCTTAGTGTTTCCCTGACATGGCCAAGTGCAGGGTCCTGCATTTAGGTCACAAGAACCCCATGAATGCTCCAGGCTTGAGGCAGAGTGGCTGGAAAGTCACCTGGTGGAAAAGGCCCTGGGTGGTGTTGGTTGACAGCTGGCTGGACGTGAGCCAGTGTGTATCCAGGTGGCCAAGGAGGCCACCAGCATCCTGGTCTAGATCAGCAATAGTGTGAGCAGCAGGACCAGGGAAGCGATTGCCTGCCTGTACTGGGAACTGGTGAGGCTGCACCTTGAATACTGGGTTGAGTTTTGGGATCCTAACTACAAGAAAGACATTGAGGTGCTGGAGTGTGTCCGGAGAAGGGCAATGAAAGTTGTGAAGGGTCTGGAGAACAGGGCTGGTGAGGAGCAGCTGAGGGAACTGGGGTTGTGTAGTATGGAGAAGAGGAGACTGAGGGGAGACCTCATTGCTCCCTATAGCTTCCTGAAAGGGGGTTGGAATGAGGTGGGAGTTGGTCTCTTCTCCCTAATATCACATGATAGAATGAGAACAAGTGGCCTGAAATTGTGCCAGGAGAAGTTTAGCTTGGATATTAGGAAACATTTCTTTCCCGTAAGAGTGGTCAGGCATTGGAACAGGCTGCCCAGGGAGGTGGTGGTGTCCCTGTCCCTGGAGGCATTCAGGAAACGTGTGGACATGGCACTTGAGAAATGGTTTAATGGCCATGGTGGTGTTAGGCTGATGGTTGGACTTGATGATCTTGGACGTCTTTTCCAACTGAAACAATTCTTGGCTGTCTTGCTGGGAGCACTGCCTCTCCTCTGTACTGCAGGCAGATCTGCCTCCATCCTGACCTGTCTGTACCTGAGCTGAGGGTGCTCAGGGCACTGGCAGCAATTGCTTGCTGAGGTGTTCTCAGCTCTGATCTGTGATAGTCTGCCACCATTCTCACCCTGCTTTTCTCACTCAAATATGTACCTAACCCCTCTGCTTGACTTAGGTTTAGCTACACTGCTGTGAGAACAAAGGGAATTTTTTTGAAGTCACTCTGAACCTTGGGTTTATACTGTTTTGCTACAACTCTGTTCATCCCCTGGCTCCTGACCATGTTAATTATCATTCAGGTAGAGCCAGTGCTGAGGCTGGAATGACAGAGCTGTGTTGTGTTGGTTTGGAGGTTTTTGCCTTCCTTTCTTAGCTTAAATACTGAATCAGTGGAGTCTCTGACATGTCTTCTGATATCTGAATCCAGACCTGAGGTGTTCGTATAGCATATTCAGTGTCTTGTTTGGAAGATCCCCGTAGTGGAGCATGTTAAAGCATAAGCAGTCTAGGGAAATCAAACATGCCACCTTGAAACAGTAATTCCTAGAAAGAGGTGCTGGTTGCACTGTTGGAGCCCTTTTTCTCTGCATGGAGAGAGTCAGGAAGGAGCTGGGCTGGTGGTCAGCTCTGCTTGTGCAGTCAGCACTCCACGGGCAGGGTGACTTGAGGCAGACACAAACATGCTCAAGCTGGATCCCCGCAGGCTCTCAAGACCCAGCAGGGTTTATTAACTCGGGCTCAGTGCCAAGCAAACGCAACTCTGCTGCTCCCAGACCAAGTAGGATCTGCTGGTTTGGCACAGAGTCTGAGCTGTTAGAGCCTGCCAAGCGTGAAGGGTGCAGGCTTGGGTCCAGGCGCTCTGGAAAGGTGCTGTGGGTGTCTGAGCAGATGGATCAGCATCACACCACCAGGGCTCATTACGCCAACAACATTGCAGCCCTGTTCACCTTGAGCTTGCCTCTCTGCTTTTATTTTGGTCATCTGTTGAGGTTGCTTTTTTAAAGGCTGTGGGGAGATTGTTTTAAACTCTGAGTTCTGGGAAAATTTGTTAGTTTGAGCCGCCCTAGGCTCAGCCAGCACTTTCTGTGCCTCAGGTGTGGCATCTCAGGAGCTCCGTGGAAGCAGACTGCAGGGGCACTGAGCTTGCTGAGCAGGAACAAGCTTGGGGCTATCACTGAGTTAGAGCTGCCAGACTCTGATGATCCTAAATTGACCTCAATTTCTCTGTGCTGTGATTCCCAGCAGGTTTTGCAGTGAAGCACTTCAGAAATGTCTCCATTGCCTACCTTCCCACAGCCTGTATGAGCCCTGATAGTGAAGTGCCAACCATTGCACCCAAAACAGAGTGCTGGATGAGTGCTGCTGCTGAGGATGTGTGGTTTGGTGTCTCAGAGTACGTGGCTGAGACTATCCATACAGTAGCTGTAGTTCTCATGAGGGTGATTAGCTTTTCTGTTTGGATTTGAAAGCAGTCTGGAACTGCAGTGAGCTTGGGCTAAGCCAGAATCATTTTAAGACAATATGCTTGCTGGTCTGTGGGTTGTTAGAGCATTTAAAATGAAATTTCCTCACAGAATTCACAACTGCTTGCTTAACTTTTCCAAGCAAAAGGTCACACAGCTCTTCTGGGTTTTCTCACGTGCAGGTGCAGCTGGGACAAGCGGATATAAAATGCCCGATCACAGAGTGCAGCGAACACCTGGACGAAACAACTGTCCTCTATAACCTGCCCCACGACGACATCATCAAGTATAAATATTTCCTGGAACTCAGCCGCATTGACTCCAGCACCAAGCCATGCCCTCAGTGCAAGCACTTTACAACTTTCCGGAGGAGAGGCCACATTCCTACCCCTGCCAAATTGGAGAACAAATACAAAGTGAGCACGCTTGCCAGGGCCCTGCGTTAGATGGCACCACAAAAGTAGGACAGCATTTGGTGGGCATTAAATGAGGTTTTTTGGTGGTTTTGTTTTTTGTTTTTTTGGTTTTTTGTTTTGTATCACTGGGACTGTCTGCAAGCTCTGATGAGGAATACCAATCTGTGGTACATCATTGATTAACTACTGACTTGATTTTCTAACAGTTCTCAAGCCGTTGAACGTCAGCCCTCATTTCCTTGGCGGGTGGCAACGTTTTTGTCACACATCGTAGTTTTGACACACGTTTTAATTTTAAAGAGGGTTTTGTCTGTGAGATGCCAGCAATGCTGGTCATGATCAGAAGAGACTGGGGAAGGGGAGTTGTCACTATAACCAATAATTTCAGACATACAACTCTGGCAAAGATAAGTTTTCTCTGAAACTTCGGGCAAATGAATTCTGGACATTTATGGTGTTAGGCCGTTGGCTTGTTCCTCCCTTAGAAATAGAGCTGATGTCTGTCCTGCTTCGTGGTTTTGATGTCTTCAGTTCCTTATCAAAGGTTATACATTACTGTAGTCTCTCATAATACAGAAATATTGTGGAAGTGTTCTTTCCTTCTATTTCTCAGTATTTCTTTTAGTAGAAGCTTTGCTTAGACTATGATTTCAGTCAGAGCTGATCTCTTGCTTTTTATAGTTAGAAGCAGCTTTGAGCTACTGAAGATCTGTCTCACTTCCAAAAGATGAAGCTTCTGTCTGCAGCATCATGCTCTGTGTTGGTTTTCCATCCGGTTATTAGATGTGTTGTGGTTAATTTCATGTTTAAGCTGGCTTTTCCTGGACAAACCAGTTCTTCTCAGGTAGGAGCTTAGATGACTGTTTAGATAGCCCTAATTACACACTGTAAGATGCAGCCCAGTATGGAGATTAAAAGGTAGAAGTTGGTTTGGTTTTTTTTTTTCTGTTTTTTAATCCAGTGTAGTTGAAACCTTGGTAAAGCCAACTCTGAGTTATGAGCTACTGAGGTGTCTCTGTGCAGGGCATGGATTCCATGCCACACTGTCTGGAGTCAGCATTTTCAGATTTTTGACATGTTGTATGGAGGGTGGAGAAAATGGAACTGCAGGTAAACTTCCTTCTGCCCACAGCCATTCTCCTTTTCCATTTCACTCAGCATTTCCTCAGGTGGAGACAGGATGTAGCCTGCCATTGTGGGTTGGAGGTGGTGCAGTTGTAGTATCACAGACAAGCCAACTCTGAGAGCCTTCCTCAAGGCACAGAATGGGTCACTCAGCCCACTGCTGCACCTTTATGAGTTAAAGTGTTCCCAGCACTTCCTTATTAAGCATAATCAGAAGCAATGGGAGGCTGTGTAATGCACGATATATTGCATTCAGAAGCAGTTCTCAGGTCCTGTGGCGATGCATTAGGTGTAGCTCTGATCTGCAGAGCTCAGGTCTCCTCTTGGGAACACACTCTGGCAAAATGTGGCCTTTGAGCTGTACCCAAACCTGTGGCCTGGAAGAATACCCAGCAGATGTTGGTCAGAAATACAACTGGGGAAGTGCTAGCACACAGCGTGGGTGGTGATGATAGTCCAGGGCTTCAGCCTCCTCCCTGAACCTGAGTTGCTTTCTGGCAATAGCACAGTTTTAGTGATTTATTTTAAGCTTAGTACAAGCAAGAGCTTTTCTGCAGGGAGAAGACTTTAAAAGAGAACTATAGATGAGATTTCTGTATGTGTGTAGCTGTGGACCATTATTATCTCAGGTTTCTTAGAGCCTCATGTGATTGCTTTATGTATCTTGACTTATTGGCTACTTGGAGATAAAGGCTTCTTTTTCTTCTGCCTGTAGCATAAGAGACATCTGGCTGGAGAATGGGAAACTCACAGATTCACATGCAAGCAACAGAAACAGCAACTGCACCAGATGAGTGCTGCAGCAGTGCTGTAAGTGCTGCCTTCAGGAGAACTGAGTCATGTGTGGGGAGAATCTATGTAGAAGCCTGCTTGGATCACTGCACACAAGGGCTCAGTGCCAGTACCCTCTCTCTCCTACACGCTGCAACAGGAAAACACTCTGCAATCCCAGAGCACATTTGAACAGATACTTAAAAAAAAGCGTTAATGGTATTCCTAAAATTTAAAAAATTATAAATAACATCTAAATTCAAAGAGGGGGCAAAGTTATTAGATTAATTTTCCTCATTATAGCTCTTTTATGTCAACTGAACTGATTTAAGCCCAGCAGTTCAACTTGCTGCTGGTATTTTTCATTTTTGAGATCAAAGTCTTGGTGTGCTAAGCCTTGAAAGTTAACTGGTGCATGCATATTGAGAAGAGAAGGAGGGGAAGAAAGGGAAGCTTGCTATCCAAACCTTTCTTACCCCATTAGTGACATTTAGGACAGCACAGTACAGCATTGTGACTATTTTATTCACTACATCAAATATTTGTATCACAGATGAATCCAGTTTTAAGTAAGGAAATATCTTTCCTTGCCAAATTTCTTATGATAACCTGCATTGGGTTGTAGTCAGCTGAGTTGTAGTACAACCTGCACTGGTTGTAGTCAAGATCCCAACAAATCTTTGATAAAAACTGGTATGCCAAAGTGCAAAGGAAATGGAAAAACCTGGAAAATAGGTAGTGGAGTTGCTGTGCATGGAACAAATACAGGTTTCACAAGAATGAGTATGTTCAGTTGTTCTGAGGAGGTTGGTTTTTTTCTTCTCCCTTTCTTAAGCCCTTGATTTCTTCTGGTTTAATGTTAGTTCTTTGACCTGCCACAAAGAAGCAATTTTTGGTTCATGGACTCTTTCTGCCTTATCAGCCTGTGAGGTTCATAATGAAATGTTATTTCTGTCAAGAGCAGAGACATCTGTAATCACCTGAAAGAAGGGCTTGAGTGCTTGGCTTTGGAAATGTGAATGTTTTTTCAATGCAGTTGTTACAGAAACTATCTTTTGTTTGAACTGCTCAAAAGTTTGAAACTCTTTCTTTAGAACTAGTAGGAATCTCTATCTGCAAAGATGCTGTGATAAAGCAGATCTGGGTAGTTCCTATCAATCAGTTCTGCACTTCTTGGATCAGATCTTAATGTTGAGTAGCAGGTATCTTCATAGCTACACATCACTGCAGTGTGCCTCAAGCCTGAACTGCTAGCAGCTGTGGTGATTGTGCTGTGGTCTCTCTCTTTGCTCTCTACTGTTCCTCCCTGCCAGCTGGCTTTGGCTTGTGTTGATGTTTTGGTGTCACACTGGCAGCTTGATCAAAGATCAGCTCCAATGGGATACAAGATGTGTTTTTGTTGTTACTTATTTTCAGCTGGTACAAGAGAGGGGACGTGTTGGTGACAAGGAGGTGGCAGCTGTTTTGGCAGGAGCCCATGTTTATTTTGGAATAAAGTGTCTGTGTAGCTGTAGCTGGAGATTGTAATTCACGTAATCAGTTAGTTGCATGATTAATTTGGCCATCCTGTTACATAGCTAGCATTCTACAAAGCAGCAGAAAATCCCACTAAGCTTTTTGAAGCTTCAGGCTCTCAGAATATTTTTAATGCAAAGTCAAATATGCTGCCATCATGTCACACTGAGCAGAGTTTTGTGTTGCAGTTACCTACCAATTTTGAAAGGTCCTTTCCTGGGAGGTGAGGGAAATGATAGAATAGTTTGCAGGAAAGAGTCTAGCTAGGAAAGTGGAAAATGTTAGCCTGAAAGGTCAGTGTTTCAGAAAGCTGAGAACCAAAAGGGTTAGTATGAGAAGTTGTGTAATCTTTTCTATTTCAGGGGGGACTGACCTCCAGATGGCAGTTTGTGTGTGTATCCATCCTCTCAACTCTGCTTGACTGAAGTGGAAGTTGTAAAATAAATGGAAAGTTGTTTCTGTGTAGAAAATCATATTTCAACAAAAATAGCCTAACATTTTGGGTTTTTTTCAGGCTATAGTTTGTCTGCTTGAAATTACATGTAGATAGCATTTCTTTGCCCTTGTTATGATAATCTCATGCCCCAATACTGAAGCATAAAGCAAATCATACTTGACTTCTCTTTCAGAAAAGCAGAGAAAGAATGGAATAAGAATATGAAAGACTGCAGTAATTGCCCCTTTGTGTTCCTGTTTCTTAAGCATACTGCATCCAAGTTTGAACAAGTTGAGAGTTCTGTTTTGTGGCCACTATTTCCAACAAAAGGTTGAACAGCAGAGAAGTCAAGTGGTCCATTCAAAATGTTAACAACATTTAGCAGTTCAGTTTTGAGGAAGGTGCTGTCAAGGGTGGAAGAGGAAACCAGGAGCTCCAAACCTAAGAATTAAGTCGATGGTTCCTACTAGTTTACTTCAGGTAGTGAGGGTCATTTATGGCAATAGTGGTTTGGGGTTCAAGCAGCTGTAGTCTCAGTACTTTCTAAGCAATATATTTGGAAACATCTGATGTCTGTGTGTGTGAGATTAAATATAAATCTTGGTGGCTGCTATGTTTCTTTCAATTCTATGCATACTATAACAGAAAGATAGATCCTGCAATGAATTTGTGTTAGATTTGCACCAAAACACCACCCAACAAACCCCCAAAACCAAATGTGCAGAGCTTATGTCTTAAATTTTGCTGGCATTTTGTTTAAGGAAAAAAGCTTTAACTTGCTGCTTCCCAGATTTTTCGGGTCGGGGTTGTACTTTTTAACATTGATATTCTAGCTCAAAAGTCTGAGTGCTGCGACTGAGGAAAGCTTTCAGATTGCAGGACACTTAATTGTGGCTACAAGCTGCATCTTTGGCTGAGGTAAAACAAATTCTGAGTAGTGCAGTGTGATGCCTACTCGAATCTGTCTGCCCAGCAGCAGGTCACTGTGACGTGCGTCACTGGGAAACGTAAATTCAAAGCCTGGAGGGTGTGAGTGGAACACAAAAGATACAGAGAGATTGAGCAGGATAGTTGCTAATAATCTAACCTGTCTTGTGCATATTGCTTTCTAAAGTGCAGTGGAAATGTAGATCTCTGTGTTAGCTTGGTGTAGTAGAAATAAATGTGCTATCCTTTTTAGGCTCTTCAGAGTGGGAGTTTTCCTCTGTTCTGTTCAATTGTTTTTATTAGGAGAATTCACCTGGGAAGCAGAGATGGAGGATATGTATTTCCTTTGACTTAGCAACTGGGCCAGCAACCCAACACACTGGAGAAAGGGCACCACTTACACTTTGTATTACTTCTGTGGTGCCCTTTATCTTGGCTTTAGGCATTCCTGTGTTTTTGTGGGAAAAGTAATCATGTTTCTAACCCACACCTTGCAGCTTTAATATGTTTTTCCCCTACAAACATGTTTCATTTGTTCTTCTTTCCTGGGTTTGTGCTGCCTCTGTCTTCAGTAACTTATTTCATTGACAGGAAGCATGTGATACGGGCAGTTTTCTTCTATTAAGGGTGTGCCTTAGCAAAAAATGTCACTTCATAGCTACAGATAGCAGTAAGTCATTCCTGTAGCAGGTACAGGATATCAGAATTTAATGCATTTTAATATTGCACTCTCAAAGTCTGTTTGATATGAAGGAAATATGTGTGTTTTAATACTTACAGTATGAGTGTTTTGTTGTTTTCTTACAAGGACAATGACTAGAACCTGGTAACTAAGATGTAAATGGGTTGTATTAAGAAGAAAATCTGTCAATGTCTTGCTGCTGCTGCCCTTCTTTGCACTTTAGCCTTGTGCCCAGGCAGAGGATCCTGGAAGGGAAATGCTGTTTTGTGGGTAGTGAGTAAATTGTGAATTCTCTTAACCATTAGCTGCCAGTCTTGCACTTGTTGATGTGTAGCTGTGAATTGCCAGGTAGAGCTAAGCTAAAGCAATGCACTGAGCAGCACGTCAGGTAGTCCACTATTAAAGGTAAAATACTTGGTGCTGCAGACAGAGCTACATCACTTCATGCAGCTGACTGCTGCAGTGTAAAAAAATAAAGGAAAAGCTCTCTACAGGTGAAGTTTCAAACACTCAAAAATGGATCAGCTAAGGTCACAAAAATGCTCAGTCTGAGCTGTTGTGTCAATTAGGTTTGTAATGTGAAGCATTAAAGGCACAAAACCCCTAAATGTTACCTCTGTATAGAACTTGAGGAGTAGCATTAAGGGCAGGAGGCAGCTTCATTTCTGGGTCATGCACCAGAGATCAGGTCAGCTTTGTATTAACATGCTGTTAGTGATGGAGCTAGGGATTGCACATATAAATAATAATTTTGGCTGCCCCCCAGCAAAATGCTTGAGGGAGATCAAAGTCCCTGATTTGGACTCTTAGCTGGAGCCAAGGCAGCATGCCATCAGTCTGCCTAGGCAAGAGACAGCAACTAGTGGGAGCAAGGACTTCAGCAGTAACATTCTGAGGGCTTCACATGTGACTGCACCCTGGGATGAGTGCTCTGAGCAGTACCCCCACACCATGCATTTCCAGCACTGCACCAGGCACATGGCTCAGAGTGTAAACCAGGTCTGGACATGGATACAATCAAAAGCTCTATCAGGTTTTTGGGCGAGTTGAATTCTTCAGTCCTGTCCATCAGCTGGTCCAAAGCCAGGGCAGTACCAGGCATAGGCTGCAACTGGAGCTGGTGGACATGGCTCAGCAGTCACTATGAGAAATGTGCCTTCCTGTCTTTCAGTCTGAGACGTTTGGCTGCCAAACACAGCAGAAGTGAAGATACTGTAGGGGCCTTGATGTACCTGTGTCTAGCTGTGGCTCCTAGGTCTTGCTTTCCTTAGTCACCAACCAGACAGGAGGCCTGGCTTTCATCAGAGAAATACCTGCAATGTGCCTCTGTTTATTACTTTTACAAATACAGCAGCTGCCATGGCTTTAAAAAAGAATAAATAGCCAGGCTCTGGAGGAAGACATGATGGTGATGGTACCTGTTTGATGCAATGATTTAGGGAGTGGGAAGAATTGTTCCTTCCTCAATTTAAGGAGCTTGGTTATTGTTTTTTGTGGTTAGGTGTGGTCTGTGGCAAGTGGGCTGTTTGGCACAGCCTCAGTTCACCCTTAAGAGCACAAGGGGAGGTGCCCAGCTTCCAGGTAGTAGCTGTGGCCTTGTGGCTGAGACTCTTGCTTTTGGCTCCTTTTCCCAGGACCTTTTCTAATAAAAGCTTCATAATCACTAAGTTCTGTAAAGCCTCTTCAGAAGACCAGGTACTCTCTGGTAGTAGCCTTGACAGTGAGGTTTATTACTAGAAGACTAAGATCCACCATGTTGAAAACTGGCTGCTCATATTTGGTGATCTCCCATCAGCAACAGAAAAAGCTTCCTGGATTTTGCCTTTTTGCATGTAAGCCTAGATGGTGAATTCAGGAAGCAGTTCCTATGCCTAAACCAAGCTCCTTGTGCTTTGATAATTAGTTCTGTGTTTTCTTTCTTTGAAGAAGACCAAGTGAGCTTCCACAACTTTTTGTGTTTTTAAAACAGACCCTTCAAAAGATCTTAGACCTTTGGGCAGCTCCTCTCTTAACTGAAATGTGTTTAAAATGAGCTTTCCAGTTGGGTCAGCACCTGGCTTGCAAACATGTGGTGTTTTCTCATTTGTACAGATCCAGTGTCCATCTTGCCAATTTGTCTGGTGTTTCAAGTGCCACTCTCCCTGGCATGAAGGTGTTAACTGCAAAGAATACAAGAAGGGAGACAAGCTGTTGCGTCACTGGGCCAATGAAATTGAGCACGGGCAGAGGAATGCCCAGAAGTGTCCAAAATGCAAGGTGAGCTGCTCTCCCTTGGCTTGCAGGTAGTGACTTCCAACTATTTAAATATGTATGTAAAGTAAGTATCTGGAGCATCTGCAGGGCATTGGAATTGGAACTCACACATGCCGTGCAGGTGGTTGACAATAACCCATTGAGAAAAACAGGTCAGCTGTTTTACTTGCTGGTTCCTGCACTGATTCTGCAGAATCTCTGCATGTGCATCATAGAATTAGAATCACAGAATCATAGAATTATCAGGGTTGGAAGGGACCTCAAGGATCATCCAGTTCCAACCCCCCTGCCAACTGCAGGGACATCTCACGCTAGATCAGGTTGCTCAGAGCCACATCCAGCCTGGCCTTAAAAACCTTCAGGGATGAGGCTTCTACCACCTCCCTTGTTTTGGTTGAAAAAGACCTCCCAAGATCGAGTCCAACCTTCAGCCAGACACCACCATGGCCACTAAACCATGTCCTTGAAGTGCCATGTCTACACATTCACTGAACACCTCCAGGGACGGTGATTCCACCACCTCCCTGAGCAGTCTGTTCCAGTGCCTGACAAGAAACATTATGGAAGTCGTAAGAGGGGGCTTTGATGTATGTTCATAATGAATGTGTGCTACAGAATAAATTATTCCTAAAATAGAGCTTTAAAGAAATGTAAAGCTTTAGAGGAATACAGTGCCCTTTGTTAGGTTTTCATGGATTCATAGAATGACTTAGGTTGGAAGGGACCTCAGAGATCATCAGCCTCCCCACCATGGGCTGGGACACCTCTCAACTAGATTCGGTTGCTCAAGGCCAGATCCAACCTGGCCTTGAACACTTCCAGGGAGGAGGCATCCATGGCCTCCCTGGGCAACCTGTTCCAGAGTCTCACCACCCTCATACTGAAGAACTTCTCCCTAAGATCCAGTCTAAACCAACTCTCCATCAACTTCAAACCATTCCCCCTTGTCCTATTGCTAGAGGCCCTTATGAAAAGTCACTCTCCAGCCTTCCTGTAGGATCCCTTCAGCTATTGGAAGGCAGCTCTAAGATACCCCTGGAGTCTTCCTCAGGCTGCACAACTCCAGCTCCCTCAGTCTGTCCTTATAGCAAAGGTGTTTCAGCCCTTTTATCATCTTTCCAGCCCTTGGATCATCAAAGATTTCGAAAGAGCTTGGGTGAATTCAGTTTTGGAATAAGACAGAAAGTACTCTATCAACAAGTTAAAAAGGGGAGACTTGAAGAGTTGTCAAAACCAGAAAATTGTAATGATGAAATGTCAGTCCTTCACAAGTCTTTCTCCTGAATTCATTTTCAACACTGATGTGCAGCCCCACACCCTAAAAATGTCATTAACCTCTTCCAGGAGAGGAAATCCTTCCCACTGCTGTAATGAGGTACAACAGCCCTGCACACCCCTGCCTGGCTGTCCCTAGTAAAGGTGGCCATTATGTTTGCTCACTTGTTTTCTCACAACACTTCTTTCCAGCAGTAGTAAGTCAAAACCCCAAGAGCACCATGGTGATGGGAAACTGCCCTTTTTTTTGGGAAGGGAATACCTCATCTGAACCTATCTATTGCTCTGCATCTGCCTCATGGAGAGGACAAAGTAAGGAAGTGGGACTATTTGGTAGGAAATAAACACTCAATGGGAAGATTGGCTTCTAAATGTGTCCAAAGTATAATTCTGTCACACTTGGAGCCTTACCCTGTGCAAATAAGAGAATGTTTGTCAGCTTGGTTAGTGTTTTATTTTGGTCTTGGGAAAAGAAATGCCCATGATGCCATAGCTTGAAATGAAAAGATTGCAATACACTAAGGAAAATGCAGAAAGCTCTGAAATCATCAGCTGGCTGTTTACTCTGCCTCCTGCACACAGGGGATATTTTAACAGAGTTTTAACAGCTTGCTGGTTAGTCAGAGCTGATAGGCTTGAGCCAGTTCTAAAAATGTTCACTTTCTGGGAAGACTTACAGTAAAATACTTATACAGACTTTGTTCCTTTGGGAGTGGGAAGAAGTAAGTGTTTTGCTTTTTAGTCTTTGACTTATGTCCAGATACAGATTTTATGACAATGCAAATGATGTAATTACTGAAATAGGTTGTGTGTGTGTCCCCAAAAAAAAAAAACAAAACCAAAAAGAATGAATGTGGAAAATCAGGGGGAAGAGGGCTGCTAAGCTAGAAATGAACCAAAACTGCTAACTCTTAACACATTTATCCTTCATAAGTTTTAAATTGAGCATTCCAGGTGTAAAACTATTTTCATTGTCTTCAAAAGAAAAGGCTGGATGCTTAAAACTTATGCAGGTCAAGGCACTAATTTTGAAGTTTTGAAGTAGCATGAGTTTGACTATTATTTTCAAGAAGACTTTTTAAGTTTCTTAATCAAAAGAAGCTAAAACTTGCTGCGTGGTGGGAGGCAGTACGGACAGTTACAGAAGTAGCACAGCAAAAGAACCTTTGTTAACAAGGTCCTTCTGGAAATGTGGTATTCTAAGTTAATATTGAAGATGGAATTCAACCTTTTCATAAACCTGTAGTGCTGCCCCCACTCCTGATATTTGTTTGTTTTTATTCAGAGGTGAAGAAAATTCGTCCTGCCTATGATCTCCATAATGTTCATATCAACACTTTGTTTTTAAATCAAATGTGTAACTAGGAGGTAATCATAGAATCAGAGAATGGCTTAGGTTGGAAGAGACCTCAGAGATCATCTGCTCCAACCTCCATGCCATGGGCAGGGATGCCTCTCAACTAGACTTGGCTGCTCAGGGCCTCATCTAGCCTGGCCTTGAACACCCCCAGGGAGGAGGCATCCACAGCCTCCCTGGGCAGCCTATTCCAGAGTCTCACCACCCTCCTACTGAAGAACTTCTTCCTAAGATCCAGTCTTAACCTACTCTTCCTCAGCTCAAACCATTTCCCCTTGTCTTATTGCTAGACACCCTTATGAAAAGTTCCTCTGCATCCTTCCTGGAGGATCCCTTCAGTTAATGGAAGGCAGCTCTGAGGTCCCCCCAGTGTCTTTTCTTCTCCAGGCTGAATGACCCCAGCTCCCTCAGCCTGTCCTCAGACCAGAGGCATTGCAGTCCTTGGATCATCTTTGTGGCCCTCCTCTGGACTCACTCCAACAGCTCTGTGTCCTTATGCTAGGGACACCAGAACTGCACGTAGTGGTACTGTTCTTTTTCTTTATTCTTTCTTAATCAATTATTGAGTTGCTGTAAAAAAATCCATCTTATTGAGACATTCTTCATCGAAGTGTTAATAGATGTCTGGGCACATGAGAATAAATATGCCAATAGTTAATAACTGGACCTCAGTGGGGTTGGAGCTAATGCTTTCTCTCCAGCAATCCCTTCAAAACCTTTATATAAAATAACATTCAGTCAGTTGCCTATCATATTTGCAGATAATGGAAAGAGTGACAGAGAAAAGACTATTGGTAACACACTATTTGATTCATCTTTGTTCTAGGTCCACACTGATCATGTTTTGGGTGACATCATTTTTTTTATTCTGATACGTGCATGCACTCAACTTAACCTCTTTCATGTTTAGTGTTAAAGTTTGCAGTAGCCAAAACTGACAACTGGATTGAGGAAAAGTCAAGATTAAACTGTAAATATCAAGATGGGATATGTTGCTCAAAGACCATGACATGCCCACACTTGGAAATGTTTTAAATGTAGTTGACATGAGCTCTGGAGCAATCTGATCTGACTTTGAAGTTAGCCCAGCTTGGAGCTAGGGGCTAAAACAGATGACCTCCAAGGGTCACTTCCAACCTCAATTATTAGGTAACTTTTTCTACCATTCCACTGTGGAGTTCTATCTCATTAGCTGTATTTTCAGTTGGTAGGATTTGGAATTAGCTGTGTAATTAGCTGATTGAGTGAACTACTCAGTCCCAGGACTAGCCTCTTTCCTAAGGCTCCCAGAACTGTTAACTACAACCTGAAGCTTTTACAAAGCTGTGTCAAATAGGTCAGTGTAGCAGTTTTGCAGAAGATGACAGGCAGTGCCCAAGAGGTGAGTGTTTCTGAAAGGTATTGAAGGTACAGGATCCAGGAAGGTACAGGAATGGAGCTGTTTATACAGGCAATCAGCAGAAAGATGGATGTGAAACCTGAGCAGCCCAGCTTCAGGCTGTGTTGTGGGCAGTTCTGAAAGCTTGGTGTCATTCTTTTATATGGCTTGTGGAATCCTGCTATTTTAACAAAAAAAAAAGCCAGCCATAAAATTCAATACTTTGCAAATCATTCACTCTAACAGCTGAGCCTTTCTGGTGCTTATTGCAAAATGCCAAATCAATTTGTGATGGTAATGGGAAAAGGAGTAGGGCCACAGGTGGCATCTGTGAAGGGGTCAGACAGAGTTCAGAACTATATTTACTGTGCTGCTTTTATTTTTAATAAAGTTTGGTGCTAATGTGTCTACTTCAGTAATAATAACAAATTGTCAGTGAGGGCAAGGATCACTGAGATTTTCACCTGATACAAAGAGTGTTCAAACAAAGGAGGATTACATAGAATGAGGTGCATTAGAAGAGTGTGGCCAGCAGTTTGAGGTTCTCCTCTTCATCTACTCTGCCCTGAAGTACTGTGTTTGGTTCTGAGCTCCCTATTTCAGGAGAGACAGGGAGCTACTGGAGAGAGTCCTGTAGGAGGGCCACAGGATGATTAGGAGACTGGAGCTTCTCTCTTACCATGAGAGGTTGAGAGAGCTGGGGCTGTTCAGCTTGGAGAAGAGCAGCCTGAGAAGGGATCTCATTAATGCTGATCAATATCTAAAAGGTGACTGTCAGGAGGATGGAGTCAGACTCTTCTCAGTGGTGTTCAGTGACAGGACAAGGGGCAATGGACACAACCTGGAACACAGGAGGTTCCACATAAATATAATGGAAAAACTTCTTCGCTGTGAGGATGGCAAAGCCCTGGATCAGGCTGCCCAGAGAGATTGTGGAATCTCCATCTCTGGAGGCATTTCAAACCCTCCTGGATGTGTTCTGTGATTTACTGTGGGGGTTGGACCAGATGATGTCCAGAGGCCCCTTCCAACGCCCACCACTCTGTTATATTGAAAATTACTCATGAAAATCCATAAACAACTGTACCTCGGATGGGATGCTTTGACACCTGCCTTAGAAACCCTTGTCTGCCCTAGCAGAGCTGCAGCAGTAACGCAGATGCTGAGTCAGGCAGGGGGTTGTTTGCGGTGTCAGACTGCCCCAGGCAGTGCCGGCTGCGCTGCGGCAGAGGGGGTGGGAAAAACAGTCTTTCAATTTTTCTCTTCTTCTGCTGATACAGATCCACATCCAGAGAACAGAAGGGTGTGACCACATGACCTGCTCCCAGTGTAACACTAATTTCTGTTACCGCTGTGGGGAGAGGTACCGCCAGCTCCGCTTCTTTGGAGATCACACCTCAAACCTCAGTATCTTTGGATGCAAATACCGCTACCTCCCCGAGAGACCACACCTAAGGAGATTAGTGCGAGGCTCTGTCTGTGGTGAGTGGATAAATGTGCCTTGTGGAGAGCTGCAGAACGAGGTGATGGGAGTTGGGCAGGTCTAGAACGGTTAATACAACTTAGTGGTTTAAAGGACCGCGTGGGCAGCCTGCCTAGTCATGCACGAGGTGGTCTAGTCCATGTACAGCGTTTGCAGTTCTTCTTTCAGCAGACTGTGTACAAGTAAGTATTGTGTTCTCTTCCCCAACCCTTCTTCATATGCGAACAAGCTGGAAAAATCATAGGATCGTAGTCTGTGTTGGAAAGGACAGACTGTGTACAAATAAGTATTGTGTTCTCTTCCCTAACCCTTCTTAATAATATGTAAGCAAGCTGGAAAAATCATAGGATCATAGTCTGTGTTGGAAAGGACAGACTGTGTACAAATAAGTATTGTGTTCTCTTCCCTAACCCTTCTTAATAATATGTAAGCAAGCTGGAAAAATCATAGGATCATAGTCTGTGTTGGAAAGGACAGACTGTGTACAAATAAGTATTGTGTTCTCTTCCCTAACCCTTCTAAATAATATGTAAGCAAGCTGGAAACATTAGACTTGTAGTTTGTGTTGGAAGGGACCTTAAAGATCATCTAGTTCCAGCTCCCCTGCTATGGGCAGGGACACCTCCCATTAGGCCAGGTTGCTCAAGGCCCCATCCAGCCCAGTTATCCTTAAAAACTAGCTTTGAGCATGACCATATTGGCTGAGTTCACCACATGGACTAAATGACCCCATACTTTATTTCGGTCTGAGGCAGGTTTTACATTTGCTTGCTCTGCTAGCAGTCTTGGAGCTAACAGACAAAGGACAGAGAAACTTTGGGAAGTTGATTGTCTTTAGTCTCAGTGGCATTTTTCAGTGTCTTGATTTCTGTGGCATTTTTTGATGTGTGACAATTCCCCCTGATTGAAGAGCCTCATAATCCTTCACACTGTGACAAATAGTGTGTGAAACTGGAACTTGATAAACTTGACATAAATATTCAATTCAGATGTGTAGAATGGAGGATGGATGACATGGGGTTTGGAGATGTTCCCTAGGGCATAGAATCATGGAGTGCTTTGGGTTGGAAGGAAACTTTAAAGCATGGCTCACTTTGATGGTGAGGGACGTGGTTTAGCACCAGACTTGGTAGAGTCACACAGTGGTTGGACTTGATCTTAAAGCTGTTTTCCAACCAAAATGATCCTGATAATTATTCCATCCAATACTGATAGAGATAATTGAAGTAAAAGATAAATATCTGCTGTTTTGCTGCTGCTGCTTGTACTCTTGCTGCAGCTTGTGCAAGCCTTGTTCATCTTGTTTTAACTTGTTCCTTACTTTTAGTTTACAAAGGTAAAGAAAGATAAAGGGTTCCAATGTGGGAGATGTATAAGAAGTAAAGGTATCCTGTTATGGTTTTAAATAGTCTTTAGACTGCATTGGTAACCAAAAGCAGATTCTGTCCAGTGATATTGAAAGGTCTTTTTTTTTTTTTCCTGTAAGATCTTGGAACTGCACAATACTAAAATTTAATACTGACAGGCAGAAGGGAAAAGACACTTACTCATCCTTTGTTTCAGCTCTGAGTTAGTTTGTCTAAGGTAAGTAAACAAGTTTTTAAACTGAGTTTGATTAGGAAACATTCTTTGTGTCTGCAAAGAAATTACTCCAGTTGAAAACTAGCTTAGCCCTTTTTGCAGGCTCTGCTTCCACATATTTGGTGCCCAGTTGAGTGGTTGAAGTTTTGAATAATTTTGATGCCAAACATCATCATTTTGTAACATTTTAATTGGTTGGTGTTCATGGCTTAAAATCATCTTTTATAAGCTTTACTTCACCAGAGCCTTTAACAATCTCAGTGTTTTTAATGAATAATTTTTAGAGTTTTTTTGAGGTTTTCCATCACACCACATTCCTTCTCCTGTCTACACTGAGAATTCCTTTGACAACTCCTGTGTGTATAGAATGCAGTGCAGTGGAGTCCCAAGAAGGCCTGCCATTAGGATGCCTAGCAACTAGAGTAATACTAATAGTATTTGCCAATATTTTTCCTTCTAGGAATTCATATTTCCCACCTACAACACTTAGGAAAGTTGAAAATCAGAGCATGCAAAGCACCAAATCATGTAACTGCTGTAAATATTCCCAAAATATCTCACTTTTCCTTCAGACTGTCCAGCTTAGTGGCTTAGGTTATGGACAGGTTTACATCATTATTAAATGAAGTCATCCATTGACTGAAATCAGATACAAGTGGCTTCAGAGAGGGAAGGACAGGGAAGAGAGAGACACAACCAACTTACTTTTCCTCCCTTCCTAGAGGTGATCTTTCAAACACATGCTTAACTTACAATCATAGAATCATTTAGGATGGAAAAGAGCTTTAAGATCTTCAAGTCCAACCATTCTCTAACTCTACAAAGTCTGGGGCTAAACAATGTCCCCCAACACCACATCTCTGCATCTTTGAAACACCTTCAGGGATAGGGATTCAACCAGTTTCAGCTTAAGTGTTCCAGCATGACCCTTGCCTTCCGTCCATGCATTTCTACAGGTCATGAACTCAGCAGAAAGAAAGAGTATGAACATGTTTTATGTCTTCTTAGTCTGCTCTAGCCAGTGTGCTGCACAACCCTGCTGCCTTACTCCTGTAAGAGCAGCAACACATCCTCTTAAATGCTGATCCAAAATAGACTTGGCCAAGGTTTGACTTAGACCTAAATCACAACTGTCCAAGAGGACTTCACCACAGCCTTTTAAAGCAAGCAGAAGCATATTTAGAGGTGATGGTCTCATCTCCTTCAGCTAACCTAAACTCTCAAAGATGCAGGTCTGCTTGGCATCTTTCCAGGGTGGTTGCTGTACAGTAGGAATCTGGAGAAGCCAAGTGGTAGTGGCTTTATAGCTATCATGTTCCTGAAGGGATTCCAGTGCCTGAAGGATTTCAGAGTGGAAGCAGAAGTAAATGCAAGCTAACCATTCATGTACAAAATGAACTGTGCTGGGAGAGTTGTGGGGGGTGAAAAGGGCAATGTGTGCAGGGAGCTGGCTGGGTGGGGAGAGCTCCTAGCTGGGTTTGTAAGATGGGTTTACCAAGTGGGAATCTTGATGAAGAGTTAAAAAAAAAATCAACCAGATTTGGGGCGTCTGATATGAAAATACTTAAAAATGGTTGGAAGGGGAAAGAGAAAATGCCTGCTTTCAATTGTTTAATGAATTTTGCATTTCAGCTGGAAAATTACTCATCACACCCCTAATACTGGTTCTGGGACTGGCACTGGGAGCCATAGCTGTTGTAATAGGTAAGAGCTACATATGTGGATGATAATGATGAATTTGCAGCTCTTTCTGTGTGATACCTCAGTATTTGCATCTTAAGGAGATAGACACCAAGTCCAGATTTCATTTCGCTGCAAAGGACATGACTTCTTTCTAAAAAACTTGTTTCTTTAGAGTCTTTTTTTTTTTCTTCTTACTTGCATTTCATGCCTGTTAGCTCCCCCCCCCACAGTTATTTGGTTTTCTGCAACAAAATCTTTTAACTAGTACAGTTAAACTGGTAAAAAGGCCAGAGTAATTTAAACATAATCTCTGGGGCTGGCTGACATGGACCCTCCCTTTAGTCACCCCAGTGGGGCCACATGCATCACAAGATCTTTTGGGTCACTAGGCTTAGTCCCAAGAGCCCTCGAGCTTGAAGATGGAACAACAACAAAGGAGCAAATTGGGATGAGTCAATCTCAAATTGGGATGAATCAAATTCAGTGCATAGGCTGCCAAATTGGGTTCCGGCACAAAACCAGTACTGTGAACTCACTTGATACAGTCTGAGAGTTCTGTTGTGTTCATGTGGATGCAGTTATTTTAGCAAATCTGCTCTTCGCCTGGCATCACTGGATTCTCCTGCAGAAATGAAATGAGCCATGGTGATAACTGTGTCATTTTGCTCATGTAAATGCATATTCACTGTTTTTGTTGGTAGTAACATGTCAGTTGGGGATCATGCTGCTTCACAACTCTTCACCAAAATACTTACTCTGTGGAAAATGTGCAGTGTGTGCTCAGCTCGGAGGCATGCTCACAGAATGGTTGGAAGGGAGCTTAAAGATCATGTAGTTCCAACCTCCCCTCCATGGTCAGCAGCACTTCTCACTAGCCCAGGTTGCTCAAGGCCTCATCCAACATGGCTTTGAACACCCCCAGGGAGGAGGCTTCCACAAAATCTAGGCAACCTTTTCCAGTGTCTCACCACCCTCACTGGCAAAAATTTCTTCCTAATGTCTAGTCTAATAAAGTCAAAATATTCCAGGAGAGTTACATTTATAGGATTCTACGTAACCAATCAGCATATAACCAAAATGCTGCAACAGCTTTTCTAAACTGCAGCTGGCTAAATAAGAAATCCTGCTGATAATTTCAGCCTTTAGGCTAAAAGTATACATATTTTTTTTTTCTGTATCAATATTCCTGGTTGGAGTCACTGAAGACAGATCTGTAGAATCATGGAGTTGTTTTGGTTGGAAAAGCCCTCTAAGATCAAGTCCAACCATCAACCCGACACTGTCATGGCCATTAAACCATGTCCCAAACTGCCATGGCTACACACCTTCTGAACACCTCCAGGGATGGTGACTCCACCACCTCCCTGGGCAGCCTGTTCTGATGCCTGACCACTCTTGCAGCAAAGACATTTTTCCTCATCTCCCACCTAAACCTCTCTTGTTGCAACCTGAGGCCATTTCTGTCACTTGATACTAGAGAGAAGAGACCAACCCCCGCCTTACTCCAACCTCCTTTCAGGGAGTTGTAGAGAGCCATGAAAACTGCACCTGAATACGCTTATGTTCACTGTAGGAACAGAGTGCCACACACCAAGGATTGCATTTAATTATGGTTTTGCTTTTCCTCTCTTCTCTTTTGGCAGGTTTATTTGTGTTTCCTATCTATTGCCTTTGTAAAAAGCAGAGGAAAAGGTCACGGACAGGTATGCGCTGGTAAGGAAGGGCCTTACTCAGCAGAACTGAGCTGGTCCTGCAAGGGCTATATGCACTTTGAGCAGCAGAGCAATACAGTGCTGGTAAAGCCACCGCCCTGGAAGAATGCAGCATCTCCTGCCACCTTCCCTCGGCCGAAAACACTACTGCAGACCAGAAAGCCTCTTTGCTCTGGTGCACTCTGAACAAGATGGGCCCCCCCCGCCCCGACTGCTGCTTTTTAAATGTTTTGGGGTTGGTTTGTTGGTGGTTGTTGTTTTGTTTTCTTCTTTTTTTTTTTTGATGTTTTGGTTTGTTTCCTTTTTTCTGTTGTGTGTTTTTTGTTTGTTTGTTTAATTATTATTTACTTTGGAGGGGGGGTGTTTTGAGCCTACGTTTCTGAACTAGACAATCAAAGTCTGTATTGTAGCCACACCTCTACTACCGATCTGGCCTGTGAAGCAAGCATTTAACTGCTAACACGTGCTCTGTTTTAACTTCAGTGTTGGCCTTTAAGGGGGAAATGCTTAGAAGTGTTTGCACTCTTACTGTATACTGAGCATACTACTTTTGGTATTAAAAACTACTTCTGTAAATAACTTCCATCACACAGCATTCTGTTCAGCATACCGAAACCCCGTCACATGCCAGAGCACGACAGCTGGTTGTCTTCTGAGTCCTCCTGCTCCTGGGCAAGAGTGTGGATTGCCACCACCAAACTGCAGTGCCTCTGAGTGAAAAATATCCTTAGCACTGAAGCTCTGGGATACTTACAGTTATGCTGATTGGTGTCACTTTGGGGTTTAATATCTATTCTTATTGATTGGGAGGGTGACAGATTATTATTATTTTTTTTTTTTTTTTAGAAGAGGACAATGGTTTGAAAATCTCCCAGTAGAGAAAAAACTCCTTCAGGTTTAGGTAACAAGAAGGATCAGTGGCCTGTTTTGTCCCAGGATATCCCCAGGGAAGCTGGGGACCTGCTCTTCCATCAAGACTTGGCATACAATAGAGATGTCACACACCAGTTGTGTGAAGATTGGCTTGAAATTCTATAACCTAAACAGCACGTTGTGTTGAAATAGACTACAAAAGCCTTAGAGCATCCACTGATGTCTCATGAGGAAAATCTGTGACTTTTGGGTAAGGGGAGGGTTCATGAATTCTTAGGAAACTATTTCATTCTCGCTCTCTACTTCCAGTGTTTCTCTGTGGCACATTACAGATCTGAAGAGCCATCCTTGCTCTTCCTTCCTATCTTCAAAGTACCACTGCTTACTGCCAGACCTCCTCCTCCTCCTCAGTGCGTTGCCACAAGAGCAACATAATTCAGCATTAGGGATCCGCTACTGAGACCTTTTTGGTTTGTTTTGGTTTGGTTTTTTTTCTACTTTTAGTTACAATGCAAATATATCATATAAATATAACTTAAAAAAATAGAATCAAATAAATTTGCATAAGCAGAACACTGAAAGAATAAAGAAAGGAATTGAATAAGAGAAATTGTACAGATTTGTACTGTGAAGGTACTTTTTCCAGTGTGTGTGTTTGAAAATACAGAGGTTTGTACATATCTGTGGGGAAGGGGGGAAGCAGAGAGATGGGCAACATCCTAAAGAGTGTAGACTCAAAAAGTAGGATAAAATAATTAGCATATCATTGGAGATGATGTGCTTTGCTTGGAGAATTACTGTTAAAGCTGAACATAGTTGGAATTTTGAAGTGAGCAGTATTCTGCCCCACCAACGTAATACTGTTACAAGATGCTCGCTTTGACTTCAGAGCCTCAGTGGAAGAAACTGATGAGTTTTGTTTACCTGGAAACATAAATATCAGCTTGCTATAGCTGACTAGTGTGCTTGTTTTCTGCCAGCTTCTGCTTTTGTTTTCTTCTTGAGACAGTGTATACAAGCACACCGTAGCAGTCAACAAGTGTTTCAGATTTCCATTTGAATTTAAGGGCGTGTTGACCCTGTTCACCTTAGATCAGAAATAGCTCCTTTCTGAGATCTGCAAACTAAGTGGAGAGGCAGTGACATTTAGAAGTTTAAAGCCTATTGTCAATGCAAGTCCACTCATGATTTAGATTTCTTCTTCTGTGACACATCAGTTTGCTCTTTGTGTTTTGTCTGGGGTTGGAAGCTGCCTTAAAATCGGTCTTGGTTTTGAGTGCGTTTTCTGAGGCTATACTTCTTAGTTGTCTTTGGCTTACTCAGGGATTTTTATTCCTTTCTTTAAATGTCAAATAATGAAGATATTTTTGTATTATTTAGAAGAAAACCTTCAGACCTCAGAGTGAGATAGAGGTAGATTTGGCTTTGCAATGCAGTCTGTAACATAGTGTCAAACTATTCCACTTGAGAATATTTTAGTACTTGAGATTATCTGTAATTAAGCATTCATTGGATTAATTTCCTTTCTTTTCCTGGTTCTTTCTGAAGAAGTGTAGTATTCTCACAGTTTGGAGCTGTTTTCACTCTGCTTTGGTTGCCATTTTCAGTTTCTGATGGGAGTTCAGTCAGATTTGAAATTAAGGTGCTATCATGGAAAGGAAGACCATAGATCTGCACTTACTTAAATTCTTTGAGTGGAGAAAAGGAACACCTCTCAACTCCTACATTATCATTTCATCTAGGCCATTTGATTTTATCAGAACAGATTAAAATCAAAGGGAAATGGTTCTTCATTTTCCACACATAGCAAAACAAGGCATCTTTGACCTTGTAAAAATGAAGGAGTCTAACCTTCCATTCTCTGTAGAGAAGAAAAGAAAGGAATGACAAATATTATTTGCTTTTGCTTTTCCATAGAACAGGAAATATTTCAAGAGCCAGGTAAGGTAAGGATATGAAAGTCTCTTTCCATCCATGTAAAACTATTCCCACTAAGCACATAAACACAATTTTCCATCAATATTACGGCACATAACCAACTGAAATCTCAGTAGTACAGAACTTCATTCAATATAATGTTAGCTTTTAAACAGCTCTGCTCATACCACAGGCAATCTCACATGCATCACCTTTGTTTTACAAGCATTGATTTATCACTTTGAGAGAAATGGGATGAACTTGAATGGTTGTAAAGGACTTCAAGGAAGTTTCTCTTTTATTATGTGGGCCATTTTTTTTTTTTGTAACTGTACTCTGAGGAAACCATCAGACTGTTCTACTCCACCTTTATTAGCAGTAGACTTCATCAGGCAGCTGAATTAACCTGCTAAGGCAGAGTTCCTGCTACTGTATGTTGATCATTGCTGATCATTGGGTTTGCTTTCATCGCATTTATAAAATATTTAAGATTATTTATCCTTGTGCAAAGTTGTTGCTGATGGATATCTGTTTTCAGACTAGGAAATGCTGAAATCCATTCAGCATTAGCTTTCTTTTTCAAGCTTGCCTAGGAAATGGCTTTGCACACCTGCTTGGACCTCCCTGCAGGCATGAGGTCAGAGCTGGCACCCTCCTGGCAGCACCATTGTGTGTGCCTGCTCCTGCTGGCGAGGGTCGACTGGCCATGCCAGTCTGGAGAGGGCTGCTTTCCCTTTCTCCACTTTCTCAGCTAATTAGCTGTATTTCATTAATTGGGTCAAGGTTCAGGACTACTCAGCCACTGAGTGGCTGGATGAGTCTGAGTTGATGTTAGTCCTCAGTGTTGAGTAGGTTTGCAGGGCTTATCCAGGTGCTTGTGACTGGAAAACAGCCCTGCTTTTCCTTGTGTCAGCCTGGTAGGAGGTGAGAATAAGCAGCTGATAGAAGTGAGAGGCAGAAGTCTCAACTGTGAGGAGCCTTGTGCTGCAGCTAACCCATCAGTTGGAGCTCTGTACAAAAAAGCCTCACCAGGTCTGTCCCAAAGAGCACATTTCCCATCTCTCCAGTGTCACTGGAATGCAGTGAATCTCTGTCTGTGATCTGTTACCTTCCTCTGGAGCACTGCGAGTGTGTAAGGAAGGAGGAGTTCATCTTGGGCTTTTGGTGTTACTGACGTGACTTCCTCACTCCCTGGTACCTTAGGGGTGGTTTTAATGTACTGGTTCTGAAATGTTGATCAGTGCAAAGTTTTACTTTCTTAAAAACAGAAATTTGCAGGGCCTGTTGCCAACTTAACTAGGTGGTGGTTTGGATCACCATCAGGTATTCTTTTTAGACAAGAAGCTTTCTGCTCTTCCAGAGACTGCCAGAGCTTGTATGAATGGTGTGTGGGTAAGGCAGAAATTCTGGCAGAATACAAATCCTCCTGTGACTGAATGGTTTCTCTTGCCAGTTAGATCTGAGAAACTGTTTAATGTTCAGTGGCCAAACAATTTGCCATGCAGACTCTTGAGGGTTTTAAATTTCAATTGTGACGTTTTGTTTCTTGAGCAAACTTTGTATCATTCTTCATTCTTGGTATGATAATTGTGTAGGTCCAAGTTGTAGGTCAGAAATGTGGATTACTGTTACTTTTGCAACCTAACTCTTCTTTTGCTGCTGAAAAGAATCCTACCTGAGGAAACTATTAGATAATTTCTTAGTTGCTTTCAATTTTACAGCCTTATAGTTTCAGAGGGTCAGCTCCATTCCTGACGTCAGTCACAGCTCCATTTTTGTGCCAGTGTGGAATTTGCTTACAAATGCTTTGATAAAAATATCTGGAACCGTGTCGATAGCTCTTGTTCAGCCACTTCAAATTCTGGTTCACTTCTGAAGAAGCACAAACTACTTTGGAGCTTGTCCCCTCACTTGCAGAGAGATACCAGTGCTGTTGGATAAGTGCAGGAGAGGGCAGGGAATAGGGAAGAACTTCCAAATGATGTTCAGACCATTAGGAAATTGGCAGGGGTCAGGCTTTTCCTTCATGCTCTGAGTCACTGATCAAATCAAAACCAGCATCCATAGGTGGTATGAAATACTTGAACATTCTGCTTCCTCCAGTGTAACAGATACTAGCACAGTGCCAGAACTGGAATTAAACTGTTCAGTATCTTTTGGACTTAGCACAGAAACTTGAACAAGAGGTCACCCAGTGTTGTTAGAGTTGCATTGCTGATCTGGTTGCTGGCTCATCTTGCTGTTGGTACAGGAAAATCCAGCAGAGCCTCACTTCAGCTGCAAGCCTAGCAGTGTTGTCACATAAGGACTGCTCAAGTTAGAAAACACCCCCCACGGTTTTTTTGTTTGTTTGTGGTTTTTGTTTGGTTTGGTTTGGTTGTTGTTTTTGTTTTTTTTTTTTTTCCTTAGAACTAGTAAATGTAGCTTCTTGCAGTTAGATGGGACTATAGCTTCCTGGCTGATTATTCCTTTGTGTGCATAAGAGCTCCAGATCTAGACATTCTCTCTCCAGTAAGGAATGGAGTCTCTCATACAAGGCAATTAATCACTGATGCTCCTCTTAGCCTGACAGTAAAATACCATAAGGTAGGGAAATGAAAACTGATCTTGGAGGGCATGCTCTGATTTCAAAGGTAAAAATGTGTAATAAGCTTTAATTACTCCCTAGGAAAAAAAAAAAAAAAACCAACCCACATTTTAAAGTGTATTTCCAGCTGTTTATTTCTAAATATGTGTTTACAAAAAGTTACAACAGCAATTGATTTATTAAAAAATGCATATTGTACTAAAATCAAACAACAACAACAAAAAACCCAAACCCTCACAGCAAACAACTTTTTAGAGCTTATTTGGCTTATCAGAACTTGAAAAAGCAATCTGAAGTGGTTTGGATAATCCAAGTCAGAGGAGGAGAAATCTGTTGTGTTGAAAAGTATTAGGTATTTTTTAGCATAAACCTGGATTTTGCACATCCCTGCTTCAGCCCTGCTGCATGCTAACCCCAGGCACTGATCATCTTGCTGAACATTTGTCAGCCTGGAAACTGCTGTTGAAATGGTAACCTCCTGTTACTGAGTATGATGTTACTAATACCATGCCACATTTACCTCATTTCTAGAAAGAAAATCTCCTTACAGAATCCAAACAAGCTGTTCAGATATTTTACACCTGTCCTGCAAAAAGTGCTGCTGCAGTCAAGAAGCATTTTCATGCCTTATGCAAGCTCTGGCTAAGCAGAAGGATTCAGTCCTTAGTCATGGACTATCTTTTTGCATCAAAAATGTGCTCTTAAGAGTTTTCCATATCAATTTACATTTTACTGCTTCACATCCAGAAATTGCAAGGACAGGGGTAGATTTACATTTCACTGTTTACTATTTCAACACAAAATGTTTACTGTATTTCCATGTGTTTTACACTTGTAATGCACTCCTTCCCTTCCATGTTTTCATCATTTGAAACTGACTTGTGAAAATGGCTGAAGATAGAATGAGACCTGGAAAATGTGATCTCCTATGAAGCCATTTCAGTAATGCTTTACTTAAATACAAAGTGCTGAAATATGTTTTTCCTCTTCAGGGCTTTTAATTTTGTGGGATTTTTAAATGTAATTAAACAGCACATTTGTCTCTCTGACATAACTAACCACCTGAGTCCAAATAATTTCTTAAGGTATTTGTTATTTGCTGTGACTGTGGTAGGGATGAGGTTAATAGGTGCTGGGGGTAAAAAAAAAAAACAAAAAGAAAAGCCTCTGAGGAGGTTGTCCAAGCTGAACTTTATCCTAATTCTATTACAACTGAATGAGAATTCTTCCCCTGCTCCCATTTCTTATACTATAAGGTGAAGAATTCTCTCTAGAAGAGGGTCATTTGAATGGCAGGAGGGTAGTGAGATGATGGATCACAGCCTTTTCAGTGTTCTGACATAACTACAGTGCTGGTCAAAACCCTGTGGGTTCGTCAAGAAAGCAATTTCTAAATCCACATTTGGAATTGCTTACAAACTTAGGTTGCATCAGTGATTAGAACTTTCTGTTGGATATTTCTTTGATGACTAAGAAGATATGAAAACAGGAGGTAGGCAATTCCACGTGGTCAACACTTGAATTCCAGTCTTGGGTTTGTTTTGTATAATGAGGAATTTTCAATGTGTAAGTGCCTTACTGCTTGAAACAAATGGAAGTGTTGGTTCCCCTCCATAGAGCAATATGGGAAGTTCTGTTTTGTGGACTCCACCAGACAGGTTAAGCCAAAGGAACCAATGCTGGTTTGCTCAGACAGTTGAAAAATGTTGTGTTTGTGAAGTTTTCTTCTTCTGACTTACAACAGTCATAAGGCATGCATATTTTCATTCTGATGATCTCATTTCTGAGGTTTTTTTACCTGCTGTACACCCCCCACACCCCCCTATCTCCCTTCAGACTTCTGCAGAAACTCATTTTCTATTCTTGTCAGAGTTAGTTTGGTCTTGCAGTGTAGCCAGTTATGAGTTTGCAACCACTTGAAGAAATAAACTCTTTGGAGAAGAGTATTCAGCTGAAGTTAGGTTAGACCTCTGTAGTAGATGCTCTAGGGCTCTATTGTGCACTAATTCATGAAGATGGAAGCATTGAGCTCCCACTTTTGTCAATATCTTGGAAGTCAGCTGCCAAGAATAAGCTACTGTGCTAAAATGGTCTGGAATTGTATGACTTTCTGGGAGACCTGACCTTTTATAAAATATTGAAGCTATAAAAAGATAAGAAGGAAATGGAGTTACTAATCCTATGGGGTTAGAGGAGAAATGATGCTTGGGTGGTCTGTTTATTGTCAGTTCCTGATCATAACATGGTTTTCACAATGTCAGAATGGTAGTGGTCAGAAGGGACCTCAGGAGTCCAAACCCCCATGCTCTAAAGCATATTCTCCTAGATCAAGTTGCACAGGAACATGTCCAGGTGGGTTTTGAAAGTCTCCAGAGAAGGAGACTCCACAAACTCTCTGGGCAGCCTGGGCTACAACACCCTCAAAGTAAAAAGCTTCTCTTTAATTTTGAGTGAAACCTCCTGTGTTCTAGTTTGTACCTGCTGCCCCTTGTCCTGTCTCTGGGCACTGCTGAAAAGAGCCCAGCCCCATCCTCTTGACTCCCACCCTTTAGATATTGATTAACATCAATAAGATCCCAGTCTGCTCTTCTCCAGGCCAAACAGCCCCAGGTCTCAGCCTCTCCTTGTAAGAGAGATGCTGCAGTCCCCTGCTCATCCTCATGGCCCCTCTGTTGGACTCTCTCCAGTAGTTTTGTGTTCCTCTTGAACTGGGGAGCCCAGAACTGGGCACAATCCTTCAGCTGTGGCCTTACCACAGCAGAGTAGAGTGGAAGTAGAACCTCCCCTGACCTGCTGGCCACACTCTTCATGCAACCCCAGGAGACCGTTGACTGTCTTGCCCAAGAGGGAATTTCTCCACCAGCACTCCCAGGACCTTCTCCACAGAGCTGCTTTCCCCCAGGTCAGACCCTCCCCTGTCCTGTAACTGAGGTTATACCTCCCCAGGGGGAGGGACCCTGCACTTGTCCTTGTTGAACTTAATGAGTTTCCCCTCTGCCCAGCTCTCCAGCCTGTCCAGGTCTCACTGGATGGCAGCACAGCCTGGCAGGCTGTCAGCCACTCTGCCCAGTTTCAAATCCCAGTTTTGTCTGGCTTTGTTACATTTCCTTCACCAAGAATGTGTGAAGGAAGGAAAAGAGGGAGGAAATTAAGATGAGAAGAGTATCTCTAGGAACCTTCTGTGAAATCCCTGAGTCTGTCAGAACCATAGCTAGGTAATCCAGCTGTCACTAGCAATGTTATTTCCTCCTGAAGCATCCCAGATGAGTGTTTAATTAAGGTTCAGCTTGCATATCTGAAGGTTTTGGTGATAGGGAATTTGGTTTAGAGTCATATTGCAATAAAATTATAAGTTATCACTCTTACAGAGATCTTAATAACTTCTCTTGCAGTATTATCTCCCAAGTTTTAGGCATTAACTAAGTTATTCTATAACCCCAGTTGAATAGGAGGCACCATGTGTCAAAATATTTCTTCACTCCTGTGAGTTACTGTTTATTTTAACAAGTTTTTTCCTTAAATTAAATTCTTCTCTTAATAGCCAGCAGGCACACAACCAAAATGCTGATAAGGTTTTCCCATTATCTTTCTCTTCTATTCAGCAGATAACTATGTTTTTGGGTTGTTGCATAGTAGTGTAGCAAGGCTTTTCATGCTGTAATCACTTGATGAAGATACTACAGAATCATGGGGTTGGAAGGGATCCTCAAAGGTCTTCTTATCTAACCCCCATGCAGTCAACAGGGACATCTCCAACTAGGTCAGGTTGCTCAGGGCCAAATCAAGTTTGACCTTGAATGTCTCCAGGGAGGGGTTCTCAACCACATCTCTGGGCAAAATATTAGGTAGTCTTGGGCAATATTTTACAAAGACTCCATCTTTCATTTGGTTTTGTTTTTTTTTTTTCAGTGTGTACCAGTACTCACTGCTGAGTGTGCTACCTTTGTGGCTGCTTTAGGTCCTCTCAGTGTTCTGTCCCATTCTTTCTTGCTGCTCTCTTCAGAGTGCCTTTTAATTTGGGGGGTCTAGAGCTGGTTCACTGAAGTCTTCTGTCGAATCTGCCATAGTAATGTCTGTCTTTTAAACTGATGAATGTATAACTACAATCCTGTCCTTTCAAAAGCTGCAGTAGCCACAGGTTGTATATGCACATTTGCATGCATGGATACAAGGGAAGGTGTTCTGCCAATGTTTGTCCTGCTGGCCAGGACCTTTTGAAAGTAAGTGAATTTTTTAACAGTTTTGTTTTCCAAATGTTACCTCACTAGTGTTCAGTAATAGGTTTGTCTCTGTACTGCTTCACTTGGCTCAATACAATCACCATCATGGTAGGCAGTTTAATTTGAAAAGACTCTGCAGTGTCAGAACTGAGGGTGAAGTGCCTGAGTCCAAACTTGGGGTGCTTGGTTTCCGTCGAAGGCATTCCTTTCACTTCCACTGACACCCTGAGCCCCTGTTACCAACAAACTGAAAAAAAAAAAAAGAAGTGCTTCCCCATGATGAAATGGAAGAATGTGAAGTAGCATTTGAATGCAGTCCACCTGTCTTAGAATCAGTATTCAGTGATGGGGAGGGGGGCGTGGGTTTGCTGGATTGTGGGAAGACAAACGCTGTACAGTTCGGTCACTTGCACACGAGGGGGTTTACAATGTCATCCTGTCATGTCTACCTAATAAAGTTTTGGAAAAGAAAGAAAACTTGGCTGAAGCTTTAACTCTTCTTTCAGAATTTGTGTGTGGGAATGGCATTCGATCTGCTCCGTGGAGTTTTGCTTAAATCTGTGATATTTTTGATGATTCTTATCGAATCGTAAGGGGGGGAGGGGAAGATTTAAACTTCAGAATATTTCTGTTCACAAACACTGTATTGCAGGCACTTCAGTCCAGTTGCTGATCACTGAAGAGGTCCAGAGAAGGGCAATGAAGCTGATGAAGGGTCTGGAGAACACATCTGGTGAGGAGCAACCTGGGGTTTAGTCTGGAGAAAAGGAGGCTGAGGGGAGACCTTCTGGGTCTCCTCAGTTCCCTGAAAGGAGGCTGGAGTGAGGTGGGGGTTGGTCTGTTCTCCCTAGTAACAAGTGGTAGCACAAGAGGAAATGGCCTCAAGTTGCAGCAGGGGAGGTTCAAGTTGGATATTAGAAGAAAATTCTTCACTGAAAGGGTTCTCAAAGACTGGCACAAGCTGCCCAGGGAGGTGGTTGAATCCCTGTCCCTTGGGGATGTTTCAAAGAGGCAGAGATGTGGTGCTGAGTGCCATGGTTTAGCACCAGCCTTGGTAGAGTTAGAGAATGGTTGATCATCTTGAAGGTCTTTTCTAGCCAAAATGAGTCTATGGTGCAGTCCCCAACTGCAGAAACACTGAAAAGGCAAGCAGGTAAAATCCAGTTTCGTGTGAGGGATGCTTTCACATAAACACACCCTGCCATGCAATGCGATGTCATTGCTCAGCCACTGCTCTCATTTTTAAAAGCCTCTTAAGATGCAACACATCATTTTTACCTTCTCATAAAATGTTAAAATGTTAGCTTAAAATACCACAATACAAAATGAAGAGGAAATAATGCTGGAATCCAATCTTCCCATTCCCTTGTTAGGACCACTTCCTAAAGCTCCCATCTTTTTGAAAGACAGCTTTGAGAGAAAGCAGCCTGGAGCTATACACTCCAAACCTGTAATCCTTTGTGAGCTGACAGTATTGATGGCATGTTTTGTCTGATGTGCTGGGGCTTTTTAAGCATTGTGCCTAATTACAAAATTGCATTTGCATCTTGGTGCAGGGACAGACAAGGTAAAACACTCGCCTACAGTTTTGTTTCTGAAAAAGGCTGAAAAATGATTCCCTGCAGTGAAACCTGCAGCAGAAATCCTGAGGCCTGTGCTGGGTGCCTCCTGCCAAGGACAAACCTTTCAGCCCTCACCCCAGCCCCCTCCCAAACAGTCAAGATTTGCAACGAAATGTCAAGGGCATCATACCAGAGGTTCCTTATCTGCAGGAATTCCAAGAGGCAGCCTGCAGCAGGGGAAGGATGGTCGGGAGGCCAAAGAAATCGATATCCCTGGAGCTCAAGCTGAAGTTACAGGCTCGCTCCTGACCATCTCAACCTGGCTGGCAAAAGGCTGCAAAGCAGACTTGGATCATAAACAGGGGTGGTGCTGGGGGGGGTGTCTCTAAGGAAATAGCACTGATGTGCTCATTACAGCCTGGCAACTGCAGGTTCTAGATGCTTCCCTTCAGACGACTGACATGCTTCTGTGGGTACTTGCAGTGGTGATTACAGGAAATCCAGTATCTTAAGGGGGCCTACAAGAAAGCTGGGGAGGGACTTTTTAGGGTGCCAGGTAATGATAGGACTAGGGGGAATGGAACAAAAATAGAAATGGGTAGATTCAGGTTGGATGTTAGGAAGAAGTTTTTTACTATGAGGGTGGTGAGACACTGGAACAGGTTGCCCAGGGAAGTGGTAGAGGCTCTGTCCCTGGAGGTTTTTGCAGCCAGGCTGGATGTGGCTTTGAGCAACCTGATGTAGTGATGTAGGGGTTGGAACTGGATGATCTTTGAGGTCCCTTCCAACCCTAACAATTCTATGGTTCTATGAAATAAAAGAGAGGTGTTTTCCCTAAATCATTCATGCACTTGTGCCGTCTCGTCAGAAATAGCATTTGGCCCTTAATAATTAAACAAACATCCCAAAAATGTTGAATGGATATTTGAACTTCTCATGCATTTGCTTAGCAGTTTGAGTGCAGCACAGGGGTGTGTTGGAATGTGGGCTCAGGGAAACAGCAGCTAGTGAGAACAGGGTTAGAATTAGTAGCCACGTGGGTAAAGCTGTCTTGCTGGAGGAAAATCATTGTGGCTTTTAGGAAAGAGTCTTGCCTCATTTGGCAGGTCAGGAAGCCATCCTGTTTGCATAGTCTACTGGAAACTCTAGAAAACTCTGTTGGAATTTCTTCCTAATGGCCTCAAATGAAGCTAAGTAGTCATGGGCTGAGAAAGAGGATCTGGCGTGGGCAACGTGGACAGCGTGTGGTCAGAAGACAGCAAGTGGTTGGAGTAAGTAGCTTTGGTGGTGAAGGAAGGGTGGCACTTGGACTCTGCAGAGAGCTCTCTGTGGATTTTGCTCTTCAACAGATTTCCAAATGATGTGAAGAAAAAGGTAAGTGACAGGGTAACCAACGATGCTGATGATGGAGAGCTACCCAGGGCAGTAAAGATGAGAGCTGGGAACAATGACTGAATGCGGTTTTGGCCAACAAAAAGCAAAGTAGAGGGAGATTCCTCAGCATGGGAATGATAAAACTGATACATGGTGGTTATCATGATTGTAGCAAAGGTCTTTTCAGCAATGTTGAAAAGACAAATCAGTGACCAAGTATTTCCTTTATCTGAGGAGATGATGAACCAGGGAGCATCAAATGAGGCTAGCAGGAGCTGTAATTAAAAAAATGAAAAAAAGAAAAAAGGGGGGGGGGGAAGTCTTTATGCAAACAGCAAAAGACTGATGGGAACTCCTGCCAAAGGGCATTGGAGATACTGAGGGCTGAAGTGGAAAGTGGAGCAGTTTGTAGGAGGGAGATCTGTGCCAAGTCACTAAATGTACAGATACCTTGTCTGTGTGTTTGGAGACCTGGGCAGTAGTAGATGGCAGCATTTGTTTGCTGTATCCTGCACCCTTTCCTAGACATCTGGTTTTGCTGACTGTCAGAGATAAGAAATTGGGCTCCCATTCTGACCCATTATTTCTGGATCATCTTTTTTTTACCTTTATATTAAAAGCCACTATATAGGGAGAATGTCATAACAGATCCCAGCAGTGATCCCCTGGGGATGGGTGGGGAGATGTCCATCCTCCTTGGCTGTGGAGGACACTCCCCTGCTTCTCCTCAGGTAGACAGAGATGCTGATTGGTAAGATACAGATTTACAGAGCTGAGAAGTGGTGCAAACCTGTCCAATGTACAGGGTGCTATTATCACTAGTGCCTAATTCTGTTTCACCTGATCTGAGCAATGTTCTTGCCTCAGCCCTGGTTTCCACCTGGCTTGTCTATTTACCCCCTTTTGGGTCACCTCAGCCTTTCTCAGGATTGTTTGGTTGGTTTGTTGTTGTTTGTTTGTTTTGTTTTTTGCCTCTTCCTTAACACTTCTCTCATTTCATTCTGAAATTATCTGAAGCTAAGCTTTGGGTTTGCTACCCAGAACATCCATAGCTGTGTTCTGTGCTGGACCAGATTTCACTTCCTTGACCAACCTGGAAATGAATATATTGCTTCTTTCAAGAAATCTTTATTTCTTAGCAAGAAAGCTGCAGTTCTAGGTGCCCATTTCCCCCTTTTGTCTGCCTTCTGCCTGATCAATTGCATTGCATTGTATTTTTTTTTTAATGAAGGTTTCTGTTTTCTTCTCTTTCATGCTAAAAGATGTTGGATGGTTTCTAAAAACATTCTAGTAGATGGGAAGGAAGGTGTAGTAAATCAATATAAAATTGTAAAGCCAGTTAAGCCTGAAAAGCAGCATTTTGTGACTAAAGAAGACTCTGCTGGAGATTCCCCTGCTGGTAATTGTGCACTTGTATGCTCCTTGGCTTGTGATTTTTGTTTGGGGTGGGGAGTGTGGCATGTGTGTGGTGCATCTAAAGTGTTACCTGCATACTTTTTTTGGTGTTTGATTTTGCTCTGGGTTTGGTTTTGTTGGTTTTTTTTTTCCTCTGCCAGGGTCTGTGTATGATTGAGGTGACAGCCTCAGCCATGCTTATAAACCATGATGCAGATCTTCTTTTAACTCTCATCACATCAAATTGAAGCAATGAGAGGCTGGAGTCGTTGGGGCATTGCTCCAACACACTTCATGGCACAGGGAATGTTTGGCTGGGTGTGGGCTAACTGCCCAGCTCACCACGGTGGGGCAGGAATGCAGCTCAAAGTAGTGTCCTTCAAAGAAGGGTTGAGATGCTGACAACCAAGAGGGGTTGATGTTCTCTCTGGGAATGAAGGTTCAATGGCTGAAGGAGCCTTGTGATGGTCTTGTTTCAGCTAGAAGTAGTGAAGCAAGGCTAAACAGCAGCACCCTCCCTGCATCCTGGTTCCAGCCTGCTCATAGCAGCTTTCCCCAAGCCTCCTTGATGTTAACTTTTTTTCCTTTCAGACAAGGAATAGTTTAACCTTTAGTGTGACCATGTGTTGATTATTTATTAGAAAAGCTTTCAGCAACGTGGCTTCATCCTGGATTCATCTAACTTTTATGAGGTGATGGACAAGTCCAAGCTAATAATAAATAGGGAGTGGCCAACCTTTGCCAAGTCAAACAAACATTAATTCAGCAAAGCTTTCCAATAACACCTTCAATGTTTCAGACCTTCAGTGTCTACTGTTGCCTTTTCCTCAAATTCCTTTACAACAAGCACTCTGTGTCACCTCTCTGCTTCTGTTGTTAATACAAAACCCAACCAACCAAACAGATTATTTTTCTACCATCTTGTGGTTTCAGACCCAGCCACAGCCAAGCCCCATGTAGCACCTCACTCAACCCTCCCCCTTCACTCCCCCCAGGATGGGAGGAAGGAGTTGGGAGCAAAATGCAAAATCCAGTGGGTGAGATAAGGAGAATTTAACAGAACTAAGCCCCCCATAACACATGATGGTTATGGTATGGAACACACCACTGTTGGATCAGCTGGCTGTCCTGAGCATGTCTCCTCCCAACTTCTGGTGAAGAAAATGAACCTTGTCCAATCTGAACCCAGTTTCCCTCTGGGGAGGGACTTTTTAGAGTGTCAGGTAATGATAGAACTGGGGGGACAGAACAAAGCTAGAAATGGGTAGATTCAGATTGGATGCTAGAAGAAATTCTTCCCTATGAGGGTGGTGAGACACTGGAAGAGGTTGCCCAGGGAGGTGGTGGAAGCCTCAACCTTGGAGGTGTTTTAAGGTCAGGCTGGATGTGGCTGTGAGCAGCCTGCTGTAGTGTGAGGTGTCCCTGCCCATGGCAGGGGAGTTAGAACTGGATGATCCTTGCGGTCCCTTCCAACCCTGACAATTCTAGGATTCGATGATTTGCCTGCACTGGGGAAAGAGAGTTTTCTGCTGTCTCACCTGAGCACCTTCAGAGGCTTGGCTCCCATTAGAAGAGCCAGCCACAGGGAGGATCTAGGGACTTAAGATACTCAGTGCAAAGCAGCAGAGCAGCGCAGCTAGAACAGCAGGCATGCTGCCTAAGTGCTGCTTGCAGCCCTTCTCTTCTGGAGTAAAGTTACTTTATCTTGGAAAAATCCCTATATTAGCTTTTTTTGGAACATCAGTCTGGAAGCAAGTGCTCACCCACATGTTACTTTCCTGCCTGGCAATAGTGAGATCAGCAGTTGGCTATAATCTCACCTGTCCTTTTGCCCTGGTTTTGATTTGGTAGGAGCCATTCAGTCTGTCAAAGTCTCTCTCCTTACCTACTCAGAGGCTGAAACCAGTAAGGTAAAGAGTTCACTTTCATGAGTTCAAATGTAGTTCAATGTGCTGGGAAATGTGATTATATGGAAAACCCTCTCTGCTCAGTCTGGTTCTGTTGGCAAAGCTATGAAGCCTAAGAGACAAAGCACTTCATTTTGCTAAGTCTCTCATGTCCCTGCTCCCTTACTTTATTGACAGCCCACCATGGCAGAAAAGGGAAATATGATCAAGTGAGTTAAGAGATGTGGCACTGGATTTATTGTGTGCTAGTGGTTTACATCATGTTGAAGTAATATTGTATGACACACTCCTCTGCAAGCAGACACTTCATGAATTTGTGCAGGAGCTAATGAAAGTTAAAAATGACCCCCCCAGAAGAACAGCACATCAAGCATGTTGTTATTATAAACCAAATTAAGGTATTTGTATGAGGCATTTTGCAGGGAATGTAAAGGGAATCACAGAATGGTCCGGGATGGAAGGGATGGAAGGGACATCCAAGGCTTCTTCCAGTCTGACCTCCCCGCAGTCAGCAGGGACATCCCCAACCAGGTTGCCCAGGGCCTCATTGAGTCTCACCTTGAATATCTCCAGGGAAGGAGCCTCAACCACCTCCCTGGGCAACCTGTTCCAGTGAAAGAACTTCTTCCTGATAGCCAATCTAAATCTGCCCTTCTCTAGTTTGAAGCCATTGCCCCTCGTCCTGTCACCCCAGACCTTTGCAAACAGTCTCTCCATCCTTCCTGTAGCCTCCTTCAGGTCCTGGCAGGCTGCTATTAGGTCTCCCTGGAGCCTCCTCTTCTCCAGGCTGAACACCCCCAGCTCCCTCAGCCTGTCCCCATAGCAGAGGTGCTCCAAGCCCCAGCCATTTCACTGAACAAGGATGGTGTGCTCTTTGCTCATGAACAGGAAAGTAAATTGGACTGAGCATAATCACTGGAGGGCTGTTCAGAAATGCATGGAAATGGGATAAGGTCACTGTAAGAAAGACACTGAGGTTCTAGAGAGGGTCCAGAGAAGGGCAGCAAAACTAGTGAGGGGTCTGGAGAACAGGGCTGGTGAGGAGCAGCTGAAGGAACAAGAGTTGTTTGGCCTGGAGAAAAGGAGGCTGAGGGCAGATCTTCTGTTTCTCTTCAACTCCCTGAAAGGAAGATGGAGCTAGGGGAATGTTGGTCTCTTCTCCCTAGTAACAAGTGACAGAATAAGAGGAAGTAGCCTCAAGTTGCACCAGGGGAAGTTTAGTTTGGATATGAGAAGAAACTTCTTCACTGAAAGGGTTCTCAAAGCCTGGCACAGGCTGCCCAGGGAGGTGGTTGAATCCCCATCCCTGGAGGTGTTTCAAAGACACAGAGATGAATGAGACTTTCACAGTAAAACACCCTACATATTTTCTTCTGGGCATTGCAGTCTCAGGCAGGTGGCCTCCATTTGGCACTAAAGCACAAGAGATGTGGTTTAGATATTCTGCAGAAAGAAAAAAAGTTGTGTTAATGACCAGACTGAGATAGTAGGTGAACAAATACAGATTTTTGTTATCATAATATCCCATGGCAGGGAGAGGTACAGCCTGGCACACATCACTTGAATCATGCTGGTTTGGAATTTGGAATTAACACTAGATGCCAATACGTGTTGTATGGGAGGAGACAGCTGTCAGCCCTGCTCACTGCCTCCTTGTCACTCATGAGACTTGTGTGTCCCCAACATGTAGTTAAGTAGTGAAACTCCTTGTTCTCCCTTGCCCAGTGTGTCATTCCCAAGCTGAGGAGCCCCAGCCTGTGAGGCATTCACACAGCAGAAATTCCTCTAAAACTTTGGCTGTCCTTGTTGCTGTCCTCTGTTCCTTTTCTAGTTCTGTCAGATCTTTTTTGAGATGGGTGGTAGAGTACAGAAGGTAGATAAGAGATGTATGTGCTCCCAAATATCTGGGGAAACATGGAATTGTAAAGTGGCTTGATCATTTTTCATGTATGATTGGCTGGGTTTTTTTGACCAAGTCTGTTCCTCTTCTAGTGCTGAATTGCCCTTACACCCTAATACTGCTCACTGTCTTGTACCAAATCAATCCTACCCTCTGCACCTTTTGCTAATATAAGCCAAAAGCCCCCAGAAAACTCTTGTGCTGGCTCTCCCCTAACTGCTCACAGTGATGCTGAGCCACAAGCTGAGTCGGCCTCGTTCCACTGCTGAGTCAACCTGCTCCAAGCAGCTCGTTTTATTCTGGACTCAAATACAACTGAGAGGCTTGCAGATGGTGAGGACAGGATGCTGACTGTGGAAAGGAGATGGCTGTGGGGGACGCAGCCACACAGACAGGGATGTGTCAGGATGGCAAGAGCACACTGCAGATGTGTGGCTGCCCAGCTGGCCTTAGGGTAAGCACCAAGGGGGTGGGTGTCTGAGAGGGAGAGGCCAGGTGACTGTGATGGTTTGAAACTGTCTTTTTAATTTTTCCTTGCAAAGTTCAGAACAGAGAAAGTGAAAGAATGTAAATAAGTCACTATTGGGTGTAAGAAAGCAAAATAACGATTGTTCTAAACACTTCCATTGGATAGATAGAAATGTTTAAGAACTATTACCCAAAACAAAGTAGGCACTCTGCACATTCTGCGTTCGGCAGTGGGGGCAGTTGCTGGGCTGTCTGGCTGCTGTTTCTTCTTCTCTTCTGGCTGAAGATAACACACTGACCTTGGCAGCTAAGTTAACAACTTTCTGCTTAACTAACTCTGCTTCTCTGTCCAGGGGGGTCTGGGGGGGAAGCTCCTGGTAGAGAGAGAGGCCCCTTTGGGAGGGATCCCCTTGGGGGGAAGCAAAGGGAGATCGATTGTGCTTTTTCTGTTGATTGTATATATTTGTGAATGTTGTGAATTTTGTATATTTGTACATATTCATTGCATTTCATTGTAGATTTTAGACTCTGCTTGTAAATACAGCTTTTCATTTGCTTCCAGACTGAGCTAGCCTGGTTATTGTTGGTGGGGGGGGAATTTCAGCTCACACCGACACAGTGACTCACTGGCAGATACACACATTTCAAACAGTTTTTAGTGCTGAAGTCACAGCAAGTGAACGGTAACACCTCAGCTTCATCTGTCCACTATATTAAGATAAATGTGTGTGTCTTAGGGAGATTAAATAAAAGGCACACTTCAAGGTAAAGCCTGCTCCGAAAGGTGACCTGCTTTGACAGGGCTTTGGTTCATTGTGCAAAGCGTTTGGCGCCATCCAGTGGTAGAACGTTGTACTGCTCTCGCAGAGCAGTCGTGGTCTGAAAGAGAACCATTCAGAGAATCGTAGAATCACCAGGCTTGGACCTCTGAAGGTCGTCCAGTCCAACCTCCCTGCAGCCATCAGGGACATCCTCAGTGTGTCAGTGTGAGCTGAAATCCCCCCCCCCCCCCCGCCTCCCGACAATAACCAGGCTAGCCCAGTCTGGAAGAAAATGAAAGCTGTGTTTACAAAGCAAAGTCTACAATCTACGATGAAATGCAATGAATATGTACAAATATACAAAATTCACAACATTCACAAATATATACAATCAACAGAAAAAGCACAACCAAGCTCCCTTTGCTTCCCCACAAGGGGACCCTTCCCAAAGAGTCCTCCCTCCCAGGAGCTTCCTCCCCCAGACCCCCCTTGGACAGAAAGCAGAGTTAGTTAAGCAGAAAGTTGTTAACTTAGCTGCCAAGGTCAGTACGTGTTATCTTCAGCCAGAAGAGAAGAAGAAACAGCAGCCAGACAGCCCAGCAACTGCCCCCACTGCAGAATGCAGAATGTGCAGAGTGCCCACTTTGTTTTGGGTAATAGTTCTTAAACATTTCTATCTATCCAATGGAAGTGTTTAGAACAATCGTTATTTTGCTTTCTTACACCCAATAGTGACTTATTTACATTCTTTCACTTTCTCTGTTCTGAACTTTGCAAGGAAAAATTAAAAAGTTTCAAACCATCACACTCAGCCACATTGGTTCGCCCAGAGCTCTGTCAAGCCTCGCTTTGAATATCTTCAGGGATGGGGCTCTAACCACCTTTCTGGGCAACCTTTTCCAGTGCTCAACCACCCTAATTGTGAAGAACTTTCTCCTAACATCCAATCTAAATCTCCTCTAATTTCAAACCCTTGCCCCTCATCCTATCACTGCAGGCCTTTGGAAATAGTCCCTCTTCAGCCTTCCTGTAGCCCCCTCCAGGTACTGGAAGGCAGCTATTAGATCTCCCCAGAGCCCTTCTCTTCTCCAGGCTGTACAGCCCCATCTCTCTCAGCCTGTCCTTGTAGCAGAGGTGCTCCAGCCCCCTAATCATTTTTGTGGCCCTCCTCTGGACCTGTTCCATCAGGTCCATGTCCTCCCTGTATTGAGGGCTCCAGACCTGGACACAGCATTCCAGGTGAGGTCTCACCAGAGCAAAGTGGCAGAATCACCTCTCTGGATCTGCTGGCAACACTGCTTTGGATGCAACCCAGGCTGCCATTGGCCTTCTGTGCTGCGAGCTCGCACTGCCTGCTCATGTCCAGCTTGTCAGCCATCAGCACCCCCAAGTCCTTTTCCTCAGAGCTGCTTTCTATTTGTAGAGCTGTAGGTTAGAAAGGAGCCTGATGGAATCTTTGAATTCATTTTACTGATGTCATTTGAAAAAGTTCCTGAGGTTTTCTCAGGAAAAGTACCACATTTAAATGTTTGTGTTTCCAGTAGAACTAATTTGGATTCAAAATCATAGAAGGGTTTGGGTTGGAAGGGCCCTTAGAGATCATTTACTTCCAAGCCCCCTGCCACAGGCAGGGACAGCTTCCACTCCACCAGGCTGCTCAAAGCCTCATCTAATCTGGCTTTGAACACCTCCAGGGATGAGGCTTCCACCATGTCCCTGGGCAACCTGCCCCAGTCTCTCACCACCTTCATGAGGAAGAACTTGTCCTAACATCCAACCTGAATCTACCCGTTTCTATTTTTGCTCCATTCCTCCCTGTCCTATCACTCTCTGACATCCTAAAAAGTCCCTTCCCAGCTTTCTTGTAGGCCCCCTTCAGATACTGGCAGGCCACTACTGAGTGGGCTTGAATGGGGCCAGCCACTAGTAAAGGCAATCTGCAAAAGAGATAACTACAGGCAGGCAAAATGTGCAAGAGCAAAACACAGAATTTGAAAGAGCACAATTAATTGGGCTCTGAAAGAATAACAGCAACAAAGCCCTCTGATAGGCCAAACCCAATTCTGCAGTCTGAAGAGACTTGAAATTATGCAGCAATCATGCATCATTTCAATTAGCACCAGCCATGCTGCAGATAACACTTAATATATGCATAACTTGATTAAAGAAATAATTGACCTACCTGTGGGGTAAAATGATCTATAATTATCCCGGTTGATTGTTACAATAAATGTTTGTAATTTTGGCAGTGTGTGCTTATCAAATAAGGATAGAAGGAGAAGGTTTTATTTACCAAAAGGAAAAAAAAAAAAAAAAACCTTGCTCCCATTTAGTAACCTTTTTCATTACTTAAATTATTGTAATGAGAAGCAGACTGAAGTGGATGAGATCACACAACTTGAAGAGAAAGAAGAGACAGGCAGATGAGCTGATCTCTGAGAAGGAGATGGAGATAATTTATGCCAGACAGGTATTAAAAGAGCAGACCAGAAAATCCTTACCTTTCAGTCAGAGGCATTGCTCTTGATATCACTGAACAGCTCAAAGCAGGCACTTGGATTGACTCCTCATGGTTATCTGAGGAGAACTATCTGTTGCAGAAAATATTTCTTCATTTTGCTGTGGGTACAGAAGGTGGAATTCAGCTTATCAGAAAAGGAAATTATCACTGTTGCAGTGTAGATTTCTGTCTTTAAACCTACTCTTCAGTCACATAAGCACAATAATTTAGTAGCAGATGAAGACTTAATTCTCTACTCTTTGTCTGAAATCATTGTGAGCTGAGTCTAGGACTCTGCTCCTAGGAAGTGGAGAGCATTTGCTGACTCTCAAAGATTCCCTTAGAGTCAGGATGCATAGCATTTTCCCCCATGTTACCTTTTTCATAGATCTTTTGGACATTCAGAAAGTGACAGAGAATTTGCAAGGCCTTTGTGAGGACTTGAGCACACCCTAGGAAGCTGCATGTAGAAAAAGTCCTCAAATGATCTTCTTCTGCTGGGTATATTTGACTGCAGTAGCTTGGCCAGCGTCAGGAAAGGACAACATAGAATCATAGACTCATTTCAGTTGGAAAAGACCTTTAAGATCATGGAGTCCAACCATGCTCTAACTCTATCAAGGCTGGTGCTAAACCATGGCCCTCAGCACCAACATCTCTGCCTCTCTGAAACGCCTCCAGGGATGGGGATGCAACCACCTCCCTGGGGAACCTTTTCCAGACTTTGAAAACTGTTTCAGTGAAGAAGTTTCTTTTAATATTCAGCAACTTGAGGCCATTTCCTCTCATCCTATGGCTTGTCACTAGGGAGAAAAGGGCCTTTGATTCCAGCAGTAGGCAGAAGTGCAGTTTGTCCCAGTGTTACATGCTAGAATCTCAGATACAGGTGCAGTGAAATCTGTTATTTAATAAAATGTCACCACTTAGTGATTAACTGAGACCAAAATGTGCAAGGCTGCTACTGTTAGAGTATCATAGAGGAAAGAAAGGAAGACTGGCACCTGTCAAAGAGATAGAGACAAGGGAGATGTGCTGAGTTTTATAATGCCTACAACAATTCTTTTGTGCAATTCCATTGTACAGACCTCAGCCACTCATCCTAGGAGAGTGACTGACAGCAGCAGTCTGCTGTCATCCTCCGAACCACAGCATTCAGCAGGGAAGAGGAGGGCTTGCTGCAGGCTTTGTTGTCAGCAGGGAAGATGATCATGCAATGGCAGCTCAGTTGCTCTGCAGGCAGAGGCATCCCAGCTCCCCCCAGGTGCTCCCAACAGGAGCCATGTGTCCCCACGTTGCACAGCTCCACCTGCACACAGTCACTCTTTGCCCTCAGCTCTCTGCACAGAGCTGCCTCCTGTCCCTGCTGCAAAAGGCAGACTGCTGCTCATGCCTCCCAAAGCTTTTGTAGGCAGGCTCTGAGTAATGGAGTGTTTCACTTCAGGCCTTTGAGAGGAGTCTGCTCTGTGGGTCACACACCCTTCCACTCGATCCTCACGGCACCTTGACTCCCTGAATTCAGAACGTGCAATAGCCAAGGAAGCAGGCAGGGATGGCACTTCATGGATAAAGCCATGCCTCAACAAGTGGAGCTGGCTCGGAGGCAGCCTGCAAAAGTACACAGGCATGTCACAAAGAATATGTAATCTGTGATTTAATTGTTTGCAGTGAGGTGGGGAGACACTGGAACATGTCACCCAGGGAGGTTGTGGATGCCTCCTCCCTGGAGGTGTGCACGGCCAGGTTGGATGGGACCTTGTTGAGTGGAAGGTGTCCCTGCCCATGGCAGGGGGGGTCAGAACTAGATGATCTTTCAGGTCCCTTCCAACCCATTTTATGACTCCATGATCAGGGGAAAATGAGGAGCCAGTAGAGGCCTTGCTCTGTCTCTAAGCTCTCATCATGAAGCAAAAGATGAAATCAGACTGCAGCGGGTTGTCAATAAGCAAACTACCTCTTCTCCTGGTGCACTGGCAGCCAAAATTTGTGGCATGTTTTACAGATCAGCTAAGCAAACTTTCAGTCCTCATGTTGATGTTATTTTGCCTCCTTGTATGTGTACCATGACCAGGCTAAAGCACTGCACAGAACAGCAACCAGCCACAGAGCAGCCACCACAGGAGACATTCTGAAGCTGCCAGTGGCTGTGCTGGACATGGAAGAGGAAATATATTTTAAAACAGTGATAGTGCAGGATTAGATAGCATGAGGGTAAACTAAGTGCAGTGGTTTGGCTTATGGTAGTAGGGATTCTGAGGACACAGGACTCAATTCCAGACCATTCTGTTTTCAGTCATTGATTGTGTTCCTAGGGAGGCTGAAGTCACTCCCCCCGGGCACCCAGTTCTCTGAATGCACTCTGCTCATTGTGATGAGTCACTGACAACTCTTCCTTACTCACTTCTCTCTAAAGAGAACAAATAATGAAGCTTTGTTCTGATGGCTGCTGATTCTACAATTGATTCTGCAGAGGCATCCTTTCTACCAGGAAGCCCTTTTTTTTCCCCCCTTTTTTTTAAAAGAATCAATCTCAAGTGTTTTGCATAAACTGGAAAATCTTAGAGAATCTCACCTTTCAGTGCAGTGTGATTCACGTTTGCATCATGATGCTAAATGACTGCTTATGCAAGGACCTAAAATAGAGTTTATATATAATCCATTCCTTCCTGTTGGATACATTTATTTGTTAAAGAATTATATTTTCCTCTTGGTGATCTAGATAACAAGTAGGCAGGAATGCTGTCAGGTTGGTTCAGTCACTCCCAGTCATGTGGCAGGATGAACTTCCACGTCAGAGTGGAGATGCAGGATTTAAGGTGCAGGATTGAAGCCCCAGAAACAGGCACTACATCTGGCACTGCATCCAGCAGCCCTGTACTACAAACAGAACTTTAAGGTGAGTAGGTAGCAGCTGCAGGACAAAATATGTCAGTGAAACACAAGCAGCACAGGCACAGCCTACCCTTGGTCTTTCCATCCATGGCATATTACTAGGAAGTTTTATCCTGTCCATTGCTCAGTTCGAGAAAGATGTTGAGATGCTTGAACATGTCCAGAGAAGGGCACAAAGCTGGTGAGAGGTCTGGAGCACAGCCCTATGAGGAGAGGCTGAGGGAGCTGGGGGTGTTTAGCCTGGAGAATGGGAGGCTCAGGGGAGACCTCATTGCTGTCTACAACTACCTGAAGGGAGGTTGTAGCCAGGTGGGGGTTGGGCTCTTCTCCCAGGCAACCAGCACCAGAACAAGAGGACACAGTCTCAAGCTGTGCCAGGGGAGGTTTAGGCTGATGTTAGGAAGAAATTCTTCCCAGGAAGAGAGATTGGCCATTGGAATGTGCTGCCCAGGGAGGTGGTGGAGTCACCATCCCTGGAAGTGTTTAAAATAAGACTGAATGAGGAACTTAGTGCCATGGGTTAGTTGATCAGATGGGGTTGGGTGATAGGTTGGACTGGATGATCTTGAAGGTCTTTTCCAACCTGGTTGATTCTGTGATTCTTTGATCTAAATTTTTATCATAACTAGGATATTGTGTCCACAGAGACCTGCTGCTTTTCTTATGTGTGTATGCATACAAAATAGGCTCAGAGAATCATTTATGTTGGAAAAAAACCTTTAAGATCCTTGAGTCCAACCATTCTCTAACTCTACCAAGGCTGCTGTCAAACCGTGGCCCTCAGCACCACATCTCTGCCTCTTTGAAAACCTCCAGGTGTGGGGATTCAACCACCTCCCTGGGCAGCCTGTGCCATGCTTTGAGAGCTCTGTGCTGCCATTTATCCTTCTAAACAATGATTCAGCCTGAAGGACCATCAGCTTCCACTGCTATTTCACAGTTCTCAGACTGTTTGCACTTTTGTGACTTATTCAGCACAGTTTTCCCTCATGATTTAAAATTCAGTAAGAGTTTAGGATACTCAGCATCACGCAGACCCCTGTCCTAATCTCAATCTGCATAAAGGATGGAGTTAATTTCTAGCAGCACAGAGAGATCCACTGAAACCTGCCACTGGATTGAATGGTGTTGCTTTTGTGGCAGGGGACAAAACCCAGTCAGTGTAATGTCATAAACAGAGCAAATTTATTTAATGCCTATTGTGAAGATGATGTAATCTGAAGTGTAGAGTAACACCAAAGTATGTAAAAAATGTAATTATTTTGCCTTTGTTTTCTGCTGTCTGACCTCTTTAAAAACAAACAAATTAAACCCCCCCCCAACAAACACAGCAAACAACAACCAAACAAAAACAGTCTTTAATTTCAGCATGATGGGAGAGACAATGACCATTCTCAGGCAAGAACTAAGCTGCTACAGCTTCATTGAGACCTTCCAAGAGAGAAAACAAAGTCTGAATTATGTCAACCTCTTCAGAGAGAAAGGGGTGGGGGGGGAAGGAAATCTCTCACGAGGCAAATTTGATGAGGAATCTCAGCAAATCAGTGATAAATGTGGAACAGCATGAAAATGGGTCCTGCTGTGGAGGAAGCAGAAAATGAAGCAGCTACTTGACAATTACGTGACATCATTTCAATGGGATATTAGTTTTCCAATCAGATTTACCTTCAAAATGCTGACTCCTAAGTGTATGTTGTAGGAGAGCATTAACTTGTAACTGATTTCTTTTCCTGTGTAACATGCCATGAAATGAATTATGGATCTCATATGATTATAGGTTTGTTTCCCTGAAGATATTTATGAATCTCTTAATATGTAGAATCACTTTTGTTGTTTGCTAATGCTTGTGAGGTGAAACGCTGCTTGTATTATCTTTAGAGTGCATGTCTGCTGTGGAGAACTAAGTACTGTACATGAATATAAAGAATAAATCAAATGCAGCAGAATCATAGAACCATAGAATCATAGAATGGGTTGTGTTGGGAGGGACCTGAAAGATCATCTAGTTCAAACCCCCCTGCCATTCCAACAGACCAGGTTGCTCAAGGCCTCATCCAACCTGGTCTTGAACCCCTCCAGGGAGGAGGCATCCACAGCCTCCCTGGGCAACCCATTCCAGAGTCTCACCACCCTTGTACTGAAGAACTTCTTCCTAAGATCCAGTCTAACCCTGCTCTCCATCAGCTTCACACCATTGCCCCTTGTCCTGTTGCTGGACACCCTCATGAAAAATCCCTCTCCAGCCTTCCTATAGGATTCTTTCAGGTATTGGAAGGCAAGCTATAAGGTCCTCCAAGAGCTCTCCTTCTCCCTCTCCTTCTCCCTCTCCTTCTCCCTCTCCTTCTCCCTCTCCTTCTCCCTCTCCTTCTCCCTCTCCTTCTCCCTCTCCTTCTCCCTCTCCTTCTCCCTCTCCTTCTCCCTCTCCTTCTCCCTCTCCTTCTCCCTCTCCTTCTCCCTCTCCTTCTCCCTCTCCTTCTCCCTCTCCTTCTCCCTCTCCTTCTCCCTCTCCTCCCTCTCCTTCTCCCTCTCCCATACACAATACACTTGGTACCATTTTCTGTTGTTCAGTAATTTGAACAGCACATGTCTCTAAGATTTTTAATTATGCTTCCCTATAAACAGTGTTATTATTGTTACAGCCCTGCAAATAAATTGAGTGCTCAATTTTCATTATGCTTTGTAGAAACTGCTTGGGCTGAATTAAAAACCTCTGCCTGTATTTGCAGAAAAGTACATGTTCTAATTATGCAGACAGAGAGACTAATATCTATTATACTAATGATGCTGAGAGAGAAATTTCTCAGCTGTTTCATGCATCTGTTGCTGGACCTGAATTTGTGTGGGGTTTTTTTTTTTGGGGGGGGGTTTGTTTGTTTGTTTGTTTGATTGTTTGTGGGTTTTTTTTTGTGTGTGTTTTTTTGGGGTTTTTTTTTTTTTGGTTTTTTTTTCACATAGGAGTTGATAGCATTTCTGATCTCAGATCTTGTCACGGTAGGATGTCTCTTTATTTGAAATGATAAGAGTACAGGAATTCATTCTTCTGACAACCTCTATTCTGCTTTTCTAAGTGGTAAATTCCAGCCCAAGGAGATGTCAAACCACAATGAAGAGAGGCTGGCCTAGAAAAAAAATAATGGTAATTCATATTCTGCAGTAATTCAAATTCAAACCCACCAGTGTGTGCATATTAAAGCAAAACATCAGTAGATGTGTACAGATTAAAGCTGCTCTGGCCTTAATTTTCTAATTTGTTAGACAAAAGCAAAATTGAGAAATAAGTGAATTTGACACTTTGCTGTGTTCTATGATATTTTAAGGAAAATAAATTATTTTCAACCTATGCATGTTCTTTTTTTCTCCCTTTAATCTCACTGCACAACCATTTTCTTTTGGATTTGTGTTTGTATTACCTATTTGTATATTTTCACAAACAAATATGCAATGCTTCCTTCCCCTGCCTTGGCTACCTTGCTTTGTTGTTTCTAATTTTATGAGCAGCTTGAAGCATCCTCAGTGTGTCCTAGAAGGCTTTCAGCAGCACCATGTACACAAAGTTACATGCAGTGTCTGACTGACAAATACAGAGATGATCAGCCATGGTAAATGCAGCACAGCTAAGATCTGGACCCTGCTAAGATCTGGACCCTTCCACAAGTGAAGTGAACATGGACTGATAATGAAGTGTGGAAGTTATGTTGCCATGAGCAAAATCTAGAGTAAACCTGCACTGCATTATGAACTATCTCTGCATGAGGCTGAGTGTACTAAACTCTTACTAAATTTTAGTTTTAAACCATGAGGAAAAGCTGTGCTGAATAATTCACTCAAGTGCAAACAGTCCAAGAACTGTGAAATACCAGTGGAAATGGATGGTTCTTCAGCCTGGATGATTGTTTAGCAGGATAAATTGCAGCAGAGGGTTCTCAAAGCCTGGCACAGGCTGCCCAGGAAGGTGGTTGAATCCCCGTCCCTAGAGGTGTTTCAAAGAGGCAGAGATGTGGTGCTGATGGACATGGTCTAGAATTGGCAGGCTTAGGGCATGGTTGGACCTGATGATCTTAAAGGTCTTTTCCAACCAAAATGATTCTGTGATTCTATGATTCTATGTCCCTGCTCGTTGCAAGGGGGTTGGGCTAGATGGACTTTGAAGATCCATTCCAACACTAATCGTTCTATGATTCTGATGTGCCCTTGTATCCAACAAGGCCAGTGATATTCTGGGGTGCATTAAGGAGCGTGGCCACAAAGATGCTGAGGGGGCTGGAGCATCACTCTTAAAGGAGAGGCTGAGCGACCTGGGGCTCTTTAGCCTGGAGAAGAGCAGGCTGAAAGGTCTTATCAATGCTTATCAATATGTAAAAAGTGGGAGTCAAGAGGATGAGGCTGGGCTCCTTTCAGTGGTGCCCAGTGACAGGACAAGGGGCAACAGGCACAAACTAGAACACAGGAGGTTTTACTTGAACTGAAGAAGAAACTTCTTTCCTGTGAGGGTGCAGGAGCACTGGAGCATACTGCCCAGAGAGTTTGTGGAGTCTCCTTTCCAGGAGACTTTGAAACCCACCTGGGCATGTTCCTGTGCAACCTGATCTAGGAGAACCAGCTCTAGCAAGAGGGTTGGACTAGATGATTTCCAGAGGTCCCTTCCAATCCTCACCAAGCTGGAATTCTCCCCGAGGGCAGAACCACAGTATGCCGGGCAGCTGTCTGCAATCCGAAAGGTTCTTCTTCCTACTCATCCCCCAACCCCAGGGGCCATCACCTACCGGCCGCTCCCCCGGTGCCCGTCCCAGCCCCGCTGCGGAGGCGAGGGGCGGTGGCAGGTGAGCGGCGCTGGCGGTGCCCGGCCGGCAGGTGGCGCGGTGCGCCCCGCGCTGCGCTCGCGGCCCGTAGGCGGAGAGCGGCGGGAGCGGCAGCTTGGAGCCGACCGGCAGCGCCGCTACAGCAGCGGGACCGAGCGGCGCGGCGGCGGAGCACCCCCGCCATGGAGCCGCAGGCACAGGGTGAGTCTCTTCGGGACACAGCCCTCCGGGCCGGCGCGGGGGAGCTTGTTACTTCCCTTCCGGCGCTGTGCGGGGGGCTGCCGCTCTCCGCTGGGGAAGAGCCGAGCCCGCGGGGGGTCAGCCGTGGAAGGGACCCTCGGTGGGGGGAACCTGACGGCGGTCCGCAGCCCGGGGCACCGCCCAGCTCGGTGGGGTGGGACCCGTGCGGGGAGCGCGGCGTGAGGGAGCCGTGGGGGACTCCCTGGCACCCTGCCGGCGGTGGCGGCCCCGGGCTGCTCTGGGGAGCGCGGCGATGCCCGGCTAGGGAGCTTCCCCGCTCTGCTGCCCAAGTCCTCCATCCCGACCCGGGCTCGGTTGGGGTGGTGAGCGCCGTTTCCTCCTTCTCCAGATTTAAATGTTGCACGGTCAAGTAGCTGTGCTACAACTTCGCGTTGGGTTAATCTCGGGGAGGGTTTGGGGTTCGTCGGTTGTCTGGAGGGTCCTCCAAACGCAGCTTTCGTTACTTTAAAGCGAACCTTTTCTATTGCAGCAGTTGTGGTTAAGCTTGCTGTTCATATCTGTCTCTGGGTAAAGTTAATTGGCATCTAAAGAGGAGAGGAAAGTTTTCAAGCAAGGTTTAGATGTTTTGGGTCAGCCTGTGCAGAGCTTTATGGCCTTGCTTCTCTTCTGAAGAACCTTCTGACTTGGCCACGTATGTCTATAAGTGAACAGTTCTGACCAGGAGCTTCGGATATTTCTGCAGAAGCAGAATGTTTAGAAACCATTTTAATATCCTCTGCAAAACTGGGAGATGGAGTAAAGGGGAAACGTATGCTCATTGAAATTAACCAACAAAGCAGCCTTCCAGAAGAGTTAAAAACTGTCTTAAGCAAATGCACATAAAAGAGGCAAATGCTGATTGCAAATTACGGAAGAATACAGTGGGAAATTTGAGTTTCTGATGCTTGTAAGACAAAAGCCTTTCTAGCAGAAGTGTGGGGTTTGTGTTGCTACGTGGCTAAAGCACATGGGCAGAACAGATCTGTGCTCAGCTCCCCAAGGGTTTTAAAAGTCAGTATTAAGATTATCAACGAACACTCTTCTTTCAGCTAGTTTTCAGAATGCATCTGTGCAGATACTGGGGTGGGAGCTCCTGCTCCTTAAACAGGAGCTTCATATGGTAAAAGGTTTGAGCATTTCTTGTTTTGCAGAACTGATGGAACACAGGATCTGGTTGTATTCAGCCAGGTGGTGGGATATGTGCATGTGATTTTTTTTTACCTTCCATGCTTAGTAAGATGAGTAAATGTGTTCTCAGTACATCTAAACAATTCAAGCTAATGAATGTGGTTTGCTAACGTTTGGGTTGGTTAGCAACTCTGTTCCTGCCATTGGCCTTCAGTAAGTTGTTCTTTTGGATGAGTATCTGTTGACTAGTGAGGGAGTATAAAAATCATTTTGTGTTGCTTAATTTTATCTAATTAGAGGTTATTAGCCCTTTATTTTTCTGCATGCAATGTAGGATCTGAGGAGCTTTTTTCTGTAGTCTTAGTTGACAGACAAACACAGAACTTGAGTTTAGCCTTGAAAAGTCCTTAAGTCACTTTTTTGCCTTCTATTTCTCACCTGTTTGTCTTATTGCTACAGTTTGTCAGAACAGCTTCATGTTGCTTAAAAAATCATTCTTTGATCCACAAGCAGTACAAGCTCAGATTTTTATGGTAGATGTTTGCATGCCAGCAAACCTCTATTCCAAAATATCCCTCTTTCCCTTAAGACTTAATTCTGTGCATGCTGCTGCCGTGATGGAGCCTTGCTGGCTAAAAGAATGTAACCTGTATGTGTCTAATTCAGTTGAATTCAGTTAGGTTTATTTAAGCATTGGCCAGAAGTTTGAATTCTGCAAGCCCACTGTGCAATTTGCAGAGCACAGGACAACCTTCTAGCATAGCAACCTCCTAGTTCTAGGAGATTACTTACAAAACAGTAGCAATTCGCTTGGAGAAAGGGAAAACAAAACCAAACCACTTCAGGTATCTGCTTAAGCAGCAGGAGAAACCTGTGTACACCTTAATGAATTTATGAGCTGCTTTTAAGGAACCCTTAGGTGCCTGCAGAGAAACAAATCCTGAATGGTGTGTTGCAGCCTGGTCTGCCTGGAGTTTGCATTCCAATTGAAAAGACAAAGTAGGAGCTATAAATCTGAAAGCACTGTCAAATTTCTCACATTGAACACTTGAAAGGTTTTCTTCAAAAGGACTTTTCTACCTAATTGTGTAGTTTGTGCCATTTTATAATGTTCTGAAGGGAGGCTATGCAGGAGTAGATGAATTTCGTGTTCCAGAAGTGAGGCTATGCAGGAGTAGATGAATTTCGTGCTCCAGAAATACACTCATGCAAGTATAAAATGTAGCTGTCTTCAGGAAAATAATTTTTGTCAGCATTTTTACATAATCTTAGAAATCTTTATGCAGCTATAGACAGGAAAAAAACCAGGTTTGCTACATGTGACTATCAAGGTACTGCAAAGAGCTCAGAGCTAACCTCAGGAGATTCTATGTGGTTGGAGGCACAACAGAATATTTGTCTACACCCCAAAGACTCTGAAAGTGAAATGCACTGAGATTTATCTCAGAGAGTAGAGAGAGTTCATGGACTGAAACAGAACTATTATTGTACTTAAGTATATTGAATATCTCTTGCAGCATTCATGCTAACTAGATGAAAAAAGCTACCAGAAACAAATAGCCATTAATGTTAACATTATTTTCTGAAGAAATAATCATATGTTCCATGTAAATAAATTCATAGGTGTAATAAACATCATCAGTTGTTCTTTACATGAATTGTGCTTTAAAGCCCCTGGGTGTGTTTATCTTTGATCACTTTTTCCCCTTAGTGGTCCCAGACCTGGCTGATCTCAGGCATATACACCAGCTATACTTAGCTAGATGTTAAAAATTCTCTCAGAGCATATTTGTTTTCCGTCCTGTGGCTGTCAGTCATTTTGAAAGTGATAAGTTTGGAATTCTAAAGAACAATGTTTCCGAAAGCCAGGAAAATCAGAACTGTGGATTTGCCTCTCATCATACTCATCCTACTCCAGGTCCAGAGTAACTCACAACTGCCCTGGGTAGTCCTGCTTTGTAGTTTGAAACTGAATGTGCTGTAATGATGTCTTCATCTGTCTGATCTGAGAATCCCAGGTGACTTTTAACACCAGAACTTTGCTCTTTGTAGGTCTCTCTCCTTTTGCAATAATTCTCCTTTTTTTTCTTGTATCCAGCTGTAGTTGCGCCTCCTTCTTTCTCTGTTGTATCTTGTCTTGATCCTTTCCCTGATAAAGCTTTGGTGTGCAGCTTTCTGCTCTCTGCCTTTTTGCCTACCCAGGCAGCTCAATCAGCTTCTTGCACTACTAATGGTTTCTGAGGCATCTCCTTGTCCTAGCAAGACTTCTGACAGGTGTCCTGCATATTCTCTACCAGTCATCCTTGTAGTGCTAATGTGGCTGTGCTTACCCCTTTAAACTGTTATGGTGAGAGCTGTATGTAGTTCAGATGACAGACTCAAGGTTAGCAAAGACCTTTAAGATCAAGTCCAACTGTAACCCACCTACCATGACCACCAAACTATATCCTGCAGCATCTGCATGCTTCATGAGCACCTCCAGGGACAGTGACTCCACCACCTCCCTGGGCAACCTGTGCCAGTCTCTCACCACCCTCATGCTGAAGAACTCCTTCTTAACATCCAATCTGAATCTACCTATTTCTATGTTTTTTCCATTCCCCTTAGTCCTATCACGCCCTGACACCCTCAAAAGTCCCTCCCCAGCTTTCTTGTAGCCCCTTTCAGATACTGGAAGGCCACAAGAAGGTCTCCTGGGAGCCTTCTCTTCTCCAGACTGAACAGCCCCAACTCTCTCAGTCTGTCCTCATAGGAGAGGTGCTCCAGCCTTCTGATCATCCTCATGGCCCTCTCTGGACATGTTCCAGCACCTCCAGATTCTTCTTGTAATAGGGGCTCCAGAACTGGACGCAATACTCCAGGTGGGGTCTTAAGTGGAGGTCACCAGCGTGGGAGCAGAGGAGGAGAATCACCTCCCTCACCCTGCTGGCTATACTTCTCTTGATGCAGCCCAGGCTCTGGTTGGCTTTCTGGACTGCAAGTGCTCACTGGTAGCTCATGTTGAGCTTCTCATCCACCAGCACCCCCAAGTCTGTATCTTCAGGGCTGCTCTCAAACTAATCCCTGCCCAGCCTATATCTAGCATGCTCCATCTGTGATCTTCAGGCCAGTTGCACCTGGTGTGTGAGTTTACAGAGCAGAGAAGCTGCACCTGGGTGGGTATATGCCATCTGGCTGGTGCTTACCATCAGAAGGCAATCATTACAAGTTGCAGCAAAGCCCAGAGGCCCTCCCACTGCCACAGTGGCACCTGTCATCCTACAATCAGCTTGGTCAGCATTCTCTTTCCATCTTGGTCTTCACTAACTGCTCATGTTGTTCCTAATGCAGATATGAATCTGGATGGAGTGGCAGCCTCAGGGTGGGAAGGTGAGGATAAGGAACACATAGAGTCATAGAATTGTTAGGGTTGGAAGGGACCTCAAGGATCACCCAGCTCCAAACCCCCTGCCATGGGCAGGGACACCTCACACTACAGCAGGTTGCTCAGAGACACATCCAGCCTGGCCTTAAGGCTAGGAATGAGACTTCTACCACCTCCCTGGGCAACCTGTTCCACCCTCATGGGGAAGAATTTCTTCCTCACATCCAATCTGAATCTACCCATTTCTAGTTTTGTTCCATCCCCCCAAGTCCTATCACTCCCTCACACCCTCAAAAATCCCTCCCCAGCTTTCTTGTAGACCCCTTCAGATACTGGAAGGCCACAAGAAGGTCTCCTTCTCTTCTCCAGACTGAACAGCCACATGGAGATATTACTTCACTGTAGCAGCAGTGCTGTGCTGGTCACAGCAAAGCATAGTCTTGCTGGAGAGGACAGCACCTTCCCTAGCCTTACAATTAGACTTTTCACATTTTTGTAAACCTTAAAAGTATTTTTAACAAGAACAGATTCCTCAAAACACAAACTGAGGATTAGTATTCAGTGTAACACAGGAGCTAGGGCTCTAGTGGTGCTTTTGGCAAAGAGAGATATAAAAATTACACTCTGAAAATGTGTTGTTTGTTTTTTTTTTTTATATTCATGCAAGCCTAAAGTTCCTGTAGATATGGGGTTGGTTTTCCCAGTAAAAAGCATTTGCACAAATTGTTTTTGTAGCAGGCAGTGCAGTTTATATTCACCTGCTTTCTTGCTGAAAGGACTACTTCTGTTTGCTGGTCAGTGAAGTTGTAATTTGCTTTCCCAGACCCCAACAGACCAGATCCTGCCCCAAACTATTTCTTCCTCTTTTGGAACCATTCTTTCTGCTATTTCTTTCCATGTGTACAGTCTGATTTCTGTCTGGGTCTTGCTTCAACTCCTGAAGCAGCCTTCCTCTTTAGCCATATGAACTATAACAACATAAGTTGTCTCTGTTTAGTACCTGTGCTGCATTTTAAAGTTGTATTTAGTAACTGCCTAATAACCGAAGTTGGAAGGGACCTCTAGAGGTCATCCAGTCCAATCCCTCTGCTGTTAGCAGGGACATCTTTAACTAGATCAGGTTGCTCCAAACAGCCTGACCTGGAATGTTTTCAGGGATGAGGCTTCCACAGCCTCCCTGGGCAACCTGTTCCAGTGTTACAGCACCCTAATTGTAAAGGATATCCTCTTGATGTCCAATATAAATCTGCCTTTCTCCAGGTTAAAGCCACTGCCCCTTATCCTAGTGCTACAAGCCCTTATGAACAGTCCCTCACCAGCTTCAGGAACTGGAAGGCCACCAAAAACTCTTTCTGGAGCCTTCTCTTCTCCAGGCTGAACAACTCTCTCAGCCTGTCTTTGTAAGAGAGGTGGCTCCAGCCCTCTGATCATTTTTGTGGCCCTCCTCAAGACCATCTCCATCAGGGACCATCTCCGTCCTTCTTATGTTGAGGGCTCCAAACTCTTAAGTCTGGAAAGCATGATTAGAACCAATGTATGGTGTGGGTTTAAAAGGCTGTCTGGTTTGTATTTGGTAAATAAAAATAAATGGGGGCTGAAGGGAGCTGATACTGAACCACGTTTGCTTCTTCAGTGAAGAGTTAGGGCTTCCTGGGTTCACCTGTTTGTTCAGGTGTTCTCTTTTAACCCCTTTCCTCATCAGGAAATTGCCTTGCCAGCTGGGTAGAGCTAAAGTGGTGCAGGTTTGTGGTTAGCCCAAAAATCTGCTCATAACCATCATAAAGTTTTAAAAGCCTTCTGCATAGTTCCCTTGGAATAATTATTTTCATTGTTTAGGTGGATTTAGTAATAACTTGTCATGCTGATGTTGGCTCAGGCATTTTAGGTGCTTATCTAATTCCTCTGTGTTTCACACTTAAATTAACATGGTCTTAACTCCACTGAGTAGATCACAGAGAGGTCACCCTAGGAAATGCTGACAGATTTTTAGAGAATGATGCACAGCCCATGTGTTTAGGCCTCAAATACATGATGTTCTTTCTCTGCTGGGCTGGTACACACCAAATTTTCATGAAAAAGTGAACAGAGGGAGTTGTATTTAAACACAACCAGATTTTCCTTAGAGACAAGTCAAATATATGAACATGGCAGAGTTAGAGGGGCAATTATGCCAGGAACAGAAGATTATCTTCTGCTCAAAGTATTTTAATAGGCAGATGGCAGCTATTAACTTATTATTGTGGGAGGAAGGAATCAAAGTCATAATCAGGGAGAATGATGTTTGCCATGTAATTAAACTATCTACCCAGTGCTGTACACTGTTATGTGCGTTTGAGAATAGTGAAGAACCAGTGAAGTTGTGTGGTCTTGCAAGAGTTAAGTCCTTCAGTTGTGTTGTGGGTCAGATGGGAGATTTGATAGCAAAGAGAAGGTGATGGCAAGGAAGGAACAATTGCTTGAACAACCTGGCTGATTTTTAAAATAATAATAGTAATAATAATAATAATGAAAAAAAAAAGCTGTTGAATAATGTCATTCACAGAAATTGACTCACAATGTGATTGTGCAGATTTAAATAAGGTCTTTGCAAAGCTAAGTAACAGCTATTGGCAGGAAACTGGAATTCATATACTGCAGGTAGAAGGAAAAATGTCTCCACTTGTGGCTTTAAGTTGCTTCAAGCAATGGAGAAACGTAGATAGTGAGCAATAGAGATGTAGTCTGTACATTAAGCACAAGGAGTAAAGAAGAGTATGCAATGGTAGTTTGTACCTCTCTGAGAGAGGTTCAGAGATAGGAACTGGGTTTAGATCTAGATTGAGAATTACAGATTCTCAGACTGCATTGGTTTGGAAGAGACCCTCAAAGGTCATCTTGTCCAACCTTCCTGCAGTCAACAGGGACACCTCCAACGAGATCAGGCTGCCCAGGGCCACATCGAGTCTGATCTTGAGTATCTCCAGGGATGAGGCCTCAAACACATCCCTGGGCAGCCTGTCCCAGTATTTCACCTCCCTCGTTGTGAAGAGCTTCCTCCTGATGTCCAACATAAATCTCCCCTGCTTCAGTTTCAAACCATTGCCCCTCATCCTGTCACTCCAAGCCCTTCTAAAGAGTCCCTCCCCAACCTTCCTGTAGGTCCTTTTCAGATCCTGAAATGTAGCTCTGAGGTGTCCCTGAAGCCCTCTCTGGCCAAGCTGAACAGCCCCAGTTCTTTCAGCCTGTCTTCATAGCAGAGGTGCTCCAGCCCTCTGATCATCAGCTGCTCCACTGTGTGCAGGCTTGCACAGAAGTACAGAGCATGACCATGTCCTGAAAGGGGAGCAGCAGTGCTCTAGTCATACTTAGGTGCTGCTTATGGTCACCAAGGACAGGGAAGGATAAGAAAGAATAATATTTTAAAACAGTTAAGTTGAACAGAGATAAAGATGTGAATGGAAGTTACTAGCAGAGATGCAAGCTTCATATACTGGAAAAAAAAATGTTGTGTCATGTCCATCCTGCAACATCCTCAGAAAAACCTCACACAGAATAGTAGAGAAGAGAAGACAAGGACTGTCTTGTGTCCTCTGGCTAGAGCTGCTTAAGGCACTGAAGTTACAATAAACATGATAACACTTTAGGTGTTCTGTATGGATTAGGGTAGAGCTTGGAATCATGTTCTTGCCATTGAGTGTGATCTGATGCAGCCTCAAGGGTGCAGCAGCTCGTGCTGTGTGCTCAGTTGAACACCTTCCATCTCCCATGAACTGGCCTGAATTACCTGTGTCCAGGGCAGCTGTCAGGAGGGGCTAGGGTTTATCTTCCCTGCGCATCTTCAAGGAGTAGAAACCATATTCTGCTATCTTTGATTGCATTTGAGGGTGAATCAGAGACCTCAAAGACTGAGGCTGTACAATGCATCTGAAAGTGCCACTGTGTCTCCTGGGCTGATAAGTAGCCTCCCCTCCTACAGTATGGTCATTTGTGTAACTTGGGCCAACTGCAGAGGCTGCCTTCTGTCTTCAAACCCTACCCAATGAAAGAAAGGCCAAGAAACCTGTTTCTATGGGAACTTCACAGATGTCCAGGACCTTAAAGCCCAGATGTCTCCACCCACAGCCTCACCAAGCAAACACATTTCTTTGTCTGCTACAGAACATTGAGTGGGCAAAGTCACAAAATTGATGATGCCCAAAACTCTGAAGGCCTGGCCATGGAGCTTAACATGAAGAGCAAAATGATAAATGCTTCGTTTCAGAATCCAGGGTGCTGGCAAAAGCCTGGAGGAAAAACAAACGGACCTTTGAGTTGAACTGGCCTGGCTAGATGGTGCTGTTCTGGTGGAGAATTATTTTGTGTCCAGGGAATTGGTGTCACACTAGCTCCAAACCCAGCTTTGTGAGAGCAGCCCACTGCAGCAATGACTCTGCAGATTAAAGCTGCTTTGCTATGCTTTGCTATGGGAGTATTTGTTTTAACAAATAAAATAATTCCTTTTAAACAGAGTTGGGTTTTTTTTTTGGGGGAGGGGGAATTGGGGTTTTTTGGTTGTTTGCGGTTTTTTTGTTTGTTTTTCAGTTTTTTTTTTTTATCTTAAACAGGTTTCCTGTGTAAGGGAATACATGGCCCTTGTCTTTGGTAAAATGCAGTGTTTTCAAGTAATATTCTTATAAAGGAGCTTTATTTTTATTGGGTTTAATTGGGAGTTCAGTTGTGTTGCAGGTATCATAGACTCACAGAATGCCAGGTTGGAAGGGACCCCAAGGATCCTTCCTAGGTAACAGCACAGATGAAACGAGCTGGCCCAGCACCCTGTCAAACTGAGTCATAGAATCATTTTGGTTGGCAATGACCTCCAAGATCATCCAGTCCAACCATCAACCCGACACCTCCATGGCCATTAAACCATGTCCCCAAGTGCCATGGCCACACCTTTCCTGAACACCTCCAGGGATGAGGACTCCAGCCCCTCCCTGGGCAGCCTCCCCCAGTGCCTGACCACTCCTGCAGCAGGGAACTCTTTCTTGATCTCCAACCCAAACCTCCCCTGGCACAACTCCAGGCCATTTCCTCTCATTCTATCACCTGGTACTGGAGAGAGGAGACCAACCCCTGCCTCACTCCAACCTCCCTTCAGGGAGCTGTGGGCAGCAATGAGGTCTCCTCCAGCTTGCCTCTCTCCAGGCTGAACACCCCCAGTTCCCTCAGCTGCTCCTCACCAGCCCTGCACTCCAGACCCTTCACCAGCCTTGCCACCCTTCTCTGGACACACTCAAGCAGCACAATATCCTTCTTGGATATTGAGGGGCCCAAAACTGACCCAAATATTCAAGGTGCAGCCTTGAACTGTGCTTTATTTGAGGAGGTATTGACGGGTTTGTTCTTTTTGCATGAAGGCAAAGCAAACCATGAACTGCAGTTGTGCACTATGGAAGAGTTATGGAAAATAAACTTATTTTGAAATCCCCTCCTTTCACCACCACCTCCCTTTTCCCACCATTTTTAGCCCTTTTCCACCCCCTTTAGCCCCTCAAATCCCAGAGCACCTGGGCTCTGTTGGAGTCTCCTCCCACCCCAGGTGTGGCCACTGTGCCCTCTCTGCCCACTCCACCCACTCCACCCTCTCCCTTTTTTAATCCCTCCCAGGACAGGCAGAAGCCCCAAGCTGAGCCCATCTGGGCTGAGGATCCTCTTCTCATCACTGGTGAGTCCTCATGGTGCGCACTGGGTGATTGGTGATGGTGGACAAAGGCCGGGGGGCCTGGTGGCCCCCTGGCTAATTAGAACTAGGTCTGATGGCTTCTCCAATATGATCCATGAGTGCTGGCTGGGCCTCCTTACTGGGGCTGAGCTCCTCTGTGTGGTATCTTAGCTGGTTGAGGGTTTTACCCCTGGCTCTAGGATGGATGCAAAAACGGTGGGGCTTTTTTTGTCTAGTTTTACAGAGGAAAAAAAAATTGATGCTACAAAGTTGCAGCCACTCTAGCTGAGCTTCTGAATAAGGGAAGGCTGCATTTCACAGGAGAGGAAATCTCTGTTGCTTTTCAAGACATGTGAACCTTATCTGTATCTTGGTATCTTCTTCTGAAGCTGGGAGAAAGGCTGCCTCTGTGTGCCATAACTGGGTTAGCAAAAAGCAGCACCAAGAGCAGCCCAGGCTAGCTGGTGTTAGGATTTGGGGTATTGTCCCTGCCATGCAGGAAGCCTTCCTTCCAGATATGTCTTGGACACAGGGCACTGGGCAGCAAGATTACCTTCTCCTTAACTTTAGCAGGACTTTTGAAGGGTCTGGAGAAAAGCCTTTCATCTCCTTCCAAGAAAACTCCACAGTGCATGCATTAGGACAGCTTCTATCAGCTCTCTTTGCTGGATCCAAGGGTGGTGATGCTTACCTTCTCTATCTTTCGTTTCTCCATTCCTCTTCTTCCTTCATTTCAGTGCTAAATGGAGAGTGGTTTGCCATTGGAATGGGCTGCCTGGGGAGGTGGTGGAGTCACCATCCCTGGAGGTGTTCAAGAGGGGATTGGACGTGGCACTTGGTGCCATGGTTTAGATAGTCATAAGGTTTAGGGTGACAGGTTGGACTTGATGATCTTTGAGGTCTCTTCCAACCTTCTTGGGAAAAAAAAATAAAAATTGGAAAGTTTTTATTTAGGCCAAGCACAAATCCAGTCAAGTCATTCCAGTGTAAGGAATCCACTGCTTCCCTTGGGAGATGATTCCAATGTCTGGTTGTTCTGGGGAAACGTTTTCTTCTGGAACTCAGTTGGAATCTCCCCAGGTAGATGCATCCATAAGTAGGTCAGGTTTGTTTAGGGAGGCCTGGAGGAAGTCTGTACAGGCAGGTGACCCTCCCTTAAGAAGGCACAAATGCACTGATGCAAAGTAGCTGGTCTTCATTGTGATGGGGTTAGGGGGTGTTGCAAAGTGAAGCAGGAGATGGCTTAAAACAAGGGAAGAGATGGAGAGTGTAGGACACAAGACATGCTTGCTCTGAGGTGTGTGTTGATTCATTGCTTCTTCCTCACATTCATCGTGGGAGTGATGAATTTGACCCTGAAGAGAATAAAGAATCTGTTGTGTACCCAGCTTTGATGCCCTCAACACAGGGAGGACATGGACCTGATGGAGCAAGTCCAGAGGAGGGCCATGAAGATGATCAGAGGGCTGGAGGACCTCCCCTGTGGGGACAGGCTGAAGGAGCTGGGGTTGCTCAGCCTGGAGAAGAGAAGGCTCTAGGGAGACCTAATAGCAGCCTGCCAGTACCTGGAGAGGGCTACAGGAAGGCTGCAGAGGGATTGTTTCCACATGCCTGCAGAGATAGGATGAGGGGCAATGATTTGAAATTAGAGAAGACCAGGTTCAGATTGGATGTTAGGAACAAGTTCTGCACCATGAGGGTGGTGGAAGACTGAAACAGGTTGCCTAGCAAAGTAGCTGAGGCCCTTTCCTTGGAGAGAATCTCAGGGTCAGGCTCAGCAAGGCTCAGAGCAACCTGCTCTAGTGGAGGTGTCCTTGCTGACTGCAGGGGGCTTGGACTAGATGACTTTTGGAGATCCCTTCCAACCCATTCCATGATTCTATGCTAATTGTGTGCTTTCCCTTATTGAGGTTAGAGGACCCCAAGTGACACATCTGCCTTACATCTTGAGATGGCTGGACAGGGCTGTGGGGAAAGCAGGGAACCTGCTGGGGCTGCAGCAAGAGTTTGCTCGTTTTGAAATGAGGCTTCTAACGAACTGGTTAGCTGTGTGTTTTGTGATCTAAGGGAGGCAAATTATAGCTGCTGGAAGAATTTATTTTAAAAAACACAATGTTATCACTTCTTGCAGCAGAGGTGCTTTTTGGGAAGCTAATTGTGAGTTTAATTACACTGCAGTTAGGTTGCTATCGAATGATGTTCTCTTGCACCTGGCTTTAGAAAAGTACAACAAACTGCCTCTTTCTTTGGAGAGAAAGCTTATTAAATCCTGCCATTAGGTTTCTGTGATTTTATTTTTTTTTTTTTTAATATTCAGTGAAGCAGATGTGTGAGCTTAATTGTACAGTTAATGGGATCACAGTCACTTCTGCCAGCTGAGGATGGGACCCAAGGTGCCTGTCTATTCAGAGATTAGAAAAATGTACCTTCATGTATTTTTAGTTTGAAAGGGTGGGTTTAAGAAATGTGACTGACAACTTCCACCTCTGACTGCCAGTATTTCCATGTCATAGCTCTTATCTTCCCCTACACTGCTTTTTCTGTGGTCTGATTATCTATGCTTTATTCCTTCATTTGGTTCATGTGGTTTGTTACAGTTTCTAGAGCACCTTATCAGTAGAGAACAAGTCTCTTTTGTGACTCAGTGTCATCCACTTTCTCATTCCCTATTATTCCATCCTGACTTCATATTTTAATATCTTTCTCCCTGTTCTGCCTAAAGAAAGAGATGCTGATAACCCTTCCACTTGTGGCATTGTTTTCTTACCCTTGACCTCAAGGAAAGCTGGGCAGAATGAGCAAAGACAATGCACAGTAAGTGGTACAATGCTGCCATTGCTTCCAGTATTGACACAGCAGAAAGTAGTGTCTGCTGCTTTTAAATTGTTGCATTTCACAGCAGTTGCTTTGTATTTCCATTGCTACAGCTTTGAAAGCCATGTCTGCCTTGTCTTTCCCCAGGCAAGAAAGAGAGAGAGCTATTGGGTGAAATGGGCAGGGTCCTGCCTTGCATTTCTGGAGGTTTCAGGTAATTATTTAGTTTGGAGTATCAGTTCCCAAGTTGAAGCTTGGCCCCTACTTCTAGTAAGTGATGTATAGATTTTTTTTTTTTTTTTAATCTTAATCATGATTGTTTCTCACTTTTCTCCATTGCACTTCTGTCTTCGGGATGATTATCAAACTCTTTACCTTCTCAGTGAGGTGGTCAAGCTGTGGAGTCTGTTTTCTGCCAGTTATTTGTGTGTATATGGAGTGACTCTTTTTGCTGGCATAGATTGGCAGCTGTGTTAATGGCTTCCAAAGGAAAAATAACAGAGAGAGAGAGAGATTCTCAATGTATGATTAATTTCTTTCTATCTTACTGAAACAGAGGAAAGAATTAGCACATTACAACTGGCTGTTTATTCAGGAGCTTCAGGTAAAAGTGTTCCTCTGTTTGGAAACTTGCCAATCTATCTTATAGCTGGGGAGGTTCAGAGATGGAATGGAGAGCCTTAGTAAGGTCTGCCATGAGCTGCTCCAGGGCAGCTGGGGACACTGACTCTGAGATGGTAGACTACATCCTAGAGCTCTTGAACACCCAAAAGCTTTCCCTCTCCAGGACACCACCCCCAACCCAAAGCCCAGTAGAGAGGACATGAAGACACTTGCCCATCCATATCTCTCTTCCATGGAGCATACTCAGGACAAGGTAGTTTGAATCCTTATGGTCATAGGAAGTCGAATCTGCACTGTTCTTTAGTGGTTACACTTCTGACCTGTGCAACTTGAATTCTTCCCTCTCTGAACCAAGGTAAACCCAGCCTCTGGGTTTTATTTTCAAATCATAGCTCCAAAATCAACCTTCCCTTCTTGAGTTCTGAAGTCCTCTAAGCAGAAAGGCCAGGCTGGATGGGAATTCCTAGGCTCAAGCAGTTCAGACTGGACCACAGTCAGAACCAAGCACAGAAGGGGGAAGGTCTTCCTTTAGGTAGTTTGTTTACTAAGTGGATTAAAAGAAAGGATCTTTTAGAGTCTCCCATGAAATCTTCAGAGTGGAATAAATGGTACTGGAAATCCTTGCAGTTCTTAACCATTGGTTAGGGTTTTTTCTAATCAGTTTAGCTATTTACTGTACATGCTTCTAGCCCCCTTCCCCTCCCCTTAATCTCTATATCTGGCATTAAGGCTGCATTATGAAGAAGATCAAAGACACTAATGCAATGTCTGGACAGTTCCTTTGTTCTTCTTACAGTTTCATCCCTTTGAAGACTTAAATGCAAATTTAAATTTGTAAACAAAGTGTTTCCTGTTTTTAAAATAAGAAACACTTCTGCTGCATACCTTGAAATGTTGTTAGCTGTGTGTAATTACATGGCAAAAGAAGCTCAAAGGGTTATGTAATACAAGATGTGTTCTCATTATTTGATATCAATTCAAGATAACTATAGGTGGGTGTGCTAATTTTACTTGCTTGGGAAACAACAACAAAAAAACACCAAAAAACCAACCAAAACAGGCTTCAATTCTGAACTACCCTTTATTATGTTTTTTTTGCTTGATTATTGTCTAGTTCCCTGAACTGAATGTCAGCAAATGTACAGGAGCAGAAATTAGGTGGGTTTGCCTTGAATTTTTGCTGTCATTATGGTTAATTCAGCAAGTGTCACAACCAACAGGTGTGAACCAGGTGGTTTGGGTTTTTTTGGTGTTGTGTTTTTTTTTTTTTTTTTTTTTTTTTTGCTTGTTTGGTTTTGGTTTGGGTTGTTTGCTTTTAGTGGGTTTGTTTTGTTTGGGTTGGATTTTATTTTAGCATGGTCAACATACAAGTATTAGTCTGATACATTCATCTCAGACCCATGTTCTAGAGTATTATGTATTGAAGGCCTTGAGGAGAAGGAGTTGGGGGTGTCAGCTAATGAAAAGCTCACCATGAGCTGGCAGTGCTTGCTAGCAGCCCAGAAGGCAGCCCTGTGCTGGGCTGCATCAAAAGCAGTGGGAGCACCAGGACAAGGAGGGGATTCTGCTTCTCTGCTCTGGTGAGACCTCACCAGGAGTACTATGTCCAGTTCTGGTACCCCCAGCACAAGAAGGACATAGAACTGCTGGAACAAATCCAGAGGAGACCACAAAGATGATCAGAGAGCTGGAGCACCTTCCCTTTGAGGACAGGCTGAGAGAGTTGGGGCTGTTCAGCCTGGAGAAGAGAAGGCTCTGGGGAGACCTTAGAGCAGCCTTCCAGTATCTGAAGGGGCTTCAGGAGAGCTGGGGGAGGGGGTTTTGACAAGGGCTGGGAGTGACAGCATGAGGGACAATGGCTTTGAGACTGGAGATGAGGAAGAAATTCTTGATAGTGAGGGTGGTGAGACACTGGAACAGGTTGCCCAGGGAGGTTGTGGATGTTCCCTCCCTAGAGGTGTTCAAAGCCAGGTTGGATGATGCCTTGAGCAACCTGGGCTGGTGGGAGGTATCTCTGGCCATGGCAAGGACATTGAATTAGATGGTCTTCAAGGTCCCTTCCAACCCAAGCATAAAACCTCATAAAAACCCCTTTAATTAAAACATCTTCATGCAGTTAATCTTCAGATACCAAACATACCCAGAGGTACAGTGCTGAAACGGTTGGTTGGATGAAATCAGATTTAACAGCAGACTGTAGAGTTTGGGTTCCTAGGCTTAGCACAGCCAGCAGGAGCTTTGGGAGTAAACTCCAAACTGCCCATGAAGTGTCTCAGCACTCTGCAACACTTTGTGTGCTTGTTGTGCCACCTTGTCATGTGAATCCTGCAGAAGATCATGTTCAGTGTGTTCCCCCAGCTATCCACCTCCTCCTTCTGCTGTATAAATATCCTAATACAAAGGGCTGTCTGCTCAATCATTCTGAGTTAGATCCCTCTGTATGACTTGCAGTTCCTAATTGCTGATAATCCCATACTTTTAATGCTTCCTGCAAATTTTATCTAATTATATGTGACAGTAAGTACTGAAACTTTCTTTAAAGGCAAAGCCAAACAGCTCTGCACTGATCTCTGCCTTTTCCATGCTTCCCCGTGCTTCATGGGTTTGGGTTTTATTTTCTTTTGAAGTAAGATATGGTCAGGCAATGACTCATCTGCCTGTTTGTGAAGGACAGATGTGTTGTGCATGAGTAACACATTTATTGTGAGTGTGATTTGTAGTAGGAATGACTATGAGACCATAGGGACCTTCAGGTCTTCTTCCCAGTAACCTTTAGCCACAAGAGAAGGACCTGTCTGGAAGAGATAATGAGGCAGGTGAGCTGGTCTTGCATCTCTTTCTGAGCAGAGGCCTCTGATGGCATGTCCCAGAGCTAAGTCTGGATTGAGCCTGATTCCAAGTGGAAATGGAGAAAAGGAAACAGACAATGAGGAGTCCACAGCTGACAATGGAGAAGGAAGGATGGAAAGTTTCATAGATTCATAGACTCACAGAATGGGTTGGGTTAGAAGCAACTTGGAACATCATCCAGTTCCAAACCCCCTGCCATGGTCAGGGACACCTCCCACCAGCCCAGGTTGCTCAATGCCTCATCCAACCTGGCCTTGAACACCTCCAGGCAGGGGACATCCACAACCTCCCTGGGCAACCTGTTCCAGTGTCTCCCCACCCTCACTGGAAAGAATTCCTTCCTAAACTCCAGTCTAAATCTACCCCCTCAAGCTTCAATCCATTCCCTCTCATCCTTACACTCCAAGCCCTTGTAAAAAGTTCCTCCCCAGCTTTCTTGTAGGTCCCCTTCAAGCATGGGAAGGCTGCTCTAAGGTCTCCCTGGAGCCTTCTCTTCTCCAGGCTGAACAGCCCCAGCTCTTTCAGCCTGTAGCCACAGGGGATGTGCTCCAATCCTCTGATCATCTCAGTGGACTCCTGGATTTGCTCCAGCACTTCCATGTCCTTCTTTTCCTGGGGACACCAGAGCTGGATGACTCTTCTTCCCTGTTTGGTTTCTCTGATGAGCTCATCTAACATTCTCTCTGTGGAATCACTTGAAATCTTCTCTGCCAACTGACTGTTTTCATCTAATTCTGTTTGAAATCTAATACAGAGCTCAGTAGTTATTAGAGGGGAGACAGGCACATAAAAAAATAAAGACTCAGAAGAACAAAGTCTTGGGAACCTTGCTCACATCCTTTGCTGTGCAGTTGCTTGAGATTGAGGATGCTAAATTCTGTAGGACATAAATCACAGGGACAGAAGTTTTTGTTTACATTCTCAACAGACAGAAGGAGTGGGAATCTCTGCTGCCTCAGGAAGCCTGTTTTCTTCTTCAGGTGTTCAGTTTTTTTTTTTTTTTTGTTTGTTCCTCCATTCCCTAAGCTGAAGGCTATGGCAGACAAATTAAAGCAGTGGTCTGTGAGGGCAGCCCCAGACACTGGTGAAGGGACCTTTCCTGTTGTGATTCAAAAAATTAGTTTCTGTTACTCAGGTGGGGAAAAGAGAAATTCAAAAGACTTAGCACTAGAACTGAAGCATCCAACCTATGCTGACAGACCTAGCCAGGACTGAAGTGGCCAGGGGATATTGGTGAAACTGTCTTAAACAGAGTAGAATGGCAGCAGAAAATGAGGTCCAGGGCTGAGCTGCTAGGTGTGGCTGGAAAACACAAGGATCATGGAGGAAATGGAGACTGAGAACAGCAAGGGAAGAGTGAGAGAGAAGGTTGCTCATGATGGGGCTCGGGTGGGGAAGTGTCACAACTGAGACTGTCTGAAAGAAAACTATGACCTGCAGTGTGGGGAAGGATCATTCAGACTGGAACTCTGAGGTGGCTGAAGCAAAGCCTTTGTGAGAGGACATGACCATTAGGGAGGACTCTGGTAGTGGCTTGAGCAAGTGGAGACTGAAGGAGCAGATTAGGTTTTAAAGGACTTAGGAGAGGCAAGGTACAAGAATTGGGACTGGCATGGGGTAAGGTTTTAGAGGATCATGCAGAAGTCTGACATGCATGTGCTGGTTTAGAATGGGTTGTAACTGCAGTTCAGTCTTGAAGTTTGAACTTCACCTTTGGGTCTAGTTGGGTGTTAGTCATCTTTGGTGATGCCCATGTTGGCTTCCACCTATATCTACAGGTTGCCCAACAATCCTGGGCTCTTCACCTAGACAATACCAAACTAATGCTGTCCCTTGAGCACAGATCTGCCTTTTTTTTTTTTTTTTTTAGCTCAAGTTGCTCCAAGATCACCTCACATCTACCCCCAGACTTCCCTTAAGTGCTTTCAACCTTAGCCCTGTTGCCCTTGGGCTTCTTCCCAGAGTTTCCAAGAGCTGCCCTGTAGTGCTGCTCCTCCATCCATGAACCAAGAGACTGCCTGCAAGACCCTGGGGACTAAGCTTAGCCTGATGTTCTTAGCAAGACTATTAATCTTCAAACAAATACCAAACAACCATTGTGTTTGGAAATAGAAGGGTGTTAATAAAGGTGATTTGGGAATATTCTTACTGGATAAATGTGCTTTGCTTTTGTTGAGACTTTGGCAACCTAGCTTTTTCTGGCAGGCTGCTTTCTGGGTAATAGCTAAGGTATCACCTACTGCAGTATGCTTTTATGATTTTGAAAAGGGTTTGTGCTCAAGGGTGGTGCTGTGTTCTTGCACATGGTGCCAGGCAGGAGTTCAGCACCTGTGTTGCTGCTCTTTATCTTCCCACTCAGGGGAGGCTGTAATTAACAAGGCTGAGCTCAGCACATTGTGCTCTGCAGTGACTCAAATCAGTTTTGTTCTATTATGCAGGGGGAAATCCAGGTACACTGGGGCACTCTAGGTGAAAGAAGTGACAGAAAGCTGGAGGGAATTTTGCTTTCTGCATGAGTACTCAATTGCAAGCTGTGGGATACTTCAGGCTTGCTGCTTGTAATCTCTGTTCCCTGCTGCCAAACCTTACCAAGGTTAAATTCTAACCTCTAGTGTACCAGAGCACACAGGTCTCTGTGGACCTGGGAAAGGAACACTTGTCTCCTGATTTAAGCAGTAGACAGATGTCAGGAGTCAGCTGAGGTGGCTGATAACCCCATTACAGACTTGGGATACAGGGAAAATCACAGAATTAACCAGGTTGGAAAAGACCTCAGAGATCATCCAGTCCAACCTATCACCCAACCCCATCTAATCAACTAAACCATGGCACTAAGTTCCTCATTCAGTCTTATTTTAAACACTTCCAGGGATGGTGACTCCACCACCTCCCTGGGCAGCCCATTCCAATGGCCAATCTCTCTTTCTGGGAAGAATTTCATCCTAACCTCAGCCTAAACCTCCCCTGGCACAGCTTGAGACTGTGTCCTCTTGTTCTGGTGCTGGTTGCCTGGGAGAAGAGCCCAACCCCCACCTGGCTACAACCTCCCTTCAGGTAGTTGTAGACAGCAATGAGGTCTCCTCTGAGCCTCCTCTTCTCCAGGCTAAACACCCCCAGCTCCCTCAGCCTCTCCTCATAGGACTTCTGCTCCCAGACATTTGCTAGCCCAGCCGTTTTTGCACAACAGAAACAGACAGAGAACTTTAAAACAAGTTCCAAAAGAGCAAGGATGTTTTCTGTTATCCCATGATTTGTGGTGTTTTCTTTGCAGACAGCGAAGAATGAGAAGCTATCAATGTCTGGGACCCCAGCAAACCTTCTCTTTGCTGAGTGATGAGGACTGAGGCTGTGTTTTGTTTCCTCTGGATGGACTATGCTAGGCAGGCCCAGAGCTCACAAACATTTTTGCACCTGCTTATCTTGGCTTTCATACATGCTTAGTCCTGGTCTTGGGTGTGCAGGAGAAGAAAGAAACTGGAGGTCCAGCATAGTTGTTCACCCTTCACAGGCTTAGATTGAGCACTCAAGATATGCCTCTCTCTAGTATTTAGAACATTCAAACAGGAGGTATGGTATTTGCTTTTGCAAAGTGCTGTGGCCAGAGGGGCTCCTAAAGCAAGCTTGGCTCAGTCATACACTGCCTCTGTTATTCACTGCACAGCTCCCACTACTCACACCAGTGAAACACATCAAGCAGTTCTCTTATTTTGAAGGAAAAGCTTTCTTTTTTTTTCTTTTTCAGTGTTGTTAGAAGCACAGAAATGCCTTATCAGGGACTCCTGAGGATGACTTTTTTCTGTCTGGGAAAGAGTGGTGTTTTCTCATATTAAATTACTTCTGTGCTGGTTAACATCCAATACTTCCAAAAACTTTTCAGTAGCATGGAGAAGCAGAATCCAACTGACCTTTAGCAGGAAAAGGTTGTTTTGGTTTTTACTTTGGGTTTGTTTTTTTTTTTTTTTCTCCCTAGTGGGTTAATATTATCTCATTCTTAGATTTTTAGGGGAGGTCAGTATCAGAGCTGGGATAATTGGTAATGCTTGTCTTGATTTTCTAACTCTTTAAGGCCTTTTGGAAACTCATTCTTTGCATGAAGCAGATGAAGATGTGGTCACTGATGTTGATTTCACCAATATGATTTCTGAAGAAGAAAAAGAAGAGTTAAAGATCGAGCTAGTCAAGGTAATGAACTTGAATTTCTGTGAGTATTACTCTTTCTGCTTCCTTGAACCAGAAGGTATTAATGGTAGGATGAAGTCACCAGAGAAGTATGCACTTCCTTATTAGTAAAATTATTCTAGGCTACAATAATGCAAAGCAATTAGTTGCTTTAGGTATTTGGGAAGATAAAATATTGATTGGAGAGAGCAAAATGAAATTCACCTTATTTTAGTCAAGACCTGTGTCTTTATTTCTGAACTGTCTAAAGAATGAAAAGTGTGCCTGTTAGATCTGTGGTATCATTGGTACAGTGGTTGTGACACCTGAGGGAAAAGCTGCTTTGTGTGGTGCTCAGAGGAAAAGCTGATGATGGTGGCTGCAGAAGAAAATGATGAGCACAGTGATGTCATAGAATCATGGAATGGTCCAGGCCAGAAGGGACCTCCAAAGCTCATCCAGTCCAACCTCCCCACTGTCAGCAGGGACATCCCCAACTAGATCAGGTTGTCCAGGGCCTTGTGGAGCCTCACCTTGAATATCTCCAGGGATGGAGCCTCCACCACCTCCCTGGGCAACCTGTTCCAATGTTCCATCACCCTCATAGTGAAGAACTTCTTCCTGATATCCAATCTAAATCTGCTCTTCTCTAGTTTGAAGCCTTTGTCCCTCATCCTGTCATTGCAGGCCTTTGCAAACAGACCCCCTCCATTCTTCTTGTAGCCCCTTCAGGTCCTGGCAGGCTGCTATTAGGTCTCCCTGGAGCTTCCTCTTCTCCAGGCTGAACACCCCCAGCTCCCTCAGCCTGTCCTCATAGCAGAGCTGCTCCAACCCCCTGAGCATTTTTGTCACCCTGCTTCTTTAGCACTGATTTGTTTGGAGAAGTTGGTATTCTCAGTTTGCATTTGGTTTTTGCTTAATTAAATAACTTCAGGAGATGTCATGACACCATGGAGAGGTTAAACAATAGCTAATGATAAGGAGATGGGAGGAAAAAGTTGTGAAGCCTGTGGTGGTCTTATGACAAAGATGGAAGAGATTGTCTAGATTCAGCCCACAATGGGAGGATGGATTCAGTTTTACTGCTGCTGAGTACTGCAGAAAGAGAAGTGGAATGCTAAAATGGAAGGTGAGAGGGTGAGAAAAAGGGAAGGTTTGCTTATTTTAAGTATGAGACAACAGAAATGAGAGCTGCATGAAGAGGGAGAGTTGTCTTTTGTCTGAATTGAAATACTGAATTTTTAAGGCAGTAGGTTGGAAATTTCACATAGCAAGAGTAAAGGAACAGCACAATTGAATGGTAGGAAACCCAGAATTTGGACCTGTGAGAGCAGACCCTCCAGGTGTCAACTGCTGAGGGAGAAAACCTCCCTGCAGAACTGTTCTGTGGTGTTCTGTGAAGCTTTTACTGCAGCTACACACCGAATGGGGGTGCCCAGAGGACAGTTCCTTTGCACAGATTGACCCCTGGCTTTCATAGATCAGAAATATTGAAATTAATGTTGTCATCATATTAAATTCTCCAAGTCACATTCTTAATGACTCTCAAGCCATTTACCTTCAGGGCTGATTTAGGCTTTTCCAGTGAAACAAAACTCAGAAGCCTTGTTTCTCAGTTGCTAGTTATTTTTTGCTTCTTCTGTGATCCTGCCACATCTGTAAATAATGAGGAGGAAGTTGAAGCTTTCCATGTTCATTGCACAGCAATGAGACAGGAGTTGGATGTCCATTCCAGGCTTTTCATCATGACCAGAGGCAATGGACACACAAACACAGGAGGTTCCCTCTGAACATCAGGAAATAAGTTTTTACTGGGAGTGTGACTGAGCACTGAGTTTCCTGGAAAGGTTGTGGGGTCTCCATCCCTGGAGATACTCAAAAGCTGTCTGGGCACAGTCCTGGACCATTGGCTCTCAATGGCCCTGCTTGGACAGGAGGGTTGGGACCAGATGACCTGCAGAGATCCCTTCTAAATTCAGCCATTCTGTCATTCTCTTTTCTGATGAAAAAGAGTTGAGAGGCATGTGGAAATGAGGAGGAAAGCAATTAGCCCTTGCAGCCATCTGGGAATGATATGCTGCTCTCCAGAGAATTAATCTCAAGAGTTTCTGGGCATCCTTCCTGCTTGCTGATTCCTGTGGGAGCAGGGAGTTCTCAGTGGCTCATGGCAGAAATGCTTTGATTCATGTACCAACACACAAGTGAGAGATTGCCTTTCAAATATTATGATCTTGGCTGACATAGAAATTATTTTCTGAATTGCTCACAGCAGTTTACTGGCATACAACTTATGCTTAAAAAAAAAAAAAACACAAAATAAAAGTGATAATTATACTAAAAAAAAGAAAGGTTTGGAAAACTTGAATTTGAAGTGAACCAACTCTAAACTTAAATGAGCCTTCTGATTCTTACAAAAGACTGTGGAAAAAAGTGTAAAACCTTGACTCCTTCAGAAAGAACCCCCTGTGGGAATGGTTAATGTTTCTTTTTGAAAAGCTGTTAGTCTTTACTTCTGAGCTCCTTCTGCTCCACTGGTGGTAGTTTTTTCTTCCATGTCCTTGTGTGCTGGGTAATACCTGTGTGAGCCTGTAGGAACAGGCACCTTTCTTTTTGCTCTGAAAGGTTCAAGCCTGCCTTAATGCTGCAATCACTTAGTAGCTGATACAATGGGGAGCTGTTGTGTGCCAGTTGGGCATGGTTAAACACTGAACCATGTGTGCAGTGCTTAAACACCAAAAGGGAGAAGGGAACTTTGCCTCTAGTCTGTATTCTTCTGACTCTATTGCACTTGGAAGGGAAACAGAACTAGAAGCTTATATTTCTGCTGACTGAAGCCCTAATTTATCAAAGAATCATAGAGGCAAACATTTTATCATAGAATTGTTTTGGTTGAAGAAGCCCTCTAAGATCATCAAGTCCAGCCATCAACCCAACCCCACCGTGGCCATTAAACCGTGTCCCCAAATGCCATCCACGTCCACACATTTCTTTAACACCTCCATTTCCAGAGCTGTAGGTTTCTTCACTTGCATGCTGTAGTCTGTAGCTCCATGAGATACACTTAAAGATAGCCTGGTGTGGCTGTGCTGTCAGCTTTCTCCTCATCCCCTCACAGCTCCCAGCTGTGCAGCCCTCTGTGCTGCCTGACCTGGCCCCCAGGCCCTCCAGGTGCAGTCCTGGGCATTGCCCTCACCCAACAGCATGGATGTTGCACTCTGCCAGTTCCTGCCTTGTGTGGTCTGTCAGTGTCTCAGCCTGGCTTCTCCTGCTAGAGCCCAGCCCAAGGTGTGCAGCAAGAGCACTTCAGCAGCTTTTGCTGCAGTGCTAGCCCATATGGAAAGCGTTCATGTTGAAGTACACACAGGCTGGTACTGGGTGAAGGTCTTTAGCAGTGTTCCTCAGACAAACTTGTGCACTAGCTGCTTTGCTCTGGGGAGGAAACAACTGAAAGGAGCATTGAACTGCTGCATGGGGAATGGAACAGAGGCCTGGCAGCCCTGCCATGTGAGGAAAGGCTGAGAGAAGTGGGTTGTTCAGCCTGGAGAAAAGAAGGCTTAGGGGAGACCTTATTGCCATGCACCAGTACATAAAGGGTGGCTACCAGGAGAGTGGAGACTCCCTTTTTGCAAGGAGTGCCATGGAAAAGACAAGAGGTGATGGGGACAAGGTACTGCTGGGGAGATTCCAGTTGCATTCCTGAAGAAAATGTTCCTCATGACAACAGTCAGACACTGGAATCATCTCCCAAGGGAAGCAGTGGATTCCCCTACATTGGTCAGTGTTAAGACTCAGCTTGTGAGGGTGCTGGGCCAGCCCATCTCAACCACACCATCACCTAGAAAAGTTGGACCAGATGATCCTTGGGGTGCCTTCCAACCTGGCATTCTGTGAATGCTGCCACAGTGATTTCTTCTTCCTCTTAGCATTTAACCAGTTGCCCTCTCAGAAAAGAAACTCAAGATCCTCTTGCCAGCTTTTCATTTAGAGGGTGGGAGTAAAATAGTGTAGGGGCAGAGTGGGCTGGGAAGTAGCCCAGTGGAAGAGGACCCTGGGGTGCTGGTTGCCAGCCAGCTGAAGATGAGCCACAAGTGTGCTGATCTTAGAGGTCTTTTCCAACTGAAACAATTCTATGATCCTACAAAGGACATGAGCATGAATGAAGCAATTTTAAGCATGTTGGCATCACAGGTATTGGGGAATCTCAATACCTGCTTCACTGCTCTGTGTTCAGAGTCTTGGTGCTCAATTCCTGAGCTGCTGGAATAGTTTAGGTAGCAGACAGTGACAGAAAGAGACAGCAATAGCTGGGGGAATCAAAGGTGAGACTTTTCCAACAGCAAAGAGCTTGCAGCCAGCTTGAGAGGCAAGGGGAACACACAAGTGTGTAAAAGAAAAGCAGTGCTGGTTCTGCCAGCCTAAATATAGGCCTGGAGGTCAGCAGATGACTCAGCTGGTGCTTGCCTCCTTCCCTACAGCCTATGGAGTTAAATCACAGGGGGACTCTAGTTCCAGAGAACTTAACATATGGTAATCAGATACATTACCATATGTTATCCTATTAACATATGGAGGAAGGAACACAGTTGGTAAGGGAATTTCTAAACCTGAAGTGAAAGGCAGCTGCTCTGGTGTCACTTGCCCTTGTTAGCTCCAGTACCTCTGAGTGCTGCTTGTATAATTAATTGGCTTGGGAGGCTTCATGGTGAAGAACACAAACTGTGCCCACAGGAGTGCTGCTCAAGCAGGAACATCCTGAGCCAGTGGCAGCCTGGTTCAGTGGTCCTTTCTCAGGCAAGTGTTCCAGTCCTTGCCTTGCCAGAACACTGGCTTGGTTTAGATGTTCCCAAGCCCTCTGCAGGGAGAATGATGCTCAACTGCATCTTTACAGCTTGAATCCACACAGTTTAGCCTTTTCAGGGCTCCTAGTCATTAACCAATGTGCTGTGTCTGCTGAATGCTTCTGTGCTTTAGGTAGGGCTGCTTTGCTCATTTTAACAGTCCATCTGCTCCATAATTTTGTTAACCAATTTGAAATCTATAAGGGCCTAAAATACATAAGATGTGACAAGGATGTAACTTTGTAACCACATTATAACGTGATTTTTTTTTTTTTAATTTTATTTTTTTTAACCTGCTCCTAAGAATTTGCATCCATTTTATGGAGTGGAAGGCTAAAGAGCTGCAAATATGAAGTTAAAAGCCTGGGCATTCTAAGAGATATTTGCCTGACTTGCCCAGGTTACTCTTGTTCTGCCTGTTCCTATTTTGCTAGTGAGTGACAAGCTGATGTTTGAGACTCTAATGCTCTGTGGCAGATCTTGGTCAAGTCTCTCAATAGTCACCTCCTCACTGGAGAATCATCTCTTGTTAGATGCATGATGGTGCACACAGGTGACAGTTTGGGACATTAATTTAATGGAGTGTCAGCTCTGTTCTGATCATTTCTTTCTTGCCTGCACAAGCACTTGAATCTCCCTCTAGTCACCTAAGAGAAATGCAAGTTTGTGTGAGATTCATGTCACCTCTGAGCACTGTATGTGTTCATCCTGCTGTGGGAACAGGGTAACACCTTTCTCTTTTCCCCTCCCTCTTTTTCTCTCAGCTAGAGGATGAAATTTCAACTCTGAGGCAAGTGCTAGCAGCCAAAGAAAAGCACCTGGTGGAGATCAAACAAAAGCTTGGCATAAGTCTGATGAATGAACTGAAGCAGAACTTCAGCAAAAGCTGGCACGATATGCAGACGACTTCTGCGTGAGTACAGACCTGGCACAACCTCATCCTTGTGCATTGTGGAGTGTTTTGGGGGTACTGTCTTGATGAGCCCTGGTAGGAAATCTACCAGCTGAAATCCCTGCCTGCAGGAGTAGGTGGCAGGGGTAAATCTGTCAACCTTCTCAGAGCAAGGAGACATGAAAGAAACCCTCCTGCAGTTGCTAGGTGCTTTGCTGCTGTGCTGCATCTCTTCCAGTGTCACAGCAACTAAAACTGTTGTGCTCCTGTCCCACTGCATGTTCTTACAGTCCATACTGAGGAGAGAAGGAACCTTTTTTACTCTCAATGTATTATACTGCTCAACTCCCAGTAGAGACAGGGTAGGTCCTATTTCTCATGGCATGTCATTAAGTGGGTCCCCATGCTGGCTTGGTGGCTGTCTGGCTTTTGCTAGGAGAGGAGAGTCTAGAGACACTGAGCAGTAGAAGAGAGAAGGGGCACAAGCCACCTGAACTAGACTTACTGAGAGGCACTAGCAACATTTCAAAGCAAAGACTAACTTTTAGTTGAGATTTAGTGGCAGATTCCAAGAGAGCTTTTCATTTTCCTTTGAAACATTGACATTTTCCACAAGGATGGAGAGAGACTCTTACCAGTATGGTAGCTGCTACTTCTGATTTTAAATGAGCTTCAAAACCTACAAACCAAGCCAACAGGTGATCACAGAAGCACAGAATGCTTTAGGGTTGAAAGAGACCTCTAAAGGTCATCTAGTCCAACCTCCTGCAGTAGAGACATCTGCAGTGAGAGCAGGTTGCTCAGAGCCTAGAACAACCTGACCTGGAATGATTCCAGGAATGGGGAATTTACCACCTCTCTGGCCAACCTGCACCAGGGTCCTGCCACACTCAGTGTAGAAGAATTCCTTCCTTCTCCCTAGCCTGCATCTTCCTTTTTCAGTTCAAACCATCCCCCCTCATCCTGTCACAACAGGCTTGTCCCCTGCTTTCTGACATCAGAAGTCTGTCCCCAGCTTTCTGCTCAGCCCTTGAAGCACTGAAAGGCCACCAGAAGGTCTCCCTGGAGCTTTCTCTTCTCCAGGCTGAACAAGCCCAACTCTCTCAGCCTGGCCTCACAGCAGAAGGCTTCCAGCCCTCCCAGCATTGCTGTGGCCTCCTCTGGCCCTGCTCCAACAGGTCCCTGGCTGTGCTGAGGACTCCAGAGCTGCTCTAGCACTGCAGGTGAGGTCTCTGCCCCTCTGCTGCACTCTGCAGAACGTCCATAAGTAGCAATATGTGGATCTGAGCAGCAGAAGTCCATTTGTGTCATTGAAAATGCTCCTTGAGCCAGCTTCCCTATGATTCTGGCTGGCACTGATGCCAGTACAAGTCATGGTAATCTGGCATTTTTCAGAATGGATCTGTTCAGTAATAGAGGTGATTCATTGCTGCTGCACCAAAATAGCAATGGGGTAGCATTACTCACCCCAGTTTCTCTGAGTTAGAAAAGATGAAAAGCCTGGTTTGAAAAAAAAAATAGAAGTTAAAAGTATTTTCGTGGCTGTACCTTAGGCTTAAAGGTCCACAATCAGGTGCTTTAAATTTTAAAGAGAGTTGTTTTTAAAGAGTCAAATTTTGCTTTCACTCAGTCTTCCTGGCTGGGTTTTATAGCTGCTGGGTTTTTGTCAAAGTTAAAACCACTTTAATGGGGAACCTCTCAAAGCCACAGAAAGTGATTGAGCACCCAACTTTTGTCCTCTGACTGTTAATAATCTTTTTAAGCTGTCCATTTAGGGATGCATTCTTAGGGTTAAAGTGGAGTTAGAGACAGAGGAGTGGAATTCTCTCAAAAAAACAGTTTTTTGAAGTGTGTCTGAACAACTAGTTCATGACCTAGGTCACAGGATGGATGCTTCCTCTAAGGGACTACACTTAAACTTGAGATGCTGACTATCATTAAGCATCTACATTAGAAATGGTTGGCCCAGGGTAGCTTAGGAGTTAGCCTCAGCATGCTTGCCATGTCCATGTCAGAAATTGTCATTAAAGGATTGCTCTAATTAAAAAGAAAAGAAAAAAAAGTCCCAGTTTTTGAATCATAGAACTACAGAGCCATAGAACTGTTTCAGTTGGAAAACATGTTGGAAAACACCTCTCCTAGGTCCTCCATTAGGTCAGGTTGCCCAGAGCCTTGTCACTTATTTATGATGCAGAATCACAATGCATTTTTCCAAGGTCCTTATCAACATCCTATGCTACTCCTCAGTGTTCTGGGTTTCAGTGCAATCTGTGCTAGGGAAGGCAGGGGTGCTGCTGGGGAGGCTATCACTAACTGGAGAGCAGATGATTGCTTGCTTGGTGGTAAGGCATTCAACTGGAATGACTTCTCCCACACACCTGTGAATGGAAATAGAGGTGAGTGGATGTTCATATAGCTTTGAGCAAGGCAGGGGTGGGTATTTATGTTTTAAACATAGGTAGTGCATTCTTCTTTAGGGGCTTGAAGTGGGGGGTAATGGTGGTGGGTTCTGAGGTTATTGATTTTTAGCTTAGAAATCACAGAAAATACCTTTACAGGGATATTTACAAAGATCATAATTGAGCATTTCTGATGAACATTTTGCTTCATGGAAAGGTTTTATGTAACCTGAATGCAGTATGGTTGGTTAAACTGTTTGATTGGTGGTCCTACAGCTCTCTCTAGCCTTCTGTACTTCAGATTTTCACTGCATGGTGCATTAAGGTAAGAGGTTCTATAAATATTGACCTGGGCTTATACAGAATCACAAAACAGTTGAGGTTCACAGCAATGCCAGGAGCCTGGCTGGTCCAACTCCCCATTCAGAGCAGGGTCAGCTAAAGCAGGATGCTCTGCACTATGTCCAGTCAGGTTTTGAGTATTTCCAAGGATGGGACTCCATAGCCTCCTTGGGCAATCTGTTGCAGTGTTCCATTATCTTCACTGTGAAAAACTTCTTGTTTAAGTACTTCTTGTATTCATTGTCTTGAACACTTTCACTAGATATCTCTGAGGAGAGTTTCTCTGTTCTCTCTTCCTTTTCCTCATGTTATTTATATACTTTATTGATGTACATGTTGAGAAGCTTTCCCTGAGCCTTCTCTTTTCTAGGCTGACCAGTCCCAGCTTCCTCAGCCATCCCTCATATGAGAGAAGCTCCAGTCCCTTAGACATCTTTATGGCCCTTAGCTGGACTTGCTCCTGTATGTCCATGTCTGCCTTGTACTGGGGAGCACAGAACAGAATCCAGCACTCCAGGTGTGGGCATAACCAGGGCAGAGCAGAGTGGGATCACTTCACTCAACCTGGAATCACTTTTTCTCCTGCAGGCCAGGGTACTGTTAGCCACCCTGCCTGTGAGGGCACATCCTGACTCATGTTTAACTCCTTTGTCACTCTTTCTTGACATTTTAGCAGCTGTTGGAAGGCATAAGCCTCCTCTTTTTAAAATCAATAACCTTTCAGCCCATGGATGGAATACTAAGAGCACTGCAGAGAGAGCCTCTAGGGAGGTGAAGATGGCTGGGCTTGCAGCTAGCCCCCTAAAAAAACAATACTGCAGGCATTCAGACCACTGTAAGCAGCAGTCCATAAATTATCAGAACAGCTAAAAATGTAGAGCAAACCCTTTCTCTCCTTGAGGGCTGGGGTAGTGAAATGTCTCCAAACCCACACACTTAGTGATTCCAGCCAGGGGATTGGGAAGCCTTTGATGTGGTGGGAAGTGAAGTCATCCAAGACTGTCATCTAGGATGTCTCACAAAGCTGTGTTTTCAAAATGACTTTTCACCTTTGGTCCTCACAGACAAAAATTGTCACTTGTAGGAAGGTGGTGATGGTTTTAAGACTGTCTTTAATTTTTCTTCTCACAAAATTGGAGCAGAGCAAGTGAAAGAATGTAAATTGATCATAATTGGGTGTAAGAGAGCAAAATAATGATTATTCTAAACACTTCCATTGGGAGAGATAGAGATGTTTAAGGATCAGTACTCAAAACAAAGTCACTCAGTCTCAGCTTGCTCTGCTTCTTTCTTCTCCTCCTGCCTTCAGAAGATAACACACCCCTGCATACTGACCTTGAGAAGCTAAGTCTAACAGCCTCACAGCTTCTTGGCTCTCTGCCTTCTGCCAGAGGAGTCTGGGGGGGGAGTCTTTCTGGCTTGGCCCCTTAGGGAGAAGCCAGAGGGCTTTCTTGTGTTTTTCTGTTGACTGCACACGTTTGTAAATGTTGTGAGTGGTGTCTATTTGTACATACTCATTGCATTTCATCATAGATTGTAGTTTTGCCTGGAAATACAGCTTCGTTTGCTTCCAGACTGAGGTAGCCTGGTGATTGTCAGTGTGGGAGAGGGATTTCAGCTCTCACACTGTAACAAAAGGGAAACTCTCATGGTTTAGAGGCCAGAATCAAGAGAACTATGACGTAGAGGCCAGGATCAAGTGGTAGCTGCAAAGAGCATTTCTCCTACCCAGTGCTTGGTGCTTTTTCGGGTGGTGGCTGTCTTCTGAAGCCTTTTTAGGAAGGGTTCAGTAGTACTCTGCTCTTAATTGTAGTAATCGAAGATCTGGGACAAGAGCATTCAACATAGACTTGGCCTTTCCCTCTAGAGACAGGAGACCTTCTTGTGGCCTTCCAGTACCTTAAGGGAGCCTACAAGAAAGCTGGGGAGGGACTTTTTAGGGTGTCAGGGAGTGACAGGACTGGGGGGAATAGAACAAAACCAGAAATGGGTAGATTCAGATTGGATGTTAGGAAGAAAATTCTTCCCCATGAGGGTGGTGAGAGACTGGCACAGGCTGCCCAGGGAGGTGGTGGAAGCCTCATCCCTGGAGGTTTTTGCAGCCAGGCTGGATGTGGCTGTGAGCAACCTGCTGTAGTGTGAGGTGTCCCTGGCCATGGCAGGGGGGTTGGAACTGGATGATCCTTCAGGTTTCTTCCAACCCTGACGAATCTATGATTCATTGAATACTGTGTGAACAGTTTAGTTGTGCTGATAGGGAACCTGAGGATAATCATATGGATTTCCACAAAGAGTGGGAACTTCATGTTTTGTAATTCAAGTTTCTGCCAGGTGCTGAGAAAAAAGAAAGCAATAGCTGCCCCTGTGTGTGTTTTAGACTTACACTCTGCAGTGCCTGCAGTTTTCATAAGTAGAACTTTAAACACACAGTAGCACATCCCAGAGGTTCAAAGTTTCCTTGGGAAGTTGGATATAATTTATGGACAGCCATAGCCCTGCTGTGACTCAGGAGAGCTGTGTACTGTGCTCCCAGTTAGGAGGGGCAGTAGAAAAGCTGTGGGTGTTGCTGTTCCTCACAATGTGGAATCACCTTTTGAGGTTGTCCTCGCCAGATTTGCAACCCAATGGTAGCAGTTGTGTAAGTGAAGGAACTGGCTGTTGACTTCAGCAGGCACTTTGCCCCTGTGTGAACCTGTGCTGTGTGGAAGCAGAGGCAGCTCTCCCTTCCACTGGCTTTGTGCCCTTTGGCTCAGAGCAGGCAATGGTCAAGCCTTCTTCACACAGGTTTCCCCCCCCCTCCTGCTTTTCCACATGTCTCTGGCCTTGAATTTGGAAGAGTGGAGGTGGAAGGTTGGAGAAGGGACTTGAAGAGGGTTAACTTAGCTGTCCTCATGAACCCTTTTCTAAGAGGTGCATGTCCACTTGTTTACACCAGAGCCTCCAGCTAATGGGAGTTCCCCAGCAAGGCCAGGTGATCTGTTCCAGATCAGTGGGTCAAGTGATAATTCCTTGTAACTATCCCACAGCTGCCTGGTTTCCCCCTATTCTTTCCCTATTCTATGCAACATTGCACAAATAGTCTCTGCCACACATCCCAAATTTTAGCAGGTTTTTGAAGAGCAGGGTGCAGGACAGCACAGAATATTTGTCACCTTTGTCTGGCACCTTTCCTGACCTCCAGCCTACTGAACAGCTGTCACCTTCAGTGTGCTGTGCACAGATTTCTGGCCTCAGGCAGGTCCCCTGCCACCTGCAGAGGTTTGGTTCCTTCCTCTCTCTGTGGGAGAGGAACTGCCTGGGGCATGCTTTCTTGGACTGATCTAGGCGTATGTACCCATCCAAGTGCCAGCACAGATTCAGTTAATTGTTGACATTGATGGCAAAGGGAAGAATGTCTAAAAAACTTCATCTGCCCTTTGCTTTTGAAGCTGAAATGAGTATCAGGTAAGCACAAAACAAAGAAAGACAAAATAAAACCCCCAAACAAACAAAAATGCACACCACCTTAGATTCCATTTGTGGGCAAAGTAGCAATCTGAGCCCTCTTGGAGTATATTTTGTGTAGATGTTACCTGCTGTTCATCTATGCTTTTATTTCATGTCAGCATTAGTAGGGTTTAGTTAATGCTGAGCCCTGTTTCTCCCAGAAGATCAACAGGAAAACAGTTTTCTAGCTGAGAGTTTCTCAGAGATCCAGATGCTTTACATTGATTCCAGAACTATCATTCTTAAGCTGACTAATGGTTGGGAAACTAAAGAGAAGCAAGCTCCATGGGGCATGGCTTGTGCCACCAGGCTCTGCCCTGCTGTATGGTTTTGTTGTCAATTGTCTGCATTTTGTTGCATCTTGTGTCAGCTTCATCCCAGAAGAGGGTTTCTCAAGTGGATTAATCTTGCAAGAAAGCATTGATGGAGAGGCACAATGCTGAATGATGTTCGAGTTAGCAGATGTTGTGATCTTGCAGCAGCTGAGTTTGGATTCTTCAGTTTACTGTAGGAGGTTGAATGTGCAGCTTGTGTTTGTAGCCTGCTTCTGTCAGCAGCCTCTCTACTGCACCTCCAGGGGAAGGTGAGGTTTAACTCTGCCATGTGAAGGCCAATTTTGGACTGAGCTGAGTTCCAATAGCATGCAGTAAGACTGTCTTGTGTTATCCTCCAGGTGATGTTGGTCATTTTAATTGTAGCTCTCTGACCATTCTTCACCATGAGAATGGTGAGAGCCTGGAATGGGTTGTCCAGGGAGGTGGTTGAGGTGTTTAAGGCCAGCCTGGATGAGGCTCTGGCCAACCTGATCTAGTGTGAGGTGTCCCTGCCCATGGCAGGGGGCTTGGAACTAGATGATCCTTGTGGTCCCTTCCAACCCTGACTGATTCTATGGTTCTGTGATCTCTCTGTACATCTGCTGCCTGGCTGTGTTCTGTATGAAGTACTCTTTCCTTAACACATTGAGTTGTGTGAAACAGTGTAAAAATCAGCCTGTGAGACCTGGTTGCCACAGCACAACCTGAGTCATAGAATCATAGAATCAAGAAGGTTGGAAGAAACCTCAAAGATCGAGTCCAACCTGTCACCCTAAACCTCATGACTATCTAAACCATGGCACCAAGTGCCACGTCCAATCCCTTCTTGAACACCTCCAGGGATGGTGACTCCACCACCTCCCCAGGCAGCCCATTCCAATGGCCAACCACTCTCTCTGTGAAGAACTTTCTCCTCACCTCCAGCCTAAACTTCCCCTGGCACAGCTTGAGACTGTGTCCTCTTGTTCTGGTGCTGGTTGCCTGGGAGAAGAGACCAAACCCCTCCTGGCTACAACCTCCTTTCAGGGAGTTGCAGAGAGCCAGGTCTCCCCCTCAGCCTTCTCTTGTCCATGTTGAACAACCTTAGTTCCCTCAGCCAGGATAATGCAGTCTATGAAACTATCAGGTGAGAATGCAGGCAAAGTCTGCTGCACATCTCCTTTGCCTAAGTAGTTTGTTGCAAGTTATCTATAAAGCTTCTTTTAACTGTTTGGCTTATTATCAGGCCTGCAATATCATCATGTTTTGTCCTAGTTTTGTAACCAATTGCTTTTGTTAAAGAAATACTTTATTTTAAACACCAGATTAGAAGCAGAAGTCAATGGGTGAGATTCTTAGGGCAATGTCCCAACAAAAGGTAATATTCAATATGGCACAGGTGGGGTTTATTTACAAATGGGTGTTTGTTTCATCCCTCTTGCTTCTGAGGGCCGTGATAAATATTTACTGCTAAGTTACAAGCATGAAATGTGATCCTTCCTAGCCAGTACCAGCAACTCTTGTGTGCTGTTGAGTGTGTCTAGATGCCTCAAAAGCTGAAAATAATTCCTGCTCTGGCTGCATAAATGAAGAAGCTTCTTTCTACTCTTGCTGTTGTTACTGGGCACCTGGCTTGATGCTGCTTAGCTCAGGGAGGCTGTGGTGACTTTGTAAGGAAGGCATGGAGCATAATGATGTGTTGGTGTGAAAGTGAATGCTATGGCTTGGGTGGAAGGTGGGATTGCTTCAATCTCTGTGTCCTAAATTCTCTGAGTTTGCTTCTGCCTTAAGGTTCAGGGTCCCTGCCCTTAGCTCAGCTGACTGCTGAGATGCTGGCAGCTGTACTGATGAGCTGGGTGATCAGTACGTGTCTAAGACTTGCCACCAGTGGCTGCTCAAAGGATGAGGGTGTGCAGGTGTTGGAGATGACCAAGCATGCTGGAGCTGATGGTGGCATCAGGAGGACAGCCTCTTCTCCCTGATGGCAAGCGACAGGACTAGAGGAAAAGGTTCCAAGCTGCACCAGGGGAGTTGTAGGGCTGGATGTTAGGAAATATTTCTTTGTTGAAAGGGTTCCCAAACATTGGAATGGTCTGCCCAGGGCAGTGGTGGAGTCACCATCCCTGGAGGTGTTTCAGTGGTGTGCAGACCTGGTGCTTAGGGACATGGTTTGGTGGCAGCCTTGCAGTGCTGGGTCCAAGGTTGAACTGGATGGTCTTGAAGTCTCTTCCAGCCAAAGGTCCTCTGTGATTCTGTGACTGTAAGCCATATGTACAGCACTTTTCCCAATGATTAAATGTTAGTAGGTGCTACCTGGAGTGTCCATCTTTGGTTTTGCTCTTCAAGGTTTTTGAAAACCAGAACATCTGTTCAGTGCATTAAAACAGAACTGCAAACTGCTGTGTGCTGCATGAGGCTATGGAAACTGCTGGTTCAGGTTGTCAGTGCTACACAGAAAAGAAGAGTGGCAGAGGTCAGGGAGAGTGTGCTGGAGAGATCATTGTAACCAGTGTTTGGCAAGGTATCAAATGAATGCTGTAAAGATGCTGATTAAAAACAGCTGAGCTGAAATCCTGTGCTGTGTATAGTATACAGCATCACTAACAACTGTGGGGAAATGTGCTCTGAGGAAAGATTATTTATTGATGAGGGAGGCACAGTGATATGCATCATGGTGGAGAGGCAGGGATGCAGGGGGCTTGGTTTTTAAGCTAGCAGTGAGGTCTATTAAGATGCAAATTACTGTTTGAGCTCTGAGAGCTCTGCTCTACTAAGTCTCTGCTGACAGGTATTGCAGGTTGCAATGCATTTTTATCTTTGTTAGTTTGTTGTTCCTTAAAGGTCCTCCTGAGCACTGCCAAAGGGAGGAGGGATTCATGTCCCAGGCCATTTGTTGCAGTCAGTGCTGAAAAAAGACCAGTTGTGTAACAGCCTTAGGTGGATTTACACTGTTATATAATGTCAAAAGCGTTAGGAACAGGAATACCATCTCCACAGCTTCCTTGCTAGTGGAAACACTGGGGAGGATGTGGAGTCTGGGGGGTTTACAGGGAAAACAGTGTCAGGTGGAATGCCAAATCAGTGTCATTTCAGCCAGTTCCCAGAAGGAGTGTTCTAACCAATGTAACACTCAGAAATACACAGGGAGCAATCCTGCTTCTCAGTTAAACTTCAGTCTGCTGTGTAGGGTATCTGGGACTACTTTCTTAACAGTTTTACACAGTGTGAAGAACCTGCAGCAGAAAGGTGAGACGTGGGCATTTATTTTGTTCTTGGGTTTTGTGGTTTTTTTTTTTTTTTGCATAAATCTAACTATGCCTGTGAATAAAATGACCTCCAAGAGGTCTTCTTCAGTATGATATCTACAAAGCAGTTTGCTATGTACAGTCAACCTGCACATAAAGAGGTTCTGCTGCTGAGGACCTTCTAGACCTGGAAGGCAAATCTTGAACTTCATTTTGCCATCAGCAAAATGCCTCTTGTACCAAGTGCTTTGGGAAACATCTCTGTTCAAAATGCCTAAGGACTTGTGTGCAAAAATGTAGGCATTTAAAGGAATTCCTATATCTAGGTACATACATACATACAAACCCACAGGCATTGGAATATTTGATTTACTTTTTGGGTTGGGTGGTGCTTTGGTTTTTGGTGTTTTGTTGGTGGTTTTTTTTTTGTTTGTGGGTTTTTTGGTTTGGTTTTTGGGTGTGTTGGGTTTTTTGTTTGGTTTTTTTTTGGTTTTTTTTGTTTGTTTGGTTTTGTGTGTGGGGGGTTTTTTTGGTGTTTTTTTTTTTTTTTTTTTGGAGGGGGGAAGGGTTGTGTTTGGTTTGGGTTTTGGGGGTTTATTTGGTTGAGGTTTTGGTTGTTTTTTTGGGAGTTTGGTTTGGTTTTGTTTTTTTGTAGTCCCTTAGCCAAAAGCTACATGCTCATAGTTTTGCTTGAGTCATCACTGATGTCTATTTTAAGGTCTCATCCCACTCTAGTTTATATGAGAGTGTGTCCACTGACAGCAAGAGAATGCCAGAGCTGATCAACTAGAGAGTGAGACCTTGGTGAAATAGAAGCTTTGCAGTCTTACTGTGCCCAGGAAGAGACAGCAGGGCTGAGGAGAAAGGACACCCAGTGAAAACAATCTTTTCAGTTTTTATATTCCACTAGCAGAAATAAACCAGACCTAACCAGTTCTCCTGCCTTCCTGATTAGAATTTGTGCTCTTCCTATCATGCTTGCAGTGTTTTGGCAACTTGTTTCAGCCCTTCTTGTCATTCAGTGTTGTGCACGTGATGGATTCAGCTTATCAGACTCTGGGTTTCTTGAGGTTTGGTACCCTGGTTTGAGTTGCTCCCTGTGGACTGCCTTTTTGGGCAGTGAAAACAGAGATAAGCACCATCACAGAAGGAGGCATTTCACTTGGCAGCTTGAGAAATTGTCAGGTCAGTAGCCTGTAAGTCTATTTTGGGGCTTAGGTACCTAAAAATCAAAGTATTTGTGTTGGGCACATTTAATTGTGGGTAGGCTATTGTCTGAAATAATAGAGCATTGCTTGGATCTGCCTTCTGATTGTCTGAAATAATAGAGCATTGCATGGATCTGCCTTCTAACCTGGGCTTTGTGAAACAGTTCTTCACAGGGGGCTTTCAGGAAGAGGCTGAAAAAAAAGCCCTCAGCAGAGAATGCAGTGTGCTGTATCACAAATGTTAATCTGCTCTTAATTCCTTGCCTACCTCCACAAAGTGATACTGCTCTCTTATACCCAGAAATAAGAAGAAAATACTGTTTCAGGAATTATGCAGTGTATGAGGGGTGTTTATTAATCTCCAGGGTGTTTTGGTACACATTTACAGCCTTACATGATAGATTCAAAGAATTAGAATTTCTGTGGAATTTAATTTCTGGTGTGGTTGGTTGTTTGGTTTTGGTTAGTTTTTTTGTTTGTTTGTTTGTTTGTTTCTTTGGTTTTTTATGAGCATTGTGGAATTGTATTTCTGGTGTGTGGGGTTTTTTTCCCCCTATGACCATTGTGGAGTTGTATTTCTGGTGTGGTGATTTGATTGTGGGGTTTTTTTTTTTTTTTTCATGACCATTCCTTCAGCTCTCATCTACCAACGCACACCACAGGGCACAGAGGTGACTCTAAATGTGCTCTCTTTTTGTTACTGGGTCAGGGCTTCTAATTCTGGGCTTGTCTGCATCACCAGCAGTAGCAGATCATCTACTCAGAAGGGAGCCTGTGAGATGCTCAGAGTCAGTTTGCTCAGCACAAAAAGCATCTGTGCAGAAAGGCTTATTGGTTCCTCTGAGAATGCAGCTTCACTGTGCTGAAGAGCCTGGCTGGGTCAGGGCAGCTCTTGCAGATCAGGAAATGAAGAGAATTTTGTGTTTGAATGTGTAAGCTATACACAGAATGGCTGTGGTTGAGAAGGACCTCAGAGATCATCTGCTCCAACCTCTCTGCCATGGGCAGGGATGCCTCTCAACTGGACTTGGCTGCTCAAAGCCTCATCCAGCCTGGCCTCAAACACCTCCAGGGAGGAGGCATTCACAGCTTCCCTGGACAACCTATTCCAGAGTCTCCCTGCCCTTGTACTGAAGAACTTCTTCCTAAGATCCAGTCTGAACCACCTCTCCCTCAGCTTCAAACCATTCCCCCTTGTCCTATTGCTGGATACCCTCATAAAATGTCCCTCTGCAGCCTTTCTGTAGGATCCCTTCAGGTACTGGAAGGCAGCCCTAAGGTCCCCTAGAGTCTGCTCTTCTCCAGGCTGCACACCCCCAGCTCCCTCAGCCTGTCCTCATAGCAGAGGTGCTCCAGCCCTGTCCTCTGGATCCACTCCAACAGCTCTGTGCCCTTCTTACGATGGGTCCACCAGAACTGGATGCAGTATTGGAGGTGGGGTCTCAGCAGAGCAGAGTAAAGGGCAGAGTCCCCTCTCTGACCCTGCTGGCCACACTCCTCTTAATGCAGCCTAGGATATGAAGTGAATGCCTTATGGAAAGGATTCAGCCTAATTAGAACATGCTCTGGGGTTTTTCATCTTTTGCTGTCCCTCCCAAAACCTTCTTCCTTTAAAGACATTTTCAGAAAGTGTAATTCTAGCAGATGGAAACAATTAGATCAATTTTGCTTAATGAGAAATCATTCTGAAGTGCATCTGTTAAATGTACCAAACATCTCTAGGCAGGGAAGAAGAGCAGACCTGCTTATGTCCTGCTTCTTTTCTGTGCTTTAGGCAGCAGGTTTTGCTACCCAGTCAGTGTCTGCTGCAGGGATGCTTATTTGAGGTAAACTGACAGAAGGTGCATCAAACACCTTCAGAAATGGTATCAAAAAGATGTTCAACAAATCACTGGAGTCTGCTTTCAGACTGCTTGCAGTGACCTGCTCAGGGATGTGCTCTGCAAAGGGGAGAGGCACAGTGAAGAACTGAATGTTCACATGAGGATTGAACTGCACTCAGGAAGCTGTGTAGAAGCAGCATCTTGAATTTTTATGCTACAGTTTTTTTGCTTCTTCACCTTTCAGTAGGTGATGGGCCTGGTAAGATGTGGAAATAAGGGAAAAGTGAATTGATTGCAGAGGATTCTAGCATCTCCTTGTTTAATGCTTATTACTTATTTCTGTTCTGGGTTTTGTTTGTTTGTTTCCAGTTACAAGAAAACACACGAGACCCTGAGCCATGCAGGACAAAAAGCAACAGCAGCTATCAGCAACGTAGGAACTGCTATCAGCAAGAAGTTTGGAGATATGAGGTACAGGGATCTACTCCTTCTCTGGTTTTATTTTGAGGACAAAAAGTAGAAGTTGTCTGTCAGCTCTTTTTCCTTCTGCATTAGTGTTTTAGATGCCCCAAGTGGTTTGTAATCAGAGTATTTCATAACATTGCTGGTGTCAACCAAAAAGAAAGGGTAGCAATGAATTAAGGTAGAATTCTTACTCCACACAGAATCACCCAGAGAGAGTCCTAGTTTTTAAATAAGTGCAGTTTGAGATCCTTTTGGAAGAACTGTGCAGGCTCCAGGAAATGTAATGTGGAACAAAAAAAAAAAATTGCTGTTAGATCTTCATTAACCCAATTTTATTCCTACATGGATTCTGGAGAGACCCAACATCATCTAAAGAAAACAAGCCTGCCTTGGAGCTGCTTTGGGGAAAGATAAATCAAAAAAGATACTTCAGGCTACTTTTTTTTTTTTTTTTTTTTTTAAATCAGCTTTTTCCAGATGTAGAAAGGCAAAGTTTTGCTCTGCTTTTGTGCTTATGGAAAAAAAGAAGAGAGATGATGGAAGTAACAGGAGTAGAGGTCAGGAGAGGAGCTGTCACTTAAATGGAACTTAAATGTCATGTAAAGATACATGGGGATGCATCTTTAAAAGTCTTATGAGCACAAAGGAAGGAACTGTGCACTTAGAATCCAGCACCTCAGTTTTCAGCTGGGCAGCAGGACTGCAGAACTTCTCAGGTGTGTTAGAGTTGATTTTTGTTGTTGTTTTGCTGATTAAGTAGATGGACATGGATAACTCTGCAGTGTTTTTTGAGCTGCAGAATTAGAGTCTCATTTATGAGATGTGACCTTTAGGGTCCTTTTATAATGCCTGAGGTAACCAGGCCCTAAGAATTGTGTGAATCCACTTGACAAGTGTTTCAAGTTCATGTTTTTGTGTTTTTTTGTTTTTTTTTCTGCAAGGGCTGAAGTACAGTGCTTGCCTGCTAAAACTTACTTTTTCCTCATAGAGGGGAAGGATGACTCTAACAATTCAGTACTTCTCAGGTCCTGTTGCTTGTGCCTTGCATAAGATGAACTGCAAAGGGAGAAATGTCTTCACTGTAACACAGCCCTTTAATATTTCCCTTTATTAACAGTTGCTGCCAGATTGCTTTGTCCTACCCCTCAGTGCCAGCCCCCACCCCCACAATAATAATGCTTCTGAGTAGCACTGGGAAAGCAGATGGGTGGTATTTATCCCATTAGCCCTTTAGCCAAGGGCTCAGAGCAAAGGCTGAGTCCATCAACATTTGGATTAATCAAGAAGCTTGTTTCCAGGAGCTGACTGGGAATTTTTCAGGAAAAAAGGAGCTACCAGCATTGCCTTTTCTTGTGGACAAATACTGTTTTCAGCTAAGCTCTTACTAGAGTCTTCCTGACACTTGGTAATGAAGAAGGAAGTGGTCCAGCCAGTGCCACACAGATACACAAAGGGCTTGGGCCCTCTGCATCTGCTAAACATCCTAAACCTGGACTAATTGTCAGTACACTCCCTTCAGCAGCAGAGCTGGCCACAGATCTTGGCTCAGCTTGGGCAGGTGCAATTCTGTGGTGGGTTCACCCTGTAACCCTTCTCACTTAAATCATCTGTTTTAAAAAATCTTCCCTTCTCTCACTCCAGTGCAAGCAGTGTTTGGAGCAGAAAGCTGCAAGGAAGCATTCTTTTTTTTTTATTTCATTGCTTGCTTGGGTTTTTGCTAATCCAAATGATTTTCAGTGATCTAGTGTAGGGATTATCACCACCCCCTCCCCTCATGCTGATTTAAACACACATAAAATTCTGACTTAATTCTCTTGGTTAGGTGTTAAAGCTGATAGTCACCAATGGCATCCAGATGCAAATTCCTGTTCTGCTTTCAGTCAGAGCAGACATTTGAAAGTGATTTCTGAAATCCAGATGATGATCATCATCATAATTCCAGTATGTTCAGTAGTTCTACCTCCTGCCTGTGGTGATGGTGATTTTGAAAGGGTTTTAGTCAGCTTCACTCTAAATATTGAAGCCTGCCTTCTTTGTGAAACAAAATTCTGTTTTCCAGCTTGCTTGCAATGTCAAATGTTCAGAGCACCCCAGGAAACACAATTGTGTCCTGAAGATACAGGATCTTCATTTTCACCTTGGATTATCTCAGGAAAATATTGCTAAAATATCATATTATCAGGAAGAGGCCAGATAGATTTCCCCTAGTCTGCTGTTTTGCTGTGCTGGAATTCGAGATGAAACTGATAAGAAAGAAAAATGACAGAATTCCATGTGGCCCAAAGAACAGAGAAGCCACTCTTTGGGGACAAAGTGCTTTTCAGAGAGCTGCTGTGCTTCTCTTTCATCCCTGCCCCAGCTTCCCAGCGTTCCAACTCTCTAATTCACTTTGTGCATGAATAATCGCTGGCGTTTTACAGCTTCGGAATGTTGGATTGATTGCTAGTGCTGGTAGGGTCTTGTTACAGTTGAAATGCACAGAATTAATAGAATGTCAGGGGTTGGGAGGGACCTCTGAAGATCATCCAGTCCAACCCCCCCTGCCAGAGCAGGAGCACCCAGGGCAGGTCACATAGGAACACATTCAGGTGAGTTTTTGAATGTCTCCAGAGCAGGAGACTCCACAACCTCTCTGGGCAGCCTGCTCCAAGGCTCTATCACCCTCACAGGGACAAAGTTTTCCCTTCTGTTCCCATGGCACCTCCTCTGCTCCAGCTTGCCCCCAGTGCCCCTTGTGCTGTCCTTGGCCATCCCTGAGCAGAGCCTGGCTCCAGCCCTGCACATCTTTATCACCAGCCATGAGGGCAGCCCTCAGGCTCCTCTGCTCCAAGCCCCAGTTCCTTCAGCCTCTCCTCACAGGGAGATGTTCCACTGCCTGCAGCAACTTTGTGGCTCTGTGCTGGACTCTGTCAAGCAGTTCCCTGAGGACTTTCTTGAACTGAAGGGCCTAGAACTGGAGACAATGTTCCAGATGCATTCTGTTTAATGTTACCATGTTCTTGGAGATGCCAGCAATGGACAGGAAACCAGTGCCCTGATTCTTTTGCTATAGGTTACAAACCAGGCACTGGTAATACAGTGAAGGTAAGAGATTCTTCATTAGTAGCTCTTGGGATTAATTATGTACCATCAGTATTTCTCGTTACCCCTCCACTTAGCTCACATCATGTCCTTTAGCATTTTCTGACATGGAAAAAGAAGGAAAAAGGGAAGAGAGGGGAGTCCCAGGTCACTCCAGAGGGCAGCAGTGTGGGCTCAACTATCAGGAGTAGGGGTGACACCAACATTTCAACATGGCTCTTGCCCTGTAGAGCACAGAATTTTGTGTGTAGTTGGGGGGGTCCTTGTTCCTCTGCATGCTGGTGAGGCTTGGAGGAGCAATACTGCTGGACTGCTCTGCAGCTGTCTGTGAGGAGTTTTCAGCCTTGCTGATGGCCTTTACAGAACTAAGCTGTGATATCAAGAGGGAGATTTTTCTGGGCTTTTGAGTTGCCTTATAAAAAAGGAAAGGGGGAAAAAAAGGAGGAAAAAAGAAAGAAGACACTAGTTACACTACACTACTACATGCACACTACCACATGGGTTACTGCTACATAAGTAAATGTGTTTAAACATTAAGCTAACAAAGGCTTGCATGCAAATGAGGATGTCAGCAGAGTTGCACTGCTTATACATCCTTCATTCAGCTGGCTCACACATTTTCTCAAATTACATGATCACAGGGACCCTTTTCAAATGCAGTGCTTGGGATGAGCCAGCTCTCAGGATGAATGGAGGTAATACAATGCCTCATTACTGCCAGGAGTTGGAAGGCACTGAGGGAAGACACAGCCGACTGCAGGGAGGGAGAGCTTGGGGGCATGACTGGCAGCTGAGGGTGCCCCTCAGAGATGGCAGGAATCTGTGAAGAAGGTGGTCCCAGAGGGGTGGGGGAAGGCAAAGTTCATCCCTCTGGAAAGGGGCAAGGGAAGTTCAGGGAAATGCAAAGCAGATAGTGGAGGGATGCATTAACCTGTCCTTTTCTAGGCAGCTAGAAGGTAGGATGATAGCAAAAACATTAAAGGGTTTGTCAGGGACAATGACCTTGAACTGTGACAGCATCTGTCATAGAGAACAGAGAGGAAGCAGGAGAGGTGATAGAGCTTGGCTATAAGGCTGCCCATGCTGTTTCCACTAGAGAAATGCAGTTTGGGTGTTGCTGCTCTTGCAGGAAGAGAGGGCATGGGGAGCTGAAAATTGCATACGAAGAGTGTCTCAGCAGCTCACAGCAAGGCAGGATTCTGCAGGCATCTGTCCTGAGTCTGTTGCTCTTCAGCATTTTCATTCCTGGTTTAGATGAGGGCATGGTGTGTACATTTAAACCCCCCAGATGACTGCAGTGGGAGGGAGTGCAAGCACTTTAGACACCAGGATTAGAATTCAAAATTATTTTAAATGCTAACACCCAGCCTGGGAGAGTGTAAGATGCTTTACTGACAGATGGGGGGGGGGGGGGGGGAAACCCAAAAGCTGAGATGGGGAGCTCTGACCAGCCAGCTGGGCAGTGGCTTTGCAGATAAAGGCCTAGCAAGTGCTGGGCTGGTGGCTCACAAATGCACACAGGCTGTTTCTGAAGGCTGTGAAATTGGAGGCTTTTAGAAGCAGGAGCTTTTTAGAGGCAGGTGAGGCCAGTATCTGTTGGAGGTGGCTCAGGTGTAATTAATCTGTTTTTAGTGCTGTGGGAGTTGACTTCTGCTGTGCCTTTTGTTGTGGTGGTGGTGGAGGAGTTTTTGCACAGCCTGTTGATGTGCATTTCCAGGATTTCTGTGTTCTGGGCAGACAGAATTGTTGCTGAACTCACTGGGAGCTGAACTCCTGGAAATGCTCTATTTGTCTTACCCAAAACTACCATTCCTAAACCTCTCTGTCTCTGATGCCCCTTATAAAGGAAATAGTAATACTGCCTTGCAATTCCCCAAGCCTTTCTTTTGGGTGATGGGTGAAACAGTTGTTTTCTCTGATGTCTACTGACACTTGCCCCTTGATTTGTGCTATTTTAGAGCTCTGCAGTGACACAGATTTCCTTATGTGGCTCTACATGAGTCTGTATTAGCATGGAGAAGGGGTGGCTGTTCCTGGGAGTCAGCTGGTGGCTGTCTATGGCAACCAAAGATGGTTGAGGGAGAAATGGGCTGTGGAGAGAGCTCCATGAATGTTTAAGACCACCCCATTGTAGGGGAGGATGAGCCCTGTAAAACAGCCCTGAAGGTATCCATGCTTTCCTTCAGAGTATTAGGCAGTAAATAATGCATCACACCACACACTGACAAAAGGATGTGAAAAATAATTATTGAGATGTTCATGAAGTGTGCACCATCTATCTGGCTCCCTGCAGGAGGCAGGTGCTGCCTTGAAGTGGCCTGTAATTAAAGACTACATCAGGAACACACAGATGAAGGAGAGGCTGCCTGCCTCATTCCTCAGCTTCAGAACCTTAATGACACCCTTTGAATATTGACTATCAATGTGTCTCTCCCAGTCCCACTGCCTTCATTACCTTGCTTGTGAGCTGGAAAACAGAGTCCAAGTGTTTCAAGTATTGTTTTGAACAAGAAAGTAGTTTTCTACAAAATGCCATTTTAACAATTAAAAGCCTTTTTTTCTTTTTTTCCCCCCCCATAACCTTCTCAATTGAGAAATGATTAAGAAGTCCAGAGGGGGGGAAAGACATTTGCTGCTGCTGTACAATTTCAGTTCACCTCTGCTTTTTCTTGAGTGAGATCAAGGTAAGATTTGGGGAGGGAAAGCAGTTACCACTGCCAAAATCTGATCTTAGGAGGAGAACACACAAGTTTAGCAACCCAAACTTTCATTCTTTGTGGCACACAGAGCAGGTGACTGCATAGTGGAGGAGTCTGTGATACTTTTTCCTTTGAAGGAATCTCAGCTGAGCCACGTTCTAAGTTTGAATTCCAGCACCAGGATTTGAATGGAAATGATTTTGGTTTTCTCCTCAGGCATTTTGACTTGCCCCAGCTATGTTATGTGGTTGTTACAATTTCATGACACTTTTTAACTTGCTGTTCTTCCTTTGTGCATCCACCCCAGATCACATTCAATTGGGTAAGACACCTTAAATCTCCTTGAATGCTGCCTGTGTGTGTGACAGGATGTGTTTGGGGGGCTGGAATGCAGTGACCTCTTTCAGCATTGTTGTGTATGACAACAGCATTATGCTGCTTAAACTGCAGTGCCTCGCTTCTACAGCATGTTGAGTATAATGTGAAGAGGACTGAGTGGCCAGACTGTGTCTGCCTTGCTCTTAAGCAGACCAGTCTCAAATTCAAACGATGAACACATCCGAAAGGTGTGTTGCTCGTGGGGAAAACCTCTTTGTGTGTATTCCCATCCTGTCAGCCATCTTTTTCAGTCAGAGATGGGAACATAAACCACAAAATGCTCAGTGAAGATCCTCTTCAGCCAGCAGAGTTCTGTAAAGATTGTGTCAAGTATTTAATTGCCTCCTCTTCACTAAAGCAGCCACTGTATTGCTCAGGAAGTGCACCTGGTGGCTGTCTGAGAGTCTTGACTCTTGGGGAAGTTTCCAAGAGTAGCCCAAGTTCTTGACATGCTTAAAGGGGTTCTTCAGAACATAGTTTTACCAATTCAGTGAAGCATTTCAGTGTGTGGTGAGTTATAAAATAATTGTTTGTGTGCTGAAAGATTCTCTGAGTGGCCTGGCTTTGTGTCAGCTCACCCAGCAGAGGGGCTGAGCAGCCCTGAATCTCCTGCTCTGGTCTTGGAGCACCACCAGTGCACAGAACAGCTCAAGGACAAATTTTCAGCTAAGAGGTCCTAACAGAGACTCTTACTACACTGAGAACTTCCAAGTGGGGCTAAACTGCCCTTCCTGCCTTACCGTGGCATAAACCCAATGTTCAGTGACCTTTGTCATGAAGGGTCTCTGCCTCTGCACTGATCACCAGCACAGATAGGTATGGCTTTAAAAAAGCTGAATGGTTTAGGCTTCTAGTAAAAGATGATGTGGTGGCAGGAATGGCTTAGGCTGGAAGGGACCTCAGAGATCATCTACTCCAACCTCCCCTCCATGTGACTCAGCTGCTCAAGGCCTCATCTAACCCAGCCTTGAACAACCCTGGGGAAGAGGTATCCATAACCCTCCCTGGGCAGGCTGTTGTGCAGGAGCCTACCCAAGCTGGGGACCTCTGACTGAAGAAAGCTCCTGCTTGGGCAGCCTGTTGTGCAGGAGCCTACCCAAGCTGGGACCTCTGACTGAAGAAAGCTCCTGCTTGGACAGCCTGTTGTGCAGGAGCCTACCCAAGCTGGGACCTCTGACTGAAGAAAGCTCCTGCTTGGGCAGCCTGTTGTGCAGGAGCCTACACAAACTGGGGACCTCTGACTGAAGAAAGCTCCTGCTTGGGCAGCCTGTTGTGCAGGAGCCTACACAAACTGGGGACCTCTGACTGAAGAAAGCTCCTGCTTGGGCAGCCTGTTGTGCAGGAGCCTACACAAACTGGGGACCTCTGACTGAAGAAAGCTCCTGCTTGGGCAGCCTGTTGTGCAGGAGCCTACACAAACTGGGGACCTCTGACTGAAGAAAGCTCCTGCTTGGGCAGCCTGTTGTGCAGGAGCCTACACAAACTGGGGACCTCTGACTGAAGAAAGCTCCTGCTTGGGCAGCCTGTTGTGCAGGAGCCTACACAAACTGGGGACCTCTGACTGAAGAAAGCTCCTGCTTGGGCAGCCTGTTGTGCAGGAGCCTACACAAACTGGGGACCTCTGACTGAAGAAAGCTCCTGCTTGGGCAGCCTGTTGTGCAGGAGCCTACACAAACTGGGGACCTCTGACTGAAGAAAGCTCCTGCTTGGGCAGCCTGTTGTGCAGGAGCCTACACAAACTGGGGACCTCTGACTGAAGAAAGCTCCTGCTTGGGCAGCCTGTTGTGCAGGAGCCTACACAAACTGGGGACCTCTGACTGAAGAAAGCTCCTGCTTGGGCAGCCTGTTGTGCAGGAGCCTACACAAACTGGGGACCTCTGACTGAAGAAAGCTCCTGCTTGGGCAGCCTGTTGTGCAGGAGCCTACACAAACTGGGGACCTCTGACTGAAGAAAGCTCCTGCTTGGGCAGCCTGTTGTGCAGGAGCCTACACAAACTGGGGACCTCTGACTGAAGAAAGCTCCTGCTTGGGCAGCCTGTTGTGCAGGAGCCTACACAAACTGGGGACCTCTGACTGAAGAAAGCTCCTGCTTGGGCAGCCTGTTGTGCAGGAGCCTACACAAACTGGGGACCTCTGACTGAAGAAAGCTCCTGCTTGGGCAGCCTGTTGTGCAGGAGCCTACACAAACTGGGGACCTCTGACTGAAGAAAGCTCCTGCTTGGCAGCCTGTTGTGCAGGAGCCTACACAAACTGGGGACCTCTGACTGAAGAAAGCTCCTGCTTGGGCAGCCTGTTGTGCAGGAGCCTACACAAACTGGGGACCTCTGACTGAAGAAAGCTCCTGCTTGGGCAGCCTGTTGTGCAGGAGCCTACACAAACTGGGGACCTCTGACTGAAGAAAGCTCCTGCTTGGGCAGCCTGTTGTGCAGGAGCCTACACAAACTGGGGACCTCTGACTGAAGAAAGCTCCGCTGCCTTGTGAGAGCCCAATGGGGACTGAGAAAGCTCCTGCTTGGGCAGCCTGTTGTGCAGGAGCCTACACAAACTGGGGACCTCTGACTGAAGAAAGCTCCTGCTTGGGCAGCCTGTTGTGCAGGAGCCTACCCAAGCTGGGACCTCTGACTGAAGAAAGCTCCTGCTTGGGCAGCCTCTTGTGCAGGAGCCTACACAAACTGGGGACCTCTGACTGAAGAAAGCTCCTGCTTGGGCAGCCTCTTGTGCAGGAGCCTACCCAAGCTGGGGCCAGCACTGGCTGTTTGGACTGTGCATGCTGTACCTGCAGCAGAGGCAAGTGCCTGCTTACCTACTGCCTGGAGCCAGCTCTGCCTGTGCTCCCAAACCTGAGGTGTCCTGCCCATCCTCTATCCCTGTGGAACGTGGAACCTCTCTTCTTCTGCCATATATTGCATGTCTCTGCAGGTAGTAGGGCTCTGTGTCATTTACATACTCCCAGGAGTTGGTTCTCTCCACTTCTTTGAGCCCTATTAAATTGCTGATCACATGAGAATGCGTGGTGGTAGGATCTTCAGTGCTGCAAGTGGGGAAGTTTAGGCTGGAGGTGAGGAGAAAGTTCTTCACAGAAAGAGTAACTGGCCATGGGATGTGCTGCCCAGGGAGGTGGTGGAGTCACCATCCCTGGAGGTGTTCCACAAAAGCTTGGATGTGGCACTAGGAGCCATGGTTTAGTTGTCAGGTGGTGTTAGGTAGTAGGTTGGACTTGATGATCTCTGAGGCCTTTTCCAACCTGGCTGATTCTGTGAAGTGAGCTGGAATTCACAGGTGAGTTTCATGAGCCGTTGCCTCCAGGAGAGGAAGAATACCTAAAAAAAAAAACCAAACCCACAACTATGTTTTTTTATTTTAAAGGTAATACAAGGTTTTTAAACCTCAGTAATTTCAGGGGTTTTAAACGTTAATGTAAAAATGTTTTTTCTGTAATAATCACGTTGCAAGCTGGATTTTACAGCTCTGTTTCTTCTCTTCTGCTTTCACCCCACAGTTACTCCATTCGCCATTCCATAAGCATGCCTGCAATGAGGTAATCTGCTCCCCATGTTGTGTGTGTTGTGGGGATGGTCAGAGGGGGGATTTGCAGGCTTTGGTCCTGAGCCTGCAGTTGTTAGCTGGATGAACAGTCCCACTTCCATCATTAAGGCAGTTCATGTAGATGATTCCCACAGGACATGCCAGCTGTGGGGTTTTCCTTTTAATTGTATTAAGTCCTTAATCCCTTTGAGTACATGAAGCTATTCTGAGATGTGTTTAGGTAGTTGATTGTCACCAGGTTTCCATTCCTGAATCTGAAATTCAGTTGTTGTGCTGTCTCTAGAACATCATCCAAAGCCCATTAATGTCAGAGATGCTTTCTACTCCTGCATGCTTTGGATCATGCCCCTGCGGAGGGATTTTATGAGTGCTTTCATATTTTAATGGCCATAATCATGCTTTACTTGACTGCAGCCAAATATTGATGTCTGTTCAAGTAAAGCTCCATCTGGTTCCAATAAATTTAGGATCCAGCTTTCTTTTTTACCCCCTTGGCCTCTAAATATATGACTATCTCCATTCCCTGCCAAGCATGTGGGGAAGACAAATGTCCTCACTGTGTGATGGATGCTAATTCATTCAGCTTCAGCAGGTGAGCACTGAGCAATGGCACCTATGGGTCAAATGGGAGGCATAAAACTCAATTTCTCTCTCCTTTTGACTCTTCTTGCCCTATGAAAACTTTGTCACCTACTGAACAGAAACCAAAAGTAAATCTGTATTATTTTTTCCAGCTGGCTTCTGTTTGCCCTTCCCTTACCTTAGGGTCAGTTTAATTTAACCTGATGAGGGATAGGATGTAAATGTATGTACAGAAATTTCCATCATGGGTGCTCCTGGTGAGTTCCCAGAATGTGCAAAGAGGAGGAACTGGAACACTGAAGTTTTAGCAGCCATTGGCCTCTTTGCTTTGCAGAAGCAGGCCCTGGCTCCTGCATGTGTTTGCCTTTCACCAAGGCAGACCCAGAGGCACGGGTACCTGCCAGGGTGTAAAGTGGTTCTGCCTCACTGTGCCACTGTGAGGAATTTCTGTTGTGGTTCAAGATCCCTGTTATGTTTTATTCCTGCGTGTTGTGTTTTGATGCATCCTGTTGGCCATGTTGCTGGGAAGGACCTTGCACTTTCACTGGTAGTAGTGCTAGATCCATAAACTCTTTCTGGCTATAACACAATAGACAGGCTGGTGGAAAAAAAAAATAAAAGAAAGAAAAAAACCTAACTACTCACAAACTGCTTGACTCTACTGCACTGGGCTTGGAGTGGCCCTGTCACTGCTTTGTTTCTTCTGGTAAAGAAAGTACAGCTGGACAAGAGTTTCTGAGCTGCAGAGCCCTCACTAATAACGAAGCACAAAGCAGGCTAGAACTGAGCTCTCAGCCTTCAAGCCAGGAGGAGAGAACCTGAAGGTCCTCTTTACCCCTTGGAGATCAGCACAAATCCTTTGTGCTGGCTGAACTGCTAGAAGAGGAGACAAGGGTTGGTTATTCCCTTCAGCCTGCCTGTTTTGTAGCCTGTTTCTGCCTGCACAGGGTAGGGATGAGCTGCTGTGAAAAGACATTGAGAGCCAAGGCATTCATCCAAGCAACTGAGGGGCAACCTGAGTATAGCTCTCCATGGGAAACCACGTTCTCACTGTACAACAGAACATGCAGGATACTCCTACTATTCTGTGGCAGATGTTAGTTGTGGTCAGGATGCTCTGTGTGCAGCAGGAAATGTAAAACCAAACCAAAACAAAACAAAAAAACACAACAACAACAAAAAACCACAAACAAAAAAATGCATTTAAAATGAGGGAGAAGCTGTTTCAAATTTTGGCAAGAGGAAGATGGGCCAAGATTGCCAGGCAAGCCAGCAAAACAGACACATTATGTGCTTTGGGAAGGAAAATCACAGCTGTTGCCTTTTTTTTTTTTTCCTTTTTTAAAATTTATTTATGTCCAGCTTACAGTTTTCCTGAAACCAAGGTTGTGTTCTGTCCTGCAGGGAGGGGAAGGCAGAGGAAAGCTTAACTTTGTCAGAAGGGCACCCTAGGAACACAATCTTCTTAATGCCTTTGCAAGCAGCAGGCTACACCTGCAGGCACAAAACCATGGAGCTGGGCAGTCAGGATTCCTCAAAGTTATTTGGGAGACCCTTCCTACATCATTCTACTCTCCTTCACCCTAGCCTCAGGACATCAAACTGCCATCTTTTTGATGCTGTAGATGATGAACTTGCTCAGCAGCTGAAAGGGAAAATGCATTTCTTTCCAGCAGCACCACAGATGAGTCAAACCATCCAAGTGCAGCAGTGCAGTTGGTGCTGTCTGGCTGTTCTGAGAACAGGCTCGAGGTAGGGGGGCAGGGAGGCCAGTCCCTGCTTGGGCTCAATTCTGAGGCAGGTCCTGCTTTTGCTCAACAGCACTCACTGATTTACCCCAATTGGGTTTGAGTGGCAGTGACTGTTCACAGCTCAGTCTGAAGCCCTATGCTGCCAGCCAGCCTCCTCTCTGCCCCAGCACTGCTGCCTGGGAAGAGCTCATCAGCCTCTGCTGTTACCTCATTATGCTTGCAACTGACTCTTCTTTTTCTCCAACTTTGTTGTTCTCCCAGGAATTCTCCAACATTCAAATCATTTGAGGAGAAGGTGGAGACCACTGTCACGAGCCTTAAGGTAAAGGTTAGACTGAGTTGTGTGGCTGTGCTTGTCAAAAGGTGACAGCTTAATTGTCCCTGTCATTTGTGCAAGAGACTGGTGCTATTCACTGCTCCATCAAGAATGTGATGGAACTGCAAGAGCAGTAATGGAGGAGGAAGACAGTGTGCAGAGGAATATTCTTTCTCTGCTTTGTTACTCAGAAGTGACTCCTGTTGTCTGTCAGAGTGGTCTCAGGAATGCCCAAACCAGGGCCATACTGAAACAGAAAGCAGAAACATCTCCTAAGGCTGGCAGTGCTGTGTAAGGCAGAACCATGTGGAGATGCAGGGTCAGAATCTGGAAGCAGTGTGTCCTGATGAGCTTTGTGCTGCTGTGTCCTACAGAGTGAACCTGAATCCTCAAGCTCCTCCTGTCAGTGCTGGAGATGTACTCACCAGGCCCCCCCTTCCCCACATGAAAATGCTGTGCAGTTTTGTGTGGCAGTATCTAAGCAGCTAGAAGTATCTAAAGGGAGACAACCTGCTGGGTTTGTTGTTTGGTTACTGTATTTTGAGAGCAGCTGTGTCACCCCTGCTGGCAGATGGGGCACTTGACTCTCAAAAGCAACCTGTTCATTTCTATGCTCTCAACCGAAGAAACAGACACCAGAGGGAGTTAATCCTGTAAAGAACTGCACTAACTTTAGTGGTAGGAGCTGAGATCCTGCTTGGTATCTATTTAGGGACTGGTCCCTTTAAGCATAGGCTAAATGCCACTGGCAGGTTTTCTATCTGCAGCCTAGGAGTTTAGGACTTGGGGGAGGAAAGGGCTTGCTTTATTTGACTGTTTTCATGCTTTTGTTTTAAGAGAATCACAGAGTTGTCAGGGTTGGAAGGGACCCCAAGGGTCATCTAGCTCCAAGCCCCTTGCCATGGGCAGGGACACCCTCCACTAGATCAGGTTGCCCAGAGCCACATCCAGCCTGGCCTTAAAAACATTCAGGGATGAGGCTTCCACCACCTCCCTGGGCAACCTCTTCCAGTGTCTCACCACCCTTATGATGAAGAACTTTTTCCTGATGTCTAATCTAACTCTCCCTTTCTCTAGCTTGGATCCATTCCCCCCAGTCCCATCATTACCTGACACCCTAAAAAGTCCCTCCCCAGCTTTCTTGTAGCCCCCTTCAGATACTGGAAGGCCACAAGAAGGTCTCCTCAGAGCCTTCTCTTCTCCAAACCAAACTAAGCCCAACTCTCTCAGCCTGCTCTCATAGGAGAGGAGCTCCAGCCCCGCATGTTCTCTGCCTGCTCAGAACAGCTCCCAGCCCTCCGTGGCCATGGGGTGGAATGCAAACAGCCCTCACTGCAGTGTGAGCTGAGTTCTCTCTGGGAACACTGCACTGTTCCCTTCTGTCTGCTTTGTTTCAGACCAAGGTTGGTGGGACAAGCCACACAGGGGGCAGCTTTGAAGAAGTTCTCAGCTCGACAGCCCACGCCAGCGCTCAGAGCTCTCTTGCTGGCACCCGACTCCCTGAGAGCGAGGAAGAGCTTCAGTGTTAAAGCTCAGGCCCTCCTGAGCCTCCTGCCTCTCTTCAGGGACTTGCCCAGCCAGTGATTTTTTGAGACCTGCCTCGCCACCCAACTTGTGCAACAAGGTTTTGTCAGCTTTGGAAAACTGCCTCCCTGGCCTTGTGCTGGAGAAACTCTTCCTCTCTCTGTATTTTGGATGGGCCAATTATCATCAGGTATTTTGTACACCACCCTCAAGCCATTGACTTAGAATGCTCTAAATTCTATGTGAAGTGACCAAAATAGTTTCCATTTTCATCTGACTTCCCTCCAACTATCTCCTAGCCTCTGTTTCTTATTTTACTCTTTTCTGTCTGTTGGTTTCCAACTCCCTTCTCAGTGCCACATCAGACAGATGGACCTAGAGCTGTGCAAAGACTTTTACTGCCAGCAGTAGGCCATGCACCAGCTGTCCCCCAGCCATACCAGCTGCCCTTTGCTCAGGAGTGTCTGTACACAAGCTAGTTCCTAACAGAATCAAAATCACTTAGTCACAAAAAGCTTTTTCTCCTTTGCTGGCAGAGTCTGGCACTGCCCTCCACCCATTAAGAAGGACAGGAAGAGACACTCAGTTATATAGAAACTGATCACAGCTGCTCAATTAAGAGGATTATTGCAGCTGGAAAAGCTGCAGTTTAGGGAATGTTCCATTGCTTGTTCTCTGTGGACTTGATAAGTCTTGACAATGTGAGTTAATTACAAAAGGAAGTGGAGTGGAGGGAACCTCCAATATTTTTGCCTCCATATGCTCCCCTCAGGAATAAGGGGAGGGGTATTGGTAAGCCTCATTCAAGACACAGCCTTAAGTGCAAGAACACAAACCTAGCCACTAGCTTAAGATGTGCCCTAGGTTAGAGAGCCTTCAGCCCACATCCCAGAGCTGCTTGCAACCCCCCCCCTTACCTCACACACACCCCATGAGGCACTCCATGTTTGGTGTCAAGCTTCACTGTGCTTCCCTCCAGGACCTAACTCCACCAATTGCATCCCACCTGCTTCATCACCAGAGCCAGTCCTCTCCCAGCTTTGATGCAGCATGGCTTCTTGCACCCTTTGAACAGCTGCTCTACTCTTAGAGCAGCACCTCTGTGACAGCAGGTGTCAGTCTGTGTTACTCAAGTTGGGCACAACTTGATCAATAACCAAGATGGAAACCAGGCTGGCTGCTTTTCTTGAGCATAAAGCCAAAGCTTCAACCTAGTGTTAGTGACTTTGGTGTTAACAGAATGCTTAAAATCTTGTGAGAAAACTTGGCTTTAAGTGATTTCCTTCCTGTTGTGCTTTTGTTAAGACTTTTTACAGAGCTGGAAGCCCTTTTGTAACATCCTACTGGACATGAGTTAACCTTTGGACGTTTCTGTACAATGCCTCTGGTGATTTTTAGCATGGAAGCAAATCTCATTAGGGTTTGTTTGGTTTTTTTCAGCACAGTTTTCTTGTGACAGTTTGCTAGTTTGTTTGATGTGGTTTTGTGCATAAATGTGAATTTATTTAAATAAAGAAGATATCAATAGTCAATTTAGCTTGTGTAAAGGGAGGTTATTGATATTCTTACTAAAATAAATTTCTCTTGCTCTTTTACACCTTGTGATGTTTTAGTTTGAATTGTGTGGCTTTAGCAGCATTACTGCACATCTCTCAACCTTGCTGTGTCACAGCAGAGTTTCAAGGTGAATTGCAAAGACCATGCTCTGCCACTTCTAGAGTTTTTAAAACCTGTTCATAGAATCATAGAATGATCCAGGCCAGAAGAGACCCTCAAAGGTCATCCAGTCTGACTTCCCTGCAGTCAGCAGGGACATCCCCAGCTAGAGCAGGCTGCCCAGGGCCACATTGAGCCTCACCTTGAATATTTCCAGGCAAGGAGTCTCAACCACTTCCCTGTTCCCTCTGGATCTGAAATTCCCCCAGGTTTTGAAAACGATAAGGTTCAAAGGAGAAAAATAAATGAAGCAGGTTCAGTAAAAGTGAACCATGTGGCAAACATCATCTAGGTTTAAAACTATTGGTTTTAAACTGCTCCTGGGCTGTGGCACTTAAGGACATGGCTTAGTGGTCTTGCCCAGGACTTGGCAGTGCTGGGCTGAGGGCTGGACTTGATCTTGGAGGTCTTTTCTGACTGGAACAGTTCTGCCTTTAAAGGGGATAACAAATTTACTTCCATGCTGCCTCCTCTGCCATGGCACTGAAGATAGAAAAGCTTACTCCAAGTGCAAACTTTCCTTACCTGGCAATTGTGACATTGCCCTGGTGCCCCCCAGCTGCACACAGGACCCAACAGCCACTCCCCTCATTATGGCATTTACTACCATGCCTCTGCTTTCTTCACAACCAGACTTACACCTGCATTATTGCCACCAAAAGCTGTCCCTGACAGCAGAATCAGCACCAGTGGGGAACAGTACGAACAGGAGACAGTCAGTATTCCATAACCCACAGAATTGTTTTGGTTGGAAAAGACCTCTAAGATCATGGAGTCCAACCATCAACCCACCACCACCATGGCCATCAAACCATGTCCCAAAGTGCCATGGCCACACATTTCATGAACACCTCCAGGGATGGTGACTCCACCTCCTCCCTGGGCAGCCTGGTCACTCTTTCAGGAAAGGAATCTTTCCTGATACCCAACCTAAACCTCCCTTACTGCAGCTTGAGGCCATCTCCTCTCCTTCTATCACCTGATAGCAGGGAGAATAGGCCAACTACAACCTCCTTTTATGTAGTTGTAGACAGCAGTGAGGCCTCCTGCACAAGCCAGCCTCAGCTGTTGTGTGATTCTGTTCCCTCTGCAGCCAGTCAGGGCTGAGGAGGACTCAGGAATGGTGGCTCTAGGGAAATGCCAGCACCATCCCCTCACACAATGGGTGCCTAAGCTGCAAGAAACAATAAACACAAATAATGGAAGAGATGATGAGCAGTTTTATCCACCATCTCTTCTTAAGGCTTATGCATCCCCCACACGTGGGTCTCTCAAGAGCTTCTAGAGAGATGTGCTCTTTGCTCTCACTTCTGTGTAGCAGAGTGAACTGCCACTAACCCACCTGATGCAGAAGGTGCTTAAACCCACTCCCAGAGCAGCCTGCCTGTCCCAGCTCTTCAGGAACAGCTTCAACTGCAATCAGCTGATTTTTAAACTTACCTGAATTTCCCCAGTGGAGAATCTGTTTGGAATCAAGACTGCATCAATCAGAGAATAATTTAAAAAAGAAAAAAAAAAAAAAAGAAAACAAACAGACTTTAAAACCTGGTCCTTGACATAACCTCAGCTCTGGCAGGTTAACTGTTCCAGGTGCTCCTTGGATTTTTCAGCAGTGAATGCAGAGACAAAAATCCATCTTGCTGGCAGAATTAGTGCTGTTAGGGGATAAAAAATGATGCACAGAATAGAAACCATCTGTTTATTACCACCTCAGGACTGGGGGGGAGATGTAGCAGCTATTTTCTTGTTCCTTTCTGTATTAATCAGAGCTACAAGATGGAGTATTTCTGGGTGAACAAACTTTCCTGCAAAACAGAAGAAAAAGAGAGTCAATTAAAAATGCTCTTATTTTCCTGTGTGTGAAGGGTTAGCAGTGAAACATTAGCAGTGGTGTTGCTTTAGGCTCAAATGCCAAATTAGGCTTTTAAGGGGAGAGTTTTTTTACTCAAACTATGGAATAACTAGTTGTAAGAGAAATAGCTACAGCTATTCCCCCCCCAGTCTTGTATTTCATGCTCTATTAAGACACTTAAGAGCTGAAAAAGGAGGCACCCTGACCAGGACAGTCCTCTGCTAGGTATCTTGCTGCAAGAAACCACCCCCAGCTCAGGTTACTGAGTTCTAGTCAGAGGGCAAAATGTCAGTAAATGAAGCATTCCAGCTCTGCTAACGTTGCCCCTTTCCCCCTAATCAAATCATTGCATCTTTCAGAGAGCTTATTGCTGCTCTGAGGATTCATCCAAGTATAAATGGGACTTGTCAGGGACTTGGCTGGTGAATGCTGATCCTCCCCCTGAGTTTGCCTGTCTACTTCCCCAGATAGGAAGACCTGGAGTCACACTCCTCTTCTGGTATTCATCTCCCTCCCTAAAATAATAAAGACTAACATTTAATCTACTTTTCCTTTCAACTATCAATTTCTTTTAGAAAGGATTAAAAAGCAGTAGAGAAAAAAATGTAATACATTTTACACTGACATTTTATTTACATTTGACATTTACACTTTCCCAAGGGCTTGTAGTGACAGGACAAGGGGCAATACCTTTGAGCTGGAAGAAGGGAGATTGAGACTGGAGATCAGGAAGAAATTCTTTCCAGTGAGGGTGGTGAGACACTGGAACAGGTTGCCCAGGGGAGGTTGTGGATGTCCCCTCCCTGGAGGTGTTCAAGGCCAGGTTGGATGAGGCCCTGAGCAACCTGGGCTGGTGGGAGGTGTCCTTAACCATGGCAGAGGGTTGGAACTGGATGACCTTTAAGGTCCCTTCCAACTCAAACCATTCTAGGAGTTTATGACTTTGCACCTAAACGTTTCATTGAGTTAGCTCTCACATCTACCTTGTGCAGGTCACACAAGTTCACAGCTCAGGTAGGAATGAGAGATTCTACTTCACTGGCTCATGAAACACTAACAAGGTAGAAACAAGCTGCTGTCAGAGCATGGGTGAAGATTGAAGCCTCCTTTACACCCCCTCTGATGTTACAGGCAGTTCCTTAAACACATGCAGGAGTCATGCAAGCAGGTCCTCTAGGTAGGTAAAAAGTGATGTGAAAGGAATTTGGCAGAAATGGAATTCAGGTTCAGTTCCTACAGATAACTGTCAGCCATTTCCACACTGCAGTAACTTTCCCAAGCCAATCTTTTAGGCTACTTGAGCAATGAGTAAAATAACCACTTCTCACTTGCTCTGCATGTCTGTCAGGTTGAAGAAAGAAAAGAAAAAAGCTATTTGTACATTTCATTTATGAAAGAAAAGAGCCCAAAATAACTACTTCTCACTTGCTCTGCATGTCTGTCAGGTTAAAAAAAAAAAAAAAAAAAAAAAAAAAGAATCTATTTGTACATTTCATTTATGAAAGCAAGAGCCCAAAAGAAGCCCAAATGTCCTACCAGCAGTTGAGTCATAGAAGTCCTGGAGCCTGCCGGGTGTGTTTTCCAACTCTTCATACTCAAATGCTTGCAGGATCATCTCACACTGATCCAACTGTTTTACAAACTTGGCTTCTGCAGTGTGCTGGTTTTCATATTCCTGAAGAGATTTGCAGTTATTAGAAGGGAAAAAAAAAAAAATCTATTATTCTGAAGCAGAATATCAGGAGCTAGAATTTTCTTCCTTAGCAGAAGCCACTGCAAAAATATTCATGACAGTTAGGTCTGTCACTGCTGCTCAGCAGAACACTTGAAGTAACTGTGCCAAACTTCTGTTAAATGTAATAAGACTGAAGAACACAATTCTGTACCTCCAAACATGCCAAGTGTTTGGGCTGAATCAGGGATGAGGTGGAGACCACCTTACCTGATACCCACAGTAACCAATAGGTTCCATTTAATGTTTTCTGCCTCAAGACCCCCCTCAGGCCTGGCTAAGGCTCTGAAGGACCCAGTGTGTGCCTGTGCACTACCATTGGTTATCTTTAAGACCTCTTCTGCACTTTTCTCCACCACTTGCTGGTTTCGTAAGGAGTTGTTCTTTACATTTCTCCTGTCACTCCTCCTTAATCTCCTTGGTCTAATCTGTCTGAGCTGCTTATGTCTTTATGTCTCTCCTAAGGGAGAGGGAGGGGAGTCATTGAGGGGTTTTCCCCCATGCAGACTTTAAGTCCTTTAATCTCTCTGCTATCTTTTCCCTCTCTCCAGTCATCATCAGCATGCATTTGTGAGTCATTCACATTTCTAGTCAGCCTGAACAATTGTGCTGTCATCTGCTTCCAGTCATGGCTGTGGACAGCTTTGCTATTTCATTTTCTCTTTTCAAAATCTGCTGTGTTGTATCTGATGTCTCACCAGCTGGTCTTTTCCTGACTTCCACAACTAACCTCAGAAAAAGGCTTCTTTCTGCACAGGTTACCATCACCTTGATACTCTCAGCATATCCAACCCCATTCCTCATCATCACCAGCAATAATCAGACCAGAGGCTGAAGGACATGGTTTAGTGGTGACCTTGCAGTGCTGGGTGGAAGGTTGGACTGGATGATCTTGAAGGTCTCTTCCAAACAAAGATATTCTGTGATTCTCTGACAAACATTGGGCCCACCTGTGCTTTCAGATCCACACAACCCCTGGCACACAGCAGCTCTGCAGATGAGAGCAGCATGAGTGCAGGAAGAGCTTTTCCTACTGACCAAAAAACATGGCATCTGGTTCTGCATCTCCAGAAGACAACTGTGAGTGCAGGTGTCAGTCACAGAGGTAAGATCCTGGGTTGTAATTCCAGCACAGTGCTGCTCAGCTAAGTGTCAATTGTTTGACAATCCACTTATGCTGGAGGTCAAAATAAGAGATGACAGTTTCACAGGTACCCAGGGAAAGGACACTGAGCCACCCTGAATGTTAGCAAAGGATGTCAAGAATGCAAACTTACTTCCCAGAGTTCATAGATTTCTTTTCTGAGGTCCTCTGACAGAAGCTGAGCCAGCTGTTGCATAGCTGCCTGGTAAAAAGAAAAGCAAGAAAACAAAATCAAAAAGCCATTTCCATTTATCCTTTTTTTTTGAGCAAGCACATTTTTGTCATTATTATTATTTTAACAACAACTTCCTAGCAAGTTTGTAGGAACACACAGCACACAGTGTATTATGCTAAAATGCCTGTGTACATTAACCTGCCACAGAGACACTGGGACCACTCAGGGAAGAATCTTCTCTGGGAGCTGCTTACATAAATTGTTAGAAAACTCATCTTAAACACAGCCTGAAAGTGCACCTGATAGCTTCAAGAGTCCAAAAAGAAGCCCAGAACAAAACAGGCAAGTCAAAGGCCAGGGAGCTGCTGTCAATTACCAGCTCTGCCTTCCAAATTTATCTGGTGGAGGCAACATTTGAACTTCACAGGTTATAGGTGTAGCTTCAAAACACTAACTCCTAGCACTGACAAGCAGCTGCCCCTTCCCAGACACTCAGCTAGCAGCCTCTGACAGTGGGGCAGACAACACAACATAAGCCTTTAAACACCTCCAACTTTAAAAAGCAGAGAAAAAAAAAATAATCCCTGTAATGCCCTGCAGCAATAAAACAGTGCTCCCAGCCTCAGATACCATTTGTTCAACAACAACAATCTTGGTACAAGGTCTCTAACACAGCATCAAACTGAGGGTACAACCCACAAGCAGAAATTGCTCTGCATGCTCTTCATGCTCTCCCAGCTGAGCAGTCTCATTTCTGTGCTATTTCTGCTCTTTTCCTAGGATGCTAAGAGCTGCTTCTGAAACAGAGAAGATCACAGGCAAGGTGAAGGGTTTGTGCCACAGCTGTTTCTCTACTTCAAACACAGGATTTAGTTTCACAATATGGCTCAACTGAGCCAGCTGCTCCCCACCACTGAAGCACCAAGGTCTCATTTTTTTCCCACCTCCCTCCAGCTCTGGAGCCCATCAGATTTCAAAGTCAGCTGGCCAAAATGACTTTACCTCCCCAAAACCCCAACAAAACAACCCCAAACAAAACAAACAACAAACAAAACCCCAAACCAACTAAACAAACAAAACCAACCAACCAGAAAAAACACAACAAACTTTTATTTACTTTTTTTTTTTTTTTTTAAATCAAGTTCATTTCCTGCTGCTTTAGCCTTGGTGAGAAGGCTGATGGACTGCACAAGCAGCAAAAATGAGAACCAGCAAAAACATCAGCTGCAGAGCAAAGGGAATAAAAGCAGAATTCTGCAGCAGAAGCAGAATGTTGATAATTCAGCTCAAGCCACCTCAGGAAACTCTTACCCTTTGGTGTACTTTGACAACAAAGTATTTCAGGGTCAGCCTAAACCTTTCCTGCTTGACCCTCCTCCCCACAGCCGACTGCCAAGCCTTTACCAAGAGAAATGGGAGCAGAAGGAGCTGCAAATGCTTAATAAAACTTTTAAACTTATTTAGGCACCAAAATAACTTTTTCCTTGCCTAACTACAAATGAGAATTCCCTCTAGGCAAAGCTGAAGCCTGATCTTTAGTGATAAAACGACTTTTGGAGGCTTCTAGAAACGAGGGCTGGGGTTTGGGTTTTTTTTTTTTTTTCAGTGTAAGAACACACCAGAAGTACATTGTAAAAAAAAAAAAGAAACAGCAAAATTGCTGTGAAGATAACACTCCAAGAATGCTGAAAACATCTTGGGTCTTTAAAAATCCACTTTCTTAGCAAACAGCTTTCTCCTAGAGTTTGTCACAGCCCCCCTCCCCCCAACCCCAAGATTTAAATTGATAAAGCATAGAGGTGTGTGTGTGGGAAACAATCAGTGCAGGGTTTTGACAGCTCTCTTGAAGAACTAATTGCAGGCTCTGCAGAGCTTCTGAGGCAACACGTTGCCCTCTAGCTGTGGCTGGAGGAGAGCTTTACATGGTCCATGCTCTTCAAAGGATGCAACAAACCAGAAATGACAAACCAACAGTTTGGTTGGGGATGTACAAGGACAAAACTGTGTCCAGTTCTGGTGTCCCCATCATAAGAAGGACACAAAGGTGTTGGAGTGAGTCCAGAGGAGGCCACAAAGATGATCTAAGAGCTGGAGCACCTCTGCTATGAGGATAGGCTGAGGGTGCTCAGCCTGGAGAAGAGCAGACTCTGGGCCTTAGAGCTACCTTCCAAGACCTGAAGGGATCCTAGAGGAAGGCTGCAGAGGGACTTTTCATAAGGGTGTGTAGTGCTAGGACAAGGGGGAATGGTTTGAAGCTGAGGGAGAGGAGGTTTAGACTGGATCTTAGGAAGAAGCTCTTCAGTACAAAGGTGGTGAGACTCTGGAAGAGGTTGCCCAGGGAGGCTGTGAATGCCTTCTCCCTGGGGGTGTTCAAGGCCAAGTTGGATGAGGCCTTCCTTGAGCAGCCAAGTCTAGTTGTGAGGCATCCCTGCCCATGGCAGGTAGGTTGGGGTAGATGATCTCTGAGGTCCCTTCCAGCCTAAGCCATTCTAAGATTCTATGCTGCCTGAAAAAAGCAGACACCTGTGTCCAGAGTCCTGTGCAAATGACTGAAGTAAGATCTCTGCCACAACCAATCTGGCACCACACCAATGACCCACCATGAACCTCCTCCCTGCTCCCCCTCTCTGGTCAACATGACCAGTTCAGGCTACCAAAAATCCAGGTAGTTCAGGAACAAATGGCCAATGTAAAGATTATTTGAAAGGTTCTCCTTCCTCATTTTGTACTCAGTGATGTTACATGAACAATAGTCACAAGGAGTTGATGTGGGGCAGGCTGTGGATGGAGTCTACTTGGACTTCAGCGAGGCCTTTGACACCATCCCCCATGGCAAACCCCTGGCCAAGCTGTCAGCCCCTGGACTGGACAGGAGGACTCTGTGCTGGGTTAGGAACTGGCTGGAGGGCCAGGTCCAGGGAGTGGTGGTGAATGGTGCCACATCCAGCTGGCAGCCTGTCACTAGTGGTGGCCCCCAGGGATCAGTGCTGGGCTCCATCCTGTTCAATCTCTTTATTGATGATCTGGATGAGGGGATTGGGTCCATCATCAGTAAATTTGCAGATGAGTTAGGAGCAGGAGTTGATCCGTTAGAGGGTAGGAGGGCTCTGCAGAGGGACCTTGCCAGGCTGGTCAGATGGGCAGAGTCCAACAGCATGAGATTTAACACGTCTAAGTGCCAGGTTCTACACTTTGGCCACAACAACCCCATGCAGAGCTACAGGCTGGGGACAGAGTGGCTGGAGAGCAGCCAGGCAGAAAGGGCCTGGGGGTACTGGTTGACAGTAGGCTGAACAGGAGCCAGCAGTGTGCCCAGGTGTGCCCAGTGTGCCAATGGCATCCTGGCCTGGATCAGCAATAGTGTGGCCAGCAGGAGCAGGGAAGTCATCCTGCCCTGTGCTCAGCACTGGTTAGGCCACACCTTGAGTGCTGTGTCCAGTTCTGGGCCTCTCAGTTTAAGAAAGATGTTGAGATGCTGGAACATATCCAGAGAAGGGCAACGAAGCTGGGGAGGGGTCTGGAGCACAGCCCTGTGAGGAGAGGCTGAGGGAGCTGGGGGTGTTTAGCCTGGAGAAGAGGAGGCTCAGGGGTGACCTCATTGCTGTCTACAACTACCTGAAGGGAGGTTGTAGCCAGGAGGGGGTTGGTCTCTTCTCCCAGGCAACCAGCACCAGAACAAGAGGACACAGTCTCAAGCTGTGCCAGGGGAGGTTTGGGCTGGGTGTTAGGAAGAAATTCTTCCCTGAAAGAGAGGTTGGCCATTGGAATGTGCTGCCCAGGGAGGTGGTGGAGTCACCATCCCTGGAAGTGTTCAAAATAAGACTGGATGAGGAACTTAGTGCCATGGGTTAGTTGATCAGATGGTGTTGGGTGATAGGTTGGACTGGATGATCTCAAAGGTCTTTTCCAACCTGGTTAATTCTGTGATTAAAACTTTGGCTGTTTCTGGGCATATCTACCTAATGCCAGTGACAGCATTCTGTTGCTTAGGAAGGGTTCCTTTACTACCACCAGAACCTGAAAAACATGCAGAACACTTCACAGATGTGGCTTCACACCTTATGTCCATACCTCTTCTCTCCTGTGCTTCTCCTCTTTGGGGATATTATCTGCAGGAGCAATATCTCCAACGATGCATTCAGCCATATCATGAACCAAAGCTAATCGTATGCACCTGACCACAAACAAAGACAGAACAAGTAGGTTTTCAGCATGTTAAATTCCATTTTATTAATCATAAAGCCAAGACTCTGCACAGTTCATCCCCTTTGTCCATTTTACAAGGTTTTTTGGTGGGTTTTTTTTTGTTGTTGTTTTTTTTTTTTTTTTAATTCTACATAATTTTTCACTTCTTTGCTAAGCAGTGTCCATCTAGACAGGATCTCCATTCCTGATTTCTAGCTACTGCTGCTTCTAAATGCAAATGCAAGCATAAATACAGCTTGCACAAGAGCATAGCACTCAACAATAAAGCCCTTAGCTTTTATATGCTTGGCTTTTGGAGATTTTGTCATAAGCTGCTACATTCTACCCTTCACTTTAATGCTCCAACAGGTGGAAGGTAAGCTGATTGGAGCCATCCCAAATTCCATAGCTAATCTGACACTCATAGCTCTGTAGCTATGTCAGCCTGCAGCAGAATACTCAAAGATGCCTTCAATATTTTCCTCAGCTCCAGAAGGGAGATAGCAAGTAGGAGCCCATACTAGACTTGACCACTCATTCAACATTAATGCTGCCTTCTCCTCTGTGCTACAAGATTGCTGAGGCTCCTACTGCTGCTGAATGCTAAATCTGTCAAAATCCACATGGTGTATGGCTTTGCCCTTCCTGTTATTCCAAACTGTGTTTGAACTGTCTTCAGCTTCTTTACTTATGATGTGAGAGAAGGCCAGCTCAGAGCCTCTGCATTAATAACACCTCAGCACCTAGAATTCAGAAATAAACATTTTAAGCCCCTTTTGGTTCTCCAAGTAAATAGCACCCTACCCAAAGGATGGACAGAAAACATTGGGAGAAAGGACTTCAGACTCTCTCATTTGAGTTTTTAAAGCTCTTCCTCAGAACTGCAGCATTTTGTTTGTACCAGAACATAAAGGATGACTACCAGGAGGATGGAAACTCCCATTTTACAAGGAGTTACATGGAGAAGAGAAGGGTTAATAGGTACATGTTACTCCTGAGGAGATTCAAACTGGACTCCAGTAGAAAATTGTTCACCACAAGCACATTGGTAATAGCATTTCCCAAGGGAAGCAGTGGATTTCTCTACACTGGTCACTGTTAAGACTCAGCTTGCCAGGCTGCTGGGCCAGCTCCTTTCAACTACACCATCACCTAGAAAGGTTGGACCAGATGATCCTTGAGGTCCCTTCCAACCTGGCATTTGCCTGATTCTGTGGTTGCAGCTCTCCCGTTAACAGATGGTGATGACAACCACAGGCAACCTCACCTGTCCTTGTTGAGGCTCTTGTCTTCAGTCATCAGAGCCATGATGGCCATCCTGTACATGTGGTCGGACACACTCTCTGGCTTCGCCACCTTCCTGTACACCCAGCCCGTCCGCGGTACTCTCTGTGTGAGGAGTGTCACAGCAGTGCCAACCTTAGAACCTTGGTGTTTGAGGGACCTCATTTCACACACTACAGCAGAGATATTGCACCACCATGGCCTCCATGCTCCAGCGACTTTTCAGCTTGTGGGAAACACCTGCCTCAATGACCAGGCTCCCCTGAGGCTGTGATGCAATGTCTTTCAACTGCTGTTCACAGGCAAGCAAAATACACTGGCACTACCTGCACCACCATTAGCACCTCCAGCACCACCCTTGATACCTCCACCACCACCCTTAGCACCTCCAGCACCACCCTTGGCACTACTGGTACCATCCTAGGCACCACCATTAGCACTCCCAGCATCACCCTTAGCACCTCCAGCACCACCACCAGCACCTCCAGCACCACCATCAGCAGCACCACCACCATTAGCACTCCCAGCACCACCCTTAGCACCTCCAGCACCACCACCAGCAGCACCACCACCATTAGCACTCCCAGCACCACCCTTAGCACCTCCAGCACCACCATTAGCACTCCCAGCATCACCCTTAGCACCTCCAGCACCACCACCAGCATCTCCAGCACCACCACCACCACCACCACCACCATTAGCACTCCCAGCACCACCGGCTGGCTCCCTGCTTGGTCTCGGTGCTCACTCCGAAGCGCTGGGCTCACCCTCGCCCTCCCTACGCGGACACCTCCGTTTCCCGGCAGCACCGCAGCCCCGGGGCTGGCGGTGTGAGCTCCGCAGGCGCCATCGCACGCCGGCGCCCCGGCTCTCCGCCGGCACCACGCCGCAGCGGGCGGGCCGGCCGCCGCCATCCGTTGGAGCAGCCCGGAGAAGGCCGCAGGCGGACACGGCGCCTGCCCGCCAGCCTGCGGCCCCGGGCTCACCTTGAGCGGCCCCGGGCTCACCTTGAGCTGCCCCGGGCTCACCTTGAGCTGCCCCAGCAGCCGCAGGAAGGGCAGCAGGCCGCTGCCGCTCGCCCCCGCCGCCATCAGCCGACACAGCCTCCGCTTGGCCTTCCTTCTCCTGCCGGCCAGGGCGTCTGCGGCAGCGCTGGGCGGTGCCAGGGGAACGGAAAGCAGTGGTTGCCCGGGGCCATGCTCCCCGCCCCGGCAGCGAGCAGCGTGTGCACAGCCGAGGGGTCCCTGCTGCAGCGGGGAGGAGGAGGAGGAGGAGGAACTTCTGTAATTGAAGGGTGGCAGAGCTCTGGAGCAGGCTGCCCAGAGAGGTGGTGGAGTCTCCAGCCCCAGAGTCGTTCAAAACCTGCCTGGACACCACCCTGGGCAGCCTGCTCTAAGTGAACCTGCTCTGCGCAGGGCTTGGACTAAATGATCTTGAGGTCCCTTCCCACTGCTGCCATTCTGTGCTGCTGTGGGGGTGTGCAGACCTTGCTGGGGTCTCCAGCCTCCACCTACCTGGCCTCACAGAACTTCTGCAGCAGCCGGGGCCGGTCCTGGCCCCGCCGGTGCCGGAACCAGGTCTGCACCTTCCTGAGGGACAGGTGGCTCTGCTTGGCCAGGGAAAGCAACTCCTCCTGGAAAGAGAGCAGGGCAGAGTTGGTGCAGTGAAGGAGTAAAAACTACTTCTGAAGTGGTTGGAACTGAGTCGCGGGGTGCGGGTGGCAGGCGTGGGGCCAGGCCGTGCAGCGCTCAGGCTCCGCAGAACTTGATGGACAGTAAGCAGGGCTCGAGTGCAGTCTCGCCGCGGGGCCGTTTGCTCGCCGTGCGCGGCAGCTGCGCACACCGCGGGGGTGTTGCTGACCTCAGCTCTGCGCAGAGCCGGGCGGTGGTGACAGAGCTGGCCCTGCCTGTTTGCCATCTCACACAGTTGTACAAGCCCCAGTAACACCCCCCCTGCTTCTGCACGTCTGTTATTCGACTTCTCGAATGGTTTACAGCTTCACCTTCAATTAAAGCGTCCAGTCACTAGCAATAGGACGAGAGAGAATCATAGAATCAGTCAGGGTCCTGAAAAGTCCCTCCCCAGCTTTCTTGTAGCCCCCTTCAGATACTGGAAGGCCACAAGAAGGTCACCTCGGAGCTTTCTTTTCTCCAGACTGAACAGCCCCAGCTCCTTCAGTCTCTCCTCATAGCAGAGCAGCTCCAGCCCTCTGCTCACCCTGGTGGCCCTTCTCTGGACACCTTCCAGCATGTCCATAGCCCTCTTGTAATAGAGGCTCCAGAACTGGGTGCAGTACTCCAGGTGGGGTCTCACCAGAGCTGAGCAGAGGGGGAGAATCACCTCCCTTGCCCTGCTGGCCACACTTCTCTTGATGCAGCCCAGGATCTGGTTGGCTTTCTGGGCTGCAAGTGCACATTGACAGCTCCTGTTGAGCTTCTCATCCACCAGCACCCCCAAGTCCCTCTCCTCAGGGCTGCTCTTCAGCCAGTCCCTGCCCAGCCTGGATTTGTGCTTGGGATTGCCTCGACCCAGCTGCAGGACCCTGCACTTGGTCTTGTTGAACCTCATGAGGTTGGCTTGTGCCTCAATGGCATCTGAGGAGGTTTAGGTTGGATATTAGGGAAAATTTCTTCGCTGCAGGAGTAGTCAGGGCTTGGAACAGGCTGCCCACAGATGTGATGGAGTCCCATCCCTGGAGGTGTTCAAGAAATGTGTAGATCTGATGCTTAAGGATATAGTTTAATGGTTGTGGTAGTTGGGTTACGGTTGGACTTGATTTTTAAAGGTCTTTTCCAGCCTTTAATGATTCTGTGATTCTAACCTCGTCAAACATGGTGGTGGAGAGCAATTCCTCAAGTATCAGCTACAAATAATGCCTTGGTTTATTTTTTTTTTCAGCACAGAAGTCTAAAGTTTATGCTGTTTTCATGGCACGAAATACACTTGTGCTTCATCCAGCTGTCACAATGCTTTTGTTACCTGTCTTTATGTAATTTTAGTGTTTCTGTGATTTTTTGGTAGTAATTGTAATGTTTTGAGATATTTGTGCTTAGGTAATTAAATGCATTTATGTCATATTTGTGGCTTTTTGGGTAATATTTGTGAATTTGGAAGTGTTTGTGTGTACCCAACTCTTCAGCATGCACTTTGTATGCTGTTTTCATATACTGCTTGTTGACAGTGGCTTTCTACCCAGTCATTCTGAGACAGTACTGAAGGTGTCATTTATATATTGATTAGTAAAGACATAATTTATACTAAAGGTGTAATTTATATATTGATTACTAGAGACATAACTTATCCTAAAGGTATAATTTATCTATTGATTACTAAAGACATGATTTATACTAAAGGTATGATTTTCCAAGTACTTATCAAATGGATCATGTTTAGAATTAGATTCAGAGACTCTCTATAAGCTGAAGGACCATAATATAGTACAAAATTTATCTCTGTTAAAATCTGATTTGATTTTATTCTTTGCTAAGTAGCCCTAAAACAGAAACAAAATCAGGATGCTCAGCTGCTTGCAGTTTTAAGCAGCTTTTTTTATTTACTTCAGATATGTCAGCAAGGATTTGTAGTCTCCCTGCAGGATATTCATAGATGCATAGAATGGTCTGGGCTGGAAGGGACCTTAAAGGTCATCCAGTTCCAACCCCCTGCCATGGGCAGGGACACCTCCCACCAGCCCAGATTGCTCAAGGCCTCATCCAACCTGGTCTTAAACACCTCCAGGGAGAGGACATCCACATTTTGCATGGGCAGCCTGTTCCAGTGTCTCACCACCCTCACTGGAAAGAATTTCTTTCTAACATCCAGTCTCAATCTACCCTCCTCGAGCTTCTTTTATCAGTCTCCTATGGCTTTGTCTTCTCCTTCTGTCTCCCAGAGCAGATGACAACTCCAAAGGAGAGGGTATGCAAAGTTATTATTTTGTTACCACGGATTAATGATCATTTGGTGGCTGGAGATGGCGCTCTCTGCCCACACATTTCTGCTTCGACCTCATTTGCTGCTGCCCAAGCCCAGGCTGGATTTATGCCACCAGGTTCTTAAAGAACTTGCTGTGGGGAAAAGGGGATGCTTCACACTTGGTGCCCCACAAGTGACTGGGGACAGACTGATTAACCATTTCTAAGGTGGATCTTAATCAGCCTGTGGTTGACATCACATAACACCAACACGAGGGGCTTCAAAACCTCCTCTCTCCTGCCAGCATGGGCACTGCAAACTTTATGCTGGCAAAATGTTTCAAGGAAAAGTAATTACCAGATGAAACCAGGGAGAAATGTAGTTCACTGGATATAGCGAAAGGAAACTGCTATATCCGGTGGTTGAGGAGGTTTAGGCTGGATGTTAGGAAAAAAGTCATGACTGAAAGAGTGGTCAGGCATTGGAACAGGCTGCCCAAGGAGGGGATGGCCTGAAGCAATCTCAGTGCATTAAGCTATCAGTCATTTGTGGAGCAACCACAGAATCCCCCACGGAATGGTGGGGGTTGGAAGGGACCTCTGGAAATCATGTAGTTCAACATCCCTGCCAAGGCAGGGTCACCTAAATCAGGTTGCACAGGAATGTGTCCAGGTGGATTTTGAAAGTCTCCAGAGGAGAAGACTCCACAGCCTCTCTGGACAGCCTGCTCCAGGGCTTCTGCACCCTCAAAGTAGAGAAGTTTTTCCTTAAGCTCAATGAGACCTCCTCTGTTTGTGCCTGTTGTCCCTTGTCCTATCACTGGACACCACTGAAAAGAGCCCAGCCCCTCCCTATGGCCTCTACTCTTTAGCTATTGATCAGCATAGAGAAGATCCCCTCTCAGTCTGCTGTTCTTTAGGCTAAACAGCTCCAGCTCTCTCCTGTGATCCTGCAGGTCAGGTATGGCTGCAAAGTGTGATCTGTCCACAGCTGCACAGAGTGAAAGGAGGAGAGAGACTGCATAGAAAGGACACTGCAGAGGAGGGCTGCTCCAGCTGCCCTATGACATCAAGCAGTAGGTCAGAGCCACCACATCAGAAAAAGGGAGGGAACAAAAAAGCAGATGAGGAGATTGTTTGAGCCTTTCATGTGTGAGCACCAAGGGAAGTTACATAAGAAGGCTGAGGAGAAAGTATACTTCTGGTAGCCTTCTTATAGTCAGCAATAGCTGACCAGAGCAGTCCTGTTCAGTGCAGGTGACCTGTGGGACCACTAATCACTACCAGAAAGAAAATTGTTCTTCTCACTGTGGTTTTCTAACTGGGCTTTCTGTGATAAAGCAGAGATTCCTATCAGAACCCTTAAGACTGGCTTATCTAAACCTACAAAATGAAGAAAAAAAAAAGTGTTTTTTTTTTCCTGATTTGTGCAACAGATCTAAAGAGCCAGGGGTAAAACTTCAGGGGGAAAAAATTCACTTTAAAAGCAAATCAAATCAATCTTAGATGAGCAGAACATTTCTGATGTAAAAAGGCAGCTGAATTAGAGGATTAGGTCACACTGCCTGATTAACATCATTTGATCTTCTGCTATTGAAAAGCCACTGGGCTTCTCAGAGAATGGAAGCATTCAGACTTTAAATGAAACCACAATCCTGGCTTTGAAAAAAAAAACCTGCTAAACTGAAAACAACTTGCCTTGCTTCAGTAATTGTTGGTTTCTCCCTGCTGCTGGGGGATGCATCCAAATCAGGAGTTAGAGATCCTTCACACTTTGCTGCAACAAAGAAGGGGCTGCAAAACTGAACGAGGGCATCCCAGACACTGCCTGGGAGAGGTTATACCACATGAAGTTCACCTTGCTTTGCCATCTCCTGTGTGTTTCTCTTTTAAAGGTGAAAGGAAGACACTCAAAGAGCTGTTTGGTTCTTGTTTGCCTTGTAATATTCACTGTTGCTGTTGCCTTTTTAGCTTTGGAGGAGGGAGGTGGCAACAAAAGCAATCCTGAAGCTCAGCCTGGACCACAAGGTCCACTCAGGATCTGAGACGTATCTCCAGATGACATTTGATAAGAGAGCAAGAGAGGAAGGGAGCTCTGGTGGCATTTGTTGCTTTTTAAAAACTGCCATTTGTTTTAGCTTGAATGAGCAATGAGCATTTTTAATGTAGGAAACTCTTGTTTAAGTTTTAACTCTTGCTTGGCAGCCTCTAAGTAAAATCATAATCAATCAGTCTTGATATTCTGGAATTTTCTAAGGTAAAGCAAGAAGGGAAAAAGCTTTTATGTGCTATAATTAAGCCCTTTGTCAATGAAAACACAAAGAAGAGTAAACCCCCAACCAAAACTCTGGTTGCCTCTCATATCTTTCCCATTTAAAAGGTTATACTATTTTCACTTGTTATACTTAAATGAGTATTGAAGGGACCTCTACAGTTCCTTGCCACTGCCAGCACTTAGTAAATTAAAGAGCAAGCAGAGAGAAATTAAAGAATTTATTTCCTGCCTCTAATGACCTGCTGATCAGTGTGCTCAAAGGGCTTTTCTGTGCTCTTTGGAAAGTAATAATAATCATTCATGAGCAGCCTCCTTTTATTTCTTACCTGAAAAATGCTTATGTAAAGATTCACAGTGTCACTTTCATTCGTGGGATTATTCCAGTTATGGAGAAGGACAACATCTGAAAAGCCTGGAGAAGCTGGGAGTATTCTCATTCCTCCTTAGATCATGTTTTCAGGCCCTGCCTGTTGATAAACTGAGCACAGAGCCCTTGCTCAGACTCCTGCATTTTCAGCAGTCTCCCAAATGCCAGCCAAGTCAGACCCTGCTTAGCTTCCCAAATCAGATGTGATCAGGCATGTAACAATGTAAAGAAAAATAAACCCTGAAAGGCACTCTGAATTATAATGTAAATTTTTACTGTAGTTTTTTTTTTTTTTTTCCTGACATGCAAGGAAGAACAAAATGGAAGTTTTATCACAGCTCTGCTTCCTTTGGAGTGCCCCCACCCACCCTTATTACTGTGAGCAACGTTTTCTCAAAATAAAGGCACACTGATTTGTTTGTTATTTTAGGCTCTGAGAAGGAGGTCAGACTGGAACACCATCCAAATATATGCCTCTGGTCCCATTAAGGACCTGTAAGTGGACTTATCTCTAGCTGTTGCAAAGCAGTTCATTGTCTCCCAGGGACAGCTCATGGCACTGTTTACCTCTGTATGTCACTGCAGCTGAAGGTGGCCAGGTATCCTTGCAGGAGCTGAAGCTGCTTCATCCCTGTCATTTTCTCTCACAGGGAGGGATGCAGGGAATTAGTTGCATTCGCCTCATGCCCCCTTCACTGCTCCCCTGGTGTTCTACTGGCTGGTGACAAGGCTCTGAAGCCTCCCTTCCCCTCAGTCACCCTGCCTGGCAGCCACAGCTGGGTGGCCAAATTTGTGCTGTGCCAGCCCAGAGAGCTGCAGCCTTGAGGCCACAGGACTGTGCTAATGGCAGGACCCATAGCCACAGCTGGAGGCTGTGCCCCCTCCTCTCCCCTGTGACCCACTGCAGCCCCAGTGCTCAGAAAAGAAATCCTGCTCACTACTTCTCTCCAAATGTATCTGCTCCTTAGCCATCCCTGGGCTCTGCACTGGTGAGGCCACACCTTGAGTACGGGGTTCAGTTTTGGGCTCCTCACTACCAGAAGGACATTGAGGGGCTGGAGTGGATGCATAGAAGGGCAACAAAGCTGGTGAAGAGTGTGGAGAACAGGGCTGGTGAGGAGCAGCTGAGGGAGCTGGGATTGTTTGGTCTGGAGGAGAGAAGGCTGAGAGGAGACCTCATTGCTCTCTACAACTCCCTGAGAGGAGAGTTGTCTGTTCTCCCTAGTAACGAGTGGTAGTATGAGAGGAAATGGCCTCAAACTGCACCTGGGGAGGTTAAGATTGCATATTAAAAGAAATATCTCAAACACAGGAACAGGCTGCCCAGGGAGGTGGTTGAATCCCCATCCCTGGGGGTGTTTCAAAGAGGCAGAGATGTGGTGCTGAGGGCCATGGTTTAGCAGCAGCCTTGGTAGAGGCAGAGAATGGTTGGACTCAATGATCTTAGGAGCTTATCCAACTGAAATGATTCTGTGATTCCCTGACAAAGCACACAGCTCTTGGCATGCTCTTGCTAATCCAAGGGAACGTTTTGCATGGGCCTCTGCTTTCTAACCTGAGATTTACTTTAATTATCCATTACTTTGTCTTTCCTCCCTGTGAGCCTCTCACTGAATGCATTGTGCCACCCAGCACATCAGTCAATCATCACAGCTTACCCAGTGCTGCACTTTACATCTTGGCTTCAGTGCCATTCATGTGCACTGAGTGGAGACAGCAGGCAGCTTTGAGACACTGCCTGGGTTTAAGCATGCTAGGGCCTGTCTGCCCCTATAGTAAATAGCTCTGCTGACATTTAAGCTGCACATGGCTTGATGTTAGGTCAAACAAAAATGTCACACTATAATCACTTTTTAAATAGCTGTTTCCGGCTCAGTTAGTGCTGTATAGTTCCAGGAGAGAAAGCACTCACAAGCTGACAGACAGAAAGAGGAACCCTCTCTATAGGATGTTTGCCTAATCCCATCCCTGCCCTTGCCTGTCAGGCTTGGAGCCTTCGTTTGTTGTTGTTTTAAAGAAGTAAAAAAGGGCATACAGTCAATGTATGCACCCTGCTGCTCAGCTGGGCAGGCTCAAGAGCAAACTCAGGGATTAAGGTCTGGGGAGAGCCCTTTGGTGTAGCTGTGAGGAGTTTGGGTGGCCCTCAGCACCACTTGGGGCTGATGCTGTCTCTTGAGGCACTACACTGCTGAGATGCCATTGCTGGGAGGAGATGTAGGTCAAATCCTGGTGAGCTCTGACAGCTGGAAATGTGAGGAGCTTCACATTCCCTAATATCAGTCCTTCACTTAAGCTCTATTCTCCCTAGTATCTGTCTCTTCTGCCTAGTAACAGGTGGCAAAATGAGAGGAAATGGCCTGAAGTTGTGCCAGGGGAGGTTTAGGTTGGAGATTGGGTTGGTAGGAAAAATTTTCTTTGCTGAAAGAGTGGTTGGGCATTGGGTTTTGGAATCTCTGGAGGTGTCAAGAAATGTGTGGCCATGGCACTTTGGAACATGGTTTAATGGCCATGGTGGTGTGGGGTTGAAGGTTGGACCCAATGATCTTAAAGGTCTCTTCCAACCAAAACGATTCTATGATTCTATGATTTTCAGCCTCTGAAACAGCCTATGGAGGACATGGACCACAGGGGAAGCCCTTCAAGACTAACTTCCTCTCTCAGCCACCTCACTTTGATGTGTGACTGTCTCCATATGGCTTCAGAGATGCTCTGGCATCCTGCCATGCCCTATGGGGCACAGCGATGGATGGCCACAGGGCACAGCAGCACTCACTCCCCAGAAGCCTTGTCCCCATGCCACCTGGATGGGGCTTGATCTTGGAAAGAAGTTCTTCACAGAAAGAGAAATTGCCCATTGGAATGGGCTGCCTGGATGAGGCCCTTAGTGCCATGGTCTAGTTGATGAGGTAGGGTTGGGTGATCCATTGGACTTGATGAACTTGGAGGTCTCTTCCAACCTGGTTGATTCTGTGATCACAGCACCCTGTGGTGAGGCTGAGATGTGTACATGGCTTTCCTCTCCACAGCCCAAAGATGGCTGGAGGGAATGCCTGCACCTCACCACCTGGAGGCATGCCTGAAGTGGCTTTTTACAGTCCCCACATTCCCAGAATTGGCCATGTGTGAAATGCTGCCCACCTTCAGCTTTTGTCTTTTGCCTTACAAGCCTTCCCAGGGATTATGAGCAATCAGTGACAGTAACCAGAAGGTGACAGGTGAAGTTTTCCATCATGGAACAGCTGCAGAAGGCAAAACATGAGAGATCTACAGTAATGAATGGGTCTTTGGTCCAGGAAGAGCAGTGTTAGAAGAGACATGGGAAGCCATGAGGGAATAAAGCAGTCTTGCCACCAGCAGTTTGGCAGGAAGGAGGGAACCAACCTTTCTTGACTTCCACTGTAACCTTTTTCTTCTTAATTTGATCTCTGCCTCTATGATTTCCAGCAAGCTGGGGGGGCTGAGAAGGTGCTGTAGACATGACTGAATGCCACCAAGAGAGTGGAGGCCAAGCCTGAACCACCCCTGACTGCTGCTGACCCTGACTTGTAGGTCTGACTTGTAAGTCATTTCCTTTCCTGATTAGGTCAGAACAGTGGCACCAACCTCAGTGTGTCAACATGGGGATTTCCTGCTCTGCTGGTTTGGGTCAGTGTTCTGAAGCAAGGTGTACACTCTACTTTTTGAGTTGTAAAGCCAGTTTATTCCTGTAGAGGTAGATTTGCATGCTACTTTTAGACAGTAAGCAGTAAATCTTCACACATTCCTTGTTTCCCATCATAGTTACAGTGGGTGGTGGCTACTGTCTAATCACATAATAAAGAACATGATAGATAAGCAAAACTCTTCCACATCCAGACTGTGGAAGATAAGCTTTTGCCAAATGCTCTTGCAAGCTATGGGGCACTGTGAAGGGAGAGCTGAGAAAAATATTATAGCCCCCAAGAGGTAGGGCAAGAGAATCTTTTGTTTACAGCTACCCAGCATTTCTTAACCTAGAAACAACTTTTGTTAAACCTCCAATTTGTATCAGCAAATCCTTTTCCTTCATGCACAGCCAGCTGGGACTGACTGGTCTTTCACCCAGCCACTGGTGTGAAGGTGACTGATTGCTGATGCCTGCAAGCTGAGGGGAACAACTTTCACAGGATCATAGAATCACAGAATGTTAGAGGTTGGAAGGGACCTATAGAGATCATCAAGTCCAACCCCCCTGCTAAAACAGAATCACCTAGGGCAGGAATGGATCCAGGTGGGCTTTGAGTCTCCAGAGAAGGAGATTCCACAACCTCTCTGGGCAGGCTGCTCCAGGGCTGCAGCACCCTCATGGTAAAGAAGTGTCTCCTTGTGTTGAAGTGGTACCTCCTGTGCTCTAGCTTGTACCTGTTGTTCCTTGTCCCATCACTGGGCACCAACAAAAAGAGGCTGGCACCTTCATCTTGACACCCACCCCTCAGATATTTATAGAAGATCCCCTCTCAGCCTTCTCTTCTCCAGACTAAAGAGCCCCAGGGCTCTCAGCCTTTCTTCACAGGAGAGATGCTCCTGTCCCCAAGTCATTCCTTGTAGCTCTCCACTGGGCTCTCTCCAGTAAATCCCTGTCTCTCTTGGAAACAATTTTCAGGTTGTGTGGAAATACCTAAAGGGAGGACATACTTCATTGTGGAGTGTGTATCAGGTTAAACTTTTGGGCTAGTTACATGTGTGCCCTCCCAGGTGTAGTTGTGTTTCTGCTCTGTATGTATTTTGGATTTTATTGTTTTGCTAAGAGGGAGGGAGCTGGGGTTGTTTAGCCTGCAGAAGAGGAGGCTCAGGGGAGAACTTATTGCTGTCTACAACTACCTGAAGGGAGGTTGTAGCCAGGTGAGGGTTGGTCTCTTCTCCCAGGCAACCAACACCAGAACAAGAGGACACAGTCTCAAGCTGTGCCAAGGGAGGTTTAGGCTCGAGGTGAGGAGAAAGTTCTTCCCAGAAAGAGTAATTGGCCATGGGATGTGCTGCCCAGGGAGGTGGAGGAGTCACCATCCCTGGAGGTGTTCCACAAAAGCTTGGATATGGCACTTGGTGCCATGGTTTAGTTGTCAGGAGGTGTTAGGTATTAGGTAATAGGTTGGACTTGATGATCTCTGAGGTCTTTTCCATCATGGTTGATTCTGTCATTCTGTGAAAATTAGTGAATAATTTCATAAGCTGAGGAGCAAGACCTCTGTCAGAGAGCTCTCTGGGTGTGAGAGTGGCACAGCACACATAGAAAGGCTCAAGAAAGCATTTGGAGGCAGTGCAAGGCACCCTGCTAAAGCGCTGTGCAAAGAGCGTTCCGCTGCCAGGTCCGTGCGGTGACGTCAGGAAGGTGACAGCAACGCTCGAAGGCTGATCCAACATGAAAAACATCCACTGCTTTGGGGCTGTTTGGGGAGTCCTTCCACATAATGCCACAAAAGAGTCATGCCATGAAGTGGTTGGGATGAGATTTGGTGATTGCCTTGGCTAACCCAGCTGGCTGACCTTTGTAAACTACTTACTGTGCGAGTCAATAAAGCCTAGCCCAGGAAAATGTCAGCACCTTGGCTGCTTTCTCAAGCTGCTTTCTTTTGGTTCAGAGGTTTGATTTTTCCAGATTGTCATGAAGATTTTTTTGCTGTTTCAAAACTGTGGATTTTTTTTATTATTTTTTTCTTCTTTCTTTCTTTCTTTCTTTCTTTCTTTCTTTCTTTCTTTCTTTCCTTTCTTTCTTTCCTTTCTTTCCTTTCTTTCTTTCTTTCTTTCTTTCTTTCTTTCTTTCTTTCTTTCTTTCTTTCTTTCTTTCTTTCTTTTCTTTCTTTCTTTCTTCTTTCTTTCTTTCTTTCTTTCTTTCTTCTTTCTTTCTTTCTTTCTTTCTTTCTTTCTTTCTTTTTCTTTCTTTCTTTCTTTCTTTCTTTCTTTCTTTCTTTCTTTCTTTCTTTCCTTTCTTTCTTTCTTTCTTTCCCCTTTCTTTCTTTCTTTCTTTCTTTCTTTCTTTCTTTCTTTCTTTCTTTCTTTCTTTCTTTCTTTCTTTCTTTCTTTCTTTCTTTCTTTCTTTCTTTCTTCCCCTTTCTTTCTTTCTTTCTTTCTTTCTTTCTTTCTTTCTTTCTTTCTTTCTTTCTTTCTTTCTTTCTTTCTTTCTTTCTTTCTTTCTTTCTTCTTTCTTTCTTTCTTTCTTTCTTTCTTTCTTTCTTTCTTTCTTTCTTTCTTTCTTTCTTTCTTTCTTTCTTTCTTTCTTTCTTTCTTTCTTTCTTTCTTCTTTCTTTCTTTCTTTCTTTCTTTCTTTCTTTTCTTTCTTTCTTTCTTTCTTTCTTTCTTTCTTTCTTTCTTTCTTTCTTTCCCCTTTCTTTCTTTCTTTCTTTCTTTCCCCCTTTCTTTCTTTCTTTCCCCTCTTTCTTTCTTTCTTTCCCCCTTTCTTTCTTTCTTTCCCCCTTTCTTTCTTTCTTTCCCCCTTTCTTTCTTTCTTTCCCCCTTTCTTTCTTTCTTTCTTTCTCTTTCTATTTCAGTCAAGCCAATATGACAACTTAAAGAGGTGCAGATGGCTGTTGGGCTGGAGAGGGCTCATTAAATTAACTGGTAGAAAGGGAAGCCTTCTGCTTGGCTGCCTGAAATTCAGCTCTGCTCATTTATTAATGACTTTTTGCTCAGCCTTCAGTTCATGGCTGAAAGTTTTCTACCTTCCCTGGTGTGGATTGTGACTCTGCTAATGGTAAGCATGCTGGGTTTTATCAAGTTATTCTAAGGGACAACTGTAAATTTCCCTCCCCCACATCCCTGATTTCACATCTGGGTTTAGGGATGGTCAGTTATTCATTGCTGTTATCTGACTTTCTTTAGAGAACACTTTGCTATCAAAAGAGAAAAATAATGAGTATGTGCAGAAAGGTGAAGGATAAATCCTTTTAAATAAAGCATATTTTCCAGGATCTAAGATTTATTTACTCTTTTTTAAAATCAAGTTCAATTTTCTTTTTACTTCCATTTCTATTCTGTTTTCTTTCTTATTTTTCCTCCTTTTTCCCCTTTCAATGTATTTTGCAATTTCTTCTTCCCTTGTAACTTAGATCCTAGCAGTTATGTGATAAAATGGTTTAGGTATAGCAGCTATGTGATAAAATATTTTAGGCATATACTATTCTGAAAGGAAAAATTGTTCAGATCAAGAAAAGCTGCAAAACTTAATTTGTCAGCAGAGTCCAAAATGTTGGTCTCCCCCTGTCCTGCTCTTACATCAGAAATATTTTAGTGTCCAGACTAGAATGCTAAAGTCCTATTTCAGGTAATTTTAGTGTCCAGACTAGAATGCTAAAGGCCTATTTCAGGTAATTAATTTGAGAGGTTTTTTGTGGTCATTGCATGGTAATTAAGAGCTCATCTGGGGTTTTTGGCTTTTCATTTTTCAAACATGGTCTCCTTTTTTTCCACCCAGATTAAGCAGACATTTCTTTTCTTGTGGCTAATGCCCAAGATATTCAGTTTATAATTGAACTACACTTTTAAATCATATGGTTTCGGATTGGAAGGGACCCTACAGACCATCTACTCCAAACTCCCCACCATGGGCAGTGATGCCTATCTATAACTTAAATATAAAGTTACAGCTCTGTTTCATGCAGTATTTTGCTGTGGCTTTGTGACTTGCCACATAGAAGGGAAGACCTTCCACAGTAAGCAGCCACCATAGGATCCTGCACTTCATTGCTGCCAGGCACTTGCATGGCACTGTGCATCCTCCCTGCTGGAAGCTGATTCCTCTTCAGGGAGTCCTTAGACCCAGCACAATATTTTCTTTGCCCCTGAACAGAGCTGTGAGAAACAGGATGTACTTTTACCACATGCAGTTTGTTGGCACTGGTCTGAACTTTATTCTGCTGAATTTTTCTGTTTTCTGCGTGGAAACATTTGCAGCAAATCTTTCTGCTGGCTCCTTGGCTGCAGTATTGCTGGAAAAGGTGCAGACCTTTCATGACTTGCAAAATGTGGAAATGGGAGCTTCAATGAATGGTTGCCTCCAAAACTTTGCTTGCAGGTGGTGTTCAGCCACCCCACAGAGCACAGCAAATGCCACGATCACTGTCAGTGATGAACAGCTCAGATACAGGCTGGACAATACTCCCAGCTTGTCCTAAATATATTCCAGGGAAGAAGTTCTGAGCACTTTTTACTGATAAATATCTTTAGGAACTGAACAGTTCACAACATGAAAGGGCAAAAGTGTCACTTTTAAAATGCACTCACTGAAAATAATTTTCAATCAATTGTCTTCACCAAAATTAGCTTCTGAAGAGAATTCTGAAGGGCACTTGGGAATGGTCTTCACTGCTCCAGCTATCAGATATTTTATGGAAAAAAAATTAATTATTGTAAAGAAGAATCCCAAGCCAAAAATTTCAGGAGGTTTCCCCTTCTGCTGGAATTGTGTGAATTTAATTCAGTGCTCTTCTATTACTACACTCAATGTATTTTTCACCAACGAAATATAACATTTAAATGCTTTATCCAAAGTGTTGTCATGCCTCTTTCTTTGCTGATAGGATGCCTCTGTTTAAATTTCTTTCCTCAGTCAGTCCTCAAAAACCTCTTTCTGTTCTGGGGAGGAGCATCTCTAGCTCTGTGTGAGAACTGCCAAACATATTTCACTTCAAATCAGCAGAGTGCTCCGGGCTCGAGGATTTCTTTTTAATTGAAATAGGAACAGTAGTTCACAGCTATCATTCCAAAATTAAATAAATCTTTCTGAAAACGTTTTTTGTTCTCTATTCTATGTCTACTCTTTTTCATCCAAGGCAATTTGTTTGATTTAACACAAATTCTCACATGGCTTCAACATGTATCTGCTTCTACTGACAGCTAAACCGGGCGGGTTGAACAATTACTTGCTCTAACGGGTAGTAGAAATGTTATCTGGTGCTTAAACAACAGCAACAGTTAAAACTACAGCCAGTTTATCACCCAGCCCTGAGCAACAAACCATGTTGCCTTTTAAAAGCAGGGTATAGCCCTGCAGGTCCTGCTCTTTGCTTCAGAACCCCCCCAATGCTGCTGCCTGAGCACAAATTTTAATTACAGTGACGGTCTGCCAGACCCTGCTAGTAATTAATTGCTCTAACTCGTGTGTGCCTTTGTGATGCCTGCAGATAAACAACTAATTAACACTTTTATAGAAGTTAAATGGATTTCCAATTACTGCTGTCTCCTCCCCTCCCCCCTGTTCTTCACATAGAATCATAGAATCAACAAGGTTGGAAAAGACCTCAAGTCCAACCTATCACCCAGCACCTCATGACTAACTAAAGCCTGGCTGCAAGTGCCACATCCAGTCCCCTCTTGAACACCTCCAGGAGTGGTGACTCCACCACCTCCCTGGGCAGCACATCCCATGACCAATTACTCTTTCTGGGAAGAACTTTCTCCTCATCTCAAGCCTAAACTTCCCCTGGCACAGCTTGAGACTGTGTCCTCTTGTTCTGGTGCTGGTTGCCTGGGAGAAGAGACCAACCCCACCTGGCTACAACCTCCCTTCAGGTAGTTGTAGATAGCAATAAGGTCTCCCCTGAGCCTCCTCTTCTCCAGGCAAAACAACCCCAGCTCCCTCAGCCTCTCCTCACAGGGCTGTGCTTGAGACCTCTCCCCAGCCTCATTGCCCTTCTCTGGACACATCCAAATGTACCCAGGATCTCCTCTTTACCAAACAGGACATTCATGTTGCTTAGGTGTTAGGGATGCCTCATGGTGTACCAAGCCTCGTATCCTGGGCCTTCTCCCCCCACCATTCACCAGGAGTTTAATCCAAGTCAGGCTGCTGAGCACCTGCCCTCATGCTGCTGTGCTGGTGGCAGAAGCCTTCTGAAGGAGAAAATCAGCATTTTACACAAAACAAAGCAATCATAAAGAGAGTTTGGGCAAGAACGTGGCAACTTATAATCAGCTGTGACACTGCCAGAGGGTCTGTACTGATGTTGAGAGTCTGGAGAAGTATCCCAGGTCACTAGATTAGCTCAGAGGGCTCAGGGGGAAAAATGTGGCCAAGAGTAAGCAGTGAACATAGGCACCAACTAGGAAATCCAGAGGAATCTGTAACATGGTGTATTACAAGCAGCACAGAGGTGCAAACTAGTCCTGTGACCTGCTTATCTGCAGAGTGCTGGGACTCGCTCCAACCACTTTGATCCTCTGAGAAAGGAGAGAATGCAGCATCATGTACAGCTAATTTGGTAGAGTTCACCTAGAGTACAGCTCCAGTCCTAACGTGGGCTGGACAGCATGACCCTGCTCATGCCTGGGAGAGCTGCCTGCCAGCCCCAAGCAGGATGCTTCTTCCTGGCTGCCTTTCCACAGAGTGGGGCTTTTGTCTTCAGAGTTACTTTAATCAAAGAAACCCAAACAAACAAACAAAAAACCCCAAACCCAAACTCTTACACTTCTTTAACTCCAAAGAGGGACCAACCTCTTGAGCACAGTAGTCCTCTGTTTCCACCAGTGTGTTTGGAAATCTTTACAGCATTGCACCAGAGCCAGGGCAACCTGGATGCTGTATTTCTCAGCAGCACAGCAAATATGGAACATATTACCTTAGCAGGGAAAGTCCTGAGTGGGAGTATGGCTCTGGCACTTTCTGAGTGGTCTTCTCACCCTGCATCCCAAAGTGCCTCACAGCGTAATAAATTACATTACCCACAGCCAGTATGACCTCAGTGAGATCCACCTGCAGCCAAGAATAGCTCTGTGTAACTGTCAGTTAATTAGTACTGAGGAAGTGAGAGCCAGGAAGCTCTCCTTTACTTTCTGGCTGGTGTTGAGGCATGGCACAAAAGCCATCTAACCAGCCACTGGCAGCTGGCTGAAGACATCTGCAGGAGTTTGTTCCTGGTGCACAAACATCGTCCCCCTTGCACGCACAGAACAGGCATGGTCATGCCTGGGGTTGTCATCCCACCTTCCTGCAAGCATGGCCTGAGCCCCTGCCACCCTAAGCTGTGCACAGCTCTGGACTCAAACCTGTGCAATCCATTGTGAGTGGCTCTCCAATCCTACATCTCAGTGCCCTCTGAGTTCAGGCAGAAGCTTGTTCCTGGAGCATACAGACACTGGGATGTCTGAGCACACCCAGAGCAGGTAAATCCGGTGAGGCTGTTTGCTGCCTCTCTGTGGGCCATCCATGGAGCCTTTCTGGGAGCAGGAGTCAAAGAGTCCATATTCTGATGTGGACTGAAAAAGGCCTCTCTGCCTGTGCAGCCTGGCACTGTTAGTGCCCAGCTTTAATTCTTGCAAGCCTAAGTGAGGAACTGAGGCACCAAGCTGGAGAGCTGGAGGAGCAGCTCGCAGCTTCTTGTGCTGCAGAGGGAAAAGCTCATTCTGCCTCTCTGGCTGGAAATGCTGCATTGGGCACTGCTAAGCAGAGGGGCAGAAGGTTCTCACCATCCCACACACAGCACAGCCAGTGCCCAGCATTGCCCTTGTAGCCCAAAACATCCATCTCCTGCCAACAGAACTGGAGCTGAGGCATTAGGAGGATTTTGATCCGTGTGGAAGTCAGGCAGAGAGCAAGGCAGGGACATATGAGCCTGAATGCAGCTGCCAGTCTCAAGATCCAAAGGTATGCAGATGTGCTCTGATGGCCTCCCCCTGCATGCTGGCATTCTTGGCCTTTCTGCTCTTTCCCAACTTTTGACACCCCTCTGACATCCTCAAGGGTTCTTTGGTGTCACTTCTTGTTCCATTCAGAGTTCATCCATCTCTCTTAACTCCCTTCACTCTATTAGCAATCTTTCTCATTCTATGGACAGCAGACAACCAGTTCCTTCCTCGAGTCTGGTTTTTTTTTAACATGAAAAATACCTTCATGCTTTTCCCTCTCCTGCTCTGCTCTGCTTCACACCACATATTCTGGAAGTCACCTTCAGACCACACTGGAGTGTTACCTCTATTGCCCAGGGCTGGGATCATGTTACAGCTTTCCTCTTCTCACTAAAGATGTGTGCCTCTGATTTGAACTTCTCCAAAGTTCAGGGATGTTTGGAATCTGGGCTTTTGGCTTGGACCCCTCTCAGTGCCTCGTGTTGGCATCTAGGAGTTGACAGAAGATGCTTGTGACCAAGGCAGCCAGACCTATAGGATGCAAGTGACCAAGAATAGAAGAAAAAAACCCCAGCACTCTAATGAACAGATTAAAGCCTGCCCTGTGATAAATTTTGTAGCCTTTGGAGACATACCCACACCTCTTTCTTTTCACCCAAACCATAGGTCAGGTGGTGTTCACCAGGCTGCTGGAAATCCCAGCAAGCAGGGAGACTTCAGGAGGCTAGGGTCACACACTCTGGCCTGATGGCACATGCTGTCATATTCTCACTTTCCCTGCAAGGGACCAGGCTAGGGGCAGGTGATGGAGAAGATCATCAGAGATATAAACTCATTTGGCACATGGCTGCTCTCCATGTCCAATGGCTCTGGGGAGGCTGGGCTGTGGGAGAGAATAGGTGATGGGGCAGCACAAGTGGTTTTTTTTGCTTTTTCTTTATTTTACCAGAGCAGGGTTGAAGAGCTTGGGTTGATCTCCAGGTCAGGATTCAACATGCACAGGGTTAGGGCAGGCAGATAGAATAATAGAATCATTAAGATTGAAAAAGACCTCTAAGACTGTCAAGTCCAACCTTCAGCCCAACACCACCATGCCCACTAAGCCATGTCCCCAGGTTCCATGTCTGCAGGTTTTTGAACACCTCCAGGAGTGGGGACTCCACCACCTCCCTGGGCAGCATGTTCCAATGCATGACCACTCTTGCAGCAAAGACATTTTTCCTAATATCCAACCTCAACCTCTCCTGATGCAACTCGGGGCCATTTCCTCCTGTCTAAAGAGATGAGACTTGTTTCAAAGCTCTTATCAAACTGCAGGCTGCTCTCTGGGCAGCATGGCATCACATCTTGAGGCAACCTAGCATCACATCTCGTTGCAGCCTGGTATCACATCTCGAGGCAGCCTGGCATGGCATCACATATCGGGGCAGCCTGGTACAGCATCACATCTCAAGGCAGCCTGGTATAGCATCACATCTCGAGGCAGCATGGCATGGCATCACATCTTGAGGCAGCCTGGTATCACATCTCGAGGCAGCCTGGTATCACATCTCAAGGCAGCCTGGCATGGCATCACATCTTGGAGCAGCATGGCATGGCATCACATCTCAAGGCAGCCTGGTATGGCATCACATCTCGAGGCAGCATAGCATGGCATCACATCTTGAGGCAGCCTGGTATGGCATCACATCTCGAGGCAGTCTGGTATCACATCTCGAGGTAGCATGGCATGGCATCACATCTTGAGGCAGCATGGCATGGCATCACATCTTGAGGCAGCATGGCATGGCATCACATCTCGAGGCAGTCTGGTATCACATCTCGAGGCAGCATGGCATGGCATCACATCTCGAAGCACTCTAGCATCACGTCTTGAGGGAGCCTGGTATCACATCTCGAGGTAGCTTGGCATGGCATCACATCTTGAGGCAGCATGGCATGGCATCACATCTCGAGGCAGCCTGGTATCACATCTCGAGGTAGCTTGGCATGGCATCACATCTTGAGGCAGCATGGCATGGCATCACATCTCGAGGCAGCCTGGTATCACATCTCGAGGCAGCATAGCATGGCATCACATCTTGAGGCAGCCTGGTATGGCATCACGTCTTGAGGCAGCCTGGTATCACATCTTGAGGCAGCCTGGCACCACATCCCTCAGGGTTATGCTTGCTACTGCCAGGGGTTGTGATCAAGGCCAACCCTGGCCCCGTGCCACCATCCCGTCCCTCAGGGAGGAGGTCCTGCAGTGCCAGCCTCAGTCAGCCTGCCCAGTGTCAGAGCAAGCAGGGCTGTCGTTTTCTTCCCTGCCTGCAGGAACCAAAAGCTCCCTCCCTGCCCTTTCCCCCTGGCAGCCAAGGAGCAGCTGGGAGGGTGGCTGAGGGTGGGAGCAGCAGGCGGCTCCATGCCCCGTGCAGGGCTGGGAGCTGTTGTAGCCCAGGCTATTTTTAACCTGTTTTTCTTGCACGCTGGCAGAGTTGCCTCCCCCGTTACTTTCTTCCTTCTCTGTGTCTCTCTGTGTCTCTGCTGCTCCTTCCTGCCACCATGAGCTGTGTGAACTATATCTGGCCTGGGAAATCTGTGGCAGGCAGTATTTTTAACCCACCCAGGCCCCCGGCTTGCAGGCGGCTGTGACGCAGTTGATCCGACGCTGCCAGTTTCCCATGGGAATGCAGGGTGCCCAGCAGCAGCCCAGGGTGCTCGGCTGTTTATTTTTTGCCCTCCAGGATGAAACCCCTGGGGCCTGAGATGTCATCTGGAGAGTTGGGAAGCAGCAGACCTCTTGTGTGAGCAGGCTTGGGGTTTAGCACAGTTACCATCATGGTCGGGCTTCCCGGATGGCAGCTGCAGCTCTGCAAAATGAGGAGACTCCTCCAAGTGTTGCCATGGAACCTGGTGGGCTCTCTCCATGGGGAGCACCTCCCTAAATGCCTGCCCTTCCTGCAAATCGTCTGTCTCATCTCCAAGTCCCTGTTTGCACCTTCTGTTCAAATGATATCATTTCATAATATGTAGAATTTAGCACTGCTCAACGTGTTTTGGTTTGGCACATCTCTCAGGCTCCCTGCCCTGCACCCTCTGTGCCCTCTCCAAATCCAGTGAGGAGGCTGCTGGAGGCTGATGTCCTGCATTGAAGCATCCAGCTGGGTCCTGTGGGTTTTGGTCATGCAGCTTGTGCACAGCAGTAGATGGTCTGTGTTTGGGGCACTGCTCTAGCTAGGCAAAGGTGCTGGGTGTGGAAAAGAAGCAAGGCAGAAGGTAATGTCCAGGCTGCTGGGAAGGCTGATTCAAAGGAAAGCCATGGGAAGAACATAAACCCTACAACAAGCCAAGGATGTTCAAGGTCAGGCTTGGTGGGGTTCTGGGCAACCTGATCTAGTTGTGGGTGCCCCTGCTTACTGCAGGGGGGGTGGACTAGATGACCCCCCTCTAGATGACCTCTAGAGATCCTTACCAACCCAGTGCTTTCTGTGAGTCTGACATCAAAATCAGATGGAAGGTGCAAGGGAACAGGTTTACAGTGATGAAATTCTGGTCCATAGACACTTGGTGTAGAGATGACTGAGTGAAAATACAGGAAGAAGTATTTGGGAGCAAAAATCCTTTCCCGAGCTCCACTTGCCCAACAAAGTTCTGTGCTTGCCTCTTCTTCCACAGCTAAAATTTTCCCTGACTGAAAAGGTGCTGCTCAGGACAAAATGTTTCTTTGTGAGTTTTTATTTTTCTTGTTGCCACCTTCTAAATAATCCTGCTCTGTATTCAACAGAGAGAAATAAAATGCTGTTTTGAGGCACTGCTGAAAACATCCTGTTCATTCTTTGAGCATTTTCAGTGTAAGAATAGGCAGGAGCCACTTGTATTGTCTACAGCATGAACATCCATTTTTCTCATGGTGCTATTTTCTTTCTGAAGCTCTTCCTGAAGATAAATAATATGTTTTAGTCAGTCACAACCTTGTAGATTCAGACTTCTCCTTGTCAGGTTTTCCTCAGTGAGGAAATGATCGCTCTCTGTGTTTCTTAACTCTTAATGTGGACTCTCAGTTTCTAGAGGCATTCCAGAACTTGCCTGGACATGTTCCTGGGTGATTTGCTCTGGGTGATCCTGCTCTAGCAGGGGATTGGACTAGATAATCCTCAGAGGTCCCTTCCAACCTCCACCATTCTCATCAGGCTGTGCAGCCATCCAACGTGAGCTGGACATGCTGAGAGCTGGGTGCAGGCAAACCTCAGGAAGTTTAATAAGGACAAGTGCAGGGTCCTGCATCTGGGGAGGAATAACAACAGGCACCAGGACAGGTTAGAGGCTGTCCTGCTGGAAAGCAGCTCCACAGAGAAAGACCTTGGAGTGCTGGTGGGCAGCAAGTTCTGCATGGGACAGCAATGTGCTCTGGTGGGCAAGAGAGCCAATGGGATCCTGGGATGGATCAAGAAAGGTGTCCAGCAGGGCTAGGGAAATTCTTCTGCCTCTCTACCCTGCCCACATAGAGTACCACACCTGCAATACTGTGTCCCCAGTTCAAGAGAGACAGAGACCTGCTGGAGAGAATCCAAGGGAGAGCCATCAGGGTGCTTAGGGGACTTGAGCATCTCCCTGTGAAGAGAGACTGAGAGCCCTGGGGCTGTTTAGTCTGGAGAAGAGAAGGCTGAGAGGGGATCTGATCAATGTCTATCAATAGCTGAGGGGTGGGTGTCAAGTGGAGGGGGCCAGGCTCTTGTGGGTGGTTCACAGTGATAAGACAAGGAGCAATGGGTTGAAACTTGAACAGAGAAGATTTCAGCTCAACATGAGGAGAAACTTCTTTCAGTGAGGGTGACAGAGCCCTGGAGCAGGCTGCCCAGGGGGGTTGTGGAGTCTCCTTATCTGGAGGCTTTCCAAACCCACCTGGATGCATTCCTGTGCAGACTACCCTGGGTGATCCTGCTCTGGCAGGGGGGTTGGACCTGATGATCTCTTGAGGTCCTTTCCAATCTCTGATATACTGTGAGACTGTGATACTGTGATAATGTTTATGATGTATATAGACTCTAAATAATCTCTGTCTGCAGTACCTTATACATGACCTGACTACTGTAGAAGAATGAACTTGACTCCAAGCACATAATTTACTTACAGATGTATGTTGTGTTCCTATATAAATAGGTGTTTTTATCTACTGTTGTTTGTTTCCTCAGTAAGAATCCTAACTCAGGCAGTGAGGAAGTTTATTCCCAATCTTTGGCATGCAGTTGATTCTCAGAGGTGTCATTGTGCTTTAGACCAGGCCCTTCTAAAAGTTGATTTCATTTCTCAGTTCATGAATGCAACTGTAATTTGTGAAGATTATCCTTTCAGGCTTTGAGGATTTACAAGGTTTAAGGAATGCTGATCAGTGTTTATATGGTAATGCTGTGACCTCTGCCCTGTGCCATTCAATTTATTTGCTAATAAGGCACAATATTCCAGTTTCACAGAACCACAGAATCACAGAATGGTAGGGGTTAGAAGGGATCTCTGAAGATCATTGAGTCCAACATCCCTGCCAAGGCAGGTTCACCTAAGAAAGGTCAACACAGAAACATGTCCAGGTGGGTTTTGAATATCTCCAGAGATGGAGACTCCACCACCTCTCTGGGTGGCCTGCTCCACTGCTCTGTCACCCTTTAATTAGAGAAGTTCCTCCTCATGTTCAGGTGGAACTCCTGGTGTTCAAGTTTGTGCCTGATACCCCTCGGCCTGTCACTGGCCACCACTGAAAAAAGACTCATCCCATCCTCCTGACACCCACTCTTTAGGGATTTATAATTATTTATTAGATCCCCCCTCAGTCTTCTCTTCTCCAGACTAAAAACCCCAAATTCTTTCAAAAGAGAGATGTTCCAGACCCTGAATCATCATTGTAGCCCTTCCCTTTGTTCCCAAAAAGTGAAAAAATCACATTTATGATCAGAAAAGTTTGGGTGCCATGACCCAACCAGGCAGTGTTGCAAAGAAGGATAATTTCTCTGGGCCAGCTGGACCAGTGTAGGAAAGCCTCTATGTTTGGGAAGCTGTTTTTCATGGATGATTACCTCCTTGGATTTATAAACATCCAGGCAAACCAACACCCAGTAGGTGAGTTTAGCAGGATTAAATGCAAGCATGTGATGTGATTATCACCAGTAGGGAAGAGAGAGGAGACAGATAAATCCTCATGGCTCCACTGGTGAGGACCATCCCCAGGAAGGAGTTAGGAGCCCAGTGGTGTTAGCAAAGATGCATTCCCACATAGTAAAGAAATTTCAGGAAAACTTCTGTCAAAGCTGTAATGTTAGATCAGGTAAAGCAAGGGTTTTTTTATCTTGCTTGGTGAGTGTTATTTTCCAAGCAGATGCTTGCTCGTGAAAATGTTTTTGGTTTTGTTTTTGTTTTATTCTTGACATGCCACTACACCAAAACGTGCCTCTGATTGTCTTTATTTTTTTTTTCCCTATCAGAGAAAGCCTTAGTTAAAGCACACACACATTATTTTGGGATCAAAAATGGTTTTATCATTCCAGAGATACTTTCCCAAGTGTTCCCATGACACACAGTGGTCAGGGGACTTTGAATTCTGCAGATGGCAATTAGAAAACAAGGCCTGAAGAGGAAGTTCATTTCTGGGCAGGGAGAGCACATTGTGGGTGGCCATAGACGCCACAAAGCCTACAGCTTCAGCCACCTGAGGAATTCAATAATGAACCCTGCCTGAGCAAGCTTGTGGGCATTACATCATTTACACATAAAACCAAAAAATAGATTTATAGGGCACAGGGGTGGCTGTGACATCACCAGCAGCCAGTCTAGAAGCCTCAGCTCCATCCAACAGGCTAATGCTCTTTAATATTGTTCTTGCTAGAAGGGGATCCCACAAACCTACCTCTCTGCTTTGAGTTTTTGGGGTTTGATGGTTGCTACAGGCTGGCTGTGACACATTGACTCTGAGCTGCAGCTGTATGGGGTGTGCTTTGGAGGCATTGGGTGTGTGCTGGGGCTTCTTCCAACCAAGCATAGCCCTGGAGAGAAGAACTGCTGCTGCAGTTTTAACAGAGATTGGGAACCGACTCAAGGATTTTCCAGAGATCTGAGGTGTTTAAAATATTTTGTTATGGTGCTGCTCAGAACTTGGGGTAGGGCTGTTCTATTGGAGCAATTATCCTAAAGAGTTTCCAACAGTCTTAAAAAACAATTAGCTGGAAAAAAAAATATTGCCTAATACCACAGCTTGAGAGCTAACAGCTTATGGCAGCAGCTAAGCAGCAACAGAGCCACAGTCAGTGGTGGCAGAGGGCATCACTGCAGAGCTCCTTGTTGGGAATGGTGAGAAGGGAGCCCTAGGACTGGCTTTAAATGAAAGAGGAGCCATAGGAAGAATCAGGTGATTGGCAAGAAGAGGGGCAGTGAGGCTGATCAACAGGCAAAAAGAGGAGGCATGCAGGAGCCCATGGAGCCTTGGGAACAGTGGATATTCCTTGGAGTCTGGGTCTCCATCTATGCAAAGGCTTCTTCTGAGCTTAACCCACCTCTGTTGCTTTAGGCTTTTCAAATCCTCCCTCACCCCAAAACACACCCATGGGCATGGGTCAGACCATGACCAGCTCCTACCCCTGAACCTCTGCACACTGACCCTGGGCTCTCTTGCTGAGAGCTGTCTTTAATTAAAACCTTGATTCAGGCTGAAGCAAGAGCAAACAAGCATGGTCCGGCCCCAGCGTTCAGATGCCTCAATGCAAGCCAGATGTCACAGCTGGTTCCTGCAACTGCTCTCCCTGTGGTAGCTGCGACCTCCTGCCGCACGCTGCAGAGGGGCAGCACTCAGGGAGGAGCCCAGCAGCTGGCTCCATGCATCTTGCTTTCAGATTTAGTCTCAGGATAGGTTTCCCGGCCTTGAGATTCCCACATCTCTCTTTCCTTTCTTTTTTTCCCCCTCCTCTCTCTTCCCTCCCACCTTGAGGCTTGGCATGCAGCACATCACCCGAGGAGCAGAAAGAAGGAAAAAGAGGAGAAGAAGAAAGGAGGAAAGGAAAAAAAAAAAAAAGGCTGTGTCCCTTTGTTTGTTTCTAAGGCAACAGGTAGGAGATGCAGAGCACTGGCATCCTCCCAGCTGCACGCCCCTGGTCTCAGGGCTGCTCGGTGCCCCACGGGGACTGGTGGGAGGCTGTCTGTCTGTCAGCATGGGCGCTGGGGAAATGGTGTGAAACAAATGAGCCTTTCTTGTGCTCCCTTGTCAGCCCTTTGTGTGGGGCTCCCGCCGCGGCTGCCGGGGCCCCGGCTCGGCTTGCCGGGTGACTGGAGACAGACGAGCAGGCAGGCAGGTGAAAAACGTGCCTCGGGTGGCCTCAGATGCCAGCCTTAAAGGCTCAGGGACATTTAAAACAACAGCACTTGAAATAAATTGCTTCCTCCTCCCAGGGTTACAGCCAGGTCATGCAGGAGGGAGGGCAGGATGATCACTTTGGCAGTTACAAAATTATACCGAAGCAGATAAAAGAGAAGGCTTTTCCTGCCATTTCTTCCTTCAGTCTCCAACCTTCCTTCATCTGCCTCCACTCATTGCCCGCAATCACCATGGAAGGCCCCATGAAGATGGGGTTATGATCCAGTAACAGGCAGGAGGACACTCAGATCAAAATGAATTGAAGATGAGCAATGCTGAACCCTGTGTGGGAACTGCTCAAAGCCATGCTGGGGACCCTCCAGAGCCTTATGGGTGCAGCTGGGGGCATGGGCTGAAGTAGAAAGAGGTTTGTGCAGAGGGTGGATGACAGCAGCCTGCAAGCTGGGTCCTGCCCCTGCCTCAGCAGGAGGGCAATCTGGACATGAAATCACTGTTGGAGTGAAGGTCAGTAAAACCTTTCCAGCCTTTCCACCAGGCTGGGTCTGGGAAACCTGTTCATAAAGAGGTTGCTTTGAGCTAGGCTGCTGGAAAATACAGGAACAGGTTGCAGGAAGATAGAAGCTGTGATCAAAATGCGGTAGAGAGGTTTCTGAGACAAGAGGAGATGTACCAGAGGCAGGCTATGAGGGCTTGGCCCATTCCCTGCCCATCCCTCTCCTACTGCTGGGTGGGACATGCTCCAGCACCATGTGATGTGGGCTACACAACCAGTCCCAGTCCTGTAGACTGAAGATGATGTTGTGGTCTGTCTCCTGATTATGACTTTGATGCTCCAGCCCTGACTTTGCCTGGATGCTTTTGAAGGCTACAGTTAAGTTACCTGGAAAGGTTTCACTGAGGTGAGCAATCTCCAGTTGCTCAAAAATATTGAGCATCCAAGTTCCTGTTGTCTTCAAAGCTAACAAGACTTGCAGAAAGCTCTGTGGAGTTTATTACTGAGGTTTTCAGAAGTCCTGAGCAGCTGACCTGTCTTCCTAGCTGCTGTACTAAATTTCAGAAAAAAAAAAACCCCAAGCAGCATCCTGAACTCTTCTGCACAATAAATGTAACTTCATCTTGACTCCAGCTGATGTCAGCAGAACCACTGGGGCCTGAAAGAAAATGAAGTTGTTTGCAGGATCCACAGAGAGTGCAGCAATACTCTGCCCTGCAATAAATGATAGCAATTGCTGGGTAATCTCTGACAGAGATTGGAAGGTGACAGAAATGGCACTGGAGTTCAAAATGCCAGTCCCTGTGCCTCCAGAAGCTGTGACAGTAGTTTCTCTGCAGGCAGGTGTGCTGCACACCTAAAACCATCATCAGGGAGATGCAGTGGTGCTGCACTGCAAGGAGTGACCACGTTTCTTTCCTGAGTTCTGAAACATGCAGCTAATAAATCAGCTCTTGCTCAGTCTAGTTGAGTCTTCCATCTGTAATAATGACTTTTCCAGGCAGGGTGGGTTAGGTATTGGCAATGAACAGCAGGCTATAAATTCCCTGAGACTGTGTCTGTGCATAAAGAATCATAGAATCAATCATAGAATCATAGAGCTGTTGGAAAACATCTCTAAGATCATTGAGTCCGACCATCAACCAAAGACCATCTATGTGTGTGGCTGTGTGTCTGGAAGGTGTGAAGCATGTGTGTGAGTGCTGCTGGGGATGTTTAATGAAAGCAGAGGCAACAGCAATGAGAAACAGAAACCCTCTTTGTGTGACTAGACTCTTCACTTCAGGACATGGTTTAATGGCCATGGTGATGTCAAGCTGATGGTTGGACTCGAAGGTCTTAGAGGTCTTTTCCAAGCCAAACAGTTCTAAGGTGATTGCAGAGATCCGCTGGCATAGCTGCTCTTCTGAGAACTGCCTGTCACCTACATTGTGCCCAGGCTAGTTCAAAAGGATGGGTTTGCTTCTAACTACCCCAATACACATGGAGAACTCTCTGGTGAGCACCCATCTGGAGCAGTGTCTCTGGATCTGGGGTCCCCAGCACAAGAAAGACATGGACCTACTGGAGCAGGTCCAGAGGAAGATCACCAAGATGATTACTGGGCTGGAGCACCTCCCGTGTGGGGACAGGCTGAGAGAGTTGGGACTGTTCAGTCCACAGAAGAGAAGGCTCCAGGCTGACCTCACAGCTACATTTCAGTGTCTGAAAGGAACCTACAAGAAGGCTGGGGAAGGACTGTTTGGAAGGGCTTGTAGTGACAGGATGAGGGGCAATGGTTTGAAACTGGAGCAGGGGAGATTTAGGTTGGACATCAGGAGGAAGCTCTTCACTATGAGGGAGGTGAAATACTGGAACAGGTTGCCTAGGGACGTGGTTGAGGGCCTGTCCCTGAAGACAATCAAGATCAGCCTTGATGTGGGTGGCCCTGGGCAGCCTGATCTAGTTGGAGGTGCCCCTGCTGACTGCGAGGGGGTTGGACAAGATCACTTTTGAAGGTACCTTCCAAACTGATGCAATCTGTGAATGTGTGTGAACCCCTGTGCCACGCTGGAGACCCCCTGTGCTTACACCTCACACACAGATCTGGCAAAGGGGGATGCAGGTCTCTGCCATCCCATTTTTGGGAGACTCCAGCACGATCTGAGCATCACAGAGTTTATGTTTCCCGTGGCAGGAGGGGTGGTAGTCACTGACTGCATGACGCCAAGCTCAGGAAAACGTTGAAGCATGTCCCAGCTTAAGCACTTGAATAATCACATTGCAAGTCAGATGTTCACCCAGAAGTGCTCTGCACTGTCTGGCTCAGAACAGTTGGTGTTTGGCCAAATGCATCAATTAAAAATAACTTCTCCTGGCTCTCCTCAGGGCAGCAGGACTTCTGTGTCAAAGGAGATATCGTTTTTATATCAGGTATCCTTTGATGGCCAGAATGCCTGTACTGATCCAACACCAATCAGATGATGCAGGAGGGCTGCTCATGCCTCTGCTGTGCAAGCTCCACTGCATTTAGGTCACTGCCTTTGCACTGATTGTAATGGAAAAAGACTGTTCCCCAAGGTGTGGGGAGAAAAATTGCTTTCTAAGGCAATTCCCCTGCAAAGGCAGTTGGAGTGCAGAATCTCCCTGCTGATCTTTTTAAACCAATCTAGGGTGTTCAAGAGCTGCAAGTGGTGCCCAGGAGAGGGTTTGTAGCATCTCTGTTACTTTGGGGGATGGCATGGGCCTCGAGCTGAGGAGCACAGCATAAGAATCATTAATGATGGTGCTGGTTGTGGGACTGTGGAGAACCTACATCCAGCATGGAGCATAAACTCCTTAGGGATGTTCCAGTTAAGGCTGGAAGCCCTGAGTGAACATGGCCAGAGAAAAGACATCCTCAGAGGCACAGTACAGAGCATCATGGAAGGGACCCAAGCCCAAGAATATCATTCCCCTGAGAACTGAATGGCCTCTGGAGCAAGGCAAGTGCCTTTGACAGGGAACTTGGTGGCAAGTGTATGAACAAGCAGTCTGCTCCCACACTGGTGATGGAGCCATGGCTAGCAGAGTGACAGCCCCTTCCTCCTCCTGTCCTCTAGGTGTCCTGCCTTAGGTTTCATTAAAAAGACAACCACCTTTAAATTTCACTAAAGTGACAACAAGCTTTGCATTCTTGTGAGAGTTAAAATGTGACATTATCTGGTGCTGAGACCAGAGGCTTGTAACTCTGGCTAGTGCAGCAGCAGTGTTTGCTTTTTACCCTTCCTTGCCTCTGTGCTTCCACCTCTCTGGATAGAAGCCCACTTTTGTTTCCATCACTGTTCATTACCAGCTGAGCTTTCTCTGGAGACAGGAGGAAGGCAAAACAACTTCAGCTACAATTTTACTTGCTACAGGGATTCTCAGAAACTTGAATGGCTGTTACTTGACTCTCTAAACTAGACCCTCATTGCCAGCTTATAAATTACCAGCATTATTATACCTCTCCTTTCAACACTGGCTATACTCTTTGCCTGCTGAGATGAAAATGGAAAAATACAGGGAGGCACAAACACCATTTTCCAAGGCCAGCTCTCATGTTCTCAGGATTTCGTGCCCAACAGCTTTCTACTCAGTGAGGCATAAAAACGCTGAGCTTTCAAGCCAGTAAATTGCAAAAATAATCTGCTGGTCCCCTCAGCACAGAGAGAAGTCTGTCCAGCTGGATTGTTTCTACATATGCTGTCAGGCAGAGAAAGATGTCCACCAATTGTCACCTCCTCCTTTGGCTGCTGAGGCAGCTCCACATAATTCTCTGAGTGTGCAGAGAGGTTGCCAGCATGCACAGCAGTGCAGCAGCAGGCAGGAGAGCAGACACCAGCAGAGGAAACAGCATCAGGAGATCACAGCTCAGCACCCTCCCCCAGATGTGTGTGCACAGGCGCACACACACACACACTCACTCACCTCCTGAAACAGGAGACAGAAGGGAGAAACTGAAGAGCAAGGGAGCAGAGAGGCTGCCCAAGGAGAAGGGGCTTGACTGTTGTGGCTTCTTTTCAACTGCCAAGGATTTAATGCAACGTTAATCTCTTGACATCCCTGATCACAGTCTTCTGATTTCATCTGGGTTGGCGTTTCCAGCACAGATGTCTGTTTCCTGTGGGAGAATTGATTCCATGGGGAATAAAAAAAAAAAAAAAAAAAGAAGACAGACCTCAGCTCGCTATTGATATTTAGTCTCCAATCAATTAAAACAGAAAACTCTTTCCATCCTTAAGTGACAGAAATATAAGAAAGCTCAGGGATGGCTGAGGTGGTTTTTAATTGACTTGGTTCTGGCATTTAAGGGGAAACATAAAATTAACCAAATTAAGTATATTTGAGAAGAGGCATTATCTGGAAACAGTTAAATGAGTTCAAGTGACTTTTCAGCAGGTGCCTGAGAGTCAAGTCCTTTGTTATTGATACCAGCAGCAAAGCTAATTTGGCTCAACAGCAGTAGGCAGCAATCCCTATGTATGGCCACAACCTGATACCTGGTGCTGCAATCATCACAGGATCATTAAGGCTGGAACAGACCTCTAAGGTCATCAAGTCCAACTGTTAACCCAGCACCACCACAGCCATTAAACCATGTCCCAAACTGCCACATCTACACATTTTTTGAACACCTCCAGGGATGGTGACTCCACCACCTCCCTGGGCAGCCTCTTCCAATGCCTGACCACTCTTTCAGCAAAGAAATTTTTTTCTAGTATCCAACCTAAACTTCCCCTGGTACAGCTTGAGGCCATTTCCTCTTGTCCTATCACTTGTTACTTGAGAGAAGAGACCAACCTCCACCTCACTCCAACCTCATTTCAGGTAGTTGTAGAGAGCAATGAGGTCTCCTCTCAGCTTCCTCTTCTCTGGGTTCAACAATCCCAGCTCCTTCAGCCACATAATTATATCATTTTTAATTACAGCACATTTCCCAGATTTACCAGGACTGAATACAACCACCACTTAAAGAAACCCACCACGAGCCCCGAGGCTCCTGCCTTGCCTTCACACCCAGCCTGTCTCCACTGGCAGTAGGTTTGTGCTGTGTGTTGATGCACTTTGCACAAGGTGTGAGAGGTTCTGCTTCAGAAGAGCAGCTGTGACACTCCCATGCTTAAAGACACAGGACAGCCATGGCAGCTTCTTTGCCATGACCACAGCACTTACCCAAGGTCTGACCAAGGAAGTTTCTCAGACTCTTGAATTGCTTTCCAAAGCAGTGCTGCAGCTCTGTCAGTTGGCTGTTGCAGAACATGAGAGTCTAATTGAGAGTGGGCCACGTGGAGATGTGCTGAGCTGCCAGAGGAAATGAGGGAGAATCACAGAATCACAGAATTAGCCAGGTTGGAAAAGACCTTTGAGATATCAAGTCCAACCTAACACCCAACACCATCTAATCAACTAAACCATGGCACTGAGTGCCTCACCCAGGCTGTTATTAAACAATTCCAGGGATGGTGACTCCACCACGTCCCTGGGCAGCACATTCCAATGGGCAACCTCTCTTTCTGGGAAGAATTTCTTCCTAACCTCAGCCTAAACCTCCCCTGGCACAGCTTGAGACTGTGTCCTCTCCTTCTGCCACTGGTTGCCTGGGAGAATGAACCACTCTGATTTTATCTACTCCAAATGTTTTTATCTGAATGCTTTTCAGTAAGCATCCCTGTAAGGCAGTGAGGTGAGTGTCTGTCCAGCTGTGACTCTGACCTCCTGCTCTGTTAGAGAGCTTGTGGAAGTGACTTTGGAGCTGAGGAATTACATCTGTACCATACTGCTCCTCCACCCTGGGTTTTTATAGGTCACACAGCCTCATGCTCATAGACAACAACAAATTTCTGCTGTGTGTGATGGGCAAAGCAACACTTCTTATCATCCCTGAAACATGGCTGGGAGCAGTTTACAAAATACCAACAAAAGGAGTGAATTATTGGGAATATTATGTGGCAACAGCTAAATACTTGAGCTTTTCTAAGCTGTTCTTTGGTCCAAAACCTTGCCAGTCAATATAGTCCATCATTAACATGGTTGTGGTGCATGGTTGACAACAGGAGTCCAGCTGCTAGGATATGTGCTCAACTCATGCCAAGTGGCAGCGCTATATAAGGTAAAATTACTATTCAAGAGAATCATGGACAAAATGCCCAAATATATATTTATTATTTATTATTTCTGGACCATATTTATGGTCCAGAAAACTCTATTTATTGCTATGTGTTTCCTGCACAGTTTGACGTTGTTTCAGCATAGCTATGTGAATAGGATTTAAAGCCACAGGGAGAAAAGTTCAAACAAGACAGAAAATAGTGATTCTGGAGAGTAAACTCAGAGCATAAAGTCAAGACCAAACAAAAAGTGACTCTAGAGAGTAAATTGGGATTATAAAGCCATTATTTCTCCCTTTAAGCTGTGGTTTCTCATGGCCTGCTGGAGCAGACGAGTAACCTGAAAGCAAGGAGAAAGAAAAAAAAGCCAAAAGCATACCTGAAAGACATATCTGAGCACTTGGGGTAAGCTGTCCTTTGTGCCAAGTCTGCTTTCACATATGCTGCATGAGAACTGATTGCCTTTGTGATTTTTATCCTAGCTGAAACAAATGCACATGTTGTTCTTATTTTGTATGAATGGCTAATCCATTTTAATGTGCTGTTTTGACACATGAACATGACTTCTGCAAGTTAATAGAGGTGATCCACATCTGTCATGCCTTCCCCTCAGTGCTTTTTCCCTCTGTACTTAAGGATAACAAGGAAACAGATCCCTGTGCCAACGTTAATGATGTAGAATTTTTTTTTTTTGAGGCCTGATATGCCACAGCTTGGTGCAGTACCAGTAACCCCAACGTGTATCTCTTGTGGAATGACCCAAAATCACCTCTGTATGAAATTCCTTTAGGCATTTTGCCTCACTGCCTCAGCCTGCCCCCAGAATGCCTTCTGCTGGAACTCTCTGTGTGGGGGTTAGGATGAGGACAACCTTTTGGTACAAGGGACAGTCAGGGAAATCTGTGGTAACTCCTTGGTACTTTTTCTTGCCACAAGGCAAAAGTCAATTGGGCATAAAGTGGCAGCTAGGAACATTTATTTCTTGCTTTATTTGTGTGTCTAAACCATTTGTCTGGATATTAACAGTTGTCTCTGAAAATAAACAGATACCTTAGCAAATCTCCCCCAAACTGGCCTTTAGTCACGAGAAAGAACCAAAGGAAAGAATTCACTTGGCCTTACCTTATACACCTAATTGTGGTGCCTTTGCCAGATCCAGAGCAGCAGCCTGAAGTGGAAGATGTGAATCATCAGTTGGAGGAGCATCTGTCATTCCACTGATTATAGTGGGAATCTACAGAGTTACCTTGAGGAAGACCTGGAATTCCTCTCTGGAGAAGTCAAAGGTTCTCTGGAATTTAAACTCAAACTCCAAAACCTGTAATCAAGATGTTCTTAGGACAAGAGGATAATCTTGTGCTCCAAGAGGTTGGAGAACATCAAAATAAGAGTAATCAAACTCTAAGCTTTGGGGGGAAGAATAAAAAAAATAAAAGAACAATCTCCTAATGGAAATGGAATATTTTCCTGATTGTTTCCATCTGCACTACACCCTGGCTATTCCATGTGATTGTAACAGATTAGCAGGCAGGAGGAAAACAATTTTCCTGAACTATTTTGCTGCACTCATGCAATAAGTAGAAGGCCAGGTCAGAATTCCTCTGTATGTAAAAGCCAGGTCCTTCTGCAGCATTTTTATGAAAGGAGTGACCTGAAGAGGGGCTATGCACAGTGGAGCTGCCAAGGTGCTGACCACATGGATACCCTGTGACATAGATCTGGCAAGGATCAGATTAGCCTTGTTATCCTGGCCAGGTTCCAGGACAAGTAACTCAAGTTGGACAACCCCAATTTTCTCAGTTTCAGCTGCTGGAGGTACTGAGAGTGATGCTGCTGCTGCTGCTTCATATTGTAGGTAGTTGTTCTCATTACACAAGGGGGATATAGATACTGCCCTCTTGGCAGCACTTGCATTCTGGCTCTCCAGAAGCACCAATGACAATTTATCATACCATCACATGGGGCTTCTAACTCTCTCCTAGCACTACTCAATAGCTGCTTCCCCTCAGTGAGGTGAGAGGGAAATCCCTGTACCCTCAGAGGACTTCACTCTGGAATATTTTCTATTGATTATTTCCAGTACCTGAAGAGAGCCTACAAGAAACCCAAGGAGGAACTTTTTATGAGGGTTTGTAGTGACAGGACAAGAGGGAATGGATTGAAGCTTGAGGAGGGGAAATTGAGACTGGCTATTAGAAAGAAATTCTTTCCAGTGATGAGATGCCCAGGGAGCTTGTGGATGTCCCCTTCAGTCAGGTGTTCAAGGCAGGTTGGATGATCCCTTGAGCAACCTGGGCTGGTGGGAGGTGACCCTGCCCATGGCAGGGGGTTGGAACTGAATGATCTTGAAGGTCCATTTCAACCCAAACCATTCTGTGATTCTATGGCTTCAGCAAACTACCTACTTGCTTTGCTGGCAGGGTCTAAGGAGAAGTTCTCAAGATCATGAAGTCTGAGAAGTAGTATGGAGTGCACCCAAAGTCTGAGAAGTAGTATGGAGTGCACCCAAAGTCACAACATAATCATAGAATCATAGAATTGTCAGGGTTGGAAGGGACCTCAAGGATCACCCAGTTCCAACCCCCCTGCCATGGCCAGGAACACCTCACACTAGCCCAGGCTGCTCAGAGCCACCTCCATAATACACACTACTAGATCAGAGACCTCCATTGAAGTTTTTCCTGATGCTCTTGGGAAGCACAAGGCATCTTGTCTTCTCATTGCAGGGCAAGTCCTGCAGCAAAGAACAAAGGTCAGAAAGAGCTAAGTAGCTGTGACTAACAATTAGAGCCTGTTATTGTTATGGTAGGAGGCATCAGATATCCACAAGAGAGGTCTGGGATCCCTTAGGCAAAAGTTTTGCCCCAAAAGCACACCCTGCACATGCCTTTGTGCAGCCAAAGCCTCCATGCTAACAGCACATGCTATTGGCACTGGGGGCTCTGCTAAGAGAGCTGCTGGTTAAATGGAGCTGGGCATGAACAAGGCAGACTCTGCGTTGGTCTCTGATTAGAATCAGCACTTGAGACAATGCTGGTCTGGCAGAGCAGGCATTGGCATGGAGCTGGGATTCCTAGGAGATGGAAATTACTTTTTCTCCCAAGGCTAACACTCCCATCAATTGGATACATGACACCCCACCCCCCTTGCTACAAATTTCAGTTGATATCAGACTCATTACTCAAATTCCCTTCATTCAGGCAGTGTGACAGGCAGCAGAATACTGGCCAAACACCAAGGAATGGGTATAGCACCCTGCAGCTAGGATCCAGAAGTCACCACCCAGGCTCTCTCTGTAAACAAAATACTACTAAAAGATACAATTGTGAGTTTGCTCATCAGCTACACACATCACTGCACACATCTCATAGTCTACACACAGCAACTACTGTGCTGCAGAAACAGCTGACCACAAAAGCATCCTCATCACTGCTGCTGGAGATCTGTCAGCTAAAGCTGCAGGTCTCTTTGGGCTAGGTAGGTTGTAGACCTCTTGCAGGCACTGTCAGCTACAGCTGCAGGTCTCTTTGGGCTAGGTAGGTTGTAGACCTCTTGCAGACACTGTCAGCTACAGCTGCAGGTCTCTTTGGGCTAGGTAGCTTGTAGACCTCTTGCTTCCATTAACCTGCCACCATCCATGACTTAGCAGTATTCAGCATCTTTGCTCATTGCAGTCAGCCGTAGCTGACAGGTTCCCTGCTGGTCCTCAGGTATCTTTTTCTTGAGCAGCATAGCCCCAGTTTCTGTCCCAGCTGGTTTTGGAATGAGCTGGGGGTTGTGTGTAAATAAAACCAAGATTAACCCCCAAATCTCTGTTGCTTGAAAACCAGGTTGCCATTTCATCAGAGTATCAGGACAGCCTCCTGGTACCTGGCACTGGCAGCTAGCTCCTCTGCCCGGGGACACAAGCACTTGTTTGAGGCCTGGTGAGCCATGGATCTGCTCCCTCTTCCTGCCAAGCACTCCCAAAGGGAAGCACAGTGCTCCTGCCAAGCTTCCCACACAAACCTCACACCTGAGCCAGAGCAGGCTGTTGGAAACCAGCCCATGCCTGAGGTGAGCTCTGCAAGGCAATTGCTGCATGCTGGTGAGTATGCTGGGCTCAGCAGCTGGAAAAGCTGGAGGACAACTCAGAAACCTGGAACCATGTGAGATTCACTGTTCTGTGTGGTTCAGGTCAGCTTCACCTTGACAGGGAATTTGTTTGAAAACGATGCCTAGAAGATCACAGAATCACAGAGTCAGTGTTAGGAGCTGGAAGGGACCAACCCCCCTGCCAGAGCAGATCACACAGGAACACATACAGATGGGTTTTGAGTATCTGCAGGGAGGAAGACTCCACAACCCCCCTGGGCAGCCTGTTCCAGTGTTCTGTCAGCCTCACAGTGAAAAAAATTTTTCCTCATGTTTACATGGAACTTCCTGTGCCTCAACATAGGTACAAGGTCATGTGAGCCAAAATGAAAGAAAAAATGGGGTTCAGTTTTAGCATTCAGTGTAGCATGAAACGTTCCTGAACTCCCCCTGACATGAAACTAGATATTAAAATCACAGCCTCACAGTATATCAGAGGTTGGAAGGGGCCTCCAGAGATCATCAGGTCCAACCCCCCTGCCAGAGCAGCATCACTTAGGGTAGTCTGCACAGGAATGCATCCAGGTGGGTTTGGAAAGCCTCCAGAGAAGGAGACTCCACAACCCCCTGGGCAGCCTGCTCCAGTGCTCTGTCACCCTCACTGTAAAGAAGTTTCTCCTCATATTGAGGTGAAATCTTCTATGTTCTAGTTTGAACTCATTGTTCCTTGGCTTATCACTGTGAACCACCCAACAGAGCCTGGCCCCCTCCACTTGACACCCACCCCTCAGCTATTGATAGACATTGATCAGATCCCTCTCAGCCTTCTCTTCTCCAGACTAAACAGCCCCAGGGCTCTCAGTCTCTCTTCACAGGGGAGATGCTCAAGTCCCCTAATCAAATCAAATCAAATCAAATCAAATCTGGGTTTGGGGTTTTTTTGTTGTTATTTGTTTGGTTTGTTTGTTTGTTTGTTTGTTTTTTAAATGCAGGCTTTAAAAACTTGGAAATGAATCAGAGTCTGTTATCTGCTTGCAGTAAAACAACTTTTGGCTCAACTGCAGGTCAAGGCTTTCATTGATACCAGTGGGAATTGTCCTGAAAAGTGATTTCATAAAGATCCTAGAGGTTGTTTGATTTAATTCCATTTTAATCACCCCCTCAAAAAAAAAAACAAACCAAAACAAAAATCTGGTCATTTCATCTTTGCTTCAGTCATGTGTTTTAACCCTTTGTGCTTTCTCAGTGCTGCTTAAAGAGGGATTTAGATGAAAGTGGAGTATGGCTTTTGTTAAAGTTAGTAGAGCTGATGAAATTCCAGTTTCATTGAATCATAGAATGGTTTGGGTTTAAGGAAGGGACCTTAAACACCATCTAGTTCCAAGGCCCCTGCCACAAATAAGGCAAACCTGGCCTTTGTCCATTATAAATCTGGATGCTAGATTAATTACAAATCCATTTTGAAAAGTATCATAGAGCAGCCCTGTCAGTTCAAATCCATTTAAGTTCCCATCCATTTTCATTGACATCTTCTATTTGCTGTTCAGGCTCTATCCACTTTTGCTATTTAATTAAACAGAATATTTTCTTCCAATACCTTCCATGTGCCAAAAACTAATGAAAGCCAAAGCTTTCCCAGCTATGGACAAACAGACTCCACTTTCAAATTCAATGGGACAGTTCAAGAAGGACAAGAGATTCCTGTGGAGAGCCACTGAGATGATGAGAGGACTGGCACAGCTGCCTTTTGAGGAGTGACCCAGAGAGCTGGAGCTGTTCAGCCTGGAGAGGAGCAGCCTGAGAGGGGCTCTCATTACTGCTTATCAATATCCAGGAGGATGGAGCCAGAGTCTTTTCAGTGGTATCCAGTGACAGGACAAAGGGCAATGGATACAAACTGGAACACAGGAGAGTCCATGCAAGCATAATATCACACTTTCCCAAGACGTAGGCACCTCTGTAGTGCATATCCTATCCCCTGCTTTGTTATTCTTTGTGGTACCAAGCAATATTTACTTGTAGCTGGTAGATGACAGCCTTAGAAAATGATCACATCACTTCTCTGATGTCCTCCAAAAGAAGGCCAACTCCTGCTCAGGCTTGCATACCTGCCAATCACTTAGAAACGTATGAGAGTTACTGCAATTGCTGCTGGCAGAATCATCACACAAACAGATTACACGAAGTAGGAGCCCTAGGACATCCTGCCTGCCTTCCATGAAGCTTCATGCTTTCACCAGCTCTCAGTGTCAATTTGCCATTGAATCACACAGCCATAGAATGGTTTGGTTGGAAGGGACCTTAGAGATCACCTAGTGCCAGCCCCCCTGCCATGGGTAGGGACACCTCCCACTAGACTCAAGGTCTCATCCAGCCTGGCCTTGAACACCTCCAGGGAGGAGGCATCCACAGCTTCCCTGGGCAACCTGTTCCAGTGTCTCACCACCTTCACTGGAAAGAATTTCTTCCTCATCTCCAGTCTAAATCTTCCCTCTTGCAGCTTAAAGCCGTTGCCCTTCATCCTATCACTACAAACCCTTGAAAACTTCCCTCCCCATCCCTCCTGTAGCCCTCTTCAGGTACTGGAAGCTGCTCTAAGGTCTACCCAGAGTCTTTTCCTCTCCAGGCTGAACAGACAGAACTCCTCTCGGCTGATACCCTTAAGGGAGGTTCTCCAGCCCTCTGATCATTTTCCTGGCCTCCAGTGGACCTACTCCAACAGTTCCATGTCCTTCTTGTGCTGGGGCTCCCAGGGCTGGTCACAGTACTCCAGGTGGGTTCTCACAAGAACAGAGCAGGGGGGAGAATCACTTCACTCTTCCTGCTCACCACACTCCTCCATCATCTGATGCTGTCATGTTGGAATCAAAACATAGAAGACAGCAAAAATCCCTGTACACATGGCAGTCCTCACAAGGGGCAAGGTCACTGAAAGGAATAAGGACAGAAATTCTATGAAAATGTCCCTTGGGTGCAGAAAGCTTCTGGAAAATGAGGTGACTTGCCTGGAGCTACCTGGAAAACCAAGGGCAACCCAGCTCCACACTGGCTGGGCCTTCGTGCATGCCCCAGTCACATATTTCTTGCAGAAGAAGTTCCCCAGCTAGGGTCTAGAGACTCTTGCAGACTTCCTGATTCAAGCAGTATGCTTCCCCAGAACAATTTCATTAAACTGTTTCTGCAGAGTCTTTTGCCTGCTAGTCTCTCCCCTGGTGGAAGGCCATGTTGGAAATAGTATGTGCTCCGCTCTGCTCCTAAAACAAACAACATGCAGATAAATCTGGTGCAAAGCACTTACCACAACTGAAAAACAAACTTCTAACCACAGTGAGGGAGGGGAAAAAGAGATGGGTATTTTGTGGTCCCTGAAGGAAATTGAAATCTGCTCTTTGGTGGAGACATGCTTCAAAAGATGAAACCAACCAAATGGGGAAAATGTCTCTCTTTTTTGTCGTTGTTGTTGTTGTTGTTGTTGCTGTTGGTTTTTTTTCTCCTGGGTATGTGCACAGCACATATTAATGGTTGCCATAAGTGAAGTGGGAAGCACCATTGATATTATTGTCTGTTTGCTATTAAACACACTCAGTCAAGCTTTGTTCTTCTCTCCAGTGGACTGAAGGAAGACATCACCCTGAATCAAGTCTGATCAAGTTGGGCTTTAGCATATCATGCCTTGCTGCAATGTGCTTCAGACAGTGGCTGCTGCAAAGCATTTTGTTTAGTGCCTTGTTTATTGTTGTTTTTCTAGGGGACAAATGGTCCCCAGCATAATTTATTTTTCTCCAAAATTCCAGTGGTCTGCTATACTTTAAAGGGAAACAGATGATGAAGGCTTCTTATAAGGGTTTGTGCCTTCTCTAAGGGAATTCACAAGTCGGCTGAAATTATTTCCAAAAGAAAAAAAGAGGGGGAAGGGAAGGGAAGGGAAGGGAAGGGAAGGGAAGGGAAGGGAAGGGAAGGGAAGGGAAGGGAAGGGAAGGGAAGGGAAGGGAAGGGAAGGGAAGGGAAGGGAAGGGAAGGGAAGGGAAGGGAAGGGAAGGGAAGGGAAGGGAAGGGAAGGGAAGGGAAGGGAAGGGAAGGGAAGGGAAGGGAAGGGAAGGGAAGGGAAGGGAAGGGAAGGGAAGGGAAGGGAGAGGAGAAGTGAGTCGAGGTGAGACTTTGATGTAGTCAGTGAGTCTAGTTTTTAAACTGAAATTACTAGGATTTTCTAGCCTAGTGTTTGTATAAACATTCAGAAAGATGTTTGTGTTTGTGTGTACTTCAGAAGTCCCCAAAAGGATTATAAGAAAATAATTTATATGTTATTGAACTGGACATTTTCATGTCTCCACAGACTGTCAGATGATTCATGTCCTTTCTTAATGACAATAATACAGTAGGCTTTGGCTGCTAGTGAGCAGAGCTGGCTGGGGCTGGTGACCTGGGGATGAAATGTTTACTGCCCATCTCCTGGGCAACCATCTCCCCCTACAGGCACCTTTAAATAAATCTGCCTTACTGTAAAGGGACACTTTGGAAACATGCCATGTGAAGCTGTTGGGAATGCTTCCCCAAATCCTTTTGTTTAAGGCTTCTTTTCAGAAATATTTTCTGTAAGACAGGCAAAGTTTTCTTTCCTTACACTTTAAGTCACTTGCAGATCTTTATATGATTTCCTTCTGTTTCCCAATGTCTTATGCCACAGCCTGTGGCATGGCACTTTGCCCACCAGCATTCCCATACTGGGGCACACGAACCCCAGCTGTCATCTCTGCTCCAGGGAGGAACCAAGAATGCTCCCAGTCCAGCTTCCTCTTCCATCCCATACCTCTTGTAAACCTCATCTTCAAATTGAATGCTAAGGGGGAGGGGGGGAATTACAATGATGGAAATATAAAACTGGTCCTAAAAGAGTTTTAAATGAGGGAATCTAAGAGTGAATTGCTTCACTGCAGCCCAGCACATGCATGCGGTACTTGTGTGTAGAAAGAACCTGGCACAAAGCTGTGTTCTTGGAGATCAGCTAATAATCTGCATGCTTAATATTCCCAGAAGGCAAGGCTTGGTATTCCCATTGGTTTCATTCAAAGACCTGGCCCCTTGTTTGTGAAACTATCACACAAAAACAATGGCTCCAGTCCTCAGTGCCTTTGTGAAATCGCTTACTGGAATTTTTATCTGGGGCTAGGAATTCAAAACAAGGCACAATGAGTAAGTTATAATTCAAATTTCAGTGTGATGAAACACTCAGAAGGAAAGTTGAGCCTAGTTTTTTGGTAACTCCCAGTGCTGAGAGGAGATCCTGACCACACTGGTAAAGGCTGGAGTGCAACACTCCCAACGTGTAGTTCCTCTCCTCACAGCTCCACATGTGCAGTGCAAGTTCACTCTGTCTTCAGACTTTTACCAGTCTGTGTCTCTTAAAGGCATGGATGAGATAATTAATTAAAGGCATACTCAGGGTCTTTTAATTGTGGGTTTCAGCTACAATTTTAGTCAGTTGGCATTCTGCTGAGAAAAGAACACAGTGAAGCAGCAAAGAATTCCTTTTGTACAGGTGAGCCACTCACAGCTTTGTCTTGATCATAGAGTCACAGAATGGTAGGGGTTGGAAGGGACCTCTGCCAGAGCAGTATCACCTAGGGCAGGTCACACAGGAACACATCCACCTGGGCTTGAAAGCCTCTAGAGAAGGACTCCACACCTCTGCTCTGCTAGGCAGATGCCTAATGCAGACCATTGTAACTCGGTGTGTCCATGGTGAGGGCAGCAGCGATGCTCCTGCCACATGCAGTGAGCTCATGCTCATGGAGAGGACAAGACACTTCCCCTTCAGGCTCCCATTGCACTTCCCTTGCCAGTGCAGGACCTGTGGTCTAGTCCTGTCACACCATTGCACCAGGCTTAGCCACAGCTGCATCTCTGTGCTAGGCAAGCTTGTCTGGGCCAGTGCAGCTCATCAGCCAGCTGTGCACGTGACAGCTGTACACTTAGAGGATTTGGATGATGCCTGGAAATCCAAAGAATGTACATGACTTTCATTGCTGGCAATCACCAGAGCAGGCTGCACCCTCCTTGCCTCTGAAGAAGCCACTCTTTCACTTTGAGGGTATTTAAATTAGAGGGAAAGGGAAATAAAAGCTCTTGCTTTTTCTTTGCTTTTCTGCTGGGATGGATGCAGCCTCCCATGGGGAGAGCAGGGACACTTCTGCTCTCCTAAGCATCTGGCTGACCTGGTACTGATTCCTGGCAGCTGGGGACAGAAATCACTTCCCAAAGACAACTGAACTCATTGATTTACCAACAAAGGGACCAGGCAGCAAAGGAACCAGGAGGACTGAGCTGAAGGGAGAGGATGTTCTAGAGCAAAAGGTGTTTGCTCTCTTTCCTGCAAGAACCACAAGATAGGAAGTGATTCTAATGATCTGATCTTCCTGGGAAAAGTCCATGTGCATCTTTAGAAAGTGAGCAGTGATCTCCATCAGCATCATTATATGCCAGAAATACATGGACAAAATAGCTACCTTTGTTGCTTCCTTTTGCCTGGAAGGGGAGCCATCAGCTCTGTAGGGGATCTATTCCAGTTTGGATGCTCCACTCAAGAGGTTAAGAGAGCCATCAGTGGCCCTGGACCAGGTGATTTTTAAAATCTGGGTAGGGTTTCTTGTTTTCCTCCAAACTCCAGTACTAAAAGGAGAGAAAAAGTTTGAATCCTAGAGTGTGTGACCCTGTGGTGAGCAAACATCAGAGAAGGCAAACAGCATCTGAGGTGAAGGTCTTCCCTTGAGTTACATGAGAGATGCCTCAAAACACTCTAGTGCAGGCTTGGCCTTATGGTCATTAGAGCAGAAATGTTCTCTTAGGGAGGTGACTGGGGGGGTTGGCTGACACCCCTCAGGCTGTGCAGCCATCCAATGTGAGCTGGACAGCTGGGTGCAGGCAAACCTCATGAAGTTTAATAAGGACAAGTGCAGGGTCCTACATGTGGGGAGGAATAACAACAGGCACCAGGACAGCTCAGGAGCTGCCCTGCTGGAGAGCAGCTCCACAGAGAAAGACCTTGGAGTGCTGGTGGGCAGCAAGTTCTGCATGGGACAGCAATGTGCTCTTGTGGGCAAGAGAGCCAATGGGATCCTGGGATGGATCAAGAAAGGTGTCCAGCAGGGCCAGGGAGGTTCTTCTACCTCTCTACTCTGCCCTGCTGAGACCACAGCTGCAATCCTGTGTCCAGTTTGGGCTCCCCAGTTCAAGAGAGACAGAGACCTGCTGGAGAGAATCCAACAGAGAGCCAGCAGGATGCTTAGGGGACTTGAGCATCTCCCCTGTGAAGAGAGACTGAGAGCCCTGGGGCTGTTTAGTCTGGAGAAGAGAAGGCTGAGAGAGGATCTGATCAATGTCTATCAATAGCTGAGGGGTGGGTGTCAGGTGGAGGGGGCCAGGCTCTGTTGGGTGGTTCACAGTGATAAGCCAAGGAACAATGGGTTCAAAGTTGAACAGAGAAGATTTCATCTCAACATGAGGAGAAACTTCTTTCCAGTGAGGGTGACAGAGCCCTGGAGCAGGCTGCCCAGGGGGGTTGTGGAGTCTCCTCTGGAGAGTTTCCAAACCCACCTGGATGCATTCCTGTGCAGACTACCCTAAGTGATGCTGCTCTGGCAGGGGGGTTGGACCTGATGATCTCTGGAGGCCCCTTCCAACCTCTGACATACTGTGAGACTGTGCTTCACAAGTGCACAGATTCCACTACAGAGGGGCACAGGCTCCAATCCCATGTGGGTTTTGTGGCTGTGACTCCTGTGCTGAAGTTATCAGGAGTCTCCTTGCTAGGAATGGAAACACAAAGAATTCAATGCCTACTCTGATGTTGTTTTCTCTGGATCAAATCTCCACGACTGGAGTTCAGCCTAGAGAAGACAAGAGACTGGAGGCACCTTAGAGCTGCCTTCCAACAACTGAAGGGATCCTACAGGAAGGCTGCCGAGGGACTTTTCATAAGGGTCTCTGGTGACTGGATAAGGGGAAATAGCTCTAAGCTGAGGGAGAGCAGATTTAGACTGGATCTTAGGAAGAAGTTCTTTAATATGAGGGTGGTGAGACTCTGAAACAGGTTACCAGGGAGGTTGTGGATGCCTCCTCCCTGGGGGTGTTCAAGGACAGGTTGGATGAGGCCTGGAGCAGCTGAGTCTAGTTGTGAAGTGACCCTGCCCATGGCAGGGAAGTTGGAGTAGATAATCTCTGAGGTCCCTTCCAACCTAAGCTATTCTGTGACTCTATGATTCTATGACTTTTGCTGATACAATGAAGCATGAACGTTGCTGAAAGGATGGAGAGCAAAGATGCCATGGAGACTCCTGACCAGTGTTAAAGTAGAGAATATTGGTTGACCAAGAAAATAAAGAATACTATGGGAAGAAAACTCCCACAGAGCAAGTGTCCAGGAATCTCAAATGCTGGAGATGATTGAATGGCTTACAGGCAATTTTTCAGCTTGACTGCCCATTTTCATATACTGCAGCATGTCCTCAGGTTAAAAAGAAAGAAGACAACCAATGGAAGACATGGCACAGAGTTACTGGAAGTGATTTTTTTAACTACAATGAGATGACAGCTCCTATTACAAGAAAGATATGGATGTGCTGGAAGGTGTCCAGAGAAGGGCCACAGGGATGAGCAGAGGGCTGGAATGCCTCTCCTATGAGGACAGGCTGAGAGAGTTGGGGCTGTTCAATCTGGAGAGGAGAGAGCTCCAAGGAGACCTTCTTGTGGCCTCCCAGTATCTGAAGTGGACTACAAGAAAGCTGGGGAGGGACTTTTTAGGGTGTCAGGGAGTGATAGGACTGGGGGGAATGGAACAAAACTAGAAATGGGTAGATTCAGATTGGATGTTAGGAAGAAATTCTTCCTTATGAGGGTGGTGAGACACTGGAACAGGTTTCCCAGGGAGGTGGTGGAAGCCTCATCCCTGGAAGTTTTTGCAGCCAGGCTGGATGTGGCTGTGAGCAACCTGCTGTGGTGTGAGGTGTCCCTGCCCATGGCAGGGGGGTTGGAACTGGCTGATTCTTGGGGTCCCTTCCAACCCTGACAATTCTATGATTCTGTGTAACAGAGCAACACAATAAGGATTTTGAAGTGATGAAATGAATTGAATAAAGTATGCCCATGGCAAAGAGCAACAGAATGTGCTGAGATGCCACCCTTTGAGGAAAGCAATGGGTTTTCCATCTTGCAGGAGAATCAGGTATTCCGTTTCACTGCCTGTGTGTATCATGAGCAGATGAGGAGTTGCACAACCTACAGCTTGCTGCAAGGCAAGCTTTAAGAGGCAAGGGCAATGGCTGCTGGCTAGGGTTGTTAGAAATCACATCCTTGATTGCTCAACAATGCAGTTGTAATTAGAAGAGTAAAGACAAATTTATGGAACAACAAACAATTTAGAAGTTTTATTCTCCCCAGTGGGAGGGGAAGAACTGAAGAAGCAGAGCTTGGTGGCCTCCCTGCATTCCTTCTCACAGGGCATTCATGCATGCTCTGTTACAGGCCTGGTGTGGGACTTGCAGAACCTTTTGAGACATCCTCATAGACCCACAATGGACAGGTGGTGATGAAAAGGGAGGGGAATGTTTAATTTTGAGTGAGAGAGTTGGAATCAGTCACATTCACAAAGAATATTATAAGGAACTTCTGTGCTTAGAAGGGAACTCAAAGGATGGAAGACAGCTGAAGGATATTAAGTGAGCTGCACTTGTGACAAATAGTTTCTTGTGTCCTACAATTGCTTTTCCCTTTTTGAGCAGCATTACAAATTTTTTTTCAGATTTTGATGACTAAAGAAACTATAAGGGTTTGACTGGCTGGCTGGCTGAATCTTCCCTCCTCATGCATTTTATTACATGGCTGTGGATTTTTGATATGTAGCTGTTTATGGGTAATTGAAGAGAAGACAATGCCAGATCCTTCCTGCATGTATCATCACACTCCCCCTGCAGCCATCCAGTAGTGTCCTGGTTTTGCTGGGCTGGAATCCCAGGCCAGCCATGGGCTGCAGGCCATCAGCAGGTCTGAGTCAGCCAGGACAGCTGACTGGAGTTGGCTCCAGGTGTATTCCACTCCAGGTGTATTCCACTCCAGGTGTATTCCACTCCAAGTGTATTCCAGACTATGAGCACTACACTCACTGTGAAGGAGGAATTTTGCCAAGGGGAGGGCAGCTTCTTGCTTGGGTTCATCCTCACATTGCTCCTCACTCATCTCTTGCTCTGGAGCACTGCCTTTCTGGCCATGGTGACTGCTGCACTTTTGCTGGGCAAAACGTCTCTCTTGTATTGACATTGATATTCATTTGGTTATTTCATTAAGTCCATTTTCATTTCAACCTGAGAGTCTTCTCTCCTTTTCTTTGCTCCTCTTCTCTGCTGGGGAGAGGTCATGGGGTGGTAGAGTAACTGCTAAGGTTTAGCTCCACATGTGGGTTAAATGCAAACCAGTAGGCATAACAGGGGTCTGTGGGGTAGCCAAGGTGGAAAAGGGTCTATGATCTAGCACTGCAGGTGCCATGGGTTTTCCAGAGAGCTGGGAAGGCTGCCAAGCAGCTTTGGAAAGAGCAGGGTGCTGCTGGAGACTTTGTGTGCCTTCAGAAATGAATCCTGGGATCATAGAAATACGGAGCACAGGGGATTATCTATGACCTCCCTTTCCTCAGAGGTAGGACAACATCTGTCAAGATTATCTGAGTGGGAGGTTTGTTTTGCATCCTTTCCAAACTCCCCAGTGGAGGAAACCCTCTCCTCTCCCTGGGCTGGCTGTGTCACTGCTTCAGGATTTCTTCAGTGATATTTGCTTTTTCCTAATATGTAGCTTCCACACTCTTTACTTAAAATTAATCTGATTATCTCTTGTCCTAAGACTAGTGGGCACCATGAGCAATAGATTAATCTTCTTTATAACTGTTTACATATTAGAAATCTGCCATCATGTCCTCCCTCAGTTTTGTCTGGTCTAGACTAAACAAACTTGCTTCCTCTGACCCTTCTCAGGTCAGATAGCCCTAACCTCAGCTGCTCCTTCCTTCTATTCTTCTCACTACATGCTTCACATGGGGTCATGTCCTGGGGTCTCAAGACTCTTTCCTTTCCCTAGGTAGGGTTTGGACCACTGAGGTCTCATGAGATGAAAAGACCCAAGCCTCCTATATTATACAAATAAAAGTTCTGAAGTAACACTCCAGAGTCATCCTTATTTGCGGTTCTTCTACAGGCTATCATAGCAGAGGTGCTCCAGTCCTTGGATCATCTTTGTGGCCTCCTCTGGACTCACTCCATCAGCTTTGTGTCCTTCTTATGATGGAGACACCAGAACTGGAGGCAGCATTCAGCATGGGGTCTGAGCAGAGCAGAGCTAAGGGGCAGAATCCGCTCTCCTGCCCTGCTGCCCATACTCCTTTTGCTGCAGCCCTCCTGGGCTGCAGGAGGGCACTGCTGGCTCCTGGGGAGCTTCTCAACAACCAACACCCCTCGTTGTGCTCTTTCTGCACAGCTACTCTCAACCCACTCTGCACCCAGCCTGGATTTGTGCCTGGGATTGGCCCAACCCAGCTGCTGGACCTTGCACTTTGACTTGTGGAACTTCACACAGTTGGCACTGTCCCACTTCTCAAGCCTGCCAAGATCCTTCTGGATGTGGTGTAACTTCTTCATATTCTTAGTGTCCTGTACACCACCACCACCACGAGCATGCTGCCTGACTATTCAGTGTTTTGATGATTTATATTTCTTTTCAGGTTCTCACCAGCTGCTCATGTTACCCAGTCAAGGAAACTGCAGTTAAGGAAGGAATGGCTTAGAACCCAGACTTCAATTGTCAGCAAATTCATGTCTCAAAGAGTAAGGAACAGCTGCTCAACTTTCAGAGTAACTAAGCACTGGCATGAAAAAATGAAAGGATTTCTACAGGGGAAAGATCATACCAAGGTTCTTGCCCTTCTGCAGCTCACCAGGCTGCTTTCACAGGGGGGCTTTTTAAATTTTTTTTTTCTTTTTTTTCTACTAGAGGTTTCTCCATTGGAAAAATTCAAGCAATTGTACTGTACCACAGGGAGCAAGTTGAAGAAATAGCTCCAGTGAAAGATCCTCAAGGAATATTTTTCAGAAGATCATCAGGCAGTCTTGCATTGATTACATGGCTGGTTGAGTGGGGCATTTTGTGCATTCAGAGTAGCAGCAGTCTCTGTAAGTGCAGGGATAATAGTGACAGACATTCTTAAGGCAAACTGGTTTGACCAGAAACAGCCTATGAGAAAAGCACAGAACAGACAAGACTGACCCTCAAGCACTTGCTGTGGATTGAAAAAGACTTGGAAGGGTTTGGGGGGATTTTGTACTGCTCTGTTCCTTTATCATTCAAGATGAAATTGAGAAATCCAAGGGCAAATGTGTCACTTCTGAACTCTTGGAGACCTTGCAGGTCACCTTGTCTTCTCATTCAATGAAAGCTATTTTTGCCACTGTGTTTCAGATCTTCACAGTTATTACAAAAGTTATCTTACCTATGGCCATGCTGCTACAGTTCAAGCTGTTTGTTCAGTTATTGGCTAGGAAAGGCTGGCAATATGATGCTCTGGTAGACACAAGAAAAAAGAAAGAGAGAAGAAAGTTCCTAGGGGAGGCTTAGATTGGATATTAGGGAAAATTTCTTTCCTGCAAGAGTGGTCAGGCATTGGAACAGGCTGCCCAGGGAGGTGGTGGAGTCACCATCCCTGCAGGCATTCAAAAATAACATGTAGACGTGGCACTCTGGGACATGGTTTAGTAGTCATGATGGTGTTGGGTTGACAGCTGGACTTGATGATCTTAGAGATCTTTTCCTATTGTCATGATCCTATGATTGTGAGAAACTCATTTTTCATTCTCAGTGTAAAAACAAAGTGTTTGACCTGCTGCCCTGGCAGCTATGCAGTGTCCATAGCTGCATTTTCATTTTGGAAGACGAAGATGAAAAAGAGGAAGGGAAGGGGAAGAAAAGCCTGGTTCAGAAGCAGCACATTAAAATCCCCAGGACACCCCCCATTTACAGCAGTCAGTGCTGGGTCACCTCCTGAGCACAGATACAGGGATTTACTTAAAGCATGAATTGCAAAATCTCAAAACACTGTGAACTAACCAACCCCAGAAATCCATCACCAAGGTGGAGGATGAGGGGGTTTTGTCTGTCACTCATGATTAGCTGTGTTGAGGACCAGCAGAAATCTCAGGTTTAACTCTACCACACTGAATCCAATTTCCATTTAGTCATTGTCATAAGTTAAAGAGAGAGGGAGAACAATTCTCCCAAAACTCTGAACTTGGGCAAAGCTCATGTTAAAAAGACATTAAAAAGGATAGAAGAGAACAGTCTGAACATCATAAGTTATTTAGTCCCATTCATGCACAACTGTTTTTTATTAGCACTTTCTGGTGGCTCAGGCATTTGTGACCTAAACCTTTAAGGCCTTCATTTGGAAGCAATGAAGGTTGAGAGACTAAAATCAAGGCATTGAAAGGAGAGTTACATAGTTTTGTCCTCTGCATAAGCTGCTCTGGAAAAGCAACAACCTGCAGTGTCATGAGCTGAGCCTTCATTTTGAAGCTTGTCTCCCACATTCATCTGTTAGCCTTTTATAGGTACATCCTGAGGTCTCTCTAATGTTATTTATCAGCAGAAATGTCACCTCCTGATGTTCCCCTAAAGGTGCCAGCATGTTTGGTAGGAGCCTGGTAACAAAAACTCAGCTGCTGTTTGCTAGAACCCCAGATGGACACCATCACTGTCTCCTCAGACATGCACATTTGCATGTAGGACAGCAAAGATGTCAGTCAGAGTTTCAGTGCCAGGCTCAGGTTTCCTTCTGCACTCCTGAAGGTTGCCCAGAGGAAGCACTGGTGTTCAGACTAGAGGGTTAGACAGTTTTGCTTTGGCCACAGACTTATTACACTTAGTAAGATTTAAGGTAGGATTATTGAGAGTCATGAAACACCAACTGATTTAAAAGCAGCTATGAAGGGAGCACTAAGCTTTCATGCATTTTTTTCAAATGCAGTCCCTAGCCTTTTCCTCACAATGAAAATATAAATTATTCCCCCCAGGGAGAGGCCTGAACAAAGAAATGGGACTAGAGTATTAATTACAATGGTAACATTAAAAGATAATTAGAGTTTATAAATCAAGGGTGAGGTTTCAAGACTGGCTTAGCCCAGCCTGTGAGCAAACCTATGCCAAAGCCATGGTCCCTCCTTTACTCCCTCCTATTACACCTCCTGGGCTCACACACACTTGGGTCAGCTAAGTAAGCAAAAGAAATTGAGAATGAAAAATATCCCTATCCAACCTCCTTACTTACTTACTGGTGTGTGAGGGTGGAAGAAAAGCTGCAGAAGCTCAAAGGAAAGCAGGAAGATGGAGAAAGATATTGGACACTTTGGGCAAATAGCTTCAGCAGATATAAACCTAACATCAACAGATTTATTTGTAGCAAGTGAAGCTGATGAAAGTCAGCCATTGTTGCCAGATGACTTCTGCAGCTAATCTCCAGGAACCACTGTCCCCATCAGAGCCTTTATTTCTATGCTTCTGCACAGGGCAATCTGTTTTTTCCCTAACATTGCTGCTTTTCCAAGCACTTGCTGACCTTAAAGGTCTTTTCCAAAGCAAAATGATTCGATGCTTCTCACAGCAGCAGCTTGAAAGTGCATTGGTCCCAACTGGCAAGGTTCTAGATCTGGCTCTCTGCTGTGAGATGTTTTAACAACAATTTTAGACTCAAAATTCTGTATATTAAAGACTTTTTTTTCAGGGGCTGTCTGAACAGAGAGCACCAACTGCTTGAGAGCAGTGTCAGAGTCAGGACATGGCATTTTTCAGGATAGATTTATCACCATCTTACAAAATGATTTCTAAACCTAATGACCACACCATGGGAAAGGTCTGGTTAGTTAACCTCACAGGCAGATGACTGTCACTGATCTTTAAGGAACAATTGAAGGTACATTGTGAAGAGTGTGACAGGATTATAAGGGTAAACAAGTGAAAAAAAACCCAACAAACAACCTTCTTAATCATTCAAAAGAATTCCAATGTCACAGCATGGCCTGGGTGTTTTCCTTTCATTTGTTTTCATGTGTGTGCCTGTGTGCACATTTTATCAGTGCAGAAGATTTTAACTCCCCACTGAAACCACAGAATCATAGAAATGATTTGGTTGGAAAAGACCTCTAAGGTCAAAAGTTGGACTCAATGATTTAAGATCACCATGGCCATCAAACCATGCCCCTAAGTGCCATGTCCACTCATTTCTTGAACACCTCCAGGGATGGTGACTCCACCACCTCCCTGTTCTAATCCCTGACCACTCTTGCCACAAAGAAATTTTTCCTAATATCCAACCTAAACCTCCCCTGGAGCAATTTCAGGCCATTTCTTCTCATCCTATCACCTGCTAGTGCTACACCAACTCCCACCTGGCTCCAGCCTCCTTTCAGGAAGTTGTAGAGAGTGATGAGCTCTTCTCTCAGCCTCCTCTTCTCCAGACTAAACAATCCCATTTCCCTCAGCTTCTCATCACAAGACTTGTGCTCTAGACTTTTCACCAGCTTTGTTGCCCTTCTCTGGACTCACTCTAGCATCTCAATGCCTTTTTTTTTTTTTTTTGTAGTGAGGACCCCAAACTGAACCCAGTATTTGAGATATGGCCTCACCAGTGCCGAGTCCAGGGGCACAATCACGTCCCTGTAGCACATACTCTCCAGAAAAAGCCTTTACTTTCCCTAGCCCTAACCCTTTCCATCTTGCTAGAAATGTCAAAATCTTTCCACAGAGGCAACGACAGCACAAAGGTAAAGGCAATAAAAGCCTGGGCACAGTTATTGCCATCAGCAAGAGGTGTCACACTCAAAGAGTGTGCTAATCATGTCTATAAGATTGCACAGACATCTGGTAGAGAGAGAAGGGTTTTACTTACATCCAGTACTGAGGCAGACAGCAAGATTGCTGCCTTCAGAGCTAGTAAAAGGACTCATCTGGTTGTGCTGAACATGTGGTTGCTCAAGGAAGATGTTTCTCAAAGCCTGTCAGGAAAGGGAAAACACAACCAGGGCTGCTTTCGTATTTCCCTGTTTAGTGGTTTGCAAGAGCGGAATCTGGGGCCTGCTATCCATTATAGTGCAGGGAGTATGTAAGTCATGGCATCATCTGGTTTAAAGGCCCATAGCTGTTGTTCTTTTCCATCTAGGATCAGACAAAGAGGCATGAGGCTCCACATAATTAAGAGCAACCATCCCACAGCAGCAAGGAAAGCAGAAGAGATTTCATTGGGAAGCATGACTGACTACAGCACTTGAGAGACATGATTGTAAACAGAAGAAGCAAACCAGAGAACTTTTAACAGGAAAATAGCACTCTGACCCTCTCTGGATTAAATGCTATCAATCATGCTTAAATTTAGCTCCTGCGTGGTCCCACATGAGAAGAAGGCAGTAGGGGCAAGGAAAGCTTAACGCCTGAGAATATTTGTGTTGCGTGGCAAGAAAAACAAGCCTAAAGTCAACAAAGGGCAGCCTGTAAAAACAAATAGTCCTGATGAGAACAGCACTGCCACCAGAAAGCTCATTAGCAGCCAGAAGCAGAACTGTCTCTCTGCTCTTTCCGTGCTGGCTGCCCCCAGCCCAGCGCTACCACAGTGCTTCTGACTCAGCTGCTGCCTGCCTCCTGGTGTAACCCCTGAGCACTTGCCAGCACCCACACAATGCACACCCTCAGCATGAAGAGTGCTTCCCCAGGGTGGGCTGGGAGATGGTGGGAGGCAGGAGTGGGAAAAGAGCAGCAAATATCTGAGGGGTTTATTTTTAGTGCTAGTAATGTATACATGCACACAGAGTAATTGTCTTTATCTGCTCTAAGACGACCCAGCAGAGGGAAATTTTTGGGTGTAAAATGATGAGAATAAACACGGCCACGCCCAACAGCAAGCACATGGGACTTCAGGAATCATGTGAACTCCAAACCCAATGTCCCATCTGTCATCACCTATTCACTGTGGGGGGAGTCACAGCTGTAGGGCAATGAGACACTCTGTTTCCTCCGGGAGCTTGGGAAAAGGCAGCGGTGCATCTGGGCAGAGCTGAAATATTGGGTGATCAGTAAAGAACAAAAAAATACCTTTTTTTTTTACTTTTTTTTGAGCCTTGAGAGACAGGATAGACATGAGTCTGCATTTAGGCACCTGAAAGGGAGAAGCCTGATGATGTCAGAGCCCATTTGTGTGGCAGTTTGTGATTTTGCACCTGTGGGTTTTGAGCTGGTCACGAAGATCTGTTTTGGAGATCAAGTTCGTCTTAACGTGTGGCAGAGTGTTAAGTCTCCAAGGTGACAGCCTTGTCTGCAAGGGTTGTAAAGGATGGCAGACATCAGGTTTTTTGTCTGACAATGCCATTTTCCCCTTTTGTCTTCTCTGTTAGGACCCTCAAACTGCTGAGAAATGGACAAGAATGTAAAAATAGCTGAGAAGTTCCTCAGATGTAGCAAGCTGGAGAGGAACATCTGCTCTCTCCAACAGTCTGAACACTCTTCGGTGTCATCATCCCACCTTTCACCTTCCCAGCTCTATGGCACTATTTAATTCCTTTCCTCCTCCAAACCTGCTCATGCACATTAAGCAGCTGACACCTGGGCAGTGTCCTAGTGCCTTGAATCATTGGGTTGGAAGGCACCTTTGAAGGTCATCTAGTCCAACCCCCCTGCAGTAAGCACAGACATCCCCAAGCAGATCAGGCTGCTCAGAACCCCAGCAAGCCTGACCCTGAATATCTCCAGGAATGGGGCCACCACCACCTCCCTGTGCAATCTGTTCCAGTGTTCCACTGTCCTCACAGTAAAGAAATTCTTCCTGATGTCTAATCTAAATCTACCCTGCTTCAGTTCCAAACCACTGTCCCACATCCTAGTGCTACAAACCCTTGTAAGGAGTCCTACCCCAGCTTTCTCATAGCCCCCTTGACTGCTGGTGTATGTTGAGGTACACAGACACACGAATCCAGTCTTTATTTTTCATGAGCTTTGTGGGTTTGCCTGTATTAGCAGAAAGAGAGGTTAGCAGGTGATTTCCTAGGTCAAATGCAGCCACCTAGTCACTCTCTATTCCCTCATGGAGAAACCCACAGGACTTTGTCTCATCTGAGCTAGGTGGCAGAGCTAGATCCTAACAGTTGGGGTAAATGCTGGTTCAGACAGGTCACTTGTAAAAGTGGTGGCCAAGTTCCACCAGTTCAGCAGAGAAAACCTTGCTCAGAAGCTGACTCTTCATTTCTTTGCCTGTTATCTAGGGCACAATGAGAAGATGAAGCTCAAGAGAAAACTATCTCTAGCACACAGCTTGGAGTTGGCTTCATTTTCTGATGTCTGTCTCATTTATTTGCCCACTTACATGCATGCAAAGCAGAAAGGAAATCCATCAAACTACAGGCACTATCCACCATATATGCACATCTAGACATTTAAATACAGTGTAAGATAAAAAGCAACTCAGACTTGAATCCATCCTCTTGCAAAACACATTGAAAGTGAAATAGTGAGGACTTAGAAGAGCCTTCTCTATGCTATTTTCATTTTACAAATGACACAAACTACAGCAGTGTAATTACAATGAGGCAACCAAAGTATCTACCCTTGCTGGCAGGAAATAAGGAAGTTCTGAGGTTGAAGAATTTGCAATGATACTTGTAAATCTATCACTTCAGGGCTTTGATTTCAGAAGTCTGTAATCTACAACTGGATTTTTCTTAAGGGTGACTTTTACCCTCTAGATTGTGCAGTTAAACAAGATTCATCCTGACTCTGTTCACATTCTTTTGTTTTTGGTTTTGTTTTGTTTTTGGCACTGCCTTCAATGGTGACAGGAGCTAGAGTTAAATCATTTTCTTTTACAGATAGAATAGGGAAACAGAGAAACAGGGGCAGGTACCTACAGTGCTGCATAGGATGACTTGGAATAAAGAATAGAGTAGACTTGATTATTTTCCTTCTTAGTTCATAAGTTCATCAAACTGATTCCTCAGTGCCTTGCACTATTTGCATACCCTTGGAACAAGCTTAGAACAACAGTTGTGTGAAAATGAGGTTCTCTACCTAAAAAAATGTCAGATAATAAAAAGAAAATACGAAACTAACAAGGAAGAAAGGCTGAAAGTTCCCTGTGCTGCTGTGAAGAATGCAGGGAAATTGCAGACAGTGCTAGACTGACAAATTATTTCCCAAAGGTATTTAAAGTCTCCTTTGAAATCCCATGAGAAACAGCCTTCTCCTGGTATGTCTGATGGAAAGAATGCTGGCAAAAGTCTTCCAAAAAGTCACTCCAGTGGTAAAATGTAGGTAAAAAAACATTAGGTAGGTCCATGCTCTATAGCATGATACCAGACTGGAATTTGCCTTCCAAAAATGTGCTCTTCTAACTTGGTAACTATGATGGTGAGGGGGAAACAAAAAGAAAACAACTACAGGTTGAGGTTATTTCAGGCTCTACATGTGTTCTTGTGTTCATCCTTCATCGCTCAACAGAGGTTGTGAGCAAGCATGCAGGCTCCTCTCAGTGCTGCTGGCAAACACAGTGACAAACACAGAAAAGCACCTCCAGGGCTGGAACCAAACTTCTGCTGTTCCAGTTGGGTATCAGGCACTGAGAGGAATGGTGTGGAGCAGCAGGAAGCACCTCCTGCAGCCTGGCTTGCATGGCATTGCAGGGTGCCCCAGGCCAGTATTATGTGCATGCCCAGCTGCAGACCTGAGTTAGAATGGAGAAACAGAAGAGCAGAAAGGGTAGAAAATTGTGGCAGGCACTCAGGATCTCACTGTTTGACTACCCTTCAGGAGTGTTTGAAGATCTGTTTGGGCAAAGATATGCTTCTATGGGGTGCCCAAGACCAGCCACAGAAGCAGAGCTGGTAGGTCTTGACCTCCCTCTCCCTTCTCCTCCCAGAGGGCCTGACCACCATCTGAGGCTGCCTGACTGGGACTGGGCAGCTTTGGGAGTGTTTATTGTGTTAAATCCTTGTCACAGGTCAGTTACTTCTCCCCAGTTGTACTTCCCCTAAAAATACCCACGTCTTGTGGCTTTTGTAGTCACATAACTTCATGTCTCTGTTACTCCTTCCCCAGAGGAATGAAGTATGTCAAGCTGCTGGCAGCTAAGCTGTATTTCAAGACATTTTTATTTTCTGAATCATATTCAGCGTGATGCTTGTTTTAATTATGTTTTATGCGGGGTGCTGTGAGATGCATGCATGAAAGCCTGTCCATAAATAAACATGTCTTTAAAAGCCCTTATTTGTTTTCCTTGAGTCGATCCCTGCAACCCTTTCCCGAGGTGCACAAAAGCTGGGATCTCCAAACCCCAACCACAACCACCAGACACCACACGAAGTCAAACAGCCTCTTCGCACCGCTGCGGCGAGGTCTCGCCTGTGCCACAGCGCCAAGGAGACACCCACCCCAAGGGCATCCACGCCGGGACCTCTGCAATGGGGCACGAGCAGCCAGGATCATAGAATTGTCAGGGTTGGAGGGGACCTCAAGGATCAGCCAGTTCCAATGCCCCTCTATGGGCAGGGACACCTCACACACAGCAGGTTGCTCACAGCCACATCCAGCCTGGCTGCAAAAACCTCCAGGGATGAGGCTTCCACCAACTCCCTGGGCAACCTGTGCCAGTCTTTCACCACTCTCATGGGAAAGAATTTCTTCCTAACATCCAATCTGAATCTACCCATTTCTAGTTTTGCTCCATTCCCCCCCAGTCCTATTGCTACCTGACAGCCTAAAAAGTTCCTCCCCAGCTTTCTTGTAGCTCCCTTCAGATACTGGAAGGCCACAAGAAGGTCTCCTCAGAGCCTTCTCTTCTCCAGACTGAATAGTCCCAATTCTCTGTTTCTCCATAGCAGAGGAGCTCCAGCCCTCTGCTCATCCTCATGGCCCTTCTCTGGACATGCTCCAGCACGTCCAGATCCTTCTTAGAATCATAGAATCAACAAGGTTGGAAAAGACCTCAGAGATCATCAAGTCCAACCTATCACCCAGCACCTCATGACTAACTAAACCATGGCTCCAAGTGCCACATCCAATCCTTTTTTGAACACCTCCAGGGAAGGTGACTTCACCACCTCCCCAGGCAGCACATTCCAATGGCAGATCACTCTTTCTGTGAAGAACTTTCTCCCCACCTCAAACCCAAACTTTCCCTGGCGCAGCTTGAGACTGTGTCCTCTTGTTCTGGCACTGTTGCCTGGGAGAAGAGCCCAACCCCCACCTGGCTACAACCTCCCTTCAGGTAGTTGTAGACAGCAATGAGGTCACCCCTGAGCTTCCTTTTCTCCAGGCTAAACAGGAGGTTGTAACAGAGGCTCCAGAACTAGACACAATATTCCAGGTGGGGTCTCACCAGAGCGGAGCAGAGGGGGAGAATCACCTCCCTTGCCCTGCTTGCTATGCTTCTCTTGGTGCAGCCCAGAACGTGATTTGCTTTCTGGGCTGCAAGAGCACATTGGTGACTCATGTTGAGCTTCTCATCCACCAAGGGGAACATCTCCAAGGGGAACAGCTATGGTGTCTTCTGGAGGGACAAGCTCTCTCCAAAAGCCACTTGTAGGGCATTTGTGGAGGGAAAGAAAAAAGCCTGCGGTGCACACCCTGGAAGTCATCACCTTCTGCTCTGGGAAGACACTGACAGCCGCAGCGGGCTGCGTGTGTGGGATGCAGGTCTCAGCCCAGAGCACAGGTCCTTGTAGAGGTGCTGTGGCCTGGCTGTGCCCCTTGCTGGGGCTCAGGACCCCCCAGGGCACCGGCAGGCCGAGGGATCATCACCTGCCAGCTGGCTGGGGCGTCAGGGTCAGCAGGGCAGGGGGAGGATCAAACAGAAATGGCAGGCGTGCGCCTGCCTGTCAAAGGCCCTCTTTGAGGCTGATAAAGAAAGCGATTAATTTTCTGTTGCCTGTTGGGCCCTGTGGAAGAGGCGAGGCTGAGAACAGGCCTGTGAACGGCCCCAGCTGGAGGGCTGCCAGGGGAGGCCACCCCGCCAGCTTTCACAGGACCTCTTGCTGCCGCTGGTCACCCGCAGGCAGCCTCCAGCGGAGTTCAGGCTGTCCGGCCCTGGCCGCCCTCCTCCCCTGTGCCCCACACCCCACGCCCCTGGGCTGCCTGCTGAGCCACCCCACGCTCGGCTCTGCCAAACCAGCTGTCTCCTGACGGGAGAAAATAATCTGGGATCAAGGACAGGAAACTGGATCCACACAGGCAGGCGAGATGAGAAACTCATGTTTTGTGGCAACCCCCCCTCTGCCGATGGCTCCTCCCCTGCCCCAGTAAAGAGGAAAGAAAATAAAACAAATGGAATATAGCCAGGTACGCCCTGCGGATTTCTCTAAAAGTCTTTATATGAAGAAAGGAAAAAAAGAAAGGAAAGCATCCAAGCACATTTTTTTCTGGCATCAGCGTGCTCTCCTGCTCCCGTTCCCATGACAGCTCCCGTGCCCTCACTCAGACACATGTGGCTGTCCAAACACTCCAGAGCTTTTCAGAGAGGGTTTTCTTTTTGCAGCGATCCACCAGTGAAGGGAGCTTTACAGCTGCGAGCCCCAGCCTCCACCTACTTCTTGCTCCTGCACTTTGTGCATTTGTGCTTTAACACCCTCATGCTGCTGCTGCAAGGCCACACCGCCTGGAAATGTTTTGAGCGACCGAATGTGTTGCTTAGAAGAAGAAAATGGCCTTTGATATTTTGCTCAAGAAAGGGGTAATTAAAGAAAAGCAACCCCACAAGCCTTCTGAGCTGGCCGGTCAGCTGGAAAGCGGCTACCAGCCAGTCCTGCGCAGAGCCATGGCCAACTGCCGGGAATGAGTGGAACCATCTGGTCCTGCTGCCCTCCAGCCCCGCTGCCCTCGGGGGGCAGGGGGGAGGATGTCTGACAGGGATGTGCTCGCTGCTCCGGCACCATTGCCCTAGCAACACAACCCAAGTGATTGTCAACACGAGGGCGACGTGAATGATGGTGCCTTGTCCGAAGGGCTCTGGCGTGCATGTGTGGCTCCCCTTCACAAAAGCTGGTTTCACCACTCGCCTCACAGGCAGCCCGAGCGGGAAACTGGGAGCTGGGAGGGGAACGTTCCTGGGAGTCAAAAGCATATTTTCCTTCTAGTTGCATACGAACTGCCTTGGCCTTTTGGAGCTGGTGGTGTCTCAACTAATAAATGCACCAGGCTTAAGCTGGGGAGAAATAGCTGCAACTTTGACAAGTCTCTGCTGGTTTTAGGTAGAAACAGACCCCTGTGAGGGGCCTGGAACACAAACCCTATGAGGAGAGGCTGAGGGAGCTGGGGTTGTTTAGCCTGGAGAAGAGGAGGCTCAGGGGAGACCTCATTGCTGTCTACAACCACCTGAAGGGAGGTTGTAGCCAGGTAGGGGTTGGTCTCTTCTCCCAGGCAACCAGCAGCAGAACAAGAGGACACAGTCTCAAGTTGTGCCAGGGGAGGTATAGGCTGGAGATTAGGAGGAAGTTCTTCACAGAAAGAGTGATTGCCCATTGGAATGTGCTGCCCAGGGAGGTGGTGGAGTCACCATCCCTGGAGATGTTCAAGAGAAGACTGGGTGAGGCACTTAGTGCCATGGCTAGGTGATGGGTTGGACTGGATGATCTTGGAGGTCTCTTCCAACCTGGTAGGTTCTATGATTCTGCAGGAGCACTGGAAGCCTGCTGTGCCCTATCACCAGACAGTATCAGCCTTCCGAGGGCCTATTTCCTTAAACCTTTACTGAATTAGGTCTAAGGAAGCTGTTTATATCTCCCCATTGTCTTGCTGTCACTAGGTTTAAATGGAAATCCATTCACTCAAATCTCCTTTTTCATCAGCCTGTTTTTTCCCATATGGAATCAGATGTCAATAACCTTTTTAATGGGAAGGAGCAGGGTCATGCCTGAACAATGTTGTGGGTTTTTTTTTTAATGAACAACACAGGTTTCTGCAGCTTACCTTTCACTCTCTCGTGTTCCCACATGAAAACCCCCCAAAATCAAATTCTTTAGTGCTATCCCTTATGACACCTTCTTCTTCTTTTTCTTTCCATTTCCTGCTCTGCTTCATGTCAAAGTGGACATGTTTTCCCATGACCAAGTCATACTGACACATGCCTCTGTCAATTAACAGTGCAGTTTTCCCTCCATGAAACATTGCAGCAAGACTAAAGAGAGAGACACGAATACATGAAACCTTTCCATTACTTGACAGAAAAATGCCACAAGAAAAAACTTTGCAAGAATTTGCTGCTTCTGTGATATGTAGCCCAGCCCTTCCTCATTCAGTGAACAAATCCAAAGCAGACAAATCTAGTGGAAGAAAATAGAGCTCAGGGGAAAACTGATCTACTAGATGGAAAGATAAAATCCTAGAAGTCCTTATGCAGTGTCAGTGTAGTCCAGGTGGCAGGTAAACTTAAAGGATATCCATATCCTAAAGCTGTATAGACATCTGAAAGGTCTACTGTGGGGAATGCTGTGGATGCCCTCTGGGGTAATGCTGTGTACGTAAAATGCAGGGAGTCCAAGGTGCCACACCTCAGGGATTCTGAATTCCTCTGTGGGGTACAATATTTATATGCTGTGGTCCTGAGATTTGTATGCAGGTGAGGACAAGACCCAGCTGTTATGACCTAATTCCAGGGGCAGATTTACATCTCCTGGGAGTATGGGGGAGAAACCAGCATCCCATGGTTGTATCACTCTTTGTTTGTTGTATCACTCTTCTTCACAGCCTTCTCCCTACCACACTCCAGATTCATACAGCCCTGAAGCTCCCACTGAAGTCACCAACACACAGGGCATACATGCATAAATACCTCTTTTTCTGCAAAAAGCACAAAGTCTCTGTGGGTCCTCTAAGCATCCCTCCACAATCACAGAATATATTTCTTTGGAAGAGATCTTCAAGCTCATCCAGTCCAACCTTCAACCCAGCACTCAAGGGTCAACACTAAACCATGTCCTTAAGCACCAGGTCCATACGCTGCTTAAACGCCCCCAAGGATGGTGACTCCACCACTGCCCTGGGCAGACCATTCCAATGTTTGATAACCCTTTCAGTGAAGAAATATTTCCTAAAATCCAGCCTGACCCTCCCCTTGTGCAGCTTGTAACCATTTCCTCTAGTCCTGTCACTACTGTCCCTATAATTTATGTTGTAAACACCCTAGAGTGGAGCAGAGGGCTGAGCTGACTGCAGAGGTGGAGAGACAGAGCAGAGCCTGTCAGTAGTATTTCTTGGTAATCATCAGAGTGCAACTTGAGATGTTCCCCATACTGTCCTCACCAACATCTGTGTACAAGAAACAGAGAGAGCTGTAGCCACAGAGGGAGTCGTGTTTTATGTGGTGTACTTCTGTTTGGAGTATGCTGTTCTGGATGACTTCAGTGCCTTTTCACAAGTAAACCATGTTCTTGTGTTTGCATTAAGATGTTAATTCGTCTTTTTTAAGTTTTAAGCTGCAATTTTAAAGAAATATGAGAAAGATCTTGCCCCCTGCAGATGTGTATCAGTCTACAAAAGAAGTAATATGGCTTGCAGTGCCAGTAGGGATGGAGTAGGTTCTTTGATGCTTAAGTACAGGAATTTATGAAGTGCATTATGAACTGGTCCGGTGGAAATAATGTCAAAGGAGATTAAAATGGGGTTTGGATGTGATAAACATGAGGACAAAAGGAGAGTCAAGTCTTTAGGATCACTAAATTATATGAACAGATTTCAGAAGTAGCTGTAAAAATGTTGAAGGAAGAGCTGCACATCATGACGTGACGAGGCTGGCACAGAATGAAACAGGAAGGGTAGCACAGAGTCTTTTGGTGGATCCAATCTATTTAGGCTGAAAAATAAAACACAGCATTGGCAAGGCTTGGATAGGGAGCACAGCCTCAAAGTTGGTTTACTCCTCAAATAAGTCTAGAAGTGATAGAGCAACTCTATTTTCCATCTCTTTTCTCTTTTACTTGAAAACCCAAAGTTTTACTCCATCTCCCATCTAATTTCCCATCACTCTCTTTTAGTTGAAAAACAGAAGTTTTACTCCATCTTCCATCTAATTTCCCATCACGCTCTTTTAGTTGAAAAACAGAAGTTTTACTCCATCTTCCATCTAATTTCCCATCACTCTCTTTTAGCTGAAAAACAGAAGTTTTACTCCATCTTCCATCTAATTTCCCATCACTCTCTTTTAGTTGAAAAACAGAAGTTTTACTCCATCTTCCATCTAATTTCCCATCACTCTCTTTTAGTTGAAAAACAGAAGTTTTACTCCATCTTCCATCTAATTTCCCATCACTCTCTTTTAGTTGAAAAACAGAAGTTTTACTCCATCTTCCATCTAATTTCCCATCACGCTCTTTTAGTTGAAAAACAGAAGTTTTACTCCATCTTCCATCTAATTTTCCCCTCTCTCTCTTTTAGTTGAAAAATGGTTTACTCCATCTTCCATCTAATTTTCCATCACTCTTTTTTGTGGGAAAAAAAAAATTAAGTAGCTAAGTGCTTGTAAGAAGGATCCAAGAAGCAAAAAACTCCAAACTTTCTTACAGTTGGAACAAATATTTGCTAATCAAAAATTAAGTATGTTTAGGACAAAAGTTCCTATTTCAGAGAAAGGATATTTTCTTTAATGTTTTTAAGCTTTAGAAGTGGTGAATGTATTGCAAAGCTGCCACTGGATCTTATTAGATCCTGCATTAATGTCTAGGGGCAGAGAGGTGACAATAATGGGGAAGCCACTGTGTCCTGTTTGTCTACCCTGCCCTTGGTGGTATCTGTCAGTCATGTCTGCAAGCTGTGTACGTCTGCATGTCATGCTTTGTACAAATGTTTCTCCACAGACAAAGGGCATCTATAAATCACACTTTTGGAGTGGTTGGCATGTGCTTCAGGAGCTTTGCTTCTGGGAGTTAAGCATTGCAAGATGAAAACCAGATGATTAAAAGTTAATATAAAATATTCTGCCTGTAGAGGATGGTCAGGGCTGACATTAGCCATGAATTACCCATGAGATGAAATGAAGAAGCACCTTGCACACTTCTTCCAGAGAAAGCCAGGGAGAAGATGGAAAGCCTTTACTAGGAATGAAAGTGCTGCTAGAGAAACAGGAGTCAAACCAAGAATGAAATATGCTCACTGCATGCTCAAGAAACCAATTTATTAGCACTCCTCATGAACAACAACTGCAGATCCCTCTCTGATATCTCCACATCCTCCTTTTCTGCCAGGACTTTCAGATTTTATGTCTAGTATATATTTTTTCTGAATGAAACTGTTTTGTCAGTAAGAGCCTCCATCACTGTGGCATCATTTCCACTATCTGCATCTCAAGTCAGAACTGTACTTCTGAAACTACAAATCTGTCATTATCCTTTGACTTTTTTTTTTTTTTTTTTTTGTTCCTTATCTGAATTTTGACTGCTTTCTCCAAAGCATTACCAGGATCCACCCCTGTAACAATCCTTCACAACCAAGCCATAATTATTCCCTGTGTCAGCTACTGTAATTATCATGTTAATGGCCTCCTGAAGTCACCAGATTTTAAAGTGCCCAGAAAACTGTAGTCAGACCACATCAGTTACTAAGGGGCTTCCTCATAACTTTACTCACTTAGTATGCCTCTACCCACAGAACCCAAATCAATTGTTAATTCTTTTAATTCACTTTTGGCTCAGTGTGTATTCACCCCCTGGACTGAGTGTCATTCAGTTCTACCCAAACTTTTCCCTTCATTATCATTCACATGGATCAGCTTCCATGAAATCCCTGTGAGCTAATGCCGCAAAACTGGGAAAATTTTCTAGGGCTTTCTGTGAAGTCTCCCAGCTGAAGAGCAGGTGCTTAACCTTTGAAGGAAATTTTCTATTTTAAGATGGAGGCTACCAAAAAGAAAAATCTACCTTTTTCAATTCTTTCCTGCATTTTCCAGAGCAGACAACAATCAGAGAAACATATCAGGGGCACCTGAAGCAGTTCTGTGACAATGATCTCTGGAGGTCCCTTCCCACCCCTACCATTCTATGATTCTATGCTTTTAGGTCTTTTCCTAACTGCCACTGGCCCCTCACCTTGTAGAAGCATAGGAGCTCTCTCTTTATTTCTCTTTCTTTTACTTTTACATCTTGCAGAAGCATGGGAACTCTTTATTTCTCTTTCTTTTACATCTTGTAGAAGCATGGGAACTCTCTCTATTTCTCTTTCTTTTACTTTTACACTTTGTAGAAGCATGGGAACTCTCTCGATTTCTCTTTCTTTTACTTTTACACTTTGTAGAAGCATGGGAACTCTCTCGATTTCTCTTTCTTTTCTTTTTACACCTTGTAGAAGCATGGGAACTCTCTTTTATTTCTCTTTCTTTTACTTTTACACTTTGTAGAAGCATGGGAACTCTCTCTTTATTTCTCTTTCTTTTACTTTTACACTTTGTAGAAGCATGGGAACTCTCTCTTTATTTCTCTTTCTTTTACTTTTACACTTTGTAGAAGCATGGGAACTCTCTCGATTTCTCTTTCTTTTACTTTTACACTTTGTAGAAGCATGGGAACTCTCTCGATTTCTCTTTCTTTTCTTTTTACACCTTGTAGAAGCATGGGAACTCTCTTTTATTTCTCTTTCTTTTACTTTTACACTTTGTAGAAGCATGGGAACTCTCTCTTTATTTCTCTTTCTTTTCTTTTTACACCTTGTAGAAGCATGGGAACTCTCTCTTTATTTCTCTTTCTTTTACTTTTACACTTCAAAGCCTCATAGACATCAATATGCCAGTGGTTGTCCTCAAAAATGCTGTTCACCTTTCTTGCTTCCAGTAAGAAGGATTGCCCATTGGAATGAGCTGCCCAGGGAGGTAGTGGGGTCAACATCCCTGGAGGTATTTAAGAAAAGACTGAATGAGGCACTTAGTGCCATGGTCTAATTGATTAGTTGGGGTTAGGTGCTCAGTTGGACTTGATGATCTTGGGTCTCTTCCAACCTGGCTGATTCTGTGATTCTGTGAGAATCTGCTATCTCAGCAATCTTTTATTTCTGGTCTTCCAGTTGGTCATAAACCTGTACATAAGAAATTTGTCTTTCCCTTTTCTGTATGTTATCTTAACTCTTTTGGACCTTTCCTTCTGTCTCTTTACACAATAATTGCCTTCTCAACCTCTAACCCATGGTGTAATGAAGGATGCTGTAATCAATTACATCACTTTTTGGTTTTGTTTTTGCTTTTGTTTTGTTTAAGTAGTAGATGTGTATATTCAAGAGACTGATTTTTGGGTCAATCAACACTTCTTAACAATGGGCTCATATATCTCCTAATGTTCATGAAATTAGAGTCCTGGTTTCATTGCTCCAGCAGTCCTAAGAAAATCAATCCTGAGCACATCAACCATATGTGGTTGGAAAACTTTAAACATCAGAAGAGTAGGGGGAGGAAAGTTTCTTTTGCCTCTGAAGAGAATGCATTGTTTAATTTATTCAAATATAATTGGAATGCTCATACTAAGCCACTAGATGTTCCTAATTTCTTAAAGATGTTTCTTCATATGATGAAGTAGCATCTGTCCCAACAGACCAACTCTAGCCTGAGCTTGTAGGTTCACCAAAAAAAAAAAAAAAAGCATTGCCCAACAACCTTCCTCCTTCCCTTCCTTTTGATTTTCTGTATGAATGAATCTCTTTCAGGGAAATGTTAGAACTGTATTTTCAGATCTCCAGATAATATAGGATCAGACCACAGAATTAAAGTATTTTCTTTGTCTTAGGATAGCTTTCTTTAAGTATAAAAAACACTTGGATTAGATCAATGGGCACTGGCAGCACAGAAGGCCAATGGCAGACTGGGCTGCATCAAAGGCAGTGTGGCCACAGATGGAGAGAGGGGATCCTGCCCCTCTGCTCTATTCTGGGGAGACCTCACCTGGACTACTGTGCCCAGCTATGGAGCCCTCAACACAGGAAGGACATGGACCTGGTGGAGAGGGTCCAGAGGAGGGCCACAAAAATGGCTGGGAGACTGGAACACCTCTGCTGCAAGGACAGGCTGAGGGACCTGCCCTGGAGTGTTCAGCCTGGAGAAGAGAAGGCTCTGGGGAGACCTAATCACCACCTTCCAGTACCTGAAGGGGACCTACAAGAAGGCTGGGGAGGGACTGTTTACAAAGGCCTGCAGTGACAGGATGAGGGGCAATGGTTTGAAATGAGAGAAGAGGAGATATAGATTGGATGTTAGGAACAAGTTCTGCACCATGAGGTTGGTGGAACACTGGAACAGGTTACCCAGGGAGGGAGTTGAGACTCAATCCCTGGAGATATTCAAGGTCAGGCTCAACAAGGCTCATGTCAGGGGAAAAGACAATCAGAGTGAGCAAAGCATGATGGCCAGCATTTCCTCCCCTTGGGAAAAGCTTTCTGTCACCTCCTCCATCTCTGCACGTGCCTGGGTAGTTCTCCCTTGTTTATATGGTCAGAGTTGATGATCTTAGAGGTCTTTTCCAACCTTAATGATTCTATGATTCTCTGGAGGCAGAAAAGAAGGAGGTGACTCATGGTCATCTTAGAATTATCTGAGGCCTGAATCAAGCCCAAGTCACCTTAGTTCATCAGGATAGCATGGTGAAAGTTGGCAACTGTGTGCATGGAGGTCTGGCAAAAGCTTCCATATGAGAGCTGCCTCCTTCAGACCTTTGTTAGGACTGACTGGGTCTCAGGCTCTCAGTTTTCTGTTTCCAAGAGGACCAAATGTTGCTATAGAAGTGGCAGAGGAATGAAGAGCATTTAAAATAAGCCAGTTTAAAGCCCAGGCTTTTGCTGAGCTTTTATAATCTGCCATTTACTGAAAATATCTCTGTGTGTGAGATCTTCCCCCCTAAGAACACATGTCCTTCCTGCTTGTTCAGATTCTGATCCTAATCTCAGCCATTTGATGTCATAATCTGCAGTATGGGAATGCAGGGAAATGCCTCCAAAACCCCTTCCAATGCTAATGAAGAGAAGGTGCCTTCTGGGGGGAGTTCTGTGTGCAATGGTTTCAGGAATGACTGGGAGAAACAATATTAATCAATTTTGCAGTGGGAAACAATCATAAGCCACTTAAAGGCTGGGGATAATAAAGAGCACAACGTTCATCAAAGAAGGGAAGAACCCACCATCACTGGGAACCTCATGGACATCCAGATCACTTCACATAGCTGTTCAGCAAACACTTGGGAGAGCATTCTGAAAGCAAACAGAGACATGAGAACAAACTGATGTCAAAGGAAGAAATGCTGAGACCCCACCTGGAGTACTGCATCCAGTTCTGGAGCCCCTATTGCAAGAAAGATCTGGAGGTGTTGGAAGGTGTCCAGAGAAGGGCCACCAGGATGAGCAGAGGGCTGGAGCTGCTTTCTTATGAGGCCAGGCTGAAAGAGTTGGGACTATTCACTTTGGAGAAGAGAAGGCTCTGAGGAGACCTTCTTGTGGCCTTCCAGTATCTGAAGGGGGCTCCAAGAAAGCTGGGGAGGGACTTTTTAGGGTGTCAGGCAGTGATAGGACTGGGGGGAATGGGGAAAAAACTAGAAATGGGTAGATTCAGATTGGATGTTAGGAAGAAATTCTTCCCCATAAGGGTGGTGAGACTCTGGATCAGGTTGCCCAGAGAGGTGGTGGAAGCCTCATCCCTGGAGGTTTTTGCAGCCAGGCTGGATGTGGCTGTGAGCAACCTGCTGTAGTGTGAGGTGTCCCTGGCCATGGCAGGGGGGTTGGAACTGGCTGATCCTTGAGGTCCCTTCCAACCCTGACAATGCTATGATTCTATGATTCTAATTACATTCATCCCTTAGTCTCTGGAAGCACCAGAACAAGACAGAAGTGCTTTGAGTATCCAAGTTATGCCCTAAATTCCAGATTTGTGTTTGTGTTGTTTGTCCAGCAAGAGCAATCACATGGCCTGTTCAAACACACTGTATAGTGGTGGGTTCCACTTTCTTTATACTGATAGGAACCATGAATGTCTTTAAAGTGACTTTTAACTTCACTGCCCATAGCAAGAATTACTGTCTTTGCTTCCAGAGAAGATGACTTTTGATAATGAAACACAAGAGAGACATGGACCTGCTAGAGTGGGTCCAGAGGAGGGCCATGAAGATGATCAGAAGGCTTCTACAAAGACAGGCTGAGAGAGTTTGGGGCTGTGCAGCCTGGAGAAGAGAAGGCTCCATGGAGAATTTAAAGTTACATCTCAATATCAGAAGAAAAAGACAATGATTCTTTACAAGTTTCCAACATGTGAGCTATCAGAAAAAAAAAAAAAAAAAAGGGTATAAAATTATTTAAAAGTCAGAAAAAAAGTCTTACCTTGAATGTCTCCAGAGATGGAGCCTCGATCACATCCCTGGGCAACTTGTTCCAGTATCGCACCACTCATAGTAAAGAACTTCCTCTTAATGTCCAACCTAAATCTTCCCTGCTCCAGTTTCAAACCATTGCTCCTCCCTCTATCACTATAAACCCTTCTAAACAGTCTCTCTCCAGCCTTCCTGAATGTTTTCCCATTGCCTTTTATTTACAAAATACAAAATCTTTAAGATAACTTTTTTTTTTCCACCCCTGACTTTTAATGTCAGGAAATTTTATACCTTAATATCAAGAATTTTATACCTTTTTTTTTTCCCCCCCCTGATACCTCACATATTGGAAACTCATAATGAATCATTGTCTCGTTCTTCTCTGTATAAAAAGTCAGATGAAAACTTTGCTTTCTTCCCTTTTCTCCAGATTTCTTCCACTATCTCTGAACCATTTATTCTTATTTCTTCCCTAACTGTTCACACACACAAGAGTTTTCCGAATATGCTGTACATGGGATCATTTGAAAAAAAGAAGATGAAGTCACTTCTAGCTCATGCAACTATAAGACTGAGAGAATTTTGTATTCCCATTGTATGGAATGGTTTCCTTATAACTTAGTGTAAACAAGTAGGTTCAGGGTGAATGGAGACAGATGGAATGTTTTGGTTTTCTAATTTCACACAGCTGATAATACTCCATGGGCCTGGCTGTCCTTCCTCTGTCACCTGTACCATATCTATGTGATGGGAAGTGCCAAACTATTCAGAGAAGAAGCTCAGAACTCTGACTGCAACTCAGGGAAAGAAAGGAGAGGTTATGGTTGTTAGAAGAAGGAGCAGGCAACTCAGGAGGACTGCAATGATGTTGTGAGGCTATGCAGGGAGAAAATCAGGACCAAAGTCCAGCCAGACATTGATCTGTCTTCTGCTGTTAAAGACAGTAAGAAAAGTTTCTACAAACATGTTAGCAACAAAAGAAGGACTGAAGAGAATCTCCATCCTTTATTGGATGAAGGGGAAGCATAGTGACCTAGCAGCCTCTCTGCTGGTGGCTTAAAACAGGGAGGATGCAAATGGGTCTGAGCAACACTGTTGGCAGCAACCTCATTTGCTCAACCTCAGTGCATAAAAAACCCAAACCAAAACACAAAACAAACAAACAAACAAACAAAAAGTTTTCTTGGAATGCAAATATTACTGTGAAATGGAATTAAAAAAAAAAAAAAAGAAGAAGAAGAAAAAAAAGGGGGAAAAAAAGGAAAGGGGAAAAAAGAGGACAGGGAAAAAATATAGGTTATGCATGGCTGCTTTTAATGGAAATAGTATGATGTCGTTTCTCCCTTTCTTCATGGTTTGAAGTCAGTGATCCCCAGAGAGAGAAAAATTCTGAAGTTGTAATGAAAAGGGATCATTTCAGAACACATAACAGGCAGTTCCCTCTTCTTTTATGTTCTAGGGAGAGAGAATGTTTCCATTGTATGTGGCTTTTTGATATATGACTTTGAAAAGAATACTCAGTCCTTCCATGAAAAGGTTGAATATTCTTCTCTTTGCTTAGTTCTCATTCCTGAATTACATTGAAATCCCACTCCCTGGTAATTCATAACTTGCTAAAGTTTCCCTGTGAGGCTTAAAATTGTAGCACTCTAGCCTAGTAAAGACATTTAAAAGAGAAAATACCAAGCTAAAACAAATAATGCACTGCAGAATAAACAGTATCAGAGACACAGGGGAGGGGGGAGCCAACCCCATATTTCCCTTTTTCTTTCCCTCATGGTGAGTACAGAAAAATTTATGCCAGTAAAGGCTTTGCTTGCATTAAATGGTGAGGCCATTTGTTGGTGCAACACATGTTAAGCTCAAAGAATACTTGGAGGCTGAACTTGAGACATTCTTACTCTGCAGTAATTGCTCCTTTTAACGACTAAATCTTCAGCAGCTCTGGGTTACTGTATTGAAGCCTGTCTTGAAAACCAATCCAATAGTCTCCTGACAGTCTCTGAAAGAAAACTGGAGCTTCAAGAAATCCATGTTGTAGGCTTTTCCCTGCTCTTCTTCCCGAGCTGCCAATGCAGTTCAGCATTCGTCGGTGGGAAGAATTTTTAAGACGAGCTGAACTAAAAACAGATCTCACCCAGCAGAAGGTGAAGCAAAGCAGAAGTGTGGGTTTGTGGAAGTGGGGCGAGGTGGCAACATCTGCACATAGCTGAAATTTTTCATCCTCTTGTATTAGGCTTCTTAGAAGTAATTTCATGTGTTAAATCTGCAAGTAGAGTCAGACACAGTACTCCTGCACCACCACTTCCAGCTGCCTGCTCAGGGGCTTGCTTTGTGAGAGTTATGTTCTGCTACCTTGAAAAGAGATTGTTCTGCTCTTCTTGCCTGAAGTCAGGCTAACAAAAATACTGTTCACCTGTAGCTAAATAGGGACCCTCCTAGCCTTTGTAGAAAGGGGTTTCCAGGTGCTTATTTTATGTGCCTTTTACAGACTGAGATGAATCTCCCTGTGAATTTTTCTTGCTGTCGACTAGCTAGAACACAGGAGGTTCCACCTCAACACAAGGAGACACTTCTTTACAGTGAGGGTGCTGGAGCCCTGGGACAGGTTGCCCAGAGAGGTTGTGGAGTCTCCTTCTCTTTCAAAACCCACCTGGATGTGTTCCTGTGTGACCTGCCCTAGGTGATCCTGCTCTGGCAGGAGGGGTTGAACTCAATGATCCCTGGAGGTCCCTTCCAACCCCTAACATCCTGTGGTTCTGTGCTCAGTTCAGACTTAGCTGACTATTATTTCTGTGTTAATTCCTGGCAGAATTGTATCCAAATCAGCTCTCAGACCGAGAATACTGTTTACAAACTGTTTCCAAGCAACACTGAAAGACACCAGACCTCACACAAAATCTGGGTCTGCCATGAGCTCAGTGTTTCACTGCAGGGACATAGATTTCATTGAGAAAGTCCAAGGAGCACAGGGAGTCACTGCTGACAAAAGTCCACGGATTAGGTGACTTTTATGAGTGTGCTTCTGGTTTCATGGAGGATTTATTGACCATAGCAGTTTTGTGAGATGTAAATTATCTTTTAAATCAAGTATGCAAGACTGAAAGTTCTAACTGACATGCCCAGGCAACTTACATCTGCATTCATTACTTAGGGATTTTCCAGCAGTGTTTTGTGGTATTCATTTTCCATGTCTACAATAAATAAGGCAGTGGCTGCTACTAAGTGAGGCACCCTAGGTTTAACTCACCCAGCAGGGCTTCATTCAGGGTGACTTCCCAGCTTTTTAGTACATGTGGAAGAATAATAATAATAACCTCATAGTGAATAGTTTTGTGAATTCCTGCTTGGAAATGCAACCTCCCTCCTGTCCCACTCACTCTCTAAGAGCTACCACAATTAAGTCTTTTGATGCAGGATTCAGCTGACCTAATCTGAGACATACAAGTTTAGCACCTTGCCAAAGTTAAACAAGAAAGCTGGAGAGGGTCTTTTTAGGGTGTCAGGGAGTGATAGGACTAGGGGGAATGGAATAAAAATAGAAATGGGTAGATGCAGATTGGATATTAGGAAGAAATTCTTCCCCATGAGGCTGGTTGCCCAGGGAGGTGGTGGAAGCCTCATCCCTGGAGGTTTTTGCAGCCAGGCTGGATGTGGCTGTGAGCAACCTGCTGTAGTGTGAGGTGTCCCTGCCCATGGCAGGGGGCTTGGAACTGGATGACCCTTGAGGTCCCTTCCAACCCTGACAATTCTATGATTCTATGATCTAGGCAGCTTCTCTTTTCAATGGAGAGACACAGACAACTGCACCTGAAAGCAGATGTTTCAGGTAGGTGCACTGAATTATTTTCCTGAGATGCCAGCATCACTCCTTCCAAAGGAGCAGAGGTGGCAAATGTGAGCCAGACATGTAGCCTGAAGAGAGATCAGATGAATCCCAACACAATGAGGTCCAGACTTTATATTCTCTTGATGCAGAACCTTTTGCATACAGGTTTCACAGAAGACTATCATTAAGATTTATTGAGAAGAGCCCTTGCTACTAAAAATACAGAAGATAAAAGATATTTTCCCTTTTCTTGTCCTTTCATTCCATCATGCAAACCCCTCTGAATGCATTGTGTTGGTTTCCAAAGTGTCCAGAAAGGTGAGGGAAGGTGGCATAGGCAAGGGGCAGTCTGAGCTGGGAGAATACTCAGAGAGAAGAACCTGGGATTCAGATGGAGCTTGCACACTGCTAGGCAGTGAGGGCATCAGTGAGAGGATGACACTTCCCAGCAGAGAGTGGGAATGGTTGGGCTAGCAGAATGACACTGAGTGATGGGGAGTGACAGGGCTGTAACAGGAACAACTTGGGGTTATCAGCTTAGAGGGAAGAAGTGGGACTTGTGTAGGACTACTGTTTCCCTCTATCACTTTACACTCCAGCCACAAACACTTGAAACTCATCAATACTGCAGGTTTAACTCATCCCCAGCCCATAGAATGGGTTGTTCTGGCAAGACTCCACTCAGTCACATTCACTTCAGAGCTGGATTTGTACTTAATGTATTTCCTTGCATGGTTTCTACACCAGTTCATTTTGGTCACTGTGGTTTGGGGATAGACTTGACCAAATTCAGATCTCTATCCCAGCTATTTTAATCACAGGGATCACAGCATCTTCCAGTGGTCTGTGTTAATGACTAAACCCCATGAAAATCTGCAGCAATCAAATGCTTCAACAGCATTCAACAGAATCAGCTTGCAGTTGGGTGATGAAAATTTCAGGCAGTGTACTGTGGGAACCAATCACCATACACTGGATGCCAGCTGAATATTTAAACTGAAAATGCAAAGCAGAGAAGCATAACAACTTGATTACCAACTTCCTTTCTGTAAAGAAAATATTGTTTTAAGTGAGCTGTTCTAATGATCAAGTATACCACAGGAATGTGTCAGCAATTAGAGCAATCAACAACAGCAAGGATGTTTGCAACTCCTCTTTATCTAGCATCTCCTAAACACTGAGGGCTGTGTCCTTTGGCCCTAGACTATATGCACCAAGAATGCTGGAAGCCAACTTTAACTAATTAGTCCTAAAGGAATGGCCACACTCACTGTGTGATCTCCTATCTCAAGCAATATTAGGTTGTGTAAGGATGATGTAACTAAGGGAGGTTGTAATCTGATGAGGAAGAGGCACAGAGAACTGAAATAAATTATGCTTTTTTGAGATAAGACTTGAAGCCTGTGACTAAGCAACAAGAACCAGTTCCACACTCACCTACAGCATAAGGAAAATTGATGTTTGCTGCCCCAAGCATGAAGGCTTGTGCCAGACATCAGCCTGATGATTCCACCCACAGTCAGAGCTGGAACAGAGCTGCAGGAGGAGGCCAGGAGGAGCAAGATAGATACAACTTCCAAGGAATGATAGAAACAAAGGCAGAAAGAATCAATACTGCCTCACCAGGAACTGCAGCCCCGTGTTTTCTGCTTTACTCATATCAGCATCTTCCATCCTGACTTTCCAAGGCTCTGACACTGGCAAGATTTTGCTGCTCTATTGCATGCAAGATTTATAGTAACTATTTTGAGATGTATAATAAAGCTGGGCTGTACAAGAGGATGTAAAGAGAATGTAAACAAAAGAGGGAGAAATAAGTTCTTAGGAACAAAACACACTGGGACACCCTATTAGCAGAGAGCCTGATAAATAGTGCAGCCTTGTCCCAGGTGGAGTGGTTTTAATATGACCCAACCTTATTGAAAGGCTGCCCAGCTATTAATTGCCCTGGATGTTTAAAAGTGATACTCAGGATCCTTGAACAGCACTAATTTCAGACTGTGAGTCAGCCAAAAAGGTAACAATTCAATATTTATTCCCTAAAGATGGGATACAAAGGCAGATGCATGAGCTCCAGCCAATGCAGCAAAAAAATCCTCCTGCAAATGCTGTTATGTAAGCATGCTGCTGTTCCCAGAGCCTCACACTCCATGCCTCTGTGAAGCTTAACACTCTGCATGAGAGTTTTGACATGAGAGGATCCTGGCACGTGAACAGGCTTGCAGGTGAGAGAACAAACGGATGGCATTGCAGCAGCACCCAGCTGTGTTATCTCAGACTTTTCCCACAGCATTACTGGGATACTAGGAGGTGGTCCAAGTTACTTCACTAGGCTCATCATCATTACATTTGTTTTGTTGTTAGAAGGGAGGATGATATGAGCCTGGGACAGCAGGTAAGGAGAGAAAGAGAGAGAAAGGGAAAGAGAGAGAGGGAAAGAAAGGGAAAGAGAGAGAGGGAAAGAAAGGGAAAGAGAGAGAGAGAGAAAGGAAGAAAGGAAGAAAGAAAGAAAGGAAGAAAGAAAGAAAGGAAGAAAGAAAGAAAGAAAGAAAGAAAGAAAGAAAGAAAGAAAGAAAGAAAGAAAGAAAGAAAGAAAGAAAGAAAGAAAGAAAGAAAGAAAGAAAGAAAGAAAGAAGAAAGAAAGAAAGAAAGAAAGAAAGAAAGAAAGAAAGAAAGAAAGAAAGAAAGAAAGAAGAAAGAAAGAAAGAAAAGAAAGAAAGAAAGAAAGAAAGAAAGAAAGAAAGAAAGAAAGAAAGAAAGAAAGAAAGAAAGAAAGAAAGAAAGAAAGAAAGAAAAGAAAGAAAGAAAGAAGAAAGAAAGAAAGAAAGAAAGAAAGAAAGAAAGAAAGAAAGAAAGAAAGAAAGAAAGAAAGAAAGAAAGAAAGAAAGAAAGAAAGAAAGAAAGAAAGAAAGAAAGAAAGAAAAGAAAGAAAGAAAGAAAGAAAGAAAGAAAGAAAGAAAAGAAAGAAAGAAAAGAAAGAAAGAAAGAAAGAAAGAAAAGAAAGAAAGAAAGAAAAGAAAGAAAGAAAGAAAAGAAAGAAAGAAAAGAAAGGAAAAGAAAGGAAAGAAAGAAGAAAGAAAGAAAGAAAGAAAGAAAGAAAGAAAGAAAAGAAAGAAAGAAAGAAAGAAAGAAAGAAAGAAAGAAAGAAAGAAAGAAAGAAAGAAAGAAAGAAAGAAAGAAAGAAAGAAAGAAAGAAAGAAAGAAAGAAAGAAAGAAAGAAAGAAAGAAAGAAAGAAGAAAGAAAGAAAGAAAGAAAGAAAAGAAAGAAAGAAAGAAAGAAAAGAAAGAAAGAAAGAAAGAAAGAAAGAAAGAAAGAAAGAAAGAAAGAAAGAAAGAAAGAAAGAAAGAAAGAAAGAAAGAAAGAAAGAAAAGAAAGAAAAAAAGAAGGAAGGAAGGAAGAAAGAAAGAAAGAAAGAAAGAAAGAAAGAAAGAAAGAAAGAAAGAAAGAAAGAAAGAAAGAAAGAAAGAAAGAAAGAAAGAAAGGAAGGAAAGAAGAAAAGGAAGAGAGAAAGAAAGAAAAAGAGAAAAGAAAAGAAAAGAAAAGAAAAGAAAAGAAAAGAAAAGAAAAGAAAAGAAAAGAAAAGAAAAGAAAAGAAAAGAAAAGAAAAGAAAAGAAAAGAAAAGAAAATAAAAGAAAAGAAAAGGAAAGAAAAGAAAAGAAAAGAAAAGAAAAGAAAAGAAAAGAAAAGAAAAGAAAAGAAAAGAAAAGAAAAAAGAAAAGAAAAGAAAAGGAAAGAAAAGAAAAGGAAAGGAAAGAAAAGAGAAAAGAGAAGAAAAGGAAAGGAAAGGAAAGAGAAAAGAGAAGAAAAGAAAAGGAGGAAAGAAGGAAAGCAAGCAAGCAAGCAAGCAGCCCCAGAACTATTTTGTCACTTTTGAAATGTTTTTCCAAGAAGTATCAAGATATATTGAGCCCTAAGGCAGCTGCCTAAAATCTCATCTAAGTTGTTTGTGGAGAACACAGCAATAATACCACAGGTTTCAGCCCTGATTTACAGTGATATGAATGAAAGCTGAATCTGGCAGAGCTCCATCTGCTTAATGAAAAACTTGCTGAAGAAGAGGAAGAAGGAAAAAAACCCTAAAAGACTGCAAAAAGACTACAGAAGATTAGCAAGGGCTAGCAGGAACATGATTACAGCACTTGTATATCTACAATTGACCACCACCTGATTAGCAATAAATATTTTGTTTCCAGGTTTTTAATTGCACTGTTCCCATTCTGAGTCTACAGAGCTGTGATCATCTGCTAGCTTCTCACGGATGTCAGAGCACGTCCAAATCTTGGGTGAGGATTTGGTATTTTCCAGTGTTACTCAAGGAAAGCATCTGTGCACAGTGGTGTGACAGAAAAGATGAAGGCAGTAATAGGAAAAACAGACCCAAAAGGATACCAGTGACCACTTTGTTTCTCAGCTCCTCATAACTCTATCAGTGTTTGCCCCTAACTCAGCATCTCACTTCTGACGACACCTTGAACAGAGTGAAAGCAAGGAAGGAAAGCAGTGATTTGACCATCTCCTCTTTTTTGTCATTCCTTCTGGGGCTCAAGGCCTCCGCTTAAAAATTCCAAATAGCAACACTATATGCTCAAAGGCATGGAAATAAGAGCTGAAAAGCCCTCTCTTACATCACTTCACACAGCCCCTGCCAAGAAGAATTGCTCCCTGCAGTACCTTCATAAGTGTTTCCTACTACCCAGCTCTAAATGACTGAAGTGATGGAGCTTTCATTGACCTCCCTGGGGAGGTTTCACCACAGTCTATTCAAGTGTGCTGCTAGCAGAGCAGGAGACAGTGGTTTCATTGTGTCTCACATCTCAGGATACCATGCTGCAGAAAGGTTGGCTCCATGCTACACCTGGAGTGATCTGAAGCATACTGATGACTCACTGGTGAAGTTTCACCGTCGACCTGATGGGCAACACTACCACCAGCCAAAGCACAGGTGAGCTAAATTCCTGGTCAGGTCAGGTTGAAATAGATTCCATGCTAGGATATGACCCTCAAATGAATCATAGAATTGTCAGTGTTGGAAGGATCATCCAGTTCCAAACCCTCTGCCATGGGCAGGGACACCCTAGATCAGGCTGTCCAGAGCCACCTCCAGCCTGGCTTTAAAAACCTCCAGGGATGAGGCTTGCACCACCTCCCTGGGCAGCCTGTTCCAGTGTCTCACCATCCTGATGGTGAAGAACTTCTTCCTGATGTCTAATCAAACTCTCTCCTCCTCTAGCTTGGATCCATTCCCCCTAGTCCTGTCACTGCACAACACCCTAAGAAGTCCCTCACCAGCGTTCTTGTAATGTCTTGTAATGAAAATGTCTTGCAACTCTTCTTGGCTTCAAGCCATGTTCCTTGGAAGTCATCCAACAAGGAAGAAAGCCCTTTTAGCAAGTTCCTGGGGACAGTGACAAGCAGGCCCTGTGCACTGATTATCATAAGTAAATAGTAGAAATGATAATAAATAAAAGTTGTCAGAAGCCAATTTCTGTGCAATTCTTTCAATAAATTACCATGATTCATCAGGCCAGGGCCAGGAAATGCCCAGTTGCCTGATTAGGAAAGAGATGGAACGAGTGGTTATCAGCTGTTTTCAGGGCATTCATGAGTTACACAGCAAGGAAAAATGCAACATTTTAGTGGTGATAGAAAGCCTGATTTTGATCTAACTCTTTTCTTCTGCTAGGGTAACTCCACCAGCTCCTGTGGGATTCCTCCTGACTGACATCAGTGCAGTGGAGCAATAGTACCTTGATATGCAAGCCATGAATGTTTGGTAGCACACACAGTGTCTGTAGCATTCCATTCTGCAAACCAGGGCAGATGTTCCTGGTATGCTGGCACCAGAAATTACCACAGTGGGATAAAATATTTGAAACCACTAACTGGTTCATCTTTCCTCCGTGTGATTAAACATGGCCTAGGGGAAAAAAAAAAAAAAAAAAAAAAAAAAAGGAGGTCTCTGTAACTGATTGAAGCTACTATGCTTCCCAGACAGATAAAAAGAATCTTGCATAATAACACATTTTATCTATTCCTTTTTTTTTTTTACTAGAGAAGTACCTTTAAACACTTAAGAGAGCACACATTGCTGAGGGGGGTACTTATTTGCACTTCTTCTAGGTATTAAAACAACCTCCCTGAACTCCTGATAATGGTTTCTAAAACATTTCTGTAATTCCAAGGTGCTTAGCATTTTGAAATGCTGATTCCTAGTGCTGCTGAAACACCAGAGCCATATTAGCTGCAGTCTTCTGCATTTTTCAGAATATATTTTCAGAAGTTGAGGAAGAAGTTCTTCATCATGAGAGTGGTGAGAGCCTGGAATGGGTTTTCCAGGGAGGTGGTTGGGGCCCCATCCTTGGAGGTGTTTAAGGCCAGGCTGGATGAGGCTCTGGCCAGCCTGATGTAGTGTGAGGTGTCCCTGCCCATGGCAGGGGGGTTGGAACTGGATGATCCTTGTGGTCCCTTCCAACCCTGACTGATTCTATGATTTTATGATTCTAGGTTCTTGGCCCTGGCATAGTTCTGGTTCCTGTGAGGTAAATGAGAAATTTCACAAAATCACAACATGCCAGGTTGGAAGGGACCTCAAGGATCATCTGCTCCAATCTTTCTAGGTCATAGTGGAGTTGAAATGAGGTGGCCCAGCACCCTGTCAAGCTGAGTCAACACTGTCCTATGGAGAGGATTTCACTGCTTCCCTTGGGAGATTATTCCAATCTCTCACTTTTCTCATGGCAAAACGCTGCCCTGCAATCCTGTGTCCAATTTTGGGCTCCCCAGTTCAAGAGAGACAGAGACCTGCTGGAGAGGATCCAAGGGAGAGCCATGAGGATGCTTAGGGGACTTGAGCATCTCCCCTGTGAAGACAGAGTGAGAGCCCTGGGGCTGTTTAGTCTGGAGAAGAGAAGACTGAGAGGGGATCTGATCAATGTCTATAAATAGCTGAGGGGTGGGTGTCAAGGGGAGGGGGCCAGGCTCTTGTGGGTGGTGTGCGCTAATAAGACAAGAAACAATGGGTTTAAGCTTGAACATAGAAGATTTCAGCTCCACATGAGGAGAAACTTCCTTGATGTGAGGGTGACTGAGCTCTGGACCAGGCTGCCCAGAGACGTTGTGGAGTTTCCTTCTCTGGAGACTTTCAAACCCACCTGGATGCTTTCCTGTGTGGACTGCCCTAAGTGATGCTGCTTTGGCAGAGGGGTTGGACTCGATCTCTGGAGGTCCCTTCCAACCTCTATGTACTGTGATACTGTGATCTTCTGGAATCCCCCCAGCAGTAACTTGTCCCCATCACCTTTGTCTTTTCCATTGGACTCCTTTCCTGCAGCTTTCAACTGCAGCAGATACAGGCATACTCTGAGCACAAAGTCTCACCCTTAGTGACCTGTCCCTGCTGCAGCTAACCTCCAGGAAAGGCAACATCCCAGCAAGCTTATTGGCTGCTTTCAAACTCCTGTCCTCCTTTCAGAGGGACATAAGATCTATAAATACATTCAGGCATTTTGGTTTCAATAAGCTCTATTCATAATGACACTACCCTTAAATAGCAGGAACTCCCTATAGCACTGTAATGAATTCTTTTCTGTGTGGTGTTTGCAAGTTGATTAAAGTGCAATCCCAGGGGCTTAGTTCAGAATCCTGCTATTATGGAATACATTAAAAATAATAATAATAATGATAATTATAATAATAATGATGATAATAATAATAGCAACAATAATAAACCAAACCAAACCACAGTCATCCATGAAGGACTTCATGAAATGGGCAGGGGGTGAAAGGCAGGCAGCACTCTGTGCAAGTCACATTCCTACCCTTTGTTTCACAGACTTTCCCAGCAGACTGGCAAAATGTTAAATAGCAACTGTACATGGAATTAGAAAGGGAAGGGAGTCAGCTGACCTGAGAAAGATCTGAACTGGTCGTTCTTCCCACAGCCAACTGTGTCATACCATTTTTGTTGTTGTTGTTGTTGTTGTTTAATTACTTTTTTTTTTTTTCAGAAACATTATGCCTGATAAAATCTCCCAGGCCCTGAATATTCACTACTCAGTCATTTATTGTCCTTTTTAATAAACAGGTCAAGGGAGGTATTTTGTGAACATGGCATATTTTTTTCCAAAGCCATCAGGCAGCCAATATTTTTCAGTACAATAACCTACTTGTCTTGGGCATCTTTTTTTCATTCTGAACAAGGGCATGAATGTTTCAAAACCAGAAAGACAAGAGACTTATTTATGTTTATCCCACTTTTTCTTGTACTATTTCTTTAAATGCTCTTCCATTCAGTTCCACCACTCTTACCTTCACTAGCTGTTGTAGCTAGCCTGGTTTCTGCATGAATTATTATGGTTTTAGTATAGAATATCAGACCCTGTGGGACTCTCTACAGTAATAAACCAACCTCAATTTACAGTTTTCTTCTTGCTTCTCTTTGCAGTGTAATACAGTGCAAGGACAGTGACAAGAAACCAGTGACAGAAGGAGAGGACACAGTCTCAAGCTGTGGCAGGGGAGGTTTAGGCTGATGGTAGGAAGAAATTCTTCCCAGAAAGAGAGATTGCCCATTGGAATGTGCTGCCCAGGGAGGTGGTGGAGTCACGTTCCCTGGAAGTGTTTCAAATAAGACTGGATGAGGAACTTAGTGCCATGGCTTAGTTGATTAGATGGTGTTGGGTGATAGGTTGGACTGGATGATCTCTGAGGTCTTTTCCAACCTGGTTAATTCTGTGATTCTGTGACATGGACACAGTCTCTTGGGTGATGTACTCAAAGCTGCCTACAGAGCAGGCACTTCCAGCAGGCAAGACCCTCAGGTGTGTTTGGTCTCCTGCAGTGTTAGTTCCAACACTAGCTCTATATTTCTGAATCCATCAGAGTCTCCTTCAAGCCTTGAGATTTCACTGACTTTATGAAGCAGGTTAGAAATATCTCTGTCCTCATGTCCCTTGTAACTGTTGATAATACTCCACGGGCCTGGCTGTCCTTCCTCTGTCACCTGTACTATATTTATGTGATGAGAAGTGCCAAAGACTACTCAGGGAAGAAGATCAGAACTTTGCAACTCAGGGAAAGAAAGGAGAGTTTATGGTTGTCTGAAGAAGAAGTAGGCAGCTCAAGAGGACTGCACTGATGTTGTGAGATTATGTAGGGAGAAAATCAGAAGGACCAAAATCCAGCCAGACGTTGATCTGTCTTCTGCTGTTAAAGACAGTAAGAAATGTTTCTACAAACATATAAGCAACAAAAGGAGGACTAAAGAGTATCTCCATCCTTTATGGGATGAAGGGGAAGCATAGTCACTAAGGATGAGGAAAAGGCTGAGGTACTCAATGCCTTCTCTTTAGTAGCAGAACTAGTTTTCTGGATACTCATCCTCCTGAGCTAGAAGACAGGGAGCAGAATGAAACCCCCATAATCCAAGATGAGTTGGTTACTGACCTGCCAACTACACCAACTGCACCCACACCAGTCCAGATGAGATCCACACATGGGTACTGAGGGAGCTGGCAGAAGTGCTCACCAAGCCACTTTCTATCACTTACCAGCAGTCCTGGGGAACTGGGGAGGTCTCATCTGACTGGAGACCAGCAAATATGACATCCATCTACAAGAAGAGCTGGAAGGAGGACCTTGGGAACTACAGACCCATAGAGTCTGATACAGAGACGTGGTGCTGAGGGACATGGTTTAGCACCAGGCTTGGCAGAGTTAGAGAATGGTTGGACTCAATAAACTTAAAGGCTTTTACCAACAGAAATGATTCTATGGCCCAGTGATCCAGTGGATTGTAGAAGTGCCTGTGGTGTGCTGGTGGAAGAACACTAGAAGATGAAATATGGCTGTGGCAGGAGACTGCAGACACTCCTGGGTGTATTGGCTAATGCTGTGCTGGGACAGGATCTCAAAGTAAAGCATTGAGTGATTTGTAATAACTTCCTCGTGGGCCAAGTACTCAGGGAACCTTAGAGGGAAGATCAGCTCTTTAATTTGCCTTGAGCCATGCTGGACTTCATTCATAAATGCTTCTGTGGAGCAGGCTCTCTACAAGAGGGACCAAAACAGGCTCGGATCCAACACCCAGGCAGGACCAACAAAACCACTCAATATCTAGACCATTTTGCCTAATTTTAAAGAGGGAGATTGTGTAAAAATGTGTTTTAAAACAAGTAGGATTGCATAAAAAGAGGTATTTTAAACTTCTAAAGGGTAAAGTCTTTACAGATGGCATGCAGGTAATTTAAAGATAGTATATCAGAGGCACGGAGCAAAATACACACACTGTTGAGTGGCTCCAAAACAAGACCCAGACGGGCTAGGAGCACTCTTACACCTGGAAAAGGGGTGAGTGATGGCATTGTGACAGAGGTAATGAAGGACATGGAGCTGGAGATGACAGCTGGGAGGCTCTTCCAGTGCAGGAACTAGAAGGTATCAAATGAGGGCAGAGCTTTCAAACCAAACACAAGCAAATACTATTTGAGGTTACACATAGTCAAGCTGTGGATTTCCTTGCCACCTGATGTTGTGGGCAATAAAACTCTATATAGGTTCAAAAATGATTGGACACAGTTACTGAAGAAAATTAGATCAAGGAGTATTTAATTCCCAAATGGCACCTTCTGCTTTGAGAGCAACAAACCAGCAGGAGGTAAGAGAATGTTGTGGGGAGGGAGCACTGTGTCCTTTTTTCGCTCTTTCCTACACTTTGTACTGATCACAGAATCACAGAATGGTGGGGGTTGGGAGGGACCCCTGAAGATCACTGAGTCTCCAACCCCCTGCTAGAGCAGGATCACCCAGAGTAAATCACACAGAACACACCCAGGGGGGGTTTGGAATGCTTCCAGAGATGGAGATTCCACAACCTCTCTGGGCAGCTTGCTCCAGTGATCACTGTCAGAGGCAAGATCCTGGGCCAAGCAGTGCTCCAATCTGACCCAGCAAGTCTTACTTTCTAATTGCCTTTTGAAATGGTCTGCATGAAAAGGAGATCTTTCCCCTGCACTGCTTCTGTTCCTCGATTCAGATGAGGCAAGTGGCTTTCCAGGCTCTCTGCCCTCAGTGCTCCAACTGAAGGATTTCTTTTCATAACGTTAACAAGAGGCTGGAGTGTAGACACAGCTGAGCAGAGTGCTCCCCCTGCTCCCCCTCTGCCCTGCCTGTGTTTGACACAGCACACCTGTGGCTGTGGAGGAGATTTGGAAGACAAATAGCATGGGGTGAGGGAGGTCCATTTTTCAGTAGCTTAATACAAAGAGAGAGCAGGATGAATGCAACTGGAGTCAAACGTTGCCCCGGGGACACAGGAAGCTTACAGAGATGGTGATATAATGTTGATCTAGTGTGAGCAGGATTTTACACAACTATGTTTCTATGACTAAAACAAGTCAGTTTCTCATTAGTTTGTTTTTTTCTTAATGTGTAAGAATCTCCTTAGGGAGCCCTGTGAAACAGCCCACACGGTGCTATTTCAGCCTGTTGTGGCATCTGAACTTCCACAGCAGACTGGCACTGGGTTTTTCCAAACGTGCCTCTGTTCCACTCAGATAAGAAAGAGAGGTTGGTTGCAATCAATTGCTCAGCCTGTCAGATTTTCAGGCAGTCATGCCACACTGGAAGGCTGGCTGGTACCTTAAACCAGAACATCATAGAACTGTCAGGGTTGGAAGGGATGTCAAGGATCAGCCAGTTCCAAGCCCCCTGCCATGGCCAGGGACACCTCACACTACAGCAGGTTGTTCACAGCTACATCCAGCCTGGCTGCAAAAACCTCCAGGGATGAGGCTTCCGCCACCTCCCTGGGAAACCTGTTCCAGTGTCTCACCACCCTCATGGGGAAGAATTTCTTCCTAACATCCAATCTGAATCTGCCCACTTCTAGTTTTGTTCCATTCCCCCCAAGTCCTATCACTCCCTGACACCCTAAAAAGTCCCTCCCCAGCTTTCTTGCAGGCCTACTGGGAGGCCACAAGAAAGTCTCCTTGGAGCTTTCTCTTCCCAGACTGAATAGCCCCAACTCTCTCAATCTATCATCACAGCATCAGCTCCACCATGTCATACTTGAACCAAATGGTGGAAGCATTAAGAGTCTGCTTGCAAGCCTTAGGATTCAGAAGGAGGAGAGTCCATCAGTCCTTGAGGAGAACATCACTCCGTGCTCTCCTGTTTGGAAAGAGGTTAACTCCTGACAGGGACACACACACACACTCCCCTTTGCCAGGACCTACTCTCTGGGCTTGGGAGGAAAGTGACATGAGCTATGTAATCCATATGGTCAGAGAGGCAAACTGTAAAGGGGATGACCTTCAGGAGGCTGCCCAGATGTCAGATTCTATTTCCTTTCTGTTCTAAGGGAAGGAAAAAACTGTTTATTTGTGTTGCTTGTCTCCCAAAGCTAGGATTTTCATTTCCATCTGTAAAAGATCTGCCAGAGCATGGAAGAAGAATGACACAGGAGTCCAGCCCAGGTGACCACAGCTAATAATGAAATCATTTGACTTCAACCAAAGTTTTAAGGGAAGAAACTTTTTACCAGTACAAATAGCAGCAGTGCAGATGGACCACATCTAACAGCTCTAACTACAGAACATTATTTTTATGTATCCATGCATGTCTGCCAGCTCTGCAATGGAAATATCTTAGGTATACATATTAGAAGCACAACTTACAGTTCCCCTCCAGCGACACAGTGAAATAAACACTTATCAGACTTCAGACCTGCTCAATTTGAAAGTTAAGAAGTTGATTCTGTGATGGACAAAGCATTTTGATCAACAATCTTTTTCCTTTCTTGAAAATGTGGCTCTTGAAACGAGCACCACAGAGCATGCAAGTTGTCAGCATGGTAACCTGGGACAGAGAAACCAACCCCAAATATACTACCTCATTTGTCCTGGTTCTGCCAAAGTGTTCACCCAGAGCTCTCCAAGAGGGCCTTGGCCTTCCACTGCACTGACAAATATCAGCTTTCCCTACAGTTCTTGTAGTGTGGAAAGAGTATCAGTTAAAGCTATGGGGATAGATTTGTCTCTTCTCTTTTGGAAAGCTTGGCAACATAATAAACTGAACAGGCTTAGAAACGAAAGGAAGTGTTGCAAAGCATTCTCTGGGACAATGTCAGTGGAAAGTTGCTGAGCTGGTTTCAGTCTGCAGAAATTTTCCTGGAAGAATGAGAAAAGTGTTCTCTTGTTAGGGAGAGCTGTGAGTGTTCCACAGCATACCTCTAAAAGCCCATCCACTCCATGTCAATGCAGCTCAGGTCACCTCCCACACATGGTGGGAGAACAGACAAGTATTCATGCTGCTTGTGGCTGCTTCAAGGAAAGCAAATGGTAGAATTTTGTCAAGCTGTTTTTTTTTTTTCCTTTCTTTCTTTTCTTGGTTAAATGTGTATCAGATCAAAAAATAGCCCCAGACCTCGCTTTAAATGGATTTGTGTGCCAGCTCCTAACTTCCAGCAGTGATGTTAATGGCAAGGCAGATTAGAAAATTGAAAAAGCAGTAGGTGAACAGGAGTTCATATAGAAAAAAGGAAAAATACGGATGGGAAAATATCCAAGTGAGCGGCATCAGCAAGAGAGTTTATAATTGAATTAAATGATGAAAAGAGTAATGGGTCAAGTGATGAAAACAACAATACAGCCTTTCAAGGCAATAAGGATTAGAGAAGCCATCTTCCAGCTCCCAGAAAATCAGTCCTTCATCCTGCTAACACAAGAGCAATTGTAAATTCTGTTGATGAAGTTTGCATGCAATGAGATGTTAGATTTCCTCTCAGATCTGCGATACATAGTTTAGCAACTATGCCACAAATGGCACAGTGAATCTTCTGAGTAATTTGATGTCCATAGGATGTTTACAGATAAGATTGCCCAAAAGACTTTTCATTATGCTTGACCTTTGGGAGACATTATGATACAGGCTGTCAAATTTAGCACATGAGCCAATAATTGCTGGATAGACACCACAGAAGCAAAGCCATCCTTGATTGCTATCAGGATCTCTGTAGCCCTTCCTTCACTGCCTCCTACCCTGTTTTCCTACCCCTGGGCAGTAAGGTCCAGTCCCTGAATGTCCCATTCAGAATTTTAGGCATACATTTTCTTTTGGTATTTAAAACATTTTTCCTTTTTCTTAGTGGCTTCACCCCTGTGGTCTGATTTGCTTTATACAGCCGAATTTCTTCACACCATGACAGCCTGGAGAAAGTGTACATGAAGAAAGTACCTGGGCTTGTAGTAAGTATGCAACAGCATTGCCTCCCCTGGGGTTTTAAATTGGCTGTAGGTGTGATAGTCCTCTTCTGATACCTTTTCTTACTGAAAAGCTGTCAGCAGTCCAGAGATGCACTGTGGTTCTATGATATAATATTGGTCATAATAATCATTCTTTTGCTGCAATTTATGGTTAAGAGAATAAGTCAGAAGTCTAGATAATAAACCATTAGTCACTTACGTTGCCTCTTAGGAAAATCATAGAATCATAGAATGGTTTGGAAGGGACCTCTGAAGGCCATCTAGTCCAAACCCCCTGAAGCCAGCAGGGCATCCTTAGCTAGCTCAGGTTGCCCAGAGCTGACTGTCCAGATCACTGACCTGTTTATATTTTTTTCCTTTCCCTGGCACCATTTGTTTTACTCAGGAGCTCAAAATCACTCAAAATAAAAGCAATTAGCAGCAGTTCACATATAAGGTAATAAATTTACCATGAAATGATAATTCTGAGCTTGGAAACTGCTCTATGTTTAGAAGAAAACAACAGGCTAGATCCTATCCTGTTAGACTGTTTAGTCCTGCTCTAGCAGGGGAGTTGGACTAGATCTTCAAACCTCAATACAGGAGAGATGTGGAGGTGCTGGAGTGAGTGCAGAGGACAGCAAGGAAGCTGTGAAGGGCTTGGAAAATAAGTCTTATGAAGAGCAACTGAAGGAGCTGGGGATGGTTAGTTTGGAAAAGAGGAGGCTGAGGGGAGACCTCATTGCTGTCTACAACTACACGAAAGGACATTGTGGAGAGGTTGGTGCTGGTCTCTTCTCACAACTAATTAGTGGTAGAACAAGAGGGAATGGCCTCAAGCTGTGACTGGGTAGGTTTAGATTGGACGTTAGGAAAATTTTTTTCCCAGCAAGAGTGGGCAGGCATTGGAATGAGCTGCCCAGGAAGGTGGTTGAATCACCAACCCTGGATGTGTTTAAAGGTGGTTTGGATGTGGTGCTTGGGGATGTGGTTTAGGGGTGAACTTTCTAGAGTAGGGTTCTGGGTTGGACTTGGTGATCCTGAGGGTGTTTTCCAACCTGAATGTTTCTGTGATCCTGTGGTTCTGTGATTCTGTTCTTTTTCATCCACCTCACCATGCTGTGACTCTGTGTGATCCTGTGGTTCCATTATTAGGCTGCACCAAAAGAGATATTAAGAAAAAATGTCTTTTCCTAGACCACACTGACCAGAAATCTAGGACTGAATGAAAGCAACCTACAGGCCACTGAATACAGCAAATCAACCTCCAACAGAAAGTGAACTGATTGGATTTGTAACAGCCACAGGAGCTGTTGCTTTTTGCCTTGTATGTCTGCATGGTGACCCTGGACCAAAAGCTTGCTTAAATGGGTTCTCAGTGTTATCACAGAGACACAATAAAGGATCTGTCTGTGTGATTGTATCTCTTAAAACTGCACCTCTATAAGCACTGTGGCTCTCTGTGGCACCCCTAGGTTAGTGATTACTTCACTGGTGATCAAAAGACTTGGAACAACTGTTGCCTAACCATCTGATCTAACTCTATTAATCAGCTGTACAGCTAAAATGACAACATCAGCAGTGGTGGTTCAATTTATAGAACTGTGGGCTTTGCTACATTTTAGCTGTAGAGATAGTTAGTGCAGTTTGCTCACCTAAAGCAAGATGCTGCAATGTGTTCTTTGAGTGTTTTATTAAGTTGAATTGTTAAAATCCTTCACATTTTTTCCTCTATCTGTACTGCAGTGGTTGATACAGAAAGCTGCTAAGACAGAAGAACAAGACATTCCTACAGGGAAAAAAAAAATCTGAACAAGTAGCACAGGACTGTGTCTGAGGCATGAAAGAGTGACAAATACTAAACAGATAACGTGAGGCTCTTTATCTCTTGCTTGGTGCTTCAGGAGTTTGAATATGCTAAGAGACTGAAGAGCTCAAGTGCTGTAGCAGGAGTGGTCTGGAGAGCAAGAAACATTGCTTAAGTGCCACGACTGTCAGGCTGTCACATTCCTACCTGGGCTGGCTCTCAGACAGAAGAGTGCCCAGAGGTCTGCAAGTGTCTCCAACGCTGTGCACACCACCCACAAACTCACAACATGGGAACACTCCAAGCTTTGGCATCTTTTTGAAAATCATATTTCAGTCATTACAGTTAATTAGAGTTTGGGGTGGCTTGGCAGTAATGGTGGGATTGTGAGCTCTAGGCAAGTGGTTGGACTTGGAACCATAGAATGGTTTGGGTTGGAAGGGACCTTAAAGATTGTCTTGTCCCAACCCTCCCTGCCATGGGCAGGGCTACCTTCACAGAGTCACAGAATGTTAGGAGTTGGAAGGGACCTTGAAAGATCATCCAGCCCAACCCCCCTGCCAGAGCAGGATCACCTAGAGCAGGTCACACAGGAATGCATCCAGGCAGGTCCCACTAGCCCAGGTTGCTCAAGGCCTCATCCAACCTGGCCTTGAACACCTCCAGGGAAGGGGCATCCACAACCTCCCTGGGCAACCTGTTCCAGTGTCTCACCACCATCACTGTCAAGAATTTCTTCCTAATCTCCTGTCTAAATCTCCCCTCCTCAAACTTCAATCCATTCCCTCTCATCCTGAGGTCTTCCAACCTCCACAGTTCTGTGATTCTATGATTCTATTCTGTGTGGCTTCTTTTGCCTGTGATTGCAAAATATCTAGGCTGGGAATATCTTACTTAAGGAATGTGGGAGGTGTGTGTCTATTTTTCCTCTAAATTCTTGATTTAATGCCTAATGCTACATAGTATGCAAGGTGTGAGTCAGAATCGTCTGCAGTCTGAGAAGAAGAAATAACTTTTCTCATGGTGAGAGCCTCCACAGCTTTCTGAGGAAGGCAAGCAAGCCTCTTACTGTGGGCAAGTTGATGCAGTTCCTCTCAAGTCAGTGAAAATCTGACTTTAGGGAATTGTTTAGCAAGTGGTTCTTGTTTTGGATATTTTCTCTTTTCAGGCCACTTCTCACTATTGGTCAGTCAAACACTTCCAGCCAGTCCAGAACACTCTGTTACAGTGCTGATACAAATATCCTTGTCCCAGCTAATGCAATATTAAATGCAAAAGAACTTTACAGTTTTGTGATATGCTTTCAAGTCTGAAAGGAACTCATTTTTATTAAGAAGCATGGCAGGGATCTGGAAACTGTCATCATATGAGACTTCAAAATACGTCATACAACAAAGATGTTGACTTTTCAGAGTTTGGAACATTTGGCAGAGTGGCCTGGTGCTTGTCTGGTTTTAGGTTTTGGGATGGATTGCCTTTTGGGTTTTGGTTGGGGATTTTTTTTTTTTCCTTCATTTCTAATGCTACTTCCAGTTCCTTTTTCAATTTTCTTTGATTCAAACCTTCCTGTTTTTCTAGGGCCCTCAGTTGTATTATGTGCTCCAGACTGAAGGCAGGATATATTTGTGGAGACAGGTCTGTTCTCTTACATGCTGCTGCTGCTGCTGCTGCTGCTGCAAAAATGCTCAGCTCTTTATCATTCATTCATCCTCTTGGTTTTCTGTTTCTGTACGAATCACTGCATTGGCAGGCTATAATTTATAGCTTCCTCTCTGTAATATAAGTGCAAATGCTTCATTTTACTGACAGAAATTGTATGCAAAGGACATACTTAAAATTAATCAGGCTTACAGGCCTGCTCTTGCAGCATTAATTTGTACCTTATACAAGAAGGAAATAATAAATGGGGGGAGGGAAAGAAAAGGTATGAGAATGTAGAAATTAAAATGGGTGGGTAAGGAGGAGGGAAATCTTTTCCTTGGAAACTTAATTAACACTGGATGAATCCACAAAAGTTCTCTATAATGAAATAATCTGTGGTTTATCTCTCAGAGCAATACCTCTTTATGATTTAGTGAAAAAAAAAGGAAAAGATAAGTTAGTATATAATTACCCTTCTGGACGTGGAAAAAGGAGAAGGAGAAGGAGAAGGAGAAGGAGAAGGAGAAGGAGAAGGAGAAGGAGAAGGAGAAGGAGAAGCAAGAGAAGAGAAGAGAAGAGAAGAGAAGAGAAGAGAAGAGAAGAGAAGAGAAGAGAAGAGAAGAGAAGAGAAGAGAAGAGAAGAGAAGGGAGAAGACAGAGAAGAGAAAGGAGAAGAGAAGAGAAAGAAAAAGAAAAGAAAAAAGAAAAGAAAAGAAAAGAAAAGAAAAGAAAAGAAAAGAAAAGAAAAGAAAAGAAAAGAAAAGAAAAGAAAAGAAAAGAAAAGAAAAGAAAAGAAAAGAAAAGAAAAGAAAAGAAAAGAAAAGAAAAGAAAAGAAAAGAAAAGAGAAAAGAGAAGAAAAAAGAAAAGAAAAGAAAAGAAGAGAAAAGAAAAGAAAAAAGAAAAGAAAAGAAAAGAAAAGAAAAGAAAAGAAAAGAAAAGAAAAGAAAAGAAAAGAAAAGAAAAGAAAAGAAAAGAAAAGAAAAGAAAAAAGAAAAGAAAAGAGAAAAGAAAAAAGAAAAAAGAAAAAAGAAAAAATATGGGGAAAAGAGAATACCTCAAATCCAGTGAGCTGCTTTGTACTTTCAGATGCTGATCTCAGCACTGGTAACGTGGGGTTTCTGAGAGCCAGGATGACACTAAACCAGAGTGGGAAGGAGGGAAAGCGACCTGCAAGGTGAGATAGTTTGGCTTTTAAGGAAGGATAGTTGAGAAGTTAACTGTACCCACACTTTGTGAATGCAGGTAACTTGATCCTGTGACATCTCTGGATGAGGCTCACTCTGCAGCTTCCTGTGAAGCTTGGCACAGGAGCTGCTGTTGTGCATGGACTCACAGGAGACACCAACACCACAGGGGCAGCCGGCAGCCTTTGCTTGGTTTCATCATTCAGCTCTGGAGCTGAGATTAAAGTTCTTCTCCCAAACTGATCCCTGCTTTCCCTAGCAATAACCAAGGCTAGTACATGATACACCTTTCTGTTATAGACAGCTACGTAACTTGCAATGCAAGTCTTTTAGGTATTACTTGGAAGCTCCAGCCACTGCAATCCCCTGCCAAGGAAAATGTACTGGCACTGGAGTTCACTGTCTTGATCAGTGCCACCCTAATTAGCATCAGCCCTGTTAGGAAAGGAATCTTGTAGCACAAAAGCACAGAATCATAGAACTATAGATTGGAAAAGACCTAAAGATTGAGTCCAGCCATAACCCAACATCTCCCTGTACACATCTCTTAGGCTATGTCCCTGAGCTCCTCATCCAAACAGCTTTTAAATATCTCCAGGGGTCATCTGCCTGAGAATTATCACAGAGGACAAAACAGTGTCTGCTTATACCACTAATATAATTTGCCTCACAGTATCATCAGCATCATCATCATCATATTTTTTACTTTCATTTAACCCTTTGGTATCAGTTTCCCAGGTATTTCAAAAGAGCAGGGAGAAAAATCTTCATCCTTTTGCACGGTATGCTGTTAAAACATCAATTAGACAGAGGAGGGTCATTTAATGAATAACCATCTTGACAAGAGGAATGAAATGAGAGTTAATTATGGGCATTCTATGCTGTATTTTTCTCTGGAATCGTGCTCTCAGATATCTACTGGAAATCTGCAGCTAAGGGGTAGCTAATGGTAGCTAATTCCTTCAGGCTGGTGGTCATGATTTAACATAAACATTTTCTAGCTTTTCCCATTATACCTCAGATGTAAGAAACTCCAGCAATGAGAAGGTGTTCAGAAATACCAGGAGCACCTGCATCAGAGCCTGCCTGCCTAGCTGCCAGAGTCAGAAAAAACACTCCCAAGGCAGACAGAAGATCAGCTAGTACATCATGTCTTGCAGCAGCCTTCACTTGAAAGGCTTCTTTCAGAGGACTCTGAAAAATAGTTGACTTAAAGTCAGCTTTTATTTGCAGTGAAGTCATATCCTTTGTATTTTACCAAATAACAAGGTTGTGAAGCCAGTCTTTAATGTTCTTGCTGTTCTACCTGCTACAGACTAGCTTATTCAAGCAGGCAAAACCAGCAGTCAAATAATGCTTCTTGCCATCTCCAGGTAGCTAAGGTACTCTGTCTCGTTCTGGGGGGTATTAGGTGAATGCAGCTGTAGCCATCTTTGTCACTTGCTAACAGGGCTAGGAACACAGGGCAGGAACAGACATCCTAAGTGAAGTTTGTCCCAGTGCTCCTCTTGGCACCATGTCACAACAAACTCTTCCATAAATTTGTCAAGCTTCATCTTACAACAGTTCACCTGGGCACGAAGCCAGTCAGACCTTTGGGATGCCAGCTAAGTGCTGGCTGTTAAAGCAGAGCCAGAAACACATCATATCTGTCCAGTGCTGTTGGTCCCAGCTTCCCACCAGCACACAGATCAACCTACTTGTGTATGACACTCATTCTTCATGCCAAGAGACCCAGCAGCATGGCAAGTCCACACAACCCTCTCTTGAAATCCTGCCTGTGTGCTGCTGGTGGTCACCCTGCTGCTCCTGAAAAGAAGCCACATGAATAAAAGGAAGTCCTATCTCCCAGCCCAAGCCAAGGTCCTTGTCTCTCTAGGCTTCTGTGGCTTTGCAAACACTCATGTCTCCCATGGCTTTCCTTCCATTCTCACCACACCTTGGAAGGGAGGCAACCTCCTCCTGGAGCACCTCACATCAAATTAAGGTTTTAACAGTTCAAAGAAGGCAAGCAGGGCTCAGACCCTGGCTCTGATTTTGATTTAATGTCCAGTGTGATCTCATCCAAAGAGCAAAAATTAACTGCCTCTGATAGATGTTCCCCATGTTACTTTATGCATATCAAAAGTACTTTGTTGATCTGAACCTACACCAAGCCAAACACATTCCACTACTGAAGCAGTGTCAGATCCAAGAGCAAAAATCCCAGGGTATGATAAGGAAACTTTCTACTGGCTTCAGCCTATGCTGGCCTGAGCCTTTATTTGGCAGTTTTCCTGAATGATGAAAAAGGAAAAAAACCAGTGTGCTTTTTCTCCTGGGAGACAGCAAGCATCTTGTCTGCCTCTCCTCCAAGCTCTCAAACAATAATTCTCCTTTATAACTGTGTATTGTTTCTGGCAATAATTATGGACAGAAAGCCAGATATGTTTGGTGTAAATTAGCATCACTCTGTGACGTCCCTGGAGCTGTGCCAGTATATACCAGTTGCAGGCATGGCACAATAATGTGATGTCCCTGGAGCTGTGCCAATATATACCAGCTAAAGGCATGGGCCATCGTTCTGTACAGCAGCATCTTCCTCCTGGACTCCTTCATCAACAGCTGCCATGTAGTCTGAAAACAGAAGGCAGAGTCCTGTCTTCCAAGGTCTGTGGAGCAGGGGCTGCCTTCTCATTACAACTATTTCACAGGGTGTTTGGCAAAGAGACACCCTCTGATTAAGTTTCCTAGGCCTGTTCTCACTGCAAACACCAAATAATAACTTTACCCAATCCATGCAGTGTTTCTGCCTGTCAGAGGTGCTTTGGACCAAGTGATCTGGCACCCTTCTAAGCTCTGAAAGATGGAGTGATTTCGGGCTGCTCCCTTCAGCTCCTCACACATAGTCAGTGGTACACAGGAGGCTCTGATTCTTTTACTGCATACCAAAGGCACCTGCAACTCCTGCCTACCTCTCATGTACATGAGGTACATCAGAAGACAAGTGCTCAGGCACAGGGGATATTTATTCAGTGATAAACATTGTTAATATCATAGACAACGAAGCTGGTGGAGGTCTGGAGAACAAGACTTACAAAGAGCAGCTGAGGTTGTTTAGTCTGGAGAAGAGGAGGCTGAGGAGAGACCTCATTGCTCTCTACAACTCCCTGAAAGGAGGTTGCAATGAGGTGGGGGTTGGCCTCATCTCCTTCATATCAAGTGATGGAACTAGATGGAATGGCCTCAGGTTGCAAGAGGGGAGGTTTAGGTTGGAGATTAGGAAAAATTTCTTTCCTGAAAGAGTGATCATGCATTGGAACAGGCTACCCAGGGAGGAGCTGGAGTCCCCACCCCTGGAGGTGTTCAGGAAATATGTGGCCATGGCACTTTGGGCCATGGTTTAGTGGCCATAGTGGTGTTGGTTTGATGGTTGGACTGGATGATCTTAGAGGCCTTTTCCAACACAAACAATTCTATGATTCTGTGATCACTGCAGGTGCCAATGTATAATGAATATCACTGTATGCATTCATAGATGACTGAAGTAACATTTTTTTCCTTGCTTGAAAGTAAACCACCAAATTCTAAACTCCAGAAGATATTACTATGTGCATTCTGTAGTCACTGCATTTTGCCCTGTGTTTGAATACAGAACATGAGCTTTGCTCCAGAGTTTTTGCAACTTCATATTGACACAGGTAGCATTTTTTTTCCTTTGCCTAATTTATTCTAGAGTCAGCTACATAGCTAAGGCCTGTAACTGCCACCCCCATACTAATACTCGAGCTAGACCACCTAAAAGCACTTCTGTTACACAAATACAAATGAGGACAATTGCTAAGGATCAGTCTTTCCCAGCAGACAATGTCACATTTGTTCAGCTGGTACTTGCTTGGGTTTTGTGCTTTGTTGTTTCCCTCTGCAAGAGAGGTAGCAAAAATGCAGCCCTCCCATTTTGTCTTGGAGCCTGGGATCCTAAGACTGTTGAGTGTGACTTCTTGGCTTATCTAAAGCTCTCAGTGATGGTCACTCGGGAGCAGACAGGCAATGCCACAGACGTTCTCAGACAGGAAAAAGTGGCCCCAGAGGAAAAGATTGAGCAGGTCTCTGCTTAAATGGATCTGACAGCTTTGCTTAGAGAAAGATGCTTGTCCCTGTGTATGAATGTGTCCTTTTCCCCCCTTATGATTCCCAGGATCAGCCTTACTTTTTACTGTGTGTCTGACAGTCTGGGTAGGGAGCCTGAGGTCATGGTCCCACAGGCAGTGGGGATGGGTGAGAAACAAATCCACTAAGCCTGCTATTGGCAAAGGGCTGGAGTCCTGTCCATAACATTTCCATTATCCTATTTAAAGTTTAATACTCCAGTGATGGGAGTCTCTCCATTTCTTCCACTGGAAGCAGGGTCAGTGACTGCCCTAACCTGCACATGCATGTGTATTTTCACATGAACCCTCCTCAGGCTGGAAGACCAAAAATGTCCAAAGTATTTCAGTGGTATTTCAGTTATGAAATGCAAAATCAATTGTTAATAAACTGCTTGGACAAAGTCACAAATCTGTTTTCCAAGTTGTATTCAAGTTCCCTTCTTTTACCTCTCAGATAGGATAGGGGCTGTATTATTTTCAACACCAAAATATTCCATGGATTTTCTTTTTTTGCTGTCAGTATTTGCATTTTGATTGTGTCTAGCAGAAGCCTCCAGCCAGAGTTTAATTTTAGAGAGGATATATGATATCTTACTTCAAGATTTTCTTAATCAGTCAGATTTGTCCTGACTTTCAACTCCAGATAAGAAAATAGGCTATTTTATCACAAGCTTCTACTGTGTGTGAGGTTTACTGCCAGCCAAAAGTGGCTGTCAGTATCTCCTTATTAAAGTCAACTTGTTAGTGATTATAGCTATTTCCTGCATAAAATGAAGCTTCCACAAATAGTTAATAAGTCAAAAGAAGTGTCATGCCTCTGGAAGGATGAAATAAATTAATATTTTTCCTGAGACTTGAGTATCTCCATGCACTGGGTTAAATGTGTGCAGGAGCTTATGTTTATTCCTGATAAAATCTAAAACATCCTGGGTCCAGTGAAACTTTCTCAGATAGAATCAGAACCACAGAATCATTTTGGTTGGAAAAGCCCTTTAAGATCATCAAGCCCAACCATTCTCTAACTCTACCAATTCTGGTGCTGAACCATGTCCCTCAGCACCACATCTCTCCACTGCTTCCATCTTCCAAGATGCTGGGAAAAAATGTAATTTTCCAAGCTGTAACTGAACACTGTTCCCTGTCCTGTCCCAGCTACAGTGCCTGATGGGAGGCCATCCTGTACTTCTGATATTTCCCAGGGACATCCTTTGTTCCCATCTTCCCCTTGCTATCGTCCAGATCTTAGCAGGACAACAATATAAATAAGCCCTTGGGGAAATTATAAGGGTCAGAGAGCTAAACAGGAGGCAAGAGATGATGTCCCAGTACTAGTAGAAGATAGAGGTAGGACATGAGGACCTTAGAAGTCTGGGGCTCCTGTGAATCCCTACAATAGAGAAGGAGTAAGTCAACCACTGCATACAGTGGTGTGTGTTTAGTTAATAAGCAGCAGCTTTATCTTTGTTCTCTCTGCTTTGGTGTGGAGGAGCCAACCACCTTCCACCACTAGTCAGAAATCAGCCTTCTGTTGTGATCATAACAGATGGACTCTTAAAACCCCAAAGATTTTCATAGAATCATAGACTCATAGAATTGTTTTGGTTGGAAAAGCCCTTTAAGATCATCCAGTCCAGCCATTCTCCAACTCCACCAAGGCTGCTGTAGTCCATGTTCCTCAGCACTGCATCTCTGCCTCTTTAAAACACCTCCAGGGATGGGGACTCAACCACCTCCCTGGGCAGCCTGTTACTAACTGCAGTTCTTTTAGTCAGTATTTTTGGTGAGATTTTTGCTATCAACTTTAATATAACATACATATAACATATGTAACTTCATTGTTTCTAAATGCTTATCTAACACAGGCACTTCTCATACTGTGGCTATAAATCAGAGCAATATGGTTAGTGTAAAATTATTGCTATTGAGTTCAACCTACAGACTGTAGGAATAGTCTTTTGAAAGTACACTGGGCTGGTCAGAGATGAAAGGAACTTTTCAAAATGACAAAACCAAAAAGTGATTTCAGTGTCTTTTCTTCCCTTTCACACCACCCTGGACTTCTGAAATAAGTGCCTGCAGGGCTGGGTCCAAACCTCTTTGAAGCTGAAGGGAAGTGTGCTGTGGAGCTTTGGTTTGAGAACCCTGTGCCCCCGGTTTAGAAGCCCACCACAGCTGCCCACTGTGGGATGGCTGCACTTGGTGGTTGCAAGAAGTTGATTAACACAGTGTGATTTGGATCTTGATAGCCCTGTGCCTTTGATGTGAAGTTTCTTTCATAAGGGCAAAAGAAGGTGTCTTGTACTTGACTTCAGTGAACGTTGAGTAAAGCCCAATGTAAGAGGAGGATCTTGGAATAATGACTGACACAATAATGATGACACAAGATCCAATAAACCCACACCATTACAGTTCACAAAACAAATGAGAGAGACTTGAAGGAAAGCTTGAAGGCCACAGCCAAAAAAACTAGAAGCATAACCCTTGATGCAGATGGAAACAATGATTTGCCTGCAGCTTTTCACTGGGAAGAACCACAAAGTTGTGAACATGAGCAGAGTATGATCTGTTTAGCTATTAGTGCCCACACCCTACCCAATAATGGCAGAGTGTTAATTATATTGAGCCATATCCTAAGATCCTAATTCATTTTTAACTCTGGCAAACTGTCAGGAAGTTGATCAAAGGTAGCAACTGAAGGACTTGGCCTGCTGTAGCTTATAAACACACATCCACCACTGAATTTTCTGAGTAGATTTGGCCAGATGGGTTTGGGCAGCCGCAAATTAGAGTTTTGGTGGTTTGTTCCCCTTAATGAAAATCTCATTAAAATTCCCAGAGATACAAATTATTTGCCAAAGGCAACTCAGCCAAGGCTCTGAGTGTCCACCTGACTCATTTGTCACATCTAAAAACTCTTTCTCCTTGATCCAACCAAGCTTTCAGCAAGCACTTCTGTACACAGCTGAGCTTGGAAATTACCACCAGGAGTGTAGCTAAACTGGACATGGTCACGGCATAATGTGACATGCTTGCCTTGGATAGCAGTACAAGGTCCCCAGCTACCAATGTTTTCCCCCAGCTTCCAGCATTTTAACTGCTGGTTGCCTGTTCTCCAGTCCCTGTCCATGTATATCACTGCTCATTGACTGGAGAAGACAGTTTCAGGTGGATTTCTGCACCTGGTTACTTTCCACAGGGACTTTCCAGAGAATCATGGGTCAAGGTGGACTCCTTAAGTGGACACACAGACTCCATAGCCCTTTGGGCATTGCAGCTGCCCTGAGTATGATTTGTCAATAAACACTGACCTGTTAATTTTTTTTCCATGCCATTTGTTCCAGGAGAGTATCTGCAGGTACTGTGCCATTGTCTCAAGTTTACTCCTGGGGAAGTTGAACTTGCAAGAGGTCTCGAACATTTCTAAAATGTTGTGTGCAAATGCCATCATGCCACTGTGCAATGCTGTGCTTAATCTCTGGAAATGGGCATGAAGTTGTCCTCCCTTCTCCTTGGTGTGAGCTTTTGGACTATTGGGAATGTGAGAGACCTTGGAAGCTTCTAAACCAACCCGGACTATGATACTAGACCGTCAATCTAAGACCACTATGACCATTAAACCATGTCCCAAAGTGCCATGTCAACACATTTCTTGAACATCTCCAGAGATGGCGACTCCCCCGCCTCCCTGGGCAGCCTTTTCCAATGCTTGACCAAAGAAATTTTTCCTAACATCCAGCTTCCCTGGCACAATTTCAGGCCATTCCCTCTTGTTCCTTCACCTGATGCTAGAAAGAAGAGACCAACCTCTATCTGGCTCCAACATCCTTTCAGGGAGCTATAGAGAGCAATGAGGTCTCCCCTCAGCCTCCTCTTCTCCAGACTAATCAACCCCAGTTCCCTCAGCTGCTCCTCATAAGGCCTATTCTCCAGATCTGTCACCAGCTCACAAATGCCCCTTGAAGTTTCTAAACAGCCTCCCATTGGCTTCAGAAGGAGCTGGACTGGGCCTGTGGGCACAACATCAAGTCTATTCCCAGCAAGGCAGTGTTTCTGTTAGCTGGGAACTTGGAATCCCCTGATCATTTCCAAACTTAAGGGCTCCAGCTAGGGCATACAAAGTGCTTGAGCCATTCCAAGAAGCCAGCTCAAATAATTTTCTTCGCAAGAGTTAATTATGTTAAATTGGGTGCCCTGCTCCAAGGGATTCAAAGGCAGAGGTGAGCACCAGAGGAGAAGGCTGAGCAGTAGAGGGGTCTGTGATTATGCTGGCATGTGAGAAATCTGGGGCTGGCCAGCATCTGCACTTGAAGCCATCTTTCCCAAACTTGTGGAAAGGTTGCAAGGACCTGCTGCAACCCTCCCAGAAAGGCTTGGCCCTGCTGCTCCCAGACCTGGAGCGTGTGGCTGCCTAGGCACACAGCTCATTAGGGAGCTATGTGTAAGGCAAACAAACCTCACTCCAAGGGCCTGTTTATCTCCTGCTGCAGAATGCCACATGCCCACAGATCAAAGCTGGTGGGAACAGATGCTGTTAGCAGGGCAGCAGCTGCACTCAGATCCTGTCCACACCCTTCCTGTTTGCAGTGGCCTACCCAGGGGCTATTATGTTCCCAACAGGGCGATGATTGCCCCTCCTTCCCACCCCGGGGAGGGTGTACCAGTGCTCGCCTCACTGTCTGCCTTTGGGTTCTCATTGTTTCCTTGGGAAGGTGCAGATAGTGGGCTAGACACTCCTTGGCTGGTGCTCTGATAAGGGTCTGGAAATTGTTCTCATGTGTTACACAGAAGCCCGCTCGAAAGAAGGAATTCTACCCAAAATAACAAACCTGACCTCGAGGGTCACTATTTTCTTCTAAGGAAGGAGCTTGTGCCTGTCCAGAGTGGGGAAAAACATGGATCAGGTGGCCAGATTCTGTTTTCCACTGCATTTGAGTAGGGTGACATTAAGGTTAGTGATGTTACTGTGCTTTCCTGCAAGTGCTCTGGAGAACAAATCCAGCTCTGCATGCAAGGAAATCTCTATATCCTCACTCTCCTGCAGTTCCACCTGTTGTCCATGTCACTTACATCAAGTTTGGCTTAACCAAAGTAACCCTAACTTTAGACAATAGTCTTTCTGCCAGTAAAGTAGGAAGGGCTGCACTCAGCGTAAAAGGAGGTGACTTGGAAGGCAGACATTCAACAAGGAGGACCTGGATGAGAAGAAAGCATGGTTCTTTTCAGCCTGGTTTAACAACCTTTGATTAATCTATTAGTTTATGATCAATTCAATCTGCAAACCACAGTGGACTTCAACTTTCACTTGTGAAGATCAGGAATAGATGGCACAGGCTTCAGCAGGGCTAATCAGTAGAATTGAGATTTTTAAATGCCTTCTCATCTGCATCTGTACCAAAGGCAGAAGTCCTCCAGGTAGCTTTGGCCTGGCAATGCGAAGAGGCAACCCAAGCATTCCTATAGGTAAGCATTTCTCACCCTGCTTCCAGTAGAAGTTTAATAAGTTTGGAAGAGTCACCATCTTCAAAAGACCATTTTAAAATACGCTGCTGGCAGGTATGGTTTGTGGTTTAGTTTTCCATGGTACTTGCATGTTCAGCAGCAAACCCAACACAACTGGATATAATCTAAGGTCACTTCTCTCACCCAGCACAAATATGATGTCATATCAAAATTCTAGATTGCCCACTAGCTCAGCTTTTGATAAGTCTTTGCTTTCTGTCTTACTGTCTCATACAAATAAAAAAAAAAGCAGCAAGGAGATTGGTGGCAAAAATGTCAATTGCATTACCTCACATCAAAGAGTTTCACAGGGTGCTTGCCAACCAGTTTCTTCTTGGATAACAGACAGCATATGTCTGTGTAGAATTAGTGTTACCTACCTCAGACTTGAAGCTTGGGAGCAAAACTGTAGTTAGGGCTTGTGGCAATCAATCTCTGAAATATTAAATGTGTTTTTTCATTACAACTGAAAAATTGCACCCTGGCTGCAATGGCAGCAGTCATAAGAGTCTCTCCTGGTTTAAGCCTGGTTTCTCCCTTCCCTGTCAACAGTAATAGCTGATAAACTGGTAGTTCATCTTCAGATCATTGCAAGGGAGGTGTTTTTGAAATAAAAATAACCCTGCAATGGAGGGAGGATTCTCAGAACAGGTACACAGGATTTAGCAGCAAGGTTTGCCACAGGTTCCTCACAGCACAGAGAAAAGCCACAACAATTAGAGGGCTTTTTTTCCCAGACCCCCAGAATGAACTAATGAAGGTTGATCAATGGGCCCTGTCAGCTCAAGGCCAGAGTGGATGCAGCTTTGAGAAACCTGATCTAGTGGAAGATGTCCCTGCCCATGGCAGGAGGATTGGAACTAGATGATCTTTAAGATCACTTCCAACCCGACCATTATATGATTCTATGTTCCAAATGACCCAGTCAGTGTGAATGAATGGACAAAATAATGATAAAAATATGGTGGGCAGATAAATATAAATTATGTTTTATGTTTTAGGATCTCCTGGAAAGGAGAGATGATATGAACTTGTCCTTCAAAACACTGATTTGCAAATTAACTCATTGAGAGGTACAGTAAAAAGTGGCACCCACTCATGCACTCTGGGGACTATGCTGGACCATAGGGCACCTATCCTGTAATATGCTTGTCCAGCTTCCCCTGAAAGCTCTGGCCCTTGTCCACTCCTCAAGACAGGATGCTGGATCACATAGAGAGCTTTTGCCATTTCTAACGTCCCCAACAGAGTTGCATTAAACTTTTCACAATTCAATCTCTATCCTTACAACCCACCATCAAACCCTCTAGATGATGGCTGTTAATGGACATGTCAGATATGCTTGGCCTCCGTGACTGTACCTGTGACAATAAAACGTGCTGAGATCTGGGGGCATGCACTCAGTCAAGAACATTTTGACTTTCTAAAGGTCACTCCTTGGTGCAGTTTAGCCAAGCCAGCTAGCAACTCTCACAAGGAGTTCCTGGTCACAGCTCACACATAGCTTGTTTCCAACAGGCAGCCTGCCCATGGCCACTCCACTTTGGAGGTTAAGGGAGTTTAATGGCTGTGGATGTGTCTCCGGCTTTGGAGCCAGCGAACGGGTTTTAGCACTGTTTAGTTTACTGATATACATGTAGCAAATGGCTTTAAAAAAAAAACTTTCCTTGAAATAATACTGCAGAGGGAAACTCCCTGCCCACATATCCTACATCAGGTCCTCTCCTTCCTGCATGTTTTCTCTCTATTCGTTTGTTATTTTCCCTGACAGCTTATTTGTTTTCCCAGTTCCACTCGCCTATCTGGCAGCTTGTGAGAATTGAACTGTCCTTTCCCATTTCCTTTGTTTCTGATGTTTCCTCTCTCATCTTCATTTTACAGCATGACATTTGTGGAAGCAGCTTTCATTTCTCATCATTGCAGCCAGAATGTGCTGATTGCAGCCAGAATGTGCTGACTGCAGCCAGGCAAGCAGGAGCAGGGAGGAAAGCAGCTCTGCTTAGTGTTTGGTGTTTGGTTGGTGTTTAGTGCTTGGTTAGTGTTTGGTGCTTGGTTGGTGTTTGATGTTTGTTTGATGTTTAGTATCTGGTGTTTGGTGCTGGTCTCTCTCCCGTGCAGGGACTGTCCCACGCTGCAGCTGTGGGCTTGGAGTAACACACAGGGTTTTCTCCCAGGGGAAGAAGAAAAGGCCAAGAGATTTAGTGTTTTGCAGCCATCAAAAGAAGGGAAAGAGTGGTAAATTAGTTGTACATTTATAGTGGTAAATTGTGTTGAACACAAAAAGCAATTCTTTGTACATTTTTGGCGCTGGCAGGACCATCTGAGCCATGCTGCCATTCCGAAAGGTGCGGGGCCGAGCGGAGCGGCGGGAACGCGGAGCCGTGCCCTGTGGCCGCCTGCCGCGGAGCCCTCAAGGCGTGCAGGCACCGGCAGGAACGGATAGCCGCGGGGCCGTGCGGGGCAGGGGTAGGGGAGAGCGCAGCAGAGCCAAGCCAAGCCGAGCGGCTTCCTCCAGCCCCCTGCTCCCTTCTGCTTGCCTGAAAGTTCCCCCTTGTCCCCCTCACTGCCCCCAGACTCTGTGTACCGCCGACCTTCAGTTTGAGCCAACGAAACACTTAGGGTCTCACAGATGTCCAACGCAGTTCCACACCTTTTGTTTTCTATGTACTGGTCATAGATGGCTTTCTGACTGGGGGGCTCAGCATCCTTTGTGTAAACGGTGAAGAGGTGAAGCCCTGACCTTCAGATGTTACAAAAGTCTGTTCCTGGCAGAATGGCAGAGCATGGCATGGTGTGCTAGAGCTCCACATCTTTTTATTTAACAGTCAATAACAGAATCACTTAATAGTTAATGACATACAAAACTGAAGAAGTTGACTCTTGTTTTGATGGCTGTGCTGGGATCAATGTCTCTTAGATTTCCTACAAAGAATGGGTAATGAGACCAGAGGTTTTACTTAGGTTCTGCTGAAGATTTTGGCAGAGAAAGTGCCTGTTCGTGGCAAGAATGAAAGTATTTCTGTCACAGGAACTGGTGTGGAGAAACTCCCAAGATCAAGCTGATATTTGAAGAAATCTCTGGGCTGTTGCAAGATGAAATAGTGAAGAAAATGAGCTACAGGGCTGTCCTCAGGAGGATACAACAGGATGCTCCCAGAACTCACCTTCTGCTTATCTGGAGCCTTGATCCCAGCCTGCACCATTTGATCCACATGCCTACTACTGCTGGAGAATAATCTCCTCCAGCAGGAATTTGCCTGTGCCTCATGCACCTATTTTACAGGCCACTTACAAAGGGGATTACAGGACTAACACTTCAGCACTCACAAGTGGGAAACCTGAGAGCAGGTCATGGTCTCCATCACAGGCGAGGTGTAACAGAGTCAAGTGGGAGGTCAAGCAGAACTAACTGGGTGAGGTACAGCATATTTCATGACTCTTCCCAGCCACAGAGACAGTAAATGTTGTCAGTGTAAAAGGATCACCAGAGGCAGATTTAGTAGCTTAATAATTAATTATTTAATCAAATCTAAGTAATTTTTTCTTTGACTTAGATGCTTAGACTGGCTTGGGTTGGAAGAGTTCTTGAAGATCATCTAGTCCAACCTGCCTGCAGTGGGCAGGGACATCTTTTGTTACATCATGTTGTGCAAAGCTCCATTCAAACTGATTTTAAACACTTCTGGTAACGGGGCACCCATAAGTTTTCTGAATAATGTGCTCAGTATCTCACAGTCATCAAAAAATCATAAATAAATTCTTCCTTATATCTAGCCTGAACCTGCCTTCTTTCAGTGTGCTGCCCCTTATCCTATTGCTGGACACCCTGTTAAAAAGCCTGCCCCCATCCTTCCCACAGCCTTTCTACACAAGCACTGAAAGGCCTCAATGAAATTTCCCCAGAGCCTTCTCTTCTCCAGGCTGAACAACCCCAACTCTCTCAGCCTGGCCTCGCAGCAGAGGGGTTCCAGCCCCCGGGGCCATTTCTGTGGCCAGTTCCGGCCCCACTCCAGCAGGCCCTTGTCCTTCCTGTGCTGAGGCTCCAGAGCTGGACCCAGGGTGGCAAGTGCTGCCCATGCTGCTGCAGATGCAGCCCAGGGCACAGTCAGCTTCTGGGCTGTGAGCACTTGTTGCCAGCTCCAGTCCAGCTTTTCCCCCAGGCACACCCAAGTCCTTCTCCACAGGGCTGCTCTCGCTCCCTTCACTGCCCAGCCTGTGCTGTCTCTGGGGGTTGCCCCTATCCATGGGCAGGAGCTCACGCTTGGCCTTGTTGAGCCACAGGAGATTCACACAGGCCTACTTCTCAAGCTTCTCCAGGTCCCTTTGGCTGGATCCTGCCCCTCTGGCTGGATCTTGTCCCTCTGGCTGGATCCTGCCCCTCTGGCTGGATCCTGTCCCTCTGGCTGGATCCCATCCCTCTGGCTGGATCCCATCCCCTCCAGCACGTTGACTGCACCACTCAGAGTGGTGTTGTCCACAAACTTGCTGAGGGTGCACTCAGATCTCACTGTCCATGTCTCTGGTGAAGACATTAAACAGCACTGGCCCCAGCAGGAGCCCTTGAAGGACACCACTCGTTACTGGTTTCCACTTGGGCATTGCTTTATTGACTGCAACTCTTCTGTCAGCTCCTGCTTACCCAGCCTGCCCCCAGCAGGAGCCGGTAAAACCGTTGGGGGTGGGATGGAGCTCTGGGAGCCCCAAACAGTCCGTCTCCTGGGAGACGCCCAGTCAGCACCAGCCAGACCTGCGTCCAGCAGCACAGATGGCCATGGCACTGCCAACCCAGTGGCACCTACCCTCTGGCCCTCGGGCCCCCCTGCTGCCCGGGGCTCTGCAGCCATCCCTCTTCCCTAAGCCTTCCTGCTCCAGAGGTAAGCACTGAGCCCAATCCTGCTAGCCCAGGGATGCCCTTTGGGGAAGTTGACCGGTCACTCCCACAGCACCTCTCCCTCCTTCTCAGCCCGTGTGCACCCACCTGCTCCATCTTGTGTCCACCTACAAACACTCACATGTCTCTCTTTCAACCTGCCAACATTCTGGGCAGCAGCAATAGCCCTTCCCTGCACCCTGGGCTTCCCCAGTGGGTATGGCATCCCAGTTGGCCCTGGCACCTCAGGAACCCTTTCCCCTTCCCAGCCTCACAGCACCTCGGGCACCCATGGCTCCCTTGTCTCCTCTGTCCCCCTCTGGCACCTGCAGCAGCTGTCCCCTTGGCAGTGCAGCATGCAGGCTCAGCAAGACCCAACGACCAGAACTGTTGTCACCTGGGCAAGGCCTGCCCAGTAAACATGATTTACAGGTAATTTCACAGGCTCTTGAGGCAATCTCTCCTGTTTCCCCTCCCCAGTTCTTGACATCTCTCTGGCCACTGATGTTGACATGGAGGAGGCCACCTACCCCATTCTCGACATCTCCCTGCCCAGTGATGTTGACATGGAGGAGGACAGCTACCCGGTTCTCAACATCTCCCTGGGCACTGATGTTGATATGGAAGAAGACATTTATCCAGTTCTTGACATCTCTCTGGGCGCTGATGTTGACATGGACAAGGACACCCTCCCAGGTGGTGTCATCTCTGTGGGCACTAGTGATGCTATCGCCCATCACAACACCAGTACCACCAAGATGAAGCCTAAGCATTTCCAACAAGATGTGGGGACAAATGGGCCACCAGCCCAGAACAGTGTGTCCCAGGATAACACCAGTCTGAAGAAGTGCAGCAATGTCTCATCCCCACAAACTGGCAGAAAGGACCAGGCAGCCTGTGCTGGGGCATGAGAGTGGGATTGGGTGTGGGCATTGGGGAAGGGTGGGATTAGGGTGGGCATGACAGTGGGATTAGGGGAGGGGATTTGGGGGAGGCTGGGATTAGACCTGTTGTAGAGATCAGATTGTTTTGGGGAGGGGAGGAGGGAAGGTGGGATTAGGTTGGGTTTGGGGAGGTGGAGGGGGGGAGGTTGTTGATGACTGTTTTGTTGGTTCTATTTTCCATTAAAAGTTATTTATCCAGAACTTCTCTGTGCCTGCATGGGATGGGGAGGGTGTGTGGAAGGCACCAGGAAATGGCACCAAGGAGGTACAAAAGCATTGCTGAGTTCCAATTCAGATGCAACAAGCCCCAAAGGACACCAAGCCATCACCAGGACTGAGACACCTCTAGAGATGAGGGAAATCCTGGAGGCTGACTCCTCTGTACCCTTCTTGCTTCTATCCTTCTGAGATTTGATCTTTACCAAACAATTTCTGGAGAAGAGGAGGCTGAGGAGAGACCTCATCACTCTCTGCAACTACCTGAAGGGAGGTTGAAGCAAGGAGGGGCACAGCTTCTTCTCCTTACTGGCAAGTGACAGTACCAGAGGAAATGGTTCCAAGCTACACCAGGGGAGGTTCAGGCTGGATGTTAGGAAATATTTCTTCACTGGAAGGGTTCTCAAACATTGGAATGGTCTGCCCAGGGCAGTGGTGGAGTCACCACCCCTGAGGGTGTTCAAGTGGTGTGCGGACCTGGTGCTTAGGGACATGGTTTAGTGTTGACCCTTGAGTGCTGGGTTGAGGGTTGGACTGGATGATCTTGAAGATCTCTTCCAACCAGATGTATTCTCTGATTCCATGATAGGCTTCGAGGCTTTTTATAGAGCTCGGTGTTTCCTAAGGCTTGTGCTGGGGCTGTTGTTTCTTCCAGCTTATGCTCTTGGCTAACTGACAGCCAGCAAACAACAAAATGACAATGGAAGGACTTTCCTGAGCAACTTCTTGAGTCACTAACTTCTGTAGGGGGGGGAGAAAGAAGGAGGCAGAGGCAGGAGGCTGCCATCACTGCGAGCAAGCATTCGGTTTCATCTGGTGACACACGGCTGTCTGAATTAGAGGGCTCTGAAGAAAATAAAAACTATCAAAGCCATGTGTCTGCTTGTGGGTGCCACATTCTTTAAGATCACAGTGGCCCTCCTTCTGCACGAATGTCACAGAAAAGGCTCAGTTTCATCCCACCCCAATGATGTGGCAATATTGTGAAACGTGGGGTGGAAAACAGGCAAGAGGAGAAACCACCAGAGAGCTGGGAAGGGGCTGCAGAGACCCTTCTGCTGTCACTTTAAACAGGCACTGGGCCTCGGTGCCTTTGAAATCATTTATCACAGAAGCCATAACATCTGCCACCATCTTGGACTCATTCAAGAAGTGCGTCTCAGTAGCCATCTTAAAAATGTTTGTTTTCAATTCAAAACACATAATTAAGGACAGGCCGGGGCAGAATATATGCCTTGAGCTGCTTTCCATCACTCTGCTTCAGAGCATGGCTTTTTCACAACTATGTGCTTTGAATTGAAAGCTTTCTTTGCTTTTCTTTCTTTTCTTTATTTTTTTTGCACTTTTTTCCTTTTTTTTCCCTGTCTTTTAAAAATTATTTCTTTTTTCTTATTTTTATTTTCTTTTTTCTTCTTCTTCTTTCTTCTTCTTTTTTCTTCTTTCTTCTTCTTTCTTCTTCTTCTTTTTTCTTCTTTCTTCTTTTTTCTTCTTCTTTCTTCTTTTTTCTTCTTTCTTCTTTCTTCTTTTTTCTTCTTTCTTCTTTTTTCTTCTTCTTTCTTCTTTTTTCTTCTTTCTCTTTTTTTCTTTTCTTTTTTTTTTTCTTTCTGCAGGGCTTGTTGTTTCTCAAGAATAAATTGAAAGTAAGGCTGCAGATTCAAAGGAGCCAGTCTGATAGGAATCTGAGCATCCTGGGGACAAAGGGGCAGCCCAGCCTGCTGGGGCTCCAAGCACCTCCTTCCTCTAGAGTATGGAGTTCAGCCCCAGCAAACTACAGCTGAAGCCTTGCTCTCAGATAACCAGGCTATGCCTTGTGTTTAATTAAGCCATCTCCCATTTCACAGATGAGAGTCACTCAGATGATTTGTGATTGTGGAAGGAATAAGAGATCTTGTTACAAGTCTCCAGAGAGGCTACCAAAGAAAAAGAGGTAGTTATGTCCTTAATATATTGTCCTTACTAAACTACTCACATCTTTCCTCCAGACTTTTTAGGAGGCGTTTGAGAAGGACAAGGTGAAGACAGTACTTGTCTGTTTGCATTGCCTTTGATTCAGCCAACTTTTATCACCATCACTGACAACGTTCCAAACAAGCCTGAGGAAAAGATGAGCTCAGGAATGAGCCACTCCACACTGGCTGGGGAAGGGCTGGACTTCCAGCTCTAATATTATCTCCTAAACATGGCAAGAAAAGCAAGTTGCTGATGTAGGAATGAGCTGGATGCTAAAGTAGTGCACTTCTCAGTCCACTCCCCCAAATAAGAGGCTTTTGTGTAAGAGTGGGAAAAGTCCAGAATAGCCTTTAAACATCTGTGAATTTGGTGAATCACAGAATTTCAGGGACTAGAAGGGACCTGGAAAGATCCTCTAGTCCAACCCCCCTGCCAGAGCAGGATCACCTACCCCGGATTACACAAGAATGAATCCAGGCGAGTTTTGAATATCTCCAGAGAGGGAGACTCCACAACCTCCCTGGGAAGCCCTGGGAGTCTGAACTATCATTTCCAGGTGCCTCAACTTCCCTGAATGACCAAGGTGCTCAGATGCTGGGGCTACACATGTGGTGCTGTACCATTCCCTCTCCTCAGTTCAGGTCTCTGTCAGCAGAGACCTGCTCCCCACCTCCGAAGCACTGTGCTTCCCAGGCTGAGCAAAATCAGGTGTATGCACTGGCCAGGAGCTGCACACTTTAACCACTGATTCTTAAGCTGAGATGGTTTCTGGATGATGGGGAAACTGGGACTGTGTAATGTGTCATGGTGAGCCAGTATGTGCAGCTTATGTTAATGGAGACCAGGAAGAGATGGTCTCAGATTTCAATGACTCCATGCTTTTAAACATGACAGCTTGATTTTAAAACACAGTGTGTACAAGGCACTTTGTCTCTCCTGAAGGTGCCTGGCAAAAGCTGAATTCACAGCTATGTATAGGCAGAAGATCCTCGTACATCTCAGTGAAATGAAGAAGCAATGGACTTTTGAGTAACTTATACTACAGGTTTCTGTGACAGATACTTATTTTGACATCAACACATATGTTGTTCCAGTGATGATGAAATATTTTTACTATTCTGGCAGTGTTCTAATGAAAAGAAGTAAAAATAGGGGTGGAGGAGAGGAAATTAATTAAAATCTTGCTAATAACAAGGCCCCTGCAGGAGACACCTTCTGTCTGTGATCACAGTATTGTATAAAGGAGAAGGGCTCACAGAATCACAGCATGGTGGGGGTTGGAAGGGACCTCTGGAGATCGCTGAGTCCAACAACCCAGCCAGAGCAGGTTCACCTAGAGCAAGCTGTACAGAACTGCAATATTCAGGGGGGTTTTGAATGACTTCAGAGATGGGGACACCACCAGCTCTCTGGGCAGCCTGGGCCAGTGCTCTGCCACCCTCAGCATAAAGAAGTTCCTCCTCATGTTCAGATGGAACTTCCCATGTTCAGATTTGTGCCTGTTACCCCTTGTCCTGTCACTGGGCACCGATGACAAGAGACTGGCCCCATCCTCTTGACCTTTAGATATCAGGAAGATCATCCCATCAGTCCTCTCCAGGCTAAAAAGCCCCAAGTCCCTCAGCCTTGCTTCATGAGAGAGATATTCTAGTCCTCAAATCATCTTTGTAGCCCTTTGCTGTAGCCTCTGTGTTGAAAATCAAAGTGTCTGCTTGGTGAGCATGCAGCTGGCACCTGTTTGGGAGCAGACTGCAGTTCTGATGCGTGGAAACCAAAGGCAGCCAAAGCAAGGTACCTGCTGCTGCCTGAGCTGGAGCTTCCTAAACCAAAGTTTGTCGTTAATTCTGCATCACACCCATCTTTTTGAAGTGTCCTGTAACCACGTGAGGGGGGATGGTGCTCTAGACTTCAAGGAGGAGGGATTTTCTTCCCTTTTTTCTTACAAATCTGCTTGTTGAGAGGCTGCCTCCTTTGGGCACGCATTCCAGCGTTAGCGAGGAGCGCTGAAATTACAGGGGTGAGGACGCAGCCAGGAATGAGCAACAAACACCCAGCCGTTTGCAGAGAACAGGAAACATCCTCCCTGACTAGGTGATAATTAGAAAGGCTGCTGCAGGGCCATGTACACAAACAAAGCACAGCCCCTTTGGGAATGTATTTGCTTTTCTTCTGATGTGAAAACATTCATCTCCTTTCTTTTTTTTTTTTTTATTATTTCTTTTCTTTTTTATTTATTTTCTTTTTTTTTTTTTCTGTTTCTTTTTTTTTCAGCAGAGGACAGATTTTTAACTGCTCACTGACCTATTTTTAAACAAAACTTCTCACTGCTCCAGCAGCTGCTTCCAGCTACAGGCATATGACCACTGCCCAAAGGCTGGGATGTTGGAGAACCGAGCTAGTGCCTGATTAGAAATGGTTGATAAGTTATCAGTGCTCTGTGTTACTTGACTAAAGCCAATTAAAGGTCTCTTGGAAATAAGTTTTTGTCTCCTTGTCTTCAACAGCAACATACAGACTGTAGCCACAGCCTGTGGCTGGCAGGCTGAGCTGACTGCGAGCCACTGACTTTCTCTTCCATTACAAGGATCATCTTCCCTAGCACACTTACCTTGTGCTCAACCCTGAATGCATAAACTTTAATAGACTCCTTAAGGTTGGAAAAGACCCCTATGTTCTTCAAGTCCAACCATCATCCCAACACTACCATGACCACTAAACCATATCTGACCCATCCTCTACATTTCCTCACCATGCTCTGACCATAGAATGGCTTGAGCTGGAAGGGACTTTAAAGATCATCTAGTTCCAACCCTTCCCTGCCCTGGGCAGAGACACCTCCCACTAGCCCAGGTTGCTCAAAGGCTCTTCCAGCCTGGTCTTTAAACACTTCCAGGGATGAGGCATCCACAACTTCTCTGGGCAACCCCTTCCAGTGTCTCATCACTCTCATAGTAAAGAACAACTTCCTAATGTCCAATTTGAATCTACCCTGCTCCAGTTTAAAACCATTGCCTCTTACTCTATTACCACAGGCCCTTAATAATCCTTCTCCAGCTTTCCTGCAGGCCCTTTCAGGTACTGGAAGTCTGCTCTTGGTTCTACCCAGAGCCTTCTTTTCTCCATCAGTCCAGGGTGACCTTCCAAAAAAGTACATCACACCATGCAAACTATAAAGGAACACTTTATGAGTAGTTAACAGACATTGATGTGAACCTTTCAGGTGAGATGCATGGTGGACTGGACAGTGTGCTGCTGGATGGCTTGCAGTGACAAATATGACACATCCATGAACTTTTAGGGGAAAGGAATGAAATTTACTTTACTTGGAAAGAAAGAAAGAAGCAAGGAATGAAGTATAGGAGGATGGAAGGAAGGGAAAAGAAAGAGAGGAAGTGGGAAGAAGTGAAAGAAAGAAAGGAAGAAGTGAAAGAAAGAAAAGAAGAAGGAAAGGAGAAAATACATTTAAAAAATATCCTTCCTGTGTGCATTGGCCTCTTCAAGACCTACAACCACATTCAGAATCAACCCCTCTTGCCAGGGCACAGCACAGGGATTCTGCTGGAGCTGACCCTCTCCAGCTGCCCCTGGTTGCTGTTCTGGTCTAAATGGAAGCAAAAATATCACAGCAATGCTTAATGTGCCAGGAAAATCACCCATAAAGTAGGCTCAGACACGTGATAAGCAGTGGCAGTTCTTGCTGGTGGGTAATGATTTCAAGTTCTGTGTCATCTCCAGGAAAAAGAAACTATGTAAATTCAAAGCATTAGTCATCAAGTGGCATACAAAGGTTAGTATAGCAAGGAGGACCTGATTTAGGTGTTATGTTTTTATTTAGAGTTACTAAACATTCTATCTAGCATTCTACAGAGAAAAGGACAAAGCCTCACAGAAGTTAACTGATGTGTTTTTAGGGTTGCTGTTTTCAGCGAGTGAAGAAGAGGCAGGAGAGCATTTCCTTTCCAAACACCTGGCTTTCAATATTTGGATGATTTTATATTCAAATAAAGCAAAAGGAAATTGATAAAAGGAGAGCATGCAATGGAAAGCTACAACAGAGTTTAAATGCAAATTGGGTAAGAGAACAGAAATGGTTTCTACTTCCCATGTACAGTGGTAGCAGTAGGTTAACACTGATGCATTTAAATATGTTCAAAATATATAATTTGCACTTTGCCCCAAAATTTGGTGGAGGAGGCCCCATGCCTGGAGATACTCAAGGTCAGGCTTGATAGGGCTCTGTGCAACCTGATCTACTCGGAGCTGTCCCTGCTTACTGCGGGGGTTTCAACTGGCTGACCTCTGGAGGTCCCTTCCAGTCCAGTGCATGCTATGATTCTGTGATAGATGCAGCTCTCAAAAGGAGCTTTTGAACTGAGATTTAGGCAGGATTCACAAGACATGCTCCCAAATGAGCACAGTTGAAGAGCAAAGCGATTTTGTGCACAGATTTCCAAATAACCAGGCTTGTGCTGGGTGAAGCACTACCTGCCACTGCATCCTGAGGGCACTGCACATAGAAACAAAACAGGTGGAAGCAGCTGCAGTCTTGTAAGGTTTGACAAGATTCAGGGTGGTCGGCTTTGCAACAGGTTTTGTGGGTTTTAGTGCAAGTATCTGCTATAGCATTGAGTGCTTCTACAGCAGGCCACATCCCAGCACAATCAGGTCCTTAATCAACAAAATTCATAATAAAGTACCCAAGTGTTATGATCTGGTAGAGGACATCAATGCAAGCCAGCCTTCAGTCCTACTAAACTCAGCCTCAGGTCTCCACCACTTTTAGCACAGGCTAAGGAGATGCCTTCAGAATCAGAGCCACTCTTCCTCACCCACTGTGGCCAGTGTTGGAACCACCTTCCTACCCAACCCAGCTCCTCCTGGCTGATGTCAGTCCTGCAGCACAGGCTAGGACCCCCTTTGGCTGACCAGCAAAGGCACTCAGGAGTGCAGGGCACCCTGTGCCCTCTTTAAAGCCATTGTGGCAGCTTGGGGAGTGGATGAGCTCCAGGAGGGACAGGAGCAGGGCTGCCCAGGCCGTTGGGGCAGCAAGGCAGGGGGAGCTGCCTGCAGCCCCACCAGCTCAGATCCAGATGCAGTCAGCTTTCCTAGGGCTTGCAGGAGTGTGGGGCTTTCCACAAGTCAATAGGAACAAAGGAACCAAAGCACATGGTTTCACCTTAATTAAAACACATGATACAATAAGGAGCTTTTTAATTTTCAAGCTACCTAACTCATTCTTGGCTAAAATCTTTGCGTGAAGCAGAGCTCCTCCCAAAGAAATCCCCCAGAGTAGTCATTTTAAGTCAAAGTATTCAAAGGCTTGCTAAAGTTGGGTGTTTTTTTTCTTAATTAAAAAAAAAAAAAAAAAAAAAGTAGAGGCAAAGCAGTGTCCCTGGGCTGAAATTCCTCTGACAGCTGTAGAGGCCTTGCTGACAGTTATTTTCCAGGTCTGCAGCTCAGCAGTCATGCCTCTGAACGGTTTCCCACGTGAAGTGTTTGAAGAAGCGGTCGACGTGTGAGTGATCTCCCAGGCCCCACCGCCTGGGCTTCTTGAAGGATGAGGCAGAGGCAGGAGGAAAGGTGCTGCTGATAAGGGAATCTGAACCAAACGTTGTCACGTTCTGGAGATGATTAGATGCCCTTGCTGTGACTTGTTTCACAGCCCCAGAGTGGAAATGGAAAACCTGCAGCCGCAGGAGGGAGAGAGATGCTTTTTGCAGCAAAGAGGAAAAGCCGTGGCAGAAATTGTTGGTGATGCCTAATATGGGGCCAGGAATCAGAGCATCCTCTGTGCTGCTGGATAGGTGTGATGCTGCAGCAAATCTTCCCCCAAATCACAGAATCACAGAATTATTGAGGATGAAAAAGACCTCCAGGGTCATCAAGTCCAGCCTATGTCCTAACATCAGCTAAACCATGCCACAAGTGCCACATCCAGTCTTTTCTTAAAGACTTATTGTGATCTGCATTTACACCTTCACAAGCTGCTGCCTGTCTTTACTAAGGAAGAGGACAATGCATTGAAAAGGAGTTTTTGACTGACCTGTGTTAGCTCAGATTTTAGCTTTTTTCTTTACATACATTAATGAACGAAAGCTTTGCAGCCTAATGTATGTAACAGATTTAAAAGACAAATGTGAAGCCCTCTCTAAACTTCAAGAAGATGTTTGAATATTTGCTTGTAAGAAAAACTGATTCATACAGTTTGCAGAAGCAATACACAGCTTAAAGAAAGAGCAGCCTTTCCCCTGTATCCCCATTTTCTTGTATAAATCTCATTATCTGTAGCCATAATCACAGAATTACAAAATAGTGGGAGCTGGAAGTGACCTCTGGAGATCATTGAGTCCAACTTCCCTGCCAAAGCAGATTCACCTAGAGAAGGTCACACAGGAAAATATATATCCAGGTAGAATTTGAATGTCTCCAGAGGAGACTCCACAACCTGTCTGGGCAGCCTGTTCCAGTTCTCCATCACTCTTAAATTAAAGAAGTTCCTCCTCATGTTTCGATGGAACTTCTGATGCTCAAGTTTGTGCCCAGTGCCCCTTGTCCTGTCATTGGGCACCACTGAAAAAAGACTGATCCCATCCTCCTGACACCCACCCCTTAAGTATTGATCAGTATTGATGAGATCCCCTCTCAGTCTTCTCATTTTCCAGACTAAGAAGCCTCAATTCTCTCAGTCTTTCCTCAAAGGAGAGATGTTCCAGTCCCCTCAGCATCTTTGTAATCCCAATCTTGGCATTAGGTGTGGTTTCTCTCTACCACCTTATGGTTTGACTATGAAGATTTCTCTCCACAGAAAAGAGAAGGGAGCTTGGGATTCTGGAGGGTTGCTTTGATCAGAACACTGCAGTTCACTCAAGAGTGCTTTCAGATCTATAAAACACACTTTTTAAAAGTAACAGCAGAAAAAACTTCTGCTGCTATGAGAAGTACTGATTTGTCTCATGGATACATCATCTGTCCTGCACAACCACTGCTGCAGGGCTTGATTTGCAGCACAAACACACAAATTACATCAAATACAACTGCTCAGGATATCTGCCTTTTACTTTCTCATTAAACAGCACCTTCTGGACTGCTTTGTTACCTCAGAAACTAGTAGCAGGTTTTCCACTGATTTCAGGACAGTGGCACCCCTTACATCCACCTTCCTGCAGGTCCAAGGAGAGGCAAGAGCAGAGCTCCTCAGTGGTGTTACTGGGTCTGTGGCTCAGAAAAGGTGTGTGAGTTGATACTGGTTTGGAAAAGGAGTGTCACTCCTTCTGTGAGTCATGGCTTATGATATATCAAACATTGGAATAGTCTGCCTAGGGCAGTGGTGGAGTCACCATCCCTGGAGGTGTTTAAGCAGCATGGACCTGGCACTTAGGGACATGTTTTAGGATTGACCCTAAACTGAGTCAAGGGTTGGACTGCATGAGCTTTGAGGTCTCTTCCAACTGGAAGATGTCATTTTGTAAAGTGTTTTTCTGTGATTCTGTAAAGTATTCCCAAGTTTTTATAAAACCTTTTTATCAAGCCTGAGGATCCTGAAGCAAGGATTTGGGAAATTAGTCTATTCTCATGATGTAATTTTAAGTGTGTGCTCTTCATTATTTTATATGTTGATGCAACAAACCAATGTGCAAGGGCAAGGGCATTTGCCAATTTTCCCACTGCAGGGGAAGAATAGACAGATTCCTCCTCAACCAGGTGTCACACTTCTCTCCAGCTTTGATACCCATCACATACAGCCTGGATTTGTTCTGCCTCTGGATGCCAAGATACACACTAATTATTCCTCAGCTTACTATTCACTTGGTGAAATCCTGGCTGAGCTATGATGCCCTGCAGAAACACTGGTCCCTAGTGCACACCCCAGAGATGCAGTGAATCCTGAGAAGCCTTCCAGAGTATGCAAGAGGATTTGGTATGCAAGCTGGATTTTAAGCTCTGTTTGATAGTTACCTGCACTAGTTCCCCATGCTCAAAGCGGGTCTGATACAGCACAAGTGTGCAATGGGTGGTGAGGCACCCAGCTGCTGCTGGTGATGTTGAGTAAACTGAAGAGCAGGCTGGGGCCAGGCAGACCTCCTGAGGGCACCAGCCAAGGAGAGGCAGCTTCAGCATCCTGTTGCCCTTTCCTGAGGTGGCCTTAATCAGGTCTGTGATTGCCTAAGTAAATCCCTGGGTGATTATAATGAACAGAAGCTCTGTAGACTGAGAAAGATTAAAGTGAAGGCTCTACCTGTTACCTCACTTTTACACCTCAGGAGGAACTGTAATGAGACTGAGGTTTTACCATGATGTAAATTGTGGGTTTGGGTGTCCCAAAAATGCATGTCTGGAGGCAGCCAGGTGGTTAGTGCTGCTCTGCAGGCAGCTGTGGTGAGTGCTGTGTGGAGCTGAGATGATTGAGATCAGCAGGAATTGGGGTTGGGAGTGTGGCTGAGGCAGACAGAATCTGTGGCTTGAAGTTTGCCATCCCTCCACCGCTGGATCCTGACTCATTGTGTCAGGAAGGAGGTCGTCAAAGGAAAAGGGCAACAAAGGGACAAAGAGAAAAATAAATCCTCCCCTCTTGATTCCTACCTCCCCTGGTGTCTTACCTCAGCACACTGAGAAATGCATCTTTTTTGTCTCCTTCTTCCTAGGGATTTTGGAAACTATCCAAGTGCTGCCCTGGAACTTTCTTTTACTCTCCCCTTTGTCCCTTCATCACAAGCTCTTGCTTCACCTAGTGACTGTGTGGTATTGCAGGTGCTGGCAGAGGAGGACAGCTGCCTTCAGCACACCATCCTTTTACCCCATGCTGCCCTTCACCAGCTCCTCACCTTCTACACAACCCTGTTTCTTTGCTGGCAGCCTCACAGAGGTCTAAGCAGCTCATCCCTGGCTTTGGGGACAAAATAAAGAAGAGAGAGAGTGAAGTATCTTTCTTTTGCTTAATTTCTGTTCCTCAAGCAAGCAGGAAGCTTTACTGCTGCAGCACAGATGCATGGTTTCTAAGCTCCTGCCCCATGTTTGTACAGTGCCTACCCATCAGGAGGCCCATCCCATAATAATAACCATACTGAAACCCATATGGACATTGTAAAACATGTCTGTGTGCAGAATGAGGGAAGCTGTAGCAAAAGTTGTGTCCCTGGAAGGAGCTGGGCAGCTTGTGTAGCTCCTGGTGTGATGAAGAGTGTGGATGCTCTGCCCAGATGTCAGGAGGCTCTGACTGAGACCTGAGGTCAAGGGGAAGCTAAGGAGGACACAGCAGCATATGACACAAGGACACTGCAAAAGGACTGCTCATAACCACACACCCAGTGGGGTTTGTCCTCTTTCTCACACGTGGCAGCACATTTAGGTCTATGGCTCCAGCCTGCCCTCTTGAATCAAGGCTTCACTCATCCTCTGCCAGGAAGACAAGCTCAGCATCATTATCCCCTTGGACACACCATCCAGCTGTCTTTCTGGTTACTGGACATAGGCTCATGTCCACTGTCACTGCTTTTAGCAAGGAAGCATAGCCCCCATTTTGCAGACGTGAATGTGAGACACAGGGACCTCACCATGAAAGGCACTTCCTTCTGCTCCACCAACTCTCCTCAGTCCCTTAGACTGCTCTTCCCAAAAGCAAGAGGGGAGGCTGAACTTCAAAGGCAATGGGCACAGGAGGGAGCAAGGAAAGAGAAGGAAGCTGCGGCATTGACCGAATGCCAATTGCTTTGCTCTGTTAGCTTTTGCTTAGAGGAAGCTATCAAGGTTGTCAGTCCAGACTGTCAGAAAGTGCTGGCAAAAATCCTAGATTCCCCCCCCTACAGGGGGAATAAAAGCAATCAGGACACTGATGGAATTACTTCACTCTGCATCCCCCCAAGTTTGTATCATAAACAGGTGCAAGGTCCATTTTCTGACACACATCCCTTCAGCAGACACTGTGGGTAGGACAAGGAGAGACTTGCTCTCCTCTCTCTGCCTCTTGTAGCACTTCCCTTTGCCTGCCTTCCTCTCACAGTTTATGTAATTATGTCCTGCTGTGTCCTCACCTTGCTAAAGGGTTAGAGACTGCTCTACCATTTCAGCTGCTAATTCAGCCTATACTTTTTCATAGCTAGCTATAGATTTGCCTCCAGCAGAGGAGAGTATTTTAGCTGCTGGGCTTGCAAGAGGTATGCGCTGTGAGAGCGTCAGCAGCTCCTCCAATTGCTGCTGAAAGATGAGCTAGCTGGCCCCAGCACATCAGATGCCAAGCCTGTGGGGAGGAGCTGGGAGAGATGAAAGACACAGATGAAAAAGTAGGGAAAAAGATTTGCCGTTTCTGTGGAACACAAGATTTTACTCAAAATCAGGTTTTTAATCCCTGACCTCTATGTGACCTGCTGACCTCTCCTCCCAGCCTGACTCCAGCCCAGCTGTTTCTCCTGAAGGGGCCAGACTCACCTCCTGCTCTCTGCTTGAGACCATGTCCAGGCAGACTCCTTCCTCTCAGAGTAAATACAAATCAAAGAGCATCATGCACAGGGTTCAGGCCACATAGCACCAAAGAGGTCAACAGGATAGGTGCCCCAGAAAGCCCCAGTGTGACAATGCCATCATAACATGTAAATAAATGCACATGTGCTACTCATTTAGGTTTGCTGGTTGCATAGGTTAAGCATTGTTGGATGTTGCTTGCTCTCCACACAGAAGTAAAAAACTGTAACATAAAGATCTGAACCCACAAGGTTCAGTTTCCAGTTTCCAGAAGATGTTTGCTAATCACTTTCCTGGTCAAAAGGCCCTAATAAAAAGAAATGCAGCAGCATGCAGGGTGAAGGCTACATCAGCATAGACCAGCAAAGAAGTGAGAGATACACATCTAGCTCCTGGGGAAACAGTTATGTGAGAGGAAGAAGAAACACTTAAAAAGCAGCAGAGAAATCATCCAGTCCATGGCCAGGACAAAGCAACTACAATCACACATGCTTGTACTAGGAAGGAGCAGTGGTTCCATTGCTAAACTCCTTCCTCAGGCAAGAGATCAAAGCAAATTACACCCAGAAGAAGAATTTCTACAATGCCTCACTAATTAAGCAGCAGTTGGTTCATGTAATATTGAAATCAAAACACATGTAAACAAACATTGGGACAGGGATGAATACTTTCCATGCAGACATGAGCCTGAACAAACCCTGTCTTGCACTCTGCCTGGATTTTTGAGAAGTCTGAATCCAGAGATGGATCAAATTTTTGTGCTGCAGAACCATCTCCACTTAATTTTACCACAAGGCAAATCCTTAGCAAGGAAAATAAAGTAGCTTGAAGGAAAATGCAGAACACCACCGACGATAACAAAATCATAGAATCATAGAATGGTTTGGGTTGGAAGGGGCCTTAAAGATCATCCAATTCCAACCTCCTTGCCATGGGCAGGGACACCTCCCACCAGCACAGCTTGCTCAGAGCCACATCCAGCCTGGCCTTGAACACCTCCAGGGAGGAGACATCCACAGCCTCCCTGGGCAACCTGTTGCAGTGCCTCACCACCCTCACCGGAAAGAATTTCTTCCTAATCTCCAGTCTCAATTTCCCCTCCTCAAGCTTCAATCCTTTCCCCCTCATGCTGTCACTCCAGACCTTTGTAAACAGTCCCTCTCCAGACTTCTTGTAGACCCCCTTCAGGTGCTGGAAGGCTGCTACAAGGTCCCCACAACTTTCTCTTCTCTGGATTGAGCAGCCCCAGCAATCACAGCCAAATGTCTAACTGCAGTGATGTTTCAAAACTAAAACTGAGAGTGACTGGTGTCACATAGATGCAAGTGTAAGACAGTCAGTAATTATTAAGCTCCTGTAGGTAGGAAAAGGAATGAGCTTTGCAGCAACAAAGCCAGTGGCACCAGCTTCCAGCACGACTTGAGAAGGTTCCCAGGCTGGTGACAAGGCAGCAGCAAGGGCCAGCAGAATCCTTCTTTCACTCTCCCCTCTGAGTTAATTTACTTCCAAGAAAGTGGATGAGTGCTGCAACTTGTGTGGTGCTGAGCTGGTCAGAAAGGGACAAGATAATAACTACAGCTTAGCACAGCTTTTGTAGCAACAGTGCTGGAAGTCTGTGAGCCCTGGCCCCCCTCACACCTACAAATCTCCTCTGTCAGAGCAGCACAGCCTGTGTTTTGAAGTGGCTATTGCTGCAGCCATATGTGTTCATCCCAATAAGAAAATGATACCTAAAACCAGGCAGCTGGGGATTTCTTGGCTCTTTTCCCTCACAAGTCTGCAGTGGGAACTTGCAGCATCTCTGCTTTCCATTACCAGTTTCTTCTTTTTGATTTAGGGATTACCTGCAAGGCCTCTGTCCATCAGAGACCCCTCTGGGAACACTGCGGGTATTTCCCCTCCTTCACAGCAGAGATCTCTCTTCTCCTAAACCAGCTTCTGCTCTGTGTTTGCTGGTGCTGCTCTGGCTGTGTCTGCTCCAGTAAATGCAGCAAGGCCAGGAAAAAGGCTCAGCACTGGTCCCCAGCCGCCTCTGCAGCACATTTGGCTGTTGGCAGAGTCCTGAGAGCAGCACTGATGGCTGCCTGCTAGCCTTTGCATCTCTTGAGTGTGGTTTGCAAATGCCAAGAGCCATTTTCTCACAGAGCAGGTAGCCCTGCAACTTCCCATCCTTCCCAGTCATTGCCCATTCCTCAGATTCAGGAACCATCCCACCTCATCCCCAATTCCTTTCCAGCTAATCCAGGTCTGTACATATACACACAGCCCATTACCACATCCACTGCTATTCCTGTTTTTCCCTTTGAATCATTACCCTGGAGCCCTGCCTCTCTGGAAAGCCAACTTCTCTCAGAAGGAAGATTTACAAAATGAGAATTTCCTTCTCAAGAGCTCATCTGCTTAGTCCCCACCTGCACTGCTAATCCTGCTGGTGACATCAGGGGGAACAGGCAGACATTTGAATCTTCAGTAAGAGGCAAAAGTGATTGCTCTCATATTCCTCTCCTGCACCCACACCCATCCACTCCCAACAGAGCAGGAAAGCAAAGTTTAGCTGGAAGAGACAAGAAGCAGAAACAACAGCCAGAAATCCTCATAGCCAGAGCTGGGGCAGAACCACAGTGTTGCAGCAGGGAACATTGCTGTCCCCTGTAAGGACACGCTGGACACCTGGTTCAGGCACCCTTCAGCTTTAGTAGCCAGGGGCTGGAACAAGAAGAAAAATGTTTGGTGTGGACATGGCCTCTCGCCAAGGGCAGGGCAGGGGATTCACAGGGGCCACACTTTCTCCCTCCAAAGGCAGTGCACCCGGAGAGCACATCTCCCTCCTGGGAGCCAGAGTGGCCACAGAGCTTGCCCAGCTTCACAGGCAGCCCAGAAAACCCTCACGTCCTTTATGTTTCCCTTCAAAAGGATGTTCCCTCCTTAGCCCACCTGTGCCAAGCGCTTCCCTCTCTGGCTGCCTCCGAGCTGTGCTACCACAGTCATCTGTAGAAGGCTCTTCTGCAGAAAGCTGCTTCTGCCCACCTTAACCTGCACAAACTTTTGCTTTGCTGCAGAAGTACATTGCTCTTAATCCCACTCTGGGAAGTCCCTGCACACACAGTTACACACCTTCAGCTGTCACACACCCACACCCAGAGGGACAGCACACACTCACACACAGCCTGGGGACAGCAAAGCTGGTGAAGGGCCTGGAGAACAGGTAGTATGAGGAGCAGCTGAGGGAACCAGGGTTGCTTAGGCTGGAGAAGAGAAGGACAAGGAGATCTCATTGTATTCTACAACCACCTAAAAGGAGGTAGCAGTCGGTCTCTTCTCCCTAGTATCAAGTGATAGAATGAGAGGAAATGGCCTGAAATTGTGCCAGGGAAGGCTTAGGCTGGAGATTAGGAAACATTCTGTTCTTTTTGGAATAGGCTGCCCAGGGAAGGTGGTGGAGTCACTATCCCAGGAGGTGTTCAAGAAACATGTGGCCATGACACTTCAGGAGGTGCCACCACCATGGGGTGGTGTTCCATCAATGGTTGGACTCAAAGATCTTAGGAGTCTTTTCCAACTGAAACAATTCTATGGTTCTGTGACAGATATATTCAGCACTGTCTTAGAGCATAACCCCACAGTAGCCCCTGACTTTACGAATAAAAATGTAGCAGAAAAATGTCTTGGGAGGAGAAGCCCCAGGCTTGTTATAGCTTTAACAGATTCTGTGTGCTTATCTCAAGCTGAGAGAGTGATTTCATGGCAATAATTTGTTTAAAGTGTTGCTGATTGTTTCCTATTTCTTCTCAGCAAATGACTTTTACACCTTTCTACTGTTGCTTTTGTGTGAGCTGCTATGGCAATCATTCTGCAGGATGCTGTGTAAACATCACCCAGACCCTTTTATCTGACGATTAAGGGCCACAGAAGACACTCCTGAGACTTGATAAAAAGTATTTTCATACATTTCCCCCCTTCCTTGAAAAAAAAAAATCATGTTCCCAAGTTGCTACCAGAGTTGTCTATATTCTTACAGAAGAGATTCCAGTGTACTTCCAACAGAGACTGTGATCCCTGTAAGCAGCCTCCTTGACAGGAACATCAATAAAGCAATAAATAAAACCACTGAGAGTTCCTCAAGGCAGGGAATTGCCCCTTCCTTCTCTTCTACAAGAAGAGTTTCTCTGATAGAATTATTCTAAATCAAGTTGCCTCTTTCAGAAGAACTGGTGGTTATCCAGTGCTAATGGCTAATCAGAGGAGTCTCTTTCTGGTTCATCTTTCTGTTCTCAAGTGCCAGTGCTAGGTGTCAGCCATCCAGTTCTCCTCTCTGCTGGGAACAGGTTGATGCAGTGGTGTTCAGAGCCTGACCATGGCACTTGGTGTGTTTAACTGGGGCTCCAACCCGAGGATTTGGGTTCATAGAATCATAGAATTAGTCAGGGTTGGAAGGGACCACAAGGAGCAGCCAGTTCCAAACCCCCTGCCATGGGCAGGGACACCTCACACTAGATCAGGCTGGCCAGAGCCTCATCCAGCCTGGCCTTAAACACCTCCAGGGATGGGGCCCCAACCACCTCCCTGGACAACCCATTCCAGGCTCTCACCACTCTCATGGGGAAGAACTTCTTCCTCATGTCCAGTCTGAATCTCCCCACTTCCAGCTTTGTTCCGTTCCCCCTAGTCCTGTCACTACCTGAGAGCCTAAAAAGTCCCTCCCCAGCTTTCTTGGAGCCCCCTTCAGATATTGAAAAGCCACAATAAGGTCACCTCAGAGCCTTCTCTTCTCCAGACTGAACAACCCCAACTCTTTCAGTCTCTCCTCAGAGGAGAGCAGCTCCAGTCCTCTGCTCATCCTGGTGCCCTTCTCTGGACACCTTCCAGCATGTCCAGATCCCTCTTGTAACAGAGGCTCCAGAACTGGATGCAGTACTCCAGGTGGGGTCTCAGCAGAGCTGAGCAGAGGGGGAGAATCCCCTCCCTGGCCCTGCTGGCCACACTTCTCCTGATGCAGCCCAGGCTCTGCTTGGCTCTCTGGGCTGCAAGTGCACATGGGGTTGACCCATCAAGTTTTCTGCCTTACCCCAACTTCAAAGTTTCTGCGTCTCTCAGTGCTGGAGCCCTGTCAGATCACCCAAGCATCATCACAAGCCACATCTCTCTCAGACTAACCACAGCACACACAGCAGAGCCTTGTACCAGTTTTAGGCTTTTTTGTTTTTTTCTTATTTTTGTCAATTTTACTTTAAGAGGACTCAAAATAGCTGAAGCAGCACAAAGTTAGAGCAGCACAGGAAGATAACACAAAACCTGGCTTCAATCCTGCTGGCAGAAAGCCAGGCTGTCAATGGGTTTTAGCACATTTATGCTGATGATGCAAGTTCATTCTTGATCAGTGTTTTGTGTCAGATGACCTCAGGGGGGTTTTCTTCTTATCAAGAAAATAATGACATTATTCAATGGAGAGTGAGAAAGGCACTCTGATAGCAATTAGTAAAAAGAGACTGACAGAATATTAAACATTTACAGGATGATTAATTCAGTGATTCAGTATTGTAAAGAGGATTGTGATGCAGGTTCCATTTTAATCCTTGATTTTCAGTTGTTTGAGGAGTTTGATATTTGACTACAGCTTCTATAAATGCTTATCAGCAGATTATCACACTATCACAGTGTCACAGTACATTAGAGGTTGGAAGGGACCTCAAGAGATCATTGAGTGTGTCCAGCAGACCCAGGGAGGTTCTCCTCCCTCTCTGCCCTGGCGAGACCTCACCTCATGTACTGTGTTCAGTTTTGGGCTCCTCAGTTTAGGAGAGACAGGGATCTGCTGGAGAGGGTCCAGCAGAAGGCTATGAGGATGATCAGGGGACTGGAGCGCTGCCTGGTGAGGAGAGGCTGAGGGACCTGGGGCTGGTTAGTCTGGAAAAGAGAATACTGAGAGGAGATTTAATAAATGTTTATAAATATCTGAGGGCTGGGGGTCAGGAGGGAGGGGACAGGCTCTGCTCACTTGCTCCCTGTGATAGGACAAGGAGCAATGGATGTAAGTTGCAGCATATAGCACAGGAGGTTCCACCTCAATACAAGGGGGAACTCCTTTACTGTAAGGGTCACAGAGCACTGGAACAGGCTGCCCAGAGAGGCTGTGGAGTCTCCTTCTCTGGAGACTTTCAAGGCCCATCTGAATGTGTTCCTGTGTGACCTGAACTAGATTGTATGGTCCTGCTCTGGCAGGGGGTTGGACTCGATGATTTCTTTGGGTCCCTTCCAACCCCTGACATCCTGTGGTCCTGTGACGCCTGCCAGAGCAGGATCACTTAGGGGAGTCTGCACAGGAATGCATCCAGGTGGGTTTGGAAAGTCTCCAGAGAAGGAGACTCCACAACCCCTCTGGGCAGCCTGTTCCAGGGCTCTGTCACCCTCACTGTACAGAAGTTTCTTCCTTTCTATCAGTTAATGCAATCAAGTCTAATATATATATATATATTTCTTTCCCCAGTATTCCATTTGAATGAGATGTTTTAAATGTTGCATGAATGAAAGCATGAAAACACACAAAGAAAATTCGTAAGAGCCACAGAATCAAAGGTGTTAGAAGGGAACACTAGAGATAACCCAGTCAATTGCCCTGCCAAAGCAGGATCACCTAGGACAGGCCACACAAGAACATGTCCTGGTGGGTTTTGAAAGTTTCCAGAGAAAAAGACTCCACAGCTTCTCTGGGCAGCCTGTTCCAGGGCTCCATCACCCTCACAGAAAAGAAGTTTCTCCTCATATTGAGGTGGGACCTCCTATGCTCCAGCTTGTACCTGTTGTTCCTTGCCCTAGTACTGGCCACCACCAGAGTCTGGCCCCTTCCTCTTGACACCCACCCCTCAGATATTTATAGACATCGATAAGATCCTCTCTCAGCCTTCTCTTCTACAGCCCCAGGGATTTCAGTCTTTCTTCAGTCCTTTCACTGAAAGGGTTCTCAAAGACTGGCACAAGCTGCCCAGGGAGGTGGTTGAATCCCCATCCCTGGAGATGTTTCAAAGAGGCAGAGATGTGGTGCTGAGGGACCTGGTTTGCCACCAACCTTGACAGAGCTAGAGAATGGTTGGGCTCTGTGATCTTAAAGGTCTTGTCCAACCAAAGCAATTCTCTATGACTGACAGGTCAGGTTAGTCTCTCAGAGCATTTAGTGCCATGCTGATCCCTGGGCTGCTCATCCAGCCCTGCTGATACTCTAACAAAACAATGACAGCTACTTACATTAGCCCACCCCCACTCCAAGAAGTTACAGGTAGGGGGGCTTCAGTATTTAAAATGTGCTACCAACATCAGAAGAAGACTCCGGTAGGTAATGGATTAAAATCATACTCAGTAGAGGGAATAAAGGATGTTATGCATATACTTACACATAGAGTTACCTGCACATAGAGTTACCTACACACAGAGTTACCTACACACAGAGTTACCTACACAGAGTTACCTACACATAGAGTTACCTACACACAGTTACCTACACACAGAGTTACCTACACACAGAGTTACCCACACACAGTTACCCACACACAGAGTTACCTACACAGAGTTACCCACACACAGTTACCTGCACATAGAGTTACCTACACACAGAGTTACCCACACACAGAGTTACCCACACACAGAGTTACCTACACATAGAGTTACCTACACACAGAGTTACCTACACACAGAGTTACCTACACATGGTTACCTACACACAGAGTTACCTACACACAGAGGTACCTACACACAGAGTTACCCACACACAGAGTTACCTACACAGAGTTACCCACACACAGTTACCTGCACATAGAGCTACCTACAGTTACCTACACACAGAGTTACCTACACACAGAGTTACCTACACATAGTTACCTACACACAGAGTTACCTACACACAGAGTTACCTACACATAGAGTTACCTACACACAGAGTTACCTACACATAGTTACCTACACATAGAGTTGCCTACACACAGTTACCTACACACAGAGTTACCTACACATAGAGTTACCTACACATAGTTACCTACACACAGAGTTACCTACACACAGAGTTACCTACACAGAGTTACCCACACACAGTTACCTGCACATAGAGCTACCTACACACAGAGTTACCTACACACAGAGTTACCTACACACAGAGTTACCCACACACAGAGTTACCTACACAGAGTTACCTACACACAGTTACCTACACACAGAGTTACCCACACATAGAGTTACCTACACACAGAGTTACCTACACACAGAGTTACCTACACATAGTTACCTACACATAGAGTTGCCTACACACAGAGTTACCTACACACAGAGTTACCTACACACAGAGTTACCCACACACAGAGTTACCTACACACAGAGTTACCTACACACAGAGTTACCCACACACAGAGTTACCTACACATAGAGTTACCTACACACAGAGTTACCTACACACAGAGTTACCTACACACAGAGTTACCTACACACAGTTACCTACACACAGAGTTACCCACACACAGTTACCCACACACAGAGTTACCTACACACAGAGTTACCTACACATAGAGTTACCTACACACAGAGTTACCTACACATAGTTACCTACACACAGAGTTGCCTACACACAGAGTTACCTACACACAGAGTTACCTACACATAGTTACCCACACACAGAGTTACCTACACACAGAGGTACCTACACAGAGAGTTACCCACACACAGAGTTACCTACACACAGAGTTACCTACACATAGAGTTACCTACACACAGAGTTACCTACACATAGTTACCTACACACAGAGTTACCTACACACAGAGTTACCTACACAGAGTTACCTACACATAGAGTTGCCTACACACAGAGTTACCTACACACAGAGTTACCTACACATAGTTACCTACACACATAGTTACCTACACACAGAGTTACCTACACACAGAGTTACCCACACACAGAGTTACCTACACACAGAGTTACCTACACACAGAGTTACCTGCACATAGAGTTACCTACACACAGAGTTTTCTCCTCATTTCTACTTGCACTTCTGGGCAGAGAAATAACTCCCTAGCTTTAAGAGAAGAGCAGCTACTCATCACTAGGCTCCCCCACATGTGTTGAAAGATGTGTTGTGTGCAGCACCATGTCAAACAGAGGGGGCCTGAGCTCCTTAGGAATTTCTGAAAGGAGCTTCCTTGTTCCTAGGACTGCAGGCTCGTTTGTAGCTCCAGGTGGTAAAAACATTGAAATAAGACCAACAGTGGCATTATTCTCACTGCTTATTTCACACAAGCAGGAACTGGTCTGCTCCAAGAACTGTCTGTCAAGTCAGTGAAACGAGATAAGCAGGACTAACACAGCATTATGCACTTAGCACAACAGTAACTGCTGTGCCATTATCTAGATGGCTACATAAATTGCTCTTAAGTGCTCCAAGTGTTGCTATGTGCATTTTCTTTACAAACAGGCTTGGTACCATTGTTCTTATGGACCTTTGCACACCCACCTACAGGCTCCTTCAGCCCTCAGAAAGAACTGCATGAAACAAAAGCTGAAGGGATTATTTACAGCAGCACTAATTGGAAGCACAAGTCTTCTGAGAAGTATTTGTGCGTGTGTCCATGGGTATGGGAAAGTGCATTGCCAAGCCACCCTCTACTACATGAACATTCATTTGCCCAAGGTAAGCCAGATAGTGGAAAATCCTGAGTCCAGCCCCAAGGTTTGTGTAAGAGTAACCACTCAGAGCAAACAAGGAGGTACTGTTGTATGGTATCTGATACCCACTTGCAACCCAACACGGAGCTAATTCATCACTGTTCCTCAGCATTAGCACATTCAATCCTAAAGCCTCACTTGGTGTGAAGGGTGGCACCCTTCCACCACAAAACCTGGGTGCAGAGAATAAAACATACACACTGTGTTGTCAGTGCCTGGTCAAAGTTAACTCCCCAAAGACAATCCTCTTCAAACCATTTTGTGCAAATGTGGCTATTTCAGATTACAGATTTACAGATTACAGAATTTACAGAATTAACCAGGTTGCAAAAGACCTCTGAGATCATCAAGTCCAACCAATCACCAATCTTCCTTCCCCTCTTCCAGACTGCCTTGCTGTTTTGTGTGGCTGCTGAACCTTCAATGGCCTGAGTGTAGCTTTATGTGCTTCATGTTGGCACTGGTATCAGTTATACTGTTTTATGAAGTCTGATCTTGATTTCAACCCTTGGATCTCCTTGCATCTTCCCAATCCCTCTTCTCTGCTGGGGAGGGATTATTGGCTGATCAAGTAACCACTGTAGTTAAGCCCCCAAACACAGGCTAAATGTAGATACAGATGCAGATTCTCCAGCCTTCTCCAATCACACCTGACTAATCAAAAAATCTCCTTAAAGTAAAAAATGAAAGAAAAGTGAAAACAAAACCCGACCCAACAAAACAGAGTTAAAAGTTGACTAACATTTCTGTCTAAGCTATTTCTTATGCTTCTCCAAGATGCTTAGGATTTTCTGTTGCTTGCCATCCATCTCTAGCTGTCCCTTCAGAAGCTCTGGAAATGTGTGAGGTGATAACTTCTGAGAAGTTCTTGCTCCCAGGGATCTCCCCATGTCTGCACCCAGCCTTCCTCAGCTGCCTTGCAACCAAAAGGGTTAATAGACCTGGCTGGAAGCAGCTGCAGGGCAGCCATATCATCTGTCCTGCCACCCCTGAATGAAGGGAGATCTCTTCTAACCTAAGAGTGGCCACAAGGAATACTCATTGTGTTCCTAAATCACTACTGTGAAAGCTTGACTGCAAATCTGAAGCTGCTCCCTGCAAAGTGAGAAGACTTGGATTTGTCTCCTTCATGGTTTGACTGTGGTTCCTTCCTAAAACAAACATTTTAACAAGTTGGTCTCTGGAAGCCTTCGAATTTATCATCCTTGTAATATTTGTCCTCAAATGATCTGTTGCAAGAAGCACTTCGTATTTCTCATTCTTTTTGTATCTGTTAACATACAAACTTTGTGCCTATAACCCCCTCCTGACTAATTGCAAGTCTTTATCACATCTTCCACAGCCCCTTTTCTCTGGTACTGCTCAGATAGCAATGGCTATAACCCACAGTTTGCAAGATGAATGGTGAAGTGTAGAAGACCACAAGTAGAGCAACGTTGCTTCTGATGTGTCCTTCTACTGTATGCCCCTCTTCCATTTGAAAATAAGAAGCTGTTCTCCCTGTTGTTGGTTTTTTTTTTTTAATATAGATTATTTTGTTGGATCCACACCTTGAATACTGGATTCAGTTTTGGGGCCTTCAATACAAGAAGGACATTTAGCTGCTGGAGCAGGCTGAGAGAAGGGCAATGAAGCTGGTGCAGGGACCTTTAAGATCATCAAGTCCAACTGTTAACTCAGCATTACCAAGTCCACCATTAACCTCATAAAGCATCACATCTGCATGTCTTTTAAACACCCCCAGGGCTGGTGACTCAAGCACTTCCCTGGGCAGCCTGGTCCAGTATTTTCAATGGAGAAATTTTTCTTGATATCCAGTATCACAGAATCACAGAATCAACCAGGTTGGAAGAGACCTCCAAGATCATCCAGTCCAACCAATCACCCAACACTAACTAATCAACTAGACCATGGCACTAAGTGCCTCATCCAATCTTTTCCTAAACACCTCCACAGACACAGAATCATAGAATTGTCAGGGTTGGAAGGGACCCCAAGGATGATTCAGTTCCAAGCCCCCTGCCATGGGCAGGGACACCTCACACTACAGCAGGTTGCTCACAGCCACATCCAGCCTGGCTGCAAAAACCTCCAGGGATGAGGCTTCCACCACCTCCCTGGGCATCCTGTTCCAGTGTCTCTCACCACTAAATATAAATATTCCCTGGTGCCCCTTGAGGCTATTTCCTCTCATCCTGTTGCTTGTTACTTGGGAAAAGACACCAACACCCACCTGGCTCAAACCTCCTTTCAGACCAACACCTTTAGTGTAGCCATCATTCTCCTGGAGGGATTCATGAGACTACATATTTCTGGTCCCTGCAAACAAAATTATTAGTTCTCTGTCATCATTTGTCACCTGATTTCTCACTCATAAATGTTCAGTGCAGCTGTCAAAATAGAATATTTTCCATATTTCTATGTTTACATGTATTTTCTTGTCAGTTTTGTCAGGCATATAAAATCACCCTATAAATCTTTATCTACTGAGTGTGTCAAAGTTGTCAGATGCTGTTAAACTGGACCACAGACCAAAGGAGAGGTCCCTGTTGCACAGAACAACCACATTAGAGTCACTCCTTGGAGAAGCAATGCTTCATTTTGGTTTAGGAAAAGAAAATACAGCAAAGTATTATTGATTAAAATGACAGTGTGATCCTTACCTGTGTGTAAATGATAAAACTACTTAATGTTACAGCCAATGCTGTTCCCCTTTGCACACTGGAAATGCTTATCAGCTGAGAAAAATGTTTTCTTCCCAAGGCACAAGCTGCAGAGGACTCAGACAATTTGGCACTCTGTCTGGCAGGAGACAGCATAATACCTATTGTTCTTAAACCCCTTTGAAATACAAATGAAATCCAGCAGAAAATTAGAAACCCGTCTGACTTCACTCATCATTGGTGGTTTCATATAACCAAGCAACAGCCAAAGGCTGGATCCCACTCTGGGAAGGAAATGCCAGTTAGCAGTCTGTTACCTTGAGGCAATTCCACTCCCAGCAAAATACAAAGCTCCCCCAGTTGCAGTGAGGCAGAGCTGTAGTGAGTGAAGTTATGGAGAACAGACAAAGGAACTGACTCAACTCAAAGAGGTGAGGTGGGATTAAAGAAACAAAGAGCGAGTGAGGATTTCTGTGTTATGGGTACAAACTACACAGGTGCCTTAGCTGCCTTTCTTCATGGGAAAGAAGAGCTGGAGGGTGAGCTGGGAGGGTTAGAAACTGCATTTTGACAACAAATGAGTTTTAGCCTGGAGTGTAGACAGCTTTGGCCAACACTCAGCCCACACAATGACCTTTACATTATCCTTCCAGTAGGCTCAGGTTGACTCTTGGGATGATCTGCATGACCTCAGAAGCTGGAGGCTGTAGACTCAGAGAAGCACTAAGCACTGGAGACTCAGAGAAGCTCTAAGCACTGTAGACTGAGAGCACTAAGCACTGCAGACTTAGAGAAGCACTAAGTACTGTAGACTCAGAAGAAGCATGAAGCACTGTAGGCCACTAAGCACAGTAGACTGAGAGAAGCACTAAGCACTGTAGACTCAGAGAGGCACTAAGAGCATCCTGCCTCCATATTTGCTCTTTACCTCTTCAGCATTCCAGTGCAGTCTATACAAGCTTTTTGTCTGCTCCTACAGCCTCTCTGACATGTTCAAGCAGGAGATGACAGCCAGCACACCAGCATGTGCCATTTTGTGATGGGATCTGTGTTTGTAGATCTTAGCACCTGTATTATAGGTCCTCATCTGTTCAGTGTTAGGTTTGAGAAGCACTGTTCAAAATGAAGAGACTTATTACATGACTCAGACTACAAGATCCAACTTGATGTGGCCCCTGGGCAGTCTGATCTAGTTGGAGGTGTCCCTGCTCACTACAGGGGGGTTGGACAAAATGACCTTCAAGAGTCCCTTCCAACCTTCTGTGTCTGCATATGTGATTCTGTGGTTGAAAATGTGGTGGGGAGGCTTCTCCTGGGCTGAAGAGAAAGCTCTGGGGAGACCTTATAGTGGCCTTTCAGTACTTAAAGAGGCCAATAAGAAGGCTGGGGACAGATTTCTAGTAGGGCCTGTTGTGATAGGACAAGGGGGGATGGTTTTAAACTAAAAGAGGGAGATTTAGACCAGATAGAAAAAAGAAACTTGTTATAATGAGGATAGTGAAATACTGGTACAAGTTGTCCAGAAGGTCATAGGTGCCCCATTCTTGGAACCATTCCAGGTCAGGTTGCCAGAGCTCTGAGCAACCTGCTCTAGTTGCAGATGTCCCTGCTAAATGGAGCAGAGTTGGACTAGATGACCTTTAAAGGTCCTTTCCAACCCAACCCACTCTATGACTCTCTGCAGCAACTTTGGCATCCTGCAGTAAGAGCTCCTCTGAGATGGTCCACAACATATTGCCCAGAATATTTATTAAGCTGTTCAGAATCTGTATTTCTCCACTATCCTGATTTGTTCTGCAGCTTTCCCACCTCTGTTTTATATTTTTAGTAACCTAGGCCAGTAACTCCTTACTGAACCTCACATTCAGAGAAGCCTTCAGCATCCTGTCCCTAAATCCAGACAGGAACTGGCTGGCAACACAGTCCCAGTTACCCTGCCCTCTTGTTGTGTAGATGGAGAAGAACAAGAAAGTTAACCTCCAGCAGGGCAACTCTGAGCCTTCTTTGCTGGATTTTCCCAGAGACATCAGTTTTTGAAGTGTAAGAGTCAGCCTCTCACAGAAATAGAGATGCTTTCCAAATTCTTTCTGTGCTAGAGTAGCATTTTCAAATCAGTCAACAAGTTACAAGACCTTCACCATAAGCTTTCTCTATGGTTCTCATTGCACACCTCTGTTAATCAATTTTATGCAACTGATGTTCCTGATCTACTGCCCAAATGTGCCCTAGAGAGCTCATATGATCTACTCTAAGCCTGACAGGATACTTCTTAAATTAGCTTGCCTTAGAGGGGAAAAAGATTAGGGCCCTTGAGTATCTACTTTTAGGTCTTTGCCAGATGTATCTCTTTTATCTCTCTTGCAGAGAAAATTTCTCTCATTTTGTGACACTGGAGGTAACACTTCAAAGTCATCCACTCTGAACTGAAGGGCAGAAACCTGAATAGCATTAGTTCATGGCAGCCCTGCTACTGGCTTCAGGGAGGAGAACAAATTCTGATATGATCACCCTGCAGTTTTTCTTTGCACTCAGTCTGGGTCCGCCTCAGAGGATGCACTGATTCAGTTGCTTCCACTGTCATTACTTTTTGGCACAGTGTGCAACAGGTCTAACATCCCAGAATACTTAGTGCTTTATCTCAGCCTGGAATGTTAAGTTTGAATGGAGATGCAAAATACCAGTGGTCACAGATATTTTCTATGGTCAGTAAGATGGAGAGAGCTAACCATAAAATGTGGTGCTTTCTGGAATCGATTCTCTCTGGCAGGGTATCTCCACTGTTGAAAAGAAACATTTCACTGAAGTTACATTAGCATAAACAGATGCAAAAGAGAAGTGACTGTATTTTTGCATAAAACTCCTCATTATCTGCTTCAGTTCCAGCTTAATACCCAAGTCCTCTGCAGAACAGCAAATATGAGTAATGCTGTTTATATATTATTCTACTATTTCCACCCCCCCTGCCCAGAGTTTCTCTACAAATCTCTGCTGCAGTCCTACTCCTACCAACCTCCATACAGGCACTCTGGAGAAAAAAAAATATACACCCCCCACCCAAAAAAAAAAAAACAAACTCAGACCAAAACCTGCTGTCTCAACCTCCATGACTTGAAAAGCAGGAGGATTTATCCCAAATCTAAAGCAGCCAAAGCCACATCTAGAGTCTTAATTAAGTAGCTATGCTGTGCTGCTTACATATTTACCAACTGTAGAAGCTGCAAGCATCCACTGTAGAAATGAATTAAATGCACTTTAAACCATATTTGTAACTACCCCAGAGTAAGCAAACAAATTACTTGGTGAAGGTCGATGCCTAGTTCTGTAATGCTGGTTTGGGCTTCCTGTAAATTTCTGGTTCAATACATTTCTAAGCGAGGATTTTATTGCTGATGATTCACATCAACATTTCATCTTTCATTAGGGTGTCCCTCACTTCTGGCAGCTCTATTGGAAAGCCAATCCATCTAAATTTAAACTATTTGAGTGACAAACTAAGGGGCAGCCTATGAAGTACACTCATTAAATGCCCCCAGATTGTCAAGTAACAGCCTTTTATGTTAGTGGGAATACTTTATTTATTGCCCTACTACCAGTTTGGCACCCTGAGAAACCAGGTCCAAAATCCTAACTGTTTGAAGGTCTGGCATCCCCTTCCTTCTGCAGCTGACTTTCTTGATATCCTAACACGAAGCAATGCTCAACTTGTAAGAATTAACAGCAAATAACTATTAACTCCAAGCACCTAACAAAGATTTCCAATAACCAGATGATAAATATTTAAGACTCTGTTTTATCCTCCTTTGAAATATTTATTATTATGAAGCAATCCCAGGTTTCCTTAATATATTCATTATTCCAAATAGTTCTTCAGTGCTTATGATCTGAGATCCTGCAGCCTCCAGGAAGCCACTAACATGCAGAAAAAGTGCTTACACATCCACACTGCCAAGACATTGAGGTGCTGGAGTGAGGCCAGAAAAGAGCAGCAAAGCTGGTGAAGGGTCCTGAGAACAAGTCTATGAGGGGCAGCTGAAGGAGCTGAGGTTGTTTAGTCTGGAGAAAAGGAGGCTGAGGGGAGACCTTCTGGCTCTCTACAGCTCACTGAAAGGAGATAATATTGAGGTGGGTGTCGGTCTCTTCTCTCAAGTCACAACTGACAGGACAAGAGGAAATGGCATCAACTTTCAATGGCCAGGGGAAGTTTAGGTTGGACATTAGGAAAAAATTCTGTACTGAAAGGGTTCTCAAAGACTTGAACAGGCTGCTCAGGGAAGTGCTTGAATTCCCATCCCTGGATGTATTTAAAAGCTGTCCGGATATGGTGCTCAAGGATATGGTACATTAGTGGCCCTGGTAGAGTTAGGTTCTAAGATTAGCTGGACTTGCTAATCTTAGAAGTCTTTTCCAACCATGGTGACTCTGTGAAAATCAGTCTCTTGTCCTCCCCTTGAGTCCTGTCCCTCCTCTATTACATCACTTTTTGTGTATAGAAACACAAGCAAATCCATGCTGGATTTTCTTTCCTCTCTTCCCCCTTTTTAATTTTTTTTTTCTCTGTGATTATGAACTAAAAGATTGAGGCAGTTTGATATTTCTGGATATAAAGTTTTAAGCTGAAAAGAGTGCCAAGGAGGCCAATGGCATCCTGGCCTGTATCAGGAATAGTGTGGCCAGCAGGAGCAGGGAAGTCATTCTGCACTGTTTAGACCACACCTTGAGTACTATGTCCAGTTCTAGGGCCCTCAGTTTAAGAAAGATGTTGAGTTGCTGGAAGGTGTCCAGAGAAGGGCACCAAAGCTGGGGAAAGGTCTGGGGCACTGCCCTGTGAGGAGAGGCTGAGGGAGCTGGGGGTGTTTAGCCTGGAGAAGAGGAGGCTCAGGGGAGACCTCATTGCTGTCTACAACTACCTAAAAGGAGGTTGTAGACAGGTGGGGGTTGGTCTCTTCTTCCAGGCAATCAGTGACAGAAAGAGAGGACACAGTCTCAAGCTGTGCCAGGGGAGGTTTAGGCTGAGGTTAGGAAGAAATTCTTCCCAGAAAGAGAGATTGGCCATTGGAATGTGCTGCCCAGGGAGGTGGTGGAGTCACCATCCCTGGAAGTGTTTAAAATAAGACTGGATGAGGTAGTCAGTGCCATGACTTAGTTGGTGTTGGGTGAGAGGTTGGACTTGATGATCTCTGAGGTGTTTCCCAACCTGGTTAATTCTGTGATGCTGTGAAGCTGAAGGGCACCTGGAGCCCAGATCACCTCCGGCAGCGCCTGGATTGGAAGCGCAGGGCGAGGGCGCAGCATGGCGCGCTCCCTGCTCTCCCACATCCCACACTCGCTCCCAGCACAAAGACAAAGCAGCCCCGTAGTATTTGTGTCATTTCTCAAGAATGCAATGTCCCACCCTCTCCCACTCTCAGCTTTAAACTTGTCTGATGAACACCAGTTTTCCAGTAAAGACAACATGGTATTTGGCCAGGGTGGTGGAATAAGAAACACGATGATTCCTTTCATGTCGGACACTTGCATAATATTTCTCAACATCCAGAGCTGGGTTTATGCAGGATTACAGCAATCCTTAGGTTATTTATGAAAGATGACAGCATGTCATGTGATAATGTTTAAGTCAGTCATCATGCAACCTATAACAGCCTACATGGAGGGAAATATGAAAGTTTAGTTAGGGAAGTTTAGTGAAACCTTTAATTAATTTCAGCTGTCCAACAGTTGTGATTTTCTTTTTTTTTTTAACCCAAGCAGTAAATATCTTCCAACAGATTCACAGAGCAGAGACTTCTCTTACAGTGACAGCTAAAAAAAAACCAAAACCAAACAAACAACAACAACAAAAAGTGCTTGTTAAGCTCTGAGCCTGCCATCTCTGTCTGACACAGCCAGGTTTGTCACGCTGCTGAGCTCAGATCTGCGTGAGAAAAACAGATTGCACACAACCCCTGGCAGCTTCTCCAGGCCCTGCAAAGGCTTGCATGGTCCACACTGGAGAAGGGTGTCCTTCCCTGGCACAAGATAAAGGTCTCAGCTCCTCACCACCATCTCTGCTCTGCCCTGTGGTGAGGCCACATCTGGAATATCGTGTCGAGTTCTGGGCCACTCAGTTCAAGAGGGACAGGGAGCTCCTAGAGAGAGTCTAGCACAGAGCCACAAAGATGATTAAAGGAGTGGAACATTTTCCTTATGAGGAGAGACTGAGGGAGATGAGGGCTCTTTAGCTTGGAGAGGAGGAGCCTGATAGGTGACCTCATTAATGTTTATAAAAATGTAAAGGGTAAGTGTAAAGAGGATGGAGCCAGGCTCTGCTGCGAGATGCCCAATGACAGCACAAAGGGCAGTGGTGGAAGTTGAGGCATAGGAAGTTCCATGGAAACAGGAGGAAACATTTTTATCTTGTGAGGGTGACAGAACACTGGAACGGGCTGCCCAGGGGGGTTGTGGAGTCTCTCTCTCTGGAGACATGCAAGACCCACCTGGGTGTGTTCCTGTGTGATCTGCTCTAGGTGACCCTGCTCTGACAGGAGGGGTTGGACTGCATGAGTTTTCGAGGTCCCTTCCAGCCCCTAACATTCTGTGATTCTGTGATCTCCTTGTATATTGCTGCTACCTTCACCAGGGCAAGCAAGACATCCTTCCAGAGAGAGATTGGAGAAACAACAAGGAAAACCACACACGAGGCTCATTGAGATTAACACTTCCAGAAAGTCTCCAGCTGACTCTCTGGGTGTTATAAATAATGTTACTTGTAGATGACCTTCCAAAGGCAGTGATGAGAGGCATGGATGGGTTTTGTGGCAGTATAACCATAAATAATTCAATGCAACGTTATAAAGGAGCCTGTCCAAACCAGCTGGCATAAAATTAGACCTACTAATCTGATCTGACTGCCAAAATCAGCATGCAAGCAGATTTCCATCTGTGAGCTGACTGCCCAAGGTGTTCAGGGCACGTGTTGTGCATGCCCCTGTCAGCTACCCAGAGCAAAGATGCTGCTGGGAGGTGCCCCATGACAGCAGATGGATGTCCCACAGGACAGAGGAGTGCAGAGGTCAGTACTTAGTTGCTGCTGCACACAAGTATGTGCCATAAGTCCAGCCTATTGCTGGATTTTCATTTTTATTTCTAGACAGGATAAAAGGCTTGAGGGAAAACTGACTCTCCAGTAAAAGCTTTTCCTTGTATGTACATACACCACTCTTTACCTACATGAACTATACTAATAAAATGCCTCTGGTTGTGTGAAAATTACCTCTGCAGCAGGAAGATAAAATTACACCCTTCACCCAGAGGCTTCAGCACTTTTAAAATGTGCCTTTTCCCCTCCTTCATTGTGCTTAAAAAAAAAAAAGAAAAGAAAAAGAAAAAAGGAAAATAATCCACAGCTGACCAAAACACACAAAAATGTTTCATTAAAAAAATCTGGCATTTTTAGGAGATGACTATTTGCCACATATTGGTGATGTTATTGGAGGCTTTTCCCTTTAAGCCCAGACATTTAATCTAAGTATTATGAACAAATCATTGGCCAGTACTTTTTTTTTCTTTATTAAGCCCTCTTTTTAAGATGGTTATTAGTTTGTTTCCTTTAAAATTGTGTTTCAAGCATGATATTTAATGAAATCTCACCAAAAATATTTCTTTTATAAGTCAAATACCTTTGGGGGAAATGGAAAATGGCTCCAAATGGAGAGCTTGCAAACTCCAATCAGCTTCAACACTTGCTAGGCTAAATTCTCTTACTTTTGATTGACCTTCCAGTTCACTGGGTTTAAAACACCAAACAGTGAAATATGTCTGCTGTGTATGCACACAGGTACACACCTAAAAACACACACACAATTTTACTGAGGCCAATTTGGAAGCCCACAAAAAGTTGTCAGTGCCTTAAAACAGGGATCTCTGGTGGGCATAACTGTGCAGCTACAGCAGGCACCAGGGCTGCCAGGAGTTTGCTGTCTTCATCTATCAGTGTTCAACAGTCTGGGGAGGATTAGAAATGTTGTAACTGTAATCTGTTAGGTCAGGATGATGAGCAGGAAGATTTAGGTAAGATATCAGGAGGAAGCTCTTCACAGTGAGAGTGGGGAAATACTGGAACAGGTTGCCAAGGATGTGGTTGAGGCCCCATCCCTGGAGACCCTGGTCCTGAGCAACCTGATCTAGTTGAAGACATCCCTGCTGACTGCATGAGGGCTGGACAAGATGACCTTTGAAGGTCTGTTTTAACCTGATGCCTTCTATGATGATACCATGATTTCTTGATGGTCCTTTCCTGCTCTGAGGGGATACTTTCATTTTTTTTTTAGTATTTATTTGCAGTTGGATGTGTTTTTGAGAGGATCTTCCACCCTCCAACAGGACCAGAATTAAACCAGCTGAGAAGCATTTAAGTGTTAAAGTTTTTGTTGACATTTGCACACCCTTGTCTGCCTCTGTCTCTTCTACACGAGGACAATGAAGAGACGGAGATATTATCCTTGCATGTACTGATGGAACATAAATATTTGGAATTTTATCCTGTAGACAAGGAGAAATGATCTTGTTTCTGCCTCTCTTTTTGCATCAGATTTGGCCAACAGCAGCTTCACTTAGCTCTTGTCAAGCACCCAGCATCAGAAATACGTGTGTGCTCGGATAGGGGGTGACGTCCGACTCAGAGCAAACGAGCAACAGGACAGATGTGGGTACAGCTGTGGAAGATATGAGCTGTCATCCAGCACCTTCCAAGGATCTTCACACTGATCTTACACTCAGTCGTAGGACCCTTGGCTCCAGAAAGGCCTCCAGCCTTGACTTCACGACGTCAAGCGTTACGGCCAAGCACTGCATCTCTCACTCCTCTCCCTCCCCACTGGCGCTGGGTGCCTGCGGGCGTCTGGGCTACACCACGCCGGAGCCAGGCTGTGGTGCGTGCCAGGAAGCGCCGTGCCTCCACCTGCTTGCCAAGTCTCTCCACAGCCCAGTGCCAATAAATATGCCAATAAATCTGCTGCCTGCTCATGCAGGGCCGCAGGCTGGCACCCACCTCCTCTGCCCCCGCCTTACATGCTTCTAATCACTCTTCCTGCAGGAGCAGCCACACCGGATCAGACGGCGGCACATTTGTGCGCCGGGTACCTGCCTTCTCGGAGGCCTTTTCTTTTGAATTGCAGGTTGTGGGCAGCTGGACAGACCGGCGAGGAGGCACGACAGGGAAGTCTGGGAGGAAGGCAGCCCCGTGCGGAGAATGGCAGGAAAGCCGCTCCGCTTCCCGCTGGCTCCAGCGGCCGGCAGGCAGCGCGGCGCCGGGAGCCTGCCTGCCCTTCGGCGCTTCCCGGGATTTCCGAGTCGCGGCCACGGCTCCTGCTAACAGCCAAATATTTCACTCTGGAGACATACTACGCTTCCTGATATAGGATGCACTTGCATGTCTCCTGGTGACCCTAAACACTAATAAAGGAGTCATAATATGACCCAGACAGGCCGTGAGAGGCAGCGAGTGATTGAAGGGGAGGCTGAAGGGGTGGGGGCGCTTGTCTGCTCTTTGGCAGCTTTCGTGTCGTGCTCCTTTCCTTTTGATTACGTGGAGGAAGAGGTTTTAAAATACAGTCGTGTCACCCTTTTGCCAACAGCAGAAGTTAATCCACCGTGCTGTGAGAGAAAACTCAATGTGTGCTGACAGTCAGGGCTGAGCAGCAGCTCCCACCCATCGCCTTGCTCTGTACAACCACCTCCTACCAAGGCAAAGACTGCTGCGGTGCAGCCCTGGTCCTGCTGCACAGTCACTAATTCCCATTGGCTGCACAGGCAAGGAGCAGTTGTGCTTGCGCATCGTGGACATTTGCAGTTGTAAACTCTGAGATATCCAACTCCTGTCCTGATCACAGGCTGGAGAAATGGCGAGGTACTTGGTGTGCTTGGACCAGATTTGCATCTGCTGCCAACAGACTTATCTGCACTCAAAACAGCAGAGGACGTAGCCCCTTTGGTGTAGGGAAACACAGCAGCTATCGTTTGCTGCTTCCTGCCACGCTCTTGAGTTTTGTGCTGCCTTGGCCCTACAGGCTAAGCAAGAATAAGCAGAGAGCAGCTAATTTTGGAGCATGCTGGCAATCCAGCTATCAACCATAAAATGTGTCCAGACTTGCTAAGTAATGAGGGAATGATGACTTTGTTGCCACCAAAAATGGTCAGCATTTCACAGATGAGATGCAAATGGAAGCTGAACAACAGACCACCAAGAAAAGAAGCAGACTTTCTCATCAGCAGAGAACTGGTTTAACTGCTTTAAGAAGCTCTAAAAATACTCAATTTGACCACGAACCTGTTCTTGGGATCTGTTTATTTGCAAAAGGAAGGATAACAGTCTGTCTTCAACTCTATATTATGTAAGATCAGCTGACATTTGCTATGATATCATAGATCAGCAAAATGAAATAATGTGCAGAGAAAATATTGACTTTCTTTGTCTGAAATGAAGCCAGCAGACAGGAGAGAGATGAATACAAAATAAGAGAAAATATTAGAGCAGTCATAGCCAGACTAAATTTAGATGCAAGTGATGCATGACCTAATTTCAGGAAACCTCAAGGAGAAAAAAAAATCTTAGGCATTATTATCATTAATATAAAAGCTTTAAGTTGCAGAAGCAAATGAGCAATGCAATGAGAGACAACACAAGTGATGAATACTTCAGTGCATCGTGATCTCATCATCCTACCATAGCTTCACATAATTCCCACTGATTTTGACAGGAGTTATGCACACTCTTTGGAGGGAGGCCTTTGGTTGCATGGAGAAAGAAGAGGCAGAACCTGTACACATGGCAACTCTTAATGCTCACTGGCAGTGCACAACCTCAGCAGCTCAAACTGTTATAGATCTGCTCTCAGAGAAGACTCTAATCTAATAACCTCACATCTGACATGCCCTTGGAGTATCAGTCTGCCTTCAAGACTTTCCCAGGATCTGACTGACAAGGGCAATTAATCAGGGCTGGGTCTACTGTAGCCAACAATGTGACACCAGAGCAAAGTTGGTGAGAAGTCCATACCAGACCTTTTTATCTGCACCAGCTTTACTCTTGACATAGTGCTGTTGCTCTCTCACCACTTCATTTTTTAAAAATAAATGTGCACTTTGGAAGCTGTGACAGGATGCATTTCTCAACCCAGCAGACTTTAACTACAAGTCCTACAAAATCCTTTTCACTCATTCTGCTTCTTCACAAAGAGAGCAAAGCAATGATGACTCTGAATATTTCTCTCTGTCCCCCCTCAAATTTCTTCTGTACATTCAAAACAGTCTCCTGTATAACCCTTCTAGGATCTGAAGTGGCTGCTTTGTTGTTTTCATTGACCATCACAGACTCACAGAATTAACCAGGTTGGAAAAGATCTTCAAGATCATCAAGTCCAACCTATCACCCAACACCATCTAATCAACTAAACCATGGCAATAAGTGCCTCATCCAGTCTTATTTTAAACACCTCCAGGGATGGTGACTCCACCACCTCCCTGGGCAGCACATCCTAATGGCCAATCTCTCTTTCTGGGAAGAATTTTGTCCTAACATCAGCCTAAACTTCCCCTGGTACAGCTTGAGACTGTGTCCTCTCCTTCTGTCACTGTTGCCTGGAGAAGAGACCAACCCCCTCCTGGCTACAACCTCCCTTCAGGTAGTTGTAGACAGCAATGAGGTCTGCCCTGAGCCTTCTCTTCTCCAGGCTAAACAACCCCAGCTCCCTCAGCCTCTCCTCACAGGGCTGTGCTCCAGACTGCTCCCCAGCCTTGTTGCCCTTCTCTGGACACTTTCCAGCATCTCAACATCCTTTTTAAACTGAGAGGCCCAGAACTGGACACAGTACTCAAGGTGTGGTCTAAACAGTGCTGCTAGGGAAAATGCTTATCTTGACATTTTCCCAAATTCTTCATTTGAAAATTGCTACGTCTCAATAATGACTTATTACATCCTCCTCACACTAGCCTTGGAGGGGGTGAAACACTGTCTCCTGTGTGCTCCAGGGTTTTAGGATGGCAGAAGTTTTGAATATTGTCTATCTTTAACATTTATATCACACTGCAGCCTCACTGCCAAGGTTACACTCATGTTCAGAAATCATGCCAGGTCAAGAACAGTGTTGAGAACCTGACCTGTGTTGAGAACCTGACCTGTGTGTAGATCAGATTTAGAAGACTATGGAAACCTTGCCACTTCTCAGACAGTCTTAGGATTTTCTGTTATTTCTGGTTTCAACAGCATTTTATTAAGCAATAATTCTGCCTCCAGTTACCCCTTACCAGATCTATGCAAGCAGGATTGTCCAACATCCCCTCCACCCCCTCCAATGCTCCAGGCCTCTCTATTTCTTTCCTTCTCCACGCTGGCCTTTTGTCTGCTGGTTCTGTTGGGTATTTCTGTACAGCTCTTCAGCTGCTTTAAAACCAGCACTGCTGCAGCCTCAGCTGATCTCAATTTGTATGGCACACAAGAAAGAAAAAGAAAAAAAAAAAAGAAGATGATTAAAAAGCAAATAAAAAAAAAAAGGCTTTGCTTTTTACTGTCTAAAGCACACCATAAGTTCACCTCATGTCATGTGCGTGTTTCCACTCCCCTCCACATCAATTTTTCCATGGAAACTTGCAGCAGCATTCATGTAGGGCAGGAACACCCCATGCCTGGGCTGCCCATGCGTGAGAGGAGGAGGAAGAGGAGGAGGAGGGGGTCTCTGGGAAGGTAAGTGTGACAGACAGACAAACAGCCTGCAGCTCTTGGGCACATATGTTTCTGGAGCTCCAGTTGTGAGCTGACATGTTTGCAGCTCAAGCCGCTCGCAGACTGCGGCGGGTGCAAACAGGCATCTTCAATTATTCCTGTGGCCTCTTCCCCATAAATAAAATATTAAGAAAGAAAGAAAACTGCCTTCTGGCCTGGTTACTGCTGGGATTTATCCCATCTTGTTGCACTCGAGCGGAGTAACTGCGAGGAGCTGCTCAGCTGTCGTGGAAATAAGAAGTTATGACAAGGGTCAGGTAGATGCAGTCCCTCTGGGGTCAAGAGGAAGAGCCCCAGTGAAGGGATGGCTCTGCAGCAGAGGGGACATGAGGGCCCTGGCTGACAGACACACTTCAGTACGTCATTGCTGCCTGGCTCTCAGCCCAAAACAGGGAGCTGGTGGCCACATCAGCCCCTCTTGCCTTGGAGATGGGGTGGGAAGCAGTGCAACAGCCCCACAGCCTCCCCAGCTACTGCCAGCACTCCCAGCAGCTTTATGTGGCAGTTTAGCCCAGCTGACATCTATGTCACATTCAGTTCCTATGCACCCCACTGAAACTCCAAATTGGTGCCAAGGGAGCTTCTTTTGGGCCATAAATATATGCTTGGTCAGTCAAACATCTGCCCATGAAGGTAACTTGGCACAGACATAACCACAGGCAGAGGTTATAGAATCACAGAGTGCATTGGGTTGGAAGGGACCTCCAAAGGTCACCTAGTCCAACCCCCTTGCAGGAAGTAGGGATATCCCCAACTAGATCAGGTTGCTCAGAGCCCCATCAAACCTGACACTGAATATCTCCAGGGATGGGGCCTCCACCACATCCCTGGACAGCTTGTTCCAGTCCCTCAGAGTAAAGCATTTCTTCCTACCATCCAGTTTTCTCTAGTTTAAAACCATTGCCCCTTTGTGAATTGTGTCCTGTGTGAATATCACACAGACATAGAAACCACTTCAGTCCAGGCTTCCAGGCTTACCTCACTCCAGCTTTTGGTGAGGCTAATGACTTGTCCTAGCTGACAATGACATCACATCACATGAGGCTGGGATTCACTCTTCTTGGCTCATAGATAGCACCCCCACAATGGACATTCCTGGACATTCCTGCCAGTGCAGGCAGAGACATGGTGTTATCTTCCCTGTCCTTATGTTTGCACACAGGTTGAAACAAGCATTTCAGTTCAAAGAGTGCAGGGCAGAAGTTTTGCCAGTGCCCTTTGAAATTTTTATAAACCCATGGGAAATAAATTGATAGGCAAAGAAACACCTGAGAGCAGAGGGAAGCCATACGTTTGAGAACAGCCTCCTGCAACCATCTGTTCAACCACACTTAGTTTTCTTTTTCACTGTTCTCTAGGAGTTGATTTCATCTTGCCTCCAAGAGCTGGTGCCCCTGCTTAATCAGGTTTATAATAAGCCTAATATTTACCTTCTCAAGAACAATCTGAGATTTCCTTCCAGTGAACATTAGAAAATGATACTGTGATTAAGCAGCATATCTCTCTGACTGGGACTGCTAAACAAAACAAGCAGCTAGCACAGCTCTTGGGTTTGGAAAGAAAGAGAAGCAGGAGTAACAACAGCCAGTTTCCAGGTTTTTATTAGAGGAAATGTTTTTGATACATTAGTCCCATCCCAGCTGCCTTTAAGTTCTCATACTAAATAACACAAGTCATTTTTAAAGCATGGAAGAGTCCAGAAAAGCTGATTTAAAATGATTCCTTGCAGCCCCCTTTATGCAGCACAGAAAAGTGAAAAGAATTGTGACATAAAAGACAACCAAAGGGTCATTCCTGCCCAAAGATACAGTAACCAGTTAAGAAAAGAACAGAATTTTGCCTGCCTTTGCCTTTGCACCTATGGTAAGTATAAAAAGAGACAACCTCATGTTTGGGGTTTTTTTTCTGAGTAATATGCAGTCAGTAGAGCTCTTGAAGAATAAACAAAATCATTTCCTGCATTGTGCCACAGTCTTGGAAAAACAGCAAACTGACTTTCTTCTCATATATATTTTTTTTTTACCTCAAGTGATGCACAAGGCCCAAAAAAATTTGCTTAATAGGTTCAGAAATGTCAAGCTAAACAGGCGAAAGGTAGAAAGAACTTGCAGGTTTAACCACTATGGTATTGAAACAAGTGGCAGAACAGAACTGTGTTTGTTTTCCATAGAATCATAGAATTGTCAGGGTTGGAAGGGACCCCAAGGATCAGCCAGTTCCAACCTGCTGCTATGGGCAGGGACACCTCACACTACAGCAGGTTGCTCACAGCCACATCCAGCCTGGCTGCAAAAACCTCCAGGGATGAGGCTTCCACCACCTCCCTGGGCAACCTGTGCCAGTGTCTCACCAGCCTCAGGGGGAAAAACTTCCTCCTAGCATCCAATCTGAATCTACCCATTTCTAGTTTTGCTCCATTCCCCCCAGTCCTGTCACTCCCTGACACCCTAAAAAGTCCCCCCCCCCCAGCTTTCTTGTAAGCCCCCTTAAAATACTGGAAGGCCATGGTTCCAGGGTTCAGTTTAATCCCTCTTAAGGAGAGCAGACATAGCACTGAATAGAAAGCTGTTGCTTTTTCTTCATGTCACAGAAATTCAAACTTCAATCTGCTTTTTACTGTGGTCTGAAAGTGGTTTAAAAGCAAACTTCTGTCTTTCATCTGCTGGATGACAGTTAAGGAAAATCTGTCATTGTTTCCCAGGTACTGCTGTGGATGCTGGGTCCCTTGGAGCACTCAATGCTTGGGGCTTGCTAGGGTCCTTGGAAGGGAAGGAAGCCAATGCATCCAATCCTCCTTCTGTGAGGGGGAGAGTACAGCATCAGGGCTGCCTCCCTGTAATACATTTGGGAAATAGGGGAAAAGTCATAAAAGGGTCAGAAGAGGAGGCTCAAGGGAGACCTTATTGCTCTCTACAACTACCTGAAAGGAGGCTGTAGCCAGGTGGGGGTTGGTCTCTTCTCCCAGGCAACCAGCACCAGAACAAGAGGACACAGTCTCAAGCTGTGCCAGGGGAAGTTTAGGCTCGAGGTGAGGAGAAAGTTCTTCACAGAAAGAGTAATTGGGCATGGGATGTGCTGCCCAGGGAGGTGGTGGAGTCACTGTCCCTGGAGGTGTTCAATAAAGCTTGGATGTGGCACTTGGAGCCATGGTTTAGTTGTCAGGAGGTGTTAGGTATTAGGTAATAGGTTGGACTTGATGATCTCTGAGGTCTTTTCCAACCTGGTTGATTCTCTGATTCTGTGAAGCAAAGCACTGCCTACAGTAGATGCCTGTTCCTACATGTGGTCTCAACAGTGTCCTGAAGACAGATGTGTATTTCTTTTTTAAAATCAAAAAAGAGTAGCATCTCTTATAACTGAACAAAGAATGAACTTTATGGTGTGTTTTCATATGTTAAAACTCATTCAGACCTTCCTGTCATTTGCCTCCTCTCATGTTTAGCTCCCAGGGCTATCTACTGTTCTCTTCTGAAGCAACCTGATGAGTTTACCTAGCAAATGCTTGAGCACCTTCAGGGTGTGAGTAGTTGGCACTCTGGGACATGATCCAATCTGGTAAGAGGAAAGAAAAAATCATTTCCTCCTTTCTTTGGCGTGCCACCTGATATATTTCAGGGAATATCTCTTTCCTCAGTGCCTCCAAAGAGGCATTTCCATGTTCTTGGGGTGAGCACTAGATACCATTTCTTCAGAGAAGAGACTGAGCTTTATCCCATCCCAAACTGGCTGTCCCCCAGCTATGGAAAATCCAGACATGATGGTTTCAGGGAATTTAAACTGTGACCTGCTAAATGACTGCATAGCCATTATGCTAGTCCATTCTGGCACTTTTCAGCCAGGACAGCAAGATCCCTTTGACCAGGGACTAAGCCAAAAAATGGTAGTGGTTTAGCCTGGGGAGACCTAGGTGCTGCGAGCCACTGCTAAGACATTGAGTGTGCTGCAGGCAACATTTAACACAAAGCATTCAAGAGACAAATGCCTAAATATCTTGCAGTCTATTCTGGTTTGTTTTACAGGGATTACTGTGTCATGCATATTACCACAGCATCCGAGAGGTGCACAAAGCAGCCTACATCTAGACCTCTTTGGTTTGGGGGTTTGGTGGCTTTTTTTGTTTGCTTTTTTGTTTGTTGGTTTGGATTTTTTTAAAGGGTTTCAGTTCACAAGTCAAAAAGGATGCCTTGGAAAAGGTTACTCCCAGTTGAACTAAGCTCCTTTGGCTTCCTCTAGAGAAGCAGCCGGGATGCCTGAGACCTACCAGCACAGAAGCAGTTAATTTCTATGAAGACTCTGAGAAAGAAAAACAGTCTAAGAGCAGCCTTGTGTTGGGAGGAGGGCTAGAAAACGAGGCTGTTGCTGTTGTTTTCATTGTGTGCACTCTAATCAGAGAGAGTAAGAACAATAATGCATGTAATGCTGATTTTGGACCGTTTCCATGCAGCTTTTCCCAGGCTAGGCAGCCTTGGGAACCACTGATAGTGTGGCACACCAGGGGCACAGCCTCAATCACCAAGCACAGGGCAGGGCAGCCTTTCTGCGGGTAAAATATGTGAGGGATGACAAGAATCTTCCCAGCATGGGAAGTGGCAATAACACAAAAAAATATACAAGGGTCTGAAGCTGAGTGCAACATCCACTGCAGAGTGTGCCTGCAGGCAGCACTCAGATTTGAAAGGTAGACTCCTATTTTTCATTTCCTCCCCCATTTTGTGTTTGTTTGTTTGTTTGTTTTCCCTTCTTCCATTAAATGCCCCCCTCCCCCTCTCAGCACCACTTTGAAGCCAAGATGAAAGAAATGCTGTGGCTGCTGGCACAGAGCACACACAGGGAGACTGACTGAAGTGTGCTTTAGTTTAAGATGCCATGGGGTTTTTTTGGGTTTTGGTTTTTGTTTTTTTTTTTCCTTAAGGAGGGGAGGGACTAGGGGGAGGGGAGAAGAGAAGAAGAAAGTTATTCAGCTAAAGACAATATATTACACTTCATTGAAAAGCATATTGTACAGCTTGGATGGAAACATGGTCCTAATTTTTCAAAGCTTTGCTCCTCAAGGACAGAGGGTTTGGGATAGCTAAGATGTGGCATCCTCCCAGACAGCAACTGCCCATATTTTATTCATAAAACCTGTCACATCAGCAGATGATGAGAACTGACACAACAAGCTGTAGCTTGGTGACCTGTTTTGAATAAGTCATAGTGATGTTTGTCCCTTAGTAGCAGAAATTTATATAGCCACTGTGGGGTGGAAGAAAAGTCACTTGCCACCATTTTTGTTCCTAAAACAAAGAGAGGCTTTTGAACATCAACAATAAAAGGATCAGCTTGTTTTCTTTTCTTTTCTCTAGGCAATTGATTTCTTTTGACATTCACGACAGAAAGAAAGAAAGAAAGAAAGAAAGAAAGAAAGAAAGAAAGAAAGAAAGAAAGAAAGAAAGAAAGAAAGAAAGAAAGAAAGAAAGAAAGAAAGAAAGAAAGAAAGAAAGAAAGAAAGAAAAAGAAAGAAAGAAAGAAAGAAAGAAAGAAAGAAAGAAAGAAAGAAAGAAAGAAAGAAAGAAAGAAAGAAAGAGAAAAAGGAAAGAGAAAGATAAAAGCAAGAAAGAAGAAAAGCAAGAAAGCAAGAAAGAGAAGGAAAGAAAAAAGCAAAAAAGAAGAAAAGCAAGAAAGCAAGAAAGAAAGAAATAAAGAAGGAATGAAGGAAAGAAAGAAAGAAGGAAAGAAGGAAAGAAAGAAAGAAAGAAAGAAAGAAAGAAGGAAAAGAAGAAGGAAGAAGAAAGGAAGGAAGAAAAGAAAAGGAAGAAGAAAGAAGGAAAGAAAGAAGAAAGAAGAAAGAAAGAAAGAAAAGAAAGAAAGAAGAAAGAAAGAAAGAAAAAGAAAGAAAGAAAGAAGAAAGAAGAAAGAAAAGAAAGAAAGAAAGAAAGAAGAAAGAAAGAAAGAAAAGAAAGAAAGAAGAAAGAAAGAAAGAAAGAAAGAAAGAGAAAAGAAGAAAGAAAGAAAGAAAGAAAGAAAGAAAGAAAGAAAGAAAGAAAGAAAAGAAAGAAAGAAAAGAAAGGAAAGAAAAGAAGAAAGAAAAAGAAAGAAAGAAGAAAGGAAAGAAAGAAGAAAAGAAGAAAGAAAGAAAGAAAGAAGAAAAAGAAAAGAAAAAGAAAGAAAGAAAGAAAGAAGGAAAGAAGAAAGAAAGAAAGAAAGAAGAAAGAAAAAAGAAAGAAAGAAAAAAGAAAGAAGAAAGAGAAAGAAAGAAAAAGAAAGAAAGAAGAAAGAAAGAAAAGAAAGAAAGAAAGAAAGAAGAAAAAGAAAGAAAGAAAGAAAGAAAAGGAAAGAGAAAGAGAAAAGAAGAAAGAAGAAAAGAAGAAAGAAGAAAGAAAGAAAGAAAAAAGAAAAAGAAGAAAAGAAGAAAGAAGAAAGAAAGAAAAAAGAAGGAAAGAAGAAAGAAAGAAAGAAGGAAAAGAAAGAAAGAAAGAAAAGAAGAAAGAAAGGAAAAGAAGAAAGGAAGAAAGAAAGGAAGAGAAAGAAGAAAAGAAGGAAGAAAGAAGAAAGAAAGAAAAGAAAGAAAGAAAGAAAGAAAGAAAGAAGAAAGAAAGAAAAAAGAAGAAAGAAAGAAAGAAAGAAGAAAGAAAGAAAGAAAGAAAGAGAAAGAAAGAAAGAAAGAAAGAAAGAAAGAAGAAAGAAAGAAAGAAAGAAAGAAGAAAGAAAGAAAGAAAGAAAGAAAGAAAGAAGAAAGAAAGAAAGAAAGAAGAAGGAAGAAGAAGAAAGAAAGAAGAAAGAAAGAGAAAAGAAAGAAAGAAAGAAAAGAAGAAAGAAAGAGAAAGAAAGAAAGAAAGAAAGAAAAAAGAAAAAAGAAGAAAGAAAAGAAAGAAAGAAGAAAGAAGAAAGAAAGAAGAAAGAAAGAAAGAAGAAAGAAAGAAAGAAGAAAGAAAGAAAGAAAGAAAGAAAGAAAGAAAGAAAGAAAGACAGAAAGAAAGAAAGAAAGAAAGAAAGAAAGAAAGAAAGAAAGAAAGAAAGAAAGAAAGAAAGAAAGAAAGAAAAAGAAAAATGTGGCAGGGGAAGGGGTAGAATTCACACACCTCTGCCTTGACACTCTAAATACGATTAACTCGAGTGGCTGAAGAATTCTTTGGGGATATCCAGGTGCCTGTGACATCAGCAAGGTATGTGTCAATGACTGCAGCATACCAAGGAGCTCAAATCCCACCAAGTCCATTAGGTGACATCCTAGAACAAGGGCTCTTCCACCCACCCAAAACTTGTCCCAGTGCTGGGAAAGTTGTGCAAAGACTCTGTAAAATCCGGGGGAAAAGGAAGGTCGCGGTGGATGGTTGCAATATTTCCTCCTGCCTTCGGCTTCCAGCCCTTGCCCCTATAAAAGTGTCATTCAGCACGAGAATTTCATGCTTATTTAATATCTGTTAGTCACTGTGAAACTGCCAACAGCTAGCTAAATCCACACTAATGTTCTTTTAAGTATGCAGCAGTCCTACCATTTACAATCATTATGGAATTAAACTGTAGAATTAAACTCTCAGGTCAAATACCTTAACATATATCTAAACCAGCATTAATTAGCATGTCCAAGGATTTTTTTTTTTTTTTTTGGAAGCCCTTGAAGAGAGCAATTACAGCAATTGGTGAATATCCTTTGAAGGGTGGATTGCATGCAGCTTAGCAAGTTAGAACTTCTGACTATTAATTTATTTTGAACTAATTCTGACCCTGCTTCTGTCTGCTAACTGCATGCCAGTTTTCAAAGGCCAAGCATACTGGTGTACAAAGGAAGCCAAGTTTGCTGGGGAATAGAGAGCAGTAAGCCAGGTCTCGAAGGGATGGGGCTAGCTCAGCAGCAGAAGTTAATGGAGAAACAAAAGGATCACAAAATAGGTGTTATCATGATCTGCTACACAGAAAAAAGTAGTTTTATAGCAAGATACTTTGTACATGGAATGACCCAGGGTCCCTGTTAGGAAACAGCACAGCCATTATAAGAGTTTATTGTCACACCAGGAACAGAGAGGATTTGTTTCAAACTAAGCAGTTTCCAGGCAAGTAGTGAGCAGGGGAACAGACCCATTTGTGTTTATGCATAGAGAATCATCATCAGGCCTTGAAACAACAGGCAGATTGTAGATACTGATTTCTGATGACTCCAGGGAAGGATCAGTTAGCATAGAATCATAGAATGGTAGGGGTTAGAAGGGACCTCCAGAGGTCATCCAACCCAACCCCCCCTGCCAAAGCAGGATCACCTAGGGCAGGTCACACAGGAACACATCCAGAAATCCCTCAGTTTCCACAGGTAATTCAATTCAGTGTGCAGCTGGCTTCATATAGAAAGTAATTTCTAAGCTCTTCCCCAACCTCCTTTATCACTAGCATGCATTGTCACATTCTTCTGGAAGGCAACACTCAGGACATGTGAACGTTTTCATTTGGGCTGCCTTTATCCTTGTCCTGAGTAGGTCCAGTCAGGCTCATCTTTCCTCCTCGTGGCTCCAGGAGGGTGCCACTAAAGCTGTAACATGCTCCAGCTCCAGCTCTTTTATTTGCTGCATTTTGTGCTGCTAGATTCTAACTGTAGGAGACCCTTTTGTGAGCACCGTGATACACTTCCTATCACCATTGTTTCAAACACAGAGGCCCTTTCAGAAGTAAAAGGAGGAGGGGATCAGAAGAGGAAATGCTCAACATTTACATCAATTGCAGTAACTGGGTGCCAGGACGTTGGGCAATGAACTTTGCAGTATTAGATGGCCACATGGATCTCCCTCAGTCTGAACCGACAGGTGAATAATATTCCAGAAATACAACCATAGAATGGTCCATCTGGAAGGGACCTCCAAAGGTCATCCAGTCTGCCCCCCCCCCTGCTGTCAGCAGGGACATCCCCAACTAGATCAGGTTGCCCAGGGCCTTGTGGAGCCTCACCTTGAAGATGTCCAGGGAAGGGACCTCAACCACCTCCCTGGGCAACCTGTTCCAGTGTTCCACCACCCTCATAGTAAAGAACTTTTTCTTAACATCCAATCTAAATCTGCTCTTCTCCAGCTTAAAGCCATTGCCCCTTGTCCTGTCACTGCAGGCTTTTGCACACACTCTCCATCCTTCCTGTAGCCCCCTTCAGGTACTGGCAGGCTGCTATTAGGTCTCCCTGGAGCCTCCTCTTCTCCAGGCTGAACACCCCCAGCTCCCTCAGCCTGTCCTCATAGCAGAGTTGCTCCAACCCCTTGATCATTCTCGTGATCCTCGTGATCATTCTGACCCTCTCCATCAGCTCCATGTCCTTCCTATATTGAGGGCTCCCAACCTGTACACAGTACTCCAGGTGAGGTCTCAGCAGAACAGAGTAAAGCAGCAGAATCCCCTCTCTGGATCTGGAGTCATTTCAGTTTGAAAGGCAGAAAGAATCAAACAGAACAATTCTGCAGACCATTATTCTCCTGCTACGACACAAAATCGTGCTACAAATCAGAAACAGCAGAGAGTAAAAAGCAAGAAAAGATCCTTGAAGGGTTATTTGAGTTATTTTTTGATGTGGTGAGATTAACAGAGTTCCCCAAAATCCCCTCTTCTTACATCAGTGGGTTTGATGTTTTCTTGGGTTAATTGTAAAGGAGTGACACAGGAAAAGGCACAGCAAGTTGTCATTTCCCCTCAGCATCCAATAAATACTTCAGTTATTCTAAGCACCACTAAGAAGGTTTGGGTACCCTCTGGAAGGGCTCAGTAAAACTGTTAAATGTACCTCTGAGAGAGAAAACTCCACTTTTTAGTCCTTGTGGGAGAGTTAATATTTGAAAAAGAGATTGGAAAATTATGTGAGGGATAAAAATATAGGGAGTTGTAAAAGATAATGCTGCAAACAATCCAGAGGAGACATTAAATCTAATACTTCAGGGTTTAGATGGCTCTAAATATTAGTGGTAAGGAAGAAATGTGGTGAGGAGGAACACAAACCTGCCTGCCTGTGGAAGGCAAAGCTTTCTCCCCACCTGTTTAGTGCTGGCTGGTTTTGAAGGCAGTGTGTCCAGCAGGAAGAGCCATATGGAAGTCCAGTGTTCCTGACAAAAGAGATATTTTTAGTAACTCCAAAATCAGCCTGAAGACAGCAGTTTTTTTCTACTTTCCTCATCATATCTGGCACAGAAATGTGAGCACTGGTCGCTGTTTAACCTCATTCACTGCTTTATCCTCCTTACCAGCTGAGCTCCAAGGGCCAGCTGCAGTCTTGCAGCACTGGACTCTTGACTTTGGATTTCTAGCCACAGAAGCCTTCTCCTATGACATCTAGGTGCTCACCAGCCACAGGAGGCTTTTCTTAGCTGTGCATCTAGCTCTGTGTGCAGTGCCCCACAGATAAAAAGCAGTTACCTCTTTCCTCCAGCACCTTTAGTGCAGGTCTGTGCTGTTCTACAGATACATCAACCACAATTCCTACAAATCCTCAAGCTTTGCCTAGCTTATATGGCCTAAAATGCCAGATAACTACATTCTGTTGATTCAACCCATTAGTTCTGTCAGTGATCTTTGAGCTGCATTTAGTGTCCAGCAAATGATTTGGGGTTGTCAGCTCTCATCTCCACTCAATAACAAAGACAGGAGCCAGATGCAGCCTGGATCACTCTTACTAATCAACTCATGGTCAAGTGTCTACCAGGAAAGTATCAGTTGAAGAGATTTTTTTTTTTTTTTTGCATTAAACAAACATTCTTCATTAAGTAACACTTTGATACTAGACTACTGAGGGGTTTTTTTTTTCATCCCTTATGAATTCTTTCAACAGGCAGCAAGTCCACAAGTTCCTGCCTGCCTGCAGCACAGAGCTTTTTGAAAGACTACAGGAGAATCCTGGTATTTGTTAACAAGTTTGGCCCTTCCTATGCATGACTTGTGTAATCCAGGGGAAACAGGTCATGGATTACAGCTAAGAAAGAGGGTAGATGTATTTGAAAGCACAAATAAATCCCCACCTTTGCAGGCTGCTCTCACAGCTCGCAGCAGGCAGATCAAGGGTTTGTGTCACTGTTCATGAGCTGTTCATAACCAGCTTGAAAACTTCTCCTCCTAACATTAGTCCAAAGCTGAGGCTTACTAGCCAGAGCAAAACCAGCTGTGTTGCCATGACCCACAGCTTTTAAGGGAATAAAACAATTAGTAGAGTTATAAATAACTACTTTTGAAGAGTGTAAGTCATACATTTCATTTTTTTTTCCTTTGTGTTCCTTGTAAACAAAATATCCCTTAAAATAATGGTGTTAAGGGTAAAGACACATGAGATATATGACTGTGACAAAGAATGGCCTCTTGTAAAATTATGGGAGCTTGGGGTTTTTTTACATTCCTAGTATAATAAAGCAGAGCATGAGCTTTTTTTTTTTTTTTGAGGAGTGTAACAGCATCTGAGAGGAGGGCATGGATTGCCGTTGACATTTGAGTCTCTCAGTCAATTGTGTGTAAGCATAACTCACAGTAATGGCCACACTCTCTTCTTCTGACCCTGCCAGGAGCAAAGGGAAGCTCAGAGAGCAGGAAATCTCAGCCCCAGGATCCCTGAAGCCAGAGCTTTTGCCTCTAGCACAGTGAGAATGGCAGCAGGCAGAAACAGAGAGCAATGTGGAACCATCTGGGTGGGAAAAGGTGGCAACACCAGTCTGGTCAAGAGGTCAGCTCCTTGGAGTCTTTCCCAACTGCTCTCACTCACTGAAACTTTTCTGGTCTTGTGCTTTGTGTGGTTTAATTAGTCCTGTCACATGAAGACTTCAGTATATCAGAATGAAAATATGATGAATGTCTCTGCCCTCCAACCCAAACCTGCTTGTGAGATCAGTGAAAAAAGTGTTTGGGTTCAATGCCCTTTGCTCAGGTGGGGGTGTCCCATTGTCAGAACATTCCCATTGCAAGGTAACTGCTAAACCTCTTGCAAACACAGCTGGCAGCACTGGCAGGGGACTCAGGCAGGCTGGAGCCCTCTGTAAGGCTGGAGATGCACGATGCTGCTGCTGCAGGGGCTGCCAGGACACCCCCAGGCTGCCATTGAAGCAATCAGCCCAGCATGGCTGTGCATGGCAGGGGGACTGGTTTGACAGCAGGCTGAAGACATCCCAGACATGATGTGCTGGCCTGCCCAGACCACATCTGCTCTCCCTCCCACTCTGTCCTCCAGCCTCTCGCGTGGAAGCCGTGATGACAGTGGGGACAGCAGTAGATCCTGCTCAGCTCAGTGTTGGTCTGAGAGCAGACAATGCTTGTTGGGTTTTATTACATCCTTTGCCAGAGTAGAGTCATTGCTGGAAACATTCATCCTGGAGCTATAATGGCCACTGCCTTGCCTAAGAGAGCTCTGCTATTGCCTTCACCTTCAGTACAGACAGTCTGAACAGCAGGGGAGAGTCCTTCTGTGCTGGTGCCCTGATGTGTGCCTAACTCCCTCTCTCTAACCTTCATTCAGCTGTGTTGCAAGCAAGAGAGAAGGCATGGAAGGGAGAGGATGGTTGAAAGGAGAAGAGGTTTTCTGGTTCAGTGTCTCTGTCTCTGCCTTTGTCTGTTGCTATCACACAGCGATTGAGTTACAACAGTGCAAATCAGGCTGTGGGAACTTCTCCATCCTCTGGCCACAGAAACAGAGAGGCCCCTCCTGGCCAGAGCCACAGCAATGATAGAGGGCAGTGAAGGAACCCTCCACCTTGACAAGGCCAGGTAGGCTCTGCAGCAGCTTTTCTCATTGCTCCCAGCTTTCTTGCCTTCCTAACACTACCACACAACACCACAGTTTTGCATTTTCCTCCTAAATCTCATTTGTCACGTAGCACTTTCCTGAGTGACACAGATTGAAGTGGCTAAGATTTAAAATATACTGAAGAAGCCTGATTTTTGAGGAGAAAGTTCTTGAAACTCTCTTGCAAACAGGTGGTCTTTCTTTGTCCCCATACAGCTGAGGCTCTGAAGATCCTTACCTAACACATGGATCCCACTTCACACATGGTCCTTCCATGAAGTCTGTAGAGGTTGTGTAAAAGTCAGTGATGTTTTGAACTTTAAAAGCATGGCCAGTCTTCAACACAGAAAACAAAGCATTTCTGTGAGCTGTTCTTTACCTGGTAAGCCACACTTGATGCTAAAAGCTAATGCAGGTAGGGACCACCACCTGATTTGTGTAGGACTTACTGGTAGTAGGGTAATGATCTGGAGAAAATCTGGTGACCTGTTTTTCACACACAGCAAAAGGAAGTATCTGAACTCTGTGATCACAGAATGGTAAAGGTTGGAAGGGACATCTGGAGGTCATTGACTTCAACCCTGCAGCCAGAGCAGATTCACTTAGGGTTGCACAGGATGGCATCCAGGTGGGTTTTGAAGGACACAATACTCCAGATGAGGCCTCACCAGGGCAGAGTAGAAGAGGAAGAAAACTTCCCTTGATCTGCTTGTCACATTTGATGCATGTCAGGGTACCATTGGTCTTCTTGACCTCAAAGGCACATGAGAGGGAAGGGAAGGGAAGGGAAGGGAAGGGAAGGGAAGGGAAGGGAAGGGAAGGGAAGGGAAGGGAAGGGAAGGGAAGGGAAGGGAAGGGAAGGGAAGGGAAGGGAAGGGAAGGGAAGGGAAGGGAAGGGAAGGGAAGGGAAGGGAAGGGAAGGGAAGGGAAGGGAAGGGAAGGGAAGGGACCTGTGGCATAATCCCCATGGAAAGACCATGTCCGAAAGTGACATTCTTGAGGCTAACCTTCCCATATGTCCTCTTTAACAAGCATGGTAAGCAGTAGCTGTGAGCATTCCTGCCCGAGCCGTTTTGCCGGCAGCAAAGCTTTCCCCAGCAGAACCTTTCCGTGTGTGAGTCCCTGAGGCCCGTGGGAGGCTGCAGGGCAGTGCCCACTCCCCAGGCTCCTGCTCTCCGGAGGGTGGCATTCAAGCAGGGAGCCAGTTGTGCTTTCTGCTACAGCAAGTAAAGGTGACTCTCACTCTTGCTGTAAATTAACTTGTCAACACTAGCCAGGGAGTTGCAGCCAATAAAAATAATTGGCCTGCAAGGGAAGAAATGTTGACATAGCATTTCAGAAAGTGAAGTTCAGCACTTAAAGGCTGAGAGGGTACTAAAAAATGTTTTGGTTGTTGTTGTTGATCTTTGCCAAGTTTGCTTGGAAAAATGCAGAAAAGTGGAGAGCATCACAGAACTGTAGAAAGAAGTTGGAAAAGACCTTTAAGATGATCAAGTCCAACCATAACCCAACTAGCACAGCCAATAAACTATATCCTGAAGCACCACATTTATAAACTTCTTGAACACCTCCAGGGATGGTGACTCCACCACCTCCCTGGGCATACCTGACCACCCTTGCAGCAAAGAAATTTTTCCTAATCTCCAACCTAAGCCTCCCATGGCATAACTTAAGCCCATTTCCTCTCATCCTATGGCTCCTCTTTGGCAGAGAAGACCAACATCAGCCTCACTCCAATCTCCTTTCAGGTAGTTGTAGAGAGCAATGAGGTCTCCCCTTAGCCTTCTCTTCTCCAGAGTAAACATCCCCAGTTCCTTCAGCCACTACTGATTTCCAGACTGAGAATGTGTAAGGGGGGGCATGGATAACCTGAGGATTTCAGCCCCAGATGCCACCTGAGATTGCTTACCTGGGTGTTTTAGGCCACAAGATTATTTACCCTCATATCTATAATGCATGAGAAAATCAATAACCAGAAGGTTTAATGTGTTGCTACATCATTTTCAGCCACGGTGCTCCTTAAAGTAGGCCTTTAGAATTGATGATTGGAAACTAAGGCCCCGGTTTTCTCAACCATTGCAAAATTATCTCATAAATTCACTCTGTCTCCTTAGATGGCAGGAAGCACCCGTGCATCTCCATATGGAAACCACTGACATCTTCCTTTCCTCTGAAACCTCCCCTTTGCTGCAGGATCAGAAGCACAAGTAGACTTCCACTTGAAAGTGGAAGAGCATAAGCACTTCTTTGATCAGCATGGATTTTGCATAGCCATTGCTCTTCAAAGCTGTGTTTCAGCAAGCTACAGCTACTATGAAGTGATTTTATGAGCATTGTTTCCAGTGCTCAGGAACAATTTCCTGCTGTGCTTCTCAGCATCTTCAATTCAGTCAGTACATGCAGAGATGATCCCATCAGCCACCAAAGAAAGCAAGTCCAGAGAAGCCTGGAAGCAGGCTGTGTGATGGAGGGTGTGAGGGAAAGGGGTAATCCTTTCTTCCCTGGTGTCTGGGACAGAAATGGCTGGAGGAGTGACTGAGTCTCAGCTTGGTCATTCTTGCTTTTCTGATGTTCCTCTGAGTCTTCCTGATGCTCGGTCAGAGCCCTGACCTTCAGGTGTTTTAGGCTCGGTACCTGCCGCAGCTAGAGGCTAACTGAAATGTTGGATGAGTCAAGCAATCTTCCATGAACAGGATAACAGCATTTCCATTTCCCCACCCTGTGTCTGCCTTATCTTGAGTCAAGGCTGTGGATCCTCAGGCCAGGAGTGCCTTGATCTTCATGTTTGTGCAGTGTCTGCCACAGGGTCACCGATGTCCCTGACAGCCTGTATGGTAGCCCCCAAAATAAGCAGATGGATGAATGTCCTCAGCAGGTAGATGAATGTCCACACACAGCTTACCCTTTGTATCTTTTGGCAACAACTTCTGCCAAGCTCAGCTTTCTCACTCCATGCTGCCATCCTTCCTCTCTGGATAACTACCTGCTATGAGGTAGTTCTTTCCTGCCTTCCTTTGATGCCTTCAGGTTTTTTGTCCACCTGAATTTGTCAGACTTTCCTTTTCAGGCAGAAGTCCTGACTGATCCATAGACTAGAAACATCTTCCACAACTCGTTAAGGTTTTACAACTCTTTGACTGCAAAGGAATTTCCTAATACTTCCACAGAGCTCTACACCAGTGAGATGTCATCTCTTGCAGTGACTTCATCCCCATCTCACAGAACCTGCTGTCAAACCATCTAAATCTCTGCACAGTGCTCACCCTTGCCTCTGCTTCCTAACAAAATACTTTTAAGTGTGATACTTGACTCACAACTGTTTTAGCTGATTTTATTTTTTTACTTTAACATAAAGAAATTTGGAAGTTAAAAGCTGCATTTACCAAGCGACTTCAAACACCTGTAGAAGGTTGCCCAGAGAAGTTGTGGATGCCTCAATGCCTTCAAAAGTTTAAGACTGCGTTGGATGAGGCCTTGAGCAACTCATCATGTGGGAAGTGTCCCTGGCCATGGCAAGAGGTTGGAACTAGACAATCTTTAAGGTCTCTTCCAGCTCAAGCCATTCTAGGATTCTGTGAGAACATGATGTTCCCTGAGCCTACATCCTGAAGCAGAAAAGCTGATTTGTTGGAAAGTTTATTGTGGAGACAGAAATTTGATGCTCCTCCTTGTGTCTGCGCTGCAGAGAACACCACCCTTGAATTTGGGTCCTTCACCTCTCAGGAGCTTGTCTCTGCACTCAGAAAAGGTGTTCTGGAGTGGAGTTCTCTCAATACTTCTAACTGCAGCTTTAGCTCATCTTATAGAAAGTAATTAATCAATTAGTCACTCAGATGATTGCCGTGGTCACCGAAACACAAGAATAGGTTGCAGAGGAAGGATGTGCAACCATTTCTTTTGTTCTCTGCATTGTGCAAGCCACTAAGTCTCCAGCCACATGAATCAAGCCTTCCAAAATTCAATGTTTCCTTCTGAAAATGTCAAAAGGAACCAGTTGGGCATTTCCAGAACTTTATTTGTTTGTTGGTTTTTCGCATCAGCCAAAATTCCTTGTCCTGCTTGACCCAGTGTCCCAAGCCTGAACTATTTTTTTTTATTGCATGATCTCTTGATTTACTTTGGGGGGGGTGGGGGGGTGGGGAAAAGAGAGAGAGAGAACAATTGCAGAGTTCTGGTCTCTGCCACTTCCTTCTCAGCCAGGTCCAACAGCTGGGGAGCAGAGCCCATGCTCCATCCCGCCCAGGCGTAGCGGGCAGCCTCTGACCGGCAGCAGGAGGTTAGCTACTTGTGTGGCAGCATGTGGCATTTCTTCTTCATAAAAAACAACAACAATTAAAAAAAAAAAAAAAAAAAAAAAAAAAGGAAAGAAAGAAATCACCAAAGCAAAACCAGATGATAGAGAGTAGTCGTTGCTGAGATACTACGAGTAAGTAAACAGTCCTTGGGCTCTGCGCTGGTGTTGTTTGTCTTTAATGAGGACTGTGGGTGGGAGGCCCTGGCGCCTCTTCAGTGCACCCAGCCTAGAAAAAAAGGGCACTTTGCTCCCCTGATCAGCCTGATGAAGAGACAGGAGTGGTACCTCCTGAGCGACTCTGCTCACAGCTGGGGACTATTCCTCCGCTTTGCAGGTTTCTCTTGCTGACATCAAACTGCAATGTGAAAACCCTGCCTCTTCCCCTGGCTCAAATGGTGCCACGCAGCTCTGCTCCCACGAGAAGAAGCTGCTGTCAGGGACTTGGCAGGATTCCCAAAGCTCGGTGGCTGAGTGACAAGGAGGTGGGAAGGGCACTGTACCAGGGCTAGTAATGATTTTTCAGCCTATTATTAGGTATTAAAAGCTATAGAGAAGATGTCTTCAGAGGCGCAAATCATCTGAATTGTAAGCTGAGGGCAGAAGGCATAAAGTCTCATTCTGAGGACAAGCCAAACTGTTCCACATCACTCACTGGCTTTTTGGGCACACTTGCAAAACATTTCTCTGCACTCTCCAAACCTCATGTTTGTCCATTAGAAGACATGGTCAACAAAACAGAATGATACCAGAGGGAAGGAGGTCCAGGATTGTCCCTGGAAACATCTTCAGGCTACAATTACCATATCCAAGTATCCTCCTACTTTAGAGAGCCACAGCCTAATTTTTCTCCGACTGCAATTGCACTTACACATGGATTTAAGAGTTCTGCTGTCTCTGGACCTCCACGTCTACTTCTTTGCACACAACTGGCCCTGTTACTGGAAAAGAAAAATGAGATGGTCATTTGAGATTCCAGCTGGACACCAAGTGGATTGTTTTTCTCCATGCTACAAACCCAGCCTCGTGGGAGCCCTCAGAAAAGAGAGCAGCATTGCTGTTTGACTGCCCTGCACTCTGAGGCACTGCTGCTTCTTGGGGGTTTGCATCTACAGCCCTGATGCCTTATGGGGTTTGAAAAAACAGCTCTCAGTAGTGCTGACTACTCTGCTGTGGTGAGGGGATAGAGGATTTCACACCTGGATCAGGAGAGGAACTGCACTGGGCAAGGGCTGCTCTCCTTGCCAAACATCATTTTGAATCAGAAGGTCTGCAGGTGCTCCTCTGGAGCTCTGCACTGCCCGCGTGGGTTGCTTCCTCTCCCTGGTAGCTCAGCACAACCTGTTGCCATTGCTGCCACTTACTCCTTTCTTCAGGAGTAAATGTACAAGAAGTGCTAACTGCAAAGATTAATGAATGCACCTTTATGTTGGAGGGGAAAGCAAGAACCATATGGGCTGAGCAGAGCAGCTGGCTGCCCACAGTCCGCGGCTGCCAAGTGAGGTGCGAGGAGGGGAAAGCAAAGTGCCCTCCAAATGCGTCACTCTGGGTGCCAGCTCAAAGGGCACACAGTTTCCCACAGACTTCTGTTTCAAAGCTGGTGTCCAGAGAAGAGTAAAGTTTCTTCTTTGGCAAGTTCTGTCTCCAGTGGATTCTCAGGTGTCTACTAGGGTTGCACTCCCTCAAAAGTGTTTATCTCAGCTGAGGTGGTACAAAAGGCTTCTATGATCTCATGGAGCTTGCAGGGATATCATTAATTCCTTGACGATCCCTACCAGCTCCAGTCAGCCAGTTGCCAGCTGGTTTGAAGGACATTGAGGTGTGAATAAGAACAAACATTCAGTGGTGTGTTGGGAGCCTTACTTCCTACTTTACTTAACACCCAGCTACTAAGTAAAATAAAACCACAAATAATGTCACTGGCAGTAGTGTCAGCAGTACCTGTCATGGTGACGAGGGCATCCACAGGTTCTACTGATCCTAACCAACCTCCCTTGCCCTATCCTGCCTAGATTTGAATGGTATCCAGATTTGTCTCTGGCCCTTAATGGACTTTAGACCCATGCTGTAGGCTTGCCCCATCTCTTCTTGCTTCTGACAGCAACAACCAGATGGTCTCTGGCCCTGGTTTGGCACTTGCCATGTTGGGCCTGTTGTTGGATGGGGTGTGGAGATGCTATTAGGTGTGGAGGTGCTATTACAGCCCCAGACTGTGATCAGACCCTGTGGGACAGCACCCATTGGTGAGGACTTGACCTGTGCTGGGGTTCCCCTCTGCTCTCAGCTTGTCTGCCTTCAGAAGCAGACTCACTGCACCCTGTTACCTATCCTCATGGTGAAGCTCTGGAAGTTATTGGAAGGCTTGCATTAAAATAGCCACTATAATAATGTTTGAGAGACATACATCAAGACACTGAGGTGTGCAGGAGTCTTTTTTCCATGTCAAATAAACCAACAAGATCATAAAACTACTGGAAATATTCTCATGGCAACTAAGGCAACTTGATCATCTCTGGCCAGGAGGAAGGGCTCCATCCATCCTGTCAAAAGCCATTTCTGAGAGCTAGATGGCAGCTCAACATGTCTAATATGGAGTATCTGCCAATACCACCTCTTAGAAGTGTAAAACCATCTCAAGTACATTTATGCAACCTTTCAATAGATAGTTTGAGGCTCACAGACTTGAGACTAATGTCCCAAGCTTTTGGAGGAAGAGGGCAAAAATGAGCAACGATATCTCTGCTTGCCAAGGATTTATCACTTCACATGTTCAAAAGGCACAAATACTTCAGATGACCTTAGGCAACAAGCTGATATTCCTAGAGACTTCTCCTCAGATGATAAAAATGTTGATTTGCAGTGATGGGGAGACTTAAACACTCTTATGAAAAAGGCTAAATAGATCACTTGCAAAGTCACAATCCTGTGTTTATACAACTCCTGGCAAACTATGGTGGTTGTTTTTTGTGGGTTTGGTTTGTTTGTTTGTTTGTTTGTTTGTTTTAGCAGAATAACTTTAAATAATAAATAGAGCATCGTGGCATGTGGTAGCAAGGAAAATATTACATTAAATAACTCCTACAAAGGTTTAAGGACATGTCATCATCACAGCTCCTCTGAAATGGAGGCATAACAAATGTGTTCCTCCTGCTGCAAACAAGATCACAACCACTGGAGTATTTCCAAGGGTTTGTTTATGGTTAGCTACCTACACAGTGCTTTAGCTTGGCCTAACTGGAACCATGGAGAAAAGGAAGAAGGTCTGAGGCTTGCAGCACAGAAAATGAGAGATCACAGAAGCAATCTCCAGGGAGCTGAGGAGGGAAGGGGAAAGGTGCTAAAGGGTGGCATGAGGAAGTGTCAGGTGCCAGTGAGGGCATGCTTGTTGTCTCAGCCCCGTTATGGGACAACATGCAGAGGGACAAGCTGGAGCTCAAGCAGAGGTGTGCCTGGAACTAGAGCAGATGTATAAGGTCAGGCTGCTGCCACCCTGAGAAACCAGCATAAGGACTTTCACAAGCATGCTCTGGTACTCTTTGGATGATCAGAAGCCTGGGATGTGCAGGGCACTCACACTCCAGCACTACAGGTGATGGGCATCGTATTCTACCTGGTGAGCAAAATCAGTGAGTTAGTATTTGATTTTCTCAGTCACTGTGCAAACATTTGGCTGAATGTCCTCTGCAGTCCTGTTGGCACTTGGTGCAGTCTGTTCTGTGATGCTTCAACAGCCCCTAGGTTTTGTCCTCTGTGTCAAAATCCTCTCTAAGTGCTGTCAAAGTTACCTGTGGGCCAAGCCTAGAGGCCAGCAGCTTTCCATGACAGCTTCATTCCTGGGGACAATGGAGCTGTCAAGATGCACAAATCCAAGCCTGGTGCCCAGTTGGCAGAGGCTCCACAGCAGGCAGCCTTCAGCTGCAGCATGTGCTCTACAAAGACAGTAGCAAGACTCAGATATCAACATCCACAGCCTTTGAAAGGCAATAAACAAACTTAGTGGATCATTAGTCCTCCATCCACTTAGAGCTCTTTAAAAACACCTGGGAATTTTTTCTCAGAAAAGGGAGATGGGGAAAGAAACAGAAATCTCCTGCTGTTCTTCTTTTCACAAGTTGATGAGCTGTTCAAAAAATGACATGATGAGCACAGGAGAAGAAGCTAGCAGATGACTATCAGGTTATGAACTCACAAAATCACAACCAGATCCTGCCTCTTTTCTTTTTCCCCCCCAAAAAATTGCTGCTCTCATTGCCTATAAATGGTGCAGTAAATCCACTCAGTTGTGTTTTTAACTGCAAGCCTAGGAAGAAAGGTTTAAAAAGTGTCATGTTCCTTATTTGGCACAATACAGAAAATAATAAAAGGTTATTAATTTACATCATTGAAGTGTGAAGTTTGCTCTTACAACCATTTGTATCCAACAAGCCAGATATTTTGTGGTGTATGTCTTGATGGATCTAGTCCTTTCTCTGGTTTTTCTTTCAGTGATCTCTAGCTGTAAAGTTTCAGATATCATAGAACTATAGAACTGTTGTGGTTGGAAAAGGTCTCTAAGATCATCCAGTCTAACCATCAACCCAACACCACCATGGCCATTAAACCATATCCCCAGGTGCCATGGCCACACATTTCTTGAACACCTCTAGGCATGGTGACTCCATCACCTCCCTGAGCAGCTTGTTCCAGTCCCTGACTATCCTTGCAGCAAATAAAATTTTCCTAATCTCCAAACTAAACCTCCCCTGGCACAATTTGAGGCCATTTCCTCTCCTTCTGTCACCTGATACTAGGGAGAAGAGAGCAACCCTGACCTCACTGCAATCTTCCTTGAAGGATTTGTAGAGCAGGACTCTAATGGATTCCCAGTACTCCAGTGACCATCCAGATGAAACCAGTGCCTAGCACACTGCTCTGTTCTCTTCTAGTGGAGTGAGAAACCTGAGCCTGTTTAGTCTGGAGAAGAGAAGGCTGAAAGGAGATCTTACTAATGCCTATAAATATCTGAGGGGTGAGTGTCAAGAAGAAGAGGCCAGGGTTTTTCAGTGGTGTCCTGTGACAGAACGAGAGGCAGTGGATACAAAGTGGAATCCAGGAAATTCCACCTCAACATGAGGCAAAACTTCTTTACTGTGAGGGTGCTGGAGCCCTGGAGCAAGCTGTCCAGAGAGGTTGTGGAGTCTCCTTCTCCAACTTTCAAAGTCCACCTGGATGTGTTCTGTGTGACCTGCTGTAGGTGATGCTGCTTTAGCAGAAGGGTTGGACTCAATGATCTCCAGAGGTCCCTTCCAACCCCTACCACTCCCTGATTCTATACCATGTTACTTAGGTACTGAAACAGGCACCCAGAGTCCCTAGAAATGAACCCTTCAGCTTCTGCACTTTGGCAAGCTTGAAGACCTCTGATCAGGAAAGCATTTCTGGATCTGTTTAATTAGAAACAGATGCTAAAAATATGGACTTCAATTATGCTAACTTCAATGCAACTTAATTGAAAATGTGCTTAAATGTTTCCTGTTTGAGGCCTAAAGGAACAAGAACACAATTCTTCAAACTATAGGACAGTTCATTGTGGGGAGTAGCAAAAGACTTCTTGTACTGCATATGCTGGCATCACTCACCCCCAAGAAGTGGCTGTTTCTAAGGTGGAACATTTTGTGTGCTCTGGGAACAGACACCACACTGCCAGAGCTACAGACAATGAGTATATCATGCCCAAGTAAAACCACTTGAGGAAAACAGACAAGCAGAACATAATTTCTCAGCTTGAAATTTAGAGCAGACACTAACTGTTACAAAAAGCCTTAGTGGAGCTCTGACAATGAGCATGGAGGTCTGGAGCCCTCAGCTTCCTGCTGGGATGCTGATTCATTCCTTACTCCCGGGGAAGAATGACCTCTTCCTTAACAAACCACCAGGAGGACATTGTTTCTTGTACAGCGTTTAGTTGTGCTGCAAGGTGTCCTTTCCCAAAGCTATGTTTAGCTTGCAAAGAGTGTTGCAACCTGGCTGCCATGGCCATGGGAAGAAGGCTGCCTAGCAGTTTGGAAAATGTCAGGCATTTTCTGGGTTTTGCTGCTCTTGGGGCCTCCCACTTAGGACACTTTATCCCTTGCAATTATTTCTGAAAGCCACTCTGTGCCATCATGTCTGTAAAAACACTTAAAAATTAGTCACCCAATATGGAATCGTAGAATTGGGTTGGGAAATGCCTCTAAAATCATTCAGGCCAACCATAGACCTAACACCACCATGGCCACTAAACCATGTCCTGAAGTGCCATGGCCACCTCCAGGGATGGGGACTCCACCACCTCCCTGGGCAGCCTGTTCCAATCCCTGACCACTCTTTCAATAAAGCAATTTTTCCTCATGTCCAGCCTAAACCTCCCCTGGTACAATTCAAAGCCATTTTCTCTCCTCCTACCACTTAATAACAGGGAGAAGAGACCAAGCCCTACCTCACTCCAGCCTGCTTTCAGGAAGCTGTAGTGACCAGTGAGGTCTCCCCTCAACCTCCTTTTCTATGTGACTGGGATATAATCACAGAATCACAGAATGGTAGGGGTTGGAAAGGACCTCAAAAGATCACCCAGTCTAATCCCCCTGCCAGAGCAGGATCACCAAGAGCAGGTCACACAGGAATGCATCCAGGAAGATTTTGAATGTCTCCAGAGAAGGAGCCTCCACAACATCTCTGAGCATCCTGCTCCAATGTTTTGTCACCCTAATGATGGCAACTGCCTTTATACATTCACTTTGTTAACTACCACTATATTACCAAAAAAAAAAAAAAAAAAAAAAAAGATGTTTCTTAGCTCTTTGGCTCAAAACAACCTGACTGCATGATCACAACAGAAATTTGTTCTGGAACACACACTCCGAACAGTGTCAGTCTAGAAATACAGGGGGGGAAAGAAAAGGAAAAACTCTGTTAGCACCATTTAAAGTTAAGCAGAATCTCATTTCTTCTCAGTTTTGACCCTGTTGTTGTTTTTCTGTTGCTTGATGTCCTCTTTGAGGAGTGATATAAAAGACTTCTTAAAAGGACATTTGCAGCAGATTAGTCTGTGATGTGAATTAATCCCAGTCTGTGTTCTTAAAAGGTTCAAGGTGTCAGAATTTACAAGGCAGCTACGGAGTAATCAATCACAAAGGATCCCTGCATGGCTGAAGTTGCAACTCTACAACATACACACAGCAATAGGCATGAAGGGCAGCACAGAAATGTGCTCCACTTGCATTAGTAGTAAGAGGAGGATGGGAAAAGAGCTGGACCACCATGCAGTGTGGAAGGAATGACAGTATTGGGTCCCACGGGCAAAGTATTAAATCTTTGCAACATAGAATGGGCTGGGTTGGAAAGGACCTTAGAGATCATCTAGTGCTAACCCCCTGCAGTGGGCAGGGACACCTCCCACCAGCCCAGGCTGCTCAAAGCCTCATCCAGCCTGACCTTGAACAACTCCAGGTTGGGCACAAGCCAACCTCATGAGGCTTAACAAGACCAAGTCCTGCAGCTGGGTCGAGGCAATCCCAAGCACAAATCCAGGCTGGGCAGGGACTGGCTGAAGAGCAGCCCTGAGGAGAGGGACTTGGGGATGCTGGTGGATGAGAAGCTCAACATGAGCCAGCAGTGAGCACTTGCAGCCCAGAGAGCCAAGCAGAGCCTGGGCTGCATCAGGAGAAGTGTGGCCAGCAGGGCCAGGGAGGTGATCCTCCCCCTCTGCTCAGCTCTGCTGAGACCCCACCTGGAGTACTGCATCCAGTTCTGGAGCCTCTGTTACAAGGATCTGGAGGTGCTGGAAGGTGTCCAGAGAAGGGCCACAAGGATGAGCAGAAGGCTGGAGCACCTCTCCTATGAGGAGAGACTGAAGGAGCTGGGGTTGTTCAGTCTGGAGAAAAGAAGGCTCTGAGGTGACCTTCTGGTGGCCTTCCAGTATCTGAAGGGGGCTACAAGGAAGCTGGGGAGGGACCTTTTAGGATCTCAGGTAGTGACAGGACTGGGGGGAATGCAACAAAGCTGGAAGTGGGGAGATTCAGATTGGATGTGAGGAAGAAGTTCTTCCCCATGGAATGGGTTGTCCAGGGAGGTGGTTGAGGCCCCATCCCTGGAGGTGTTTAAGGCCAGGCTGGATGAGGCTCTGGCCAGCCTGATGTAGTGTGAGGTGTCCCTGGCCATGGCAGGGGGGTTGGAACTGGATGATCCTTGTGGTCCCTTCCAACCCTGACTGATTCTATGATTCTATGATTCCATGATCCACAACCTCCCTGGGCAACCTGTTCCAGTGTCAAGAATTTCTTCCTCATCTCCAGTCTCAATCTCCCCTCTTCCAGCTCAAAGCCATTCCCCCTCATCCTGTCACTACAAGCCCTTGTCAAAAGTCCCTCCCCAGCTTTGAGTGCTGGAACACAACCTACATCAGAACTCAGCTCCCAGGCTAAGAGGGAAGATTCAGTGGATGAGTTGTGATGTATCTCAGGTCAGCTTCCTGATTAAATTTATCTTGGGGGTGTTTAAAGAACCAGCTGAAACCATCTCAGAGGTTCACAGGACTCAGATGGACAAATGCAGAACAGACATGTATGCCACCCAATGTGGACCATCTGAAAGTCAGGCATCATTAATAACCCATATTGCACAGTCACTGGAGACAAGTGTCTTCTCCAGAAGGTAATTTTCTCATCTTACAATGTTCTAGAAATTACTCCCTTGGGGCACTCATCTATCTCCCATAAATTGCAGAGGGATCCTTGATGGCTCTTTTCAATAGGACTTCTGAAGCTCCAACATCTCATGTCACATAAGCTGAGTTGGAATTGCATCTTCAGAAGAAGAAGATTCTAGGGATAGTAGGGCAGTCATAGAATCATGGAACCATAGAATCGTTTTGGTTGGAAAAGACCTAAAAGATCATTGAGGCCAACCATCACCTAGCTACCAAGTCTGGTGCTAAATGTACTAGAATAGAGAATCAAATGAACCCTTTGTGAGTCACTGTGAGATAACAAGGAAAAGGGGACAGTCAGCATGGATTAGGCCAAGTCTCTGCACTTCAGACCTCCCTGGAGATCACTGTGGCTCCTGCTATACCCTGCTGTGGGGAAGGGTTTCTCAGGTGATGCCAATGTTTTGTATGGCACTCACAGGAAGAGGCTGAGAACTGTGTTTTCCACATGCTCTAACCAAGCAGCAGCACTGCTGGATGTGCAGGGAGCACTTATGGCATCTGGGAACTCCCTGGTGCCTGCTTGGGCTTTTTGCTGTGCCACCACAGTGCCATATGTCAGAGGTGAGAGCCAGAGAAAGCCATGAGCAGCTGGATGGAGACAGTGCCAGCACTGCTGCTGCAATGTCCCCTCCCAGGCAGCCCCACAGATCAGGCAGCCAGCTCTGTCTCACCCCCACTGTGGGCTTTGGCTATGGGAACTGAAGTGGCTGCTTGGCTGCTGTGAGAAACAGCCTGGGCACAGCGGTGGATGGGGTGAGGCCACTGAGAGCTGTAGTGTGATGGGAGATGGGGATGGCACAAGGGGAGAAGAAAGAGTGAGGCTTCTGCCAGGGGAGGGTGTGAGAGCAGTGTCAGAGGGAAAACTCTTTTATACAGCAAGCCTATTGTGTTATTCAACCCTTCCCCAAGGAACAGCTTGCAGGCAAAGCCCAGAGTTGTTCTCTTCCTTCACATGTGGTGCCTGGGGAAGTCACCTCTGAGCAGCTCTTCCTCTGGGCCTGGCCCATCACCACATCTTCTGGCAGGTTGTGTGGGTGATGATCAGACCACTGTGTGCATCTGCTGTGGGAAGCACCACTGGGGCAGCATCCTGGCAGCAAGGTACCACATGGCTCTCCACACTCAAGTGCCACACAGAACTGCAGGCACTTGGGGAATTTTGCTGGTGGGAATGCAGATTCCTTGGAACTTTAGGTTCTTTTGTGCCCCCAGCAGCCCTTGCATGGGAATCCTGTGCAGGTGTCTTCACTTGCCTCTTTCACACACAAAAAAAGCCAGGTAACAGTGCAAATATTTCAAAGGCAAGCATAAAAGTACCTATAAAGAGATGTGGCTGAAATAAAATATGTATGGACAAACAGCTATGTTGTAACACAGCATCACATCACTGCTGAGCCTACTTAGAATAATGCATTACCAACATAAAGCTAAATATAGGTTCAGATCCTTGGCTATTTGAGAGCTAAAGGTTGCCTGCTCCCTGATGTCTTTTCAGCACAAATACTGTAATTGTCATTTTCCCAGGCTGCCTGACCTTGGTTGCTGTTCCTTTGTGTCCCTGTGCCACAGCACTCACTGTGAGGCCTGAGGAGCATCTCATCTCTCTGCTGTGCAGTAGAGGACAACACACAAACCCCAACACAAAGGTCCCCTAGCTGGTTGTGACCTCTGGACAGCTGCAGTCCCATGCACATGTGGAAGCAGTAACTTATGGAATTACATTATGACTGGGATTGTGAAAATCATTCCTTTCAAGCATGTCTTCTTGATACCAAATGGCCATAAGGGCACTGGTTCTGGACCCAGGGACTTCCATGGCTTGGGGTCTCTGCACTCAGGGTGTAACTAAAATCACAGAATCACAGAATGGGTTGGGTTGGAAGGGACCTCAAGGATCATCTGCCATGGGCAGGGACACCTCCCACTATCAGGTTGCTCAAGAACCATCCAGCCTGGCCTTGAACATCTCCAGGGAGGGGGCATCCACATCTGGTCCTGCCTCAGCTGACCCAGCTTGGATGTTTCCATCCCTTTAAGGCAGATGTTCCCTGAGCCTCTGGATTTGGAAGGAGTGATGAGTAAAGAGAGTAGAAGAATGCTCTGGCTGGCTTGCATGCAGCACTAGCACCAATAGTACCAGTTAAACAAGGCAGTGTCTCCTGAGCTCAGCTGTTCAGCAGGCTCCCTGCATGGCAGTCAGGCAGCACCAGAAGGCAGCTCAATGATCAGCATGTTCTGAAAACTCAGCAGGGTGGGCTGCTGCTCCCTCTTAGGCTCAGAGTGCAGTGAAAACAGCAGAGCAGTTACCTCAGATGGGGGCAATGCTGCCATTTACTGGAGCAAATGGTGCCATCCTCCCTGGCTCTGCCTGTCCTCCACAGAGGCAAAATAAAGCTGATCAGATGCTTTTGAGGTTATGCAGGAGTTTCCAGCTCCACCCTTCCACACCTTTTTCTCCTTTTTTAGATGTCCCAGAAATAATCAGAGAACCATAGGATTGTTTCGGTTGGAAAAGGCCTCTCAGATCATCAGCTCCAATCTACACAACCATGGCCATTAAACCATGTCCCCAAGTGCCTTGGCTATGTGTTTTTCAAACACTTCCAGAGATGGAGACTCCATCACCTCCCTGGGCAGCCTGTTCCAATGCCTGACCACTCAGTAAAGAATTTTTTCCTGATGTCTCCCCTGGTGCAACTTGAGGCCATTTCCTGTCATTCTGTCACTTGATACTAGAGAGAAGAGACCAGTCCCCACCTCACTCCAACCTCCTTTCAAGTAAGCAGAAGGTCTCCCCTCAACCTCCTCTTCTCCAGACTAACCAATCTGGGTTCCCTCAGCTGCTCCTCACAAGATCCATTTTCTAGACCCTTATCCCTGAAGGCAGTAACAGGAATGACAGCCATGGCAGCATGCAGAACTCCAAGTTGTTCCTTCCCAAGCAGTTCAGCTGTGCTGACCTTGCCCAAAGACAAGGTGTGAGGGACCACATTCCTAGGTCTTGTAGGATACCATCTGCAGAAGAGAGCAGAGGCTTGGCTTTGCCTCCATAGCTCTCAGAGGGAGCAGAAAGCATAAGCATCTCTCTTCCTTTAGGATAGGGTTTTCCCTAATGGTAAGGAGGATGAAATAGCAATTCCTAGTTTGAATTACAGAAATAACTAAATGCAAAACCCTCCTGAAGTTCTGTGCTGTGCAGGCTGCTTGGTGCTCTCAGAGAGGACACACATAATGGTGACTTACACTGCCTTGGCTGGGCTAAAATTGAGCTGATGATAGATCAAATCACTGCCCAGCTTTGTTTCATGCTCTCATTTCCAGCACTAACTTTGAAACTCAAATCACCTTTCTGCTCCTTTTCCCCTGTGCTTTCTAGTTGCTGTGTTTTCAGCCACAGAGTTATGTTTTGGCTGCTCACACTGCTGTAGAGGTTACAAGATGCAAGAACAGAACACCCCAGAAGCAGAAGTGACCTGCTTCCAGGATGCTGTGTGGTTTAATTTAATTTTCTTAGATATTCTGTAAAGCAAATAATTTTCCCACAAGGTGAAATTGATGTCATAAATTTTCAGCACTTGCCTTTGTGAAGGGATTTCACTCTCATAAATTCAGTGCAGTGTCAGGTCAAACATTCCCTGGAGGAGCCAGGGCATAGATTACAGCTGAAGCTATGAGTGGCACAAGCAGACCTATGGCTATACCTCCAGCATTCATTTGCAAGGTGTGACACCTTGAGCTTCAAAGGATAGATCATTACAATAGAGGCAAGAGTGAGCAGGGGAGAGGGCAGTCAAATACAGCATTCACTTCTGCAGTGCTTAGGTGCAGAGCCAGAAGTGTTTCCCTGCAGCACTGCAGCCACAAGGAAGTTTTTGTACTTAAAGGTGGTGGGCAAGCACAGTTCCACCTCACTGCACACTAAAGAATGGGCAGGAGAACCTTTTTCTATGAGCTGTGAAGTTTTCCCTGCAGAAACTGAGGTTTCCCCTTTCTTTTCTTTCTCAGAAAGTGATCAGCACCAGGACTGGTTCAAGACTGACACAGAAACAGGGGAAATTCCTTGCTCCTTCCTTGCCTTTAGCCATTAAAAATGTGTAGCCACCTGCATTCAGCTGTGCTAGGATGGAGCCCTGGAAAAGAAGAATGGGAGAAAGAGGGGGCCAAGTGTTACAGCTGTACAGCCACACCTAAGGCATCACTAGAAGACACTTAGGTGTCTCTCACCAAAAGAGATATCCAAAAATCTATATCAAATCCAGGCAGCCATGGATCTCTGACAGCCTACAGACCATCAGGACCTCTTGTCTCAAGTTCTTAAATCAAAACATTACACAAGGGAGATAGTTCCATAGGCCAGCTCCAGACAGGTTTGTAAATCAGTGGAATAAGTAAAACATCAGCTTCTTCAGCACCCACACCTTTCCTGTTCTCTGCTTCTTAATCCCAGAACTCTGAAGACAGAAGCTCTGTGGGGCTGTCCTCGTTGAATGCAACCACTAAGTCTCCTTGTGCAGCCAGAAGGATGGAGTTCAGAAGAGAGTCCATCCTTAACTACAGCTTCATGTTGTGCACTCACTCATCTGAGAGACAGCAAATCCAATCTGCATTCCTCAAGAAAAAAAAAAAAAAAGAACAAAGGATATTTCAATGGCTTGCTGCTCACATACAAATGCAACCCACAACCTTATGCTTTTCTACTTCTTCTTATCTATCAGATCTTCTCTAGATTCCCAAGCACTGAAAATGCAATCCTTTGGTCACAATTCTTTGTTTTTAATGCAGCCAAATACCATTTGAAATATGAGAGATCTGAAGCCCATCCAAACTTCTTCTGACATTGTTTATCCAAGCATGGCCCAAATTCTGCCATGACTCAAGTGAAGTTTAAGGCACTGCGGCGCTGAACAAAAATAAAGCATCATCCAACAGCTTGCATAACGTAGCTATACATGAGATAGAAGTGAAATCAGATACTGCAGGGGTTGGTAAGGAAGAGACAACCCCAGCCAAAGTTTCAGGCAACTGACAAAGACCATCAAGATTTTGCAACAGGGAACGGCCATGTGTTTTTCCGTGATATTAAAGATGAAAGAGATGATGATAATTTTCAGCTGTTAGTAGTGCAAGCCATCTTACAAACTCATTTCAGTCCCAAAAGAAGCCAGATATGTGCAGAGGTTCCCATGTGGCCTGTCCAGTGGCACAGATCTATCAGAAGCACATCTGACTATCAGACAGACCATAATCATGTCTGCTGCAGGAGACCAGGCTCTGTACGTAGCCCATGTGTTTGACCCAGCCAGCCAAAGAGAAGGCTTCACTCTGAGGATTTGTCCAGCATAGACAGTAAGCAAATCTGATGACTTGCAGCCTGGAGATGGGAATGGGATGGGTAAACTCAAACCAAATGGAAAGTTTGCATTAAACTTCAAATAGTGAAAAGGAATGAATGAACTAAAATAGTTCATAGAATCATTATGGTTGGAAAAGGCCTCTAAGATCACCAAGTCCAACCTTCCATCCACCATCTTCATGACCACTAGATCGTGTCCCAAAATCATAGAATCATAGAATCAGTCAGGGTTGGAAGGGACCACAAGGATCATCCAGTTCCAGCCCCCCTGCCATGGGCAGGGACACCTCACACTAGATCAGGCTGGCCAGAGCCTCATCCAGCCTGGCCTTAAACACCTCCAGGGATGGGGCCCCAACCCCACATCTACTTGAAAACCTCCAGGGATGGTGACTCCACCACCTCCCTGGGCAGCCTGTTCCAGCACCTGACCACTCTTGCAGTGAAGAAATTGTTCCTAACATCCAACCTGAACCTCCCCTGAGGCAGCTTAAGGCCATTTCCTCTTGTCCTGTTGTTAGTTACTTGGGAGCAGAGGCCAACCCCCACCTCTCTCCAACCTCCTTTCAGGTAGTTGTAGAGAGCAATGAGGTCCCCCCTCAGCCTTCTCTTCTTCAGACTGAACAATCCCAGCCCCCTCAGCCTCTCCTCCCAAGATATGCTCTCCAATCCCCTCAGCAGCTTCATTGCTCTTCTCTGGACACACTCCAGCACTTCAATGTCTTAACTTTCACTATAGGAAGGGAAAACACTAGAGTCACAACGTGGCAAGTCAGCTCTTTGAGTATTAATGTTGCTGATCCTTTCTGATATATGTTGGTAGCTCATCCTTCCTCTTCATCCCCTATGTCCCTGTTTTCTCCTCTACTCTCAGCAGCACTATTGCATATTGGTGGCTATTCAGAAGTTGTCTTTGTCTTGATATCCCCCAGGTGGCTCCATCTTTGTAGCAAACCTCTCTCACCCTACATTACCCACTCTTAACAGCAATCCAAACAACTCTTAGTCTTCAAATATTTCCAAGTTGGAAGAGCATCCATGGCTCCGTTCTGCAGTGAGAAGAGCAGCAGCACTAAGAGATAAAATCATCTGTCCTTGGCAGGAAGCCACTTACAGAATAGTTGCTTTTTGTTAGCTTTTTTCCTTCTCCTGGGTTTGTGTTCCAGATAGTCTTCAGATATCTTGTCTTTCTCTTTCCTGCCAGTACTCTGCTTTTTCTGTGTGCTCTTTGCCTTCTTTATCGAGGTGCCTGTACTTTCAATTACTTCTCCTTAAGTACTATTTCATGGAAGAAAAGTTCCCCCACCCTGGCTGCACAAGGTCCCTAGTGAAATACCCAGCAGGACCAAGACTCAGCATACCTTGCTCTACTTTTGTCCCACTTTTCTTGGTCTTTTGGATCCCTTTATCCCTGGTTCTATCCATTTTGTTCTAAACTTCCAACCCTCCCCCATTCCCCGGCACCGCCTCCCTATTTTCTTTCTGTCTCTCTCTCCTCTTTTCCCACCAGCTGGACATAAAGGGACCAGGATTTGAAATACCAAACAATAGCTTTTCAGATCTTGGTATGTTTCCTAAGGACTTCACAGGACTGGTGTCTATGGGAGGGGGGGTAGCCTTTAAAAAAATAAGTAGATGTTCCTAATCATTGCCAGGAGATGCACTAAGGGGAGCCTAAAAGGACTCAGTCACAAGAAGGGAGTGGTATTTTCCTTGCCATGAGCCCAATATTGCACTAGCCAGCACTCTGAGTCACTGGGGGGGAGCTTTGCTGGGAGAAGTCATGCAGGATGCTCAGTCCAAGAAATCAATCTCAGAACAGCCATTGCCCTGTTTTGGAGAATATCAAATATCAGCACAGGGTTTCAGGAAGGTTGTTTTGAGATAACCTTCTCATTATTGGTGGGGAAGCATCAACTATGCCCAAGCACAGTCCTCCTAAACAGTTTCTCCCTGGTATCCTTTATTACTCTGCTGTTAACATGGTCACTGTGACCCAGGGTCATCTGCTGAGTACAGGCTGGTGGCATATGTTCAAAACATCCCTACATTCCTTTAAACAGTTCAATAAATATTTTCCTCCTCTCTGTGCATTTTGGAGATACCAAATGATATCAAATAAGAACAACTGAGGGTGCTGGGAAAGGAGCATGTTCCTTTCCCAGCTCCCTGCTGCTGTTCTTCTTTGCAACACCAGGATTTTTTGTCATTTTCACCCAAAAACTACCTGCAACAGAGCTCGGTAGAACTGAAACACTCTGAGGTGTCCCTCTGCATCCTGCTGCCTGTGACATAGTCAGAAGCTTGGGGGAAAAAAAAAAAAAAAAACAAAAACAAAACAAAACCTCTTGTTCTCAAAATGCTCCCTGCAACAGAGATTGAAAAGAAGAAAGAGGCAGTTCTAGAAAATACTGGGAGGGCTTTGAGCAAACTGGTACAAAAAGTAAGAAACAAACGATGGACATGCTCTTGCCTCAGATATCTGTCACAGGATGTGAGGGGTTAGAAGGGACCTCCAGAGATCATCAAGCCCAACCCCACTGCCACAGCAGGACCATAGAATCCAGCACAGGTCACACAGGAACACATCCGGATGGGTCTTGAAAGTCTCCAGAGAAGGAGATTCCACAACCTCTCTGGGCAGCCTGTTCCAGTGCTCTGTGACCCTCACAGTGAAGAAGTTCCTCCTCATGTTGAGGTGGAACCTCCTGTGCTGTAATTTATGTCCATTGTCCCTTGTCCTATCCCAGGATGCAACTGAGCAGAGCCTGTCCCCTCCCTCTTGACCGCCAGCCCTCAGATACTTATAAATATTTATGAAATCCCCTCTCAATCTTCTCTTCTACAAACTAACCAGCCCCAAGGCTCTCAGCCTCTGCTCACCAGGCAGTGCTCCAGTCCCTTAATCATCCTTGTAGCCCTCTGTTGGGCTGTCTCCAGTAGATCCCTGTCCCTCCTGAACTGGAGAGCCCAAAACTGGATGCAGTATTCCAGGTAAGGTCTCACCAGGGCAGGTAGAGGAGCAGGAGAACCTCCCTGGATCTGCTGTACATGATGGGTTTCAGATCAAGCATTAACTAGAGTGCATTTGTTCAACAGGCATTTGAGACAGGTTCTCTGCTGCAAGAAAAGCAGAAAATAAGAGAGAGCTTCCCAAAGACCCCTTTAAAAACAGAAAATAAGAGAGAGCTTCCCAAAGACCCCTTTAAAAGCAGAAAATAAGAGAGAGCTTCCCAAAGACCATTTTAAAAGCAGAAAATAAGAGAGAGCTTCCCAAAGACCCCTTTAAAAACAGAAAAAAGAGAGAGCTTCCCAAAGACCACTTTGGTTTTTATTTGTGTATCTTGTGTGGAAAATGGATTCATGTGGTACAGAGCTACCATTGGTCACTTTGCCATCTAAAGTGTGATGTGCAAAGAAAGTCACAGAAGAGTGAGATGAGGGTGACATGGAGCAGCTTGTCATCTGTTACTTTCCATACATGCCATTCCTCACTGGCACTGCTGAAACATCAAATTATTTAACCTGTGTGATGTAATAGAAGACATCACTGTAACCCAGGGCATCTCTTCCTGTGCCTCTCCACTCATGGTAAGCCTTTCTGAAATCCATCAGCAGGTTTTCATCTTGTAGCATCTCAATGAAGAGTAGGGTTACTATCTGCATGATCACATGAAGGGGAAAAAAAGAATGGAAAAAAATCTCAATATCAAACCTGATGTTGATGAGGTCATTGCTTATCTGTCTTTATTTTTGGTTCTGTGGGTAAGGTTTTCTGTTGTCCCTGACCAGACCTTCCATAGTTTTGAGCAAACCAGGTGTTTTCTTCATGCTTCTGGTGCACATCCCTTAAAGTGAACTTTACAAACCCAAACCACCACAAGATGAACCGATACTGCTCACAAGTGAGAACCTAGGTAGCATCAGAGTATGTGGTGGGACCAGTTCCCCACTCCAGGTCCATGTCTGAGGCATATCCAAACTAGTCTGACTCTGGGGGGAGTCCAAACAAGCCCCAGACACACAGCCTGCCTCTCTTCATCCCTCCTGCCCTTGGTCCTGAGGGAAGGGAAGCCAGATGCACTTGCTGAAGGCAGCTCCAGCATTTTCCAACAGATCCCAGGTCTGATGAACTAACAGACCAGGACAGTGAGGGGAGAGGGAGGGCTCTGTACTCAGACTTCTCTCTCTTCAGTGGGAATGTAGAAGAAACCACAAAAGCAGCCCAACCACCACATGCAAACAAAGGCTCTGTGAACTCTGGCACCGTAGGCTCACTGAGAGCAGTGCTTCCCAAGCAGTTAACACAGGCCTGCCCAGGTGTCTCCTACACTGCAGGCATCTGAGGTGAATGCAGCTTCCTCAGAATCTTAATAGGAGGACCAGCAAACTACCAAGTTAGCTGACAAAAGGCAGACACAGCACAGCCATGGACAGAGAAGAGGAAGGCATTTGAAAAACCTTCTGCTCAGGAAGCCTTGTGTCCTTTTGAAATATCTCAAAGACAGCCTTGTGCAGGCTTTACAATTAGCCAGGGAAGGAGAGGATGGGGGGGGGGGGGGGGGGGGGGAGAGGGGGGGAAGAAAAAGAAAAAAAAAAAAAAGAAAAAAAAAAAAGAAGGAAATGGAAGGAGAACATGAAGAGCATTTAAAAATGTTGGAGGCAAACCCCCCACAACAGAGAGTGGGCAAAAAAAAAAGGGAGCTAAAAATAGGCAGCATAAGAGAGGGCTCTCCAAAAGAGAGTGGGAAGGACACTGTGTTCTGGAAACTGGTGCAACCAACCACAGCTGAATGTGCCAAGGCTCTTGTACAGCTTGCTGGCAGCTGCTCAAGGCTGGCACATAATTTGTACCAGGGAAGGTATCACCTAGTAGGCAGTGCCCTTTGCTGGGGCATGCATTGCCAGTGCAAACTCCTGAGGGGCCAGAGGCAAATGGCTCTTCAGTCAGCACCTGAAAATGATAAAAAGGAGATCTTCCTGGACTTTCCCTCATCACAAGAGGAGCTGAGGGAAGTTCCTCTGATAGAAAGTTTTCTGTACTTATCTAACTCCCATCAATTTTATTTGTTTCTGTCAGCTCACAATCAGTTCATAGCCATTTGTTCTTGTGCTTGTGCTGGCGGTTGGTTTCTCTCCAAATTAGCTTTAGTTAGATTATCTTCTCCCCCCATGTGTTTCTAGAGAGTAATCATATTCCCCCCACCAAGCTAACACACCAACCTCTGCTATTTTCTTGTTGTAAAGCAGACCTTTCATTCCATGATCACTCTCTTCTTGCACTTCTGGTCCAAAGCAGGTTCTCTTGAAGCGTGGTCAACGGAATGAAAACGAAACTTCAGACACAAGCTCCTCACAAGAACCTTTCAAAATAACACCACTGCAGCCTCCATCTAAGCTGCCAGACCTGACAAAACACATGGGGGTAAATAGGTCTTTTTTTTTTTTTTTGGCTCCCGAATCACACTGATGGTTCTAAGTCCCTGTTAGCTTTTACAGAGACCCAGTTTACAACAGATGGTCAAATCACCTCCTACATGCAATCCTTTGCTATTTCTACTGTTAAATTCTACCCCATTTCTGCTGCAGTCATCTTCAAACTGATCTTCAGAGTCATCTTGATGTGGTGGTCTGCTCTTCACCTGTATCAACGTGCTTCTCCTTTTATTTGTCACTGCCAGTTTTCATCAGCTTCCTCCTGCTTTCTGTGCTAAGCTCATGAAACCAGCATATCAAGTGGCAGCCATGCCCAGACAGGGGCTCAAGGCACCACCTTGCATCCTGACAGGCTTCCTTTCAGCACAGCATGTTGTCCCTTCCCTTTAATGTGCAGCGCAGGTAACTCTTGTTAATCTCTGTCTTCTCCAATCTGATGGTTTCTCAAGTAGGCCAATATCAAATACTTCACTAGGCACCAGGGGTATTGGCTGTTCTGCATTTCCTTCAGCTGGAAATCACTTCTGGAAAGCATTCCTTATCGACATGGTTCCATATTGACACAAAGAATTCCATATTGACACAATTCCATATTGACACAAAGCATTCCACATTGACACAAAGCTTTCCATATTGACACATTCCATACTGACACAAAGCATTCCATATTGACACAAAGCATTCCACATTGACACAAAGCTTTCCATATTGACAGAATTCCATATTGACACAAAGCATTCCACATTGACACAAAGCATTCCATATTGACACAATTCCATATTGACACAAAGCATTCCACATTGACCCAAAGCTTTCCATATTGACACAATTCCATATTGACACAATTCCACATTGACACAATTCCATATTGACACAAAGCTTTCCATATTGACACAATTCCATACTGACACAATTCCACATTGACACAATTCCATATTGACACAATTCCATATTGTCACAAAGCATTCCATACTGAGACAATTCCATATTGACACAATTCCCTATTGTTTCAATATGGAATGCTTTGTGCAACCAAAGCAGTGTCTTGTCCTGTTCTCTCCTCAGTTTCCTTATTTCTTCTGTGTGCCAGCAGTAAGATATGCTGCAAGTCCTTGCTGCTGGAACTGCACTTCCCTGACTGGTTTCTCAAGTGAAGCTTGTCCAGTGCCCTGACCTGAGGACGTGGAGATGGCATGGAGACCACATCTTCCTCACTGCCTCTTCCAATCCAAGAAGCAGCAGACACCTTCAAAGCAAACACAAGGAGGTTGTTCTTCAATCAAGCTGCAGGCAACCTCTGCACTTTCTTGTCCCGAGCTGTTGTGGGTGCTTAAAGAATAAAAAGCCAATTAGGAGCTGCGTGAATGAGTCAATGGAAGAGGAAGCTACTGACAGTTAACAACTACAACCCTCCCCACGCTTACTCTGGGTATGTGAGTCCCTGGACCACAAATTGCTGGAGGCTCAGAGACTAATCCTGAGCTGGGAAGCATGGTGGGCTGGATTTTCAGTGTAACCCAGTGAACTGACTCTTACATATTTATGTAATCTACCATATCTTGTTTGAGCAGCTTATCTGAGCCTTATTTCCACCACACACATTCTAACATGCCTGCTCCCATTCACTTTCTCACTTCACCTCATGGCCAACAACATTGTTGTTGAGAGCTGAGACAAAGTGTTTGTTTAGCTTTTGTACAAGACTCAGATCATCTTTAAACCCTGTAAAACCCTTTATGGCACAACTCATGACTTCTTTTTTCCCCTCAGTGTTTCTTACGTTCTTCTTGCTGTTGTTTGCTGTGATTTTCTAAAATTTATTTATTTATTTATTTATTGAGTTAAAAGCTTCACTTCTAGAAATTCTTACTTTGTCCCTACATTCTCTGAGATCCAGCAAAAAAGTTTATTTCCTTGGTAGGTTCTTTTTCTAGTCCCTGCAGCCCTCAAGTTTCGTTGATGAGTTCTTCTTTCACACAACAATTCATTAGGCCACAATGAGACCTCTTTCTGCAAGCTCTTCCTTGCCAAAGATGAAGTAGATTTTATATTTGGATGTAGACTTTGACACCTTTTACACCTAGAGGTAGATTTTACACCTTTGATACGAGGAATTCCAGCCTTATGTTGCCTCTCAGTTCTCTGTGATCTCTAAGTAAGCAAAGTAAGGCCAGCAGCTCAGGAGAGATTGGAAAGGAGATTTTGTCATCTGAAGCCCCTTCCAAGCATCTAAGGTACTTACCTTCAACAATTGCAGCCATCTAGTGGGCAAATATCAGAAACAGGCCGTAGTCAGTAAAAATGTGGTCTCCTGTTATTTACAAATTGTTTTCTTTCTGTATGGACTGATGTTTTGTGGGCAAATATCCCAAAATATATTTATCATAAGGTTGTATCAGACCTCTGGAACGATCAAGGCTTGCTGCCTTTGAACATGACACCTTGAGGAGTCACTTGGGCATACAGATTTGTTTTCTTGCATTTCTGCTACCACCAAAAGGTATCAGGTCAGGTTTGATGGGGCTCTGAGAAATCTGATCTAGTTGGGGATGTCCTGCTTGCTCCAGAGGAGGTTGGACTAAGTGACCTCTAGAGGTCCCTTCCAGCCCAGTGCATTCTGTGGGAAAACAAACAAAGATGACTTTGCTAATGCTGCTATGCACTGAGAGTGATAAAAAAATACACAACCAGAATGGATTCTGCACTGGGCCACACAACTGAGTCACTTGAATGCTTGACAAGGGAGTGTGGAAGTCAGATTCATGTATGTCAAGGCTTCATGGCCTGCAGCTGCAATTCCCAGCCTGTGTTATAGCATCCTGATTGATGCACTGATCCCTCTATCAAAAGGAACATCAGCAGCTGCTGATTATCCCTGGTGTAAAAGCTTGCCAACACAACTCTACATGGAGTTACTCTACCGTTGCACACGCAGTTAACCCAGACAGGTAATGGCAACCCAACAGAGACTGCCTTTTGGGGGAAAAGAAATGGAAATTAAATACATCAGCTGGTATCCATTTGGTGGAGGAGAGGGAGCAAAGTTGTAGGAAAAAGAAGAAAGCAATGTAGATATCTCCTGACCTGTCAAGAGCCAACTATGGAGCCAGAAGTTGCTCTTGCTGCTGTCAGTGGTAATTAACTCTTTCAGGTTAATCAGGTGTGGTGGTATCTACACACTCTGTGACCACCAACTGCTTTGCTCTATGTTTGTTCATGTATCAGTCACAATTTGTATATCAGTCACAATTTTTATATCATATAAAAAAGGTAATTCCTTGAGACTGGCCTTCATTATTATTTTTCAAACAAGCACATAACACCTGAAATGCTCCTGTGTCAAAATATTCACTTGGCAACATCATTATGGTAAAGAACTTCAGAATGGTCTGGGTTGGAAGGGACCACCAAAGATCATCCAGTCCAACCCCTTCTGCAGTCAGCAGGGATATCCTCCACTAGATCAGGATGCCCAGAGCCTTCTCAAGCCTTCCCTTGAATATCTCCAGGGATGGGGCCCCAACCATGTCCCTGGGCAACCTGTTCCAGTGTTCCACCACCCTCATGGTGCAGAACTCGTTCCTAACATCCAAAGAACTTGTTCCTAACATCCAACATTATGATGATGTCCTTCCCTCTCTGCCAAAAGTCCTCTCTGCCAAAAGTCCTCTCTTAAACTGCTTCTACTTGAGTGCAAGTCATGACTCTGCCATTTTGCCAGCTAGGAACTCACCACAATGTTGATGCTGATAATGCTTCTACACATACTGAAGGACTTGCTGGAGGCAGAGTCATTTCATTTTTAACTATGACCACGAAACTTAGTTGAACCCTAGTGGTTATTACCAAAATAAAAGGCAGATGTCCATAAAAGAATCTGCCAAAAAGTGAACCCTGAGGACTTAACTGATATACCAAGAAGGTACAAGGCTAAATTCTGGCTTTTCTACACCCTGCCCCCACGGTATGGGCACTTTCAGGTGTCAGGGTTTGCTTGGGGTGTTTCTGGCTAACTGAAATTTAAAAATAACTAACTAGCTAGCTAAATAAATAAATAAATAAGGTATTTGCTAGTGAGATTTGGTTCTTGTGCTTCCTTGAGATTAGTTATGAAGCTGGATATGAAGAGAACAGACATGATAGGAGAGGATCAGATCAGTACAGCTGAGAAAGAAAGCCAGAAACCTTCAGCCACTGAAGTTCCTCTTTCACTGCCTACAGTATTTTCCCTTCCTTCCTTTTCATTCAGCTCCCATCTTCCCTTGTCCGTGTGTCTGAAGGGATGCCCAGAATCTGGTCTGTTTTATTCTCCTATCTCTCAGCAAATCATCACTGCCAGATAGCCACAGCTGCCTCTGCTTTTTTCTGGAGCAGCAGGCACACTCTCTGGAGTGTGAGGCACGACTGCTCACAAAAATCTCTCTGGTGTTTCAGATTACACAGGCAGGGCAGTTTCTGTCACAAAGCAGAAGCAGCTCTGCACCCCTAGCACCCAGGGTAAAGCTGTGAGCACACAGCAACACCCAACAGCACTCAGGGAGATGAGGAGATATGTGCCAGAGGATGTGCAACACTCTGCACAGACCTTCACTGTGCTCAGCACAGCTTCTGCAGCTCCTAATTGCTGGGAAGTGTCCAGAGAAGGGCAACAAAGCTGGGGAGGGGTCTGGAGCACAGCCCTGTGAGGAGAGGCTGAGGGAGCTGGGGGTGTTAGCCTGGAGAAGAGGAGGCTCAGGGCAGACCTCATTGCTGTCTACAACTACCTGAAGGGAGGCTGTGGCCAGGTGGGGGTTGGGCTCTTCTTCCAGGCAACCAGCGACAGACCAAGAAGACACAGTCTAAAGCTGTGCCAGGGGAAGTCAGGAAGAAATTCTTCCCAGAAAGAGAGATTGGCCATTGGAATGTGCTGCCCAGGGAGGTGGTGGAGTCACCATCCCTGGAAGTGTATACAATAAGACTGGATGAGGCACTTAGTTGATTAATTGGTGTTGGGTGATATGTTGGACTGGATGATCTTGAAGGTCTTTTCCAACTTGGTCAGTTCTGTTATTCTGTGATCCTGGAGCTGTTGTAGCCACCTGGCTGATTCAGCAGCAGAGCTGAGCCAGCTGTTGGCAGCCAGCAAGGTAACAAACCCAGCCCTTTATCCCATGCACAAACTATTTTTAAGCTCTGTATTTCATCAGTTTGGTTTACTTGTGACAAATTCCCTGCAACTCTCTCTTGAAATATGTGCTGTTTGTGTTCTTACCTAACCCACAAGAGATTGCTTCTGTCACCAGGCCAACCCTCTGCCCTTCCTTCAATAGGCAGTGGAACTGAGACAGCCACTCCTAGTTGGATCTTTGAGCAAAGGCACTCACCCACAGCACACAAACCCCAGCAGCATGTGTTTGGTTGTGTGCACAGCCTGAGGCAGCACTTTTCAGCACTGAAACCCAATGGTACTCAAGAGATAGGAAAGCAGATGTGCTGTGAAGTTCTCAGCATCAGCAGAGCATCCTCAGCTGCATGCTCCAGCCATCAACCCACCCCAGGGGGGGGCTGACATCAAACTGATGATGGATTTGTTTCACATTCCAGAACAGCAGCAATAACCATGGAATCATAAGATGGTTTGGGTCACAAGGGGCCTCCACAGGTCATCCAGTCCAAGCCCCCCAGCAGTGAGCAGGGACATCCTCCATCAGATCAGGCTGCTCAGAGCCCTGTTGAGCCTCACCTTGAATATCTCCAGGGAAGGGGCCTCAGCTACCTCCCTGAGCAACCTGTTCCAGTGTCTCATCACCCTCATAGTAAAGAATTTCTTCCTAATGTCCAAATCTACCCCCATCTAGTGTCAAGCCATTGCCCCTTGTCCTGTCAGCACAAGCCCTTGTAACCAGTCCATCTTCAGCTTTCTTGTAGGCTCCTCCAGGTACTGGAATGCCACTATTAGGTCTCCCTAGAACCTTCTCTTCAGGCTGAACACCCCCAGGTCCCTCAGCCTGTCCCTGTAGGAGAGGTGTTCCAATCCCCTGATCGTTTTTGTGACCCTCCTCTGGACCCTCTCCATGAGTTCCATGTCCTTCTTGTGTTGAGGGCTCCAGAGCAGGACACAGCACTCCAGGTGAGGTCCTACAAGAGCAAAGTGGCAGAATCACCTCTCTGCCTCTGCTGCCCACACTGCTTTTGATGCATCCTGGGATGCAATAATCCACAGTTCTGTAGGGGCCACACTGGACTTCAGCACCTGAGAGTTGTTTGTCAGCTGCAATCTTGCTCCACATGTGTCAAGCCCTGCAAGGCTTTTAGCATGTTGCCTTCTGGCAGGATTAGGCATATTGGACACCCCCTGAGGAAGCTATAGGAAACCCACAATGGTCTTGTGGTTAATTTAACAAAGCCCTTGATGTCATTATTAGTGGAAACACAGTCAAACACTTACTGGGCAGCCAAGATGTAAATAAATTCCCATGTTCTTAAGTGGTCATTTTGAATGTTTGACATAAAATGCACATCCCTGTGTAAGCCACATGGCACACACAGATGAACTCATCCACCACTGAGGGTTTTAACATGCTGAAACGATTTGTAACTCTGCTTTAAAGTTGCTGGCTTCCCAAACCAATGGTGATAAGTGAAGGGAGGTCTGGAACAAATTAATCTGTTTCCCAATAACCTGTGGGTGCCTTTGGGGATTGCTCAGAGTACTTACTGGGCAGAATCACAGAATCACAGAATTTCAGGGGCTGGAAGGGACCTCAAAAGATCATCTAGTCCAACCTCCCTGCCAGAGCAGGATCACCTAGAGCAGATCACACAGGAGCTGCCAGAGCTTCCCACAGCAATAACAAAACAAAAAAGAAGAACCTCCCTCCCACCATGGATATTGATAAGGTGGCACTTACAATGTAGGAAGCATAAACCCAAGGTTCCCCACATGATGTTACTGTGAGACCTTCACATACATTTGTTCTGCTTACAAACCTGGTATTCAACTTTTTTTTCCACGGAATTCTTCTGCAGCCAGGGCAGATGTGGGAAACTGGGAAGCAGAAGAGCTGTTTTCCAAGGAGGCCACAGCTGGCTGTCAGCAGATGCCACACCAGTGCCAGCTCCTCTGCTGCAGAGCCAGAGGAGCCTGGAGGAGTCACCAGAGGCTGACTGAGCGAGGTGTGTGTCTGTGCAGACACCAGCTGTGCAGCAAGCACCTTAACTCCTCCGTTTTCCACTTGTCCCAGGAGGCCCTGAAGACCAAATGTAACCCAGCTGGGTGTCCCAGTGTCATCCTACTGCCTCTTTCCCTCCCTGTAGCCCCACAGGTGGGTCTGTCACCCATGCCAGAGGACAGACCAACCCACACCTGCAGCCAGCAGTCCCTTGAACAAAGAGCATGGCCAGAGTTGTTCCAGTGGTGCAGACACTTCCTTGGCCATCATCATTCTATGCCGGGGTTCTGGGGGGAAGTGCCAGGTCAGCTGGGCTGCTTGTGCCCCAGCTACAGACCTGTGATGGGAGAGGAACTGCCCCACACTGGCCACCTCCCAGGAGCTGGTGTACATGCACAGGAAGCACTGCCAGTAACACGCTGCAGAGATCTTAGAATCATAGAAACATGGAATTGTTTTGGTAGGAAAAGACTTCTAAGATCACCAAGTGAAACCATCCACCAAAAACCACCAAGGCCATTAAACCATATCCCAAAGTGCCACATTCACACATTTCTTGACCATCTCCAGGACAGTGACTCCACCACCTCCCTGGGCAGCCTGTTCCATGCCTGACCACTCTTCCAGTGAAAAAAAAATGCCTAATGTCCAGCCTAAATCTCCCCTGGTGCAGCTTGAGGCTATTCCCTCTTGTTCTATCACTGGTTACTTGGGATAATAGATTTGCCCTTTTTATGACAGCAATTTAGAGCAATTTTTATTATAGCAATTTTATTCTGCTTTTTTTTTTTTTAATTATTATTCTTTCCAGAAGGGAAAAAAAAAACCAAAACAACCAAAGCCCAACTCTGCCATTCAGCTTGTCTGGTTTTGTACTTGGGCACCATAATGGTTCCCATTAACAGCTGTAATGCTTTTTATAGGAGGTAACTGGAAGTTCAAAGACACTGAGTGACCTCTCCAAGCAGGAATAAACCAAAGCCTTTATTTCCAGTTTCCTCTTTGAACAGTAAAGCTTCTCTCCCACCCTCTCTGCACCCCACTGAAAATTGCTCTTTTCTCTTTAAAACATTACCTCCAAAATTTCCCACAATTACCACGACCATGTCTCAGCTTCCCTCCAGAGCTGGCAGCAGCAATACAACAGATCCCAAGTCTGTCAACATAACTGCACCTCAGTGTTGCTGCTGTGGCCAAGCTTTGGCTCAACACAGAGAATCGCAGAAACGTTCAGGTTGGAAAAGACCCTCAGGATCACCAAGTCCAACCTCATCCACCAAGAGCATCTCACACAGAATCAACCAGGTTGGAAAAGGCTTCCAAGATCATCAAAGTCCAACTGATCACCTCAGAGTGCTGCACCACAGTCTCACAGTATATCAGAGGTTGGAAGGGACCTCAAGTGGTCATCAGGTCCAACCCCCCTGCCAGAGCAGCATCACTTAGGGTAGTCTGCACAGGAATGCATCCAGGTGGGTTTGGAAAGTCTCCAGAGAAGGAGACTCCCCAACCCCCCTGGGCAGCCTGTTCCAACCACCTGCACATAGAGCCCAGCCAGCTGTGAAAGGGGTGACAGTGAGCTGTGGGTGACATGGATTTGGGGAGATACAGGGACTAAGATTGGACTTGATGAGCTCTGAGGTCTTTTACAACCTGGTTGGTTGATTCTGTAAGCTTTAAAATTGCAACCCATGAGGTGAAGAGTGGGGGGAAACAAAGAATCATAGAGTTGTTTCAGTTGGAAAAGAACTTTAAAATCACTGAGTCCAAATGTTGGCTTAACACTGCCCAGTTCAAGAGGGACAGGGATCTACTCAAGAGAGTCCAACAGAGGGCTGAGAGGATGATTGAGGGACTGGAGCACTGCCCTGTGAGGACTTTTTAGTCCGATGAGGACTGCAGGGCTTTTAGTCTGGATAAGAGAAGACTGAGAGGGGATCTAATAAATGTTCATAAATATCTGAGGGCTGGGGGTCAAGAGGGAGGGGACAGGCTCTGCTCACTTGCACCCTGGGATAGGACAAGGAGCAATGGATATAAACCACAGCACAGGAGGTTCCTCCTCAACATGAGGAGGAACTTCTTCACTGTGAGGATCACAGAGCACTGGAACAGGCTGCCCAGAGAGGTTGTGGAGTCTCCTTCTCTGGAGACTCTCAAGCCCTATCCGGATGTGTTCCTGTGTGACCTGTGCTGGATTCTACGGTCCTGCTGTGGCAGTGGGGTTGGGCTTGATGATCTCTGGAGGTCCCTTCCAACCCCTAACATCCTGTGATCCTGTGAATAGCAAAATAAGCAAAGTTGTCAATTTCCTTTGTCAAATGTGTTAGTACTTCTTTTACTCAGGTTTCCAGGATCACCAGAAACTGCTCAGTGACTCATCTCACATCTACAGAGCCATAGGTGCTTCTGAATGAAGGTGCCCTTCACTTTTTACAAGGGCTTGTAGAGACAGGACAAGGGGCAACGGCTTTAAGCTGGAAGAGAAAAGATTTAGACTGGATATTAGGAAGAAATTCTTCAAAGCGAGGGTGGTGAGACACTGGCACAGATTGCCCTGGGAGGCTGTGGATGTCCCCTCCCTGGAGGTGTTCAAGGCCAGTTTGGATGAGGCCTTGAGCAACCTGGGCTGGTGGGAGGTGTCCCTGCCCATGGCAGGAGTGTTGGAACTGAATGATCTTTAAAGTCCTTTCCAACCCAAACCATTCTGTGATTCATGTCCTGTGCATTTGGGGAACCTCTCCTCAAGAGGCTTATGCAAGATCCCAGGTCCTTTGCTCAGGTCACAGAGTTTTCATGAGGTTAGAGATCAAGTTTTGCACAGCTCTGACACAAGCAAATATTTCATATTCTGAGCTGCACTGACACAGAACTGTGCCTACCCTTGTTCAACAAGGATTTTAATCTGCTGCCTGCTTAAAGCAAGACAAGGGCCAGGAGGATGGAGCCAGCTCTTCTCAGAGGTGTCCAGAGGCAGGACAAGAGGTAGTGGACACAAAGCAGAGCACAGGAGATTCTATATAAACATCAAGAGAAAATCTCTGTGATTCTGTGAAAAGTCAGAGACTTAAGCTGCTTGCTGAATAAGACCCAAAGGGAAAAGACACTGAAATGTTAGGCAGTCATAAATAGTTTTCAAACAATCTTCAGACTTGTTTTCCCTTTCATTCTGATGCTTCACTTTTCCTTAACTGGTGTTGCTTTCCCAGCAGAATCACAGTGCAGCTCTCTTCCCTACAATGGAAAAGGAACAAAACTGAGCAAAATTCTAGTTTTCCAGTTAATTGAGTACCAGTTTTTAATGGGGAGAGCCAGGTTCAAACCCAGAGTATCCCAGATAGACTCTGAGTTCTTTATCTGCATCTTCCAAAAGCCTGGAGCTGGTTTTACAAATGTTTTATCTGATATTAATTAAACAAACAATTGATCATTTCCATACAATCTCAAATGATGCATGGGGCACAGAGGGGTCTTGTAAACACAGCAAAATATTACAATGGCTGTTACTCTCAACGCTCTTTACTTGCTGCCAAGTTTATCCATGGTCCTGTCAAATGAGGAAATCCCTCCTCACTGGTGCAGGAATCAGATGATTAGAGCTGGGCTCACCAGGAAAGAGGATCACAGGATCACAGGATCACAGGGTCACGGGGTGTTAGGAGTTGGAAGGGACCTCTGAAGGTCATCAAGTCCAATCCCCCTGCCAGAGCAGGAGCATAGAATCCAGCACAGGTCACACAGGAACACATCCAGATGGGGCTTGAAAGTCTCCAGCAAAGGAGATTCCACAACCTCTCTGGGCAGCCTGTTCCAGTGCTCTGTGACCCTCACAGTGAAGAAGTTCCTCCTCATGTTGAGGTGGAACCTCCTGTGCTGTAGTTGATATCCATTGCCCCTTGTCCTATCCCAGGATGCAAGTGAGCAGAGCCTGTCCCCTCCCTCCTGACCCCCAGCCCTCAGATATTTATTACTTATAGATACACTTAACACAGAGACAGAATTGTTTGAGCAACCCCCAGTGGGGAAGTTTGAGGCCAATTTAAAGAAAAATATATATTTTTTAGGTTGAATATCCGAAAGTGGTAAAAACCAAGCAGGGAATTGTAGTAGTAGAGCAAAATGCCATGGGCAGGATGAGATTGGCAAGCTGTTTACATGTCAACATACAGAAAGCTGGGCTGCAGCATGCCATGCTAACATCTGGAGGAATGAACTGCAATGCTTCTGAAGGCTCAAAAAAAAAAAAGTTTTCAGTGACATTTGTAATGATTAGGGGGGGGGGGGGGCAGAAATCTCCCCACTGAAATCTCCAAGAAGAAATGCATTCAATGTAAAAACAAACAAGCAAGCAAAAAAACCCCAAACAAACCAAAACTAACAAAAATTCTCACAGTCTAAATCAGTTCAGACTCATCCCATGCTCATGGGGTGCTCATCCTTTCTGCCTATTTCCACCCAGTTTGTTTTATGCCATCTCTTTCTAATACAACCAGGGAAACTGATCAAACACATTCTATACATACCACCTAAGCCACAGTCTCAGCATCCCAGCTGTACTCCTAACCTCACAAATTCACAGTCAAACCATCTCCAGGGTTTCAAAAGCATAGCAGCTTTCATGAAGGAGGGCAGTGGGAGCTCTCTTAATTAGCTCAGCTGCTTTGTGCATTTCTAGACACGTCTCCCTCTTTGTTCACCTTCAAGAGTTTAGCATCAGGCTGGAAAGAGATTTCTCCTCCATCAAATAGCATTGCATTCTTTGGGGTCTTCTTTTTTTTTTTTTTCCCCCCTAGTTTTGGCACTCAGAAAAACAGCTGGGGCCAGGCATCTAAATGGAAAGGGGAGAGTTTTAACCAGGCTGCATATTTATTGGGCACTAACAGGAAAATGTGGAAGGCCAGCCAGCTAGGTGAGCATTTCCTTACCAAGAAGTCCTCCATGTGTTGTCCTTACAGGTCTGCCAGGGAAAAATTCAAACATAAACCCATTGTTAAAGTAATACAAGAACATAAAATAGCTTAATTCTTTGAATTTTTCCTCTTGAGACATAACTTAATGAACTGACAGTGCTTTCTAGAAGCACCATGCACAAACTTCTCTTTATTTGTCTGAATAAGGTTTGGGCTGCAAGATCCTGGAGGATAATTGTATGACTTTTTTGGACATAGCTTCACTAAGCACAGCAGAGCATGAGGGACAGCTCAGTTACATCTGTGCTGGCAGACAATGGCTCTGCTCCTGCTTCTACTGAGAGTTTTGCCATGAAGTCATATTGCTGCAATTCAGATGTGCAACTGAAAGAAGTGTGGTGTAAATTTTCCATGATATGATTACTGGGTTCAGCTCTGGTCAATTAAAGCAGCCTGCTCAGGGCTAGCAACAGGGCAATGATTAATGGTGGTAAGCAACCCCTCCTGGCCTCTGCTGGCTGCCTGTAAAAAAAAGCAAGAAAGAAGGAAAGAAAGCAAGAAAGAAGGAAAGAAAGCAAGAAAGAAAGAAAGAAGGAAAGAGAAAGAAAGGAAGGAAGGATGGAATTCGGAAGGAAGGGAAGAAGGAAGGAAGGAGGGAAGGAAGGAAGGAAGGAAGGAAGGAAGGAAGGAAGGAAGGAAGGAAGGAAGGAAGGAAGGAAGGAAGGAAGGAAGGAAGGAAGGAAGGAAAAGAAAGAAAGAAGGAAGAAAGGAAGGAAGGATGGAATTCGGAAGGAAGGAATTCGGAAGGAAGGGAGGAAGGAAGGAATTCGGAAGGAAGGAAGGAAGGAAGGAAGGAAGGAAAGGAAAGAAGAGAAGAAAGAAAGAAAGAAAGAAAGGAAAAGAAGAAAGAAAGAAAGAAAGAAAGAAAGAAAGAAAGAAAGAAAGAAAGAAAGAGAAAGAAAGAAAGAAAGAAAGAAAGAAAGAAAGAAAGAAAGAAAAGAAAGAAAGAAAGAAAGAGAAAGAAAGGAAGGAAGAGGAAGGAAGGAAGGAATTGGAAGGAAGGGAGGAAGGAAGGAAGGAAAGGAAGGAAGGAAGGAAGGAAGGAAGGAAGGAAGGAAGGAAGGAAGGAAGGAAGGAAGGAAGGGAGGAAGGAAGGAAGGAAGGAAGGGAAAGAAAGAAGGAAGAAAGGAAGGAAGGAAGGATGGAATTCAGAAGGAAGGAATTCGGAAGGAAGGGAGGAAGGAAGGAAGGAAGGAAGGAAGGAAGGAAGGAAGGAAGGAAGGAAGGAAGGAAGGAAGGAAGGAAGGAAGGATGGAATTCGGAAGGAAGGAAGGAAGGAAGGAAGGAAGGAAGGAAGGAAGGAAGAGAAGGAAGGAAAGAAGGAAAGAAAGAAGGAAGGAAAGGAAGGAAGAAAGAAAGGAAAGAAGGAAGGAAAGAAAGGAAGGAAGAAAGGAAAGAAGAGAAAGAAGGAAAGAAGGAAGGAAGGAAGGAAAGAAGGAAGGAAGGAAGGAAGGAAGGAAGGAAGGAAGGAAGGAAGGAAGGAAAGAAAGGAAGAAAGAAAGGAAGAAAGAAAGAAAGAAAGAAAGAAAGAAAGAAAGAAAGAAAGAAAGAAAGAAAGAAAGAAAGAAAGAAAGAAAGAAAGAAAGAAAGAAAGAAAGAAAGAAAGAAAGAAAGAAAGAAAGAAAGAAAGAAAGAAAGAAAGAAAGAAAGAAAGAAAGAAAGAAAGAAAGAAAGAAAGAAAGAAAGAAAGAAAGAAAGAAAGAAAGGAAGGAAGGAAGGAAGGAAGGAAGGAAGGAAGGAAGGAAGGAAGAAAGAAAGAAAGAAAGAAAGAAAGAAAGAAAGAAAGAAAGAAAGAAAGAAAGAAAGAAAGAAAGAAAGAAAGAAAGAAAGAAAGAAAGAAAGAAAGAAAGAAAGAAAGAAAGAAAGAGAAAGAAAGAAAGAAAGAGAAAGGAAGGAAAAGAAAGAAAGAGAAAGAAGGAAGGAAGGAAGGAAGAAAGAAAAAAGAGAAAGGAGCAATCACATCAATCTGCTGCCTTCAGCCACATTAAGACTAAGAGCACACAACTGCAAGGAGCTAAAGATGTGTACTGTGCCCAAGGAGAAGCTGGCAGAAGGAAGATGTTTTGCTAGGGGTATGACCTACCCTGAAGGAAGCCCTGGCTCAAGGTGAAGAGTTTGGGCTGTTCTGATACAGTTGTGCTGACTGAAGAGCTCTCACTCACACACACACACAGAGTTCTCTGTGTTACATTTTGTGCCTATTTCTGCTCTCCTGCAAGGCTGGGAAGCAGCTTGGCTGGCTCATGACTCATTGGCAGAGCATTGCTGGACGGTCTGTAGAAGGTGGTGTGTGCTTGAGGGTAGGAAGGCTCTGCAGAGGCAGCTGGGCAGGCTGGATTTTGATGGGCTGAGGTTCAACAAGGCTGAGTGCTGAGTCCTGCACTTGGATCACAACAACCCTGTGAATGCTCCAGGCTTAAGGCAGGGTGGCTGGAAACTGGCCAGCAGAGAAGGACCTGGGGGTGTTGGTCAACAGCTGGCTGAACATGAGCCAGTGTACACCCTGGTGACTGAGAAGGCCACCAGCATCCTGGCCTGGATCAGGAATAGTGTGACAAGAAAGACCAGAGAAGTGATTGTCCCCTTGTGCTTAGACTGCTGAGGCCACACCTTGCGTCCTGCCTTCAGTTTTGGGGCCCTCAGTACAAGAAGACATTGAGGTCCTGGAGGAGGTCCAGAAAAGGACAACAAAGCTGGTGAAGGGTCTGGAGAACAGGGCTGCTGAGGAGTAGCTGAGGGAACTGGGGGTGTTCAGTCCAGATAAAAGGAGGTTGAAGGGAGACCTCTACAACAGCTTGAAAGGAGGTTAGAGTGAGGTGGGGGTTGGTCTCTTCTCCCTAGTATCAGATGGTAGAACAAGAAGAACAGAAGTTCTCTCTAGTATGAGGTGATAGAATGAGAGGAAATGGCCTGAAATTGTGCCAGGGGAGGTTTAGGTTAGAGATTAGGAAAAATTCTTTCCTGAAAGAGTGGTCAGGCACTGGGACAGGCTGCCCAGGGAGGTGGCGGAGTCACCACCCCTGGAGGTATTTTAAAGAACATGTAGACATGACACTCTGGGGCATGGTTTAATGGTCATGGTGGTGTTGGGTTGATGGTTGAATCTGATGATCTTAAAGGTTGGACTCAGTGATCTTAAAGGTCTTCTCCAACTGAAACAGTTCTATGATTCTGTGTTTCAGCAATCATGACACATTTCTTTTTCCATCCAGGGCATTCCATCTCTGAAAAAACAACCAAAAAAAAAAGACACTTCCTTGCACTCCAGCTCCTCTCTTAGCTCCTTCTCCCATGGTTTTGATGCCACCCTAGAGATGGTGCTAAGCAGATCCTGCACAGAGGGGAGCAGAGCAGGACATCTCTCATTCTCCATTGTTTTGAAGCAGGGAATGGCTGCAGAAAAGCCTCTTCTCAGCATGCCCAGGCTGATGACATGGGACTGGTGGGATCCCTTGTGGTCAGAACATAACCCTCACTGGAACAATCAGCAAGTTGGACAACCAAAAAATTATTTCATTAAACAGCAGTTGTTAATCAGTAGGAAGCCTTTTTCCACAGCCATTCTTTAAAGCCCAAACATTTCCATGTTTCCTGTAATACTTGTGCTTAGTCACACAGGGACAAATACAAGGGGGAAAAAAAAATCAGATCTGTATGACAGAGTTTTGGAAGCACCAAAATAAGCTCTTTGAATGTTGCAGTCACTGGACAGCAGGAGTCCAGGAGGGGAGTGTTGAAAACAAAACCCTGGATTTATTCACTGGAGAGGTTGTGGAGTCTCCTTCTCTGGAGACTTTTGAGACCCATCTGGATGTGTTCCTGTGTGACCTGTGCTGGATTCTGTGATGCTACTCTGGCAGGGGGGGTTGGACTTGATGGTCTTCAGAGGTCCCTTCCAAACCCTAACATCCTGTGATCTGTGATTCTACCTTTGGATACCTATTTTCTGCTAAAAATATGTGATCAGATAAACAGAGCACAGACCCTCCTAAAGTTTAAAAGTTGCCAAGTCCACTTCTTGCTACCCAACCTGTAGATGTGGCAGAGAGAGAAGGGATGGTCCTTTGCACTTCAAACAGGATTTACCACACTCAGGTATGGAGACCAAAAGCTCTGCCAGAGGACATCTTCTCTCTGCCATCTTGCAACTCACAAGAGCCAAAAGTCCAGCTGAGCCTGGCCTTCTCTGCTCTAATATCACAAGGAAAGAGATTCCCAGGGTTAAAATGTCCCAAAATCTGGATCCTTGAGAAGTATTAAGTGCTATAATTAAGTTCTTAGTATTACTCTTTAAATACTTAGGTAAGAATGGTCATGCAGCTCCACTCATTCTATTTTTTGAGGGGGTTGGTTTTTGTTTTGGGGGGTTTTGGGGATTTTTTTTGTTGTTGTTTGGCTTGGTTTGGGTTTTGGGGGTTTTTTTGTTTGGTTGTTTTTTTGTGGTTGGTTTGTTTGTTTGTTTTGGGTTTTGTTTGGGGTTTTTTGTTTGGTTTTTTTTGGTTGGTTGGTTGTTTTGGTTGTTTTGATTTTGGTTTTCTATAGTCATCCCAAAAGACCATGAGGTCAGTGGAAGCAGAGGCAAATGTCCCCTCCTACATCCAGCACTTGTGAGGCATGGAAGGAACAAGCACTGCATCCCTAAGTGGACTTTGGAAGGAAGAGGTAAGCCTGGCTGCTTTCCAAAGGACTGGCTCTAGCACAGAGCTGGGACTGGGCACAGACAGCAAGGAGGGACGTAGCTAGCTGAGGACAGCAGCCCTCTGCTCTGCTCTGCTGGTGCCACAGGCCTAAGGAACTGGGTTTGCTGCTTGACCTTGTATGACCAGCTCCTGCTGGTGGGATCCTCCCTCCTCCTTTCACCAGCCATGCACCCATGAGCAGTAGGATGTGCTCTCACCCAGCCCTCTGCCTCACACCTGCCCTTTGCTTCTCCTCCTCCTTTCCAGGGCAGGTCCAGTCTCTTCATTACTCACCTCAGACCAGGCTGCCTGTGCTGCTGAGAATCTTGAGTATGGGATGCTTCAGGGTCTGCCTGCAGGGTAGAGCTTCATGCCATGTCCCACAGCTACTCTGCATCAGTAAGGGAGATCCAGAAAGGTCTGGAACGTGGTACACAGCCACAGTGTGTCCCACTTCCCTGCTAAGCAGCATGTAAACATCCTCTATGTTTACTACATGTGCCACTACACCTCCCTGCTGCCCACAGGTACTTCACTCCCCCCAAGACATGCCTGCACATCCTTGGGAGCCCAAATCCAACCCATGGCTTTCACCAGCCAACCTGAGGATCAGGACTTCATTAGTGTCCCACTAGTGAATCTCTTCCTTAGACCATCCCACACCCATCTACATAACACACATAGTGTTTACCACCAGCTAAAACATTTCTGAAGCTTGGAGGAGTCCAGGGAACACAAAGCACATTAAAATCCATGAGGTGCTTTAATTTTTGTGTCTTTGGGGTCATTTTGCTATGGAGGAGTGCTGAGTGCTACAGGGAAATGAGCACTCCTGGTCACCACCTTCACAGCACACCCTGAGGTGGCCCTTGCAAATGAAATAAGACCCTCCAACAAGTATGAACTGGGAATTGAGAACATAAACCCACAGATATTCTTATAACCATGGGGAGAAGTCTCCTGGAGAAGCAAATGATGGTAGCTGGACAGACATCTTGGGTGCAGCTGAGCACCACCTCCATGGTGACCTCAGCAGGATGAGTAAGTAGACCAAACATTTTCCATGCAGCAAAGAACAATTTCTTCCACTCTTGCAGCTTTCTCCTGGGGCTCCCAAGAGACCAGTTCTTCTCTGTCCCAGACCGTTTCCAGCTGCTGCAGAGCTTCCCACCAATTCCCTGTAACTCCTGCCTTATCAATACAAGAAAGGAAGGAAACATAAAATGTTCAGAGTGACAGGCTGGACTGCTGTTCTTCCTAACTGAAAATGTGGGAAATGTGTGGTGGGAGCAGAAAGAGGTGAAAACACCTCAGCACAGCAAGGTGATGTCTTGGCAAGCCTTCTGCCCCTTGCTCCCCTTCCACAGGTGCAAGTGGCCATGAACATAGATGCTGGGAAAGATCCCCTGCAGAGGTGAGGGCTGACCTGTTGCAAAGCAGCTCTGCAGAGAAGGATTTTGGAATCTGGGTGAACAACAAGTTCCCCATGAGCCAGTAGTGTGCCTTCTTTGCCTCCAGCCACCCCTGTTCTGCTTCTTCCTAAGTCCATTGACATCCACCACACTGGCAGGAAAGGGTCCTTGGGAGGAAGGGAGCCAGGAAGCAGGCTGGCTGCTCCCAGCCCAGGCTCACCCCGTGCCAATGCAGCACATTTTCTGGAGTGTTTTTTACAGTTCAGTTTAAATGACTCAGTGGAGGAGCTTTGTATAACTTCTGACCACAGCCTAACAGTTCTCACAGGAGGTAATATTTCCTAGTGCTTGGCATGAGCTTTCCTCCTTTTCATCCTAAGAGTTGTGCTCCTTCAGCAGTCCTTTCCCACTTCTTTCCTTTCTTCCTGCTTGCAGCCTACAACTTTGTAAGCGGTTACTGGATCCCCCCACTTCCACCCAGCCCTTCTGCAGGCAGCAGAAGCAGAGAATCACAGAATCATAGAATCATTAAGGTTGTAAAGGACCTCTAAGATCATCACGTCCAACAGCTCCGTGACCACTCCATGTCCTGAAGTGCAACATCTGCTTGTTTTATGAACACCTCCAGGGATGGGGACTCCACCACCTCCCTGGGCAGCCGGTTCCAATGCCTGACCACTCTTGCAGCAAAGAGGTTTTTTCCTAATACCCAACCTAAACCTTCCCTGGTGCAACTTGAGGTCTTGCCATTAGTTACCTGGGAGAAGAATACACCACATTCATGACTTTTGTGCCAGCACCTAGACAGGCAGGCTTTATCTAGCTGATTTAATCTCTCCCCCAAAGCAGTACTTGCAGCTCAACAGCAGTTTGAGTTATTTTATGTGAATCCCTCCCAGTTTGTCACCATCAACCAGCAGTGCTCTGACCTGCAAGTAACTGGATTGTCACAGTGCTCACAAGATGTATCCATTGTCTTTTTGATAAGCAACCAACTAGTCATTTGTTGCATTTTACTAATTGCACTTAATTCTACCTCTGTTTTTCCCCCAGTTTCATTATGCTTTCCCTCTTATATTCTTGCATTATACTCTCCTACTCCAGACCCAGTTGTATTCCTTAGTCTGTCAGTAGCAAAGGGAACCATAGAATTATAGAATGGTCCAGGCTGGAAGGGACTTCCAAAGGTCATCCAGTCTGACCTCCCTGCAGTCAGCAGGGACATCCCCAACTAGATCAGGTTGCCCAGAGCCTCATTGAGTCTCACCTTGAATATCTCCAGGGAAGGAGCCTCAACCACCTCCCTAGGCAACCTGTTCCAGTCTTCCACCACCCTCATAGTAAAGAACTTCTTCCTCATATCCAATCTAAATCTGCCCTTCTCTACTCTGAAGCCACTGCAGATATTTAAACCACAGCAAACTCTGATCTATGAAACAATTAAAACGCTCCCAAAAGCTCCCTCCCTCCAAAGCCATCTCCTGGTAAACAGAATTTAAGTGGCAGCAAAGCGACCTAATCAACACGTTGCCTTTCATTCCTGCCCATGTGAAATATCCACACCCTCCCTCTCTACTTGAGGTTCTGATTCCTCACAGAGTGGGTAGATATTTGATTAGGTACAGATTTAAACACAAAAAAGATTTTCCAAGCCTCAGTTCCAAGCAATTACCCTTTTGCTGGGTGTAACTCACTGCAGGGTCACCCAACTGGAGAGCAGAGCACAGAAAGCTCTTTACAAAGAAAACAAACAAACAAACAAATAAACAATAACAAAAATATCAGAAAACAATGCCAAGTGTTTCATCTCACAAGGAATTCTTGAAAAATGTGCTTCCCTCAGAGGCCTGGAGTTGTTTGTTTTGTTTGTTTTCTTTGTAAAGAGCTTTCTGTGCTCTGCTGCAGGGTGAGTGAAGAACTGGCCTGAGCTGACAGCAGATATCACAGAATCATTCAGGTTGGAAAAGACCCTTGGGATCACCGAGTCCAGCCATTAACCCTACTCTACAAAGTTCACCCCTAAACCACATCCAAACCACCTTTAAACACATCCAGGGTTGGTGACTCATCCACCCCCCGGGCATCCCATTCCAATGCTTGACCACTCCTTCTGTGAAAATATTTCTCCTAAAGTCCAGTCTAAACCTACTCTGGTGCAGTTTGAGGCCACGTCTTCTTGTTCTATCACTAATTACCTGTGAGAAGAGACCAGCACCAGCCTCTCCACAACCTCCTTTCAGGTACTTGTTGAGAGCGATGAGGTCTCCCCTCAACCTCCTCTGCTTCAAACTAACCATCCCCAGCTCCTTCAGTTGCTCTTCATGAGATTTATTCTCCAGGCCCTTCACCAGCATAGGTATGGGAGCTCCTGAGGACTCCACTTGTGCCACCTAATAGTGCTGTCTGCTGGACACTGGACCTTTGCACTTGATCCTAGCAAGCAGGATGTAGCCACCTTGTGTGCTCTCCAGCAGCACTGGCAGCAAAATCACTTTACAGTCAGGGCAAAAAGCCTCAAGCTACATGCCTAAGGCTGCCCAAAGCAGCCTTTCTAAGGCAACACAGTTGTCAAGGCTGGTGGTCTTCTGGTGACCCTGCAATGCTGTCTCTGAGGAGCTCACATGGAGAGAATAAGTGTTGGTCCCTCAGGTCTCAGCTAATGAAGATTAAATGTGATTTTGTTAACACTAACCCCGAGTCTAGACCAAGAAGCTAACTCTGACTAGATGACACCAAGTGGCCATAGTAAAATTTACATTTATTATTGCTGGAGCAATTTGCAAAAGTTTCACCCTTTGAACTGGAGTTCTGCAGCTTGGCCATTTGAACAATTTTAATTTTGATGTGGGAGCCACGAAGTCTGGGTGTTGTAAGTCTAGGAAGAGCACTCAATCTGCTAACAAATACGAGGGAAATATTTTGGTATCAGTTGCTACCACACTCAGAAGCTGACTTACTGTATAATAAGGTGCAGATATTTAAGTTATCAATTTAATGGATGGTTAATGAAGTGATTAACAACTAGGCTATGCTATGGTGCTGCTACAGAAGTCAGTGAAAAAAGATCTAAAACATCAGAGGTCTTTGGATTAAGGCTGCTGAGGTATGAAATAGCAGCAGATCAGTTACACCATCATTTCAGAACAAGTGTTGGTCACTCCCTGTGCTCTTAGGGGTGGAACATCTCTCAACAGAGATATCTGAGCATGCCTTTAGTGGACAAGATACTTAATGATGTAGGGAGGTGTCATGGGTGCATTTTCTCATCTGTATGATGTGTGATGTAGAGTTCTATGAGCAAATAACAGAAGGTATTTTCAAATGTTAGTCATCTGCTGGAATGTGCTCTGTTAGGATGTTTGCTTTTTCCCCCACAGATGACTCTGAGAAATACTTCCCTAGTCACTTTGCCAGCAACCATCAAACCCCAGCAAAACACCAGAAGGCCAAGCCAGCCCAAGACTGCAAATCTGGCTGCACTGGAAGTTAACTCCACAGGTTCTTCCATTGCTTTTGAAGGGCTTAAATTCTCCCCCCACTAAAGAGTCTGAACCTGTGCAGGCACACGTGAAAGAGGAGAGGGGTGAGGATGTGAAATGCTCTCTATGCACACAGGGAAGGCAAGAGGCAGGTGTGTGGACCAAGCTGTGCACTTTGTATTACCTCTGTTCCTGGCAGTGAAACTCTGCTCTCTTTCTACACAGAGTCACCATCCTTGCTCAACACTTCCCATTTCACTCTGGTCTCTGTGCAAGGAATGCTCTGAACTGAAATACTATGACTTGAAAGAGAGGGAAGAACAGCATGAAACATGCAGCAGAAAGCAACCCATGCCATTGTCTTTCTCCTCGAGCTCTCAGAGAGGGCTAAAGGTGCTGCTGGTGTCACTGACACAAGTAAAGCACAGTAAATCCATGAGGGTTTGCTCCCCTCATGGGGAGCTGTGCTGGCCTGTCCCACAGCTGGTCCCATCTGACCAGCTGAGCCACAGTGGCCACTTCATAAACTGGCTGTGTTACAAAGACCCTGTGCCCCATCCATCCCTGGAACATGCTCCCCTTCCTCACAGTTCACCTGGCACCTGGGACTGTGCTTTCCATGCTCTTCAGGTTTCTTTCTGCCATACACAATCACAGAATCCCACCATGGAAGGCTTCTCTGGAGGTCTTCTAGTCCAATTCCCCCTGCTAACACGTTTGCCTAGATCAGGTTGCACAGGAACACATCCAGGTAGGTTTTGAAAGTCTCCAGAGAAGGAGACTCCACAACCTCTCTGTGCAGCCTGGTCCAGTGCTCCAATGTCATGCCCATGCCCTCACTGCCAGCTCTTCTAAATTTCAAGTTATCTGATGTGCTCCCTTCAGCATTACTCCAGTAGTCTGCTGACTTCTCATCTAAGATCAGTACAGGAAAAACCAATGGACCAAACAATTCCCTCTCTAGACCATGAAGATTGGTGGCATCTTCTCTCTGCATCTGGTCTGTCAGGTGTCTGTCTCTCTTTATAGAAGTTGCTTCACTTGAGATAATTTTAATGAGCAGAAAGTTAAGGCTCCTGGAGAAACTCTGCTTGGAAGAGTGATCCTGAGCATCTAAATACCTATAACTTGTGCTATTTTATGTTCTGCTGCATGGAGCAAAGGAAATATTGGTTAGTTAATAACACAAGTGATGGACTTCAGATGACCCCATGGACTTGGACAGCACAAATACTTCTGAATACCACAGTTTTGGAAGCCTCACTCTAAATGAAACTGGGCTCCAAGCCTCTGAGCCCTGCAGGGTGCCTGGCTTTGGAAGCAGAGCACAGGAGTTACACATACCCATTGGGGGGGTACTGTCACAGAGGTCACAGAATCACAGAATGGTGAGGGTTGGAAGGGACCTCTGGAGATCATCTAGTCCAATACCCCCAGTAGAGCAGGATCACCTAGATCAGGTTGCACAGGAACGTGCCCAGGTGGGTTTGGAGAGTCTCCAGAGAAGGAGACTCCACTGACATACTTCAGACATAGAGGTACTTGGCAACTGCCTCCAGCAGGGCACTTGCTCTACATGATAATCCCCTCTCCTTAACACCAGCCAGAAGATCTTCCCTGGCTCTCCTTACTGCCAGACTCCCTCTCAGAGCAGAAAGGTTTGCTCAGCACATCCTCTCAGCACAGACTCTGCCTGAGGAAACGTCCTCCTCTCCCAGAGGAAATGCCCTACCTCCCTTCACCCTTCCCAGCCCCACATGCCCACTTTGGACACCCCTCCCCACCAGCAGCAGGGAGGTTTCTGGACCTTTTCCCTCTCGCCTCCCTCCTTCCTGACAGAGCCATCGGGCTGCAGCTTGGCCTGGAATTCCCCTATCAGAGAAGAAAAATCCTTCCTGATTGCAGGAACCCAAATCTCCCACAGAGGTGGATGGGTGATGGAGTCCACATGCCACTCTTCTGGCATGGCACCTCACCAAAAAAAAAAAAGTGTGCCAAAATACCTTGGTGTGGGGCTCCCAGCCAGCAAGGGCTCCAAGACTGAGGAGAACACTTTGGCACCTGAGGGACAAGGACATACCTGGTAGCCCTGGGGGTACCTGGGGTTTGCAGCACCTATGCTTAGACCCAGGAACAGCATAAAGGCCACACAGGAGGTAAACTGGCATTGCTGCTGTTGTATGACCTACAAAATGTTGGAGCTAGCCCTCAAGCTTGGGAGCCCTGTGCAACCACTGCTGACCCTGAGTGTGTCTGGAAAATGCTTTGGAGACTCAGCATGCACAGAAAGGGGAAGGCAGATCAGTCTGGCTTGACCAGAGTAGCAGAAAGAAAGCAGGAGAGAATATGGTAAGAGAAAAGGCAGGGGTGAGAGAGGGTTGGAGAAGGGTCAGGAAGGTGAAGACAGCATATTTCAGGCAGAGTAGGAATGAGTGAGGCAGAAGGAGTGACAGGAGTGATGTGGCCAGAGCTATAAAGCAGAAGGAGAAGCTGAACAGCTTTTCTAACAGTCCAGGAGCAGAGGAGGTGTGCTTGGGAAGCCAGGCAGAAGCCTGACCAAAGTTTAGTCTCTCCAACAGAAAAGTTAGATTATGATGTGCTTTTGTAGGAAGACCTGATAGCTGCACTTGGAGACAGCCTTCACATCTGAGCAAACAAGAGGGCAGAGAAGGCACCAGCACTGTAAGCCTTTATCACCAACACGGGAAGAACTGATGCCTTCAGCCTTGGCCAAGGAAGCAGAAGAGACAAGAGCTTTGGGAAGAAAGACAAGTTCAATGCTGGTTGTGCAAAGGCCAAAGATAGGAGAGGGATGTGGGAAGAGAGAGAGTCTATCAAAAAAAAGGCCACTTCTGGGACTGGGGAGAAGTCAGTGCTAGAAATTGAATTCTGTGAGCTGCAGTTCATGAGACATCCTCAGGCTGTTCCCAGAGATGGAGTTGACAGAAAAGAAGGCAGCAGAGGTTTAGACCTGAGTGTGTCTCATGGAGAGCAGTAGAAAGTAAAGAAGTGGGACAATTAGAAATGGGAAAAGAAACTATGGAGTGGGGCTTGCAGAAGGCCAGGGAGGGCAGCTTGCCAAGCAGGAGTGGTGGCCTGAAATAAGAGAACTTTTCAGAAGCCTGAGATTTGGCTTAGAAAAGGAAGATAAAATATTCAGTTAAAAAAGTATTCCATGGTCAAAACTAACACAACAGCAACTAAGGTAGGGGCTGGAGGGAAGAGACATGAAATCCCAGTGTCTGCATTATCCTTAACACCAGGAGAAAACCATCCTGTGACCTCATGATCATTTGGTGGTGGAAGTGTCCACTTGCTGTGGCTCTAGAAGAGCCACAGGCCTGAGGAAGTGGTGGCAGCCACCTCAGGTCCTGCACTGGAGCCCAAAACAGGAACAGCACAAGTCTGGAAGGGAAAGCTCTGCTCTTTGCAGAAGCAAGCAGCAACCCTCACGCAGAAGCAGCAAGCACCAAAAGCAAAATGGAATCTCGCAGTGACTGTGAATGCTCTAAGGTTAACATCTGCCATCAAAAATAAAACACAAGAAAACAACTTACTGGGCAAAAGAAAGTATTTAGCATTTTGGAAAGCCTTCAGCCTGCACAGATTTTTTTCATCTCCTGCCACACAAAGACTTTTTAAGTCGCTGATAATTAATCTGACATGTCCTCAGACCTGAAGAGCTTTCCTCTTGAAGAGAAAGTCTGATCTCATTTTCCTACAATATGCAATATTTATTGTCAACTGTGTGTAAACAAACAAACAAACAAAAAAAAAGGCACACAGAAGAAAAACTAATCAGAAAGATGTGAAATGTAACTACTACCCCACTAATCTAGGATTTTGAAGGAGGGAAAAATGTTTATCTCCTGAAATCAAAAATACTTTGACAGTATCCTTTTCATTTAGAAGAAAACTGGAATGAGGCCCAGCTCCTGCAGGGAGCCCTTCACTTTCTTTGTTGAAGCAAAAAGCCACATTCAGTCAACACAGGTTTTCCTGACTAAGCTCAGCAGGATCAGTCGTGGTATCAACTAAAGGATCACAGAAATACTTGACACAGGCATCCAGAATGCACACAAGGCTGAGCACAACCAAGGCAGAGGCAGTTTCTCTGCTTCGAAAAATAAGAGCGGTTGACAAAAAAAATATTCTGCAATTTAGATTATCTCTGCATGGACACAAATTCATGGCAGTATTTAAAACTTTCAGTTTAGGGAGAAGCAGTTTCTCCCTTTGGCTTAAGAACCTGATCCAACTCTTTTGTGGTAGAAGACTCCTGCCTGGATTTTTCCCTCCTTAATTTGGGTACAAATCTTATCGGCTGATTCTCGACCCTTTGTGTTTTATCACAGAGATTTGGGAGATGTTTTCAATAATTGGATAATTTTCTATTTCCAGAGATCATAACTTCTTCTACTTACAAATGGATGTTTAGCAAATATGTCTTTTTGCTCACCAGCTTTATGGGATCTGCAGTTTCATGGTCACTTCCAGCTGCCAGCAATGAGTAGTGTTAGTGAGGAAGTTTATTAAAATGCCATGGATCTAGCCAGGATATCTGAGAGTTCTTATTTTTATAGTCTATACATAGGAGTATTTATTTTTAGAGCTTCAGGTGATAGTCTTTAATATTAACAACCAGATTTGAAGCCTGAAGATGACACACTATTTCCTCTCATGAAGAAAACTCAGTTAATGCCACTGCAGTTTCCTCTAAGCTCCTTGAAAATTGGTTCCTTCCTAACTCTCTGGAAAACATCTTGGGTTTTATTTTAAAAGACAACTGACAAAAAAAAAAAACAACTCAAATAATGACAATTCTCCAGTTTTTGGCAAGCAAAAAAAGCACAAAAAAGTCTCATTTAGAGTGAAAACATTCAAGAAAGAAAAGCGGGGGGGAGGTGGGGGAAGGAAAGCTGACTAGGAAGAAAGAATTGAAAAAGAGAGAAATAATTTAGTCCAAAACTTACCAAGTTTTGATTAAAAAAAAAAATCAAGGTCCCCATTTTTGAAATGTTTCTCCAGCCTTACCACAGTTGCCAGCAAGCTGAACCATGCTTCACCACTGTGAAAATGTATTTAAAACAGGAAAACAAACAAACACAAAAAGAGTTTCAATGACAAAGCTGTGCTTATGTGCTCATTTTAACAAGTGCCCTGTTTCCATTATAACACAGTAATTTTATCCTTGCTGCAGCTCTGTGGCTTCTAATAAAGCTACCTCTAAAAGAGATTAAAGTTCATAATCTGTGCTGTGCAGAAAACTTTGAGACCAAGTTCTGTATGTTTTTGTGAGGCAACTAAGTGGCCTGATTTCCAGTAAGAAAGAAAGTGCCCTAGTTCCCATTAACACCATTGAAGCTGTTCATTAAGATGACTAAAGTTAGAGAGTTCTGCAACCTTGGCCCATAGTCTTTGAAGACAACACAGAGTCAAAGCCAAGGAGATATTCAGTGAAAGTTTAAAATGCACAGTGAGGCCCTGATTCTCCACTGCCACATCTCCTTGGGGTCACTGACAGCTGGGTACAGTCCTTGAGAAATAATACAAGGCAAGAAGGAAATCAAGACACAATTTTTGCAGAACATATATGTTGAGTACCCGGTAAAATGATGCAGTTACCAAGACCCTTCCCTACAATGACTTCAAGCTATTAGCAGGCAATTTCTATTTCCATTGTACTGATAGGAGACTAAAGCAGAAAGAAAAAGCAAGCTAAGCTAGATGGAAATGCCCAGGAAAATTAATAAAGTTAATTTTTAGAGTGGATTGGTTAAACCACAAACAATTCTGTGCAGGCATCCATTCAAAGCTAAAGCATTATTCTGTTCGGTGTTGTTTTATTCGGAAAGTGAATTAATTTAAATCAAATTGCAGCTAGTTTTGCTGTGAGTAAGAGCATGCAAACTGAGGTTAAATACAGTTCACAGACACTTTTAATTTAATGCCTTTTGTTAATTAATTAATTGTCCTTCATGCACGAAGTCACACAGGAAGAGTTCCAAGGTGTAGAGTTAAGGATGGGGCTCTTCAGCATCAGGGTTTGTCCTTTCCAGCCCTTCCTTGGGGTGCTGCTCAACCATCCTCCTTATCACCAGACAGCACAGCCCTGGGTCCTTAATCCTGCAGGAGCCAGAGGAGGTATTCCTGTCTCTCCCTGTCACCTAGAACGTAGTGACAGCTCTCAGGGACAGCATTTCATGCATTTAACAGGATGACCGGACAAACACGCAGCACCTTCTGACTAGAGACCAGGAGGAAGCACTTGACCCAGCAGGGTGCGTTCATTGACCTCTGTAGGCATCAAGAGCAGAGAAGCAGTGTGACACAACACAGGGACCACAGAGTTATGTTTTCAGGAGTCAGCCTAAAAACCCTCCAGCCAGCTTCACTCCTTCCCTGAGGTCAGATTTGCAGAGGTGTAGCTCAGTTCTAAACATTGAAAGATGAGACTAAGATCTGTAAATACCCACTGCATCTCCCCACCTTACTACTATACTTTTTTAAATCGTATTCAGCTTGAAATTGTAGTTTCTTACAGCAAGTCTCTGCAATTAGTCTCTTCAATTTTTGTACTTCCCAAAACAGAGGTAAGATGAAGTGACCTACTGGAGTGATCACATGCACCTCAGGGCAGTGCAGTTCTATCAGCATCTACATGGTTGTTGTAGTCCCACAGCAACCACCTGTGGATCAGGCCCCATTGCTCTGACCCGTTACTAAGAGTCCTAAAGTCCTAACTGATAATCAAATACTCCTCTATGGTGCAAAAATGTGTGAAATGCTACATTCACTTCCACCTGTGTGCAGCCACTGTCCAGGCAAAGCCACCTATTTTAAGGTCCCTCTACCTTTTTTTGAGCATTGTTTCCCTCAGCTTTTTAACACACAGCTTCCTTGGTTCTCTGTTCTTTCTTCAGCCTTTCAGTCCTGGTTTCCTCAGCGCTCTGCTCCTTCTCCAGCCTGTCAGTCCTGCCTTGCTATGAACTTAGCCAGAAATCATGGTAACCTTTAGCCATAATCACATCAGAGAAAAAAAAATCAAGAGCTTTCCTCTCGTTTTCCAGCTTTTCCTGTCAGCTAATGATGAGTCCAGCAAGAAAACAAAACAACACACAATGTTTTTTGTTTGCAGCCCACGAAGGTGGATTGCCCTCCTCTACAGCTCTTAGAGAAAGTAACTTAAGAGTAATAGAATTATCCCTAAGAGGCTGCTTACAGGGTGAAGGAGATGGGATGAAAACATTTAAGAGGGAGAGGGTAACGTAGGAAACATATACAGTAAAAAGCAAAAGTATAAAGCAAAAAACAGCTGTTAGACTAAAAGCCTGGATGCCTTCTACAACCAGTAAAGAAACAGAAAGGGGACAATCTTTAGTCCCTTTGAAGAGAGGCAAAACTTCAGCTCTTTCACGGGGCTGCACTCACATCTCAAATGTTCTTTAAAACTCTTCACTGTTTAGCTTTAGACGTCTCACAGCTACGTAAAAGGAGCAATCCTAGGTCTGGGGAAAATGGGAGATTCATTTTTGGGAGGGGTGGGGGGAAGACGAGCGTCGCTTTTCTACGGGACCCGGTGTCCCACTGCCTTCTCCAGGCCCCGGGAGCGTGTGTCCGCACCGCGGTTTTCACGAGGGGAAAACCAGAAACAACGAAACCCCAAACAAATCGGGGGCGGAGGTGCAGGGAGGAAGGAGAGGGATCTGCCTGACCTCCCCACGACGTCCCCAGGAACCTCCGCCGAGCTGCTGCCCGCCGGCCAGGGGCTGCTCACCCCGGGGCTCCGGGCAGAGAAGACGATCGCGGGATCCCTCCCTGCCGCTGGGGCGGTGAGGCCGGGGCTGCCCCAGTAACTTGCAGGCGGGAGGCAAAGGAAGGAGGATCGGGTTTTGTTTCTGTGAAAGAAAGCCCCCGGGAAAGGAGGACGATGGTTTGCTGCGCTCCGTGAGGGCGGCTCCCGAGTCCGCTGCAGCCGGCGCGTCGGACGGGGCCACTGCAGAAAAGAACTCGCCGGTCACACGACGTATTTTCAGCCCGGTTTGAGGCACAACCGGAGGCTACACCCCCGGCACAGCCCCTGCTCGCCCCATCGGGGCCGTGGAGCCCCCCGAGCCTCGGCACCTGCAGCGGGGACCTGGCAGAAGTGGCAAGGCTGTGCCTTCCCAGCTGCGTCCCGGGAAAGCACGTCCCTCCCGCAAAGAGCAGGTAGATACAAGCGGGGAAAGAAAAATAAATTAGTCTGGGGAAAATGAGAACAGCAATTGCCTGTTAACATTGGGAGCTTCCCGGAGAAGGGACCTCAGCAAGGCTGCCAAGAGGATTTGGTAGCCGGATCCGCGAAAAATAAAGCGGACGTAAACTCAGCTCGGGGAGCTAAACGTGGGCTAGCTCAGGTTTCTGTAGGAGAAAAGCAAGACAGACTTGTTCCCCAGGAAAAAAAGAAAAGAAAAAAATCACCAAAACAACCAAAAGCACGTAGGGCAGCAGGAACTGTCTCCAGAGTGAGAAGAAATGACAAATCTAGCAGTAGCGACGCGTGACATCAAATACGTGCAGAACGCCGGGACAGCTCGGAACCGCACCGGTGTCCCCTGGTGACTAACACTGTTTCAGGGGGAAGTCACATCCCCACCCTCCAGCCCTTCGCCCAGTTTCGGAAGAGTTTGCAGGAGCATCTAGAGCAGTTGCAAGAGCCCGTGCAAGGTGACAGGGATTTTTCACTCAGAGCTACCGAATGTCCCCTACTGCTCTGACAGGCGGTGGCTGCGGCGGAATATCGCTCCCCGGTCCGTAGCGGGTCTGGCCTTCACAAGTGCCCCTAGTCCGTGTCCTTACAGTACAGGCTGCGGAGGGAAAATTTTTATTTTGGGTTGAGCTTTTTGGAGTTTTTTTTAATCTAGAAACCCCCACGCCGAGCAGTAAAACTGCTGAGTCTGCTCCCGGATTTCCAAAGCGCTTGTGCTTCAAATTGCGCCAGAATCGTAGACTCATAGAATGGTTTGGGTTGGAAGGGACCTTAAAGATCATGTGGTTCCAGCCCCCCTGCTATGGACAGGGACACCTGCCACTAGACCAGCCTGAGGCTGCTCCTGCTATTCCATTTCCTCCCAGCGGTCCCAATATTTCTTTGGGTTGGATTTTTCTGTTGTTCGTTTGGTGGTGGTTCATGTTGTTGGGTGTTTTTTCTTTCTTGGTTTTTTTTTTTTTGGTTGTTGTTTGTGTTTAGATTATTTTTATTTTATTTCCCGGTGTTGGTGGTGGTTTGGGGATGATTTTTTGTTGTCGCTGTTGGGTTTTTTTTGTCAGATCCCATCAAAGGGACCATTGTGGGGAATGTGTCCCCAGTTCCCAGGAGCTGTCTTTGCCTTTCCCGCTGGCGCTTCGCTTCTCGTGTGCCTGAGCAGCCGCGGAGCTGCGCACACGGGCAGCATGAAAAGGATGCCCCGGTAGGGCAATGAGGCATGAAATCCCGCTGTTCCTTTACACAGCAGCAACAGCCACATGAAAGAGCCAACACCCGACGTGTCACCAAATGTAATTCCAGAGACCGAGAGTATTAACCAGGGGAAAAAAAAAAAAAAAGAGAGAGAGAGACAGAAAGAAAGGCGCTGGCGCCTGGCAGACCCCTCCCGCGGGCAGTAGCGGGTCCGGCACTGCCGGTGCAGTCGCTCCTGGGGGGGTGGTCGCTCGGGCCGCCGGGCTTGCACCCTGCCCCGAAAGCGCAGCCGGAGCCCCTCTGCCTCCTCCGGCTTTTTTCTCCCTCTCTGACCCGCCGTTCGCCCCCTCCCTCGGGCTGGAAACCCGAAGAGGCAAGTGCCCGGCGGCCACGGCAGTGCGACGGGGACATCTCCCGTCACTTGGGCGTTTTGCGGCGGTAATTGCTTCCAGGAGCCTCTCTCCGGCAGGTGCTGGCGGCGTGGGGGGTCCTGCTCCTGCCCAGCTGTACCTGGACACCTCGGGACAGGCTCCGCAGCGTGCCCGCCGTCCCCGGCCACTCTCAGACAGCGTCCTGGCAGCGGACGTGGCAGAAAAATGGTTCCCAGGAAGGTGGCAGAGGGGACAGGCAGAGCAGGACAGCCATCGAAGGTGGGAGATTTAAATTTCTGCGGAGAACGCACCAGCCCGACTGTGCTTTGTCAGGAATCCGGAATTAGAGAACAGCAGAAGGACGCAGGGGTGAGGGGGGAAACCCAAACCAAAGCAAAATAAAACCCTCCTTCTAGAGATCCTCCGCTAACCGAGCCGCTACGCTTCCTCCGTGTCCTTTCCAGCCGGGATTACCGCCGTGCTTGGCTCTCATCCCGGCCGGTGCCCGCTGCGCCTCGGAACCTCTGCGGGACGGGGCGGGCGGGGCCGCTCGCCCGGCTGGGCTGGGATTTGTACCTTCCCGGGGATTTATACTCTTCCCAGGATTTATGCCCTTCCCAGGCTTTATACCCTCCCTGGGGTTTACACAGCCTCGAAGCCGCGCTCCTGTGCTGTACACGACACACAGCTGCACCCAGGGAGCGGCGGCTGGGGCTGCCACCGCCACCGAGGGCTTTACAGGACAGCAGGGAGGTGCTGATCAGGCTCGAGGATTGGAGGCCAGGGGCTAGAAGACCCCCCGCTAAACGCCGGGTGGGACATCGGGGCTGCCTTCTCACACTCCTCGGCGACATGGGAGGGCCAGGAGCCAGATGCTGCTTGTTTCCCCCGCAGGATGCCCCGGAGCCCCGTGCCGGGGGCATCTGCCCCGCTCCGCTCCCCGCCTGCCGTGGCCCGAGAGCGGCCGGACCCCGGCAGTGCTGCCGCCCGCTCCTCCGCGGTGGGCGGCCCCCCCCTGCCCGGCGGGGCGGGGCGCGGCTGGCCGGGGGCGGGCCGGCGGGCTTGAGGCTGTGCCGCGGCGTGGGAAAGCGCCTCAGAGACGGTTCGCTCTGCTGGCGGTGCGGAGCCGAGCCGTGCCGGAGGGACCCTTCTTCCCCCCGCCCGGATTTATTTATCTCTGCCCATACCACGGCCATAAGCTGCGCCGCGTCCTGTGCCCACAATGAAGCGGCCTTGCGAGGAAACTACCTCAGACAGCGACATGGACGAGACGATAGACGTTGGGAGCGAGAACAACTACTCCGGGTAAGTGGAGCACCCTCACATCCCCGGGGTTGCCGACTTGGGATATGCTCCAGGATAGGGCAGAGTCAGGGGGAATCCCGAGTGGGGTGGGTAGCCCCCGAGTGAGAAGCAGGGTGAAGGTTTGTCTCCCTCCAGGTCAACCAGCAGCTTGTTGATAGTCCCCCCGGGAATTCACCCCACGGTTTAGCTGCCTGACCCTCGACATTACTGGGAGCCTGTGAGCCCGCGGGCTGCAGCTTGTTAGCTTCGCTTAATTGGCCATTTTCAATCAGATCTTTCCCAAACTAGTTCTGCAGTAGGCCGTGCAACCTAAGGGATTGGGTGCCAGTGGGAAGCGAGTGGTGAGCAGAGAACAGGGATGAACAGCGATTGAGCGGTGACTTCAGCAAATCCCCAGAGCTAGCCAGGGGTTAGCCTTGGTGGCCGCTGGAGACCCGGCTGGGGGTGCTCCTGGATTCCCTGCTGGTGGTTCAGAGGAACCCTTGCCAATTTAGAGGCACATGCACTGGAGCTCCATCCAGTCCATTTCAGTGGCTAAATGAGTATTAAAAGCTACTGGATTTTTTTGCCAGCTCATGATGAAATAAAAGCCTTTTCTTACTCCTGGGTAGTGTAGTTTTAAAAGTAAAACTTGAATTCTGCTCCTGGTGCAGGACAGCCCCAGAGACCTGGGCTGGGCAGCTGGCTTTGGACTCGAGCATCTATTGACTCTTGCAATGATGGGCAGTGATGTCAAAAAATAGTGGGCAAGCAGAGGTTGTGGCATCAGATATGTGCACTTAACACTGCTAGTAGCATGTGGAGATGGAGGGGAGATTTAGGTTGGACATAAGGAAAAATTTCTTCCCCAAAAGGATTGTCAGGCCTGGAACAGGCAGCCCAGGAAAGCATTTAAGTCACTGTCCTTGGAGGGATTTAAAAGACTTGTAGATATGGTGCTGAGGGACCTGGCAGTGCTGGGTTAACAGTTGGACTTGATGATCTTAAAGCTCTTTTCCAACATAGACAATTCTATGGTTCATGTAGCTTTGGCCTTTCGTTCTTCAGCCTGTGTTTGGTAGTAGGCAGGGCTTTATATGCAAGGAAAATGGAATCAATTCAGCTGGGCAATGAGCTGCCTCCAGAAAAGGACTTTATTGCCAAGAGACTGTTCCGTCAATTCCAAAGATGTGCTGTGTCAGTCAGAAATGAAGGGTTTCTGTCTCTTTGAAAACACTGTGCAGTCCAAAGCACATCTTCTAAGCACTGAAAACGGCATGAGAGGGGACTAGACATACTTCATATGGTGGCCTGAGGTGTCTTCAAAGAGCAATGCCAAGTTGTGCAACACCTGACACACTTTTATTGTCTCACAGGCAAAGTAACAGTTCTGTCATTCGCTCGAGTTCCCCAACGACAACATCTCAGATTATGGCCAGGAAGAAAAGAAGAGGGGTAGGTTGTGTTTCATTCTCTTCCCCTGTGACAGTTTGCATGCGTGCAGCGATTTTTGCCCTTCAACTCTTTATTTTCATAAACCTCATGTGTTTTGTTTTTATTTTGGGACTAGATTATAGAGAAGAGGCGCCGAGATCGTATAAATAACAGTTTATCAGAGCTGAGGAGGCTTGTGCCAACTGCTTTTGAAAAACAAGTAAGCCCTTTTCTTCTTTTTCTTTTTTTCTTTCCCTTTTTTCTTTTTTTCTTTCCCTTTTTCTTTTTTTTTCTTTCCCTTTTTCTTTTTTTTCTTTCCCTTTTTCTTTTTTTCTTTCCCTTTTTCTTTTTTTCTTTCCCTTTTTCTTTTTTTCTTTCCCTTTTTCTTTTTTTTCTTTCCCTTTTTCTTTTTTTCTTTCCCTTTTTCTTTTTTTTCTTTCCCTTTTTCTTTTTTCTTTCCCTTTTTCTTTTTTTCTTTCCCTTTTTCTTTTTTTCTTTCCCTTTTTCTTTTTTTCTTTCCCTTTTTATTTTTTTTCTTTCCCTTTTTCTTTTTTTTCTTTCCCTTTTTCTTTTTTTCTTTCCCTTTTTCTTTTTTTTCTTTCCCTTTTTCTTTTTTTTCTTTCCCTTTTTCTTTTTTTTTCTTTCCCTTTTTCTTTTTTTCTTTCCCTTTTTCTTTTTTTCTTTCCCTTTTTCTTTTTTTCTTTCCCTTTTTCTTTTTTCTTTCCCTTTTTCTTTTTTTCTTTCCCTTTTTCTTTTTTTTCTTTCCCTTTTTCTTTTTTTTCTTTCCCTTTTTCTTTTTTTCTTTCCCTTTTTCTTTTTTTTCTTTCCCTTTTTCTTTTTTTTCTTTCCCTTTTTCTTTTTTTTCTTTCCCTTTTTCTTTTTTTTCTTTCCCTTTTTCTTTTTTTTCTTTCCCTTTTTCTTTTTTTTCTTTCCCTTTTTCTTTTTTTTCTTTCCCTTTTTCTTTTTTTTCTTTCCCTTTTTCTTTTTTTTCTTTCCCTTTTTCTTTTTTTTCTTTCCCTTTTTCTTTTTTTTCTTTCCCTTTTTCTTTTTTTTCTTTCCCTTTTTCTTTTTTTTCTTTCCCTTTTTCTTTTTTTTCTTTCCCTTTTTCTTTTTTTTCTTTCCCTTTTTCTTTTTTTTCTTTCCCTTTTTCTTTTTTTTCTTTCCCTTTTTCTTTTTTTTCTTTCCCTTTTTCTTTTTTTTCTTTCCCTTTTTCTTTTTTTTCTTTCCCTTTTTCTTTTTTTTCTTTCCCTTTTTCTTTTTTTTCTTTCCCTTTTTCTTTTTTTTCTTTCCCTTTTTCTCTCTCTCTCTTTTTTTTTTTTTCTTCTTCTGTATCTCATCTGGCAATGTTAGTTCTCTTGTAAAACTCATTAAAATAATACTGTATGTGTCCTGATCTGGCACAAAGCAGGCATTTCAATAAAATGCTTTCTTGTGGTGAAACTATTAGAAACATAATTCATTATAAGGCTGAAAAACATTTCCATTCTTTGACTTGTTTTTCCCTTAAGGGTAACTGTGTTCATCTTGCCTCTGTTCTTTCGATGAATTCCAGTAGTGGTTTTGTTAAAATGTGCTTTACTCCATATTTATTAAAAAAAAAACCAAAAAAAAAAACCAAACAAACCCACCCAAAACCAACACAGCTCCCCCGAAACCTGTATGTCAGTTAGCCTTCTGTCTACATCTTTAAATATAATTTCCCTCATCTCTGCTTTAAGAAACCTTTTAATTTTTAAACTATCATTTCATTACTAATCAATCCAATTTCCTAAAGAGGGAGCAAGCAGTCTGGATTATCCATGTTTTAAAATGACTCTTTACAAGCAGGGCATTAGGAGGGGGAGTAGACCCATGTCATGTGAGCTGGTGAAGACAAGGATATGTATAAAGACTTTTGGTGAGAGAAATATTCAGTGGGGAGGCTGGAAGGATCCAGCTAACTTTGGTTTAAGTTACTTTGGTTATGAACTGAGAGACCAAAAGCCTAGGGTACAGCCTGTCCTGTAAAAAGGCCATTTTGTTTATGCCATTTAAATTCAATTATTTATTTACTTTCCATATCTTGATTTTTATTGGGGGGGGGGCTTTGATCTGATATTGAGCCTTGTTCTTGTTTTACTGGTGGCATCTGAAGATCTGTGGATAAGTGCCATGGATTCTACATTTCAAATGGAAGCAACTGGCTGAAAAGTACCTAACTTCTTGCAATAGTAAAATAAACCTCAGAAAGTAAAATTTAAGAGCAGGATTGCAAGGTGCTGCATGGCAAACACTGCAGTAAATGAGGCCTGTGATGTCCCTGATCTGAACAAAGAGCTGGCTAAAAAGAAAAGTTAAAAGTTAAATGGTGAGAGCATCACTTGTGTCACCTGCGATACGCTGTTCATGACTGGTGGTTGTAACTATGCCCTTCTGTAAGTTCTGGCAAAATGGAGTGGCAGGGATAGTTTCAGCTAGATAAACAGGGGCAAGGGACAACAGTTGTTTGTCCTTTTTATTGTTTACTTCTCACAAACCACAAACATTATAAAACAAATCCTACAGAGGCTTTTGGAAATTACCCAGCGCCATGCAGTTTTTAGCTATTAGTCACTCTCGCTGAGACAGCTTGTACCGTGGCTATGGAAAAGATGAAGCCTGAGAAAACTACAGGATGTAGCTGCATGTAAAATGGGGTATCTGCCCAAAACTTCATAGGCACACCAACCTTTGTATGAGGAAAAGTGCTGAAAGCTGTAAGTGGATCGAAAGAGATGTGCTGGCGTAAAACGGAGCGCGTGCTGTATTCTGCTCGGAAAGCCCCCACCATTTTCCTGCAGTGTGCCAAGGACAAAGTCATCGGTCCTCTTCCAGCTCCTTGACATTCAGCTCACTCAAGTTTCCGAGTTGGAGGTTTAGTTTCGCTTCCGCCTCGCTCCCTCCCTCCCTCCATCCCAGCTCTGTTCTCCGGAGTCCCTCGCAGCAGTTGGCGATGGCGCAGTGGGGCTGTGGGACACAGTCTCAGCATTACCAGGGCAGAGCTGGCCAGTGGCAGCGAGGTGGCCCAGGTGATAACTAGGAGAATGTGGCTTGGAGGATGCCATCTACCCATGCATGCAGCTTGTGCAGCCCTGGTTTTAACTAATGCTGAGGGGTGAACTCTTGCAGTGCAGCAACATTTGCATGGTAAACTCAGTTGTCTGGTTGTGCCCAGATGTTGAAGGGTGTGATACCATACAAAGTAGCTTTCCTTAGAGATGAGTGTGTTCATGCTACCTTTGGAGTTGTATTTTATACTTTCCCACCACCTATTGTAGCTATGTGAGCCACCTTCAGTAACAGAAAAGATTTTTCATGAGAAAGGAGCTAAACTCTTTCTTTTTCACAGTATTTAGCTTCATGCAGAGATGTGGTGCTGAGGGATGTGGTTTAGCACCAGGCTTGGCAGAGTTAGAGAATGGTTGGACTTGATCTTAAAAGTCTTTTCCAATCAACTGTGGTTCTGTGGTTCTAGATTCTGTAATTCTATGATTCTCTGTCCCTGCAAACTCGACTTGTTGCTAACTGAAAATACTGTGTGTCTGGTTTTTCAGTGGAGAATGATAACAGAATATTCAGAAGGCAAATGGGATGTGAAACACTAACAGGCAATGAAAAGGGAGATTTCTGGGTGTGTGTCCACAGGGACACCTACTGGTAAAAACAGAAAAGAGATGTCACAGCAGGGTCTTGGATTGCTGTGCAGACCTGTCCTGCCAGCTTTCCCTGTGTGTTTGTTCTTAAATCATGTCCAGAAAGTTACATATATCTCTCATTTCTTGAAGCTGTCATCTCTATGCTACCTTCAAGGCCAGAGCTAGATTGAACTAGAGCTTTAATAAAGCAAAATTCTGCTGCTGGTTATGCTGGGGAGGAGACAGCATTAGTCTTTAGACAGAGTCTGGGAGGCAGATGCTCATGAAAAAATTAAGCCTAGAATGTCCTAATGATAGGGGAAATTGAAGCCATAAGGCTGAGCTCGGTGGAAAGTATGTCAAATTAAAGTTTCTAGTACTTGTAAGCCTTTACTGATGTGAGTCTCTTATCTCAAAGGGATCTGCCAAGTTAGAAAAAGCGGAAATACTGCAAATGACAGTGGATCATCTGAAGATGCTGCAGGCAACAGGAGGTAAAGGTAAGGAGCCAATGGTTTCTTTTATAATATTTGTAGAAATCTCGGGGGGGGGGGGGGAGGGGGGGGGAATGCTTTGGGGAGCTGTGATAGGCATTTCCAGATTAAAGGAGTGGAAATCAATGCTAATGGCAGGATTGAACTCGTGGGAAAGAACTACTGGGACAAAAGAAGCACTTGACCCTGGGCTTGTGTTTGCTTTCATAACACTGTGGGAGTAAAGGCTTCATTCACAGGCAGCCCAGTCAGAGATTTGTTTGGGGTTTCCAAAGAGCACTGAAATCTGCACAGGGAGACAAAATAAATACACAAACACCAAACATAAACAGAAGGTTTATGGCAACAATTGTGTAGCACAAACCCAACGCTAAACCTCATCATCCAGCAGCTAGACCCGAGGAAGGGGATGGAGAGGAGCTTTCATTATTGTTTGTCGGATGGTCTTTGTTCCAGAAAAGCTTTCAGATGACAGGGTTAGACCCTCTCGTTCAGCAGAACAAAATCCAGCCTTGCTCTGTGCAGCTGTACGTACCTGGTGGAGCAGGCAGTGCGTGTGTCCGAGGTGCGGGTGGCTGGCTGGCGGTGGTGCTGGCATGGCGCAGGGGCTGCACCGGCTGACCCAGCAGCTCAGCTGACAGCCGGCAGTCAGCTTGTGCGAGCTGACAGGCCTGAGGCTGCAGGCCAAGCCGTTTCAACCACCCAGGGCTTGTGCTGTGTAGTCACAATTTCGGAACTTATTTGGAGTGAAAAGCTTTGCTGGCCTCCTGTAAGCACAGTCCTCCATCCCGTGCTGCCCACCGTGGTTGTGGTTCAAAGTGGAGCGGTGGAAACGGGGTGATTTCTCATGGACCCGTCCTGTTGCAGAGGTGAAGGCAACAAAAGAGGAGGCTCGTGGTAGTTTCAGGCTGTGCCTGGGAAATTTTCCACAGGTCTTGAACAGAAAGTGATAGAATATAAATAAATAGCCATTGGGTGTAAAAGGGAAAGTAATGATAAGTTTTGAATAATCCCATTGGACAGGCTACTAACAAAGTTGTTTTGTGTAAACGAACTTTCTCCCTTTTCGGTTTCCTTGCTCTGGCAGATACTAACTTCTGGCTTCTGCTGGCTTTGCTGACCATGAATGCATTCTTGTTGTGGCCAAGTAATTAACAGGAACTCTCTGCTCTTTCTCTTGTCCCGTGTACAGGGAGGTAGAGAAGGGAGCAGGGAACGGGGAAGCTATTAGTAGCCCCCTGGTTTGTCCAGGGGGGTTCTTGTGCTGTTTATAAATTGTACACATAGGTAAATATTGTATATTTTGTACATATTCATTGCATTGCATATTTAGGTTGTAGTTTTGCTTGTAAACACAGCTTCATTTGCTTCCACTGAGCTGGTCTGGCAATTTTATGCTGGGGGGGAATTTTCAACCCACCACAAGGCTGCTGCTCTCTCTCTTCCTTTTTTGATTAGACCCAAACATTTTTATCCCATGACTGAATAACTGCTCCTCTCTGAACTTTTTAGTGACTACAGAACTGAGCTTATAATTGGTGCCTGCGCGACAACAGATGGGGATGGGAGAGGCTGGTGGTGTTTGTGAAAATTAGCAGCAAGCTGCCATAAGTGTTTGCTAGGTGTCACAAGGCTCTTGCATTAATGCATTTAAAACTTCACATTTATGGGCAACTTGTTTTGTTAGAGGTGAAAGGAATTTCATTCTTCGCATAACACACGTGCCTCTCGATTCCTCAGAAAATGTGCACAATTAAAAAGAATGAAAGGTGCGGGGGGGAAAGGCAGTTAATTTTTATATCCAAAAGCTACTTTTAAAAAGCACTCTTTGTTTGGTGGAGCTCTTGAGGAAAACTCTTGAAAGTTACGAAAGGCCAGAATTGGTCATGCTTGTGCAATTCGAATTCAGATCCTCTGTTGCGTGTCGGTGATGGTGCCGTGCGCGGGGGCTGCGTGCTGGCTCTCCACAAGCTCTTGTCTCACTTGGTGTACAGGGCAAACGAGGCTCAGCTGCTGAGGGACGTGGTGGTTGTTTCTCTCGGTCCTCTCTGCACGATGTGCCGCTCGGCTATCCCAGCCTGACCCCTGCCTCACGCTGCACATCGCTCCTCTGGAGAGCTGCAGCAGCTTCTACCCCCGTGATGTCTGCACCCACAGCAGGAGGGCAGGTGGTGAACCCCATTAGAGACTTAATTTACTAGGAACCCTCCATCCTCTGCCTCCCCACTCAAAACCAGTGTATTTGGGATTATTTTATTTTGAAGGGGGATTATTGTGGTGGGGAAATTCCCCCCCAACATAGCGAATTCCCCCCAGCTGAAAATTCCCCCCAACATTAAATTTGCCAGACCAGCTCAGCTGGAAGCAAATGGAGCTGTATTTACAAGCAAAACTACAATCTACAATGCAATTCAATGAATATGTACAAAATATACAGGATTTACAATATTTACAGGTATTTACAATTAATAAACAACAGAAGGACTCCCCTGGCCAAAGACCAGGGGAGCTGCAACAGCTTCTCGCTTCCCTGCCTCCTTCCCTAACCTCCTGTACACGAAAGGGACAAGAGAAAAGAAGAGTAGAGAAGTTGTTGTTAATACCAGTCACAACAAAGCAGTGCAGCCAAGGTCAGTAAAGCCAGGAGAAGCATCATCCAGAGCCCAAGAAGCAAAAAGAGAAAGATTGTTTTGCAAACTAAATCTTATGGTAGATACCTCTCCAATGGAATTGTTTAGAACTATCATTATATTCCTTTTTACACCTAATAGTGATTTATTTACACTCTACCACTTTCTGTTCAAGATCTGTGGAAAAATTTAAAGGTACAGCCTAAAACTACCACAATTATTCATTATTTTGTGAGCCCTGAACAAGCAGTTGAACTTGGTGATCTCAAAGATCTCTCCCAACCTCAACAGTTCTATGATTCTATTTTGTAAAGGGTTAGGTCAGGTGGCCCAGCTGGTGGGGCAGAGGACAAAGTGGCTGGAACGGGAGCTGCCATAGGAGATGTGTGTTGGTTGGCAGAGCCCTGGTCCCTGGCTGGAAAGCTGGATTTTGTTGGCAGTCCCAAGCCCTGTGGTCTGTTCCTTGGTCATCCGCTGCTGGGCCGTTCCCTGCCACGGCTGCTGAGAACAGCGTGGGAAGGATGAAGAGTCAGGGTGCAGGAAGAGGCAATGATGGCTCAGACCCACAGCTGCCTTCCTCACCATGGTCTGTAGCTGGTGGCATGTCAATGTAATACCTGATCACTTCACAACTACTTTATCTTCACCATGTGCCCCAGAGATAAGAGTAATCTCATGGATTAAGAAACTTTGAGAAAAAAAAAGGGGGAGGGGGGGTGTCTTAGCACTGGGCAAAGTTGAAGCCTGCTTTTCCTGCTTGCTTAATGTTTTACTTTGCAACCTAAGTAACAGCTTCAAATATCATTTCCTAGGGTGTTTTCAAGGCAGATGCTTGTTTTATTTGCAAGTGCAGTTATTCCCACTTTGTAATTCATCCTCTGAGCCAGGGACTGTTTTGGATCAGTTAAAAAAAAAAAAAAAGTGTTCCATCATTTTTCCTATGGACAAAAGCTATTATTGCTGCAGGGAGAAATGGGTCCCAATACCCTTAAGTTCCACCACACTGAGGGCTGGAAAAAACTCATCTTCATCCTCCTCACACAGAAATGGAGGACACCCACTATGAGGAATGCCTGGGGCTAAGCAAGTCAGGGTGGAGTCAGACACTGCTCGGCATGGTGTGCCCGAGGTGGGCAGAGCAGAAGAAAACCCAACGTGGCTTCTGTCCTTTCTCTGCTTTTCACAGCTTCCCAGGCCAGGCAGGCTGCCACCTCTGAGGTCCTGTGCAGACCCTGTTTCTACCCGGAGGCAGGTGGGGGAATGGTCTCCTGTTCACTTTGAGTTATTATTTTGGCCTGAGGCCAGGGCTTTTCACTGACTCTGCAAGCAAGCACAGGGGAGGAGTAATTTGTCAACAGGGAGTCACTTGTGAGACCTTGGTGTGGCTTTATTGCAGCTTCATGGCTAATTTAGATTGGGTGAGTGACACTTGGATTAATATAGCTCAGGTGACTTATCCATTGTCCTGTGTGCAGAGCAGGTGGGTTACCAGGGTAGCTGAAGTAAAACCCAGGCTTCCCATTTGCTACAAAACATTGGTGCATATGCATGTGTGTGGTGGGGAAGGATGTTCCTTGGTGTTGGAAAGAAGCAAACCCCAACATTTTAAAGTCTTTCTCACAGGAGGAAACATGCAAAGGAGAGACCTGAATAGATAACCATCCCAATCAAAACAGAATGGTGCCTGGGAGTCCCAGCTCTCATCTCTCTTCTGTTTTCATGTCTGGGCCACCAAAGGAGACTGAGGAAGAGCCAGGATCACCAGGGCTTTGGGACAGCTGGTCACAGAGCCAGCAGCTCAGACTCACGGGAAGCTGGTGACAACCACATCCCCCACATCTCCTCCGGTCCAGAGGGAGGGAGGCTGGGAAGCCCTGGCTTGAGCTGCATGCTCTCAGGACTCCCAGGCTGGCTGACTCATGGCCAGAGCCGGGAGGTGGCTTTGGCTGCGCGTCAGCCCCTCTGAAGCTGCCGGAGGTCCTGGAGCCTCTGGCACTGAGGCAGCCCCTATGCCAGGCTGGCTGGCACCCCAGCAGGTACCCTGCTAGCTTAGAGCTGCTTGCCTGCCCGGCGTTTGTTCCCCGGGAGCTGACTCAAAGCGTGGCCTTCCCAGCCAGCGCTCGGTCGCGGCGGCCCTGGCAGGATGAGAACGGCGAGGAGTCGGTCGGTGCTTGTTGAGACGAGTCCCCGACCCCTAGTGCTCCCCGATCCGCTGCTCAGCCGGCGCTGCTCTCGGGTTGCAGGCAGCCGCAGGTGAGCTAGCAGCCTGCACCAGAAGTGCTGGGGGATTTGGCAGGACGGGTAGCACAGCAGGCAGGGGATTCGGGGAGACATCTATAAAAGAGCTCAGTAACGCGGGCGTGCAGCCACAGAAACGCTCCTTTCTTGCTTGGAAGTTGGTAAGAGTGGGATCAACTATCTGAGGTGAGCATTTTCCAGGAAGACTGAGATTATTCCATGCCAGAGAGTGCAAGGCCTGATGCAGATACTGCATTAGCTATGCATTCCACCATAATAAGGGCTCTTGATCTTTACATCCTACCTAAAAATCCCCAATGCGAGCACCATACAAGCATGGGAGCAGATAGGATATTATTCCCCCAAGGAGACTACTTTTAAACTAAAATAGGAACATTCCCCAAACTGGAAGAAGTTTTTTTTGTAGTTGATGAGTTGCAACTTAAGTACTAGATTTGGATGCTAAACCCTTTTAGAAAGGGAGTATCTTTTCATGTGCATTTAATAAGACTTTTTTTCCCCAAATGCCTTTTTTTCCCTTTCTTTCTTCTTCTTCTTTTTCCCCCCCTCTTTCTTCTTTTTTTACCCCCCCCTTTCTTCTTTTTTTTCCCCCCCTCTTTCTTCTTTTTTTCCCCCCTCTTTCTTCTTTTTTTCCCCCCTCTTTCTTCTTTTTTTCCCCCCCTCTCTCTTCTTTTTTCCCCCCTCTTTCTTCTTTTTTTTCCCCCCTCTTTCTTCTTTTTTTTTCCCCCCCTCTTTCTTCTTCTTTTTTCACCCTCGTTCTTCTTTTTTGTCCCCCTCTTTCTTCTTATTTTTCCCCCTCTTTCTTCTTTTTTTTCCCCCTCTTTCTTCTTTTTTTTCCCCCTCTTTCTTCTTTTTTTTCCCCCTCTTTCTTCTTTTTTTTTTCCCCCTCTTTCTTCTTTTTTTTTTCCCCCCTCTTTCTTCTTTTTTTTTTCCCCCCTCTTTCTTCTTTTTTTTTTCCCCCCTCTTTCTTCTTTTTTTTTTCCCCCCTCTTTCTTCTTTTTTTTCCCCCCCTCTTTCTTCTTTTTTTTTTCCCCCCTCTTTCTTCTTTTTTTTTTCCCCCCTCTTTCTTCTTTTTTTTTCCCCCCTCTTTCTTCTTTTTTTTTTCCCCCCTCTTTCTTCTTTTTTTTTCCCCCCCCTCTTTCTTCTTTTTTTTTCCCCCCCCTCTTTCTTCTTTTTTTTTTCCCCCCCTCTTTCTTCTTTTTTTTTTTCCCCCCTCTTTCTTCTTTTTTTTTTTTCCCCCCTCTTTCTTCTTTTTTTTTTTCCCCCTCTTTCTTCTTTTTTTTTTTTCCCCCCTCTTTCTTCTTTTTTTTTTTTCCCCCCTCTTTCTTCTTTTTTTTTTTTCCCCCCTCTTTCTTCTTTTTTTTTTTTCCCCCCTCTTTCTTCTTTTTTTTTTTTTCCCCCCTCTTTCTTCTTTTTTTTTTTTTCCCCCCTCTTTCTTCTTTTTTTTTTTTCCCCCCTCTTTCTTCTTTTTTTTCCCCCTTCTTCAAATCCAAGCCTGTGGAGCTCCAGTTGCTGTTTGTTGAAATACCTCATGGGCCATATGACTGTCAGTCTTCCATCTCCAAATTAGCAATGGCATTACATAAAACGTTTTCGCAGTAAAGCTTTTTTACTGTGTGTGCAGAGTCATGACAAGATGGTTTGAGTTTGCAGTTAAGTAACACCGTATGTCACATTGTCTTAATGACTGTGTGAAGTAGATGGAACCCCAGCAGCAGTTACAACTATCTCACAATGTCGAGAAATAGTTGGAGAGCCTTGTGATGAATGCCAGTGCAGGGAAGAAAGGGCAGGGCAGTGCCTGCAAGCTCTCTGATCTCCAGCCTGCTTCTTTGTGTGGATAAAAGTCTTGTTCACACACACACACATGGACCAAAACGGCACTGCAGCAGCTTGCTGAGGAATTTCAGGAGAGGCATCGTGTATCTTTTTAAATATCCTGAGTACTTATGGACTTAGTTCTTTTGTGTTTGTGTATTGTCTGCAAAACCAACTGCAGCCTATCGCGTTACAGGGATGGTCACACAAATCATTTACAGATCGGAGAACACACTTGCACGTTGCAAACCTTAACCCCTAAATGGGAGATTCGCCACCTGAGGTTAGCCACGGCACCTATCCCTGACTGGCAAGCCAGCTTGACGCATTTTCTGCCCTCCCCTTGCAGGTTATTTTGACGCTCATTCCCTGGCCATGGATTTCATGAGCATTGGCTTCCGGGAGTGCCTGACGGAGGTGGCGAGGTACCTGACTTCGGTGGAGGGTCTCGACACGGCCGACCCTCTGCGCGTTAGACTCGTGTCTCACCTGAGCACCTGTGCCTCTCAGAGGGAAGCTGCCGCCATGACCTCCTCCATGGCCCACCACCATCACCCCTTGCACCCTCACCACTGGGCCGCTGCCTTTCACCACCTCCCGGCCGCCCTGCTGCAGCCGAATGGACTCCACGCTTCTGACACCGCCCCGTGCAGACTCTCCTCAGACGTGCCCCCCCACGGCTCTGCCCTGCTCACCGCCACTTTTGCCCATGCCGATGCCGCCCTGAGAGTCCCCTCCGCTGGCAGCGTCGCTCCCTGCGTCCCCCCTCTCTCCACCTCCTTGCTGTCCCTCTCGGCTACTGTTCACGCCGCAGCGGCGGCCGCTACAGCCGCTGCCCAGAGCTTCCCCCTCTCCTTCACTGGCACCTTCCCCATGCTTCCCCCCAGCGCAGCCGCTGCCGCCGTGGCTGCGGCAACGGCCATCACCCCTCCGCTGGCTGTGTCGGCCACCACCAGCCCTCAGCAGGCTGGCAGCGGGGGTGGCACTAAACCCTACCGACCCTGGGGGACTGAAGTTGGAGCCTTTTAAGTCCCCCTTCTCCCTTCCCAGTGCGGCTCCCTCCTCTCCCTCAGCACACACTCATGTGCACACCCCCACACGTGCCCACATGCACCCACGCATAAGGCTCCCAGACTCCGTGTGTCCTTCCCAAGGCTCTGGGACTCCTCATGTCCTTCCCGAGGCTCCAGGACTCTGTGTCCTTCCTGAGACTCCTGGACTCCGCATGTCCTTCCCAAGCCTTCAGGACGCCACATGTCCTTCCTGAGGCTCCAGAACTCTCTGTGTCCTTCCTGAGGCTCCAGGAATCCTCGTGTCCTTCACAAGACTCCAGGACTCCACATGTCCTTCCTGCTCAGCCTGGCCAAGTGGCTACCTTCACCCAAAGGGCCTGAAAGGTGCCAGCAAGCCCACCTAGACCTTGCACAACTATCTTTCTCCTCTCAGGTGTCGGTGAGGACACCACATGGTATCTTCTTCTCAGCTGCTTTTGCTGAAGGCATCTTGAGGGAGCAGCAGTGGCTTTCAGGAGCAGCGTGACCACATCACAGCCTGTAGAAGTTTCCTGGGAAATACGTAGAAATACGTAGACATTAGAACTAATAATTCTCCAGCTATGCATCCTTGTTTGGCAGAGAGGTGAGGGAACACATCTACCGTGTCCCTCCAGGCTAGAAAAAGAGTTTGAGTATTCTAAGTGCCTGATACTGAAGAAAAAAATAATAAATAAAAAGAATCTATCTATGTGTGTTCTGCTAAAACAAGTAACATTGCACAGGTATGGAAATGGTATGGGAGAGAGACAAAATCCTGCGTGCACCTTCAGAACTGGGACAGCTTTCCAGGGAAGAGCGTGCTCTCGAAGGGGGAGAGGTTTGGTTGGGGTTTTTTAGCCAAAAGCTTGCTGAGGAAGAATGCTGAGTTTGACAGCCTAGTTCTCACTTCCTTAGTTCCCTTTCTTTGTACAGACTTGCCAAATTGTGACATCGAGCACAGCGCTGGTAAAAGCAATTATCTTATCAGTGCTGGGATTAATGAACGTTTCAGCGTTGCCTGTGAGCCTCGGGGCACTCTTTTTGATGGCTTAAATGCGGTGCTAGCTGCACAAACAGTGGATTTGTCATGCGCCCAGAAGTCACCACCTCTTAAAAGCGTGCACGCTCGGATACGGTCGATTCATGCCAACACAAGGGACTCGGTGTTGTAAGAGTTCAAATTAACTTATTTAGCTTATTTGGACATTTACTTGTAGCTGATTCTGTGCAAGATCCCTCTTCACTATCAAGTTCTGGGAGAGCGCTCACTCTGGGTATGATTGAAGTGACAGTAAGGACAACTTTGAAACTGGCTGTCAAGATGCCAACATTGTAACATGGGTTTGATTCCAAACCAAAATGAATGTATTTGGGGCAGGGGTGGGGGTGGGAAGGGAGGGGATGCGAGTAAATTATTTTGCAAATACCCAGACAATTAGTGCTGCAGAAAAGGGTTTGCTTTCATTTTTATTTTTATTTTTTTTTAATTACAGTGACTTAAAATAACCTAAGTATTTTAATACATCCAGTCAAGAACTAGAGATTTTATGTAAAAAAAAAACCAAATAAATAACAAACAAAAAAAAAAGATAAAACACAGCATGTATTATTATGCACTTGATTTCTCTGCTGTGTGGAGAAAGCAATAAGCATTGAGAATGTTAAACATTATGCAAAATATACTTTTAAAATATTTGTTTTAAAAATAGTGTACCTAGTTGGTCTTTTATGTATTACTTTGTTAACCTCTTTTCTATGCAAAAGTCTTTACATATCACTAATTAAATGAAGTCCTTTTTTTTTTTTTTTTCCCTTTTGACTGCGTTTTATGGATGAGTTGTTGCAGTTTTGCTCTTGAGGAATATTCAAGTTTCTGCTCCTGGTGACAAGCTTGTTGGTTGCTCCATCATCCTCCTCTGGTCCCCTTCCTCAGCAAGGAATCCCATCTTACGCAGCATGCTCTGAAATGGGCAGGAAAAAAAGCAGTTTTCAGGGTTGCAAATTGGTTCTGCACTGCTGGAAGGTTTAATGATACAAACCCATCTGTTCAGCACAGGGAACCCCAAAAACCACTGGGGTTTCTAGGTTCAGCTTTCCTTCTAGGGGGTTGTGTTTAGAAGGGGAAAATTGGCATGATTAAATACCTTCTGAGAGGGTAGTTTTTCCTTCCAGTTCTCATCATTCATGGTTTAGCACCAGCCTTGGTAGAGTTAGAGAATGGTTGGACTCAATGATCTCAAAGATCTTCTCCAACCAAAATGATCCTGTGATTCCATGATGCTCATTTAACAGTTCTCACTGAGGCAAGGGTTTGTTCTTAGTCCATCACAGATGTGCAAAGGCTGTCTGTAGGTGTGTGAAGCCCTGTCCGTAAGGATAAGCACAAATTCTTACATGTCTAAAAGGCACAAAAAGATTATTATGCCCAAATCACAGCTGAAGGAGTGTGGCACAGAGAGAGGGTCAACACCCTATAGCCAGACAGAGATTTTCTGTCACTGAAATGCAGCCCCAGCTCAGTGGCTCTCTCCTCCCAAATGTGTAACCCACCCCAGTCCCCATCAGCAGGCCTCCAGCACCCAGCAAGGAATATTGATTGCCTGAACAGCCTGCTGCCCCATGGAGAAAAGGGACAAAAGATGGAGAGGAAGGCTCTCTATCCCTGTGCTGTAAATCAAGCTTGATCTTCTTTGAGTTTTGTTGTTTAGGGGGGAATTGGACATTTTGTGACTCAGGACTCAAATACCTCAGTGCTGCGCTGGCATGTTCAGCAGCATCAGGTACCAATCTCATTCCATATAGGCAGTTTCAAGGGTACAGATTACATTCAGGAACTGGCAAGTAGATAAAAAGTGGGATTTGTTTACATGAAAAAGAGCAGGTTGCAACCCTCCTTGACTTCAAGCTGTTAACTATTAACTTGCCCTCTAAGAGCCTGCTAGGGAGTCTCCCATGCATCATACCGTGTTAAAAGATGTGCAGCCACTGCTTTGGTTCTACCCCAAAGGTTTCAATCTAATTGAGGCATCCCCAAACGTTAAGATTTGTTGCCCTAAATGCAACATTTTTCCTCATTCTGAAAAAAAAAAAAAGGGCATTGGAAAAAATATTTCTGAGAGCCTGATGAGATGAAATCAGCTATTTCAGCATCCTTGAACAATGCATCGTGGATGGATTTGTGCAGCCTCTGTGTCTGGGTTTATCTCATTTTCACTCCTGACACAGGCCAGATACATGGACACTGAGTTGCTGATGTTTCCTCTATTTCTTGTTCTGTTGTCTTCTGGGTTGTTTAGTTGGTTTTGTTTAATTGATTGTTTGATTTCTTTTAATCTGAGTCACCTAAAGGGATGCAGGCAGGAGCTGAGGCAGGAGCTCAGCCTTCATGCCTGGTTAGTCCTGAGCCTCTCTTGAGAATTCTACCTCTGTGAGGGGCAGATGAAGGTTTCCCAAATGAGAAATGAATGGAAAAGCAGCATATTTCACATGTGCTGTTGGAAAGACATCAGAGGATAATAGCTCCTGATGGTTTGTAGCTGTGCTAACAGGTCACAGCCAGAGGAGTCTGTGCAGGTTTTAAAACAGAGCAAGGAAAAGCTGCTTCCTTGGCATAATCAAGACCCAGAATGTGGCTGTGCTCACACAACCTTACTTCAGTCCTTTTCTGTCTTTATTCTGCATTCAGTGACCAGTGGTCCTGGAGGGAAGAAGCAAATTTGTAATTTATATAACCTAGAGGTAGATCATAGCACATGGCATGAGAAGGCAAATCAGTCTGCATGCTCAACAGGAAGCAGCTGGCTTTCACCAATTTTTCAATAGGTAGGTTTGCAACCTTAAATTCCAGTTATCAAGAGGATCAGAGGAGGTTATGCAATTCCCTAGAATGTTTTTCTTAAGAGAAAAAAGAAACCTGAAAACTAATTCTGTCACTCAGCATTAGCAGGCTCAAAACCTTAGCCCTCAGCAGTGCAAATAAAAAGCACTTAGGCTGCTGTAGCTGTGGAATGACTGTGTCACACAGCACTGTGAGATTGTTAGCCCAGAGAGGACACAGGCAGGTGGGAAGCAGTGCTGCCAGACCTCCTGTTGCTCTGATTGCAAGTCAGAGGAAATCTGGCATTAGGTATTGCCCCAGAAGAAAAATCAGCTGCTGTGGTGGAGGGATGAATGCATGTATTTGGGATGAGAGGAGATGCCTCAGGAGAGGTTTAGGTTGGATGTTAGAAGAAACTTCTTCACTGAAAGGGTTCTCAAAGCCTGGCACAGGCTGCTCGGGGAGTTGGTTGAATCCCCATCGCGGGAGGTGTTTCAAAGAGGCAGAGATGTGGTGCTGAGGGCCACGGTTTAGCAGCAGGCTTGGTAGAGTTAGAGAATGGTTGGACTGGGCGATCTTAAAGGTATTCTCCAACTGAAACAATTCTGTGATTCTGTCCCAAGCAGAATAATCATGCCCTGCCTGTGACTATATCTGCCACAGCAACTGCCAGAAGATGCCAGTTTATGCTCCTGCCTCCTTAGTCTGAGCCTCCAAAATGTTCGTGGGCAGCTATTCTGAAAGATGATGCTCAAGTAGGATGTCATGAGGAGCTTTTTCTGTGGTCATGGTGGTCGTGGTGCAAAGCTGGGACACATGAGTTAGTGTTGCACCCAAGAAATTAAAAAGAAAAAAGGAAATTAATATGAGAAATCAAAGGAAATGTGTCTGGTTGAATTAATTTCATGGTCTAGAGAGGCAGACTGGTCTGGAGAGACAGCTCTAGCTACAGATACTGCATGCAAGCACAGCTGAATGTTTTAGACGATGCTTATCCGAACACTGCTACTACTTATTCCACAGCAAAATCCTTCTGAGGTGTTGACTTGTTCTTTCCACACAATCCACATTCAGCATTTTCCTCTTCTGCAAAGAAAAGCCTTCAAGATGAAAACCATACCTTCATGGAACATGGCAACTGTGACTGGAATCACCTAACAGCTGGGAAATCCTCAGCTCTGCCCTCAGCTTCATACATCTTACACTGCAAGACCTCCTCCTATGGAGCCAGCATCCTGCCCCAGGAAACACCATGTTACTGGGAGATGTTGAGGTAAGTGTTTGACCATTAATGTCAGGTTACTACAGTCAGTCAATACAATTACTACTATCCATAAGGCAGAGGAGACAAAACAACAGTTACCTAAAGGCCTGCATACTTTCCCCCCCTCCCCTTTAGTTTTGTTTTAATGCTGAATACTGGTTTTGGTTTGGGGTTTTTTTGTGGGTTTTTTGTTTGTTTGTTTGTTTGTTTGTTTGTTTTTTCATATACCAGAGAACCTTTAGTTTACTTTAGGAGAAAGACTCCAGGAGGTTTCAAACAAAGTGTTGTGCATCTAAGATGCACACTTCTGCAGCTAGATTAACAAGAGGAGGTCTGTGGTGTGTGGGAATTCAAACAGTTTTTAATGACGCTTCCCAAAACAAGCCTTAAAACAAACCAACATGTTTCTCTCCCTGCCCACTCTCCTACTTTGCTTTCTAAATGCATTTGGGTTGAAGAGAAGGGATTTTATTTAATTTGGCTTTTCTTGGGCTTGTTTTCTGGAAAAGGCACTGGGTTGCCAAGGGGGAGCAATGGTGGGGCACACATGGTGGGGAGTATCTCCTTTCCCCTGGGCAGGCAAAGCCACTTCCTTGCCTTTTCCCTCTTCTGCCCCTTTTTTTTTTTTTTTTTTGGACAGCTGTTCCACTGGGCAGCCCCCTCCCTCCTTTCCCGACAGAAAGGCAAATGGGTTGCAGCCACAGCAAAAAGTCTGTGGTTTCTCCAGGCTGCTCTCACTGTAGTCTCTTCCTTTGGTCAGTCACAAAGGTTGAAGTGCCTGGTTTTTGATCACCACCTCAGGTCTTCAGCTGTGACCTGCCACCCCAGTGTCTGCTCCCTGCCCTCCCTTAAGTCTTCAGTCGTGACCTGCCACCCCAATGTCTGCTCCCTGCCCTCCCTTAAGTCTTCAGCTGTGACCTGCCACCCCAGTGTCTGCTCCCTGCCTTCCCTCAGGTCTTCAGTTGTGACCTGCCACCCCAGTGTCTGCTCCCTGTCCTCCCTCTCATGTCACAGCTCTGATCCTTGCCCAGCTACCACTGAAAGGCTTTGTCCCTTCAATCTATGACTGCAGCCAGTGGGTAAAATTCTACACACAGGAATCCCAAAGCAAACCACATCGGAAGGTTTCTCCGTACTGCTGCAAACTGACCTTCATGTGCCACCCTGTCCTACTTCAAGACTTGCTAAAGCCTCAAGAAAGATTCCCATTAGTAAATCACGATTGGATCATTAAACCTTTTTGAGGCAGTGTGTGCCTTACCAAGAGAATGAGGATTACGCCACAGCAGTGGCTGCTGCCCACTGACAATCATGGGAACCGACCCCAGTAATAAATCCATGAATTATCTGGCTCACTTTGACTGGTTCTCACGCCAGAGCAGCTCCTTTGATGTGACCATCAAAACCCAAGGATGCCCAATAGCAGTAGGGCATCCAACAAAACAATAGAGAAGTAATAATTCAATATAAATATGTAAAACCTGCTTGCCTGTGTGCCCAGCTTTTGCAGTGGGGAGTTTCTGTGCCTGTGTTTGAAACTGGAAACAGAAAAAGAGAAGCAGAGACCTTTTGGGGTTTGTTTTGTTTTGTTTTGTTTCTTTCCCTGTGTATTACCCTTTAAGGGAAGAAATGCTGGGCATGTTAGATATTTTTTAGCTGTTGGATATTTTGTAGAGTGACTTTTTTTGGCTGAGGGATGAGCTCCCTGAGGCTTTCAAAATCAGTCTGATAGTTCAGAGACAGTATGCACTTAAGGACTGCTCCTGCAGCAGGACTAAGGATGTTAGGCATACTCAGAGCAGTGATTCCACTTCAGTGGGACTGTCCATGTAAATAAAACTATCCATGCTTTTAAGCCCCAGTGGGACCCAAACCTTAAAGGATGAGTTCTCATTTGTCTGATTTGTAACAATATTTAATTGTCCAGTTCCTTTTAACTGCTTAAACGTATCAGAAATGCAACTGTTCATTACTCTGTTCCTTGGCTGCCCACCTGTAAAGTGGGAATAGTGTTATTTAGGTTTTTTGTCCTTGATCTTGACTAATTAGACCTCAGAGTCCTGGGGAAATATTTCCTCCAAACTCATGATCATCTTGGGAGCACCCTTAACTAACCAGCCCTTATCATAAGCCTCCAGCTGTCCTGGAGCCCAGATGCTAGTGAGGGAGGCAAATTTCTGATGTCATAAAGGATGACAAAGAAGAAAAATTTCAAATTGTATGACTAGAGGAGAAGTAGAATTTATTAAATGACTTCCAACCATTCAAGTTTTTTACTCTTAAAGCTGTAATAGACAGCAGGTACAAAAGATTTTAAGATATCTGGCTTTCAAAAGTGCTGAAGTACCTGTGAGTACCAACAGGATGGGAAGGAATAAACAGAGGATGCTACTTCTGGGTATTGCTCTGCTGAGCTGTCTTGGGGAACTCACAGCTATCCTTGGGCTGAGGAGACTCTTGCCTGCCCACAAGCATACAGCACCTGTGGTGGACCAAGTGTGATAGACCCACTGCATCTGGGTGGAGGCAATCCCAAGCAGTGATATAGGCTGGGCAGGGACTGGCTGGAGAGCAGCCCTGAGGAGAGGGACTTGGGGGTGCTGGGGGATGAGAAGCTCAACAGGAGCCAGCAGTGAGCACTTGAGCCCAGAGAATGAATCACATCCTAGGCTGCATCAAGAGAAGTGTGGCCAGCAGGTCAAGGGAGGTGATTCTCCCCCTCTGCTCAGCTCTGCTGAGACCCCACCTGGAGTACTGCATCCAGTTCTGGAGCCTCTATTACAAGAGGGCTATGGACATGCTGGAAGGTGTCCAGAGAAGGGCCACCAGGATGAGCAGAGGGCTGGAGCTGCTCTCGTATGAGGAGGGAAGGGACTTTTGAGGATATCAGGTAGGTACAGGACTGGGGGGAGTGGAACAAAGCTGGAAGTGGGTAGATTCAGGCTGGACGTGAGGAAGAAGTGCTTTCCCGTGTGAGTGGTGAGACCCTGGAATGGGTTGCCCAGGGAGGTGGTGGAGGCTAGGATGGATGAGGCTCTAGACAGCCTGATGTAGTGTGAGGTGTCCCTGCCCATGGCAGGGGGATTGGAACTAGATGATCCTTGTGGTCCCTTCCAATGCCGACTGATTCTATGATTCCTTGATTTAACTCCCTCTGTCATGAGTCACCCACTCCCAGCAGTCCAGCAACGAAGTGAAGTCACCAAGAAAGCAGAGAGGTGAGGGGGTGACAGGCACCTCTTCTGACCACCTGTGTTTCTGAAGAAGTGTGGCAGTATGGCACATCACAGGGAGCTGCTGCATAATGCCTGTGTTCACAGCCAGAGCCACCAGCAGCTCCCCTCCCTCCTTTCTCACCAAACACAGACTTGGAGGGGTTGTAGTGGCAAGCTAAAAGCTGAGAACTTCAGAAATGGGTTTGGCACACACTCAAGAACTCCCTGTGATGAGCCTTGCAGGGGAGTCAGAAACAGGAGCTCATGCTTACTGTCTCACACGCTTCACACTCAGCTTCAGCCTGCTTGCTTAAGGGAAGATGAGTGCAGTATGGTTAGAGGGGTGAAAGCAACCCAGCAGACTACAGCAAGGTGCTCCACTTCCATTGACCCAAGTCCATGATCCAAACAAATCCGAATTACAGAATCATTAAGGTTGGAAAAGACCTCTAAGATCCTCAACTGTCAAGTCAACACCACCCTGGCCATTAAACCATGTCCCATAATGCCACATCCACACGTTTCTTGAACACGTCCAGGGATGGTGATTCCACCACCTCCCTGGGCAACCTGTCCCAGTGCCTGACCACTCTTTCAGACAGAAAGTTTTCCCAATATCTAAACCCATCTTGGGGTAGAGAACAAACAAACTGGAGACTGCACACCGTAAAACTCCACCCTGACAGAATCAGACAGTCCCCCATCTGAGCAGAGGGGAAGATCCTTCCTTTCTTTTGCTGGATGTGATCTCTTGTGCAGAACTGCAGTTTGCACAATACCAGTTAAGCCATTTCTGGAATGCAGACTCGTCATTTTTGTCCAAAAAAAACCCCAAAAAACCCTTGCAAAGGATGTGGGGCCAGCCTGAGTGTGCAGCCACTCAGCAGCAGAAGGCACCCTGCCACCACCACGCTCCATCAGCTGCCTTGGCCTGGCCTGGGTCACTGCTACTCCCTGTCACAAGCAGCAGGCAGCACTGCCAGGCAGAGCATGTGTTGTCATATCAATTTATAGTCTGTTATTATTTTTCTGCTTTTGGGGAAAGCTGGCACCTCTCAGCTGCCATTTTCCTGCCAGCAAAACAAGAATCAGGCACCACATAATAGCATCGTCAATATAGCTGACTACAATGTGATTAATCAAAACAGCACATGGGAAAGAAAGCACAGGGGGGGAAGCAGAAGGTAATGATCGACTGGAGCCACAAGGCAGTCATAAAAGGGGTCTAGAAAGCAGATTTTTCAGCGTGCAAGTGAAAAAGTTCAGGCTTTTAAAAAGATCAGAGCGTTCACAATTTCGTGATCAGAGCACTTTTTAATAGGACATGGCAATTGCTCCTGTAAAAAAGGACTTTTGGAAAATGGTCCTTGGGTAGTGTTGTTTAGTTTGTGTGTGGTAATTAAATCTGCATTTGACTTTCATTACCACCACCTTAAATAAAATGCCTTGGTTTGGATAAAATGATTTCTCTTAAAGCACGATTCAGAGTAAATTTTCCAGCTGGAGTTCTGAAGGGACAGTCCTAGCAGGGTTTGAAATGAAGTTGTGATTTTTTTTTCTTTAATTATTTTTAGTTTATCTTACTGTCCAGGAGGAGTTTCATATTTAATCTGAGATTTACAGTTATGTCTTAAGTTAGTAGAAAGGGTTAGTTACAGAAAGGGTGATGGGGTAAGGTAATAGGATGAGAAAAAAATATATAATCTGGAGAAAGGATGGTGTGCCTGAAAGCATCTTTTTAGTTATTTGTTTTTCCTTCCATCTCCACCAGTTTAATAAACACTTTGCCTTGTTTGTGTCCTTTGACTGCCATGGTGACAACAGCACTAATGTCACAGCACAGACTGCTCCCATGGTTAATCAGCTTTGTGTATCTGCAGCAAGGAACAAAACCAAACCCTTCTTATCTCCCCAGGCAGCTGATGCCCTGGGATACAGAAATTCTGGTTCCCTCCTTTGCCTTGGCACAGACATTTTGCATGCTCTGGTGAGACCTTGCCTGGAGTACCATGTCCAGCTATGGGACCCCCAACACAAGAGGGACATGGAGCTGCTGGAGCAGGTCCGGAGGAGGCCCACAAAGATGATCAGAGGGCTGGAGAATCTCTCCTATGAAGACAGACTGTTCAGCCTGGAGAAGAGAAGGCTCTGGGGTGACCTTATAGCTACATTTCATTATCTGAAGGGGGCCTGCAGGAAGGCTGGGGAGGGACTGTTTAGAAGGGCTTGTGGTGATAGGACCAGGGACAATGGTTTCAAACTGGAGCAGGGGAGGTTCAGGTTATACTTAAAGAGGAAGTTCTTCACAATGAGAGTGGTTGATCACTGGAACAGGTTGTCCAGGGATGTGGCTGAGGCCTCACAGCTGGGGACATTCAAGCTTGTAGAGTTTCCATGTACAGCCTTAGACTAGAAGAAACTAGATGATCCTTGAGGTCCCTTCCAAACTGGTATTCTATGAATCTGGTATGAGTTCAGGATCAGTGCATATGATTTTGGCTCATCAACGTTTATAAATATGTAAAGGGTGAGTCCCAAGAGGATGGAGCCAGGCTCTTCTCAGTGGTGCCCAATGACAGGACAAGGGGCAATGGGTGGAAGTTGAGGCATAGGAAGTTTCACATAAATATGAGGAAAAATTTTCTCCCTGTGAGGGTGACGGAGCACTGGAACAGGCTGCCCAGGGAGGTTGTGGAGTCTCCCTCTCTGGATATACTCAAAACCCTCCTGGATGCGTTCCTGTGCAACCTAGTGTAGGTGATCCTGCTCTGGCAGGGAGGTTGGACTAGATGATCTTTTGAGATCCCTTCCAGCCCCTGAAATTCTGTGATTCTGTGAAATCCAAAGCCTTCGTTATTCTATAGCTGATGGGAACGTATGGAATTCAGTGTGAAACCTTCAGAGCAGCGACTGTGCTGGGTGGTGGCAGAGATGGGACCGGGGTGCCACCTCGTGGCATGTTCATGAGATATTTTTATCAGTAAGTAGAGGCTGATAGCCCTGTAGAGAACAGCATGAAGTTGTGCTTGTTTCTGTCCACAATAAAACAAAAACAAGGGGATAAGCAGCCGCCAGAGTGTCCTGGGAACAGAATAAATCCCATGACTGTGTGTGTCCTTCAGATAGATATGAAATATGAGGGCAAGTAGAATATAATGCCATTAGAAAAGAAAAAAAAAAAAAAAGAAGCTGGGAGCTTTCATTTTCCAAAGAGTCTATTGACTATAAAAGTCATGCTGAATTTTATGTTCACTCACAGGCAAGATATTTATATAAGATTGTAAAAAAAAAAAAAAAAAAAAAGAAGAAGAATTAATGTAGGGCTATAACTTAAAGGAGGCAGCAAGAAAGAAATGTTAATGCCAAAGTTCAGGATTGCATGTGAAAGCTTCCTGTTCCCATATTTTCCAATGAATTATAAGAAATGAGAGTTAACAGTCTTAACCAGAAACTCAGCTGCTGGTTTCAAGTGGAATTGTCTTCCTTACCTTCCTTATTTCTACTGCAGTGCATTTCCGTCACCACTGCTGTGAGGTGAAAGCCAACTGGTCAAGCTTTTGAGGAAGAACAGAACCAAAAGTAAAAATTCTTATGATCCAGTATCTCAGAATGGATCACTGTTAGAAGCATGTTCATCTAGGCTTTGAGAATGTGATGCTTCAAATAATAATGACAATAATCATCATAGAATCATTTAGGTTGGAAAAGATCTTTAAGTCCAACCATTAACCCAGCACTACCAAGTCACCTCTACACCATTTTCCTCAGCACCACATCTACATGGCTTTCCAGTCCTTTCTGGGATGGGAGCACCACCACTGCCCTGGGCAGCCTTGACAAGGGGAAGAAATTGTTCCTCATGTTCAACCTAAACTTCGCCTTGTGCAACTTGAGACCGTTTCCTCTTGTCCTAGCAATTGTTACTTGGGAGAAGATCGCCATCATATTGATCTGATGTCTGATTGGAATAGCTCTGCTGTAGCTTGTAGGAGATGTGCCACGTCTCCTTTGTAATGTGCTTTTGATTACATTGCCAGTCCTCTGCAAAATAGCCCGCCTTGTCTGGGGCTTCAGCATGCCAGAGTCATGAGGGACTTCTTATTTAAAGCAAAAATGCCAACAAAAGCTCTAGGAAATGTACTTTTTTCCCTGCTTCGTGTTAATCCAAGCGAGTCAGGAATTGCCTGATTGTACCCTCAACCCACAGTGAAGGTGAACACTGATCCTAGGGTCTTTATGCTCCAGACCATGACAATGAGACCTGAAGTGATAGGACAGCAACAAGAGTTCCCACTTCTTGCTGTGCGGATAGGTGATAGAACAAGAGGAAATGGCCTGAAATCATGGCAGGAGAGGTTTAGATCGGAGATTAGGAAAAATGCCTTTCCTGCAAGAGTAGTCAGGCATTGGAAGAGGCTGCCCAGGGAGGTGGTGGAGTCCCTATCCCTGGAGGTGTTCAAGAAATGTGTGGCCACGGCATGCTGGAACACGGTTTGCTGGCCATGGTGGTCTTAGGTTGATGGATGGATGGACCTGATGCTCTTGGAGGCCTTTTTCATCCAAAGCAATTCTATGAGTCTATGATGTGAGGAGAAGGTTGGGAGAACACAAAAAAATAAAATAAATAAAATAAAATAAAATAAAATAAAATAATTAAAAAAAATAAAATAAAATAAAATAAAGTTTAATTTGGGGCGAGTGGATGAAAAGAGGAACTTCCCTGACCGGGAATCGAACCCGGGCCGCGGCGGTGAGAGCGCCGAATCCTAACCACTAGACCACCAGGGATCCACGCAAACATTTCGCGCAGCCTTCCTCAAGAGCTAACTAGCACACGCACACCCGCCACACCGCCTTACTACCGTGTTTGTTTCTCTGTTTTGTGCCCCCCCTTTCCAGGCAGTACCAAGTCCCAGAGGCAGCGGTGTGTCGGGAGGGATGTTCCATTCCGCTCCACGGAAGGGGGGAAACGACGGCGGCCTGGGGAGGAGGAGTTGCCACCAGCCCGGCGGGTGACGGGCCCTCGTCGTGGGCGGGAGGCGGGATGGCGGTGAGAGGCCGGGCGGGTCAGAGCCTCGGGCTAGGCCGTGCCCGGCGGAGGAAGAGAGACCCGCGCAGCGCGACAGGCAAGAGCTACGCGGCCGACGCAGAGGGCGGGCCGGGCCGGGCCGGGCTGGGTCTCCCTCTTCCCGCCGGGGCCCCTCCCGCCTCCTCGGGCCGCTGGGCAGGTGGCACTCGGTGGCGGCAGCGCGGCCGTGAAGGGTTCTCTTTCCGCGCTGGCTGTACATGCAGCCCCTCACAAGACAGCCTTTCTGTGGTGTTGTAACGGCTCCGGAGGGAGAGCTTTGTCAGCCTAACGCTTTGCGCTGCAGACCTCGGCCGGCCGCTCCCGGGAGGGGAAGGACGGGACAGGGGTGCTGCTGCTGGTGCTTTGCTCCGTCTGAATTACTCCTCAGGCAGGCTGCAGAAACAGGAGAGCACAGCAGCTCCGGGTGTCGGTGCTTGGTCTGCAGGGGAGAGCCGTTCAGAAGGCCTGCCGTAGCTCCATTAAGGAAAGCAGTCTGGCGCTTCACTTGCCTTGCGCTGCCAGGGCCTCCTTAGGCTATAGGCAGGGGTCTGGGGTGGCTTTTTCGGGTAAGGTTTTCTGAAAGGAGAACTCAGCCATCGATACAGATGGCATCTGTCTAAGCCCTTTTCCTTCCACTGTGTTGGTTGCAGGAGCAAAGCAGATGTGCAAGCTGTGGTAGTAAAAGTAATTTCCCCTATTTAAGCACTGTCCACAATATAAAATTAATTGCTTTATACAAGCAAATTTCTCCCATTCTCAAAGTCTCTCCCTCTGAAATAAGAGAAACACAAGCTTCAGACTTCATGTTTGTGGACCCCACAAATACACCTCAGCTTCTCTGCATAGGATCACAGAATTGTTTAGGTTGGAAAAGAGCTTCAAGATCATCAAGTCCAACCATTAACACTACTCTTATCAAAGCCACCACTAAGCCATATCCCCAAGCACCACATCTGCACAGCTTTGAAACACCTCCAGGAATGGTGATCTTCAGAAGCTTTAGCATCTGATGGCAAACTTAAGGAGACCTCTTTCCTCAGGGATGTTCCTCAGGAGGTTTGGATGTTTGGTGTCTTGTCTCACCCAGAGCCCCTGTTCAGCCAAGGGTTTATTTCATCCCCTAATCTTCACAGTAGCAGGCTTGAACAAAATCTGTATCCTGATTGTGATGGAGCATTGTTATGTCCAGTGTGAGCAGTGCTGCTGTGCAGTGGTGGAGATAACTCACAAACTATGAGGTTACAAACAGGCCCTATTAGATACAATCAGCTGTCTTACATCCTGCAAGAGCTGCACTTGGCATGAGTGATAGCAGCGTCTTTGATAAGATCAAGGCATTTCAGTCCTTGAGGAGATAAAGTTATGGAGCGCTGGAGGCAGAACACAGCTCAGAGTGAGGCACCACAGAGACCTGAGGCAAAGAAGGGGATGTGGTAGGTGAGAGAGGCTGCCTGGGCCCAGCAAGTAATGTGTGCCCCTAGTTGAAGAGCAAGGCAAAGTGGGACCTGGTTTCCTGTGATTCTGAAACAAGAGAAAATTTGCCAGTGCTACTACAGTGATGATTTTGGCCCCAGAACCTGCAAGGAACACCAGGAGATACTGAGGTGTTTCTATGCTGCAGAAACCGAGCTAGCTTTAAAGGAGTTTGTATGTTTCACTGGCTCCCTTGTCTCATGGTTAAAAGCTTAGGCTTCCCCACCCTGGGTGCTTCTCAGATGGGTTTTGGAGGGCTACTGATGCTGTAATGCTATCAGCACTTGACACAGAGAAGTTAAAACTAGGGGAGGTCTGTGTAACCTGCATTTACAGTGCTGAAGATATTTGTGGCAGAAGGACCATTGCCACTGTACTTAGAGTGCCTCTGTTGTGTGACATCTCAGAGTAAGGCAGGGTTGAGCCTCCCAGGTTCTTGAGATGCCTTCTGACAATTTCAGAAGAGTAGCTGACCCTGTGAAAGATAGATTCTAATGGCTGATGACAGAGTGGTGAATGTGTTTTGTCCATGTCTTAGAAAACTTAGATGTAGAAGCAAATAATTCCTGCTTTGTTGTCACAGAATCATACAATTGTTTGTGTTGGAAGTGACCTTTACAGTTCAGTTAGTCCAACCCCCCTGCAGTGAGCAGGGACATCTTCAACTAGAGCAGGTTGCTGACACTGGATGTTTCCAGGGATGGAGATTATACCACTTCTCTGGGCAGCTTGGGCCAGTGTTTCACCACCCTTTTCATAAAGACTTTCTTCCTTATATCAAATCTAAATCTACCCTCTTTTAATTTAAACCATTACCCCTTGTCCTGTCGCTATATTTGACAATTAGCGTTATTTTCGAGATGATTAATGTATTATGCTAAATTTCTGTTGCCCAGTGAAGGAGTTGTTCATTTCATCTGTAACAGCAGTGAAAACTCTAGTGTATATACTAGAGAACTCTCACTGAAATGAGAAATCTTACAGAAATGAGAAATCTCACTGAAATAAGAAATCTTTTTCCTGGATGTGACCCCAGGTAGTAGGAGGCTGACCACCAGGAGAGAGCACAGAGAGCCATGTGCTGTCTGGTTATTTTTAGACATAGCTTTCTTTTCCATCCAAGTCATGTGCAGTGACAAAAGATGATGCTTCTTTCTCTGGCTTCCTGTACCTGGCAGAACAGTGCATCAGTGAAGCTGCCAGCGATTCAGCCTCCTGTCAGTGCAGCAGCAGCAGGGCCTGTGCCTGTGTCCCTGCTGTGCCAGCTGCAGGAGGAAGATCTTCCTGCATGCACGGAATGGCAGAGGCTGATTTCTTTTTACTTAATGCAACAGCAGTGTGTCAGTAAAACCAAGTAAGTAACATTTGATGTTAGAGGTGCTGTACCTTGGTTTTCAGAGTTTGGTCTGCAAAGTTGTGTTTTGGAACCTGAAAAATCGGAGTGATTACTTCCAGTGCCAGCTGTAAAGCAGCCTGCAATTAGCTTGTCTGTTCCATAGGAATGTATTACTTATTATTATTACTTTAATTTGCTGTTAATTCATCTGTGACAGCAGGCTTACTGTGTAAAAAGAAGTAAGAATAACATCAAAGTAATGTGCTAATTTACTGAAAGTATATTATTCAGGTATGTTTCTGCTATATAATGGCAAGTACAAATTGTCCTTAGTAGCTGGCATACCAGCTTCATCAGTAGTGAAAATCCTTGATTGGCACAGAAGCTGTGAATGGTATTTATAACTTATGTGTAATGTGTGCATTTATCACCCCTCTTAACTGTGTGTTTGATTTGGAAAGTCTTGGCATTGGCTTTTCTTTTTTAAGTTAGCCTGCTTTAAAATGTATATCATCCCAGTTTCAGAGAGGTGGAGAGGAGAGAGAAGGAAAAGATGATGCACAGTCTTCAGCTGGTTTACATTTAGTTTCCATGTATGATCAGAATGATTACTGAACTGTTTGATTAGAATTCTTTTCAGGGGGAAAATATTATCGTCGTTTATATTTCTTACATCTGTTTTAATGATAATAATGTTTTAATGGAAGGAATCTCAGGGAAATCTCAAAAGGTGCTGTCTGAACATCACAACAGCTCTGATACTCTTAGCTCCATCATCTTCCAAGCTGTACAGTGGCTTGCTCAATCTTCTTGTAGTTGAATTTCAGCAGAGGTAGGGGGCAGAGCAGGAGAATTTGCAGTGTCATGTCTTAATATGCCAACTAGTCATGTGCTAGTCACAGAAGATATTTTAAAGATCTTGAAGAAAAACGGAGAAATAACTCACCAGCAGTGTTTTTAGAAATAACTTTAGAAGTTCATGTTTTCCTTGCTCTTCCAGTCTTCCCCTGACACTTTATTTGATCCAAGAACACTTGTGTCAGCTTTTTTTCCTCTTAGCACATGTTATGGTGCTCATGATTCTGGGGTTTGACATAAGGTATGGTGGTGGGGTGCCCACTGAGCTCAACAAAATACTTTAGATGAAACAAATATAACTTGTTGTAATCTCTGAGCAAATTCCTTTTCTTATACACTCTTTCTTCTGCAGAACATTTTGGAAGCAACTTCTGGTTTGCTTTACTGGACAGTTAGAAATGGGTGCACAGAATCAGTTTAGGGGAGAACTAAAAGTTTCAAACTGTGGTTTAGTTCTTTTTAGTGATGAAACTTAGAGCAATTTTCAACACTTCCATCAAACTGAGTTCTATCTAGACAATCGATTCCAAGTTACAGGGTTAGCTGAGGACACTCAGAAATTTCATCATTATACAAAGGGAAGAAACCAGGCTAAAAATAGCAATTTATTATTACAGAAGTCAGCCCCCAGTGCATGGCAGGATCAAGCAGAGCCTCAATTATGCATAGAAGTCTGCCAATATGAAACCTATTTTGTGACTTCATGGTGAATAATTGGGAAAACCAGGATGGCTGCTAATGGAAAAAGAAAAGATTAGTGTCACCTTTATTTTTATACCTATTGAAGACTGGACTGTTACCTCAGCAGTGTAATCCTTTATCACAGATTTTCTTTCTTAAGCCACAAGCTAACAGTTACAGATGGTAAAAACCAAAGTAGTGACATGAACCACACATGAGCAAGACAGTGTTTGTTTCTGGTACTAGCATAAACTGATTTGAGTGCAGGCCATAAACATTGTTAAGACCTCTGACAATTTTTTTCTCTGTGATATATGCAGCAGTGATACATACACTGAAGTGTGAGGTGTGGGAGATCAAACTCCATTCAAACATTGCCCTTCAGTGTCCCAAGTCTGTCCTGTCTTTAAGCATGTGAGTTTGTGTGAGAAATCTTTTTCAAGGGTAAAATTCTTAATTTGTAAGTGATTAAAAAAGCAAACTTCAGTATTATCTCCATCAAAATAGTGCTGTCAGTGACAAAACAAAATTGCCTGGTCCTGAAAGGAATGAGCAATGTGAATTTAAGATTTTATCAGGTATTCTAAGCAGCAATATCACAAAGACAATTAATTAAACGATGTTAGAGCATTTGCATTCAAATCAGTTGCCATGGAACACATTGCTATGGGAAAGGGTAAACCTTTTGGACCATCTTCTATCCTCTGTGCTGTGGAGAGACCAAAATTAAATGTTACTTCAAAGATTATGTGTGTGCATATCTCTCTGAGTCATTTTAACAGGTAGTCAGGCAATACCTCTTACCTCCAGACTCAGTAAAATCAGGTGGTGTATCAGATGTCACTCATACAGTTTCTTGCAGTGACATGAAGTCTGTGGGTTGAGCTCTGGGTGATAACCCACAGTGCTGTAACCAGAACTTGTAATGATGCTTCTGTTCCAGTCCCAGCTTGCTTTTTCTGCTGCTCTGACAGGAGTTTGAGTGATTTCTTCCTCATGCCTGTGGGCATATATTTGAGATGCTTGGGGCTATGTCGATACTATAGAAATGAGGAGTTTCTGTGTCTGCTCCATGGAGTCTGTGCATTGTCCTCATAGAGCTTTCTACACAATACAGCAGAGGTGCTGGGAATGGTGATGGGCAGCGAACTGGTATGTTACAGACTCACAGAATGGGTTTGGAAGGGACCTCCATTGAGTCCAAACCCCCTGCCAGAGCAGGATCACCGAGGGCAGACCACACATCCAGGCAGGGTTTGAATGTCTCCAGAGAAGGACACTCCACAACCTCTCTTAGCATCCTGTTCCAGTGTTCTGTCACCCTCACAGTGAGAAAGTTTTTTCCTTATTGGGACAGAGACAATTTTCCTGGAGTTCAAACAAGGTGTTAATCACTATCATTGTGCAAGTTCAGCTAAGAGATTAAGTAGGTTTTTCACTACTTCGCTGGACAGGGCTGCCTACCTTCCACCTTGATTTGGCATACCCAGAAGAAGTAAGCAATACTATTTTATTTATCTCTGCAGTTGTATTCCTCTTTTCTCCCACAATTTTGTTACCTAAGCAGTACCAGAGAGCAGGCCCCCATTCTGTGCTGTGTTAGAGAGCCCAGTGAGCTCTTTGAGATTTTAACCCATGTAACTGGGTTTGCCTGGACAGTACAGATACAAGATGTAGTAACTACAATATGCTAGCAAAGTGTATCCTCTGAGCAGGAGACTTTTACAAGATACAGATTTTCTTTAAAACATAAACAGTTTTGGAAAGTAAACAAAACACATGGAAATTTCAATTTTAGCTGGAAGTACAGCAGCCAGGTTAGTGGAGGAGTTGAGACAGCAATTGTCCCAGTGCTGACACTGAGTGGTAGAAAGCATCTGTTGAGTAGGATAATGGTAGTGATGGGACTTGACACTGTGTCCAAGGCAGAGTTGCATTCAGTCCCGAAATCCACACATACGGTTTTTGATGCGGATCTTTAATTAGCTGTTAGTTTAAAAAATAGGCTGCTGACAGAAGCTGTCGTAGTAAAAACATGTTGGATTTGTAACATCCTAACTCAGATGATGTTAGGATGTTACAGAGAAAAGATCCTTGTCTGGAGACACCTGCTTGCTGCTTGCCTTTTTTGCACATTCTTTTAGGGGTGTTGAGCCAAGGGGCCTGCATGCTGGCAGTATGGAAGCAGCAGATAGGGATGGCAGGGTTTTCAGTTTCCCCTGGATCTAGAGGCTTTGGTTAACCCCCGTTTCCAAAATCGATGCTTTCGTTTCAGTTCTGCCCTTGAGAAAACTCATGCCCAGCGGCACGGCCAGGCGCTTGGCCCTCATGAAGACACCATTCTCAGCTGCTTTCCGGCTGCGAAGATGGACCCCATTGCCCAGGACAGGGCTGGTCCGCAGCACAGCGAGCCCGTGCGTCGGCTCTAGGCACCACCCCCGTCTATCGCCGTCCAGTGCCCCGGTACCGGCCCTCTGCCGGAGCGCGGCACCGCCCCACAGCCCCGGGCCGGGCGGAAGGCGGGGCCGCCGCGGCGGGGCGGAGCCGCGGGCGGGCCCGGGGTAGAACGGCGGAGCCGACGTTACTGTGGCTGAGGGGAGAGAGCTGCAGTTGGAGCTCCCGCAGCGACCTCCGGCAGCGGGGCCTGGGCGCAGTGCCGCGGGGCTGCCATGGCGCTGAGCCCCCGCCCTGCAGGTGCGCGCCGCGGTGGGGGCGCGTCGTGTTCTGCGGACGCAGGGCCGGGGTAGGGCGCGCGGCTGGCTCTGCTCCGCCACGGCCTTGTTCCTTGGCAGGGGAGGTGGGGCCGGGCAGCCAGCGGAGCCCCGGCGGGGCGGGGGGCAGCGGCGCGCGCGGTGGTGTGATGCCGGAGGAGCTGTTCGCCTGCTCTTTTCTTTACAGAGCCCGCTCGGCATCGCAGCGCGGGGAGTGAGGGATGTTCCCGGTGCCCGTGGGTGTGAGTTGAGCCTAGTGTCCGTGGGGTGTTCCCACTGCTGCGTGTGCGGCCGGGGGACGCGGGGGCTGCGGGGTCCAGCCGGCCCCAGTGGCTCTGCCCGCCGCGCTCTGCCTGCGAGACCCGGCTGCCGCCTCTGCTCCTGCCGTTGCCCAGCCGATAATGCTGAGCGGGCTGCTTTTGTTGACTTGTAGGGCTTCGAACCTCGTTTATTTTCTTCCTCCCCAGATACCGGATGATTTACTGGAACGTTCCAGGCTCTCTCTATATTATAGTCTCAGGTTGTCATGATTAAGAAGTGCTGCCGAGTGCCAAAGGGGTGTTAATAACTGATTCAGTTTCTCGAATCTGTGCGACGGACTTTCCTCTCTGTACCTCATCATAGAGTCGTTTTGGTTGGAAAAGCCCTTTAAGATCATCGAGTCCAACCATTCTCTAGCTCTTCTAAGCCTGGTGCTAAACCATGTCCTTCAGCACCCCATCTCTGCCTCTCTGAAACACCTCCAGGGATAGGGATTCAGCCACTTCCCTGAGCAGCCTGTTCTAATCTTGGAGAACCTTTCCAGTGAAGAATTTTCTTCTCGTATCCAACCTAAACCTCCCCTGATGCAACTTTAGATGGCTTCCTCTTGTCCTATCACCTGTTATGAGGGAGAAGAGACCAGTCCCACCTGGCTCCAACCTCCTTTCAGGGTGTTGTAGAGGGTGAGGTGGACAACTTCAGGGTTGCTTTTGGATGGAGGGGCTGAGCTGTGTGTTGGTGATGTGTGTGCAATGTGAGGATGCTAAAGGATGCAGTAACTGGTTGTCTTCTAAGTGGTGAAATAAGATGCTGAATGCTTAGTCTCCATAACAGGCTTTTACTGTGTGTTTGCCACAATTACTGTTCTCCCATTAAGCAGTCCTACATTTCTTGTATTAATGCATAATGATGGACTTTCAGGATGGGTAGGTGCCTCTTAATCGATCATGGTTTGCCTCAAATGCTAAGGGCATGTGTTTGGGTGATACTTCGAATGCATATTGATGAACTCTCCCAGTGTATTCTAATAGCAAGGGTTTGCGTAGTGTGGAAATCCTATTTTGCTAATGTTCTTCTGGATGTGCATGTGTAAATATACAGCCTTCAGAAAATGGATGGAGAAGGCAAAAGAAAGTGCCAAGGACAGTATGAGTGCATATATGCTTTCTGAATTAGAATTACTTTAAATGTAAGCTGTGGTTAAAAATATATGAGTCCTGGTATGTTTTAGCCTGCATTTTCTTTCATCCTTTTACCTGGAAAATGTCCATAAAGACACATGAAATATTTTAACGAGCTAAATAGGCAAATAATGCTGTGAAGAGTTGGTTGGGGGTTGGCTCTAGTAAATATTTGGCTAGCTTATGGTCTCGGGTTCAGTGAACAGCTTGCAAATCCCTTACAGTATTAGGGAATAATTTCCTCTATTCAAATAGAGGTGAATTCATCAGAAAGTGATTTGGGTTGGAGAATAACAGTTCTGGGAAAGGAAACTGAACTATGAGAATCCTACAGATGGATCCTGCAGCCAGAGGGGCTCCCTGCTGTCACCCAGCTGGGTATTTCAGAGGTGGGAAATTAGTGTGAGTCTTTACAGCATGGTCTGACACAAGAAAATGCTGCTCCAGGCAACTGAAGGTGTTCACAAATTATAATTATGATGGAAATGGGGGGAAAAAGGGATTCAATTTCCCTTTGATTTCCAGTAGGCGTTGAAGGCAAGCTGGAACATAACCATTGTCCAGAAAAATAATAATATTCCCTGTGTGGCACCTGGCGTGTGCCCTCTGTGTCGTGGCAGGTGCCAGATGCAGCAGCAGGCAGTTGTGGTCCTCAGCTTTATTGGTAAGGTGACTGTAGTGCCATCACCCGCAAAGCAGCAGGGTGATGGATCTCTTCCTCCTCTTCATCAGTAAGCCAAAAAAACTCCTTAAGACTATGGGGCCAGATCTTGTTTTAGTGAGGGATCCACTTACTGGTGCAGTTATTGGTGTTGGGGATGGCCACCTGCTATGGATTTGGTGGTTTCTTCTCCCTAGTGTGAGTGAGCTTGGCCTAGGATCTGTGTCCTCATGGAGGAAATGCTCGAGTCACGCTGCTGATGCTGCTGCAAGATTCTCCTGGGGGTTAAGGTTGCTTTCCCAAAAAGAGGAAACAGTTGAGGAGTGAAGAGTCAGCATTAAGAACATTCGCTTGGGCAGCCTCCCTTGACCAGGAAGAAGAGCAGTGTAGGAGAAACAAGTTTTCAGATATTTTTTTTTTTCTTTTTAAATCTGATGCGTTTCCTTATTCCTGTGGCATTTTCCCTTATCTGGATTATGGAAACAGTGAGGCAGTGACAAAATTCGCATCAAGCTAGAGGGACTCTATTCCCCCCCACAGACACAGTGTTTCACATTGAACACAAACATGTGAGTATTCTATTTCCTCCCCCCCCCCCCCCCCCCCCCTTTTTCTTTGCAAACCCTTCTGATTGTAGGTGGAACACTATATATACTATTTGGTTCTTGATCAACATGTCAGACACGAGAGAGTGACTGTGCCCCAGCTGGAAGGTGTGTTAAGAACTGTTCAGATTTGAGGTGGGCAGCAGGACAGGGCTGTGGTTATGTCTGCTGTCTCTCTTCTGCTTGCCTTCAAGGACAGGCTGTGTGGGATCTGTTGGTACTTCTTGGTGGGTTGCAGTGCAGAAGGTAGTAGTAACTGCCCAGGGTGAGTTACTCCAGGTGCAGTGCTTTGCTCTCACATGGAGAGCTACCAGGATGATGAAGGGACTGGAGCACTGCCCTATGAGGAGAGGCTGAGAGCCCTGGGGCTTTTTAGTCTGGAGAAGAGAAGACTGAGAGGGGATTTAATAAATGGTTATAAATATCTGAATATCTGAGGGCTGGAGGTCAAGAGGGAGGGGACAGGCTCTCCTCAGTTGCACCCTGTGGTGGGACAAGGGGCAATGGATATCAACTCCAGCACAGGAGGTTCCACCTGAGCATGAGGAGGAACTTCTTCACTGTGAGGGTCACAGAGCACTGGAACAGGCTGCCCAGAGAGGTTGTGGAATCTCCTTCTCTGGAGACTTTCAAGACCCATCCGGATGTGTTCCTGTGTGACCTGTGCTGGATTCTATGGTCCTGCTCTGTCAGGGTAGTTGCACTTGATCTCTGGAGGTCCATTCCAACCCCTAACACCCTGTGACAATCCTCTGCTGGTCCTAGTCTCTGACCAAGCTAGGAGAAATCCTACTGTGTAGGATCCTAGTGACATGCCTGCACCTGCATGAGACAATGTAATGGAACCACACTTCTGGCTTAGACGTGGAGCTCTCAGTGGGTAGAGTCCTCCTCACGATCTTTACAAGCCTTTCTGATTATTGTTTATCTTGTTTTTAATGGGAGCTGTGCTTTCAGCTGCATTCCTCAAATTCCATGTGTTGTGTGTTCCTCTGGCCTTGTCAGCTGGATGAAGCTGCTCCCTGCTCTCAGTTACGGTCTCCTCTCCTACTCATGCACTGTAATTAAGCATTAGGCCTCCTCTTTGATCTGTAATTCCCACTGAGGTGCCACTTTTTCGATGCCTTTGCTCTGGCTGCTGTGTATGCTTTACAGGTGTTTTTGCAGCACTCTGTTTGAAATGCAGGCTCTGTGACAGCTCATCGTATTTAAGTCATGGTTTACAGGAGCAGAAAGCATCCAGTGTGTGAGCAGGGAAGTTACTCTTGTTTATACAGGCAAGATTCATGTTTACCTTTTGATTACAGTGTCCAATTAGAACTGTTTCTGTGTCGTTCTGTCTTCATTTAGCAGGATTTAAAAGGTTTTTATTTATAGCTACTGATTTCTAGAGAGGAGATTTTCTTTACAGTATAGTCTCACCCACTAGTGACTGATTTTGGGATCTTCCCATAGTGTTTCAGTAGATGTCTGAGAGCCATTTCCCCAAAATTTAAGACTCCCTGGACAGACAAAGAGCTGTCCCAGCACGCCAGTTAGAGGAAATCACAGCTTTGTTTTACAGAGGTTCAGGGTGAGAGCTGCTGCTTCCTGGAGCTCAGCCTTATCTTAAGGAAAGGTAATTTATTCCTGACTCATTTTTCAAGTAAATTTAACCTTTTCTAGCAGTGCTCTCTCTGTCTGCTGCTACTCCTGTCTGGTCTGTTGTTGGGGTTTTTTTGTCCCACATACCATCTGTCTTATTTTGTGCTTTGTTTTCTTTTTTAATACTCCAAGATAATGCAGCAGCAAAGAAGTATGAATACTGATGAACCATCACTGCCACCTTTGTTCTGAGGGGAAGAGGTGTGGATGGCTTCCTGCCAGGTCGGGTGATGCTGTGATTGCAGAAAGAAACTGAGATCTGCCTGGGTCTTGGAGGGGATGCTGCAAGGAATAACTCTGTCCTCAGTGGCTCAGCAGTTCTTGCATGCTGTGTCAGTAGTCACAGTGGTAGGTAGCACTTAACCCATTGCTGTAGTTAACAGGCTCCTGGTCAAGTAATGCCCCAGTCAGGTGCCAAGGGCTTTATTTTTACTATCAGCTGAAGAAGTAGTGTTTCTCTAATGCTTTTCAAGGGGTTGTGTGGATGCCAAAGACCTGGGCAGTTCTGATAAAGCTGTGTATGATCCTGTGGGCAGGTTTTGGTTGCTGTAACTAGGGCCTGAGAGTGGCTTGAGTTTTTCCTTTATACTTCCTCACAAAGGTTGAGATAATCCAAAGAGAAGCATTGAAGAGTATAATAAAGTAATTTTACTCATTGAGAGTATTTGTGTAATACTTTGAATATATATTAAAAATGATTTCTTCACTTGTAATATATAAGTGATGTTTGATTTTTTTTATTTTTTTTTTTAATTTTTTTCACTCCTCTTTTTCATCCTGGTTGCTGATCAAACCTTTTGCAGTGAAGCTGCTGAAGACTGATGGCTAAAGGTAGCAGATGTGATAACCTGTGACAAAATACGGGGAGTTCCATCTGTTCCAGCTCCAAAAGCTTGTGAAATGCAAGTGGTGTCTGGTAGATGCCTAAGTGACATCCTGGTGACAAAAGGTAGAGAACTAAGGAGATAAAGCTTTGCCTTGTACTTTGTTGTGGAACAGTGTGCTGAAAGGTGTCCAGGTATGTGGTGAAAGATTGACTTTGCCTGCTGTAAGCCAGTCACTTGTGCAGATATGGCCCCAACGATGAACAGCCATGCACCAACTGATGAACATCAAAGTCCCCTTGCCACCCAGATGTGCAGGGTCAAGTAGCAGGCAGTCTGAGGAGTCAGCAGAGCAGTTAGGAGATTGAGAACCACAAAGCAATGACAGGAGTGGTTTTCTGCCAGTGCAGTGAGTTCTCCAGTCCTTGTGCTTAGATACCAGCTGAAGAAATCTCATTTGCTTTGCTAATTTATTTATTTTGTGCCTTTGGTTTGGTGTTCTATTTTAGTGTATGGTGCTGAGCTGTGTGGGTTGGATATGCCTTGTTGTTGGGGGTGAGTAGATGGTGGGAGATGGCTGGCATCATCACATCACTGTACAGAGGTTAGCCAGAAACCTGAGGTGACATCTACATTATGTCCTGCTACAGTCATGCAGGATGGAAAGTATAAAATCTCCTGTGCTGGGCTAGTGCCAGTGTGGCTGCTCACTAGGGCACGTTTGTTTTCTTACATACAGGAATTTTGGATTCCTTAAAATTGAGCCCTGCTGCTAACTGACCACTCATAGGCTCACCTTAAAGTGGGTTATTTGTTGTGAAAATTGCCTTTCTCTTTGTAATGCACAGTTTCTGTTAGTACAAACAACACATCGGGTGTCATGCAAAGACAGTAAGGACCTGGGATTAGTTTTGTTTTCTCCTGCTCTGTTGACACTGTGCACTTGACCCTGTTGTGTCAGTAATAAGTTTCAGTGTTTTGTCAACTAGTTGTGTCCTTTCCTGAGCCCTGTTGTGGTAGTTCCCAGTCCCTGGCAGGTAACAGACAGGTTTTATAGGAAGGGGACTGGAGATTGATCTTGAGACCAACATGGTTCAGCAAGTACCAGAAATCCAGAATCTTCTACAGGGAGTGTGGGAAGAGCAAGTAACATGAACCATAAGAAACTAGCAGACCTTATACAGTTGCATGTCTTGGAGAATTCTCCTGGGTTCCACAGCCATGGAAAAAAATGCTGCAGCCAGGAGAGTGGTTCCCAGCCCTGCTGCTCAACTCTGAGTGTGCTTTGGATTAATTTTTTGAGAAGAGCAAGGAAAGCGTGTTCCTCTCCTTGAGTTCCTCTTGGGAAGGGCATGCAGACTGAGACCTGGAAGAGAAGGGTCATGCTGCTCCTTGTAGCATGGGGTCCTGCTCTGCTAGGAAAGAGCCAGCTTGTGTGAGCAGTCCCTCTGAATGCGTTTGGTACATGAGTAGAGAGCTCAGCAATGTTGTGGAACAAGGTGATGTGGCTGAGATGGTTTCCATTCTGGAGGAATTGAAGCTGTTTGTGAACGAGGTCAATTTTTTTGAAAGGTTCTTTCCCCCACCAAAACGTAACACCAGGCTTCAGAAATGCTGGGGTTTTGTCAGTACTGTCAGTGTAAGGTGTTTGAGTTTTAGTTTCAACATCAGCTTGCTTTGTTCAAGTGGTTCTGTAGTAACTCTAGTTTAAAACACTTGAATAATCTGAAAGTAAAAAAAAAAAAAAAATGCTGCTGTTTTCCCAGCAAATGTCCACATTTCTGTTTTTCTTATGCATCAGTGCTCAACCTTAATTCAGGCATATTGGTAAATTTTTGTTCTCCCTATTTTTTTAAATGAACCATCTCACTAACTGAACACATCCAGAGTTGAGCAAATAAAAGTCCAGATTAGTTGTGCTGAAAAAGGGGTAGCACAGGGCCGTTCAGGATGAACCATTCCATTACTCCCTCTGCATACATAGAAATAGCTTGCTAAGTTTTTATTTTCCTGCATAATTTCAAGCACTTGGTTACACAGAAAGATTACCTTTCTCTTCAGGAACACTCTTTTAAGTAGGTAAATGTAACTGTAATATAGAATCATAGAATTGTTTTGGTTGGAATAGACCTCTAAGATCATTGAGTCCAGCTATCAACCCAGCAACACCACGGCCACTAAACCATGTCCCCAAGTGCCATGGCCACACATTTCTTGAACACCTCCAGGCATGGTGAATCCAGCACCTCCCTGGGTACCCATTCTAAAGCCTGACCACTCTTGCAGGAAAGAAATTTTTCCTCAACTCCAACCTAAACCTCCCCTAGCACAACTTCAGGCCATTTCTCTGATACTAAGGGAGAACAGACTGACCACTTCATTCCAACCTCCTTTTAGATTGGAGAATTCAGTTTGAGAGAGCAGGTTTTGCTGAGCATACAGTGCAGGGTGACTTTTAGTACAAGGCCAGAAACTGTGTAGTGTTGTACAGGCATCTGGGGACCACAGAATGTTAGGGGTTGGAAGGGACCTGCTAAGATCATCAAGTCCAACCCCCCCTGCCAGAGCAGGACCATAGAATCCAGCACAGGTCACACAGGAATGCATCCAGATAGGTCTTGAAAGTCTCCAGAGAAGGAAACTCCACAACCTCCCTGGGCAGCCTGTTCCAGTGCTCTGTGACCCTCAGAGTGAAGAAGTTCCTCCTCATGTTGAAGTGGAACCTCCTGTGCTGGAGTTGGAGGAAGGAAAAGATGGAGGATGGAAAAATGGCAAGATGATAAAGATTTTAAGAAGAGCAAGAGAACTCAATCATTCTCAGTTACACAATGCCTAGAGGGATTTTTGGAAGGAGGAAGGGAACAATTAGAACAGTTGCTGCTTTTGCAAGGGGCTTTGGACTGTGCAGGGGGTCAAGGGTATGAATTACTATTGCTCACTGTAATTTTAATGCACTTAATGCTGCCAGCATCTGAGCACCTGTGAAGCTGCCTTTGCTGGTGTAACAGGAGGTCACACTCAGCAGACTGTACTCCAATAAATATTGCAGGTTAAGGAACTGAAACAATAAAAAAGGAAGGTTTCCAGTGTTAATTTTGTGCATTAGTAATGTACAGAATTTTCTGTTAAAATGACACTGTTCAGTATGTGACTTAATGTACAGTGGATGCTGTGTGACACAGTTAAGGTTGCCATGGAAACCTGGCATTTTGGTTCTGTTCAGGGTGTTTCATTTGCATTGCATTACTACAACACTCCCTTCTACCCCTACTCCTCAGCTTGCTGGCTTTTAAATTGGGAGGTAGGTGACAGAGGAAAAGCCATGGCCTGGAACTGGAATGAGTCAGAGTCAGTTGGAACAAGGGATGTTGAACTGAAACTTAAAGATGATGATTTTACTTCTAAGTACCTCTTGAGTTGTTTTCTGAAGTGAGGAAGCATTTAAATGTAAATCTTTCACAGTGTAGTGTTTGTGGGCTGTTAATTTGAGGGTCTTTTTCTAAAAACTTGATATTTTAAAAGGGACACTTTCTAAAGAAAACTTTCGGGTAATTTTCACAGTGTGATTATAAAATGGCCTCAAATTGTGCCAGGGGAGGTTTAGGTTGGAGATCAGGAAAAATTTGTTTGCTGCAAGAGCAGTCAGGGATTGGACCAGGCTTCCCAGGGAGGTGGTGGAGTCACTATCCCTGGAAGTGTTCAAGAAACGTGTGGCCATGGCGCTTTGGGACATGGTTGAATGACCACGGTGGTGTTGAGTTGATGGTTGGACTCCATGATCTTGAAGGGCTTTTCCAAGTGAAACAATTCTATGATTATGAGTATTTTGGGAAGTGTACTCAGCCTTAAAACCAGTGATCAGTTCTAATTCTTCCTGTTAGATTTGCAGATTTGCTCTTATTTTAACATTTTCTTCTTGCCTGGCATTATTCTGTAATGCATTGAGAACATGGGATCCAAGTCTTAGTGAGTACAGTGGGGGAGTATTTACAACTAAAAACCTAACTTGATGCTTGAGTACTTTGGGACCAAACAAATTGTAAGCAGAAGGTGATTTACAGCACAGGATTTATGGTGCAAGCCTCATCTTTGTTTTTTAAGTGACTCTTCAAACACCTGCCTCATTCTGCTCTTCCTTTGCTTTGTTTATAAGTGGTATAAATGCCTTTATTGGGTTGGTGAGAGAAGAGCTGAGAAGCAAGTTTGCTGTGAAGCTGAGAACATGCATCTGTAGCCTCCTCCTCAGCTTGTGAGTGTTGGCCATAGATCTAAGCAGCACTCATCTTCTAAAGTGTGTGGTTGGTGAGGCCCACTGAAAGAAGCAGCAGCTCAGGGAGCTATGTCAAGAGTTATCTGCCAAAGCTTTCTGCTGCAGGTCTGCCTTCTGTGCCAGGATCAGGAGTGTGCTGCAGTTAAGCTGTGTGCAGTAAAGCCTGCTGGAAGGCAGTGTGAGCTGGCAGGGCAGGATATAACTGACCTGCAGATAGACAGACACTTCTGCTGACTCTGCTGCAGGTCTTTTCTGTGGTAATTTTGGGTGGAGTGGTAGCAAGCAGCTGAAGTAGGTGAAAGGGAGGAAGGTGAAGGGCAGTAATACCTCAAACTGGCAGCTGCTTGCTGCATGGATTGATTTTAACAGCCTGAGAGCAGTGAGCTGTAAGCCCAGTTTCTCTATGTGGGCACTTTGACTAGCCAAGGGCCCCTTGATCACCAAAGGATGTTTGTTGTGCAGCTCTCTGCAATAGAGCTACTGTTTTGCCAGTGCAAATCCCCCTGGAGCCCTCTAAGCTAATTCGTGGAGGCAATTCTGATGTATGACCAGGCCTGGGATATCTAACACTGGATCAAATGAACCTAGACAGCATTCCATGATGGGATGTAGGACAGTTGCTCAGGATGCTGACCTGCCATGGAAGTGGCACCAGACAGTTGGCTGATTGTGTTTGCTACTTGCCTTGCTCTTGTAACATGCTGCTGCATAGGAATGGTGAGGTCAGAGTGACTTTCTGTTTGCTGCTTCTGTCCCTTTGCTTGGTGTAGAGAGGAGAGTCTGAGGAGGACTTGATCATGTCACTTAAAACCCTGGTGTAGAACCTGTAACTCATTGATTCTGGCAGTGATGTTGTTAATTGTGTGTGTATGTTTTGACCTTGTTAAAACAGATGTGCAAGCTTTCTTTGAAATGTTTCTAAGCAGATCATGAAAGTAGGACTTGTTACAGATCAGAGAGAGCTACAAATATTTGGTGTTTCAGTTGAACCTTGCTAGGTGCACCCATAAAAGTTTCTGTGTGCTCCAGGGAGAGGTAGGAGAAGAGTTGGTGAACTGATGGTGATCAAAACTCAGTGCATTAGTAGGGAAAAAAAGTGCTTAGCCTGTTACCTTACTGCACCTCTGCAGTGGGGGTAGTAATACCCTCCTAAAGATTGCCCCCAGTTCCTCAAGAGCAAGGGTGTTTGTGTCCTTTCCTTTCTTATCTCCAGATCTTACCTTCACTGTCCTTGACAGCCCACAGAGCACAACAGCCATGTCCAATCTCTCTTCTTCTCCACTGGAGACAGAGAAATTGTGACACTGCTCTCTGTTTAGTCTGAACAAGAAGTCCAGAAATCACTTCTGCACAGAAATCTATTTTCAGTTAATTGTTTGGGGATTTTAACGTTGCAGCCTTTTTACAAGAAACACTCCAGACATAATACTTTAAAGGTCAGTGGAGCTGTGTGCATAAATAAGAATTATTCACCTCAGCAGCAGTTGAGTCATCAACCTCAACCTTACCAAGGTGGAGAAGCTTTCCTAGGTTGGTTTAGCACCCTTCAGTTATGTATAATGAACTGGAAGCTGTATACAGAGCTTAGTAACGTTTTAACAGTAACATTACACTTTACATGGTGAACAAAGTTGTAACTATATAATTGTATTAAAAGAATTCCAGATTTATCTTCAGGTAGCTTTAGAATAAACAACTTTTTTGTCCATTCTGCTGAATGTAACTAGTGTCAGTGTAACTAGTCTGTGCTGTGTTTTATTGACTCATGCTAGTGTTTTCCTGAATATTTCCCTTATCTCGTGTGTAGCTTTGTCATTGTGCCTGAAGGAAAGACTCAGAAGTTGTGTCTTGCTCTCCTCTTTGCTGGCTCTGCATTTCTGTTGCTTTCCATCTCTAGATGCTGTAGTGTTTATTCTGCAACTTCTATCTTTACTCTTACACTAAATGGAATACACTAGCAGAATAGAAAAACAGGAAAATTGAGCCTGGTCAGTTGAGTCACTGAAGCATTAGTGAAATACTGCAAGGTTGAGCATTTCTGAAGGGAGGTTGTAGTTAGGTGGGGGTTGGTCTCTTCTCCCAGCAACCAGCAGCAGAATGAGGGGACACAGTCTCAAGCTGTGCCAACAGAGGTATAGGCTGGGTGTTAGGAGGAAGTTCTTCACAGAGAGAGAGATTGCCCATTGGGATGTGCTGCCCAGGGAGGTGGTGGAGTCACCATTCATGGAGATAGAATAGAAGCATAGAATCAGTCAGGTTGGAAGGGACCACAAGGATCATCCAGTTCCAACCCCCCTGCCATGGGCAGGGACACCTCACACTACATCAGGCTGGCCAGAGCCTCATCCAACCTGGCCTTAAGCACCTCCAGCGATGGGGCCCCAACCACCTCCCTGGACAACCCATTCCAGGCTCTCACCACTCTCATGGGGAAGAACTTCTTCCTCACTTCCAGCCTGAATCTCCCCACTTCCAGCTTTGTTCCATTCCCCCCAGTCCTGTCACTACCTGAGATCCTAAAAAGTCCCTCCCCAGCTTTCTTGCAGGCCCCCTTCAGATATTGAAAGGCCACAAGAAGGTCACCTCGGAGCCTTCTCTTCTCCAGACTGAACAGCCCTAAGATGGTCAAGAGAAGCCTGGATGAGGCACTTAGTGCCATGGTCTGGTTGATTGGGTAGGGCTGGGTGATAGGTTAGACTGGATGATCTTGGAGGTCTCTTCCAACCTGGTTGATTCTATGATTTCACATAAGGTGTTGATATGCTTTCACCTTCCTGTTTTACCAAATGGGCTGTCTGTTGGAATCAGTGCTGGAGTTTACATTAGTGCTTTGACTTGCAAAGCTTAAATCATGCCCATTTATATCACCCAGGAGCAAATTCTAACACAGCTCCTCTTCCTTGTTAACCTGTTTTTTTGCCTTATGCTTAAAGGTGTTGATTGTGACCCAGTGCTGCATCCTTGTGGTGTGTGTCTGGACCTATTTGTGTCTGCACAGTGCCCTGGAAACTACCAGAGGTGCAGATAGCAATCCCCAAGTGTTCAGCTCCAGCTTTGCTAAAATGCTTCTCCTCTATCTGTAATTTTTCTTTTTGCCCACAGTTTCTTATTCTGCCAGCTTGATGGTCTCCTGTAATGTTGCTCGTGAAAAATATTTCAAGAAAATATTTCAAGGAAGTACTAGAATTGTAGAATCATGAATTGTTTTGGTTGGAAAAGCCCTCTAAGATTATCCTGTCCAACCATTCTCTTAACTCTACCAAGGCTGGTGCTAAACCATGGCCCTCAGCACCACATCTCTGCCGCTTTGAAACACTTTGAGGGATGGGGATTCAGGGTAAGCTGTCACAGTGTTTGAGAACCCTTTCAGTGAAAGTTTCTTCTAATGCCCAAATTAAACCTACCCTGGGGACAACTTGAGTCCATTTCCTCTCATCCTATCACTTCTTACTAGGGAGAAGAGACCAACCCCCACCTGGCTCCAGTCTCCTTTCAGGTAGTTGTAGAGAGCAATGAGGTCTCCTCTCAGCCTCCACCCAGCTAAACAACCCCAGTTTCCTCAGCTGCTCCTCACCAGCCCTGTTCTCCAGACTCTTCTACCTTACTTGCCCTTCTCTGGGCCTTCTTCAGCACCTCAGTGTCATTGTAGTGAGAGGCCCAAAACTGAACCCAGGACTCAAGGTGTTGCCTCACCAGTCTTGAGTGCAGTACTACAATACATGTCATTGTTTGGGGTTTTTCATAGGGGTTTTTTGTTTGTTTTATTTATTTTTTGGTTATAGTCTTGACTTGTGGTGTAATCCTTGTCACCTGTCATGGAGCATTTGTTCAGGAGTCAGACCTGGTGCGTGTACCCAACAGACTTGCTGTTCATAAGAAGGCAGAGTTGCAGAGCTAAGCAGAGTCGTTCCTAATGCTTCATGTACAAGGTGTCTGGTGGCAACATTTGAATGGTCATATTACAGCAGAGGGAAGGAAACCTGCAGGGGTGTGAGCAGATGTGTGTGGTGTCTGCAGTCTCAGGAGCAGAGGAGCAGGAATAAGAACCTCATGTTATGTGAAATACTGCACCAGAGATGTATCTGGGCAGCATTCTGTTCCCTTATCACAGTGGGGTCTCCATGTTCCATCACTGGCATGACCATGTCCACTTGGCTGGCTCACTGGGAGTCTCTTGCCTTAATTTGCTCTCTGCCTAACTGGAACATTTGTGCTTAGGCCTCTCACCTCCCTTGCTTGTTTTACAAGGTATGATCTCTTCTGCCTTTGCTGGTCTTGTGAGGTCCCTGCCAAGGTGCAGGACATTGCCCTTGGCTTGCTTTCCCTCAAGTCACTCATTGCTTTTCTTCATATTTCCTGAGGGTGCTGATTTAAGCCTCACAGGAGTCAGGCTTTTTGTTTCCTTTTGTGGATCTGAGTTTGAGTGCAGAGCCAGGTGAAGGTGAGCCTGTGCTATTGATCTCCAAAGCTTGCACACTTGAATTTTACGGAGTAATACCTGGCTCCTTGTCAGTCATCTCCCTCCTTGTTGTCATTGCTGCTGGTTATTGATACTGGTTGTGTTAAAGCTGCCTGCTCTTCAGCTCTCATGTGAACATGTGGAGATACTTCATGTAGCTCAGTTCCTCATTTGCAAAGTACAGAATTAAAGCATTTTCCAACCTCATGAAAGACTGAGAGGTATTGACTCTACAGGCTCTTGAAGCTACATCTAGAGAACAGCATGATCTTGAATGTGGTTGGGGTTTTTTTCCACCCTCTATGTGTCTTTCCAGGACTTGCAGTGGGCACAGATGGCCAGAGACAAGCTATCAAGTCCATTTAATGTTCTAAAAATAATCAGATACTTTATTGGCTTCTGCATTTGCTGCTGCTCTTTGTGTGTGCTTCCGGCAAGTGGTGCTCGCAGTTGGAGGACTGATCATTGATGCTTTACAGACAGGAAACAGGATTTCTGGGTGCTTACCCCTGAGAGCAGCAAGCCAGTCCTTTTATTGTCTCATGGGAGGAAAAAAAAATTTAAGAAGGCAAATTTATCCAAGTCTTTAGAGGTCTTAATATTTATTTGCATCTGAATAAAATTTATCTAAGGGGTGGGTGTCAAGAAGATGGGGCCAGGCTCTTCTCAGTGGTCCCCAGTGACAGGACATGAGGTAATGAGCATAAACTGGAATTTAGGAAGCTCAATCTAAACATGAGGAGGAACTTCTTTACTTTGAGGGTGGCAGAACACTGGAACAGTCTGCCCAGAGAGGTGGTGGGGTCTCCATCTCTGGACACTTTCAAGGCCTGCCTGGTTGTATTCCTGTGTGATCTGCTTTAGGATCCTGCTGTGGCAAGGGGGATTGGACTCCATGATCTTCACAGGTCCCTTCCAACCCCTATCATTCTGTGACATTTATTTATTTTTAATGTTTCCATCAGAAGCAGGGTTCTCTTTGCCTTTGTTTATCCTCATGCTTAGAACATCTTCCTTTGCTGCCTGGAATCTCCCATGACAGGTGGCTGCTGTCATGCAGTGCCAGGTGGCAAAGCAAGCAGCAGGAGATGGAAGCAACATTTCTGGAGGTGTTTGGAGGTTGGTGGCAGTTGCAGTGGTGTGGGGACCCAGAGTCAGGAACTTCAGTCTGTTGCTGTAATTTTTTGATGTCTTTATGTTTTAAACTTTCTTTGTGACCTTGCTGGAGCATTCCCACCCTCATTACAGGCACCCGGTAGGATATCCCCAAAACTCTGGCAGCAAGCCTGAACAAGCAAATGCAAGTATCCAGAAAGATGCTGATAAAAATCTACAAAATCCAGACCGACAGCAAAAATTACAGCATCATTTTATGTATTTTGTTCTTAATATAAATTGCTTAAGTTTAGAGAGTGGCAATTTTTTAATAGATTCATAGGTTTATAGATTCACAGAATGGTTTGGGTTGGAAGGGACCTTAAAGATCATCCAGTTCCAAACCCCCTGCCATGGGCAGGGACACCTCCCACCAGCCCAGGTTGCTCAAGGCCTCATCCAACCTGGCCTTGAACACCTCCAGGGAGGGGACATCCACAGCCTCCCTGGGCAATCTATTCCAGTGTCTCACCACCCTCAGTGTGAAGAATTTCTTCCTAATCTCCAATCTAAATCTACCCTCCTCAAGCTTCAATCCATCAAGGTTCCTTACCTAAATGCCTAATTTGTCCATCAGGAACATCCTTGGTCTTGAAATTACCTAATAAAAGAGTTCTCCTTGCTGTAGATGTTTAATATGAGCTTTTCACCAATTATGTCTGGTTTGAGTGTAAAAAGGGTAAACTGAGTATAAAAAGGGTAAACTGAGCATAAATTTATATAAACCCAGCTTTGTCATCAGTTGAGTGTGCAGGGATGATACATGAGTAAGATGTCTGCTTCCTAGCATATAAATATCCTCCAAGTATGCACATTTTTAATAGCCTGCCTGGCTGATTCAGTCATCTTCTCTACCAAAAGGAGCTCCCAGGAAGCCAAGCTTCATTTTAATCACATCCTTAATAACATTTTTAAGCAGTTTAATATTAATAAAGAACACCTGGGATTTCTTTCTTGGGAGATATCACAGGACAGGTGTTTGGGGGGAATGTGGAAAGGGGTTGATTTTTCTTTTTTTTTTTTTTTTTGATGTAACTTTAAAATGCCAATGGCAACCTCTAAAGTAAATGTGGCTTTTGTACTGTAACTCCTTAAAGAACTAAAAATTGCAAAAAAACCTTTCAGAAATAACATTTTCTTTTTTAGTAGCAATTGCTGCAGGTTATGCTGTGATCCTCATGGCTTTCAGGCTTTATTTATTTATTTATTTTTGCCTTAAAGTCAGCTAGTATATGACAAATTTCCAGCCACAAAAATAAACTCAGGGCTTAGGGAGTCAGCTCTCCTAATCAGTTTGCTTTTCCCAGTACTGTATTTTCAAAGGTATAATTTTCAGCCATAATTATGCCTCTCCTGGAGCCACCACTTTTGTGTCTTTGGAAGAGAACTAAGCAAGTTTGAAGTCAAGAGTGTGACCTGATGTTAAGTTATTTCATTCAGAAACTTTTCATTAATTTAATAGCATCACAGAATTGTTTCAGTTAGAAAAGGCCTTTAAGATCATCGAATCCAACCCCTGTCTATTATCTACTTTTAACTCAGTCTTCATCTGACATCAGGGTTATGAGATCCCTGTGTATTTTTATTAGCAAAAGAAAAAAAAAAACACTCAAATGCCTTTATTAGTTCTGGTCTGTGAGTAACATTCCAATTTTCTATGTGCCTATCTTCTGAATAAAAGGTTTTAATGGGTTTTGATTAGTTGTTTGTTTGTTTTGAAGCTGTGTGTTTTGTTTCCTTCACTGTGTGAAAGGACTTGGACCTGCACTTGGTTGCTGGGGGATGAGTAGGTTCCATCCCCACATTGTCATTGACAGCAGCTTTGTTTGGCATTGATGAAAGCAAACAGCAAACCTTAGGTTTGGCGAGGAGAGCAGTGCCACACTGGTTTGGTTAGGTCTAGAGCCAAGCCTCACCTCTCTCTTTGTGCCCCTCTTGGCTGAAGCAGAGGTTGACTGCAGCATCACTGGGCAAGGCAGGGCTGTGGACAGGCAGGGTTTTCTCCTTGTAGCTCCCTGGTATTCCCCTGGGTGGGCTCAGTACATAATGAGAGAGGAAGTGAGTGAATGGAAGGATTGTGCTGGTGACTCTTGCATGGGGTAAGGCCCTGAGGACAGCTTTCACTTCCTTTCACTTCATCCCAGTTTGTCATGATCAGAGAAAAAGGAGCTCTCGTTCCCTTCTCATTCCCATGGATCTTGCTGACCATGTGGTCGTGGGTTTAACATCATCTCCGTGCTCCATGCTCTGCTTGATAGCTCTTGGTGTCACCGTGAGACTCGGCTCTGGCCTGTCAGTGCCCTTGCACACACTGCAGTGTAGTGGAGGCAAAACAGGCAGAGGGGAAGGTTCCTCTTTCTCTGAGTTCTTGGTATTTTGCTGCAGAGGTTGTAGCTGTGTGCTTTGAAAGAACTATTGCAACTCTAAACGCTGGTTTACATCCTCTGGAGATTTAAGGACCTGTCCCAACAGAGAAGATAAGGACACGCTGCCATTCTCAGGAAGCATGTGACAATCTCCTACAGACTGGCCATCTGAGCAGGACAACTGGTTTGGATGCTGCTCTTGTGCTGCTATCCTGTAGGTTTCTGTGCCTGGCTGAAGGCTGTGACATGCATTAACTTGCACAGCTAAAACAGTGTTCTCTTTGTAAAGCCAGAGATGTCACGGGCACATTTGCCATTAAAGACTGGCCATGGCTGTGTAAGACTTTCCCTGTCTCATAAAGAGCAGAAGAGATGAGAGTCTTTTTGATGCACTGGCTGTATTCAAAATTAATGTATAAGGAAAAGTGCATTTTGAAGCAATAGACTTTAACTGCAGTGTACTGGTGCTCCATGAACAGAGAGAGAAAATGATGGCAAGTGTATCTCACAGAAGCTACTATCATATGCTCTTGGGCTTTTCAAGTAGATCGGTCTATTTTTGCCACATTATCTCTTTTGTAGACATCTGGCAGTTTGTAGCTTATGATCTTTTGATGCAGGGCAGAATAATGGGAACTGATTAGGTCCAGGAGGAATTCTTCTTATTTTGCTACAAATCATAATGTATGTGGCTTCCTGTTTTTTTTGGTTTTTTTTTTTTTTTTTTGTTATGCAGCCCATTAAACTAAAATGTTTAGTAGTAACTTCTGGTTTGGACTTTAGTCTGGAGTATGTGTTACCTTGCTAGGTGCATAAGCTGTCAGGGTGAGTTGAATGTGTGCTGGAGAGGGAAAGGGGATAAAACATCTGGGTAGGAATCTTGGACACCAGTTAGTGTGGCATATCATTAATTGCAGTAGTTACCAATCTGTTCTGAGGCTGAGAGACCTGAGACTGTTTAGCCTGGAGAAGAGCAAACTGGAAGGGCATCTGATCAATGGCTAAAGGCTGGGGGGCAGGAAGATGGGGCTGGGCTCTTTTCAGTGGTGCCCGGTGACAGGACAAGGGGCAGTGGGCACAGAGTAGAACACAAGAGGCTTCACTTGAACATAAGGAAGAAATTCATCACTTTGAGGGTGATGGAGCCCTGGAGTAGGCTGCCCAGAGAGGTTGTGGAGTCTGTTTCTCTGGAGACTCAAAACCCAGCTGGATGTGTTGCAGCGCAGCCTGGTCTAGGAGAACCTGCTTGAGCAGAGGGGTTGGACTCCAGAGGTTCTTTCCAACCAGGAAGATATTTGGTATAAACTTGAACAGCTTGCAAAATATCTTAATCCTTCCAGGGCTTTGCAGCTTGCTACTGTTCTTTAGGTTACCTGCCTTGGAGCATCTCTTCCTCTGCTGGAGAAACTGACCCGAGTGCATTTGTTGGCTTTGGTCTCCTCGTGTAATAAATGGCTATCACTTGACAAATATTGACTGGTTAAAGTTTTACTTAGCTTTATCACTGACTCAGTTGCATTTCCACAACCCTGTTGGGTTTTGGTGGTGGTGTTGGCATGTTGATTTATGAACTTCCTGTTTTTGGAATGTTATATCTAGGGGACGCTGCCTGGATATGAGATACTGAGAGAGGAAAAAGAGCATCGTGCTTGGCCACTCACCTTGCTCCTTTGACTGTGCATGATGGAGACCAAGGAAGAGAAGAAGGAAAGAAGACAAGGCTATTTTGCTCGGTAAGGTTACAAGGTTTACTTCAGTGTTGATGAAAATATGGATCTCCTCATTCTGCCTTTTTCACAAGGCTTTATGGTTTTTAAAGTATGGAAGAAAATGAAACCCCTGCTGCATTGTGTATCCAGGAAGTGTTTTTCTTGCTGTGTTCCTAATGCTGGAGTGGTTTTGTTCTCTTTTTTTTTTTTCTTTTTTTTTTTTTTTCTTTTCTGGTAGTGTGGAGATAAACTTGAATTGTAATTGTTATGATAAACTTGAATTATAATTGTTATCTGGAACACAAAACTGTTCTTGGGCACTCGGTTGTAAATTGCAATGCATTTGAGTTTCCAGCATCCAGTTCCTGAAGGGTGTTTATAAAACCAGCTACATCTGAAGCATAAATGTGTCTCAACTTAAAGTTTATCTGCTTTCAAATAAAGCAGAGACTAAGTAGCATTATCTCATAGGAGAAGATCAGCTTAAGGAAGGGTATTTGTATGCTGATGGGTTAAGCTGCCTAGGCCGTATCATCTTTACAAATACAAGGAGTGCTCTTTCAGTCAATTTGTTTTTATCCCTTGATAAAATGATGATTTTGATCATGATTGGTGATTTTTAGGAAATAAGTGGCATTGATTTCTTAGTAACTTTGTTAATTTATCAAGTCTGTAATCGACTCTGAACTCTGATGTACAAGAAGCAGCAAAGTTCACTGACTCTTGTGGGGTAGGAAGGGGGGAAAATCAGTATAAAACCCATCTTTGACTCAATTTCTGAACAGTGGAAGAGAAAAAGCATCTACTCTGTCCTAAATGACTATTGGAACTTCACTGGAACACTGGCCATAGTGCATTGCAGGCAGCAAGGGATCTGCCTGTTGCAGCCCTTCTTTATTGCTGCTCAGGTGGTATGTGGTGGTGGCTGAAGACCTGAGGAAGTTCTGTGGTCTTAATGCCAAGTAAATTACTTTTCATTTGGAGAAATGGAACTATGTGGATGTTGAGAGAAGGGAGTGGTGCAGGTTGGGGTTTTGAGAAGGGGAAATAAACAATGGCACCTATAGCAGGGGAGATACCAAACAGGGTGAAGCAGAAGTAGCTAAGGAGATTGTAGTAAGAAACAAATAATTTCTTGTTAAGGAAGACTCAGGCTTTGAGATGTCTGAGTAAGATGCTGTAATACTGCAAAGAATGTCTGAGCCCTTTCAAAATGCTGTCTGTCCAACAGAATGGAAAGCCACAAGAGTCTTTCAGCAAAGTCCTTGGTGTTTTATTTAACCTGTTTTGCATCTCTCCTGTTTCATCTGTGGCTCCTCTTAAAAATTCACAGGGGTGTTGTGCCTTGTATGCGTGCAGGACATTAGGCAGGGGTCAAACTCACCTGAAATCAATTCTTAGCATTTATGCTGTGTAACTTTGGGCAGATCATCTGTCTCTTCCTCCTGGCTTGCATCTTTATGTAGGTTGCAGGCCCCTAAATGAAGTCTCCACTCTAAGCAAACCCATGTGTGATTTCTGCAGGGATGTTCTTACAGACCCTCAAGTCAGAAGGGGATGTGCCCAGCTTACCTTCATGTACATTGTCTGTGTGCAGTCAGGAGGAGAAGTAGAACTGAATTTTTGTGTCCTTGATATTAGTCTGGCATGTTTCCTCTTGTAAACAGGTGTCCCAGCATCTTGCAGGTTTATGGTTTGAGTGCTTTGCATGAGGACCTATGTAAATGTCATCTGAATGCCTGAAAAGAATAAGCAGCTTGTGTTACCTTTAGTACAAAGGCAGTCCTAACAATGTCCCTATATATATATCTAAATAAACTTTACAAAAAAAAAATAGCTTTTGACTTGATGTGAACAATTTCCTATCTTGGGTGCCCAGTCTTGGGACACTGAGATAATTTAATCAGGTGTGTGCTTTGGTGTTGCTGTCAGATGTGGTTGTTTCATGTCTTACACCTGTGGACACCTGTCCTGCAGTTTATCAAGCACTGGAGCTTATTAATTTTTAGCCCTGATGCTTTTTAGGAGTGCTACTTCAAACACCCAAACACCCTACTTCTCCTGCCAGTTTGTGCTCGTATTTATTAAGCTAAGAGCAACCTCAGCTGATTCTCCAACATGTGCACCCCTCTACTTCTCTTTCTGTTTTTTTTTAATCCCCTTTGCCACTTACTGCTGTTAATGTTTTATGAGCCTGAGATAATAATGGTATTTACAAATCTTTATTTATGTACAGTAAACACGTGGCAAGGACTCTCCCCTCACACCTTTATCTTGATCTTGTTATTCTTGATCCTGTAATCAGGTGTTGATGGGAGAAGACTCTGCTGCTTAGCAAAAAGAGAATGGGAAATGGGTTTTGCCAGCAGGAGGGGAAATTGTGCTCCATGTTAGGAGGGCTCTACTCCACCCAGGGCTGAGAAGGATCCTTCTTGCAAATGACAAATAGATCTATTCAATGCTAATGAAGTAAAATGTTTTATGGCTACCTTGTGGGCTATATCAATGAAAATAAACAAATTTTGATAGAAAAATCTCACTCTTTACTATGAGGGGAAGGGTTATTGTAGCACTTAACAAGGACAAAGGCATTAACTAAAAAATGGGAGATGACAGCTCTTAAGCTCCTGCTACCAGAAACCCAAGTTCTCAGTTGGCAGAGCAAGGGAGTGTGTGGGCATGAACAGCCAGATGAGCAGCAGCTTCTCTGCTCTGCCAGCATCCAAAATTCTCTGATTTCTCATCAGATGGTGGCTTTTGGCATTCAGGCTAATGTAATCTTGGCTTCTGCACAGCTTTTGGTAGGGGTGGCACTCAGTGTCTGACTGGTTATGCTGGCAGCTGTTGGAAAGGTTAGCTTGAGAACCCCAAAAATTTTTCATGTGGTTAGCATAGTGAGGGTGATGTGCTGACAAACCAGCTCCTGAACTACTAGAGAGGAAGCAGGATTAACATGGAATAACTGTCTGCACCTCTGTCCCCCAGATTTAGTGTTGTAAATGAGCTGGAGGTCATGGATGTCCACTCCTTGGAGGTGTTCAGGGTCAGATTGGATGAGGCCTTGAGCAACCTGGGATAGTGGAAGGTTTCCCTGCCCATGGCAGGGGGGTTGGAACTGGATGATCCTTAAGGTCCCTACCAACTCAAACCATTCTATGAATTTTTCTATAGAAAAGAGCCACCCAGCCATCATATTTTTCCACTACAGATCTTCATAGTCTGCTTCAGTCTTCTTGGATCTCTTCCTGTCCCTATGGCAAGTGAAGCTAAAATAAAGCCCACACCATCCATTTTTGCTTCTTACCAAATGCTCCTTTACCTGCTATCATTTGTGGTAAAGGTTTTTTTTTTTTTTTTTTTTTCCTTGGCTGGCACGAAATGAAACAACTTCTTAGACCAAATTGAAACCTCTACAAAACTTTTTTAAAGACCAATTTAGATTCCTTGTGCAGATAAGATGTTACAGCTCGTAGGAGTTTACAGGCAAGAATAAAAGTATAAGAGTAACTTGCAAGCATAAATTTATCTTATGCAATAGGTCCTTATTTAAGACTTCTACTCCTACTTAGAGACTATTCTCTATAGTTAAGTCTCTGTAGTTAAGTTTGCTTGCCTGATTCTTCAAACCTCCTTTTTAGCCTCTTCTGTTGACTACTGTGTCACTAGCTCCCAAATCACACAGTCACAGACTGCATCGTGTTGGAAGGGACCCTCAAAGGTCATCTCATCCAACCCCCCTGCAGTGAGCAGGGACACCTTCAACTAGATCAGGTTGCTCAGGGTCCCACCAACTTTGGCCTTGAATATCTCCAGGGATGGGCAACCTGTTCAGTATTTCCCCACTCTCATTGAGCAGAACTTCCTTCTTCTGTCCAACTTAACTCAGCCCTGCTCCGGTTTCAAACCATTGTGCCTCATCCTATCACTACAAGCCCTTCCAAAATCCCTCCCTAGCTCTCCTGTAGCCCCCTTCAAGTACTGGAAGGCTGCTTTAAAGTCTCCCCAGAGCCTTCTTTAGGCTGAACAACCTCAACTCTCTCAGCCTATTCCCATACAGGAGGTGCTGCTGCAGCCCTCTGATCATCTTCATGGCCCCTCTTTGGACCTGCTCCAGCAGGTGAAATGGACCAATATTACTTTAACTTTTGGCCCAGAACTGTCTCCTCTTGCTGTGAAGTCTGTCCTGGTATCAAGTGTAATGTAGATGTACAATGGCACATCTCTGTGTATTAAGTCCTTGGGGTCTACTGTGACATTGGATGCTTTTTACTGTGACCATCTGCCCCTGAACCCTGCTACAACTTGCCATTTCCTTCTGCTTGTGCTTCCTTTACCTTCTCTCTCCTTACAAAATGGAGAACCTCTTGGTTTTCCCATGGCCATTGCACAGGGTCAAGTCCAGAGGTATTTCACCTTGTAAAATGAATAGCTCTTACCTTCTTAACTTAATTGGAACAGAAATTACCAAAGTGAGTGATGGGTGTCACATGAAAATAATTGGTATTGAAAAGAATGATAGAAATTGGTAGTCTGCATAGTCAGGAATGCTAAATATACAGCTTGAATCTGGAATTGCTTTCATGTGCTATTGTGTGCTACTGAATACATGTGGACAAGAAGTTCTAGGAGATGAGAAATCACAAGGCAAGAGTTGGAGTAGTTTTTCTAAAAAAAAAAAAAAAGACCAAAGGGGATTTTTCAGTTTCAAATTTTCTGTCTCTCTTACTAACCTTCCTCGTTGTGAATAACTCAGCATCTCCTGTGCTTTACATACAATCATGGAATGGTTTGAGTTGGAAAGGGACCTTAAAGATCATCTACTGCCAACCTCTCTGCCATACACAGGGACACCTCCCACTAAACCAGGTCACTCAAGGGCCAACCCAACCTGGCTTTGAATGCTTCCAGGCTTGGGTTTTCCACAACTTCTGTGAGCAACCTGTTCCAGTACCTCATCACCCTTGTGGTGCAGAATTTCTTCCTAAACACCTCTTCCTGGAGGTGTTTGCAGCCAGGCTGGATGAGGCTCTGGCCAGCCTGATGTAGTGTGAGGTGTCCCTGCCCATGGCAGGGGGGTTGGAACTGAATGATCCTTGTGGTCCCTTCCAACCCTGACTGATTCTATGATTCTAATGTTCTAAGATCTGTCAGGTAGCTCTCAACTACTTGCTTAGCAGAGCACAAGTAATCAGAGCTTTGTTTGAATAAATGATGATTTTCAGCAGAGAGACTAAGATGCTGACACCAATTTTATCAGTATTACCTAGTGAAAAGGTTCTTGCTGAGGTTTGGAATTGGCAAAGCAGCCTCTCAACCTCCTCAGGCTGGTGAAAAGGTTTTCTGAGATTTGGAATCACCTCACTAACTTGTGGTGACCTTAGGCTGAAGAATGCTGTATAGACATGAACCTTAAAACTGATACTGGCATTGAATTATGTATTTAATAGTTTCCAGGAGACTTGAGAATTTTAGCTCATAGTCTGGTGGTTTGTATTTAATGTTTTGTTTGGGAGTTCTTTTGGTGTTTGTTTGGTTTTGGTTTTTTGTTTGGGTTTTAGTTTGTTTTAAGTTTGTTTGTTTGTTTTTTTGGATCACCACTGAGTTGGCAGATTTGTGATGTTAAAGATGAAGTGCCTGTAATTAGGGAAAATATTCTCAAAGGGATTTAGGTGCTTTTGTGTTTATTGAATTTACATTGCTCTTGTTACTGTCATTCTTTGGAAATAAAGTAACAAGATCACAACAAAAACAAACACGAAACCCCAAACAGCAACAACAAAAAAAACCAGACCCAAACAAACAAAATCTGCATAAATGTCTGGGACATGCTCCAGAGTTCATCTGAGTAGGCAGAGACTACCCTTCAGGTAGTTGTAGACAGCAACAAAGTCTCCCCTGAGCCTCCTCTTCTCCAGACTAAACAGCCCCTGGGCAGGCTGAGAGCTGGGTGCAGGCAATCCTCATGAAGTTTAATAAGGACAAGTGCAGGGTCCTGCATCTGGGGAGGAATAACAACAGGCACCAGGACAGCTCAGGGGCTGCCCTGCTGGAAAGCAGCTCCACAGAGAAAGACCTTGGAGTGCTGGTGGGCAGCAAGTTCTGCATGGGACAGCAATGTGCTCTGGTGGGCAAGAGAGCCAATGGGATCCTGGGATGGATCAAGAAAGGTGTCCAGCAGGGCTAGGGAAATTCTTCTGCCTCTCTACTCTGCCCTGCTGAGACCACCGCTGCAATCCTGTGTCCAGTTTGGGGCTCCCCAGTTCAAGAGAGACAGAGACCTGCTGGAGAGAGTTCAAGGGAGAGCCATGAGGATGTTTAGGGGACTTGAGCATCTCCCCTGTGAAGAGAGACTGAGAGCCCTGGGGCTGTTTAGTCTGGAGAAGAGAAGGCTGAGAGGGGATCTGATCAATGTCTATCAATAGCTGAGGCATGTGTTCAAGTGGAGGGGGGCCAGGCTCTGTTGGGTGGTTCACAGTGATAAGACAAGGAACAATGAGTTCAAACTTGAACACAGAAGATTTCAGCTCAACATGAGGAGAAACTTCTTTCCAGTGAGGGTGACAGAGCCCTGGAACAGGCTGCCCAAGGGGGGTTGTGGAGTCTCCTTCTCTGGAGGCTTTCCAAACCCAGCTGGATGCATTCCTGTGCAGACTACCCTAAGTGATGCTGCTCTGGCAGGGGGGTTGGACCTGATGATCTCTTGAGGTCCCTTCCAACCCCTGATATACTCTGAGACTGTGAACCACAGCAATTCCATGTCCTTCTTGTGCTGGGGACACCAGAACTGGACACAGTACTCCAGGTGAGGTCTCAGCAGAGCAGAGGAGAGGGGCAGAAAGACCTCTTTCATCCTGCTGGTCACATTTCTTTTGTTTAGCAGCCCAGGATTCGTGCAACAGGCTTACATCATTGGGTGCTCCTCCAATAAGTATTTCTCTGGCAATCATCTCCTTGCAATTGTTCTTGCAGTGCTGAGCCAAAGTGTTGATGTTTATTCAGGTTTCCTGTAGCACCCATAAATTATTTTTTGCTTTTAGAAGGAAAAGTTTCCACACATTGTTTTTAGAACAAACCATCAGTGAGGTTTATCTTGGGTGTGAGGAATAATCAAGCCAAGATCCTGGAGATGCTTAATTTTCTGGTTTTTTAGGGTTTGGGTTTTTTTTTTTGTTTGTTTAATTGCTCTAGGAAATAATACATCATTCAAACTCATCTGTATCATGGAAATTTCTTAGCTCTGCTTCCAGACATGCAAACATTACCTCATAATCCTGTTATTAAAACTAAAAAAACCCAGCAGAGCATTCCACTCACGTTGCTTCAGCCAGCAACACGTATGCCTGAGGCATTTCATTTTCTAAGGAAAAAAGCTGAAGGTATCACTCTTTCAGATTTATGGGGTGCAGTGAATATTATTTGCCCTGTTATTTAGGGGTGTGTGTGAGTGATGGTTGATTTGCTGAGTTGAATGCTGAGAGAAGCCATAAAATACTCTCTGAAACATACAGTATTGTGATTTGCCTTCCAGTTACTTAAAATGGAGAGGTTTCAATGTTGGTTTTTTTTCCTTTTTTTGGCAGACTTTGTGCCTGCTGCTGTGTAGGTGTGCAGCTGTATTAGTATTTCAGCTGCCCCTTTGCAGCTGTTACAGCTTTCAGACATTGAAGAATGTCTGGTGTTCCACCACCAGCAGCATGAGGGGCTGCTGAGTAGAGCTTTGGGAGGTTGGTCAGGTCCTTCAGATGCTTAGGAGACCCTTGCTGGTCATTGGTGATTAAACTTTTTGTGGGATATATTAAAAAAATATGAGAGTTTTCCTTTTTATCCAAAGTGTAAACTTGGAGAATGAGAACTGGGGAGAAAGCCAAACCTGCTTTTTCTGAAGAGTGTTGCAGTGCAGGGAGGGTAAGTATGTGGAAAAGCTGCTTATCTTGGGAGCTGTTTCCTCATCTCACACTGCTGTTGCTTCCTGGACTCTGAGGTTTTTATGGTAGCAGCCTTGTAATTCTGTGGTGCAGGATAAGAGTCATCAGAAGAGCAAGAATTACTGTCCTCTGCTCAGCCTGCAAATCACAGGATGATTCCCATCCACAGGCAGTGGTTTCCAGTGCCTTCAAGAGTAAGTAGGATTGAAGAAGAATTTTGTTATTGCCTAGCAGAGTTAGTGCAAGTATCTGATGAGGCCGTGAGGCTTTCCTTGGGATTTTGCCAAGTTTTCCAGTACCAGCAGTGCTGTTTATGCAGCTACAAAGCTTGCATAAGATGGGCAGCATGGTTGATCTCCTCACCCATTTGCTTCCCTCTGTGTGTGCAGTGAGGTAACTGTGGGCTCTGCATGGAGAGGCTTTTTTTTTTTTTAGGGAAGAAGGAGAGATTTTCATGATGTTCTTGATTTCTTTGAGGGCTGTATCACAAAACACACAGAGAAAAGTGTTTCTGTTGGTTTATTCTCCAAACATGCTGTCTCACACCAGCAATTCCAGATACTTTAACTGTTCACCTTGCCAGATATGTTTAAGGCTGGCCTGTGAGGCAGCAGGCACATGGTGACCTTCCACTTGCTTGTCCCAAAGGGACCTTTGGGTGTCTCTTAACCAGCATTTAAAAAGAAACTGGGAAAAAAAAAAAAAAAGAAACCTACTTATCCTTCTTTTTAGAACATAAATAGTTACATGAGAGGCCTTTTGATGTAGAAGTCTGTGTGGGTTTGATAAGGGTTGCTGTTAGCATCATCGAAAGATGTTTTGTCTTCCTCCCCTTCCTTTCCCCATGGCCTTACAGCTGTGTGTGCTGGGCATGAGGACTGTGCTGGGGGCTCCCCATGGGCCAGGCCATTTACCTTTGCACTCTTGGAGAGATGTAAAGATGTTGCATCTTAAAGGTTGTTCAGCCTGGAGAAGCCTGGGGAGACCTTAGGGCAGCCTTCCAGTACCTGAAGGGGCTACAGGAGGGACTTTTGACAAGGGCTTGGAGTGACAGGACGAAGGGCAATGGCTTTGAGCTGGAAGAGAGGAGATTGAGACTGGAGCTAGGAAGAAATTCTTTCCAGTGAGGGTGGTGAGACACTGGCACAGGTTGCCCAGGGAGGTTGTGGATGTCCCCTCCCTGGAGGTGTTCAAGGCCAGGTTGGATGCGGTCTTGAACAACCTGGGCTGGTGGGAGGTGTCCCTACCCATGGCAGGGGGGTTGCAGCTAGATGATTTTGAAGTCTCTTCCAACCCAAACCATTCTGTGGTTCTGAAACATCTGGGGGCTTTCTGGAAATGGCTTTCTGGGTGGCTGTGATACAGACATTCTGCTGTTGTCTGTACCCTGTTCCTACTGTTGTAACCTTGTAAAATGACCCTGTGTACCATCAGTGGCTGTAGGTATGGTCCTGTCCCTTCAGCCTTCTAGGCATGTCTTCTCTTCTGCTCTTAGGACCTACTGCAGAGAATTCTGCTTAAGCCCAGTGGATTGTTTTAAGTTAAGCCTAGTGTAAATGCTGGTGGCAGTGCAGCACTAGTACTTGGCAGGTGTGTGGTTCCATGGTCAGTTTTAAAGCAAGCTGTGTAAGATGCTACTGAAAGAGATGGTTCCTCTCAGCCTTCTGCTTTTGCCATTTCCTGGGGATGGAAGAGATGCCATCAAGGAGCTGCTGTGCCACGAAGCCCCCTTCCAGGGGCAGCCACAGTTTTAAGTGACCTGGAAGTGTACACCTAAAGAGATGCCTGATGGTACTGACTTCTTGGTGGTGCTATTGATCATCTCTTGCTTATGCTGCACTCTGAGCTGTTTTTCACTCCCTTGTGGCAACAGTCCTCAGCTCTGCTATCATGTGGTACAAAGCACGGTAGGGAGTAGGGGTTGCAGTATTTTGAGAAGTCAGCATCATGAGATATGTCAAGAGTTTGCTGGACTGAAGGAGACCCAGGCTGATAAGCTGCTGGTGTTCCTGGCCTTGAGATGAAGTTGCCTGCCCTTATCTGCTCTGGTGATTCAAGACTTTTGCCCATTTGAGGCTGGCATGTGCCATGCTGTGTTGGATTGTTGGTTTGGCTGGTGAGAGGGTCTCGTTTTGGTGACAGTGCTTGCACATTAAAATAAAGATAGGAGTGATCCCTGCAGGAATGTGCTTTTGGAGAGGGGCAGATTTGTTTCCCTCTTTTCCAGGAATTGGAAAGCATTTTATAGCTAAGGGATTTCTGCTGGTGAGAGAAAGAATGCTGTGGGTCCTGCATGGGGACACTGGGAGCCTGTCTGCCTGCACTGTATCTGAACTTCAGTTGCATGTTCTGCAGTTTCTTCTGTGGGCTCTCCCTTCCCTCCTCTCCCAGGAAATGAAGATTTTGCTCTCTTCCTTGGGGCTGACAGGGTGAGAGGCTCTGTGGGTACTCCTGCTGGCATTGGACTCCACGTGGTGCCAGGTTGGTAAGCTCCTGCCCTCAGCATTAATCCAGCTTCCAGACGGGGTTTGGAGGAGATTTCTCCCCACCTCACCCTGCCCCTGCCAATCTGATTAGGAGGAGGTGGATTGTAAATGTAGGTTTGTGGTGAGGGTTTTGTTGTTGTCCTTCTCTGCTGCCTGGGCAGGGAGTGCTTCCTAGGATCATCTGAAATGCAGGCACGTATGTGAGCTGTGCACTCAGTCACTCCTGCTGTTCCACTGAGATCTTGTGGGATTTGTCTCGTTGATTGGTGTGAGAGAAAATCCCAAGGAGAGCAGCAGAACTGGTCAGCAATTTGGGGAGGAGGGAGAGAGTTGTCCTTGTGCTGCAAAACCTTTGTCATGTAAATGAGCCATAAATCAGCTGAGTGCCCTAATGCACCAAGTGTTTTCCTGTCAGCCTGCAGGCTCTGGCACAGAGAGCTTCCCAGATACGGCACTCAGTGTACTGATAGCAGCTCCAGGTTTCTGTCACCATTTTCTGGAGTGGCTGTTTTTCATTTCAGTAGGTGTAAACTTAACATCTAGCCAGTCACAAGGAAGCTTGGTTTAAATGATGCTTTCTTGGCTCTGCCACAGCAGTGCATTTCTGTAAGCTCTTGGATTCTTCTTTCAGTGATGCTTCTACCAATACCTGGCTTCAAGGGGGTAACCACTTCTTTCAATCAGACAATCTTTAAAAAAGAAATCAAACCTCCTTCAGCAGATTCACTTGTGTTCAACAACTGTGTGAAAAGGTTGATGCTCTTCTTTCCACCTGGATGACAGCAGGTGCTGCACATGGCAGTTCTGCTCCCCTAAGGCTGAGAAGGGCTTTTTTTTGTTGTTGCAGCAGAGTTGTGTGTAACAAGTGCTGCCAATCCCCCCCCTTTTTTACTTTTTTCTTCTTCTTGGCAGTCCCACAGAGTGTCTCAAGTCTAGGGCACACGATTCTGATGCTGTGAGCTGGTACATTTGAGCAATTTTATGCCTATGAAGAATCTTACTCTTAGCTTTAGCAGAACATTGAAAGCTGCTTATAGTAACAGAGCTCTGTAGCAAGAGGGGTGGGAGCAGGTCCCAGAGTGAAATGCCAGGGCACTGGAGAGGAGAGGAGGCCAGCAGCTCCCCACCCACCTGCCAGAGCAGGGCTGGTACCAACATGCCAGGAAGCTTTCCTAACCCAGCACTTTTGCTGGGTTATCTTTTGCATTGATGATTTCCCAGAGCTGGTCCCCATGAAGCCTCAGCAAATGCTCAGTGTGTGAGAGTGGAGACAGCTCCTGGGGACAGGATCAGTGGTGAGCAGAGAGGCAGGCACCCTCTTTTACTGATGCAAATGGATGTAACACTTCTTTGACCTACAAGCTTTGAGCTGAGTCTCCTTTTCCTCAAATAGGACTTGCTCCCCCTGAATCCCAGGGGCTTGCTATGCTTTTTGCCCCATTAGTGGTGCAATCCCTATGCATTTTCTGCCGGGGCCAGTCAGGGATGCTTAAGAATGAAAGAAAAATAGTGGGTGCATGCAGGGATCCTTCATGAATATGCCTACAGGAGTAGAGGCTTCTAGCAGTTTGTGGTGTAGGTACCTGCTGAAGAGAGAAAAGCTGTGTCCCTGTGCCTGTGTTCTCCATAGCCCTTCATGATGGCCCTGCCACAAGGAATTTTCATAGCTACTTTTTGTACCCCTTTACTTCTTTGGCAAACGACATGCCCGAGCTCTTTATTTTTAGCTGCTTTCCCCCTTACCTGAAAATACTTCTTGCAAGTATTTCATGTGGTGCCTTTGGTGTTTCTCATATAAGAAATACTGAAATACCACTGAGATTTTTTTTTTTTTTGTGCTGGAGATGGGTTCCAGCTCCGTGGCTGTTGCCCAGAGTGTGGCACATTGCCGGTGGGTTTTGCTTTAAGTGATCATTGATTTTTTTTTTTCATCTCCTCTTTCATTGCTTCATTGTAAATGTTTATTGCCATTTGAGTCACTGAGCACTAAATTTCCTTCCCACTCTTTTCAGCCACTTCAATCAGTACTAAAGCTGGCTGGCTCTGTTATCAGGAAAGGTTTGGTGCTGACCTCATCTGGGAAAGTTGGTGTGCAGCCATGGCTGTATGGAGACACATCTCCCACAGCTCTCCATGTACCCCGTGGCCCTCATTCTTCTTTTGGGTCATTCTCAATTCTTGCACTTGGTTTCCCTGTGTTAGTTGATGACTAAAGGGCCAGACTCTGTGTCATGGAAGTTGTTTCTTGAAGAGTTCAATCTGAGGCAGGGAGGGAGGAGTTTATCAAAGCTTCAGGGAGAACTTGAGATGTGTTCCAGCCAGCCTGATTGCCATGTGCTTGTTGTGCTCATCAAATAATCTTGATGGTTTTAATAGGGCAGGTTGGATGAAGCCATGAGCAGTCTGGTCTAGTGGGAGGTACCCCTGCTCAGGGCAGAGGGCTTGGAACTGGATGATCTTAAAGGTCCATTCCAACCCAAACCATTCTATGAATCTCTGGTTATGGTGTAACTCTTCTGTGCAGAACCTGTGTGGCTTCCATGTAACATCCTCCTGTGTCCTGTAACTGCACTTCCCTTTTTCTCACAGTTTCACCCAGCTGATGCCAAGGGCATTGGTGGCTTGGGGAGCTGGCACTGAGCATGGGAGAGCAACTGGAGCCCAGCCAGTGCTGGGGCAAGGCTGTTACTCCCTGGCCAGGGCTTTGGTTCATCTTGCTGAACTGCTTTGGGAAGAATTCACTGCATGTGTAGGAGGGGTTTGGTGTGGCTGATAAACACCACAGTAGGAGAAAGTATCTGGCATCGTTAGCAGAGGAGAGAAGAGGAGGAGCAGGATGGGAGTGTGGTAAAAGTCATCTTGGTATTTGTGACAAGATGGATCTGTGATGTGGGTTTGAGTGAAGGAGCCTGATAAGGGAGCTTCAAGCAGAGTTAAAGGAGTCATCTGAAGGGAGGATTTCTTCCCTTCTCATTCTGCCTAAAGCTGTGCTTTGAAGAGCCTGCAGTAACTGAGGTTCTAAGAGAAAAAATTAAATAGATGTTTAAATCAAACAAAACAGCTTTCCAAACCCTTTCCCTGTGGGAAAGAGTTTATTAAATTGTTGCCGTGGGACTAAAGTGCTGAATACATCATAACTTCTTTTGCTAAGTAAACAGAAAAGATACGGGGATGCAGAAAAGATATGGGGATGCAGAAAAGATATGGGGATACTTTTTGCCTTTGAAAACAGAAAGTTCATTAATCTGTGTGGGAATGTTGTGTTCTTAAATGTAAGAAGACAAAACCCTTCTGACAGCTCAAAATTCAACCTTGAGTTTTACCCTGGGAAATGGTGATTATTCCCTCCCTCCCCTAGGATAAACATAAGACAGCTTAAGTGGGATGTTTAAAATTTCCTGCTATCAGCCAGAGGACTGGAGGGGGGAAATTAACATATTTTCATTTAATCTAAGAACTTTTTTTTTTCTATCAGAAGGTAAAAGGTCTTTAAAACTCCAGAGCAGCTTTACTACAAATCCTTTCCTGCTTGCTACAGAAGGTGCCACAGAGGTAGAATGATTTGCCTGAGTAAGCTGATGGCAGTGTCAGGAAGAAAACAGACATACTGCTTGTCATCACAGCACTGTACTCTTTGCCAGCTTTCTTAAGCATTGCTGATAACTGGCCATGTGTGAAACCTGGTGCTGGTGTTGGCTGTAAATTAGTAACAGGACTTCCAATAGCAGCTTTGACCTCTGCTACTAACAGCAGCACTTTATGGTGTCCACACTCAGGTCATTCCCAACGACTGGCAGTCGTTGGGAATGACCTGAGTGTGGACACCATAAAGTGTCTGTAACCACACCCTTGTCATAGAATCATGGAATTGTTTTGGTTGGAGAAGACTTTGGAGATGATGGAGTCCAACCATTCTCTAACTGTCCCAAGGCTGGTGCTAAACCATGGCCCTCAGCACCACATCTCTGCCTCTTCGAAACACCTCCAGGGATGGGGATTCAATCACCTCCCTGGGGAGCCTCTTCCAGTCTTTGAGAATCCTTTCAGTGAAAGACTTAAAGTGCAAAGTCTTTGATAACTATTTCAGAAATACTTTTTCAGTTGTTTGATCTGTCTAGTTGTTCTGCGTGGGTGGAGAAAGGCTTGCAGGGTACAAAGAAATTAGTATATATTATAGAACTACGTATTGATTATTTATATAGATAAAACCCATATTAAATTATTTATATATTATATATATTGTATTTTCTCTCTCTATAAAATATATATAGTAAGTGATCCATGGATCAGCAGTGTGCCCTTGTGGCCAAGAGGACCAATGGTATCCTGGGGTGCATTAAGAAGAGCAGGTCAAGGGAGGTTATCCTCTTCCTCTGCTCTGCCCTGGTGAGACCTGGAATATTGTTGTTTTCTGGGCTCCCAAGAGAGACAGGGAGCTACTGGAGGGAGTCCTCAGGCTATGAGGATGATGAAAGGACTTGAATATCTCACCTACAAAGAAAGACTTGAGGGAACTGGGGCTGTTAAGTCTCAAGAAGAGAAGGCTGTAGAGGGGGCCTTATTAATGTCTATAAATATCTGGGGGGGTGGGTGCCAAGATGCAGGTGCCAGGCTCTTTTGAGTAGTGCCCAGTGATAGGACAAAAAACAATAGATAAAAGATGGAACACAAGGTTCCACCTCAAGATGAGGAAAACAATTTGCTGTGAGGGTGCTGGAGCCCTGGAGGAGGCTTCCCAGAGAGGTTGTGGAGTCATCTTCTCTGGAGACTTTCAAGATCCATCTGGATGTGTTCCTGTGTGACTTGCTCCAAGTGATCCTGCTTTGGTAGGGGGGTTGGGCTTGGATGATCTCCAGAGGTCCCTTTCAACCTCTACCATTCTGTGATTCTATGATTATACTGAGTGCAGAGATTAAAGTGAAAATGGTTAATTATGAATGAAATAACTGGGGTGTATATATTTAATTTTGTATGCAAAGGAGCTTAACAAGAAACTTGGTAGGAACAAAGGATGTTAAGATGGTTCAAGTGCTTTAAAATTGGTGGTTTATTTGTTTGTTTTATAAATTCTGTTCATCTTATTAGCTATATGTATAAATAGATTAAAAAAAACCCCAGCATTTGTAGGACATCATCTGTTTGTGCTGTGCAGGATGTTAAGCTGATTGTATGCCAGATACCAAGGCACATTTTAGAGGATGCACATTGTGGAAAAATTCCCCAAAGGAAGACTGTGTCACCTTCAAGATAAAATGAAGATTTCTTGTCCTTTCCTCCTTCTTTTGAAGTATTCTTGGAGGCCTATTTTGTTAGATGCTTTGTTGTTTTTTTTCATAAGCAAGAGCTGTCCATGCTGTATGATTTTTATTAATCTCATACATCACAATCTGTCTTATTATCCTAGGAGTTTTCTGGACCTAGGATTGTTCAGGTTGATAAAGACCCTTGAGATCATCAGGTCCAGCCATTAACCCTGCTGTACCAAGTTCACCATGCTAAGCACCACATCTAAATGACCTTTAAACACATCCAGGGATGGTGACTCAACCACCTCCCTGGGCAGCCAGTTCCAGTGCTTGACCACTCCTTCAGTGAAAAAAAAATATTTCATAATGTCCAGCCTAAACCTCCCCTGGTGCAGCTTGAGGCTGTTCCCTCTTGTTCTATCACTGATTCCCTGTGAGAGGAGACCAGCACCTACCTCTCTCTGTTGTCCTTTCAGGTGGTTGTAGAGGGCTGTAGTGTCTCCCCTCAGCCTCCTCTTCTTCAAATTCCCACATCTTACAATGTGCACCCAGTGCTCTTTGTCTCTGATTAATTATTAGATAGCAAATGAGATCCTATCCCATTGTTTGTTAGGCATCTCTGTTGAATAAGTGTCACCCAAAGCCAGACAGGATATCTTGACAAAATCACTGTCAGCTCTCCATGTCTTTATTGTTTCAGTGTCAGAGTTGCAAAGCTTCTCTGGTTGCTTGTCTAGTGAAAATTGTGCAGTTAGCATCACCCCTCCTTTCTCTGAGCAGTTTTCTTTTTATGCTAACCACCTACCTTGTCAGTGTAATGAGAAGTTCAGGCTGTTGTAGTCTAAAAATGCATCTTTTTATGCCTTTGGTGAGCAGACAAATAGGCTTGAGTCTGGAAAGTGAAGGAGGCCAGTTCTTGAAGTCTTCCCTGGCTCTTTTCCTGTCAGTCTCTGCCAAGCCATTAAGTAGTCAGTTGCAATTGAATTGAAGTGAGCACTGCTAACCTTGTACACCTAGCTGCCTGCTCTGGGATGATTCTGTCCCTTGCTGCCTGCCCTGGGATGATTCTGTCCCTGTCTGCCTGCCCTGGGATGATTCTGTCCCTGTCTGCCTGCTCTGGGATGATTCTGTCCCTTGCTGCCTGCTCTGGGATGATTCTGTCCCTTGCTGCCTGCTCTGGGATGATTCTGTCCCTTGCTGCCTGCTCTGGGATGATTCTGTCCCTTGCTGCCTGCTCTGGGATGATTCTGTCCCTTGCTGCCTGCTCTGGGATGATTCTGTCCCTTGCTGCCTGCTCTGGGATGACTGTGTCCCTGTCTGCCTGCTCTGGGATGACTGTGTCCCTGTCTGCCTGCTCTGAGATGATTCTGTCCCTTGCTGCCTGCTCTGGGATGACTGTGTCCCTGTCTGCCTGCTCTGGGATGATTCTGTCCCTTGCTGCCTGCTCTGGGATGATTCTGTCCCTTGCTGCCTGCTCTGAGATGATTCTGTCCCTGTCTGCCTGCTCTGGGATGACTGTGTCCCTGTCTGCCTGCTCTGGGATGACTGTGTCCCTGTCTGCCTGCTCTGGGATGACTGTGTCCCTGTCTGCCTGCTCTGGGATGACTGTGTCCCTGTCTGCCTGCTCTGGGATGACTGTGTCCCTGTCTGCCTGCTCTGGGATGACTGTGTCCCTGTCTGCCTGCTCTGGGATGACTGTGTCCCTGTCTGCCTGCTCTGGGATGACTCTGTCCCTGTCTGCCTGCTCTGGGATGACTGTGTCCCTGTCTGCCTGCTCTGGGATGACTGTGTCCCTGTCTGCCTGCTCTGGGATGACTGTGTCCCTGTCTGCCTGCTCTGGGATGATCTGTCCCTGTCTGCCTGCTCTGGGATGACTGTCCTGTCTGCCTGTCTGGATGATCTGTCCCTGTCTGCTGCTCTGGGATGATCTGTCCCTGCTGCCTGCTCTGGGATGACTGTGTCCCTGTCTGCCTGCTCTGGGATGACTCTGTCCCTGTCTGCCTGCTCTGGGATGACTCTGTCCCTGCTGCCTGCTCTGGGATGACTGTCCTGTCTGCTCTGGGATGACTCTGTCCCTGTCTGCCTGCTCTGGGATGACTCTGTCCCTGTCTGCCTGCTCTGGGATGACTCTGTCCCTGTCTGCCTGCTCTGGGATGACTCTGTCCCTGTCTGCCTGCTCTGGGATGACTCTGTCCCTGTCTGCCTGCTCTGGGATGACTCTGTCCCTGTCTGCCTGCTCTGGGATGACTCTGTCCCTGTCTGCCTGCTCTGGGATGACTCTGTCCCTGTCTGCCTGCTCTGGGATGACTCTGTCCCTGTCTGCCTGCTCTGGGATGACTCTGTCCATTTCAGCTTGTTGGCCTTTATGAAACTATAGGAGAATGTCTTTGTGTTGCAGGACGTTTTGCTCCTTCCTTCTGCAGGGTAGATGCAACCAGCTCAGAGTGCTCCTCTGATTCTCATGGGACTTGGTGAAAAGCCCCCATGCCATCTGCTGTGCACAGGAGCTGACTGAAAACTTCTACTGGGAAGCTGTATTTGGACAGACAATAGCAAAATGGCTGAGCAGTTGTTGCCCAGAAAACACTTTGAGGAGCTGTAAAAAGACATCTCTCTGAAAATGCAGAAGAAATATTTTGTCTGTCAGGAACCAATTAGCTTGAGAAACACTATCTGCCATGGAATTCCAGATGTGTTAGACTGTTTCTTGAGAAGCTGGAGTGTTTTTGCAGATAAGCTGTTTGTTTCTCCTGCTGCCTTTTTGTCTCTCCCTCTTCCTTCCCCCAGCAGCTTTTCTAGGGAAAAACAAACATCTTCTGCAGTAACACCTAATCCAGTGACTGGAAAAGATGCAGCTTGCTTTGTCTGAAGGGCTGATTTAATTGCAAAGCCCTGGCACTGTTAAACTGAGGGGTTTCTTTATTTATCTGCTTATTTATTTATATAGCCCTTTGCTCTCATAATGGTTAGAAGAAGGCTGAATGTTGGTTTCATTCAGAGAAAATCCCCTTTAAAACTGAACAAAACTCCTCAAAATCTTCCAGCGTACTTGGAAAAGGAAATAATGAGGCAATGATGTTTTTAATTCCATCTTCCATGGCAGCTCTTGCTATGAAGGGTGAGAAATACCTGAGGGCTGGGTGGAGTGGATGAGACCTTCAGCCTTCCACTCTTTTAGCAGGCAATGGATTTGAAGTCTGAGCAGAAGAGGGACTGGCAGCATGTGTTGGGTGCCCAGTTTGCCTTGCTGGGATGTGGAGGTCAATGTGAGAGAAGGGCAAGTGGGGGCTGAAGGGAGTGCCTTGAGGGGGATGGAGGGTTTTTTAAGCTGCAGTAAACACTTTTGGAACTTTGATTTGCTAAGAGAGTGCAGATAATGTCCAAATGCACAGTAAATTTGAGGCTGCTCTTAGTGTGAAATGCTGTTGAAAGCTTATTTTGGTTCCTTGGGATATTATAGTTGAGGTTTTTTAAGAGTGAGTGGAGAGGAACTGAGTCATTTGGGGCAGGCTGAAGAGATCTCTAGAAGCAGCATCTTTCAGGCAGAAATCATAAACCTAGGCAGAGTTGCAGCAATTTCAAGTCCTGTGATGTCATGGATACTCAGTCCTCACCTGGTATTCTTTCTAGTGCCACAGGTCACTGCTTGGAGAGTTCAGTGGTCAGTGCCTTGAAACAGAGCAGTGGGCAGGAGGAGTAGGCTTGGCACTGCCTGAAAATCCAACCCCTGCCATGAGGATGGAATAGAAACTGTGGAGTGCTCAGGTTCTTGATCACTGCTACCTGAAAAGTGGAACTGGCCCTTGACAGCATCAGCAGCTGTGTGCTGGGGGTGCTGTAGATGGTGTGAAGAGCTCTTGGTGGGGACCAGTTCTGATTTAGCTTGTTTGGCAACTTTGAAAATTAGCTCAAATGACTACATTCATCCCTGGAGATATTTAAAAGACACAGATGTGGTGCTAGGACATGGTTTAGCACCAGACTTGGAATGCTTGGACTTGATGATCCTTCAAGGTTTTCTCCAACCAAAAGGGTTTTATGATTTAGGGAAAACGCTGATGGGAACTGTTACTTTTGTCATAAGGATTGTTGACCTCTAGAGAGGTTTTTATCTCTTTATACTTATTTTTGTTTTCCCTGCAAAAAAAAAAAAAAAGAGTTCTGTGTTTCCACCAGCAGCTTTTTGCTGTTGTTTTGAGATGCTACATTTCTGTTACAGAAAGCTTGCTTAACAGAGTTAGTGACCAAAACAAAGAGAGTAGGAATCTGAGGTGCAATGGGAGTAGAAACGGGGCTGCCAGTGGGTGCTTGCCAGTTTCCCTGTGCTGCAGCAGGTGATTTGGGTACCTTGTGATATGCACAGCTACAGGAAAGTTGAGTCACTAGAGTAAAACATCAGGGCCCTGTCTTGTTTGTAAGTCTGGAATCAAGCATAATAAGGATCTGCCTCTTCAGTGGAGAGAGCTGCTCTGCAAAGGCTTTGCGTTTGCAATGTGTTTTGTTTGCTGTTTTGCCACAGCAGCCTTTGATCAGGACTTGAGCATATTAGTCAAGAATAAGCTTCTTTTGCATACACAAATTTTCATTAGTCTAAACAAAGCACTTTGTTATTATTCGCTTTTATCTTGTAGAAATCCCTGGGGGTTGTTTTCGTCGGTAGTCAGGACCTGATCTGTGAAGTTCCACACACACATTCAATCTATTTTGCTATACACAGCATGAGCTGCTCCTAGTTGTCTTAGAAATGCATGGGGAGAACCACAGCATCCTCACTGAACTTGTAGATCATTTTGGTTGGAAAAGCCCTTTAAGATCATCCAGTCCAACCATTCTCAAACTCTGCCATGGCTGGTGCTAAAACAGGTCCCTCAGCACCATATCTCTGCCTCTCTGAAACGCCTCCAGGGATGGGGATTCAACCATCTCCCTGGGGAGCCTGTTCCTGTCTTTGAGAACCATTTCAGTGAAGAGTTTTCTTCTCATATCCAACCTAAACCATCCATGAGGTGGCTGCAGAACATCAGTCTCCTGATGCTGTGTTTTGGGAAGCATTTAAGAAATGTGTGTACATGCATGGGTGATAGACACAGCTTTTGCAAGACATGCTTTTGAAACGTTTCACTGGAAAAGATTGGCCATGTGGGCTGAGAAATTGACCTTATCAAGAGGTCTGAAGCTGGATATTGTAAGCTTGGAAACTGTTTCTAATGTTTATTTTAAAAACAAAGAAATGAAAAAATGAGGGTAGCCTGGACTGTCTTCCTGTAGTTCTCCAGCGTTTTGTATATGTGCTTGTCTGCTTTAGGCTGAAAAAATACCCTTGATGGTGTGTAAATAGGAAGGAAGAACTTGTGCAATGCTGCTTTATATGAATAACTTCACATACTAAGTTTTCCCTTCCAGAGAGCAGTGCTGTGAGATCCTGTAACCTTTCCCCCATTTGTGGTGACTCAGTGTCTGCGTTTTCTCTGCATAATTCTTCCTGTGCATTTAACAAAGTTTTTAGCGTCAACAAGATGAATATCCTGCTCCCTCCCTTAGGTGCCTTGTGACTAAGAAGTTAATGGACTGGAGAGAAGGAACATTAGATAAATTAGTTCTTCATTTTCTGTGGTGTGTGTCAGTGACTCTGAGTGAGGACTGCTTTAGTGGTGCTGACCCTCGGCATGTGAAGTCAGCCTTGGTTCTCACTAAGCAAAGAGTGCTGAAGATGATGATTCACAGATTGTGTCCAGTTGGAAGGAACCCTCAAAGGCCATCTTGTCCAACACTCCTTCAATCAGCAGGGACATCTCCAACTAGATTAGGCTCCCCAGGGCTACATCAAGTCTGATCTTGAGTATCTCCAGAGAGGGAGCCTCAGCCACATCCCTAGGCAGCCTGTTCCTGTGTTTCATCACTCTCATTGTGAAGAACTTCAGTCCAACGTGTATCTCCCCTGCTCCAGTTTCAAACCATTGCCCTTCATCCTATCACTCCAAGCCCTTCTAAACAGTCCCTCCCTGGCCTTCCTGTAGGTCTCTTTCAGATACTGAAGTGTAGCTCTGAGGTCTACCTTCTATTCTCCAGGCTGAACAGCCCTAATTCTTTCAGCCTGTCTTCATAGGAGAGGTGCTCCAGCCTTCTAATCATCTTGGCTTGGTGGCCTCCTCTGGACCCACTCCAGCAGGTCCATGTCTGTCTTGTCTTGGGGGTCCCATAGCTGGACACAGCACTCCAGGTGAGGTCTCACCAGAGCTGAGCAGAGGGGCAGAATCACTTCTCTTGATTTCCTGATTTAGCAGAAAATATCACATTAGGATTCCTGAAGCATCTTTCTCACTTGAGCTGTACTTTTAGGAGTCTTCTAAACAGAAAATATTCTCATTAGTGTAGTGATAAGTTGGAAGCTGTATAGGCAGCTCATGAAGGTTTCTCTCAGAAGATCTCTAGCAGCTGGAAAATGTTCCCACAGGAGCAGTTTGTGGCCGTGTCAGTCACGTTGTGGAAGGAGCTGCTGGGTGACACTCGGGAGTGCCAGGTGGTTGTGCAAGAACAGATGTGGAGTAGCATGAGTGGCCACTGGGACATAACCTTGGAGAAAATGGGAAGAAATAACAAGTTTATATCCAAACAAGGGGCTTTCTAAAGCTGGAGCAGTGGACTGTGAAATTATGTTAGCTGTTGCATCATCATACATCATGATCTGAGGTTTTATCCTAAGTTTCATCTTGAAAACAGAATTCTGTATCTTGTTTCTGTGTTTATATGCATGGTGGTTTAAAACAGTGCTTTTTGTTTCTTTTTATCCATTCCTCTTCCCCAGTAAACAACAGCAAAAGCTTTATAACCTTTCTGGTTATTCTCAAGAAGATATCCCTTAGCATCCGGTTCTGGTGTCCTCAGCATAAGGAGGACACAGAGCTCTGTTGGAGTGAGTCCAGAGGAGGCCACAAAGATGATCCAAGGGTTGGAGCACCTCTGCTGTGAGGATAGGCTGAAGGAGCTGGGGTTGTTCAGCCTGCAGAAGAGAAGACTCCAGGGAGACCTTAAAGCTGCCTTCCAATACCTGAAGGGATCCTACAGGAAGGCTGCAGAGGGACTTTTCCTAAAGGTGTCTAGAGACAGGACAAGGGGGAATGGTTTGAAGCTGAGGGAGAGCAGGGTTAGACTGAAGCTGAGGATGAGGGTGGTGAGACTCTGGAATGGGTTGCCCAAGGGAGGTTTTGAATGCCTCAAGGCCAGGTCAGATGAAGCCTTAAGCAGCTGAGTCTAATTGAGAGGTGTCCCTGCCCATGGTGGGGATGTTGGAGTAGATGAGCTCCAAGGTCCCTTCCTAGGAACCTAGGCCATTCTATGAATTTACTGGCACAAAGGGTTTGGGGTTTGCTGACTTGGAAGGACTTCTGGTATTAAATTAATTTTTTTTTAAATCAAATTAGCAAGTGAGTTAGTGTGTCTGTAGAGGTTGGCTGCTTCTTAATGTTGTGGCTTTTTTCTTTATGCATAGCTTGAAAAAGAAAAGGCAAGCCAAACCAAACACTGAGGCTGTCCCTGCCAATTCCCCTGAGTCTCCTGTTTCCAAAGCATCTCCTGAGAAAGAAGAGGAGAAAGTTATTTTGGAGCAAATCAGTTCCTCGGAAGACAACTGTAAATTTGCTGGGGAAAAGGAAACTGCTCCGGACAAAGAAAAGAAAAAGAAAAAATACAATCAGCTGAAAGACATCAGACGCACAGAACTCAAGAGATACTACAGTACTGGTGAGTTGTCTTCATGCCACGTGCTTGGAAATGTGTTTTGATAGCTTGGTGATGTCCTGGTGTCATATTCTGTAGGCCTCTCTTAAGAGGACAATTGGCTTTGGATAGCCACAAACAAAATTAGGTAGCTCTGAATACCACCTGCTTACAATTTTAACCTTGCAGCTCTCTAAACATATTTCTTGTTTCTCAGTTCTAAAATGTGGTGGTGTTACAGGCAGCCATCAAGGTTGTTACTGCCTTGCATTTTAATTGTTTTAAAGGTTTGTCTTCCATGTTTTGTGGCATTGGGGCTCAGGGGTTGTTTGTTGCTGATGTATGCTGTTTAAGATTTCAGTCTTAATTCATATTCATTTTCTCTGCTGAAGTGTGAACAAGTTAAGTAAATGAACTACATGTTTTAAAACAAGATGTCAGGGATCTTGTGTGCTGGAAAACTTGTTTCACCCTCACTCCTCCCAACAGTATCAGTAGCTTGGTTAATCACAAATACCATTTTTAGATTTTGACTTGCAAGCAATTCAGAAATCAATTCATGCATAAATCTCTGAGATGAGTCATACACATCTCTGTTTACAGTTCTGGATTGTAATTTGTTAGGTATTTCAAAGATGATTGATGAAGTATATCTCCTTCCAAATTGTCTCTTGGTGTTTTGTAGGAATCAACTCTTAGATTAAGAAAACTCTTGATTCCATTTTGTAAGGAATCCTTTTCTAAACAGAAGGAAGGGAACAGCAAATGGTAACTGTCCTCAAAGCAAAATTCTTTACTGTTCACACAGTGTGTGCATGAATGGCTGACTCTGAAGGAGTCACAGAATTGTTTGGGTTGGAAAAGCCCTTTCAGACCATCCAGTCCAACCATTCTCTAACTCTACCACGGCTGGTGCTGAACCATGTCCCTCAGCACCATATCCCTGCCTCTTTGAAACTCCTCCAGGGATGGGGATTCAGCCACTTCCTTGGGGAGCACGTTTCAGAGTTTGGAAACTGGAGGTGGTGGTGCTTGCTGCCACACCTGGTGCAGAAGAGTGTTTAGAAGACGGGCAGGAGGCAGAGGCGCAGCGCGGGGGGGAGTGGCTCCTCGCTATGCTGCACTAATGCCTGCGGCCGGCAGGGGGCATGGCCGAGCTGAGGAGGAGCTGAGAGTCCTCCACAGGGAACCTCAGGCATCATCTCCCCAGCCAGGGTTGTTCTCTGCATCTGCCAGCGCTGGGCTGGCACTGTTAGAAACAACCTGGTGGTGTGAGCTGTTGATGGCTGAAGAGCTCCCATTGCCAGACCTCTCCAGCGTATCCTCGTGTTTTCCTTTTCTCTGGGCACTCGTATTGTGCCACTTGTAGTGGCTCTGCAGTTGTGGAGTAACTTGTACAATTCAGTCTCCAAATCTCACCCTGTAAGGCATTGCTTTGCAGATCATAGAATCACAGAATCATTTTGGTTGGAAAAGCCCTTCTATGATCATTGAGTCAAACCATTCTCAAACTCTACCAAGGTTGGTCCTCAACCATGTCCCTCAGCACCACATCTCTGCCTCCGAAACACCTCCAGGGATGGGGATTCAACCACCTTCCTGGAGAGTCTGTTCCAGTGTTTGAGAGCCTTCTTCAGTGAAGTTTCTTCTAATATCCAACCTGAGCCTCCCCTGGTGCAACTTGCTATAACCCTGTTTTCCTGCCTTGAACAACAGAGGTGCCGATAGCGTTCGTTGCCCTTTCCTGAGGGCAAAGGGCAGTAACACTTCCCTTTCCCCTTATTTTTACTACATCTCTTGGTTTATGGAGGAGTTGTTTCCTTAACTTTGTCTTACCCTTTCTGCTGCTGGTGCTGCAGCAATCTGCTTTCAGGCTTCTCAGAATGTGGTCAGTCTGGCACAGTGTGATGGCTGTATATGGCAGTGCCCAGGGTGCTGTCCCCTTCTTCATGGGATAACTTAGCTGACCTGCTTCTGCAGCTTGCCTGCTTGGTTCAGGCACACAGGTTTTGCTGGAAGGTGTTGGCTTGCTAAGATTCAACATTATTTTTATTTCTCTCTTTTTCTGCTGGTTTTTTTCCTCTTTTTTTTTTTTCTCTCAGAATTTTTCTTTTTTCCCCATGTGTTACAAGCTCCAAAACACTTTCACGAACATGAGGTACGTTGCAGGAACCCAGCAGCAGAGCTGTCATAGCCAGGAAGCAGCAGTTTCTTGGCTCTGTAGCAGGATGCACATCTCTGGGGATAGACCTGTTACAGAATTATATAATCATAGGATGGTCCAGGCCAGAAGGGACCTGCTAAGGTGATTCAGTCTGACCTCCCCGCCATCAGCAGGGACATCCCAAACCACACCAGGCTGCTCAGGGCATCGTCGAGCCTCACCTTGAATATCTCCAGGGAAGGGGTCTCAACCACCTCCCTGGGCAACCTGTTCCAGTGTTCCACCACCCTCATAGTGAAGAACTTCTTCCTGTTATCCAATCTAAATCTGCCCTTCTCTAGTTTGAAACCACTGCCCCTTGTCCTGTCACCACAGGCCTTTGTAAACAGTCTCTCTCTGTCTTTCCTGTAGTCCCCTTCAGGTACTGGAAGGCTGCTATTAAGTGTCCCTAAAACCTCCTTCTCTCCAGGCTGTTAGGTGGACTCCTGTGAGATTAGGAAACCAGGACTCCTGTCAGGAATTGCTAAACTGGATGAAGATGATCGCTTGTGTTTTGCCCCTGAAGACAGCGCAACAGGCAAAACTGTGACCTTCTGAAAGCAGGCAGTGTACCAGTGGTGCAGCTAAGGCTTGAGCCTAATTAGGCTCTGAATTTCATCCATGTATTTGTTCCAGCACAGCATATTGTGGTTTTTATACCAGAGCAGTCCTAGATTGCACTGATTTTGGCTGAAAACAGAAGCGATTGGCAGATGTGAGGAATGGGTCTCCTTTAAAGAGTGCTTCCTAAAGGAAAGTTCCATTTAGGTGACTTGTCCCATGTCACCCAGTTGCTTTTATCAGCCAAATCAAACGGAGTTGGCTAGCTTGTGGTCCTGCTCTATACTCATACAGCCATACTTACTCACTCACTGTATGCTGTTCATGTTCTTCAGCACACGAGTGGGAGGTGAGACTACAAAACCTCCTCCTGTTGTAGCTCTGATTTCTGTCCAAAACAATCAGGAGTCCTAAATGGTGTGAGAAGGGACAATACTTTGTGCCCATTTAATGAGTTAGTGTACTGCATGTTGAGCAGAAGGTGCCAGAGTGTCTCCCCAGAGTCCAGAGGCAGAAAATGGATGCTCTTTTGGCTTCTTCCTCCCTGCCACCACTTGGGCAGGGGGGATTTGGGACTAGCACGGCATGTGTGCAGTGACAAAGCCTCTGAGTGTTCTGGGTAGCTGGCCAAGAACAAATGTTAATAAATAAAACAAGAGAAGGGCACAGCAGTTTTCATCACTCATAATGGGGTGAGATTTGCCCTGACTGGCATGGAACCAGCAGAGGCAACTCCCATGCAAGGTATCAGCAGTGCTTTGTTTCAGAGTTGAAAGCTGCTTGCAATGCAATGGAAATGTATAAGCCACTAAATTTAACAGAAAGGTGGGGCATTTACTGAACCCCCTTTGCACACTAGCTTGTAATAATGAGGTCATTTGCTAATAGGCTTAATCTGAGTGTATTGAGTTGAAAATTGAAACTTCTACTGCTGAGTTCTAGTTTTGTCTTTAGTACTGCCAGGTACAGTTATTCAACAGCAGGGTGCAGCTGAGGACTTCATTTAGATGTTAGTTGTAAAAAGGTAGAGTTAGAAGCTAAGTTTTTAAGTTTTAGAATTTAAAAACTAAGAAAATCCCTATAAATTCTTGCTGGTTAATTAGCTAACTGTAATCAGCGTTAGCCTCTGGAGGCTTGGTCAGCCCTATTTGTGTAGCAAAGCAGCCTGGAGAAAAGAAGGCTCTGGGGAGACCTTACAGCTACATTTCAATATCTGTAGGGGACCTACAGGAAGGTTGGGGAGGGACTGTTTAGAAGTGCTTGGAGTGACAGGACGAGGGGCAATGGTTTGAAACTGGAGCAGGGGAGATTTAGGTTGGACATCAGGAGGAAGCTCTTCACAACGAGGGAGGTGAAATACTGGGAGAGGCTGCCCAGGGATGTGTTTGAGGCCTCATCCCTGGAGACACTCAAGATCAGACTCGATGTGGCCCTGGGCAGCCTGATCTCGTTGGAGGTGTCCCTGCTGACTGCAGGGGGTTGGACAAGATGACCTTTGAGGGTCTCTTCCAACCCAATGCAATCTGTGAATGTGTGATTTACAAACTGGAGTATTCTTTTGTTAAGTTTCTTAGTAGTACAACAGTAAGAGGAAGAGGATCTGAATTTTCCCAAGTGCTGAGACCTTGCTTTAGCCTTTGTGTTTTGGGCTGGCTTCAGGCAGCAAAAATGAGAGTAGATATAAGGAGTAGTGAAAAGGGAAATAATTTGTTTCTTCCAGAATCAAGATCTCAAAATTGAAGCATCATAGGAAGAAGTTTATTTGATTGTTATTGCCTATGTATGAGGAGTCCAAATGAGGAGTTTGGAATAACTTACATGTGAGTGTAAACTGGGAGTAGTGGACAGTGACTGTTTGGGAAGCTTCAAGCAGTTGGGGGCTGAAACCATGTGGAAAGGATGAGGTGGATGAATGGCTGAAAGGCAGCTGGTTTCAGCTCACTTGTTTTGGAATAAGAAGAAATGATCTCAAATCCCAGTGGATCAGGGTTAAGGCCACCAAGTTATATTCAGGCTGGGTTGTTAATTGGTGTTTACTAGAAGCTATTGTCTTCAGGCAGGAGAATTGGATCTGAGCAGTAAGTACCAGAGGTAATGCTGTTAGCACTGAAAATTTGGATGGAAACATCTTAATGCTGCTTGAGCTCTCCCTGTGTGGAATCCTCTTTTAATGATCATCTTGATGGATGAGCTGTTTGTTGTAAAACTTAACTAAAAGACACAGAGAAGTGTTTTGTGTGTAATCCAGAGGTATAGCCTATTCTTATTGAGACAGCAAATGAAAAAGAGTTACAGTGGAATTTCTGTCACTTTTAGGGGGAGGAAATGCCAGGATTGGATATTTTCTAAATGGTATGTTCAACCCTAGCAGTTACTCAAAGTAGGATTTAATATCTTGACATCTCTTGATCTGGTCTGCAAAGGTCAGTTTCACAGTCTCACAGTACATTAGAGGTTGGAAGGGACCTCAAGAAATCAAGTCCAACCCCCCTGCCAGAGCAGGATCACCCAGGGTGGTCTGCACAGGAATGCATCCAGGTGGGTTTGAAATTCTCCAGAGAAGGAGACTCCACAACCCCCCTGGGCAGCCTGTTCCAGGGCTCTGTCACCCTCACTGGAAAGAAATTTCTCCTCATGTTGAGCTGAAATGTTCTTCTATGTTCAAGCTTGAACCTGTTGTTCCTTGGCTTATCACTGTGCACCACCAAAAAGAGCCTGGCCCCCTCCACTTGACACCCACCCCTCAGATATTTATACACACTGATCAGATCCCTCTCAGTCTTCTCCAGACTAAACAGCCCCAGGGCTCTCAGTCTCTCTTCACAGGGGAGATGCTCAAGTCCCCTAAATCATCCTCGTGGCTCTCCGTTTGTTGGGTTCTGTCCAGCTAAAACTGGACTGCTGAAAGAACCAGGTGCATTTCCAAAGGCTCTCTCTTTTCCCAGGGCCTGGATTTTCAGGAAGAGCGAGCACTTAGGTTCTTAACTATATTTAAATGCAGGTGCACTGAACATCTCTGTAAAGTGGCCCCTGAAGGAAGGGAGGAAAGGTGTTGAGCTGTTGGGCACATAGCACACAGTGAGGCTGCAGCAGGATTGTGTGCAGGAGGGGAAGGGGAAGTGTGTTGGGAGAATTCGTGAAGGGAGTTGCCTTATTTCTGCTGGGGGTGATGAAGGGAAGTGTATAATGAACTGGAATTGTTTAGTCTGGAGAAGAGGAGGCTGAGAGGAGACCTCCATTGCTCTCTGCAGCTCTCTCAAAGGAAGTTGGAGTGAGGTGGGGGTTGGTCTCTTCTCCCAGGTATCGTGGAACAAGAGGAAATGGCCTGAAATTTTGTCAGGGGAAATTTAGGTTGGAGATTAGGAAAGGTTTCTTTCCTGCAAGAGTGATCAGGCATTGGAACAGGCTGCCCAGGGGAGGTGGTGGAGTCACCATCCCTGGAGGTGTTCAAGAAACCTGTGGCCATGGCACTTGGGGATGTGGTTTGATGACAATGGTGGTAAGCTGAAGGTTGGACTCTCTCTTAGCGATCCCTTCCAACCAGAACGATTCTGTGATGCTATGTCTGTATGGTTTGACACTCCCTCCCTTCCAGCATCCACTGGCTCATCACATTTGGGGTAATCTGAACTTTCCCAGGTTGTGCCAGCTGCCTGCTGGGTCTTGTGCTTGCTGAGTGCAGGTGAAGTTCCCCTGAGTGCCTGCAGGGGATGAGCAGCTCCTTGGAGCTGATTGTTGGCAGTGTATCTTGTCTCAGGGAAGAGGGTTGGAATCTCTTGCAGATTTTTCTCTTGAGCATTTCCTGGGAGGGATGTCGACCAGTCAGACTGGATCCTTTGCCTCTCCCTGACCCAGATTTTCAGGATCCATGCCCAAGATGTCTGCAGGGTAGTCCTCTGCAGCCCCCAGGTATGTCAGTGCCCTAGTTTCTCTACCCTCCCAATGACTCCCAGCAGCTCCCTGAGGATCTCTGCCCACAGGGAAGAGGTAGAACATTCCCTTTGCAGTTTCAAACATGAGGTGTACATTTTTATGTCTTTCAGGCAGGAATATTCATAAGCCAAGAACATAAGGAGCACAGAGATAGTGCATTTGAAATAATATTGCAGATCTTCTGGTCTCCAAGCAGAGTATGAGAGACTCATTCTCAGGGAGTCTGCATAACTCAAGCCTGGTTTCCTCAGGGAGGGCATTTCTTTTTCTCCTCTTCCAGAGGTTCTTGAAATAGACTGCTGGAAGTTAACCTGAATGCTCTGCAAACCAGAGCTCCTTTCACCTGCAGCTGATGACGACACCAAGTTAAAGCAGATCAGTTTTGTTTTGTAACACTGTGGCTCCCAGTTTTCCACACTGATGTTTCTTCATCTCTCATCAGCCTGTGGTGATGTCTGTGTTGCAGCTTGTCAGGTCACACTTGGGATCAGCAGTGTGTGGAAACTGAGTTGCTCTTTGCTACAGCTCCTAGGCTCCGTGTGATGAAGTGCTGGCAGGAAGCAGCACATCAGATGCTGATATCATCTGGGTCGAGGCAATCCCAAGCACAAATCCAGGCTGGGCAGGGACTGGCTGGAGAGCAGCCCTGAGGAGAGGGACTTGGGGGTGCTGGGGGAGGAGAAGCTCAACATGAGCTGTCAATGTGCCCTTGCAGCCCAGAGAGCCAAGCAGAGCCTGGGCTGCATCAGGAGAAGTGTGGCCAGCAGGGCCAGGGAGGGGATTCTCCCCCTCTGCTCAGCTCTGCTGAGACCCCACCTGGAGTACTGCATCCACTTCTGGAGCCTCTGTTCCAAGAGGGCTATGGACATGCTGGAAGGTGTCCAGAGAAGGGCCATGAGGATGAGCAGAGGGCTGGAGCTGCTCTCCTAGGAAGACAGACTGAAGGAGTTGGGGCTGTTCAGTCTGGAGAGGAGAAGGCTCTGAGGTGACCTTCTTGTGGCCTTCCAGTATCTGAAGGGGGCTCCAAGAAAGCTGGGGAGGGACTTTTTAGGATCTCAGGTAGGGACAGGACTGGGGGGAATGGAACAAAGCTGGAAGTGGGAGATTCAGGCTGGAAGTGAGGAAGAAGTTCTTCCCCATGAGAGTGGTGAGACCCTGGAATAGGTTGCCCAGGGAGGTGGTTGAGGCCCCATCCCTGGGGGTGTTTGCCTTCCTAGGCAAGCTGCTGTGTCTTCAAGCAGCACCATGAATAAAGGCAATAAGGATCTGTTGTCCTATCAGTTTTCTAAACTGCACATGTCTCATTTTGTGATACCTAAGTATTCCCTCCCTCAGCACTGCTCTCTCGAGAGGCTGATTTTCCTCATACTCTATTGTCTGAGTGCTTGATGTCAAATCAAACACTCAGAAATTTTATGATAATACTTTTCTGGTAGATGCATTTAGGTACTGACACTTAGCTGAACAGGATTCATAAGTAATTGAAGTTTGAGGAGAGCAGATTAAGACTGGAGATTAGGAAGAAATTCATTCCAGTGAGGGTGGGGAGACACTGGAACAGGTTGCCCAGGGAGGCTGTGGATGCCTCTTCCCTGGAGGTGTTCAAGGCCAGGTTGGATGAGGCCTTGAGCAACCTGGGCTGGTGGGAGGTGTCCCTGTCCATGGCAGGGGGTTGGAACTAGATGATCTTTCAAGGTCTTTTCCAACACAAACCATTCTATGAATCTTTGTAATGCTGTTTGTCAGACCACAAGAAAGACCAGAGTGCAGATGCTCATCCATCCCTCTCCAACATGCTTCTGAGCCTACTTTACACTCAAAGTGAGTAAAAATTCACTAAACCTTCTTTTTTAATTCATCCCCATATCTTTTGGAATAATCACCAACCCTTTTTTTACCTCCACCTTTGTACAGGACACCTGGAACTAGCTCTGATTGTCACCACATCCCTCCTCTCAGGGTGTGTTCTCACAGGCATTTGAAGTCAATCTAAGGTGTCCATGCTGCTGCTAAAAGAGGATGTGTTGCCTATCTTTGTCTTGATCCCAGCTGGCTGATCCCTGGCCTGGCCTTCAGGTGTCACCAGCCCAGAGATTCAGGAGCTGGTTTCCCTGGGCTGGCGTCTAGTGACCTGAGCCAGTGCAGTGCTGGTGGCAGGAGGCATGAAAGAAGAAGGTTGGTGAAGCTGCACCTTTTGGCAACTGCTTCATCACAGCTTAAACTGCTCATGGAGCTGTGCCCAAAGCCAGCAGTGCTGCACAGGGACTTCTGTTGGGTCTGCTTTCAGGGGGGAGCTGTGCAGGGTCACCTGCATTAAGCCTCTCTCACTGCCAAGGAAAATTTATTGAACAAATTGAAGTCAAATGTGTGAAAGGGTTGATTTCAGACTAAGTAACTGTTAAAAGAAAACTCTGTCTAATGTTTCATGTAAAGAATAACAAACACTACCACCACAACAAAAAAACAAAACCCACAACAAAACAAAACCAACCAAACCCCCCCCCAAACAAACCTAAAACAAAAAGCCCCCTGAACAACCCAAAACCCCAAACATTGTGCAGTTTCAATCTTATACTGGGGATTTCTAGTGTTCCCTGCTGGAAGTCTGCCTCTCCTCATCCCTACCACTTTGAACTTGAATGAACTCCATCCAACAGAGGCCTCAGGAAGGTGCTGTGAGAACTTTCCTGCCTGCACCTGGATTTTCCTCACTGACTGCAAACAGGATGTTGAATTTGCATAAGACCTGGGGTCATGTCCATGGCTTTAGATACCAAATGACTGAACAGCACCTCCAGCAAGTGACAGAACGTAACAATGACCTTCTCTATCTGATCTAAGGACACGTGTGGCTGCTGCTTGCAGTTCCCAGTAACACAGTGTGCTTCTGTAGTGTCCTCAATGAGTGACACACTTTAGCTGTGCTGTGTGATTTCATCTGGTTGAGGAGTTGAGAGCACAAACACTTGAAGGTGGCCAATTTAGAGCCAATAAAGCTCTTTCCCAGGCAATGGGGGAAATGCTGTTCAAGGAAGCACTGACCAGACACTTTGTTACTCTCTTTGTCACCCTGAAAGTTTAGTGTTTTTCCTGTTTTGTTTTTGTTTTTGTTTTTTTTTTTTTTTTAAAGAAAACCAGAGAAAGGAATCTGGTGTTTGGTTTTGGTTTTGATAATACACTTTACTGTTTTTTGGGGTGTAGACTTCTGTTTTAAGTCCATGGTGACTGTTGTACTATGTTAAGACAACTCAGACCACACTGGCTGATCAACCTGGCAAAGCACAATATTCATTTTGTCTTCCAGCTCCAGCTGGCTTCATCAGGGCACACCCCAGAGGGCTTTTTTTCCTATCCAAATAGACAAGGGGAGCAGGGTACTTTAGAGATGGCACAGCCATCTTGGGGTAGATTGAATGGTCTTGACCTAGAAACTGGAAGAAGTGGTGACAGAAGGTACAAACAGCTTCTCATCTTGAGTCTGCAGAATTCTTTTTTATGAGTAAAGCTGAACTCTGGATGAGGAGGAGGTTTCTGGATGCTGAGTGTGAATTGTCTTATGCAAGTTGGTATTGCTGTGGAAGGTTGACTTAACCTTGTGTATTTGTATAATGCTAATCCTGCTGGTGAGGCACTTGACCCCACTGTTGCCAAACAGTCTGGAGGACATCATGGTGCACTTTTGGGGTTCTTATGTACTTACTCAGTGTACTCAACAGGCTGTAGCAGCCCATGATGAAGTTTCTGTTGCTGCATCTTTGCTTTGGCTGTGATTTGCAGTTGTTAGGTTGAACATAGCATGTGTTCCTCCACATGGAGCTACAGACCATGGATGGGAGCTATGTAGTCTCAGCCTTGGGTAGCGGACGTTCATTGCTCACAGGCTGCCTTTTGCCTGGCTGATAAATGTGGTTCATAAACTTCAGCTCTGGAGGAGGATAAAGCATTTAACTGCCAAAGATGTGGTGTTTGGCTGCTGACTGCAGTTAGTCTAAGGTGGTGCTGATGTGTAATAGGACTTTGGTCTGTCTTGTGGCTAGCCCAGGTGAGCAACGTGCTCCCTAGCCTGCCTCACAGGTGGCTGGAGGTTTGTGAAATAGCAGTGGGGAGAGAGAGTCAGTAGTGGTAAATGGAAAGCAGGTCAGGAAGAGTCCAGAGTTTTGACAACTTTGTGAAGTAGTTATCCAGAGTGCATGGGAACAAGCTCCTGTCACAGAAATGATAATCATTATCAGAAACCTCTCACAAGAGCCTTGTCTTGCCCCTATTTTTTGACACAAGGACTCCCTACCTCCTGTCTCAGGTTCTCTCCTTCAGTCTTCCCCGTGACTCCGGATATTCACGTTGCAGATAGGCAGCCTTGCTCCAGGAAGAAGCTGGGAGATCCTTCCTCCTCCCACTTTGCAAGCAGATCCTGACAAAGGACACTTTAAATGCAGAAGTACAGATCTTGCCATGGGGGCTGCTTAGCTGCCTGGAGCTTGATGTTCCTGTTGAGAACTCGCATCCCTGTGCTGTCCCTGCAGGGCTTGTCTTTCCTGCCTGGTGTCCTTCTTTTCAGTTTGATAGAGTCACTGCTTCCCTGGACAGCATTTTACGGCTTTATTGGCTCTGAGTTGGCCACCTGCAAATGTTTATGCTATCAACTCCTCAACCAGATGAAACCACACAGCACAGCTAAAGTGTGTCACTCATTGAGGACACTACAGAAGCACACTGTGTTACTGGGAACTGCAAGCAGCAGCCACATGTGTCCTTAGATCAGATAGAGAAGGTCATTGTTACGTTCTGTCACTTGCCTGGAGGTGCTGTTTAGTCATTTGGCATCTAAATGTGTGGTCAGGACCCCAGTTCTTATGCAAATTCATCATCCTGTTTGCAGTCAGTGAAGAAAACCCAGGTACAGAAAACTTCTTCCCTGAAAGGGTTTTCACAGACTGGCACAGGCTGCCCAGGGAGGTGGTTGAATCATCCCCATCTCTGGAGATGTTTCAAAGAGGCAGAGATGTGGTGCTGAGGGCCATGGTTGAGCAGCAGCCTTGGTAGAGTCAGAGAACAGTTGGGCTCAATGATCATAAAGGGCTTTTCCAATCAAAGTGATTCTGTGGTACCAATGAGAGCAGAACAATTTCTGCTCTGGACCTGCCCATTTTCAGTAGGCCTGTGTTTTCCTGGCATTCTTCTTCTAATTTCTTGCTGGTTTTACATAATTCTTTTATATGTTGCTGGAAACCACAGGGAGGTGGTTTCAGAGTCCACCCACTCTGCCCTTTTGCTGAACATGCAGTGTGATCAAATTTGCATTAACACCTAGTGAGTTCTCCTGGCTGTACAATCCCATCTTCAGTGTAGTGCAGTGCAGGGAAACTTGGCGGGCAGGGCCATGAGTCACTTCATCACTAAGCAATTGTCCAAGTTCAAAAAGTAGCCAGTGGCACTTAATCCTAATGTCTGTGGAGAGATGCAGCTCTTCCATCTAGTTCTGTCTGAAGGAAATGTGGTTACTGAGGACTCTGCCTGCTGTCCCCATTATAAGAAGACACAGAACTGTTGCAGTGAGTCCAGATGGGGCCACAAAGATGATCCAAGGGCTGGAACACCTCTGCTATGAGTATAGGCTGAAGGAGCTGGGGTTGTTCAGCCTAGAGAAGAGAAGACTCTTGGGGGACCTTAGAGTTGCCTACCTGAAGGGATCCTGCAGGAAGGCTGCAGAGGGACTTTTCCTAAGGGTGTCTAGAGACAGGACAAGGGGGAATGGTTTGAAGCTGAGGGAAAGTAGGGTTAGACTGGATCTTAGGAAGAAGTTCTTCATGGTGGTAATACTCTGGAACTGGTTGACCCAGAGGGGTTGACCCCCTACCTGGATGTGTTTGAGGCCAGATGAGGCCTTGGGCAACCAAGTCGAGTTGGGATGCATCCCTGCCCATGGCAGGGAGGTTAGAGTAGATGATGTCTAAGGTCCCTTCCAACCTAAGCCATTCTATGATTCTATCATACCCACATGTGCTCTGGGTGCCTTTTTCTGATCATTTCAGAAAACCATGTGTTTGGAATTGCTAAAACCTGCTCACTGTGAGGGTGGTGTCCAGAACCCCTTGTTGGGTGGGATTTAAAAAAGACCCAGAGAGTGAACAAAAAAAGAAAAAAGCATCTAAACACTGTCAGATTTTGGGTGCAGGCAGGTTCACAGAGTGTGACTGCTGCTTTTATCCTGTAGCTGAACAGCCTACACAGCATGGATTTATGGATTGGGTTGGGTTGGAAGGCCCCTTAAATATCATCTAGTTCCAACCCCCTGTCATGGGGGTTGGAACCCACTAGAACAGGTTGCTCCAGACCTCATCCAAAAAGGCCTTGAACACTACCAGGGAGGCATCCATGACCTGCTGATATCATTACCTGGTTTTCCACCCTTCCCCATAGTCTGCTTTGATCAGAGCAAGGTGGTGTGGGAAATGGGAATGCTGGAAAAAGGCAGCAAAAATGCTAATTTAAAAAGTTTTACTGTGGCTCTCCAGCCTCAGAGTTGAAATACGTGAGGTCACTGGGTGATGCTCTGTTCCAAAATGCTGTCAGGGAAAGGCAGCATTGTCCTGCTCTTCCTCTGTGCCCCATGCCAGGTGTACTGTCCAAACTCACTGACCCTCTGTTCAGTCCCTGCGTGCTCTCCGCCTCCCTTATGTTGTGAGGAAAACATCTTTGCCACCTCTTCTGTCATGGTGTTTCTCGTGGCTGCATCCAAGGCAGGTAGTAGGTGGGGAGCAGGAGCACCTGGCTGTATGTTTGTGAGTCTCTGCTGACAGAAGAGGACAATCTCTGCCCCCAAGATGCTGAGGCAGCCGCAGCATTAACCTCGCAGTGGAGCAGAGCCGGCGGAGGGGTGAGGAGCAGCACAGCTCTGTGTACACTACAGTGGGGCAGGAGAGTCCTCGCCCTTGTTTTTACTGTCTGCCTCCTGCTCTCTGGAAATAGCAAAGGTTGCAGCAGAGCCTGAATGCGAGCCAGAAGCACTGTGCTGCCATTCCTCAGCCTCTCCTCCCTGATCTCCTCCTGGAGCTGCTGGCTTGGATTGCAGGAGCGGACTCCCCAGGAGGGCAGCGTCCCCCCACTCCTGGCCCTCGCTGCTGGTTTGGGCAGGCTCAGCCCTGCCTTGCCTTCTCAGCTCTGCCTGTCTGGGCCAGGCTGCAGCAGGAGCTCTCCGAGGGGCCCAGCAGGACAGCCATGCGTGGCCTCTCCGCACCCCGGCCCCGCTCCTGGAGCTGGGGCTGTGTGCCACCCTCGCCTCCCCCAGGTACGTGCCTCTGGCTGGGGAGGGTGAGCCCCGTGGGGCTGGGGCTGGCTGGCACCCTCCCTGCTCCTCAGCTTTGCTCACCCTCTGCTGTTGTAAGAGCTGGAAATAGCCACCCTGCCATGCTCCAAGGGCTCAGCTGTGCCTTGTAGGTCCTGAGAGGGTTTCTTGGGTACTTGCAGCTGGTGGAAGATGCCTTCTGAAGGAGTGTTGTGCTTTCTGATGCTTGACTGTGTACTGTATGCATGCCTGCTCTGCAGGGCTTTCACCTTCAGAGTTCAAAATAGTATTTAACTATGATGTGAAGTGGGCATTAGGCAGTATTTGTTGTGGCTGTGTGGATGCAGTATCAGTGACAATGTTCATCTGCTGGTTTCTGCCTCAGCCTTGAGAGCAGCTCATCACACAAAGCCCTTTTATCCCACAGCTGAATGGTGTGGAATCGTGGGGAAAACCATGGGAGCAGTGCTGTATTGAGATGGTATTATGTACTCTTGCAGAGTTCCTGAATGATTACTAAACCTGCTGTACTTGAAGAAGTTTTACCTTGCAGTGCAGTTTGAAAGCTTAATAGATATTGTTGAAGTGTCCTCTTCCTATTCACAGATGCAGTTTGCACATCTTGTAAATCTCTGAAAACTTGCTGGTAGGAAGTATCTTGGAAGTCAGTTACATGAATAATGTGGGGTTTTGTTTTTTTTTTTTTTCTCTTTAGATGACAATCAAAACAAAACCAATGAAAAGAAAGAGAAGAAAATGGTTTCTCAGAAACCCCATGGTACCATAGAATACACTGTAAGTATTGGTGTGGGGTTTGTTCATCCCTGCTCTATGAAAGGGGAGTTGTTGAGGTCAAGAGGGAGCCAGTGGCACAGCAGTGAAGGGACCACGTGAATCCTGGATGCAGTTTGTGCCTATTTCAGCGGGGATAGTTCCAGATATCATTGTGTGGGGAGAGATAGGCTGACATCCTGAACTCAGCCTGGCTCCTCTGCCTCTTCTTGTGGTTGCCAATCCTATTTTTAGTTCTGCACCATGGCTCTTTATTAAAGCAATGTGTTTACTATTCTGCAAAATGCTTCCATTCCATTATATTGATTAAGTCATCAAGTTGTTGGCCTGTGCTTGGTCCTGAGGTGATGTGAGACCTCTTTCTCTAAGCCAGAGCAGGGTGCTAGCGGCTGCTCTGTTGGCTCAGAGTTCCAGCTCTGCCCAGAAGGTCTCTGTGAGCTGTCCAGGTTCCTCTGTGGGGTCTGCACCCTGCTCCCCATCATGCAGAATGAGGGTGAAAGGCCAATGTCCTAACTGGGAGCAGTACAAACACTTGACTTCTGCAACTGCTGAAGGTATTGTGAACTTCCCAGCGTGGGTCCTAGCCCCACTTGTCAGACAAGTTCTCTAAGTAAGGTGGTGCTGCTTGAAGGATTTATGAAAAAAGGAGGAGGACACCTGTAACACCTCTCCATTTTATCTACTGCAGAGTGTGAGAGAATCATTCTGGCTTATCATATAGGCTGTTAAGCAGAGGCTGAGTTGAGATCATCAAACCTATTCCCTGCAAACAGCTTGTTAGATGGCTTGAGTTCAGCTGGTCTGCTGAGTGTGTTTACTGTGGTGTCTTAAGCTTCAACTCTTTCTTCAGGCTGGCAATCAGGACACCATAAACAGCATAGCATTAAAGTTTAACATCACCCCAAACAAGCTGGTGGAGCTCAATAAGCTTTTCACACAGACGATTGTGCCAGGCCAGGTAAGTCTTTTGTGGTGCTTTTAAAACCTGAAACCTGATTATTTGCTATGTATTTAAAAGCTTTTTACTGCTTTCACATATCTTTGAGTACATAAAAGACAAGGATTAGGCACAGGCATTTAAATCCCTCAAAGGGGAATTCACCAGATCGTTGCCTGGAGTTGGGGAAGGGAGCTTTTTAATTGCCATATCTGACTTTCGTTCTTTATTTGCTGGCAGTAAATTTAAGCAAGGTTCTGAAGCTCAAGAGGGTAACGTAGCTGTTGCAAAAGAGCTGAATTCTTGGGAGGCCCAGATAAATGCTATATGTAGTACATTATGGCTAATACATATATATGGCTAATACATATATATATATAATAGATATAATAAATGCTATATATAATACATTAGGCTATGGCTAATATGTATATATGTAATAGGTATAATAAATGCTACATATAATACATTAGGCTATGGCTAATATGTATATATGTAATAGGTATAATAAATGCTACATATAATACATTAGGCTATGGCTAATATGTATATATGTAATAGGTATAATAAATGCTACATATAATACATTAGGCTATGGCTAATATGTATATATGTAATAGGTATAATAAATGCTACATATAATACATTAGGCTATGGCTAATATGTATATATATAATAGATATAATACATGCTACATATAATACATTAGGCTATGGCTAATATGTATATATATAATAGATATGATACATGCTATATATAATACATTAGGCTATGTATAATACATATGTAATATACATATAATAAATGCTATATATAATACATTAAAGAATTAGAGAGTTAGGAACAGGCATTGAAGTGGCTCTTTGCCATTATGTTGGGGATGAGTCAGCCTCCTGTGAGATGGAAATGCATGGAAATAGACTGGTTTTGGGAGAGTCATGCTATGGAAATGCAAATGTGAAGGCTGACACCTGGTTCATGAAGAGCAGATGTGTCTTTCAGTCTCTTCTGTGAAGCACAGAAGTGTCCTGATTTGCAGATGGGGAAACTGAGCCACAAAAGAGCTGATGTGACTTGCCTAAGAACACCCAGCAGAGGACAAAAACTGGGATAAAGAAAATTACTTTATTTTTCTGAACGTTTTTCTTTTAGACTTGGGATGATTTATTTACCTTTAGGAGTATCTTCCTTTGCTCTGACTCTCGCAACAGATGGGTGGAGGTCCAAGGCTGTACCAGCAGGTTTAGTACTGTCTGGGGTGTTCCCTGTGTGGGAATGTGAACATTCAGCTAAAGCATTAAATTTTTATATGCACTCGTATTATTCTAAGGTGGTTGGTGGTTTTCTTTTAAGTGCAGTACATAGTCCTAAAATACTTATTCATGTAAAGAATATTTTCCTGTTTAGATTCATAGAATCACAGAGTGGTTTAGGTTGGAAAGGACCTTAAAGATTGTCCAGGTGCAACCCCCCTGCCATGGCCAGGGACACCTCCCACTAGCCCAGGTTGCTCAAGGCTTCATCCAGCCTGGCCTTGAACGCCTCCCTGGGCAGCCTGTTCCAGTGTCACACCACCCTCACTGTAAAAAATTTCTCCCTAATCTCCAGTCTAAATTTGGAGATGTATGTTCTTGGCAACAGACAAACTATAGTGAAGTGGCAGGAACTTCTAGCACTGAAAACCTCCATCTTCAGCAGCAGCCTTCTCCTTGGACCAAGGTTTGTTATTATGAATCAATAACTATTAATAGGCATTTTGTAGTTCTGTAATAGCTAGTCACTTTATGACTATTAGTAGCCCCTTGGTGAGGGACTTTAGGGTGTCAGGTAATGATAGGACTAGGGGGAATGGAACAAAAATACAAATGGGTAGATTGAGGTTGGATGTTAGAAATTCTTCACCATGAGGGTGGTGAGACACTGGAAGAGGTTGCCCAGGGAGGTGGTGGAAGCCTCACCCCTGGAGGTTTTTAAAGCCAGGCTGGATATGGCTGTGAGCAACCTGATGTAGTGTGAGGTAGGAGGGTTGGAACTGGATGATCCTTGAGGTCCCTTCCAACCCTGACAATTCTATGATTTTACAGTTCTGTGGTTGGAATAGTTGCAAGATGACCTGAGATTATAAATTTGGGGATAAAAAAGGAAATTCTCCTTCTGTGGAACATGTTTTATTTTCTTGCCTGTGCTGCAAACCAAAATGTAGATCCTGTTGAGTAATGAGCTGCGTGTGCTTCACCACCACCACCTGTGAAGAAGGAGTGAGTAGTTAAGGAGTACCTTGCACCGAGGAGTGCTCATTATTGGGCTACCTTTCTCATAGGACACAGCACTGGTAGTGAATGACATTGTAAAGCTTGTGTCTTCCTGGTTTGACACCTGTGTTTGTGTTTAGATTCTCTTTGTGCCAGAAACAAGTGCTGCGAGGCTGTCGTCTCTCAGCCCTGGTGCTCCTGTTTCTCCCTCATCGTCCGATGCCGAATACGATAAACTGCCTGTGAGTCAAACGCTGCTTCCCTGCTCTCACCCTCACAAAATCCTGCCTGGTTCTTCTCCTCAGATTTTGAGGTTGCAGTTCACACCTTGTGTATTGAGGTTTAGTTTGCTGCACCACCAAATCTATCATCTTCTTTTGAAGTATTCCGAATAGAAACGCAGTACAGGTTCAGCTGGGCCCAGAGTCTGTCCCTGGGAATGCTGTAATGTATAGTTCTAAAGAAGAGCTGATTCATAGAATGGTTTGGCTTAGAAGGGACCTTAAAGATCATCTGGTTCCTGCCATGGGCAAGGACACCTCCCACCAGCCCAGGTTGTTCAAGGCCTCCTCCACCCTAGCCTTGAACACCTCCAGGGAGGGGGCATCCATGAGCTCCTTGGGCAGCCTGTTCCACACTCACTGCAAAGAATTTGTTACTAATCTCCAGTCTAAATCTGCTCTCCTCAAGCTTCAGTCCAGTCCCTTACTGGGTTTCTTGTAGTCCCATTTTGGGCACTGAAAGGCTGCTCTGAGGACTCCCTGGAGCTTTCTCTTCTCCGGGCTAAACAGCCCAAATTCTCTCAGCCTGTTCCCATATAGAAAGTTCTCTGGCCCTCTGATGATCTTTGTGGCCTCCTCTGGATCTACTCCAGCAGTTTGATGTCCTTCTTATGCTGGGGACACTGTAACTGGATGCAGCACTCTCAGGTGGGGTCTCACAAGAGCAGAGTAGAGGGGGAGACTCACTTCCCTCATCCTGCTGGTCACCCTGGAGACTTCTGTGCTGCTCTGCAGTCCAGAGCCTTGATCCTGCATTGGGATCCTTGAGCAGAGGAGGCTGTCAGTTCAGTCTGAGCAGGAAGTTTTTTCTAGTTCAGTGAATTGTGGTGGTTCATAGACTTGTCTTGTATAGGCAAGACTGCTGGACTGAGTCTTTGCTGAAGGCATGAACATAGCTGGTCCTTCATTTTCCTTGGAGTGATTGACCACCCTGCGTTTAGATAGTAGTTTTAGGCAGTTTAGCTGTCCACCTACTGATATCATAGAATCAAGAAGGCTGGAAGAGACCTCAAAGATCATCGAGTCCGACCTGTCACCCTAAACCTCATGAATATCTAAACCATGGCACCAAGTGCCACGTCCAATCCCCTCTTGAACACCTCCAGGGATGGTGACTCCACCACCTCCCCAGGCAGCCCATTCCAATGGCCAACCACTCTCTCTGTGAAGAACTTTCTCCTCACCTCCAGCCTAAACCTCCCCTGGTGCAGCTTGAGACTGTGTCCTCTTGTTCTGGTGCTGGTTGCCTGGGAGAAGAGACCAACCCCCTCCTGGCTACAACCTCCCTTCAGGTAGTTGTAGACAGCAATGAGGTCACCCCTGAGCCTTCTCTTCTCCAGGCTAAACAGTCCCAGCTCCCTCAGCCTCTCCTCATAGGGCTGTGCTCCAGACCCCTCCCCAGCCTCGTTGCCCTTCTCTGGACATGCTCCAGCAATTCAACATCTTTCCTAAACTGAGGGGCCCAGAACTGGACACAGTATGATATGAAAGCAATTAGACATTTCCAGTCTGTAACTAAGGAAAAGGGAAGTGGAGAGAAGCCTGGAGTGAATAACTGGGTGCCACCTGCATGGGGCATCACACCACTGCACTGTGTGCAGAGATCTTCAGTGTAGCGGAGGTGGTAGGACTAGGAGTAGTCCTCTTTTCATGATTGCACATCATGGAAATTCCCTGAGCTGACTTGCCTTGGTGTTGTTTAATGTCCTGCCTGTTATTTGTATGGATATGTGTTGTGATGGTGCAAGGTTGTTCTTCCATACAGAGCACTGCAGGAAGTGCACACACGGAAATACACAGCCACCACTTTTCTTCCTCAAGCAAAAGCAAACTACTTGGTTGAACCTGGCCTTTTACTTGTCCAAAACCTACAAGTATGTGATCCTGGTTCTGTTGCTCCACACTGAACTTTCCTGTTCTTTTTTTAAAGGATGCTGATTTGGCAAGAAAGGCTCTCAAACCAGTTGAGAGAGTCCTGTCCTCCACTTCAGAAGAGGACGAGCCTGTGGTTGTCAAATTTTTAAAAATGAATTGTCGTTACTTCACAGATGGGAAGGTAGGTGGAACCTGGCTTTGGGGCACCCTTTCAGATTCTTTGAAAGCAAGATCTGTTTGGATAAGTGAGAGATCAGTATTTCAGGAGTCAAACCTGCTCCCTGTTTGTAAAGAATGTAAACGTTCTGGTGGCTTTAGTGCTGCTGTGTGTATTGGTGCTGTGGTTGCATTCTCTGTCATTGTGTTCTTTTAATTGTTTAATCTGTTGTGATAATTGCTTAATGAAAGAAGAGCTCTGCTACCCATCTTCATTCCCTTACTGTGGCTTGCCAGCATTATCTTTTGAAGAGTGTGTTGCTAGATAGAGAGAAACCTGCACTTTAGAGTTAGGACGTGTCAGGATTAATTGTCCAGTTCCATTGAATTGTGCAATGCCTTTGGAAACTGAGCACATCTCTTTCATTTATGACTTCAAGCTACATTTTAACTATTTCCAGAGCAGTATTTCCAAACATGTCCACATTGCTTCTGCAGTGCCTAACGAATGGCATGCAAACCCTACTAAAAAAGATAAATGTTGCATAATACAAATTTTTTCTTCCTCCTCCTCTTTCCTTTCCTCCTATTCTTTCCTTTTTTCCTTTCCTCCTCTTCCTTCTTTCCTTTTCTTTCTTTTCCTCCTCTTCCTTCCTTTTCTTTTCTTTTCTTTCCTTTCCTTTCTTTCTTCTTTCCTTTTCTTTCCTTTTCTCCTCCTTCTTTCCTTTCCTTTCCTCCTCATTCGTTCCTTTCCTTTCCTCCTCCTTCTTTCCTTTCCTTTCCTCCTCCTTCTTTCCTTTCCTTTCCTCCTCCTTCTTTCCTTTCCTTTCCTCCTCCTTCTTTCCTTTCCTTTCCTTTCCTCCTCCTTCTTTCCTTTTCTTTCCTTTCCTCCTCCTTCTTTCCTTTTCTTTCCTTTCCTCCTCCTTCTTTCCTTTTCTTTCCTTTCCTCCTCCTTCTTTCCTTTTCTTTCCCTTTCCTCCTCCGTCGTCTTTCCTTTTCTTTCCCTTTCCTCCTCCGTCGTCTTTCCTTTTCTTTCCCTTTCCTCCTCCTTCTTTCCTTTTCTTTCCTTTCCTCCTCCGTTCTTTCCTTTTCTTTCCTTTCCTCCTCCTCGTCTTTCCTTTTCTTTCCTTTCCTCCTCCTTCTTTCCTTTTCTTTCCTTTCCTCCTCCTTCTTTCCTTTTCTTTCCTTTCCTCCTCCTTCTTTCCTTTCCTCCTCCTTCTTTCCTTTCCTCCTCCTTCTTTCCTTCTTTCCTTTTCTTTCCTTTCCTCCTCCGCCGTCTTTCCTTTTCTTTCCCTTTCCTCCTCCGCCGTCGTTCCTTTTCTTTCCCTTTCCTCCTCCGCCGTCGTTCCTTTTCTTTCCCTTTCCTCCTCCGCCGTCGTTCCTTTTCTTGCAAGCATTCTTGTAACATGCATGTTCCCACTGGGACTGCAATCCTCTTTTTTACAGCAGCTGTTTTAGAAGGCACACAGCCTGAGCAGTATTTTAACCCTCTTTTCTTCTCAAGGTTGCAAGACCTTCTTGAACTCTCTGCTTTGATACATCTGCTCTGGTTGCTTCTGGTTTCAGATGTCTGCATATTTGGGTTTTGAAGTTCCCTGGAACTTATAACACTGGGCATGCTAACTGTTGTAGCATAAGTACTGGTTTCAGCTGGGGTAGAGTTAATTTTCTCCCTAGTAGCTGGTGCAGTGCTGTGGTTTGGGTTTAGTGAGAGGCTATGTTGGTAACACAGGGGTCTTTTAGATGTTACCAAGTAGCACTTGTCCTTAGTTCAGGATTTTTCAGTTTCCTATGCTCTGCCAGCAAGCAGATGCACAAGAAGGTGGGAGGGAGCATGCCCAGGACAGCTGACCCAGGCTAGCCAGAGGGACTCCACTCCACAGAAGGTCATGCCCAGTATATAAACTGGGAGGAATTGGTCAGGAGGGGCAGGTCACTGCTTAGGCATCAGTCAGTGGGGGATAAGCAACTTTTGTGCATCACTTGTCTTTTCCTGGCTTTTCTTTTACTCTCTCCTTTTGCTATAATATTTTTCCTTACTATTATTATAGTAATATTTTAACTATTAGACTGTTCTTATCTCAACCCAGAATTTTTACTACTTTTTTTTTTTTTAATTCTCCTCCTTGCCCTACTGTGGGGGGAGGAGTGACCAGGTGGCTGCCTGGTACTTAGCTGCCAGCTAGGGTTAAACCACCACAATGTTTTTCCCTTCATCCTGACTTTTCTAAGATGGATGTGTTTACATCTACAATTTTGGGCTTCTCTTGGTATTGAGTGAATGCAGACTGCAGTTAACTCTTCTGTAATTTTTCAGTCTGCTGTTTTGTAGAAGCTGATAGGGGGACTGCTTGATCTCTGCCATGTAAATTAGGGCAACACTTTGCTTTATGTGGTGTTTGCTAGATGCAGAGGATACAGATTGCCAATTTTATGGCTGGAATTTGCAGTCAGAACAATCTGTAGTGGGATGACTTAGCCAGTGTAGCTAAAATCCTGTGTTGACTGGCTTCCTGCAGTGGCTGGGTAAGAAGCACAGCTCATCTGGCTAATGATGGTTGCAAACCTGTGAGAGAAACCTCCCCACTTGATAACTGATTTTTTTTTTTCATCCAAATCCTTACATGAGTCACACAGGAGAAGCAAATGGGAATTAGATGCAGACTTTGCTTTACAAAGGAGCAGGCACACATGGACTCATTTGCCAGTGCCAGCCCATCAGCTTGGCATTTCCTTGATTAAACAAACAAACAAAAAAAAAACAAAAAACAACAAAACAAACTTGTGGTCCTCTACCTGCCTATTTGACAGCCTTCCTTGGTTGCCTTGCAGATGACAGTGGATAATTAACAGTACCTACAGTGTAAGTCACCCCTGTTGGTCTATGCCTCCTATTTGTCAGATACGATTTACAGCTTCTGAGTTGGTCTGGTGAATTTTGGAGCTCATGTGGAAAAGAGGGTGCAGGAGCAAAAGAGTGGAAATCTCCTCCTGAGAAATGGTCAGTTGCCATGGGTTGGATGCTGAATAATGGCTGATGCAGCCTCTTAGGAAATCCATGGCTGGAGATTGTTTTTGAGGAATTGAATGCATCATCTGCAACTGTACAAAGTGTGCTTGGGTCTGTATTAGAAGCTGCTTCTAGAATGAGGAGAAGCTGTGTTGTGTCAGGCCCCTATGTGTAGAAGAATTTTGCATGTACATGTGGGAGAGCAGATCAAGGACAACAAAGAACAGTCCTTAGGAGAGGAGCTTGGGAATGTTGGTTGATGAGAAGCTCAATGTGGGCCAACAACATGAGCTTGAAGCCCAGAAAGCCAACTGTGTCCTGGGCTGCATCAAAAGCAGCATGGCCAGCAGGTCAAAAGGGAGATTGTCTCCCTTTGCCCTACTCTGGTGAGACCCCACCTGAAGTCTCCAGCTCTGGAGCCCCCAGTACAAGAAGGACAGGCTGGGAGAGTTGGAGTTACTCAGCCTTGAACAGAGAAGGATCCAGGGAGACCTTAGAGCAGCCTTCCAGTATTTGAAGGGGGCCCCCAGGAGATCTGGGAAGGGACTTTTGACAAAGGCATCTTGTGACAGAATGAGGGGCAATGACTTTGTTTTTAATCCACTAATCTGTTGTGTGGGAGACTGATGAAAATTCTGCAGGTTTAGCTTGGGGGAGCCAGTATTGAAAGTTGAATACTTAGATGTTCTTCCTTATCAGCCAGGAACTTGGCTGTTACTAAACTTTTATCTTACAGTGTCTGACTTGAAAACCAAAGTGTGTTGCTAGCCAGCATTGCATGGTTGGGGTATAAAGAGGCAGGAGAGAGAGCTTTTTTTTTTTTTTAAATAGGAATATAGCCTAAGATCCAATAGCAAATGTTAAGTGCATTACATGCCATGTGCTAACTCTTCCTTCTCCTATTCTAGGGTGTAGTTGGAGGAGTCATGATAGTAACTCCCAACAATATCATGTTTGACCCACACAAGTCTGATCCTCTGGTGATTGAGAATGGCTGTGAAGAATATGGGCTCATATGCCCCATGGAGGAGGTTGTCTCCATAGCCCTCTACAATGACATCTCTCACATGAAGATCAAAGACGCCTTGCCATCGTAAGGAGTGCTCTTCCCTCAACCTGGCTTGGCAGATTTTCAGGAAGGGGCATGGAAAAGGAAGAGGGAAGGGAATGGAAAGCAAAAGTTGTAATGCAGGGGAGGAAAGGGCCAGGAAATGAATGATCCATTGGTGGTGTTCTGCTTTCTTGTTGGAATGCTTCGGCGGCATTAAAGAGAAATGGGTCATGAATGTAAGAACCAAAGTGTGAAGGAGACCATTAAAAAAGAGGAATTAAAAGCACTGATAGCATCTCATGGTGGGGTCCTGCACTGACCTCTCTCCAGGGTCAATTCAGTGGAAGTGAAAGGGTTAGATTTGAACCAGGACTGTTCTGAGAGGAGTATTTGAATCTTTTGAAGGTAACAGCACCTTAACTTCCATCCTTGGCATTTACAGAAATCCCAAAAGAGTCAGACATTGGAATTATCTCCTCAGGGAAGCAGTGAATTCCCCTATAGCTGACTCAGTTTGCTGGGGCCATCTCATTTCAACTCTACTAGTACTTGGAAAGGCTAGACTGAATGATCCTTGGGGTCCCTTCCACCCTGGCATTCTGTGATTCAGTCAGTGGAATATTTCCACCTCATAACCAGAGCTGTTAGCATTTATGATACATAACAGACTTCCTGGGGTGGCTGCTTTCATTTGTGTGTACTCTAGGTACTGCTGATACATTTGTTCTAAGAAAGGTTTTCACTGGCTTGAGAGCAGCCCTGAAGAAAGGGACTTGGGGGTGATGGTGGGTGAGAAGCTCAGCATGAGCCAGCAGTGAGCACTTGCAGCCCAGAGCACCGAGCAGAGCCTGGGCTGCATCAAGAGAAGTGTGGCCAGCAGGATGAGGGAGGTGACTCTCCACCTCTGCTCCACTCTGCTGAGATCCCACCTGGATTACTGCATCCAGTTCTGAGCCTCTGTTACAGGAAGGATCTGGAGGTGCTGGAAGGTGTCCAGAGAATGGCCACGAGGATGAGCAGAGGGCTGGAGCTGCTCTGCTATGGAGACAAACTGAGAGAGTTGGGATTGTTCAGTCTGGAGAAGAGAAGGCTCCAAGGAGACCTTCTTGTGGCCTTCCAGTATCTGAAGGGGGCTACAAGAAAGCTGGGGAGGGACTTTTTAGGCTATAGGCTATAGGACTGGGGGGAATAGAGCAAAACTAGAAATGGAGAGATTCAGATTGGATGTTAGGAAGAAGTTTTTCACCATGAGGGTGGTGAGAGACTGGAAGAGGTTGCCCAGGAAGGTGGTGGAAGCCTCATCCCTGGAGGTTTTTGCAGCCAGGCTGGATGTGGTTGTGAGCAACCTGCTGTAGTGTGAGGTGTCCCTGCCCATGGCAGGGGATTGGAACTGGATGATCCTTGAGTTTCCTTCCAACTCAGTACAATTCTATGATTCTCTCCTTTGAGGCAACACTTCTTTAACCAGTGAAATTCATCTACTCCTCTCCATTTTCTCATGTCAGGAAAAACATTCCAGATATTTATTACACTTAGAGTGTTTAGTAACTTCTTAGTAGCTTGTAAGTGATGAGAATCTTGTATTCTCATTTCACCTCACCCTTTTTAGCAGCAATGAAGAGCTGAAGTTGTATACTCTTTAAGTTTTTAAGGATTTTTCCATTTTGAAATGTTTTGTGATTGTCCTACTTGAAATCTTTGGGGAAGTCTGCATTCAGTACAGACTACAGAGTGCAGAGTGGGTTGAGAGTAGTTCTGCAGAAAAAGACTTGGAGGTGTTGATTGATGAGAAGCTCCCCATGAGTCAGCAGTGCCCTCATGCAGCCCAGCAGGCAGCTGTGTGCTGGACTGCAACTAGAGGGAGTGTGGGTAGCAGGGCAAGAGAGGGGATCCTGCCCCTTGGCTCTGCTCTGCTGAGACCTCACTTCCAATCCTGCCTCCAGTCCTGGTGTCCCCAGCAGAAGGACAGAGAGCTGTTGGAGTGAGTCCAGAGGAGGCCACAAAGATGATCCAAGGGCTGGAGCAGCTCCTCTGTGAGGAGAGGGTTGTTCAGCCTGGAGAAGAGAAGACTCCAGGGGGACCTTAGCGCTGTCTTCCAGTTCCTAAAAGGATCCTACAGGAAGGCTGCAGAGGGACTTTTCATGAGGATGTCTAGAGATAGGATAAGAGGGAATGGTTTGAAGCTGAGGGAGAGTAGATTTAGACTGGATCTTAGGGAGAAGCTCTTTGGTATGAGGGTGGTGAGACTCTGGAACAGGTTCCCGAGAGAGGTTGTGGATGCCTCCTCTCTGGAGGTGTTGAAGGCCAGGTTGGTTGAGGTCCTGAGCAGCCAAGTCTAGTTGAGAGGTGTCCCTGCCCATGGTGGGGAGGTTGGAGTAGATGATCTCTGAGGACCCTTCCAACCTAAGCCATTCTGTGCTTCAAACACCACATTTGAGTAAGGCAGGAAAACAAAAGGGAAAAGCCCCAGCTCTGTTGGCTCTTACTGCTTTGCATCAAACATGTTCAAGCAGGGCAGGGCTTATGTCTGATCTGCTTTCTTTTCCAAAATGCAGTTGTACAACCTAGGGAAGCAGGGGTGGTTGTAGAGGTTGACTCATTGTCAGGTGTGGGAAAAAATAACAGTCTTGATGTGGTATGAATGAAATTCCAGCAGCTAAGTACATGTCCTGGTGGCTGAATCATCTGCTGACTGCAGTGGGCAGGACGTATCATGTCGGCTGAAATTCTGATGACTTGCACATTGTTATTCCATGTCTCACATGCCTTCCCTTCATCCATCTGGCATACTCTGCCAAGTGTTTTGCTCATTTGATTTCACTATTATCCTTGCCCCATTTTTATCCATTTTCTTTCAAGTCACTTATTTCCTCTGGTGTATGTTTATTTTGGTAAAAGTAATTTTTTTGTTGTTGTTGAGTTTCAGAGCTTAAGTTGGGACATTATTGAGGGTTTTGGTTTTTTTTCTTTTCCATTTTATTTTCTGTTTCCATTTTGTGTTTAACACCCTATATACATCCATCATTTTCCCTGACAGTGACATACCAAAGGATCTTTGTCCTCTGTACAGGCCAGGAGAATGGGAAGACCTGTCCTCTGAGAAAGATATCAATCCTTTCAGCAAATTCAAATCCCTTAGCAAGGAAAAGAGGCAACAGAATGGGGATCCATCCATTGCTCTGGGTGCCAAACAGAGAAAGCCTTCAGATGAGGAAAAGTCTGCTGATTTTGAAGTTCTTCAGTTATCTGAGAGTGCAAGGTCAACCAAATCCAAGTCACTGGAGTTTCCCAACAACATCACTGCCACTGAACACTTGGAAAAGTTTGCTGCAGATCCGTGTGCCAAGGAGCCTTCTGGGGAAAAAAACAGTGCAGAAATCAAAACCAAAGAAAAATCCCTTTTAAAAGAAGGAGAGGATAACCTCATTGAGCTGGAAAAGACATCATCTCCTATGGACAGAGGGTTGGACAGGAAAATCTCAGTAATGGAAGGCTTGCTGGCTGACCCCAGGGAGCTGGGGAGAACTAAGCAGCAGGTAACCAAATCCACTACAGAAGTCCAGGAGCACTTGACAGTTGATTCCTTGGAAAAAAAGGACAGTGTTGAACCTAAAGCTGACTTAGACTTAGAGCTGTGTGAAAAGCAAGATGTTATTCCAGAAGTAAACAAATGTGTCAGTTCCCCGACAGGTAAGGTGGAGACTGCATTGGACCCTAAGAAAGAGATAGAGAAAGATAAACTTATTGAATTTTACCTCAATAAAGATGGGAATGGGTCTCAGTCATCTGAAGACTTACACAAGGCTGAAATCCAGAAAGGTGAAAACAATAAAGCAGTTGGCATAGACCTTACACTTAGCTGTTCAAAGTCCCAAGCTAATGAAGTCCATACAGTTAAAAGTATGGAGCTTGATTCCTGCTGTGTTGAAAGGAAAGCACCTTCATTAGAAATCAGCTCAGCAGCAGCAGAGGAAAAGGATCTGAAAGAGTCTGTGGACTCTTCATTAGTACCAGCTATAGACAAGACCTGTCAAGAAACACAGTTAGACAATCAATCAGAGATCAGACTGTGGCTGCTGCAGAAAATTCAAGTGCCAATTGAAGGTAGGTCTCTGGTTCTCCTTGTTTCCTCTGAGGCTTTTGGACAGCATTGTGATGGTAACCTCTGAATGGATAGCTCTACATTTCCTCTCTTGCATATGATTATTTTTTTATGTTATCTGCTGTTTAGAAGAAAAAAAAAATGCTTCCAATTCCCTCAGCTTCCAATTTGATAAGTAGCTTGTGTGCTCTTTCCATGTTCAGTCATCAGTGGTTATATAATCTTCACCTCTGTTTGCTGGTTTTAAGAAGGATTTTTAAGTGAAATGTCAGCCAGGTGCAGGATTGACAGTGACTATTCATGGTCTAGGAGTTGTCACTCTGTATGGGTAGCTTTTGTTGCTTCACTGCAGTCTGCACTTGAGTCACAACAACCCCATGAATGCTCCAGGCTTGGGGCAGAGTGGCTGGAAACTGTCCAGCAGAGAAAGACCTGGGGGTGTTGGTCAACAGCTGGCTGAATATGAGCTAATGTGTGCCCAGGTGGCCAAGAAGGTCAACAGCATCCTGGCCTGGATCAGCAATGGTGTGACCAGCAGGACCAGGACAGTGATGGTGCCCCTCTACTGGCACTGATGAGGCCACACCTCGAGTCCTTGGTTTGGTTTTGGGGCTCTCACTACAAGAAGGACATTGAGGTGCTGGAGCAGGTCCTGAGAAGGGCATTGAAGGTGGTGAAGGGTCTGCAGAACAGGGCTGGTGAGGAGCAGCTGAGGGAACTGGGGGTGTTTAGTTTGGAGAAGAGGAGGTTCTCTCATTGCTCTCTACAACTGCCTGAAAGGAGGTTGGAGAAAGGTGGGGATTGGGTATGAGAAGAAACTTCTTTCCTTGAAAAGATCCTCAAAGACTGGAACAGGGTTCCCAGGAAGGAGGTTGCATCCCTGTCCCTAGAAGTGTTTCAGAGAGGTGGAGCTGAGTTGCTAAGGGCCATGATTTAGCACCAGTCTTGGTAGAGTTAGAGAATGGTTGGACTCCATGATCTTCAAGGTCTTTTCTGACTGGAATGATTCTGTGATTCTGTGGTAGTTCAATGAATCACTGGACATAGCCTTGATTTCTATCAGGTGATGAGGGATGATTAGGTGGGATTCTTTCAAACAGTGTTTTAACATAGTTTTTCTTCTTTAGGAAGGGTTTCTGTGGTGCTGGTTGCATTTGGTGATTGTTCTCTCTGGAAGAGAAAAGTCCCTAAAAGGCTCTCTGTGTGCTCCTGAAATGAGCAAGGCAGCTTCTGTGTGATTGAGGCTATAGTTTAATGACCAGTTTTTTTTTTTTTGTCCCCCTAGCAATTCAAGGATCTTTAACTGCTCTGACCCCTGACCCTGCCTGTGCAGATGAAAGGTGGCTGTGTGGCTCTCTGACTGTCAGAGCTGAAGAGCTGATCAGGATTTGTGTGTGTGTGTGTGTGTGCAGGGCTGCAACCCTTTGACTGGATGGGTTTCCAGGACCCAGTCTGGCACTATCCCTTTTTCTTGCTTGCTTCATGTTGCAGTTTGCTCATCTTACTGGTTTGCTTTACAGGGCTATTCTGTACACAGCTGTACAGCTGAGGGGGGTATAGATTGTGATCAAATGGGAAGAAATGGCTGCAGTTTAGGATGAACAAGGGTTTATGAAACCAATTTGGCCATTGAATGACCTGCCAGGTTTAATTCTGTGTACAGTGCCTCTGAGTGTTCCTTTGCACAAGATCAATGCTGTGTGATGATGTTTTGTCAACTGCAGGATTTATACTTTGCCTGTAAGCAGCCCATTTCTTTTTCTCTCATCCAGATATGCTTCCTTCAAAAGAGGAGAAGAGCAAGACTCCTCCAATGTTTCTGTGCATTAAAGTAGGCAAGCCCATGAGAAAGTCCTTTGTGTCTCAGAGCACCACCATGTCTCAGCAGTACAGTAAAAAAATCAAGCAACCAGAGTACTGGTTTGCTGTTCCTCGAGAAAGGTAAGCTGCAGTGCATAGCACAACAACATACTTGGCTCTGGCTTCAGCACCTGGTGCTTTCTAGACTGGAATCTGACTTCCTTGGGTGGTCCAAGGTGTGAAATGCAGCAGGGATGCTAAGATGAGGAGTGGCCTTGCTTGATTGCATGCCAGAGGGGCAAAGCAGTGTTTGCTGCTGGTCTAATGTGGCTCCCAGTGAAGAGGAAGAAAGGATCAGTGCCTGTTGGAAGGTGAAGAGAAGGATATGCATGCAGCTAACATTATACAAGCACTGGGCATTCTGTGGGGTTGGGCTGTGGTTTAGGAAGTGAGGAAAAGGATTGAAGCTCAGGTAGAAGAGGTTTGGATATTAGGAAGAAATTTTTTACAGTGAGAGTGGTGAGACACTGGAACAGGTTGCCCAGGGATGTCATGGATGTCCCCTCCCTGCAGGTGTTCAAGGCCAGGTTGGATGAGGCCTTGAGCAACCTGGGCTGGTGGGAGGTTTGGAACATGGTGGTCTTTAAGGTCCCTTCCAACTCAAACCATTCTATGACTGTATGGAAAGGGAAACAGCTGCAGAAGAGACAAATCCACTGCAGTGCTAGCACTAGAAGAAGAGTTATTTCCCATGTGGAAAGGGCATGGTGTGGGAATGGGAGACACTCCTCACTGAATGTGGTGTTTCAGGCAAGCTTGGATGTGGCACTTAGTGCCATGGTCTGGTTGATGTGGTGGTGGTAGGTCATAGGCTGGACTTGATGATCTCAGAGGTCTATTCCAGCCTCAGAAATTCTGTGATTCTGTGAATGGGTGTTGCTGCTTTAGCCTTCAGGGCCACAAAGAAAGTCTTTTCCTTTGTGATAAAATACACTTAGATGATGTGCCTGTAGGTGTGTATGTGCATAAAGAGTGCTACAGCAGAAAAATAAAATGGTAGAGGCCTGTGATTTTTCCATATAAATCACCCAACAATTTCCCCTGGCTGTGAGGAATCAAATCCCTGATCCTTCTTTTGCTAGAAGGCAGACAGAGCAACTCTGTGGTCTGTTGATGAACCAACACAGGGAAATCAGTGATCACACTTTGGTGAGTTAGATGCCAGGAAGGAAGAAGCTGAGCAGCTGATCAGTCTCAGAGGTGTCTCTTTAAGATGCAGGCAATTTTCTTTTTTTTTTTTTTACTGGTTTTTCAGAATATTGTGTTTTATTTTCAAAGTTGTAGCATGTGTGTTGATTTCAATGTCTGTTTCTTGTGTTTTAGAAATTAGTGTTTTGAGCAGACCACTGGTGTGGAAGTTGCTGACCCAGAGGAGGAGGGGGAGAGGTTTAATCCAGCTGGAATGTTACCGTTGTGAGTGTAGCTGAATATAGCTTTTGGTTTGCTTGCTATCTGCAGAGCCCAGTCCTTGGCTCCTCAGGTATTGCAAAAGGGCAGGTCCAGAAAATTCTAGGTTGAAGTGCAAGTAAATACTTCCAGGAGTTGGAGTGATGCTGTCATGTAAGACAAGGTCAGCTGTTGCCTTGGGGTAGGTGTATCTGATGCTCAATCAAGCTGCTGAGCTGGGGTCATCTTTGCAACAGGTAAACCTGTTAAGCTTCACAAACTTAGAAAACAGCTCCTCTGTTTGTCATCTTCTGCACAGTGAGGGGCCCTAACCCACAGACAAACTGAAGTGTTGACTGCTGGTTTATCCTGCAGTGTTTAGAAGAAGGGAAAAACCATTTCTGCAATGAGCTGTTGCAGCAGCACTTGGCTCTACTGGCTGACAAGACAGATTTCTGTTGCTTGAGGCTGCTGTTCAGATCTTGGTCAAAATCAGTGGTGAGTAAGATTAGTGACATAGTTCATTCCTGGTGGTGAGATCCCACCTGGAATACTGTGTCCAGTTCTGGAGCCCCTATTACAAGGATCTGGAGGTGCTGGAGGGTGTCCAGAGAAAGGGCCATGAGGATGAGCAGAGGGCTGGAGCTGCTCTGCTATGAAGACAGACTGAGAGAGTTGGGGCTATTCAGTCTGGAGAAGAGAAGGCTCTGAGGAGACCTTCTTGTGGCCTTCCAGTATCTGAAGGGGACTACAAGAAAGCTGGGGAGGGACTTTTTAGGATATCAGGGAGTGATAGGACTGGGGGGAATGGAATGGAACAAAACTAGAAATGGGTAGATTCAGACTGGATGTTAGGAAGAAGTTTTACACCATGAGGGTGGTGAGACACCAGAACAGGTTGCCCAGGGACAGGCAACAGGTGGAACAGGAGGCAACAGGTGGAAGCCTCATCCCTGGAGCTTTTTGCAGCCAGGCTGGATGTGTCTGTGAGCAACCTGCTGTAGTGTGAGATGTCTCTGCCCATGGCAGGGGGGTTGTAACTGGATGATCCTTGAGGTCCCTTCCAACCCTAACAATTCCATGATTCTGTGATTCATAATAAGTTTAGTGACAAACTTAGTGGTTGTGGAAGATTGGGTCATGTGGTGCTATTCACACTTGGCTATTTGAACACTGCAGAGATGCAGGGAAAATCATGGAGAGCTTGGGGCAAAAAAGCCACAAATTCCTTAAACTAAATGCCAATCCTTACCATTAATGCAAGACATGTCTTTGCCTAACAAGTCAGTGTTTTCCCCACTCTCTTGGATGCCTTCCCAAAGCAAGATGTATCACTTCCCACCCTCTGGTGCTATTCCTGTACCACTATGGCACAGTATGAGATTACCAGCATTGCATCTTGAGAGTGCCATGGACAGCAGGTCAGTTGGGATAGCTTTACAATGTATTTTTGAGACAGTTTACTAATTTTAAAGACATTAAGAGTGCAGTTTATATTCATGTATGAAAATACCAAGAATGCTGTTCTCATCTCTAGCATAACTAAACTACTTTCTGTCCAGTGCTGTTAGTCACAATAGCTTGTGCAGCATCTTGATGTTTCATAGTCATTAAAACCAAAGCAAAACAAACCCAAGTCCTCAGCCAAATCTGGATTGAGATTGTAAATAAATTGGTGTGCATGTCTGTAATCACTGTGTAAATTCAGTCTCTCTCTGATTTGCATTTAGTTACATTTTTTCCATGCTTTCTTAGTGTTTGCTGTTGAAGTAGCTTCTGTCATCAGTTGCAGAAACAGCTCTCTCTTCAGCCTGGCCCTATAGCTCCCAGCAGAGCTTCTCTTCCATTTGCAGGCTGCTGCTGCTTCTCTAGCCTTGGCAGGCTGCAGGGAAGCTGCACTGAAGGGGGGCAGACCCCTTTACCTTTTAACAGCGTTGGTTTTTTTTCCCTTTATTTTTTTGTTTGTTTGGGGTTTTGTGAGGTTGTGTTTTTTTCATGGAAGCTTCTGGAAACATTCTCAACACAGAGAGAAGACTGTTAGGCTTCCTTGACTTCCAGCACTGTGCTCTTGTGGCCAAGAAGGCCAGTGTGATCCTGGGTTGTATTAGAAGGGCTGTGGTCAGTAGGTCAGAGAGGTTCTCCTGCCTCTCTGCTCTGCCCTGCTGAGGCCACATCTGGAATATTGTGTCCAGTTCTGGGCCCCTCAGGTCAAGAAGGACCTCAGGGAACTGCTTGAAAGAGTCCAGCACAGAGCTATGAAAGTGATGGAGGGAGTGGAACATCTTCCTTATGAGGAGAGCCTGAGGAAGCTGAGGGCTCTTTAGCTTGGAGAAGAGGAGACTAAGGGAGGGACCTCATTAATGTTTGTAAATACATAAAGGGTGAGTGCCCAGAGGCTGGAGCCAGGCTCTGCTGGGTGATGCCCAATGCCAGCACAAGGAGCAATGGTGGAAGTTGAGGCATAGGAAGTTCCATGGAAACAGGAGGAAGAATTATTTCCCTGTGAGGGTGACAGAACAGTGGAACAGGCTGCCCAGGGAGGGTGTGGAGTCTTCCTCTCTGGAGATGGTCAAGACCTGCCTGGATGAGTTCCTGTGTGAGCTGGTATAGGTGACCCTGCTGGGGCAGCGGGGTTGGACTGGATGAGCTTTCGAGGTCCCTTCCAGTCCCTAATATTCTGTGATTCCCTGAAGGGAAGGCACTACTGTTGATACTCTTTATAAAAGCCATCAATGAGTCTTAATTCCTGTTTGCCTTTTGGGGGCTGTTGCAGGTCTCCTCTCCCCCTGGGTGTCTTGCTGGGCGTCCTGGCGTGCGTCACGCCGCGAGCCGCAGCGCAGGGCTGTGTTAATCAGTGACCCTGGGGCTGCTGGCTCACAGCAGCACTCACCTCAGCATGCAGGGGGGGAGGTGGATGTCTTGACTCACCCTACATACAGGTTCCTCAGTCTAGGGCAGCTTCTGGTCAGGTGCAGCTGAACAGAGCTTTTGGACACTCCTAGGGAGATTGGTGGTTGTGCTGAGAAGCCTTGCCATGGGTGTAGCTTACAGTACGAGAGGGTAAGTCTCTGCCTGCTCTTACTGCTGTGCTGATGTGGGTATGTAGATTTTCCAGCCTAGTGGATTTTGAGTAGTAGTAGGTCAATAATTATGTGAGAGATTTCCTCAAGATTCCTCAGATTTCCCACTGCAGAGGAAAATGCCTTGCACTGGAACAGTCACAGTGCTGCAGAATTAAATTTTTTTTATGAGTATGTGTCCTGACAAGTAATTTACTCGTTGTGGCACTACTTCCTCAGTCAAAGAGTAAATCTCACTGATTATCTATAACATCAATTTGGCAGACAGGCTTGGTTTATGAATGTATTGATGTTGATGTAGAAGACATTGCCCCAGGCTCATGCAGCTGAGAGGGCTTCTGCTGCTTTGGAATTTTCCCTTCTGAGAGCAGGCAGGTATTCAGGGAGGAAAGGTACCAATGGTTGAGCCTTTCTGCCTTTTTTCAGTCTTAGCTTTCTGTCCCATTGGCTTTTCTGTTTTGATTCAGGGTGAGTTTTGGTTTGATTTTTCTTACTGTTTCTGTGGGGTTTCCTTTTGCAGAGCAAGATGTTACTTGGTTCTGACTCCGGGTAGCATCTAGTGGCATAACATCCTGTAGCTGATGCAGAGGTATGCTGAGATCTGGAAGAACTTGCAGCACAGCTACTGGAGTCAATACCTGCATGATGCTTCTGTGCACTTATTCAGGGCTTTGCATAAAGGGATGATGACTGAGGTGGTCCTGATGAGGAAGGATCACTCCTCTCTGCTCCTGTTAATGAAATAGCTCGGATCTGGACTCATTTTGAATTAGCTTTCTACAAATAAGGTACTGGTAGGCTCCTGATGAATATCAAGTTATACCAGATGAGACCTATGAAAACCTGTTTGTATCTATAGCTTAATATCTTACAGTGAAGGCTCATTTAAGTTTATAAAAGGCATATGAGGGCTTATAGTACCTTAGCTCTCATGAGATTCATCAAGGATCATCATCATCTAGTCAGGCATAAGGAAGTCACAGGACTCCTGAATCAATTCCTGTTTCTAGGCCAGGAGGTTGAACTTAAGAGACTTCATGCAGGTATCACAGGATGGATAAACCCACCCCTGCCACCCCAAACACAGATTTGGAAGTAGCCCCTCTCCAACCTGTGACTGAAGACATTAATTGCTGGAAAACTGGTCAGGTATTATTGCCACGTCAACAGAAATGGTGATGACAATGGCAGTTGGGGACCTCCAAGTGTATCGTTTAGAAGAAAAATCATTTATGGTTTCCCCTCAGGGCTCAACTGTAACTTGACAAGTTGTCTGGTGTGTTTTACTGATAATTGGTTTTCCTCTTTTTCAGTGCACTACAGACCTACTTTAAGTGGCTTTTGGAGACTGTTTGTGGTTGTATTACCAGGATTCAGTTCCTCTTAAAGCAGGCTATCACAGAATATTGCTCCTGTGAGCTAAACAACCCTTTTTGGGTTGGTTTTGTGTCTCTTAAGCTGCAACACTTGACCATGACTTGGGTAATAGTGTACCAGAGATGGGCAGAGTATTCCAGCAGTGGTCACTAAAGTATCAAACACCAATTCCTTCTGCTGAATGCTCCTTTCTTGGTACATTCAGTGATCACACCAAGTAGTGTCATCAGTGTGTTGGTGTAGAGCTCTTGCTCCAAAATTCAGAGGTGGGTATCCTGTCTCTAGGGTGCTTCTGCCAAGCCTAAAGCACTGTGGTGCAAGCACAGCCTCTGCTCACTGTGCTCTCTGCCAGTCTGGACTCCTCTGTTCAGATATGTTCAAGCCTACAGCTGACTGTGCCCACTTTGCTAAGCAAAACAGTGGTTTAATACTCCACCAAGTTTTTCTCTTACACTAATAATTTTATCACTTTGCTGTCATGATCTTTGTGCTCTCCCAAATTAGTTTCCTACTGAATTCATATCCTTTTCTTTTTGTTTTATGCTCTCTCTGTGTGTTACTGTGAATGTGTTCATAAACAGAGTCATAGATTCATTTTGGTTGGAAAAGACCTTTAAGATCACAGGGTCCAACCATTCTCTAGCTCTACCAAGTCTGGTGCTAACCCATGGCCCTCAGCACCACATCTCTGAAATACCTCCAGGGATGGGGATTCAAATCCCTCCTTGGGGAACATGTTGCATGAAATTTCTTTCTAATGTCCAACCTAAACCTTTCAGGGAAGAAATTTCTTCTAATGTCCAACCTAAACCTCCCCTGGTGCAACTTGAGGCCATATTAATTTTATTTTTAATCTGCCTACAGATTGATGTGATTCCCTCTTTAATCAGTATTCTATCTTTCAGTTTTTAATTTTCATTTCATCTCTTAAGTTATTTTTTTTGTTGTTAGGGTTTTTTTGTGTGTGTGTTTTCAAGTGCCCTGTAATCACCTTCTGAATACTTTCTTTCTAGAGTCATTAATTTAGGGTTTCTGAAGTTGCTCCTTTCCAGGTACTTTGTTTTATTGATGTTTCTCTATTAGTGCATGACAAACTTCCAAGCATGGTGATCACCAGACCAATTATTGCACTGTTGATCAATTTCCTTGCAGCTGTCAAGTTGGCTGTAAGAGTTCCTCAGGCAGTGGTTTGTCCATGTAAAAATTGCCTCCAGTTTCATCAGTTTGGCAGGTTGAAAACACCACCATAGCACAGAGTTACCATTTGATTAACAGAGGAGGTGTGCTCTGCAGCTCCTCTCAGCATCACCTCAGTCCTGCAGTCACCTAGTGCTCATTTGATGTTGCTGCTTCTTAAAGGTGAAGTGTCTGGATTTATTTAGCATCTGTCCACTGTAGAGGAAAACTCAGTTATGGACTACTGAAGTAAACTGAGCATGTGCAGGTCTGTGGGGCCTGACAGGGAATTCTGTCTGAGTGTGCTGAGGAAGTTGGCTGATGTTGTTGCAGGGCTGCTTCCTATCATCCTTTGAAAGGTTATGATCCCTGGGAGAGGTCCTTAATGACTGGAAAGGGAAATGCTGCAACTGTCTTCAGAAAAATCAAGGAGGATCTGTGGGAGGTCAGGGCAGGCAGCTTCACCTCAGCCCCTGGGAAGGTTATGAAGCATATTCTTCTGGATGCCAGTTCCAGGCACAGGGAGGGCAAGAAGGGATAAGAACAGCTATTGCAGATGTGCCAAGGGCAAGTTGTTTCTCTACCAACCAGATAACTATTTATGGGAATGAGGAGGGAGTAAGGGATTGTTGTTTTACCATGACCCTAGGCAGGCTTCTAACACAATCTCCCATAGTGCCCTTACAGCCAGATTGGAGAGTTGTGACCTGGATGGGTGGACTCCCAGGTGGGTGAAAAACTGGCTGGGCTGTTGGGCTCCAAAGGTTGATAGTTCATCTGAGTAGCAGCCAGGTGCAAGTGGTACTCCTTAGGGACTGAGCCAGTCGAATGGCTTCATCAGGAGGCAGAATACACCTTTCACTGTGGAGGGATGATGCTGCCTCTGGGAAGTGTTCATACACTGAAGGGCAGGGCTGCTGTTCAGAGGGACCTCAGCATGGAGAAAGTGCCTGACAGAAACATCAGCAAGTTCAGAAAGGGCAAATGCAAAGCTGTGCACCTGGGGTGGAGCAGTCTCTGCAGCCCCAGCCTGGGGAGTAACTGTAGAAAAGGAGCTTTCCCTTCTTGCTGGCTTGCAACAGGAAGAGCAGAGCCAACAGCCTGTGTGGTGGTTATTCCCCTCTTCCTTTTGGACCTGTGGTTATAAAAGGGGGAAGCAGGGGGGGGAAGTAGAATGGTGGAAGACCCATCTCAGATCACATGCTGCATGCATGGGGGGAAACTGTGATTAGATAAAAGAGAAAACACAAATGTGAGGCTGATTGTACATGGAATAGATTGCACGGAGAGCTTGTGGAATCTCTGTTGTAGATTTGCACAGCTGCAAGTGGACAAGACTCTTAGCTCTGCTATACACAGAAGTTGGCCCAGGTGATCTCCAATGGTGCCTTACAACCTAAATGTGTTCTGTGAGTCTAAGATGAGAGGATGCTGCTCTCCTCCACCCACCTGCAGGAACATGCTCTCAGACTGATCCTAGCCAGACAGCAGCAGCCACTGGTTTTGTTGTCCTTTCACAGGGGATTTGTAGGAATTAAGCAGTTCTCTTTCCAGACTAGGCCTGCTGCACAGAAATTACATAGTGCTGAGGCCAATGTCTCTTTCAGTTGAAACTCACATTAGCTGGTGGGGAGGTGAAGAGCTAGTGGGAGGGCTGGAGCACCTCTCCAATGAAGACAGGCTGAAAGAGTTGGGGCTGTTCATCCTGGAGAAGGGAAAGCTCTAGGGAGACCTTGTAGGAGCATTTCAGTATCTCCAGGAAGGCTGGGGAGGAACTGCTCAGAAGCGCTTGTAGTGCCAGAACAAGGGGCAATAGTTTGAAGCTGTGGAACAGAAGAGATTTAGGTTGGACATCAGGAGGAAGCTCTACACTATGAGGTGGTGAAATACTGGAACAAGTTGCCCAGGGATGTGGTTGAGGCCCCATCCCTGGAGACATTCCAGATCAGACTTGATTCAGCCCTGGGGCAGCCTGCTCTGGTTGGAGGCGTCCCTGCTGACTGCAGGGGGTTGGACAAAAAAACCTTTGAGGGTCCCTTCCATCTGGATGCAGCCTGTGACTCTGCAGTACCAATCAGTTTGACTTCTGAATGTGAGTTGTGTGGGACTGCACAAGCCACTTGGTTTTACCACAGTGCTTTGGCACCATGCGTTCAGCAGAGGAAGAAGGAAAACACTTTGTGGGGCAGACAAACCTTGGAGTGCTTCAGGCTGACACATGGAGGGACCTATTGCCTTGTGCACTGAGTGAGGACAGAAATACACAGGTATCCTGTTTGTGTGGTTGTCCCTTCTGTGTCACTGGGCAGAACCTCTGGACTACATGACAGTGGTGTGTTGATGGACCACTGAACAGCAGTCATCTCCTCTTCTGTTTGCAGGGTGGATCACTTGTACACGTTTTTTGTTCAGTGGTCACCAGAAATCTATGGGAAAGATGCCAAAGAGCAAGGGTTTGTGGTGGTAGAAAAGGAGGAGCTTGACATGATAGACAACTTCTTCAGTGAGCCCACAACTAAAAGCTGGGAGGTGAGTGCTTTCTGCTTTAACATGGAGCATGTGTGTGGACATCCTCTGTTACAAATCTGAGCATTTGCTCTGCTGAGCTCTCCTGATGTTTATGTTTCTTTACATACTGAGAGGGGATTTAATTAATGTTTATGAAAACCTGAGGGCTGGGGGTCAAGAGGGAGGGGACAGACTATGCTCAATTGCACCCTGGGATAGGACAAGGGGTACTGGATGCAAAATTACAGCACAGGAGGTTCTACCTCAACATGAGGAGGAACTTCTTCACTCTGAGGGTCACAGAGCACTGGAACAGGCTGCCCAGAGAGGTTATGGAGTCCCCTCCTCTGAAGACTTTCAAGCCCCATCTGGATGTGTTCCTGTGTGACCTGTGCTGGATTCTATGGTCCTGCTCTGGCAGGGGGTTGGACTTGATGATCTTCAGAGGTCCCTTCCAACCCCTAACATCCTGTATCTGTCTCAGCAATGTACTCATTTTCCCTCACCTCTCTTTTCTCTCCTCCTTACAAAGAGCAGGAGAACAACTGGAAGCTCTGCTGTGCCACCAGCAGAAGCTGTGTCAGTGTTTTGGTTATGTGCTGTTAGCCATTTGCAAACCTGTAGAGGTGTGTGTGTGTTGTCAGTGTGGTTGAAGTTGTGGTTGTATTTGTGTGGTTCAAGTCATGATGTGTTTGTGTGCTACAACTAAAATCTCTGAAATGTGTACATGTAAAGCCCAGCAGAGATTGCTGTGTGCTGGTTGGAATGGGTTGGTATGTGTGGTGAAGTGCCAGCCCCTTGCTTCTCAGGTGCACACAGCACTACTGGTGCAGAATGGGCTGGAAGATGGATCAGTTTTACCCTTGGACTTTGGCTTTTTCATATGGGGGCTTTTGCAATGTGTTTTAACTACCTGGCATGCCTCTGGTTGTTATCAGGCTGTGCCCTCTGCACACAAGGCCTGGTTTCTGTGGGAAAGGAGCTGGCACGCATTTTAAAGTGTTTCTGAGCACTGAAGTATTTTCCTGTGCTAAGGATATGGAATACATTAAAACCCAGACCAGTCTTTAAGTGGAGAGGATACATGAAAGGGCTACGAAGATGATGAGGGGGTTCCATCAAAAAGGATGGAACTTCTCTTATGAGGAAAGACAGAGAGTTGGGGCTTTTTAGTCTGAAAAAGGGCAGAATGAGGGGGATCTCATCAATGCTCCTCAGTACTTAAAGGATGGGTGTCCAGAGGATGGGATCAGACTCTTTTCAGTGGTGCCCAGTGACAGGACAAGGGGTCCCAGGTACAAATTTGACTATAGGAAGCTCCATCTAAACATGAAGAGGAACTTTAATGTAAGGATGACAGAGCACTGGAACATGCTCCCCAGAGAGGTGGTGGAGTCTTCATCTCTGGAGACTTTCAAAACCTGCCTGGACATGTTCCTATGTGACCTTCTTTAGGTGAACCTGCCTTGGCAGGCTCTCTAGAAGTTCCTTCCAACCCCTACCGTTCTGTCATCCTATGAAATACCTTGAAAGTGGTTTAGTAAGTGATCTGGTTATTTGTGTGAAATAGAAACTTACTTTAAAAGTGCTGTTGTCCACTGAATATTTCTTCTGTAGCATTCCTGTCTTCAAAGTATCTTGTCCTGTTCAAAAGCAGAGCAGGGGCTTGCCATTTGAAATGCAGCAACAAGACTCTGATCCCAGGTAGCTTCTGGTTTTACAGTTTTGTAGTTTCTTAATGTTAAAAAGAAAGAGTTATTCTTCGTTCCCTGTCTTGCTGAGAGCTGAGTGTGGTTGCACATTGCAGTAGGTTTCTCTGTGCAGTTGTTATTTGCATGCCATTTGCATAAAACCAAACTGAAGGAGCAGGGCTTAGTGGTCCGAAAAGTAGAAGTGGGAGAGACCTGGACCCACTGGGAACTGGTCTCTCACTGTTTTGTTTAAATGTGTATTGGGAAAAGGATTAGCTGGAAACTGCTTCCAAAGGTGTGTCTCTTTTATTTGTAGCATTTTCAGGCTTTACAAATTTCAAGTCAAGTCTGCCAGGAAGTCCCTATCGGGAGTCCAAATTTGGGCATGATTACTGTGAAAGTTTCACTCTTCCTTGTGGGGAAACAGAAAGTGTGATTCTGGAGGGAGCATATAAGCAATTTTATCACAGCATGCCAAGGGCAGTAGCTGTCTGTCACGCTCCTGGGCCAGAGCTCTTGCCACTGGAGCAGGGAAGTGTGGTGGATACTGCAAAATAAACCAGTAGATGATGAAAGGGAAACAAATGCCTTTGAATATTCGAATTGTTTACTGTGCCAGACCTGAGCAGGGGGAGCCTTTTGTGGAGGTATGTTGAACTGTGTCCCTCTTTATGCAGCACGGATGTGATCAGTGTTTCTATCCCAGTGGAAAACGTGGGATGGGTTTGAACAGGGGGTTTCCACCCCAGGTAGCTTGGTGGCTTTTACTTTCTCAGTCCTCTCAAATCTGTAAAATGAGAGTTTGTGGATCCAGTTTCTAGAAGTGGTTGATTTGGTTTTGTCTTTCTGCTTTTGCATGGTCTGTAAATATCTGGTCTTTCATTTTACTGTTGTGGACTCTGAACTTCATTCAGAGGTGTGCTGCAGTTACAGAGCAGGTGTTGGTTTTGATTTGCAATTTATGGTTATGCTAATAGGTTGTCTGTGGTTGCCTGTGTCTGAGTTTGGTTGCATTTTGCTACAGATACTTCTTGCTGGTTGATTTATTTTGAGATTTTTTTTTTCCCCCCCTCCTTTCTTGGAGGAAGACTATTCCTAGAAAATAGTCTTGGGAAGAGGAGTTGAGTACTTTTGATATAAGATTGAAAAAAGCCTAAAATAAATAATGACCTGGGAAATGAGAAGGAAAACCATTCAGGAGGTGGAAAAAGGACAAGGATAAAAGTAGAAAAACCATTTTACTTTAGCAGGTCATTGTTGTTTTGTGGGTTTTTTTTTATTTTTGTTTATGGTGGTATTTGGTTTGTTGTTGTTTTGTTTTTTGTTTTTTTTTTTTTTTTAATTGAGCTTAATTTTGCAGTGCAAACCTTCTCTGCAATTGTCCATGTGGAAGATTTTCCAGCACAGGATTCTCTGCAGAAGACCCAGGACTAGATCCTACTGAAGCCTGGGCTGGAGGAGCAGGATATCTTTACTGGAAGAGTGGTCAGGGATTGGAACAGGCTGCCCAGGGAGGTGGTGGAGTCACCATGCCTGGAGGTGTTCAATAAATGTGGTGGACATGGCACTTCAGGATGTAGTTTAATGGCCATGGTGGTGTTGGGTTGATGGTTGGACTTGATGATCTTAGAGGTCTTTTCCAACTGAAACAATGCTGTGATGCAGCTGTACAGCAATTCCAGTATCACCAGCAGGAGTACCTGTGCTGCCTGGGTGTGCAGGGGCACGTAACAGTGTTGGCTTTGTATGCTGGGGTTTTGCCCTGTGGTCTTGTCCTCTCCTTTTCTCCTAACCCCATGGAATATGTGGGAGTGCTGCTGCCCAGTGTCCTGCTCGAGGTGGCTGCCCTGAGCTCAGCTCCAGGCGTCTGCAGGTGAAGATGGGCTGGAAGGGAGTGTGTGCAGCAGAGATTCCACTGGAGCTGCTGGGTGTGACTGATGGTGTTAGGGCTTTGTCCTCCCCGCAGTGAACTGCTCACCAGTGCTGGCCTTCACAGAAACCTCCTCCTGTGTGTTGTGGTGTGGTTAAATCTGCACCTGGAGTCAGCCCAGTGCATTTTCTCACCTGTGGGGCAGGCATGTGTAGGACTTCCAGGCACTTCTTGGCAATTGCCTCGACTGTTGACAGCTTCTGCAAGTTCAAGCAGTGATGGTGAAGGCTCCGAGGGGTTATGCAAAGCTCTCCCTGTGTAACAGGAAAGCTGTTGGAGGTATTTGCAGGGAGGTGAGTGGCAATGGTGCAGCATGCTCTGCAGCTACATCTTGAGGCTCCTGCCCCAAGACAAGGCCTCTTATGGAAGGAAGGTGGTTTCTAAGGTTTCCCCTTGCTTTTGTAGTTAGGCCTCCTTGCTTTCCCTCCTCTTTCTCATCAGCCCCATCTCTGAGCCATTACTTCCTGCTTGCCATGGTGGCACCAAGCTCCAGCTGAAGCCCAGTTGCCAGGCACAGTGTGCTCCATCTCCTCTCCCACTGCTGTGCAGAGCTGAGGCTCCTGGCACTCACTGAGTGCCCCAGGCTGCACTGAAGGGTTAGCAGCTTTTCAGCTGTGCCAGGTGATGCTTTCTTCCTGGCCAAGGATCCCAGCAGCAGCCTGTTGGAGCCAGGAGATGTGGAGCACTGCCACCAAGGGCCTTCCTCCCCTCTGTGGGGAGCTCTGGGCAGCAGGGAGCCTTCTGCCCTGCATCATGTTTGGGCTCTTGTTTGCCCCATGGGGTTCAGAGTTTGTCCCTTGTGCCTCTCAGCAGCTCATAGGCTGCTAAATCCTTCTATAGCCAAGCATTACATGTATGGACACGTGTTCTCCTTGTGTTTCAGCTGGATGGGAAGGGCAGTGTGGCTCACCTGCAGCTGCTGGAGAGAAGCCTGAGCTCTGTTTTATAGGCATTGAAATCCACAGCTGACACTGGTGATATTTACATGGCCTCACCTTTCAAAAATATTACTGTGCTCTCTTTATAAAGCCTTAAGCAAAGGAGTGAGTGAGTGTCTTTTATAAAGACCTTGACTCTCAGAATGAGTATTTTCAAGAACCTGATACTCAAAATAATTTCCAGCAAGACAGGGCTTCCAAATACCTGTTCCAAGTGGGATTACCTTTCTCCTTCTTTGCTGTATTCATTCTGTTTCAGTGGGTATACACAAACCCATGCCTGGGTCAGTGAAGAAAAGCAGGAGAAAGCTGTCATTCTGAAAAAAAGAAGTGAAGTTTAAAATGTTTCATACCCTCATGCATTAACACCTGAGAAAATAATTGTACTCAGCTAGCTCCATGAGAGAAAACAAAGAAGCTTCTCTGTCCTCCTCATTTTTTCCCACCAATTTTTCAGCCTTTTTTTTTTCCTATTTCTTTTTTTTTCCTCCTCATTTATCTCCCCACAAGACATCTAAGTTCAGGTGCATGTTATGTGCCTTGGAAGAAGTAGGTGCACTTTAACCTTCTGACTTGGGCCCAGGTATGTGTGAGACTGACCATATCATGTCACCTGGTTACCTCAAACTTTATTAATCCCAAAGATCTCTACAGCTATGGGAGGTCAGCAGGGGATGAATAAATCATGGCCGTGCTGTCTCAAAAACACCTTGCCAGTTAGATTTGCCTCATGATTAGGAGACTAGAGCATCTCTCTTTTGAGGAAAGACTGAGAGAATTGGGGCTTTTTAGTCTGGAAAAGAGAAGACCAAGGGGGGATCTCATCAATGCTGATCACTACTTAAAGGGTGGGTGTCAGGAGGATGGGGCCAGGCTTTTTTCAGTGGTGCCCAGTGACAGGACAAGGGGCACTGGGCACAAACTTGAACATCAGGAGTTCCATTGAAACATGAGGAGGAACTTCTTTAATTTAAGGGTGACAGAGCACCGGACCAGGCTTGCCCAGAGAGGTGGAGCCTCCTTCTCTGGAGGCATTCAAAACCTGCCTGGACGTGTTCCTGTGTGACCTTCTCTAGGTGAACCTGCTCTGGCAGAGGGGTTGGACTCCATCTCCAGAGATCCTTCCAACCCCTACTCTTCTAAGACTGTGATTTGGTTAAGGCTGACTGTGCTCCATGCAGCCATCACGTAGTGGGTTTGCTCCATGCAGTGTAGCAGCTGAGGAGTATGTTGTTTAAATCAGTTTGCTTCAACAGAGGGTGGGCAGTGTAGGAGCTGTGCCTTAGCTTGGATATCTGTTCTCTTGCCCCAGATCATCACTGTAGAAGAGGCCAAACGGCGGAAGAGTGTCTGCAGTTACTATGAAGAGGAAGATGATGATACTTTGCCTGTCTTGAAGCATCACAGTGCTCTCCTGGAGAATATGCACATAGAGCAGGTATGGCTACACAAAGCTCAAGGTTTCTTGTTAGCTGTGGTGCTGTCTCTGCCCACTGTAGGATATTCTGCCTTCTGGAGGCAGTAGCAATGCCTCTAATGTAAGAGTTTTCAAACTCCTGAGTGTGTTGGAGTGTCCTTGTGTAAGGTCTGCAGCACTGGGTGGAGTCACTGTCCCTGGAAGTGTTTAAAATAAGACTGGATGAGGCACTTGGTGCCATGGTTCAGTTGATTAGATGGTGTTGGCTGAGAGGTTGGACTTGATGGTCTCTGAGATCTTTTCCAACCTGGTTAATTCTGTGATTCTGTGACTGGCTCCCCTGCCAAACTTATGTGTTTTGCAACTCTGGAGTTGGAATTGTGATGCTGAGGTCTGGCAGCTCTTCCAATGCTGGGACACAGGCTGCCAGGGTGAAATCTCGGACAGGTGATGCGAATGCAGACAGTTGGACTCAGACTGTGTGGTGGAAACGTTAAGCCGGAGCCATCAGCTGCTCCCTTGTCAGCCGTGTTTTGGCTGAGAAGCCCCTGCAGGAAGGGAGCAGTGTGGGGCAGCAGGTGAGAGCCAGGCTGTTGAATGTGTCACCCTTCTGCCCCCCTCCCTGCGCAGCTGGCCCGGCGCTTGCCCGCGCGGGTGCAGGGCTACCCCTGGCGGCTGGCCTACAGCACCCTGGAGCACGGCACCAGCCTCAAGACTCTCTACCGCAAGTCAGCCTCGCTGGACAGCCCTGTCCTGCTGGTCATCAAGGACATGGACAACCAGGTGAGCAGTGCTGGAGGAGGGGCTGGAAGGGCACCATCGGCCTCAAGTGCTGGCATCACCCCAAAATAAGACACTGGAGCTTTGTCTTTGCCCCTCAGGAAGCTAATCGTGCAGCAGGGGTGGGAGTTTTAGGCGATGCCTTTAGAATCTTTTTCACAGATCTCGAGCAGGAAGGAGTAAAATGTAAATAAATCACTCCTGGGTGTGAAAAGGAAAATAATGAGAATTCTAAACAAACCTCCCATTGGAGAGAGATCTACCATCAGATTTGGTTCCCAAAGCAATCTCTCTCTCCTCTCGCTTCCTCGGGCTGGGAGATACTAACTCGGTGCTTCTGCTGGCTTCTGCTTGGCCTTGGCTGCATTGTTTGGGCTAAGTCTCACAGCAACTTTTCTCTGCTCCTTTCTCTTGTCCCTTTTGTACAGCGGGGTAAGGAGGGGCAGGGAGGGAGAAGCTATTAGGTCCTTGTGCTGTTTATTAATTGTAAATATTGTAAATCCTGCATATTTTGTACATATCCATTGCATTACGTTGTAGATTATAGTTTTCCTTGGAAATACAGCTTTCATTTGCTTCCAGCTGAGCTGGTCTGGCAAATTTAATGTTGGGGGGGAGTTTTCAATCCACCACAGCAGGAGAGTGCTGCAGTACTGAGAGAGACACTCCCTGCCTCAGCTTCATACTTGCAGGGAGTGCTTCTTTTAACAGCGCACAGGGAAGAGTCTTCCTTGGGTGCCTGAGTTAGTTGAGCTGTCACGAATCGTGCCTCTGGAGGTCCAGCACAGCAGTAGCTCCCAGAGTTGACATTCCTGTTGCTGCTGTTGTCATCTGGCTTCTGACTTAGAGGTTACAAAAGATTGGTGGGAACATCACTCTCTGCAAGTACCTGAAGGGAGGTTGGAGTGAGGAGGGGGCAGCCTCTTCTCCTTGATGACAAGTGACAGGACTAGAGGAAGTGCTTACAGGCTGCACCAGGAGAGGTTCAGGCTGGATATTAGGAAATAGTTCTTCACTAAAAGGGTTGGTTCTCAAACATTGGAATGGTCTGCCCAGGGAAGTGGTGGAGTCCCCATCCCTGGGTGGGGTGTGGAGTCCCCATCCCTGGGGGGGGGTGTGGAGTTCACCGTCCCCGGGGGTGTGTGGAGTCCCCATCCCCATGGGGGGTGTGTGGAGTCCCCATTCCCGGGGGGGTGTGTGGAGTCCCCATCCCCGTGGGGGGTGTGTGGAGTCCCCATTCCCGGGGGGGTGTGGAGTCCCCATCCCCGTGGGGGGTGTGTGGAGTCCCCATCCCCGGCGGGGGGGGTGTGGAGTCCCCATTCCCGGGGGGGTGTGGAGTCCCCATCCCCGGGGGTGTTCCAGCAGCATGTGGACCTGGTGCTTAGGGACGTGGTTTAGTGTTGGCCCTTCAGTGCTGGGTTAAGGGTTGGACTTGAGCTTGGAGGTCTCTTCCAACCAGATGTATTCTGTGAATATTTGTTCATCCGAGCAGGGCTACAAAGGTGATTTAGGGACTAGAACATCTTCCTTAAAAGAGGATAGGCTGAGAGAATTGGGCCTTTTTAGTCTGGGAAAAGAGAAGAATGAGGGGGAAATCTCATCAATACTGATCAATACTTAAAGGGAGAGTGGCAGGAGGATGGGACCACTCTTGTTTCAGTGGTGCCTAGTGGCAGGACAAGGGGTACCAGGCACAGACTGGAACATAAGAAGTTCAGTCTAAATATGAGGAGGAACTTCTTTAATATAAGGGTGATGGAGCTCTGGAATAGGCTGCCCAGAGAGGTGGTGGAGTCTCCATCTCTGGAGACATTCAAAATCCACCTGGATGTGTTCCTGTTTTCCTAGGTGAACCTGCCTTGGCTGGGGGGTTGGACTCAATTTCCAGAGGTCCCTTTCAACCCCTACCACTCTGTGATTGTGTGATATACCTGACTGGTTGGTTCTTCTAACATGAAACACCAGCTCAGTTGTTCTTTAGAAAACATTTTGTTAATGTTTATTGGTTTTTCTCTTTGAGTTTTGCCCTAAGAGTGATCCTTCTGTTCTAACAGATATTTGGGGCATATGCTACACATCCCTTCAGGTTTAGTGACCATTATTATGGCACTGGTGAAACATTCCTCTACACATTCAGTCCAAATTTCAAGGTAAGTTGATGTTTGCTTTCTCAAATAACATTTTAGGTTCCAATTCTGAAACATTTATGAGCTTTTTATGGAGGCAGCATGATTGAGTTCAGGAGGTGTGCCAGCTTGGTGAATGCACTTCACTCATTGCTTCAGTGCAATGCTCTTGAGCAGAAGTGTCTGTGATGATCTCAAGTCCTGAGAGGACAGACTGTGAGGGTGAGGAGAGGGTTTTTAGTGGCTTGCAGGGGGAAGCAGGGAGGAGTAGAGCCCTGGGGCTTTTTAGTTTGGAAGGAGAAGACTGAGAGGGCATTTAATCTGTAAATATCTGAGGGCTGGGTGCCAAGAAGGAAGGGGACAGCCTCTGCTCAGTTGCACCTAGGACAAGGGGCAGTGAATGGGAACTACAGCATAGGAAGTTCAACCTCAACATGAGGAAGAACTTCTTTACTGTAAGGGTCACAGAGCACTGGAACAGGCTGCCCAGAGAGGTTGTGGGAAAGTCTCCTTCTCTGGAGGCTTTCAAGCCCCATCTGGATGTGTTCCTGTGTGACCTGTGCTGAATTCTGTGGCCCTGCTCTGGCAGGGGGGTTGGACTTGATGATCTCCTTTCCAACCCCTAACATCCTGTGATCTGTGATCCTGTGACTGTCTAAGACACAGCTTGGAAGGCAGGCTATCAGGAAGAGGCTATAATTTCACACCTGCTTAGGTCCACAGTGACGACAACCCAGAGATAAGAGTGCTGCTGAAGCACCCCATAATGTTGCATTTGTCAGTACTGAACACACTGTTCCTTTGTAGCAGAATGCCTGTTGAGTAGACATGCAAGCAGAGTTTAAAAAAAGGATGAGGTTGCCTTCTTCCTCGTTTCAAATACATTTTGTTCCTTTACTTTCTACCTATTAACTCTTCCTCCTCCCCCTTCAAGAAAAAAATGAAATACGGTATGGCCACACCAAAAAAATAGCTGCTAGGAGTCACTCCTCAGTAGGTTTAGGGTGCAAGAATCCTCACAGTTCAAATATATTTGGGGTTTTTTCCTCCCCCTTCCTCAGGTATTCAAGTGGAGTGGGGAGAACACCTACTTCATCAACGGAGACACCAGCTCTCTGGAGCTTGGAGGTGGAGGGTAAGTGAATGATTTTTCAAATCATGTAGCTTTTTTTTTGTAATAATGAGATAGGAAAAATGGTAGTTGTAAGAAAAACAAGTCAGGAAAATGTCCAAATGTACTTCTAGCAAACTGTTCGGGGCAGATATCTCAGCAATCTGATTGCTGTTACAGACCCAGACCAGTTTCCATTGCTTAAAGGGAGTGGCTGATGTTAGCAAAATAGGGCTGGTGGGTTTGGGGTTTTTTAGCTAGAAAGAGCACAGATGTTTTGGATAGGTACCTGTCCCATTGCTGAAGGAGTTTGCCACTAGAAAATAATCTCTAATGACAGTTTTGCCATCAGCTTCTAAGGTTTCTCATGTGGTCCTGATAAAGTTGTTGTTATTCTGTTGATTCATAGAATGGTTTTGGTTGGAAGGGACTTGAAGGACCATCTAGTTCCAACCCCCCTGCCATGGGCAGGGACACCTCCCACCAGCCCAAGTTGCTCAAGGCCTCATCCAGCCTGGCCTTGAACACTTCCAGGGAGGGGACATCCACAACCTGCCTGGGCAACCTGTGCCAGTGTCTCCCCACCGCCACTGTAAAGAACTTCTTTCTAACATCTAACATTTAGTCTCCCCTGATAGAGCAAGGATACAGACAGTGCTGAATTCAGGTCCCAAGTTTGAGGTCAGTGGATATGAAATCAAGGGCCAAGGCTACAGGACTCACTAAAGCTGTCTGCATGGGACATCTGGGCATGCTTTGTATTGAGGTGGTGGAAACACTGCTCCTCCTAAAGCAGGAGGGGCTGTGTCTGCCTCCAAACAGTTGGGGAAGAGCCTCAGTGCCCAGTCTCTGGTGCCAGCCCCAGCCACTGCTGGTGGTGTGGACAGCTGAATGGCACTGGGGAGGGCAGGCACACACTGGGTCCTGGCTCTGCCCTCCTCACTGCTGCAGACAGGCAGGAAGGGACTGCTCTATCTTCTTGCTTGGCAAGCGTTTTGCTGGGACTGAGCACTGCACATTCTTTATCTAAGGGCTCTTCAGACCTTAGATTCCTCCCTATCATTCCTGTGATGGTTTCCACAGCATTCCTGCTATTCCACAGCTCCTGAGGTGTGTTGTGTGTTTCCTTTCTAGCGGGCGGTTTGGCTTGTGGTTAGATGCAGACCTGTACCACGGGCGCAGCAACTCCTGCAGCACCTTCAACAACGACATCTTATCTAAGAAAGAAGATTTCATCATACAGGACGTGGAAGTGTGGACATTTGAATGAAATACTGACTGCCTTAAAGGACTGGATCCACTGGGCACTTAAAGGCTGGCTGGAAGGTGCAGGCTGCCTCACGACGTTACACGCTTTTTCCTCCAGTTTGTACCGGAGCATGACTCAACCAACCAACCCCAGGAGAAACAGGGAGCTGGTTCTGAGAGGCAGGAAGAGGCAGACATCAGCCTGAAGAGTTTTTTTTTACTTCCTCTTCCAGCACTTTTCCATCAGAGATGTGGTGATTATGAGAAACATTTCATGGTGTGTAAGTGGAAGACTTTTCTGTAACTGTGAAAGAGATCCTGTGGGAAAACTCTAGCCTAGTACATTCCATCTGTATTTATGTTCAACCTCCAAATGCTAACCAAAAATAAAAGGTTACTTTACCAAAACCTGCAGCATACTGTTTGCCATGGAAAAGAAGCAGAAACCAGGTGTGCACAGCACTTAAGGGAACATGTTTCTAATTCTATTTTTTTTTTTAATTTATTGCTGTTGTGTAGCAGGGTTTGGTTTCTGTTGGTTTTGTGTAAATATATTAACTGTGAGGTTTTTTTGTCGTTTTTTTTTTCTTTGTAATGTTTCAAATCTCAATTTGATAATTATTATTCAGGTCAGTCTCTTATGCATTTTGCATTTATTCTGAATCAATTTCTTTGATTTTTTTTTTTGTTTTGTTTTCCTTAAGTTAATTTTTTATATATATATATATTTTTTTTTATTATTTTGTAAATGAGATCTGATTTTCATTTTGTGCCCTAATCAGAGGGTTTGCTTTCTGGCAGAAACACTTGGGTGCATAATTCTGGCTTGGGTTTGTTGGTTCTTTTTTTTCTTTCTTTTTTCTTTTCCCCTGAGCTGAGGAGAGAAGGTAGATAGTGCTTCTTAGGAACTCTGCTGCCACATTCCTGTTCCCAGAGGATTGTTTTGGCAGGGTGTGGAGATGAGGGGAAAAGTGCCACCTTCTATAGACTGTATCAGCTCTATTGCAGTCAGCAGAGTTGGGGCAGCACCTCTGAGCATCTGCCCCTAGTATTATTGACCTGTTGATGAAGGGACATTTCCAAGAGAGGATTGTTTGTTTTTTTTTTTTCTGTAGCACCCCCAAATGATTCAAAATAAGCCACCCACTGTGCTTTTATGAGCACTTCTCCACCAGTTAAAGAATATTTGCTTTGTGAACACAACTGAGATTTAGAGAAGAATGCTATTTCCCTAACAGGCCAGGTCATGTTAGTGTAATATTTGCTTTCTTAGTAACCAGATGGATGATTTCCTTCCCCAAAAAAAGACTTGCAGCAGCAGGCTGGGTTAGGATTCGACAGGCAACTAAATATTACTCTTTGGTTTTCATGAAATAATCAGATATTCCCCCCCTATGCTGAAGAGAAAAAGGCTTCATGGAACAAAATCTCACAGTTTTGGTAAATAGAGTGTGACAGAGGGCTGGCAGTAGTCTCACTGCTTGCTGCAGAATTCTGCCTTCCTGTGAAGCTGGGGGTTTGTTTACACCATCCAGAGCCAATCAACCTTAGGGTGCTGTCCTGCCCTTGGCCTCAAACCTGTCATTGTCCTGAGAAAGGCAGGTTTTAGAAATGGTAGAGTGCTTCAAAGCATGAAACCATTGCAATCTAATTTGGGAATCTTATTAACTGAGTAATCCAACTCCACTTAGTTTCTGCTCTGCCCTTTCTCAATAGATGGAAACCAAAACAACCAAAAGCCAAGCAAAAAAAAAAAAAAAAAGGCAAAAAAAAAAAAAAAAAAAAAACAAAACCAAAAAGGCATTACTGAATCTTAATCCTGCACAGAAATTGCACAGTCTGACTACCAATGCTATATGCAGTGAGCCTGTACCACGCTGCATGTGAGCTTATTCACTCTTCTCCTCTCTGTGTGGTCTACTCCAGCCATAAATAAAGTTCTTATTGGTAATGCTGTGACATGTTTTGGAAGTTGCTAGCAGCATAATGCTTTGGAGAGACCAGGAATAGCTGATAACTGTTTGCTCCTTCAAATGGTGGCAGACCACTTAAAAAAAAAAAAAACAAAACCAAAACCCCAGAACCAACCAAGTTTCAACATTTGCCATACATTTCACTGTTGCTACTTACAGTTTACTCCATTATATTATCCTTGTCAGAGCATATCTAATCTCTGTGGTCTGTATTCCCAACAGTGGTGTTCAATCAAAATTCTGTGACCCTTGAAATGATGGATATTTAATATATGTAATGCAGTGCTATCACCATATTTTCAATAAAGGAATTTATGCATTCAGAAGCTTCTTAAGGATCTTCTGTTCACAGATATTTTAAAAATGAGAGAATGCCATCTGAGGTTACTGATTCTGCTGACAAAAATCTGCTGGCAGATGGACAGAGGTGATTCTGCCACTCTGCTCTGGTGAGACCTTACCTGGAGTGCTGTGGCCAGCTATGGGATCCCCAACACAAAAGAGACATGGGCCTCATGGAGAAGGTCCAGAGGAGGGCCACTAAGATGATCAGAGGGCTGGAGCACTTCTGTGAAGACAGACTGAAAGAATTGGGGCTGTTCAGCCTGGAGAAGAGAAAGCTCCACAGCAACCTTAGAGCTACATTTCAGTATCTGAAGGGGACCTACAGGACAGCTGGGGAAGGACTCTTTAGAAGGGCCTGAAGTGACAGGGTGAGGGGCAATGGTTTGAAACTGGAGCAGAGAAGGTTTAGGTTGGACATCAGGAGGAAGCTCTTCACAATGAGAGTAGTGAAACGGAGGAACAGGTTGCCCAGGGGTGTGGTTGAGGCCCATCCCTGGAGACATTCAACATCAGACTTGATGTGGCCCTGGGCAGACTGACCTAGTTGGAAGAGCCTCCAAACATTGAGTCCAACTCCACTACCAGAGCAGCATCACCTGGAGTGAATCACAGAGGAATGTGTCCAGGTGGGTTTGGAATGCCTCCAGAGATGGAGACTCCACAGCCTCTCTGGGCAGCACTATGCAGTGCTCTGGCACCCTCAAAGTGAAGAATTTTTTCCTTCTGTTTATGCAGAACCTCCTGTGTTCCAATTTGTGCCACAAGGCTGTAACCTTGTGCTGAACTTACCCTTGGTTACATGAAGGAAGGCCCCAAGGCTGCTGCATCCTGTGAAAAATAAGGTAACCACAACTGTCAGCAGAAGGTACATCCTGTGGAAAATGAGGTAGCCACATTCATCAGCAAAAGCTGCACCCTCAAGATAGCAAAGGAACTACCACCCTGGAGACAGAGAAAGGATCCAGTGGGGAACAAGAAGACCTCAGACCCAAGTATTGCTACCATGTCAGGGAGGGAAACTTAGATTTCAAGGGTGTAATTGCCAAGAGATTCTTTTGTTTGAGCAACCCAACTTGAGCTGGTTTCTGCCGTACCATCTAGCTTTGATGCCTGAGACTGCTGCAGGAGATCTAGAGTGAAGAAACTTTTGACATTGGTTCTTGGCTTTCATTGCTATTATGGTAATGCAGGTGTGGCATTAAGGGAAAGCACACTATGACTGCACATGAAACTAGCTGGGGATGTCCCTGGCTACTGCAGGGGGGTTGGACTAGATGACACCTCCAGAGGTGCCTTCCAACCCAATGCATTCTGTGAGTCTATGAAACAGAACAAGGCTGCTGTTTGTGAGCCTTGCTTTGAGTGAAAGGGTGGTTAAAATATTCTTAATGTAAAGTAAGAGGAAAATTACAGTGACTAGTGATTTTTCTCTCAGAGGGAGGACAAAAGCTTGTTCTTGCAGCATCAAGCATGTGTACATCAGTAGTACTTGGATCAGGGAACAGCCTGGGAGGTACCCAGGCATGTGCAGATGTTTGGCATGGTGGTGATGGTTTCAGTGCAGTTGTGGCTCCAGATGTTATGTATGAAGCAGGCTTTAGAGCAAAGCAAAACCCCAGGTGCTTCCAGAATTATCCTTGTGTGTAAACTTGAAAGATTTCACTCTGCTTTTTTTTGTAGCAGAGAAAAGGAGCAGGTCAGGTGATGCAAAGGGATTGCCTCTTGCTCTGCAGGTCAGCAATTGCTTGCAAGGGCTTGGTCTGAAAGAAATGCGTTTTTAAAATCCCTGTCCCTGCAGGTGTTTCAGAGAGGCAGAGATGTGGTGCCGAGGGACATCAGAATTAAAGAATGGTTGGGCTGGGTGACCTTTAAAGGTGTTTTTCAACCGAAATGATTCTGTGCTCCCTGGAAACATCGCAGGTCAGGTTGGACGGGACTCTCAGCAACCTGCTATAGTCGCTTACTTGCGTAGAGGAGCCTGGCCGTGCCAGGGGTGAGTCCAGTGCCAGGGCCATGCCTGCCGGAGCCCCCAGTACCGAGGCCGCTGCTCAGCCCCGAGCCCCGGCCGCCAGCTCTGCCGCCACGCGAGGCCTGAGGGGGCGCTCCCGCGGTCCCAGCGCGCCGCCTAGCGGCGCAAGCGGCGATTGTGCAGGCTGCGGGCCGCCAGCGCAAGGGCGCTGCCCCGCCCCTGCTTCCTCCGCCGCTAGGGGGCGGGCGAGAGGTGGCTGCAAGGAGCGGCCGAGGCCGGAGCCATGGCGGGGGAGGAGGCTGCGGGCGCCGCAGCGGCCGAAGGGAAGGAAGCCGGGAACGGCGGCAGCTACGACCGCAAGTGCGTGTTCTGCAGGATCGCTCGCCGGGAGGAGCCGGGCACGAAGCTGTTCCCCAGCGAGGTGAGTGAGGGGTCCTTCCGCCGCCCTTCGCCGCTCTGCCGGAGGTGCGGGTCGGGCCAGCTCCGCGGCGGTTGCTGGCCTGGCAGGGTGCTTGTTGCTGGGTTTTAATGAAGAGGCAAACTCCGCATGCCGCCAGGCTGGTGTGAGAGCTCCTGTGCGGGTCCCGGTGCCGAGGTCTGCAGGGAAGGCAGGGCCCCGGGAGAGCCGGAGGGGGGCCGTAGGGGCTCTATGTGGGGATGGGCGCTGGAGCCCTGCCGCCGGGTGTCGGTCGATGACCTGGTGCCTCCCTCTTGGGCTGCCGCCTCCGGGGGAGTGTCGCTTCCCAAGGCCTGGCGGGGCTGGGGGAGCCGTTAGGGCCTTCAGCTCTGCTGGGGATGGACGTCAAGCATCGATCGGAAGGAAGCTACCCTGCTGGCCTTGAACGTGGGCGCAAGAGCAAAACCCTAAAGCCAGCACCGAGGAGCCCGTTCTGCAGAAGGTCAACTGAGGACACAAGCAGTGCTTACAGTCGTTCTGTAGGGCACAAGCAGTGCTTACAAATCGTTCTGTAGGCTGCCTCCAAAACCCTCGAATTTTGCTAGTTTGCTACTCCAGTACGACCTTAAGTATCACACCGAGATGGAGAACACACTTCGTTATCCCCTCTTTGCCGATATCCTCGCCCTGATCAATTTGTTTGCATCCTTTTTTCTCTTTTTTTAGTATGAAGACCTCGTGTGCTTTAAGGATATCAAACCTGGTGCCCCCCACCACTACCTGGTGGTGCCGGTGGAGCACCTGGGAAACTGCAAAACGCTGAAGACGGAGCACATACCACTAGGTGAGGCTGCAAGTCTGCCTTTAGCTTGAAGGAAATCCATTTTGCAGAGCCTTATGTACTGCGTTGTGAACTCAATTGCACCTCTGAACGCTGTTCGGTTGAGGCTGTAAACGTGGGAGTCAGTACAGGCAGGGGCTTCCCTTTCCTGGGAGCCTCCCTCTGCTGTTGTAGAGCAGCACAGGGGTTTTGTGCAGTTCTAGAAAAACGTGGCAATAGGGTGAGAAATCTCTTTTGTTTGCATGGAGTAGAGAGGCCGTTGTTGGCACTGCAGCTTTGTTTTGGGAAGAGTTTTATCTGCTGCTTCGTTGTGTTTTCTGAGATCTGCATGCATGTTGAAAGGATGGGAAGTTATAAAAGTTTGATTTAAAAAATGTGTTTGAAGTGCTACGGTATCTTTCAGGACAAAAGGAAGTGGGAGAAATGGTGTACCAAGAAATTTCAGTCGTTTTGGAAAAGATAAGTTTCTAAAATGTCGAATCATAGAATTGTTTTAGTTGGGAAAGACCTTGAGGTCATTGAGTCCAACCATTCTCTAACTCTGCCAAGGCTGGTGCTGAACCATGGCCCTCAGCACCACATCTCTGCCTCTTTGAAACACCTCCAGGGATGGGGATTCAACCAGCACCCTGGGTAGCCTGTGCCAGTGTTTGAGAACCCTTTCAGTGAAGAAGTTGCTTCTAATGTCTAACATAAACCTCCCCTGGTGCAGCTTGAAGCCATTTCCTCTCATCCTAACAGTTCTTACCACCTGACTGCAACCTCCTGTCAGGGAGGTATAGAGAGCAATGAGGTCTCAGTTCAACCTCCTTTTCTCCAGGCTAAACTCCAGTTCCCTCACTAGTTCCCAGCTACTCCTCACTAGCCCTGTTCTCCAGACCCTTCACCAGTTGCCCCTCTTTGAAGCTATGATTAATTTTGATGGGTGTAGGGTTTTGCTTGTTTGTTTGTTTGTTCTTAAGAAAATATTGTCCTGAAATTTGTTGCACAAGAAACACTCAGCTAAGTGTGTGGAGTAACAGAAAAAACCACAGCCATGCAGAGATTCCACCTTAGGGAAGCTTCCAAGTAATGCAAGCAAAGAGTTACACTTGCATGTTACAAATCTTGCATCACAGTTTCCCTTCTAAAGAGAAGGGTGAGGTAGTTTTGTCCAGAAATAACTTCTCTGTGTGTTTGGCTTCAAGACAATGACAATTCCTTAGTGATTTGCCATGAGGTTTTTTTGTTACCTGGAGTATTGCATCCAGTCTGGTACCTCCAGCATAAGAAGGACATGGAGCTGCTGGAGCTGGTCCAGAGGAGGCCATGAAGATGATCAGAGCATGTCTCCTGTGGGGGACAGGCTGGGAGAGTTGGGGCTGTTCAGCCTGGAGAAGAGAAGGTTCCATGGAGACCTTAGAGCAGCCTTCCAGTACCTGAAGGGGGCTGCAGGAGAGCTGGGGAGGGACTTTTGACAAGGTCTTGTAGTAGTAGAATGAGGGGCAATGGCTTTGAGCTGGAAGAGGGGAAATTTAGACTGGATGTTAGGAAGAAATTCTTTCAAGTGAGGGTGGTGAGACACTGGCACAGGTTGCCCAGGGAGGTTGTGGATGCCCCCTCCCTGGAGGTGTGCAAGGCCAGGCTGGATGAGGCCTTGAGCAATCTGGTCTGGTGGGAGGTGTCCCTGGCAGGGGGTTGGAACTACATGATCTTTAGGGTCCTTTCCAACCCAAACAATTCTATGAGTCTGTTAGAGTTTCTCCTTGGTGATGCAGCAGTTCAACTTTGTTGTGACACATTCTATTTAGTTTCAATTTGTGTACCATCTCTGAAACTTCCTAACTTGTACCAGGCAGGACAGGACCTGGAGATCAAAGTCCTGTACTTGTGTAGAGAGAGAACACTGGACTGAGTGTAAATGTCATGATTCTGACCTATCAGTATTGGCTGGGTTTGTTGTTTTTTTTTTCCCTAAGGGTGTGGTGAGAGCTTTGGCCAAAGTTCTTTTAATAATACCACACTTAAGTCATCGTTAGTGTGGAAGTTCTGATGTCAGTCATTGCACAACACTGTCTTGATAATCTTGGTTGATTAAGAGTCATAACATTATTTATGTGTTGAAAAATCCATGTTTGTGATCGTAGTCTGCTCAGTTTTGTTGAAGTTAGTATTCTGAAGAGCACCTTTCTTAAATCACTTGAAGACATTTGACGTGGAAAACACTGCTTAAAGAGTAAAGGAAATTTGTCTTTCACAGTGAAGAGAATGATGGAAGTTGGAAAAGCTGTCCTCCAGAGGAATAATGTTAGTGACTTGAGTGATGTAAGGTATGGAACTGAAACCTTCTCTGTGTGTATTGAGTGTGATTTTGACTTTTCAGAAGGCTACTGTAGAGCTGGTGGCACCAACTGCAGTGGGATTTACTGAAGAAATTGGGTCTGAGTTCACTTGCTGCAGGATTTCCCAAGTGGGATGTGCTGGCATTGAATATGAACTCCCTTTTTCTGATGGATTTCCAGTGCAGGTTGCATTCCAGCTCTGGAGGTTCTTTCTTGACCACATCAGGGGACAGGAAGGCCCTTCAGAGAACTTACCTAAAAGGCTGCTCTTCAATTTTCAATGCTGAAAATGCTCTCTGTACCCTCGATTCCAGAGGAGAGGTAGACTTCTGCTCTCCACGCAGGGCACTGCTTTGTGTTTCAGTCGTACCTGCCTCCATCTGATCACAGTGCTGCACCTTTTAGTTTAAGCCCAGTGCCTTAGACAGCCAAAGCAACTTATAGCATTGTTTAAATAGTGTACAGGGAGCTGGGCCTTCATCACTGAATCAGGCAGGAACTGCATTCATCTACTGAGAGTTGGCTTTTCAACTGAAGACCAGCTAGGAGACATTTTCTTTTTTAAACCTTCCTTTTTGACAAAGTGTGTCTTAAATACAGAGATGTGAAGGGGGAAGATAATGGGCTTTGGAAGAGGTTCCCTGAGAGCATAATGAAAGGGAATTATTTGTGTTGCTGAAGGCCAGTGGTTTTGTTCCTGCCTTTGTGGCCAAGGAGTGCCAGAAGTGGTTCAGTTAGCTGATCATATTAAATAGCTTGTGGTGTTCTACTCAATTAACATCACCAGCATTTTTCCCTTGTTTTCCTTTTCTGAAGGATGGGTTTTCACTGGCCTCCCTTCTGCTCAATAGCCCACTTGCATCTCCATGTCCTGGCCCCAGCCAGCCAGCTGGGATTCTTGTCCAGACTTTACTACAGGATCAATTCCTACTGGTTTATCACGGTAAGCACAGTGCAGGTGGGATTTTGGGGAGGTTTTCAATCACAGGCTGAACATGTGATGCCTTTCTAACACTTTAAATGTGTCCAAAAATTGTTTGAGTAATTGTTTTTGTCACTAATTATTAATTATGTATATTTTGCATTAGCTATTTGGAAAACTACAAGGGGAAAAAACCTTCACGTTCAGGGTTATTATGGGGAAAGGAGTGCCAGGAACATTAGCAACAAACAGCACAGGACTTCTGAGTCTAATGTCTAGCTTGGGCTAGTGTGGTGCACCTCTGAGGACACTTGATAAGTATTTATGCATCAGTTTAGAAGGACATACTCAACTCTGATGGAATTTTCAGTGAGCTGAAGGTCCAGGGGGTAGTTAATGCACTGCTTTGTCTTCCACAGGCTGAACAACTCCTTGAGCGACTGCAAACTCCAAATGCTGCCAGCTGAAAGCACTCTGAGCCCTTTGTCACCAGCCAGCTGGTTCTTTGAACTCTGATTTAAGGTTGCACAGTTTGATGTTACCAATAATACACCAGGATAAAAAAAGCTTTAGTTCCTTATGAGGAAATGCACAGAGGTTTTGTGGCTGCCAGCCTGACGCTCTCATTGGGGTACTTCAGTCTCTCTACTTCTCTGACAAGAAGGTGATGTATTTTAACTCTGATTTTGTATTTCTGTATCTATCCATAGAGTTCATGCACAGACATATCCTAATAGTAGAAGGCAGGGTGTAACAGCAGGTTGCCTTGCTACTAAGTCCCTAAGTTACTACTGTCTGCATGCACCTGGTACCACAGGAAATGCTCGTGGTGGAATCCAGCTTTGGTTTGAGAGGTGCACTCTTCTGGGATGTAAAACACTGACATTCCCACCTGTATTTGTGTGATCCTTACACCTGGTAGTTAGCAGGTACATTGCTGAAGGTACCCTACTATCTTGCTGGTGCTAAGCCACTTTATTACCTCTCTCAGTTGCACACCAGAGAGGTAAGTAAATGTTCATACAACAGGTACCCAAGGTGTAATGCTATAGAACATCCAACACAGTGTGTAAGGGGCTGGATGTTGGACTTGAAGATTTTGTTTCCCTCTTATGTGCACAATGTTGTCAATTAATTACTGTCTTTGCCAAAAAAAAAAAAAAGAAGAGCTCAGAGGAATTAATATTTAGTTAGTTGATTAATTTCTACTCTTTCTGTGTGATGGTAGAAAAAAAAACAACCAAATTTTTCAGATGGTGCTGATACTGTTGGGACTGGAAGTCCCTTGGAGCTTACAAATGGCTTGGCTAAATTTGATTTTGGAATGAAGTCAGAGGAGAAATAGGTCTTCAGTGCAGAGAGAACGTGGCAGGCCTGTGTAACAGCAGTGTGATTGGAATTTGGGATAGCAGGGACTCAACCCAAAACTGGAACATGTCGGGTTGCTTAAGGAGCTGGTTGCACATTGGCCTTTGCTGTACAGCTCTGCTGGGCAATGCTTTGGTTTTCAGTACCATATTAAGGCAGGCTGGAAATAAAACTGCAGAAAACAGAGACTGGACTTTCCTTCTTCTGTCTCTGGATGCCAAACTATCCAAGTGTCCTCGGCCAATGCCTTTAGATGCAGTTGAGGTGGTGGTGGTGTGATGCACCTGCAAGCTTCCCTGAACTTACTCTTCCCAGTGCTTTCCACTGCCCCAGCACCTATTGCCTTAGTGGTCCAATGCACTGTAGTATTCTTACAGCAAACTATCCATACGTTCACAGTGCTATGAAGAACAACATTTCCTATCCTGAAGAGTTCACAACTCTCCTGTCTCTAAGACCTTGTTCCCGGTGTCCCCTTCCATGTTGTTCGCAGCCCTGTAGGGTTTTAATCTGTCGGAGGAGTTTGAATTAAAGCCACTGAACTTTGACTGCTGCTGTGCAATGGATGAGAAGGTTTGAGCTGGCTCCTGGCTTTGTGAAATACCTGAACATTAAGATATTTCAGGAGTTAATCCTGTGTTTGTGTTTTGATCTGTAATTAATTTATGTAACTGTATTTAAGTGAGACATGTAGTATTTAAAGAGCCAACAGGAACTGTTGTCAAAAATGATTGAATAAGCAATAGAATAAATGCTAATCTTGGAATGACTTTCCAGTGCAATGGAATAGTTGGCTGTGGGGATTGACTCTGGATAGCCTTTTGCTCACTCTTCACCCCTGACCACAGCAGGATGGGAGAGAGAACAGGAAAAGTCAGAAAATTTGTGGGTTGAGATAAAGGCAGTTTGATAAATGAAGGAGAGAGGAAGGAAAAACCCAAGGTATGGCCTCCCACAAGCAGGCCAGTAGCAATGGCTGTCCCCATCCCCCCCAGAAATCCCCATCTCCCCACCTTTCATGGTTGAGCATGACACTATATGGCATGGAGTATCCCTGCTGGGCAGTGTGTGCCTGGTGTGAGGGTTGTACCCTCTCCCAGCTTCTTGCCCAGTGGAGGAGCAGAGCAGGATGAGGTGGCCTTGATGCTGTGCCAGCACTGCTCAGCCAACACCACAGCTCTGGTGTGTTACCAGTGCTGCTCCAGGCACAGACCCCCAGGGCATGGCACCTTCTGGGCTGCTCTGAAGAACATTGCCTCCGTTCCAGCCAGGCCTAGTGCCTTGTCAGGTGTACACAGAACCACAAAGGTTAGCTGTGATGGACCCACTAATGACAGCAAGGCTGGAAAGGCAAAGAGAGTATCACCTAGCTTCCAAAGTCTTATGAACAAGACAGGGAACTGCAGTTTGTCTGACAACAGCAGAGAGGCCTCAAACCTGCCCAAACAACCCAGCATTCCACAGCCCCATTCATGACTGAGCTGAATGCTCAGTACTTCATTAGTGTCTCAGCACAGAACCATGTTCCATTCTCCTCCTGTACTGACAAGCATTCTTAGGCTCAGCAGATAATTTTTTTAATTAGGTAAAGAAGTGTTTTCTGAAAAGCCTAATGCTTTGTTTCAGAATTGCTGGCTGGCCCTGGGCAGAAGCAGTGTGCAGACCCCATTGTGCCTCCCTCTTCTACAGCAGCATTGCAGCCATCATTTTAAAACTTCCAAAATCCTCTGCAGAGCTTTGCAGTGAGCAAAGATCACTAAAATACTCTCAAGAGTGAACTCTGCAGCCCTTTCTCTCCAAGAGCCTGGAGAAGCAAAGGAGAGTTGTTTAGCCACTGCTCCTGGCTCTGTTGTGCTTTGATCCAGTATTAGTCCTGAGAAAAGCTGCTTTTTTGGCTGCATGTTTGGGAATGACAAAGCTTTATTTGTCCTCTTTTGCTCAGTTGTTTTACATAAACTCCCAACCTGATGCGAACCCAGAGAGTAACACTTCTGTGCTCAAGTTGTAACTGCCCCTCTGAAAGGATGGACCAGGCACAGACAATGCTGTGAAATGTAGAATGATAATCTATAAGTTTTGGGTTGAGTACTGACAGCATTTCCACTGTGATTAAATTGGTAACAGCTCCTCAAGCTTATTCTGAAGCTTTCTGAAAAGCAGAAAGATGGAAGCAAAGCAGTGAAACTTGTATTTGAAATCTGACAGGAGTGGGAACAACAAAATGCTGCTTAAAACCCAACTTGCTGTTGTCTCAAACTGATGTGCAACATTTATTGGAGTGCTGAAAGTGCTTTCAGTCTTAGACAAAGCACAGATAACCCCTGCACTCCAAAAGAGATGCAGAATTCACAGGCTTCAGGTGGAAGAAGAGGAAAGGCCACCGTGGAGCTTGCCATGAAGAAGTGAAGTTTGGGAGAGATTTAAAGAGCTGAAAGTTATTTGGTTGCCCTGCTCTAGACCAGCTCCCAGCACCTCAATGTCTTGTAGTGGAGCCCCAAAACTGAATTCAGGACTGAAGGTGCACTGTAGTGGAAGCCCATTCCAAGGCATTTGCTTATCAGCCTCAATAACTAACTGGGTGAGTTTACATGAAGTGAAATGCAGCTAAGGGTGCTCAGGCTACAGCCTACCTCAAATGTCTCAGTTTCTCCCATGTCTTGCATTATTTTTCCTTATATGACCATTCTGTTAGCTGACACCACTTGGACTGCCAGGTACTGACTGCTTGCTGCAAGCTCTGAACTCATGCTGCTGGTTCAGACACCTTGGATTGCCAGGCTGTCAGAGCAATTCCCATTCCACTGCTGTATTAGCCAAAGCTTGCTTGCTTTTGAAATCAACATTTCTGTACAGGAGCTGAAATCCACTGAGGGGTGCTGTTCCAAAACCAAAGCAAGATCATAAATCACAGGTCTTGTTTTCAGCTGCAAGACCTAGACACAGCAGGAATGGGTTTGAAACCCAAGGGAACACACCCCAGCAGTGCCTGGGGCAGTGCATGCTCCCCAGCTTCCTACCTGCTGACATTCTGTGGTGACTAAATCCTACCCTTTATTTCCTCTTCCATCCTCCCCCTGTCCCCTAGCCATCCCTCTTTCAGTACATTCATTTCTTCCCTTCTTTTCTAATTCCATTGTCTTTTCACTCAGAAAAGGAGGCAGAGGGCTACCCAAAATCTGTATTTTTATTTGCTCAGTCATCAGGCTCATTGTGATGCACATTAGATAGAAATGTCAAAACAAAAGAACATTCTTGTAGGCTTTCTGCCCAAACAGTTCTGGTTTATCTACAGCATAAAATAATTTAGCACTTTTAATATAAATTATGAACCTGATAAATCTCAGTATCCTTCTGAGGCAAGAGAGGATTTCACTTTAAAGACCCCCTCAAGTAGTGTAGTTAACATCACAGCTAAGTTTTTATTTACACTAGTGAAAAACAGAATTTTATAGCTCTAATTACAGAGTTTTCTTGGTGGGAAGTGTTGTAAATACAGGTCCTGGTTAACTTTAAGAGCATTGCTCCAGCTGTTGCATATAAGCAGTGTTTTTTCTGGTTGTGTTTTTTTTTTCTTGTAACCATTCTTCCCCTGCAAGAACCCTGAAGGAAATCATTGTTGGTCATCTTTTGATCTCTATTTTAACGAGCTGATTATTTTTACTCCTGGTTTAGGAGCTCACAAGTAATGCTGTGAAAGCACAGCCCTGCCTCAGGTAAATGAGGTCTGGGACTGCACCAGCAGACTTTCATTTCTGCATTTAGCACTCCAGGAGCTCCTCTCTCCTCTTACTAACAACCTTGCTACATTTTGGTGAACAAAGAGAAAGAAGCTTGCTTCTTTTTGTTCCCCTCTCATGACTGCACAGTGCCCCACTGTACGGTTTCTGTTGTCTTTCACATCTTCACCTTGTGGCACCCCACTTGCAGAGCTGAATTCACCAAAAAGACTGCAGAGTTTTGTGCTCTTCTAGGATATGACACAGCATGAGAACAGGTGAAAAAGGTGTGAGACAGGACAAAACAAAGAGAGATAGAAGGTTTGGAGAAGATTTGATGCTAAGAAGAGACTATTGAATACCAGGACTACTACACCTCTCCAAAATACACACAATATACAACCAGTTTAGGACCAACAAACATCCTTGCTGTCCTATTTCTACAAATTTGGGGATTTTCATATGCTTCATGAAAATCACTTCCATTTATTCACTTTCACTACATGAAAAGTCATCTAAGCTTTTGCTATATACCAGGGCTTTTTTTTTTTGTTTGTTTGGTTTGGTTTGTTTTTGAAGAAGTGTATGAATTCCCAGCAAAGTTTTCATTGTCGTGGTTTATAAAGCAAAGATTTTTTTTCCCCCCTCACCAAGTGTTTCACAAGCTGCAATGATCAGTGTTGTCCTGTAGCAAGTTAGTCATTGACACTCAGTAACCTACAGCAGGAAGCCTGTGGAGTGAGCTGAAGAACTGTGGAATACTTGGTGGTGGATGCTAATAAAGGACCATCCAATAGCAGCAGGGTGGATTGGTTCATGATTTGTGATTTCTGCCCAAATCAACCAGCTTTACAAAAAAATACTCCTTTTTTTTTCCTTCTCACTCATTTTCTCTCTTGCTCATATCCCAGGTAAGAAGTGTTGAAATCCTGTAATGAAAACCTCTTTCAAGATGGCATCTAGATAAGTTTGTTTTTTTTTTTTTTTTCCCCAAATGCAGCATGCAGCAGAATTCCGTAGAGGACAAATCCTTATTGTAGTAAAGTGATGACCACATCATCATCTTTGCCTTGCCAAAGCATTTCCCCTTCAAAATGAACCAGCCCATGTTTCCTGGCTCTTAACAAGATTCCCACCACTTTATTGGAAATGGTCACATATGTTTCAAACAGCTGCCCAAATGTCACACTCACATGGCCATCTTCTCCCACCTGTCCAGTCCTTCTAATGATCAAGCACAGCTCTTCAACCTCCTTTCCCACATGTGAGTGAGCATCTTTCCCTCTCTGCTCTGTCCGAGACCCTTCCAGAGGTCTCCCGTAGGTGGGATCTCCTCTGTGAGCGTGCCCAGGTTTTGCTGCCAGCCTGTCATTGCTGCTGAAAGGGTTCTTCCTCTGGTACTCAATGTGATCCTCTGCCCAGCTCTGCCAGCTTTTCCTCAGGTCACCCACAGCGCTGCTAGCTTTAGCGCTCTGCCCTTTGTCTTCCTCCATCGCTTGACAGCCTTCGATGGTGCTCGAGCAGGAAACGAATCACTACCTGGTTGTAGCTGCAGTTCCTAGGTGCACTGGGGCAGCTGTGAAGGAAGAACAACAAATCAGCCTGATAATTGTGGCAAGGCTGCTGAAAAAGGCATTAAAAATGTGAAGATTCAGTCCACTGCCTGTAATTCTACATCAATGAAAAAGGTAAAAGCTAAAATTCAGAAGGCACTTTGTAACTCAGGGGAGGGAGCTGTGCTTACAAGGTTAGACAGTTTGCCACCAGTCCTGCTGTTACCATACCCCCAGTCCCACTCTTACCATACCCCCCAGGCAGGCTCTGTGTAACAGGCCCATGCACAGCACTCACTCTTCGCGCAGGGACACCTTGTAAAGCACTTGGTCCTTGCACCAGCAGCCCCGCAGCCTTCCCAAGCAGCCCTGGCTGAGCTGCCCAGCACAGGCTTACTGACAGGCCAGAAAGCAAATCATTCCCCAAGAGGCAGCCACCAACCCCTACGCAGGGGTGGGCAGCTCTTCTGCCCGCACGCTGATTAAAGGTGGACAAAGCCTCGCTCTGCTGACAAGCTTCCCACAGACTGCGGGAGCTACTATGCACAGAAAGCATTACCTGGAGCTGCAATGTTGATCTGTGGTGGGAGCAGGAGGCTTTTCCTCAGCAGGCACTGAAAAGAGAAGCAGCAATGCAGCCAGCCAGCATGGTGTTGCCTGACTGGGAGGTTTAGCCGTGAAGCCAAACCCAGGAGGGATAGTTCTGCCTTAAAAGGCTCTGCTGCACAGCCACTCTGCCAGCTACAACCCAGGGGCAGGCAGCACTGGCGAGCTAAAAGCTGCCCAGCTGCTCCAGGCACATATTACCTGTAATTAGGTAATGGGCTCTCTGGGCAATGTGTAATTATTTTGATGAATTAGGGACAGACTCTTCTATACCTAGAGAGATCCACCTGTAATTATGGCTTCGCTGGATCCCATCCTCCACCTGTTGAACTACACAAATTAAGAGCTTCCCCAAGAGCACCTTAGCAGAGCTGGTAGCAGATAAAAGAGAGATAAACCAGAGGATGAGTGCAGGATTTTCTACAGGAGAGTGGACAGAAATCCAAATTCTGAACAATTTAATAACTGAATCATAAATTAGGTATTTCTATATTTTAAAAGCATTACTGTGGTGGTTTGGTTGGTTTATTTTTTTCATTTACCCAGGTAGATATGTTGATGCTGTTGCATATGAGCCCTGTGAGCAGTGAGAGAGCTCCCTGAATGACCCAGCAAAACATGCAAGTCACAGTCAAGCATCTCTGCTTCTTTTGGGTATAAAGGAGCAGAAGATGACAACAAAATGGCTGTGAAGGACAATTGAGAAACCTCTGCAGCAGCACACATTAAATAATGGCTTTTCAGTCACAGCCTCTCACTTAAAAATTGAAACTACTGATTGTCATATGATCCTGTTATATTGGCTGTGAGAGGAGGGTGGTTAATTCTAGCTCCCTGGATAAATTTCAACTTGTGGAATTATGTTTTGTGTACTTAAAATTCCCCCAAAGGCTAAAAAGTGTAAGTGTTCTTCCTTTCCCCTCCCTAAAATAGTTATGTAATTCTGTCCTGACTCCCCAAAACCACTCTTTAACAAATGGCTTGATTCTCCTCAGTGGCAGCACAGGAATGTAAGGGAAGTTTACAGACACATCATCTGAAAAGCACTTTTCTGTTACATCAGGATCAAATACTCTCCAAGTCTCACTAACATATACACACCACTTCCAAACTATGCTGAGCAGCATGAGACTGCCCCTGATTGTGTATGGATCATTGAAGCAAACCAGGAAGAAATAGGGCTGCAAGTTCAATTCTTCTGTAGAAAATAGTATCACTGGAAAATGAGGTGTTCACCTTCAAAGAACAACCAGCAATGCTCTGCAGGTAAAGTAAGGGAAAGCCAGTCTCAAAGAGATTAAGCTTAAGCAATAATAGCAGTAACTCCTTCTAAGGGGTTTCTAAAGTGGAAGGTACACAGCTAAGAAATCTAAAGTGAGAATGAATGGAAAACCAAAAGCAGACTCCTTCCCGATTCTCTCCCAGCAATCCCAAGTTTTTGTAAGCACTCTCAGACTCAGGGGCTCTGTCAGCAGCTCAGCAATGTGTTTATTGCTGGGTCTCAGCTGCTGAGGTGCACAACCCTGATCCACATCTACCTCCTTTGCTTCCTCTTGCTAGAAAACTTCACATTTAGCTGCCAGCTCACGTTTAGGTTGTCTTCCTGTCAGCCAGCAGCACTAAGGCTTCATTGCAAACCTCAGTTTTGGTTGCAGCAGAGGAAGAGAGAACTGGAGAAGCTGCAGGATGAGATTATGGAGGTGGTTATGGAGGTGGCCCAGGCAGTGTTCACAGGTCACAAGCATTACCTTAGCCATCTAGGAAAAAAAAAAAAACAACCAACCAACCAACGAAACAAACAAAAAAAATCAAACAAAAAAAACTTGTCCAAAAATCAGCACAGCAAATACAGAGCATGAGGCCAGGGCTGAGCTGGCCTGGTCCTAATAAAAGGCTTACCCAAATCTGGATAAACTGAACCTCTCACCTCAGCGTAACAGCGAGAGTAGTGAGTGGGGGATTACAGCTGTCAGCTCTAGATGGCAAAATCAAGCAAAATATAAGGTGGCAACAAAAGCCCCTCCTTTAGTTCCCCCCTTTGCTGGACAGCCCCATTTCTGCCCCTCTCCTGGGAGTCTGCTTCTCACCCCATCTGCTCCCTCGCCGGCCTTGACCTCCTTCCCACGGAAAAACGAACGTGACTCCTTTGGTCTCTTTAATTGTTAATGGTGCTCAATGAGCTGCTCCACGGACGCCAGTGAGGGAAAGTTGTTGGGAGGGGGGTAAAAAAGAAAAGGTGAGCGCTGGAGCAGGCTGCAAAGCTGGCCCGCGGGTGCCCCCCGACCAGAGCCCTCCTCAGCTCCGCTCCCCCTCGGCCGGCAGAGCCACTGCCAGCGACCGTACCCTGAAGTACCGAGGAGCCATACCCGTCCCGGCACCCAGCAGGGCCCTTTCAGGCCGCACCCCCTCCCCGCCGGGCTCCTCCCCCGCTCCCGCCGCGGCGCTGGGCCCGCCCGGCGGCGCATGCGGCCCGGGGAGGCGTGCGAGAGGCGGCAGATGGCCGGACATGGCGCGGGCGGCTTCGCTGCTGCCCCGCTACCTGCTGCTGCTGGCCCAGGAGCACCTCGAGTTCCGCCTGCCGGTGAGCGCCCCGCGGGGCCGGGGTCGGGGTCGGGGCTGGCCGGGCAGCGGCGAGCCGGGCGAGGCGCCGCTCCGGGCGGCGCGGTCCTCGGCTGTGCGCGGCAGGCGGCCTGGCTGCGAAGGGCAGCCGGTGTCACTTGGAAGCTGCTCGTGTCCTGCGGCAAGGGACCCCCAGATGCGGGGCTGCCTCTCAGCTCCTCGGCGTTGCAGCGGCCGCCGGTTCCCTCCTGCTGTCGCCCGGCTCAATGGGGAGCCGCTGCCTGGTGCCTCTAAGGCTGGGCTGTACCTCGTCAATTTCACGAGCCTTTGGGGCTGGGGAGGTTGCCAGCAAATACCTGCGGCTCCAGATAAGAGGGTGGGGAAATGGGTTGGCAAAATGTTTTTAAGGGCTTGTTTCGATGGCTTTTTAAACTAGACGGTGTGCTGTGGGTACATAAATAATAGAAGCACAGAATTGTTCTGGTCAGAAAGGACCATCGTGTCAGTTCTCTAACTCTACCAAGGCTGCTTGTTAAATCATGTTCCTTCAGGTTCAACAAGACCAAGTGCAGGGCCCTGCAGCTGGGTCAAGGCAATCCCAAGCACAAATCCAGGCTGGGCAGGGACTGGCAGCCCTGAGGAGAGGGACTTGGGGGTGCTGGGGGATGAGAAGCTCAACAGGAGCTGTCAATGTGCACTTGCAGCCCAGAGAGCCAAGCAGAGCCTGGGCTGCATCAGGAGAAGTGTGGCCAGCAGGGCAAGGGAGGTGATTCTCCCCCTCTGCTCAGCTCTGCTGAGACCCCACCTGGAGTATTGTATCCAGTTCTGGAGCCTCTGTTACAAGAGGGATCTGGACATGCTGGAAGGTGTCCAGAGAGGGCCATGAGGATGAGCAGAGGGCTGGAGCTGCTCTCCTATGAGGACAGACTGAGAGAGTTGGGGCTGTTCAGTCTGGAGAAGAGAAGGTTCCGAGGAGACCTTCTTGTGGCCTTCCAGTATCTGAAGAGGGCTCCAAGAAAGCTGGGGAGGGAGTTTTGAGGGTGTCAGGGAGTGATAGGACTGGGGGGAATGGAATAAAGCTGGAAGTGGGGAGATTCAGGCTGGATGTGAGGAAGTTCTTCCCCATGAGAGTGGTGAGAGCCTGGAATGGGTTGTCCAGGGAGGTGGTTGAGGCCCCATCCCTGGACGTGTTTAAGGCCAGGCTGGATGAGGCTCTGGCCAGCTTGATGTAGTGTGAGGTGTCCCTGCCCATGGCAGGGGGGTTGGAACTGGATGATCCTTGTGATCCCTTCCAACCCTGACTGATTCTATGATTCTCTGGGGACATTCCTGGTTCCAGTTCCCTTGTCTTGTACTACTTAGCCAGGTCTTTGGCTTTGTGATGAGCAGCATTAGGGACCTGATTTTTCTGAAACTTTGCAGAAAATCAAGGACAGATTTTTCAGCCCTGTCAGCTGCCTGATCTCCATCTCTGCTGCACCTGCTTATGGGAGATGAGAGAGCTGTTTGTATCCTGGGTTCCCCAGTTCAAGAAGCACAGGGAACTGCTTGAGAGGGTACAGCAAAGATGATTAGAGGTGGGCAACATCTGTTTTACAAAGAAAGGCTGTGGGACTTGGGCCTGGTTAGCCTGGAGAAGAGAGGACTGGGGGGGTCTTATCACTGCTTATAAATACCTAAAGGGTGGGTTTCAGGAGGATGGGAACAACCTTCTTCAGTAGTGCCCAGTGTCAGGACAAGAGGAAATGGACATCAACTTGAACATAGGAAGTTCCATGAGGAGGAACTTCTTCCCTTTGAGGGTGGTGGAGCTCTGGACCAGGCTGCCCAGACAGGTGGTGGAGTCTCCATCTCTGGTGTCATTCAGAACTGGCCTGGATACGTTCCTTTGCAACCTGCTGTGGGTGACCCTGCTCTGGCAGGGAGGTTGGACTAGGTGATCTCTAGAGGTCCCTTCCAGCCCCCACCATTCTGTGGTTCTCTGGTGTGGGATCACAACAGCTGAAGGTGTTTGTTGAAGCCCACATTAAAGTGTGTAGAAAAAATTCTGTGATTCATCTTTGTTAGTTGATGAGAAACCCTGCTCCATGGTCAGTCCTGGGTTAGCTCAGATACTGAGGGGTACCACCAGGCATCCAGTTTTCCAGTGCAGGATGTCTCTAATGGACAGAGATGCATGTCAAGTGGTTCCCTATCAACATCTTCAGGCAGACCTGTTCCAATGCATCACTCCCTTTAGAAGGATCTTCCCAACCTCTCATCATCCAGAGCACTGCTGTGACCTGCACCTGGTGCTCTCATCTCCTCTGTAGTAAACATCAGAAGGTGATGACCTTCCTTTCTTTAACCTGTGTACAAGTTGTGGCCACATTTCTCTCCAGGCCTTTCCTCACAGACCATGTTTGTCTGCTTCTCATTCTTGTCACTTTCCTGTAGGTAGTGTTCCAGGCAGTGTGTGGGGATGCCACTGACTCATCTGTAAAATCTCAGGTGCTTTTGCTCTCCCAGGACTGTACAATGAAATAATTATGCATAATTTTTTCTCCTCCAGGAACAAACCCCCTGTTTTTTATCCCCAGCATTTCATATGTCCTTTTCTATGCAGATGACAAGCTGGAAACGAATGGGGTCAGGTGCCACTAAAGCCATGGGTTAGCTGGTGGGGTTTTGTTTTCCTCTGAGTTTTGGGATACTTCATGGTAATCATTTTATTTACCCATTTAGTTCAAATCTAAGCCAGTGTAAAAATTTGCTTCCCTGTTCTTTTGCCAGTGGAGCTCAGAGGCTGCAGTGTGTTGTTTCTAGCAAAGGGGCAGCATGAGAAACACCCCCAGTGTTTACCTCTCATTTAGCTTTGTCTTTTAGTGGGTGGCTGCTATTGAGTATTGCTTACAAGCTTGTTTCTTGAAGATGTGCTGGTTTGCACATTCAGTTTGTAGTCTTTGATTTAGTTTGCTCTGTAAAAGGCACCGAGTGAAGAAAGCTGTTGAGATACCTGTAAAGCAGAGAGGTAGAAAAGGAATTGATGCTCAGTACTGTGCCCAGCCTTGGGGCAGAGTGTTACTGATGAGACATCATTTTTGTATGAATCAGTGAGGGGAAAAAAAAAAATCAGGAATAAATAGGATAAGGCAGGTTTAGACTGGATATTAGGAAGAAATTCTTGATAGTAGGGGTGGTGAGACACTGGAACAGGTTGAGGATGTGGATGCCCCCTTCTTGGGGATGTTCAAGGCCAGGTTAGATGAGGCCTTGAGCAACCATGGCAGGGGGATTGGAACTAAATGATCTTCAAAGTCCCTTCCAACCCAACCCATTTGATGAATGTATGAGTATTGTAAGATGAATATTGTTGTGAGGGTGTAAGCCTGAACAGTAAAAACTTTGATGAAGGAGAAAATGCCAAGAGGTGGGATTTGATTACTGAGATTTGCCTAGCTGGATCTTCACGGTCTCACAGTATATCAGAGGTTGGAAGGAACTTCAAGAGATCATCAGGTCCAACCCTCCTCCATCACTTAGGATGGTCCACACAGGAATGCATCCAGGTGGGTTTGGACCAGAGAAGGAGACTCCACAACCCCCCTGGGCAGCCTGTTCCAGTGCTCTGTCACCCTCACTGTAAAGAATTTTACTGTGTCATCTTACTGTGTTGTAGACTACAACTTGCCTTAACCTTACCATACCTCCTTCTTTTGCACCTGAACTCCAAGAAAGCTGCTTTATAGCAGGAGGGTCTAATTCTTCAGTTCATGAGCAGTGCATACAAGCTGAGTTTAATTGTGAACCTCTGCCCTATCCTTACAACCACTCTTAAGAGTGCTTCACTGTCAGTCCCCATGGAAAGTCAATCACAAAGACCATTCTGCCTTCTGCTGCTCTCTAATGTTTTGCTTATAAACCCCAGAGGTCACCACCTGCATTAGAATTTATGATATGCTGTTGTTTGGTTGTTGTTGGTTTTTTTTTCCTTTTTTCTGTCTTTTAAATAGAAGTTACTGCTCTTAAAGCCTGACCTTTGTATTTTCACTTAGGAAGTAACATCTCTGCTCTCACTTTATGGTGGACAGTTCAGCAGTGAGCAGGAAATTCGTGTCAATGTAAGTGAGGACCAAAATATTTTCCTGGAATATGGTATGCAAGAGTGTCCTTTATAGTGTGTTTATGATTATTAAATGTGAGGAGCTGGTAAATTCTGATTTTTTTCTTAGGAAAATGAGAGATCTTCCAAACCTGAGCAATTCTCAATTTCAGTCCAGATTCAGAAGGGAGTAAAAGATGCACAAAACACACCTCAGGATATCTTCAACAGTGTGAAAAGAAGCAGTGCCATCTGCTGGGAGAATCTCCTCCTTTTTCAGAACAGCCAAACCAGCAGCTGGAATTTGGTGCTTGCCTCTTAAATCAGAGGCAGCCCATCTGGAAGAGTGAAGCCAGGAAGCTGTCTGAGCCTGGCTTCAGTGTTGTATTGGGTGTGCAGTCAGAGAAAGTTTCTGGGTTTAAGTTACTACTTGCATGTAACAAGGAGATTTGACTCTTTAGAAGGTTAATAATCTAGAGAAGCATAAATAATAATATTTTACTAAGTCAAAAACATGCTGGGAAAATGAAATGCCTGGTGAATTGTTGCAGACATTCAAGCTAAGTATGCCTCAAATTAAATGTTCTCTGGGCAGTTAACAGACTTCTGTTTGTTTTCCATCTTCAGCAGGCATGGTTTGTTTTTTATAGAACAGAATTATGTAGCTGTGTAATTTGTGTGACATCCTCCAGCTAGGTATTTGCATCACTTTATGTTCTCTTTATTTCAGTCTCCCTTCTGGATTCTCAATATTCCTTCAGAAGAGATGGCAAGGGGACTAATGAAGAGGACAGTGTGTGCAAAGTAAGAGGTGAAAGATCTTAGAGAGTTACAGAAGAGAATCTTAGCATCATTTTGGTTGGAAAAGACCTTTAAGATCATTGAGTCCAACTATTCTTTAAAAGACCTTTAAGACCAACCATTCTTAAAAGACCTTTAAGAGCATTGAGGCCAACTGTTTAAAAGACCTTTAAGAGCATTGAGGCCAACTGTTTAAAAGACCTTTAAGAGCATTGAGGCCAACTGTTTAAAAGACCTTTAAGAGCATTGAGGCCAACTGTTTAAAAGACCTTTAAGAGCATTGAGGCCAACTGTTTAAAAGACCTTTAAGAGCATTGAGGCCAATCATTCTTTAACTGTACAATGTAAATGTTAGTGTAGGTGGTGGAAAATTGTTCTGTATTGTGTATATAAAATAATGATTTTATCTTGGAGTCTTAAACAGCCTCTTGTGAGGAGGTGTTACTGGAGCCTGTAGTGTGCCCATGTTCTCTACTTAGTGTGTGATCAATGCAGGGGCTTGAAATGGTGCAGAGCCAGGAGTTGTAACATCATTTGAATAATATTTAGTTCGTAGCTTGCTTTGAAATCATATGGAATTAAAAGGTAACACCAGTGATGCATAAAAACTGGAAATCAAGTTTGGAACAGAAAGGTAGTGGTAGAACTCCTAGTTCTGATGTCTGAGCCTCAGCTCAGCTGCAGCAGAGGTTCTTCTAGAAAATTCAAGAGCCAGAGTGGTTCTTCCAGTGGCCTTTGGTCTTTTTCTGAGGTGTCTGCCTAACATGACACCTCTGGGTCACGAGGCTTGAGGGGTACCTTGGAGGTGTGGATGAGCAGCACAGCTGTAGAATGGTTCACTGCCTGTATTAAATTTGGGGTGATTGCCCTCTCACACACTTTGTAATTTCAGGTCTATATTTGAACTGTGGGGTCATGGAAGATCTGCAGGGGAGCTCTATGCAGCTTTGAAGAGCTATCCAATGGAGAGGATGGTATGCATGTAAAGAATCTGCCTAACCTGGTTCCTGTCTCACACTCAAGTAGCACTGCAGCTGTGCTGAGGGAAGTCTCTTTGCCTGTTTTGCAGCTTCCATATCTACAGTCGGACTCCACTTACAAAGTTCGTATCCATTCCTTTAATAAAACACTGACCCAGGCACAGAAAATACAAAAGATAGATGTAAGTAGGTGTTCAAGAAACCTTTGACATGTATTTAATCTGTTCACATTATTCTGTGCTATCAGTGTATTTCAGTGTGGGTTTCCTGAAGGCAGTTCCTGCCCTGCATCTTCTCAACTCTGCATGAAATCTTTGTGTCTGAAGGAATATTCCCTCAAAATTCATAACCTTGACTTTTTTTTTTTTTTCTTTTTTTGTTTAACAGACCATGGGTTCTAGAGGAGACCTCAAAGATGATCAGAGGGCTGGAGCAGCTCTCCCGTCCCATGGGGACAGGCTGAGAGAGTTGGGGTTATTCATTCTGGAGATGAGAAGGCTCCAGGGAGACCTTAGAGCAGTACTTGAAGGGGCTACAGGAGAGCAGGGGAGAGACTTTTTAGAAGGGCTTGCAGTGATAGGATGAGAAGGAATGGATTGAAGCTTGAGGAGGGGAGATTTAGACTGGAGATTAGGAAGAAGTTCTTTGCAGTGAGTGTGGTGAGACACTGGAACAGCTTGCCTAGGCAGGTCCTGGATGCCCTTTCCCTGGAAGTGTTGAAGACCAGGCTGGATGGGGCCTTGAGCAACCTAGTGGGAGGTGTCCCTGCCCATGGCAGGGGATTGGAACTGGATGATTTTTTTAATGTCCTTTCCAACCTAAACCATTCTATGAGTCTGTGAAAATCCAGAGAAAACTGAGAGTGTACTTTCAGTGCTAATTTGCCATTCCTCACAAGTGGAATTGTGGGGTTTAGGTATTTTAGGTTTGGATTTGGGGTTTTTTTGTTTGGTTGGTTTGGGTTTTTTTGTGTTGTTTTGTTTTTTTTTCAGTTTTCTTCTTTTCATTTTGTTTTTTTCGATGGGGTGCATATTTCAAAACTTTGACCCTGTCGTTTTTTTTTTTCCTCACTGTTTATTATATAGGCCCTTGAATTTCTGCCATTCAAAGGAAAAGTAAATTTAAAGAATCCAGAGCACATCTTCTGGATTTTGGAAGATTATGGAATGGACCCTAATAAAGTTCCAGAAGAGCCTTTTCAGCTGTATTTTGGTAGATGGGTGCGTGAGTATGCTTGCTTCAGTTCTTGTCAGCTTTTACATTTAGGAAATTGTTCTTCAATTTCAGTGTAGAGAATTGTGTTGACTTTTAATGGAAGCAGACAATACAGTGATGGTTGAATCTGTCACTGATGCAAGTCTTGGAAGAAGAAAGTCACTTGGAAAGTCACTTCTTGTGACTTGGAAGAAGCAACTGAATTGAGAAACTTAGAGGTGGGGAAAACAATGAAGTTTTATCTGGAACACATTCTCTCTTGGCTTCCAGTGAAGGAATTTTCACTGAGGGAAGGAACTTCTTACAAGGGCTTGTAGTGATAGGACAAGGGGAAATGGATTGAAGCTGGAAGAGGAGAGATTTAGACTGGCTGTTAAGAAAAAATTCTTGACAGTGAGGCTGGTGAGACACTGGAACAGGTTGCCCGGGGAGGTTTTGGATGCCCTCTCCCTGGGGATGTTGTAGGCCAGGTTGGATGAGGCCTTGAGCAACCTGGCTTAGTGCAAAGTGTTCCTGGCTGTGGCAGGGGGGTTGGAACTGAATGATCTTTAAGGTCACTTCCACCCCAAACCATTCTGTGCATATGAATTCAACACAGCAGTGAGACTCTGGTGCTGCATTAATCTCTTGTGGGCCCGGGTGGAGCTCAAAGCACCAGCAGCATGTGAAGATTTACAGGAACTGCAGGTGGCTTTTGGCCACACTGAGCTGCATCAGCCCCGCTGTAGCATCCTGGAGTGGTCCTGACATCTCCAGTACATCTCCAGAAAAGCACAGGGCTGATCCCTGAGGCTTTGGGTGTCAGTGGGTTCAGCCCCCAGGCAGTGCTTATCTGGGGGGCCACTGGCAGTGCAGTGCTCCACAGCAGAGCCACGTTCAAAAACAAGCTGAAATTGGCATTTGGAATTCAAGCACTCCAAACATGCTGCATTATTAGCATCTCTTGAGGCTATCCTGATTTCCTCTTCTTCATTTATTTTTTGTGAGGAAAAAAAAAATAGCTCCTCAAAGGGCTTCTTCCAGAATGACACCAGACACTTTGTGCTTGTAATGTCCTGGGTCATGGGCAGCTGGGTGGAGGGACAATCACTGCTGAGGCTGTGTAGCTATGGTCAGGGGCTTGTGCACAGAGGAGGTAAGAGATCCAAGTGATGTGTGAGTGTTCTCCATGCCTGTGGTTTAGGTGAAAGCTCCCTGGGTTGTGGCAGTACTGCAATACTGGACCCAAAGGAGTGGGTTCAGAGCAGGGCCGCAAAAATGATCAGGGGAGTGCAGCACCTCTGCTATGAGGCCAGGCTGAGGGAGCTGGGGGTGTTCAGCATGGAGAAGAGAAGGCTCCAGGGAGACCTAATAGCAGCCTGCCAGCACCTGAAGGGGGCTACAAGAAGGCTGCAGGGGGACTGTTTGCAAAGGCCTGCAGTGATAGGATGAGGAGCAATGGTTTGAAATGAGAAAAGAGCAGATTTAGATTGGATTCTAGGAACGAGTTCTGCACCATGAGGGTGGTGGAAGACTGGAACAGGTTACTCAGGGAGGTGTTTGAGGCCTCATCTCTGGAGATATTTCAAGGTCAGGCTCAACAAAGCTCTGAGCAACCTGATCTAGTGGAGGAGGTCCCTGCTGACTGCAGGGGGGTTGGAATGGATGACCTTTGGAGGTCCCTTTCAACCCAAACCATTCTGCAATTCTCTTGCAGCTGTTGTTCCATCTGTGCTGGATTCCTGCAGTGTTTAAAAATGAGTAAACCAACCTGAGCCCAGTAGGCTGAGTATGTTTTGTTTACCCAGTAAGGCTGGTGTTGGCTAGAGCTGGGGGATAGCATTGGAAGAGCTTTTGCACGTTTTCTTCCAGGCTGCTTTGGTTCTCTTTGACATATTTTGGAAGTCTGATGTAAAAATGTTAGCATTTGGGCTTTGTTTGTTTTTTTTTTTTTTTCCCCAGTAAATTCTGATCTGTCAGCACTGTCCTAAATTTACATTCTGAGTGTGAGAGAAAAGCCAGTGAGGATGGAATTTCTGTGTGACCTCAGTCATGTGCATGTGCCTGGGTTCACTCCTGTTAGCTTCCATTTCTACTTCTCAGAATTTGGAAGTTATTTTAAGTCTGAATTCCCAGGAATTGGACGGTTTTTGTTTTTTTCTTTTTTTGCTCTGATTGTTACAACTTCATAAGAGTTTCCCCTTTGCACTGGTTGTACGTTTTTGCTCTCTGTCTTGAAGAGTTTCTCAGTGTTGAACAAAGATATCTGTTGCTTGAAAAGAAGCCTGTCATATTTTAGATGGCAGAAAGCAAAGTGAGGTTGAAACTGTGTCCAGTTTTGGGCTCCTTGATTCAAGAGGGACAGGGATCTACTGGAGAGAGTCTAGCAGAGGTTACAAGGATGAAGGGACTTGAACATCTCTCCTGTGAAGAGAGACTGAGAGCCCTGGGGCTGTTTAGTCTGGAGAAGAGAAGGCTGAGAGGGATCTCATCAATGTCTATCAATAGCTGAGGGGTGGGTGTCAAGATGAAGGTGCCAGGCTCTTTTGGGTGGTGCCCAGTGATAAGACAACAACAGGTATAAGCTGGAACATAGGAAGTTCCATCTCAACATGAGGAGAAAATTCTTCACTTTGGGGGTGCTGGAGCCCTGGAGCAGGCTGCCAAGAGAAGTTGTGGAGTCTCCTGGTCTGGAGACTTTCAAGACTCATCTGGATGTGTTCCTGTGTGCCCTGCCCTAGGTGATCCTGCTTTGGCAGGGGGGTTGGACTCAGTGATCTCCAGAGGTCACTTCCAACCCCTGCCATTCTGTGATCCTAAGAAAATGTTATGAAATGAAGTTACCTCTTTGTTGGATGGTGTCTGTTAGCTTGCCTGCTGCTATCTCCTGTCTAAGACCTCTCAGTGATTTTTTTTTTTTTTTTACATGTTTCAACAGATTGCAGATGGCCAAAGAGAACTTATTGAGTCCTACAGTGTGAAAAAGAGACACTTCATTGGAAATACAAGCATGGATGCCTGCCTGTCTTTCATTATGGCCAACCATGGGAGAGTAAAGCCCAATGATGTTGTATATGATCCATTTGTTGGAACAGGTGTATATATATATGTTTTTTCCTCCTGGTGGGGTAAACAGGAAGCTTGTGTTAGTGCTCACACTACATTTGTACCTGCACAGTGGCTTCTGGTGCTCAACTGATTTTTGGGATGATACCAAAAGCAAAATGGTGATTATGTAGAGTGAGTATTTTTCACCGAATCACACAGAATGACAGAATTGGGGGGACTGGAAGTGACCTCTGAAGATCATCTAGTCCAACCCCTCCTGCTACGGCAGGGTTACCCAGAGTAAATTAAACAGGAACACAGCCAGGTGGGTTTGGAATGCCTCCAGAGATGGACACTCCACATCCTCTCTGGGCAGCCTGCTCCAGGGTTCTGCCACCCTCATAATGAAGATTTTGTGCACTTGAAAAGGATTTGGGGGGGAAGAAGACTAACTTCAGAAGATGTAAACAATGTATTTTACACTTCTGACAAGCCTTATGTTACATGGCATGATTCAAACAGCAGTTCATGTGTGTCATGGACTGCTTAAGAGCTGAAGCTGACCAAGAATTTGGCTAGAGCCTTCCTTGCAGCCACTTTCAGAGTTTTTTCCAAGCAGCAGTGTTTTTGGAGGAGTGCTGAGGAGCACTTCAGGGCACAGCAGTAGTTGGGTTCTAGCATTCAACAGTGATCAGTTCCTTGTACCATCACATCTGGCCCTCAGGGTAATATTCACACCACTGTGTCTTTGTCTCTTAGTTAAGCCAGGAGGGGGAGCTTTTATTCCACCTATTGCTGTGTGTAACCTAGAAGTACTTTTACTTAAGGAAAACTTGGCTGTAGTAGGTGAACTAGAAAGTCTGTTGTGTCAGCTTGTGCTGTTTGAGCACCCAGGAGTCTGTTGTGTTAAGCTACCTATTGTGGTTTCTTCAAAAGCATAACAAAGGTTGTGTCCTGGCTTGGATTTTGCTCACCTTTTGGTCAAGGAGAGCATATGTCAGAGACATACAATTAAAATTCAGATTTATTTATTGGGGCAGCTTTAATACCTGCCTTGGTTTCTTCCTGCTTTTGACACTGCACAGGGAAAGACACTGCCAAATTAGGACAGCCTTGCAAAATGGAGCTTCCTTGTTGGAAAAAAAAAAAAAACCTGTTCTGCCTGAAGGGATCGTGTCACAAGTCTTGCACATTTCCTGTAAGAGTGGACACTGGGAATTCACAGACTGCATTGGGTTGGAAGGGATCCTCAAAATTCATCTTGTCCACTCCCCCTGCAGTCAGCAGGGTCACCTCCAACTAGATCAGGCTGCCCAGGGCTACATCAAGTCTGATCTTGAGTATCTCCAGGGATGGGGCCTCAGCCTGTCCTTGGACTAAACAGTGCTTTTGAGCAGGCTGGTTTAGAAGACTTGAGTGTCCTTTTTTTTGTTGTTGTAAAGCAGAATTGGAATGGCCAGGATTGGGTTTGAGGTGAGCTTCCATTAACTGTTTAGATATTATTTCCTCAGTGTTAGGCAGAAGGAAGCCTGGAGGTTCCTGTAAGAATCAGTCAAGCCTTTTACCTGAACACTTGATACTTCCTGGACAATGTGTTCAGCCTATCCCAGCAAGCTGCTTGTTTGTGCCTTTGGAAGGTGTTTGGCACTGCTTTCCCTTTGCCAGTTCCTGATACTGCATAATTGCAAGTGACAGGAATTTTGTCTTGGAGATCCTGGAGGACACTGTTATGGGCAGACCCTCATCTCTGCTGAAGAGATGAGGGAAATAGTGTAGGGTAGAGAAGCATGAAGTTCTGTGCCATCAGCACTCTGCTAATAGACATCAGGGGACACTGATTCTCTGATTAACCTTTTGCATGCCTCTGATGCAGTAGTTCAAAGGAATGGCTGTGGTAGAGCACCTAAATCTGCATGCACCTGTGTGAACACAGTTGAACTGGAACCAGCTGAGATGTATTAAAAGCTCTAAGTTCATGTTAAAAGCATTCTTAGGTGGGCAAAGGACTTTGTTCTCACTTTTTTTATAGGACTGGGTGGTATGCCACACTTGGGGTCAGGGCTAGCTAAATTTGTCTTGGCCCTCTGGAGGTACTGCCCATCTGTTCTGAGGGATTGAAGGCAAGAAGGGTGACTCCTCTGGGGTGAGTAACCTTGCTTTTCCCTCATCCATTTCACCAGAAAAAGCAGAGGAATGTATTTTTGTGTTAGGTTTTTTTGTTTGTTTTTTCTTTTACCTTCAGTTTTGGTTGATCTCATTAGTACATGATCTAGGAGACTGCTGGTGCTCTGAGATGGGATCTTCAGCCTGGGCACACAGTGGTAGGGACTTGTTGGGGCCCAGTGGGAGATGTGGGGCAGTGCAGCCACCTGAGATGCTCCTCTGCTTGCTGCTGGTGACTGGGAGAACTGGTGTCACCCACACAACCTATTGCTGTCCCCTGTGCTGGGCAACTCTTGCTCCTGCAGCCACCTCCCCCTTTTATTACAGCAGGACTTTTTGTGTCAGCCATAAGCTGTTGGCATCTGTAGTGTGAGGTTCACAGCCTCCCTGGTTCTGTTTGAAACCATTCTGCTGGCTCCATCTCTCCTTATCACCTGCTCAACAGCACAGCTCTTTGGTAACCTGCTGCTCTCCTGCTTTTCTTTCAGTTGGAAGCTGCTGAGCAGATGTCCTTTGCCAGTTTGAAGGGGAAATCCCAAATGCTTTCCTGGTAGTTTGCTTTAAAGTTATGACAGCAGATCACAATAGTAGTGATTAAAAAGAATCAGTTTTGTTGCAGGACGAGTATGTTAATAGTAAATGAACTAACAAAATAGGCAGCATACAGAAAAAAAATACATTGGTATGTAGCATTCACACTGAAAAACAGTTCCAGAAGCTTTGGATGTTGCTGTTTGTTGAAGATATTTACCTGTACAAGGTTCCTGACCATTGCTTCGTGCTCAGGAAGTGGCTGTGGTATTCAACAGCTTTGAGTGGAGATGTTGGATGTTAGGAACAAGTTCTTTACTATGAGAGTGGTGGAACACTGGAACAGGTTGCCCAGGGAGGTGCCCAGGCTCCTTCCCTGGAGATCTTCAAGGTGATGCTCAACGAGGCCCTGGACAACCTGATCTAGGTGGGGATGTCACTGCTGACTGAGGGAGGCTGGACTGGATGAGCTCTGGAGATCCCTTCTGGCATGGACCATTCCATGATTCTAGACACAGTTAAGCAGGCTGAGAACAGACACAGCAGAATTGCCTTTTTTTGGTGACGCTTTTCCCAGTTGTTTGCCCACACTATGAAATTCTGCTCCTTGCAAAGCCAGATTTAAAAGTTTTGATTCCAGTGATGATTAAAGGATCTTACTGCTTTGAAATACTGAGAACCACAAACTGACTCCTCCAAACAATCTCCAGGGATAAGGAGCAACAGGGAACAGCAAGATAAGGAGAGAAGGGACTTGATGTTACTATCCCTGGTTACAATTGTGTAGTGATTCCAACTGCCTGGGAGTTTTTAATCCTTCTTTTTTATTTTCTTTCTTTTTTTTTTCTCCTTTTTTTTATTTCCTTTTTCCTTCCTTTCCTTTTCTTCCTTGTCTCCTCTTTTTTTCCTTTCCTTATTTCTTCTCTTTTTTCCCCTTCCTTCTCTCTTCTTTTTTTCCCCCTTCCTTCTCTCTTCTTTTTTCCCCTTCCTTCTCTCTTCTTTTCTCCCCCTTCCTTCTCTCTTCTTTTCTCCCCCTTCCTTCTCTCTGCTTTTCTCCCCCTTCCTCCTCTCTTCTTTTCTCCCCCTTCCTCCTCTCTTCTGTTCTCCCCCTTCCTCCCCTCTTCTGTTCTCCCCCCTTCCTCCTCTCTTCTGTTCTCCCCCTTCCTCCTCTCTTCTGTTCTCCCCCTTCCTCCTCTCTTCTGTTCTCCCACTTCCTCCTCTCTTCTGTTCTCCCCCTTCCTCCTCTCTTCTGTTCTCCCCCTTCCTCCTCTCTTCTGTTCTCCCCCTTCCTCCTCTCTTCTGTTCTCCCCCTTCCTCCTCTCTTCTGTTCTCCCCCTTCCTCCTCTCTTCTGTTCTCCCCCTTCCTCCTCTCTTCTGTTCTCCCCCTTCCTCCTCTCTTCTGTTCTCCCCCCTTCCTCCTCTCTTCTGTTCTCCCCCCTTCCTCCTCTCTTCTGTTCTCCCCCCTTCCTCCTCTCTTCTGTTCTCCCCCTTCCTCCTCTCTTCTGTTCTCCCCCCTTCCTCCTCTCTTCTGTTCTCCCCCCTTCCTCCTCTCTTCTGTTCTCCCCCCTTCCTCCTCTCTTCTGTTCTCCCCCTTCCTCCTCTCTTCTGTTCTCCCCCCTTCCTCCTCTCTTCTGTTCCTCCCCCCTTCCTCCTCTCTTCTGTTCCTCCCCCCTTCCTCCTCTCTTCTTTTCTCCCCCCTTCCTCCTCTCTTCTGTTCCTCCCCCCTTCCTCCTCGCTTCTGTTCCTCCCCCCTTCCTCCTCGCTTCTGTTCCTCCCCCCTTCCTCCTCTCTTCTTTTCCTCCCCCCTTCCTCCTCTCTTCTTTTCCTCCCCCCTTCCTCCTCGCTTCTTTTCCTCCCCCCTTCCTCCTCGCTTCTTTTCCTCCCCCCTTCCTCCTCGCTTCTTTTCCTCCCCCCTTCCTCCTCTCTTCTTTTCTCCCCCCTTCCTCCTCGCTTCTGTTCCTCCCCCCTTCCTCCTCGCTTCTGTTCCTCCCCCCTTCCTCCTCTCTTCTGTTCCTCCCCCCTTCCTCCTCTCTTCTGTTCTCCCCCCTTCCTCCTCTCTTCTGTTCTCCCCCCTTCCTCCTCTCTTCTGTTCTCCCCCCTTCCTCCTCGCTTCTTTTCCGCCCCCCTTCCCCCTCTCCATTTCTTTGGTTTAATATGCTACTGATGCAAACTCCTCAAGTTCTTGAGCAAAAAATCCTAACACAGACCCTAACATCTAGCATTTATGACAGCAGTTTACATTTTTCCCCCTTTTCTCCCCTTTATAGGTGGCCTTCTGATCTCCTCAGCACACTTTGGAGCATATGTGTGTGGTGCTGATATAGATTACAACACAATCCATGGATTAGGTATGTTATGGTTTCTAAGCCACTGAAATGTTATTCTCTGGACTTTAAGAATACCCATGGTAGTAGGTGGCACTCAGTGGATTTTAAAGCAATACTACTCCTCACAGGATTCCTTTTGATCATGTTTATTTTTGTTCACCAATTTATATTTATCCTAGCTAGGGTATTCTCTTACTAATTATTTCCTTCCTCAAAATAATAAAGGAAATAATCAAAACCAAAAGAAAGTTCCAAATTAGAACTACAACAGCTGTGTGCTTTCCTAGCCTGTGATGTAGGAAGCTCCTTGTAACCTATCCCAGGAAGTCTAATCCAAGTCTTACTTCTCTGATCAACCACAGTGCAAATTATATCTGACTTACTGAACAGGATTACACCTGAGGAAAGTGAGAACTTCTCATAAACCATAAATTACATTAATTTTTGATTCTTGCTATACAAAAAACATTCAGACAGGTTGGAAAGTGTCCAGAGAAGGGCCACAAGAATGATCAGAGGCCTGGCAGCCCTGCCATAGGAGGAAAGGCTGAGAGAGAAGGTTGAGGGGAGACCTTATTGCCATGCACCAGTACATAAAGGGTGGCTACCAGGAGGATGGAGACTCCCTTTTTACAAGGAGTCCCATGGAAAAGACAAGGGGTGATGGGGACAAGGTACTGCTGGGGAGATTCCCATTGGACTGCAGAAGAAAATGTTTCCCCATGAGCACAGACAGACACTGGAATCATCTCCCAAGGGAAGCAGTGGATTCCCCTACAGTGGTCAGTGTTAAGACTCATCCTGCCAGGCTGCTGGGCCAGCTCCTTTCAGCTCCACTATCACCTAGAAAGGTTGGACCAGATGATCTCTGGGGTCCCTTCCAACCAGGTTTTCTGTGAGTTTTTGGAATGTGTTCTGTGACACCCCCCTCCATGTAGATGGTGCAGCAGAACTTTTCTCGTGTACTTTTATTATTCCTTGATACTTCTGAAGCTTTATTGCAGGTTCTTGTGACAGAGAGTAGAAGGCAGGAGGTAAACTCAGCTTTTGTGTGTGACATGGAGTTGTTTTTCTTTAGGTGACAGTGTATATGGAAGCTTTTTTACAACAGTTGCTGACTGTGCTGCTTTTATTTTTTTTTTTTTCCTTTCCCCATTCCATGCTCCTCCTCCCAGGCAAGGCAAGCAGAAAGAACCAGAAATGGAGAGGGCCAGATGAAAACATCAGAGCTAATCTCAGGCAGTATGGGTTAGAGAAATACTACCTTGATGCACTGGTGTCTGATTCTTCAAGGCCAGTCTGGAGGAAAGGGATGCTGTTTGATGCCATCATCACAGATCGTAAGTTCATCAATGCTTTTGGTTGCCTAATATCAGTGACCAAAAAGGTTAATGCCTGGGAACTTTGATATCATCTCTTGATGAGAGCTCACATCTGCAGAGCTTCCATACTGCAGAAAGTGACAGCTGAAGGCAGTGCTGTGGAAATTGTGTCAGCATTTGACGTCTCTGTGTTTAGTTTCAGGGCAGTCGTTGGGTCACAACAGGACCATGAATGCTCCAGCCTTGGGGCAGAGTAGCTGGAAACTGCCCAGCAGAAAAGGACACGGGGGTGCTGGTTGCCAGCCAGTTGAAGATAAGCCAGGGTGTGCCCAGGTGGTCAAGAAGGCCACCAGCATCCTAGCTTGGATCAGTAATAGTGTAGCCAGCACGAGTAGAGAAGTGATTGTCCCCCACGCTCAGCACTGGGGAGGCCACACCTTGAGTACTGAGTTCAGTTTTGGGCTCCTCTCTCCAAGAAGGACATTGAGTGGCTGGAACAGGTCCAGAGAAGGGCAGCAAAGCTGATGAAAGGCTCTGGAGAACAGGGCTGGGGAGGAGCAGCCAAGGGAACTGGGATTGTCTAGTCTGGAGAAAAGGAGGCTGAGGGGAGACCTCATTGCTCTCTACAGCTCCCTGAAAGGGTGAGGTGGGGCTTGGTCTCTTCTCCCTAGTATCAGGTCATAGAACAAGAGGAAATGGCTTCAAATTGTACCAGGGAAGGCTTAGGTTGGATATTGGGAAAGATTGCTGCAAGAGTGGTCAGGCACTGGAACAGGCTGCCCAGGGAGGTGCTGCAGTCACCATCCCTGGAGGTGTTCAAGAAATGTGTGGCCATGGCACTGTTGGGACAAGGTTTAATGGCCATGGTGATCTTAGGTTGGTGGTTGGACTTGGATGATCTTAGAGGTCTTTTCCAACCAAAACAATTCAATGATTCTATGGTATTATAACTGTGTAACAAAGCTGGTGGCAATACTTTCTTCCACTAGAAAGAAATATGGTTGAAAATCCTCCCTCAGAGAAGCCTCATTCAGTGAAAGCATCACTTGATTGATGCACAGAGACTTCCTAGCAGAATGCTTCATGCTGCTGTTAGGACTTGATCTGCAAAACACTGGACTTGGCCAGGCACCTCTGATGGACTTCTGGAGAAGTGCTTATTGGAATGCCTCCAAAAAGAGATTTGAACTCATTTCTGATGCACTTTACTAGAAGCAGCAGGGGTTTGAGAGGATCCTCTACCTTTGTAGAAACTTGTGTGCTTAACACCACCTCTCATGCACTAGAGGGAGTAGAAGCCAAGGGAATAAGTTAAAGACCTTGCTACAGGAATTTCTGATCTCTAGTGCTGGCTTTTGCAGTGAGACATTGGGATGAATTAGGAATAGGGAGTGTGACTTTTATTTGTGGGTTGCCTGCTTGTTTTTATTTGGCCTGCCTGGCAATAAAACAAAGTATGACAGGAAAATGACTGAGAACTGAGTTTGCAAATTGTGTCACAACTCCTGCATTGACAAAATGGTGATATCAGTGCTGCCCTGATGCTGAAACAAGTCACACAAAAGCACATGTGTTGGGCATGAAGTATGTTAGGCTGTTAGAAACGTGTGAAAATGTCTGAGAACAAGCCTGCAGGTCGAGAGAGGTGATTCTGCCTCTCTGCTCTGGGGAGACCTCACCTGGAGTGCTGTGTACAGCTCTGGGGCCCCCAGCTGAAGAAGGACATGGGCCTGGTGCAGCAGGTTCAGAGGAGGACCACCAGATGAAGACTGGAAACTGAAACAGAGGGCTGGAGCACCTCTCCTGTGAGGACAAGCTGAAAGAATTGGGGCTGCTCAGCCTGGAGAAGAGAAGACTCCAGGGTGACCTCATAGCTACATTTCAGTATCTGTAGAGGATGTACAGGAGGGCTGGGAAGGGACTGTTCAGAAGGGCTTATGGTGACAGGATGAGGGGCAATGGTTTGAAACTGGAGCAGGGCAGATTGAGGTTGGACATCAGGAGGAAGTTCTTCACAATGAGGGAGGTGAAATACTGAAACAGTTTGCTCAGGGATGTGGTTGTGGCCCCATCCTTGGAGACAATTCCAGATCAGACTCGATGTGGCCCTGGGCAGCCTGATCTAGCTGGAGATGTCCCTGCTGACTGCAGGGGGGTTGGACAAGATAACCTTTGAGGGTCCCTGCCAACCCAATTCAGTCTGTGAATCTCTGTCTCTTCTGTCTGTGTGAGAGTTCCACATGTGCAATGCATTCAATTTCCTTTTGAAGAAGGTTGGCTAAGTGCTCTAGGGGAGATGTTGGTGTGTCAGACAAGAGAAGGAAGGTTGGTTTGTCACACATCTTAGAATGGTCTCATAGAATGGTGTAGTTTTAGGCAGTTCCTTTAAAATGTTCCCCAGATCTTGAACAGGAAGAGGCAGAATGTAAATAAAACATTCTTGGGTGTAAAAAGGAAACTAATGATAAGTTCTAAACAATGCCATTGGACAGATAACAGACAGAAAACTTAGGTATGTAAACTTTTTTTCTCTTTTTGGTTTCCTTGCTCTGGGAGACACTAACTTGCTTCTGCTTGGCTTTGTTCACCTTGGCTGTGTTGTTTTGGCTTTTTGCTCTTTTCTCTTGTCTCTTTGTGTCCATGGGGGTAAGGAGGGGAGCAGGGAAGGGAAAGCTATTAGCTCCCCTGATTTTTTGGCTAGGGGGTTTCTTGTGCTGTGTATTTTGTACATATTCATTGCATTTCATTGTAGGTTGTAGTTTTGTTTGTAAACACAGCTTCGTTTGCTTCCAGCTGGGCTGGGCTGGAAATTTAATGTTGGAGGGGGAATTTTCAACCCACCCCAAATGGTTTGGATTGGAAGGGACCTTAAAGGTCATCTAATTCTAAGTCCACTGCCATGGAGGGGACACCTCCTACTAGAACAGGCTGCTCAAGGTCCCATCCAACCTAGCTTTGAACACTTCCAGGGTCAGAGCCCTCACCTCTTCTCTGGGCAACCCATTCCAGTGCCTTTTCTTGTGCAAACAGAACAGCATGGTCCTTTGTGTAGCAAACACCTAGGCTGCTAGAACCCTCTGACAGCTGAAGGCCTTTCTTTGAAACACTTCTAGAGGAACATTTTGGAGCAAGCAACTTCTTACAGATCTCGAAGAACTTACCTCTTCCAGCTTTGGTGGTGTAAAAGCTTTTCATTATGTTCACTTCAAGCCACAGTTTGTGCACTGTTGTGAATGCATGAAGTAATGGTGTGCTGTTGGGGCAGCAGACAAGGTTCTCACCTGTGCCTTTTGCCTTTGCTTTGTGCAGCACCGTATGGCATCAGAGAAGCCACTCGCAGAACAGGCTCACAAAAGGAAGCAGTGAAGTCAGCTGAAAGAAGGTGGGTGAGCTGCCTTCTCTCTTGTAGAGTGCCCCTGTCTTCATGGAAACCCAGTCATAGCAATCCTCACTGTCAATGCAGACTAGGGGCTGAGGGGGTAGATAGCAGCACAGAAGGCAAATCACATCCTGGGCTGCATCCAAAGCAGCAGATCCAGAGAGGTGATTCTGCCACTTTGCTCTGCTGAGACCTTACCTGGAGTGCTGTGTGCAGGTCTGGAGCCCTTAATTTAGGAAGGACATGGAGCTGATGGAGAGGGTCCAGAGGAGGGCCACGAAAATGCTCAGGGGGTTGGAGCAGCTCTGCAATGAGGACAGGCTGAGGGAGCTGGGGGTGTTCAGCCTGGAGAGGAGGACACTCCAGGGAGACCTAACAGCAGCCTGCCTGTACCTGAAGGAGGCTACAAGAAGGATGGGGAGAGACTGTTTGCAAAGGCCTGCAGTGACAGGATGAGGGACAATGGCTTTAAGCTGGAGAAAAGCAGATTTAGATTGGATGTTAGGAGCAAGTTCTTTACTCTGAGGGTGGTGGAACACTGGAACAGGTTGCCCAGGGAGGTGGTTGAGCCTCCTTCCCTGGAGATCTTCAAGGTGAGGCTCAACAAGGCCCTGGGCAACCTGATCTAGTTGGGGATGTCCCTGCTGGAGGAGGTTTCTTCTAGCCCAGATCATTCTATGATTCTGTGATAATCTTTATTATTTCTTGGTTGGCTGTCAGCAGTTAATAATAAAAAAAAGAAGATAGGAATAACAATTAAAGAAGAAAAGCCCTTTTTGTTTGCAAAACTAGTATGTCCCTTCCTGAAATCCTTTTGGTTTTCTTCTCCTTGCTCATTTGCACGTGTTCAGATTTCAAATCCTGTTTTTTGTCTCTATGAGCCACCACTACCTTGTGTTTGCTATTCTCAGAAAGTTCACTTCAGTCCCTGCAAGCTGCAAAATGAGTCTAAAGTGGAATGCCTCTATTTTACCTTAACCATCTCGTGGATTCCCACTGCTCCTTTTTCTCCAGTGATAACACTTGGCTGCTCCACTCCTCAGTCTTCCTTTTCTTCTCCCTTTTAAGTCGCTCTTAAGGAAGATGCTGTGCAAAAGAACCATTCCCAGCATGCTTGTGATTCTTTGACTTCCACGAGTGCTAAAGGTGGCAGCCTAAAGAGCCAGCAGGGGAATTTGGGAAGGCAGATTCTTCAGATTACAAGATTTCACAGATTGCATTGGGTATGGAGAGACCCTCAAAGGTCATCTTGTCCAACCCCCCCTGCAGTCAGCAGGGACATCTGCAACTAGATCAGGCTGCCCAGGGCTGCATCAAGTCACATCTTGAGTGTCTCCAGGGATGAGGCCTCAACCACATCCCTGGGCAGCCTCTCCCAGTATTTCACTACCTTCATTGGGAAGATCTTCCTCTTGATGTCCAACCTAAATCTGCCCTGCTCCAGTTTCAAACCATTGCCCCTCTTCCTATCACTCCAAGCTCTTCTAACAAGTCCTTCTCCAGCCTTCCTGTTGGTCCCCTTCAGATACTGAAATACAGCTCTAAGGTCTCCCTGGAGTCTTCTTTCTCCAGGCTGAACAGCCCCAACTCTCTCAGCCTGTCCTTACAGGAGAAGTGCTCCAGATTTCTGATCATCTTGGTGGCCTTTCTCTGGTTTAGCTCCATCAGGTCCATATCTCTCTTGAGACAGGGGTCCCATAGCTGGGCACAGCACTCCAGGTGAGTTCTGAGCAAAGCAGAGTGACAGAGTCACCTCTGATGTCCTTCTGAATTGTCCTGGGTAATTTAGCAAGCCTCAGATGGTGCCATTTTGTGGTGTGGGCTTTTTTATTTGGTTACAACTGCAGCTTTCCCCCGTGCTTGGTCACCCTGTTCCTTTCTGTTTATCTATACACTTGTAAATTTGTTTGTTTGTTTGTTTAGCACAGAAAATCACATCTTTGTTTCATCCAGTTATCATCTAAGTGACATCTTTTTTGACCTGTTGAAGTTTGCAGCAGAATACCTGGTGATGGGAGGAAGATTGGTTTACTGGCTTCCAATCTACAGGCCTGAGTATGTATCCTTGATTTCCTGGTGGGAAGTGTGTCAGGATGGCACTTTCTGATGTGCTTTTTCTTAATGGGAAGAGCTGCAACTGCCCTAAGAGTAAGGCACTTAAGAGTAATGCTCAGGCTTCATAATTTAAGACCTCGTGTGAGGAAAAATGGAGTTTTCAGATAAAGTTTATGGATGGAGGTAATTCCAAAAAGAAAAAGCCTTCACCTGGCCTTGTAAAAGGGTTGAGGTTTAAGCCTAAAAAATGAGACTTCCAAAGTGCAAGACAGATTTGTAAGGTAGTAGCAGCAAGCCTCTTATTAATGTGTTTCTGCCAGAGCAGCTGATAGAGAGGCATGGCAAGGTCCTGTTTGGCTCTTTGGCACTACTGAGGTAGCTTTTTTCCTGAGGAATCAAAAATCAAGTGACCAAGAGATGGCAGTGAGAGGCAAGAAGTGTAGGGGAGCAGTCCTCTTAAGGACCAGAGAGGCCAGCAGAGACTGCAGGATGCTCTCTGCTCAGTAGTGCAGCCTGGAATTAGACCTGGGTTTGATAGGAAAGACATCTGTTTGCATACCTTACTTCAGCATCTCTTAGGTAAGGTTTTGAGATGGGCTTTTTGGTGGCTCTGTTTGGCTTTTTTTGGTGGCTCTGTCTGGCTTTTTTTGGTGGCTCTGTCTGGCTTTTTTTGGTGGCTCTGTCTGGCTTTTTTTTGGTGGCTCTGTCTGGCTTTTTTTGGTGGCTCTGTCTGGCTTTTTTTGGTGGCTCTGTCTGGCTTTTTTTGGTGGTTCTGCCTGGCTTTTTTTGGTGGCTCTGCCTGGCTTTTTTTGGTGGCTCTGCCTGGCTTTTTTTGGTGGCTCTGCCTGGCTCTTTTTGGTGGCTCTGCCTGGCTCTTTTTGGTGGCTCTGCCTGGCTCTGTTTGGCTTTTTTTGGTGGCTTTATTTTGCTTTGGGTTTTGGTTTTCTCCAAAACTGTTCCACAGTACAGAGGGAAGTTGATGTACAGTAGCTGTTGTCAAGTACCTTCCAGCTGTGGATGTGCTCTGAAGGTAACTTCTGCAGTGTTTCTCTGTACCCTCAAGCTACACTGGTCACAGAATCACAAAATTAGGGATTGGAAGGGACCTCCCAAGATTGTCGAGTCCAACCCCATTGCCAGAGCAGGATCACCTAGAGCAGGTCACACAGGAATGTATCCAGGTGGGTTTGAAAGCCTCCAGAGAAGGAAACTCCACAACCTCTCTGGGCAGCCTGCCCCAGGGCCCCAGCATCCTCACTATAAAGGAGTCTCCTCATGTTGAGGTGGAACCTCCTGGGTTCTGTCTTGTACCTGTTCCTTGTCCTATCAGTGGGCACCACCCAAAGGAGACATTGAGGTGCTGGAGCAGGTCCAGAGAAGGGCAATGGAAGTGGTGAACGGTCTGCAGAGCAGGTCTGGTGAGGAGAAGCTGAGGGGACTGGGTTGTTTATTCTGGAGAAAAGGAGGCTGAGGGGAGACCTTATTGCTCTCTACATCTACCTGAAAGCTTGGAGCCAGGTGGGGGTTGGTCTCTTCTCCCTAGTAACAAGTGACAGGGTGAGAGGAAGTGGCCTCAAGCTGCACCAGGGGAGCTTTAGGCTGCATGTTAGAAGAAATTTCTTCCCTTTAAAGGGCTCTGAAAGACTGGAACAGGCTGCCCAAGGAAGAGGTGGTTGAATCCCAGTCCCTGGAGGTGTTTCAGAGGCAGAGATGTGGTGCTGAGGGCCATGGTTTAGCAGCAGCCTTGGTAGAGCTAGAGAATGGTTGGACTCAATGATCTTCAAGGTCTTTTGCAAGCAAAACAAGCCTGTGATTCTGTGCTGTGTCACTAAATACCCCTTGGCAACACCTGCCATCAGGCTGGTGTGTTATTTGAGATCCTTGTGTATTACCTTAAGACAAAAGAAGCCTGAAGTGGATGTCTGTGGAAACCACTGCTGCTGTATCTCTGACTTGAGCTTTACCTGAAAGAATGCAGAAATATTTGCATTAATGCTAACAGACAGGACTTCCAACAGTGATAATGATCTCTCCCCCTGCAAGATAGCATCTCACTCCAAAGTTTACTCTTTCAATCTGACATTGAAATCATTGTTGAGTCTGAATTCTTTTAATTCCTTTGCAGCTAGGCTTTTATATGGTTATGAAGAGAAACTTTGAGGATGGTGTGGCTGAGTGCCTACCCTTGTAAGAGAAAGAGGCAGTTTGGTACTGGATGGATCAAAAATCTTGTGTAAATGAAAACAAAACAAAATGAACCAAACAGTTGAAAATTAATTTGATTCCCCTTTGCCAAAAGCATGTTCTTATTTCATCTGTCAGAATTAGTGACTTGTTTGGCATGAGAAGTGACTGAAAGGTGAGTTTGTGATCTGGGAGGAGCAAGAGAAGAGAAGCAGATGGAAGGGATGCCACCAGGAACATCTGAGCTCCAAGGAGCTTTGTTAGGCAATGCTGAGAGAGCTGGGGGTGTTCAGCCTGGAGAAGAGAGAGCTGAGGGGAGATCTTATTGCCATGGAGCAGTCCATAAAGGGTGGCTACCAGAAGGATGAAAACTCCCTTTTCACAAGGAGTTTCATGGAAAAGACAAGGGTATGGGGACAAGTCACTGCTGGGGAGATTCCCGTTGGACTGCAGTAGAAAATGTTTCCCCATGAGCACAGTCAGACACTGGAATCATCTCCCAAGGGAAGCAGTGGATTCCTCTACACTGGTCAGTTTTAAACCTCATCTTGCCAGGCTGCTGGGCCAGTTAATTTCAACATCACCTAGAAAGCTTGGACCAGATGATCTCTGGGGTCCCTTCCAACTTGGCATTCTGTGAAGTTTTGGAGCAATGTAAAGAGGCAGTACTTAGTTAAGTGACAGGACGAGGGGCAATGGCTTCAAACTAGAGCAGAGCAGGTTTAGATTGGATGTTAGGAACAGGTTCTTTATTGTGAGGGTGGTGGAATACTTGGAACAGGTTGTTCAAGGAGGTGGTTGGGGCTCCATCCCTGCAGATAGTGAAAGTGAGGCTGGACAGGGCTCTGGGCAACCTGGTCTAGTTGGGGATGCCCCTGCTGACTGCAGAGGGGGTTGGACTGGATGAGCTTCTGAGGTCCCTTCCAGCCCAGATCATTCTATGCTACACCTGATTGACTGAGATGTTTTCTGCTTGAAACTATTAAGGCAGGCAGGCAGGCAGGGCTGTGTGCACACATCAACATCATATGAATGCATGTAGAAAACATGTGGGGTTGTCTCTTTACTGTGGCATTTTCATCCTACACGTTTTATGTCACAAGACGATTTGGAATATGTGGTGATGTAAAAACTCCAGAGCACCAATAACTTGAGTGCCTTTAATCAGATTTAAGTGCAGAGCAGCTTCAGCTGGTGAGGGACTTTTTAGGGTGTCAGGTAGGGATAGGACTAGGGGAAAAGGAACAAAGCTAGAAATGGGTAGATTCAGATTGGATGTTAGGAAGAACATGTTAGGTGGTGAGAGACTGGCACAGGTTGCCCAGGGGGGTGGTGGAAGCCTCATCCCTGGAGGTTTTTGCAGCCAGGCTGGATGTGGCTGTGAGCAACCTGCTGTAGTGTGAGGTGTCCCTGCCCATGGCAGGGGGGTTGGAACTGGGTGAGCCTTGAGGTCCCTTCCAACCTTAACAGTTCTATGATTCTGTGATTCTTGGTGTAAGCCATTTTGTGAAGCACCTGGATGAATTTTGTTTCAGGTGCAAGTCTTTCACTTCATGAGCTTACAGCTCTATGAATGTTTATTTCTTCCAGATACACAGAAGACATCATTCCCTGCCACCCCTGCCTGAAACTTATCAGCAACTGTGAGCAGATGCTTTCCAGCCACACATCAAGGCGCCTGATAACCATGGAGAAGGTGAAGGAATTCAAGGTAAGCTTCAGTTCTCCATTATCTGGTGTACAATGGTAGCTATTGCATTCATGAACAGTTTGTGCTGCTCAGCTTTTGATCCCGGCTTCTGCCAGCTTGATCCCGGTTTCTGCCAGCTTGATCCCTGCTTCTGCCAGCTTGATCCCTGCTTCTGCCAGCTTGATCCCTGTTTCTGCCAGCTTGATCCCGGCTTCTGCCAGCTTGATCCCTGCTTCTGCCAGCTGGATCCCGGCTTCTGCCAGCTGGATCCTGGCTTCTGCCAGCTGGATCCCGGCTTCTGCCAGCTGGATCCCGGATTCTGCCAGCTTGATCCTTGCTTCTGCCAGCTGGATCCCTGCTTCTGCCAGCTTGATCCCTGCTTCTGCCAGCTGGATCCCGGCTTCTGCCAGCTGGATCCCGGCTTCTGCCAGCTGGATCCTTGCTTCTGCCAGCTGGATCCTGGCTTCTGCCAGCTGGATCCTGGCTTCTGCCAGCTGGATCCCTGCTTCTGCCAGCTGGATCCCGGCTTCTGCCAGCTTGATCCCGGCTTCTGCCAGCTGGATCCTGGCTTCTGCCAGCTGGATCCTGGCTTCTGCCAGCTGGATCCTTGCTTCTGCCAGCTGGATCCCTGCTTCTGCCAGCTTGATCCCTGCTTCTGCCAGCTTGATCCCGGCTTCTGCCAGCTGGATCCCGGCTTCTGCCAGCTGGATCCCGGCTTCTGCCAGCTGGATCCTTGCTTCTGCCAGCTGGATCCCTGCTTCTGCCAGCTGGATCCTTGCTTCTGCCAGCTTGATCCCTGCTTCTGCCAGCTTGATCCCTGCTTCTGCCAGCTGGATCCCGGCTTCTGCCAGCTGGATCCCTGCTTCTGCCAGCTGGATCCTTGCTTCTGCCAGCTGGATCCCTGCTTCTGCCAGCTGGATCCCTGCTTCTGCCAGCTGGATCCCGGCTTCTGCCAGCTGGATCCCGGCTTCTGCCAGCTGGATCCCTGCTTCTGCCAGCTGGATCCTTGCTTCTGCCAGCTGGATCCTTGCTTCTGCCAGCTGGATCCCGGCTTCTGCCAGCTTGATCCCGGCTTCTGCCAGCTGGATGCTTGTTTCTGCCACACTTCAGATTTTTATGTTGAGAGTTGGAGCTTTTGTAAAATTGCCACACATTTCTTTAAAACAAATTGGGCAGTGATTTAAGGGACTGCTTTGCTTTTGGTCTTTTCCTTTTTCTCCTTAGTTTTTGATAAACTCTTAATCCTGAGCAAGCTGCTCAATAGTGTGAAAGAGATCTTTGAACTTCTGGTTACCTGTGGCAGCTGACTGTGCTTTCCTTGGAGAACTGAATGCTGTGAATCCCTTCCACAGCAGTGCCTAAGTCCCCATGGATCCCAAAGTGCCATTTAGTGCCCAAGTCAATACCAAAGGCCTTTGTGAGTCTTGCAGTACAGATAAACCAAATTCAGTTCTGTCAGTTCATTTCCAGAGAGGTATTCTTTTAGCTTTTAGTCTCCTTCTCTGGGGACTTTCAAGACCCATCTGGATGCATTCCTATGTGACCTGTGCTGAATTCTATGGTCCTGCTCTGGCAGGAGGGTTGCACTCAAAGGTCTCCAGAGACCCCTTCTAACCCCTAACATCCTGTGATCCTTTTGAAATAATATTGTAGCTCTGCCATGAGGACAGCAAAGCACATTGGCTGCTTTGTTGTTGTTGTTTTGGGACACGAGGCAGTGAGAGCAGGGAAGGTTGCATTCAGGTCTCCCTTCTGTTCTTGCTGCTGTTCCTGCCTAGTGGTGTTAGATGCTAAACAAATGTGGAGCAAATTCTTACTGAAAACACAAGTAAACAGTGAGCAAGTGGTTTTACTATGTTCCTTGTCAGTTGGAAAGAGCTATTTTAGGTGACAGGAGATGCAGTCAGGCTGCTGTGCCTGTGTGGTGCTTGCTCTAATGTCACAGCAGGGGTTCAGTCCTGCATTCATACTGCTGAAGGTGACTCAGATTCTCAAGCAACAGCTGAATTTGTTTTTGTTTTTTTTAAAGGCCAATAGCCAGAGCTGCCAACTTCACCAGCAGTGAACCAAGAGGCTACATTGTGAAGGTTTTTGACATGTGTGTCTCAGGGTATTCATGGAGGTTTTTTTACAGGAGTTTTATTACTGCCAGTGCTGTAGGGTAACATGTGCTGACTTAAAAAACACCACACCTGCCCTTCTGTGAATAGCCTTGCATCATTTGTTACCCTGGCTTTGGGCACCACCTGTTCTTCAGGACATGCTTTGACAGGCTCCTGTCTGGAAATGCTTAACTCCAAGCACCTGAGTCTCCTTGGCAGGCTTACTGCTTAGATAAAGTGGTGCAGGTGCTTGCACTCAGGACTCCAGATGGCCTTTAGATAATTTAAAGATACCAGAACCCATGTGCTGTGTCTGATGAAACTGAACATGTCCAAATAACAACATACTGACTCATTAGCTCATTAGCTCATTAGCCTGCTTGGTTTAGTCTCTTGTTCTTTGGCATCTAACTACCTAAGATTTAGGGGAGACCTTATTGCCATGCACCAGTACATAAAGGGTGGATACCAGGAGGATGGAGACTCCCTTTTTGCAAAGAGTCCCATGGAAAAGACAAGAGGTGATGGGGACAAGTCACTGCTGGGGAGATTCCCATTGGACTGTAGAAGAAAATGTTTCCCCATGAGCACAGTCAGACACTGGAATCATCTCCCAAGGGAAGCAGTGGAGTCCCCTACAGTGGTCAGTGTTAAGACTCAGTTTGCCAGGCTGCTGTGCCAGCTCCTTTCAGCTCCACTATCACCTAGAAAGGTTGGGCCAGATGATCCTTGGGGTCTCTTCCATTCCAAGCTCTGTGAATATGTTAAATAAGCTTTGAATTGGATACTTCAGCCTGGCCAGGTATGGTGTTAAAATGCAGTAGTGGGAGCTTTGACCATTTATGTTTTCCTTGAATGAAAGGGTGGATTTTTGTGACTGCACAAACATTCCTGTGTCCAGACAGTCCCTGTCTGCTTTCCTGAACTGCTTTGGAACAGGCACTCACAAATGGCTTTTAATTCAGCTTGGTGTAGTGCTCACAAGCAGCTAAGAAGATTTACAAGTCATGTAGTGTCATTATGCAGTCCTTTGTTTCCCCAGTGCTTGCCACTGGTAATGACTTGCAGATTTCAGAGCAAATTCCATTTCACTGTTAACTCTAAACTCTGAGTGGGAGATGAGTTCAGTCCAGCTAGTGAACATGAAATTGGTGGTGTGATAACAACCAGGAGACCAGAGTGAATGTCAGAAGTGTCTAGTGGAAGTCTTGCTCTGTCATAACTAGTCATAGGCATGAAGATCATAAATACTGGATGAAAACCCTCACAAAAGGTGGTGTGGAACTCACTGTCTGGTGAGCATCCAGTCTGTGCTGTTGCAGTTTATGAGGAAATTGTGCCAACTGGAAACAGATTTGATATGAGAAGGCTTTTCCAGCACGTGCACAAGAGCAGCAGGAGAGTTGTTTGGGTTTTAACATTTAAGGGGCTTTTTGAACAGCCATGGTGGTCATTAGTAACCCCCCTCCACTCAAATCTTTAAGCTTCTTCATCTTTCTTCCTCACTTCAAGAAGGACATTGAGGTGCTGGAGTGTGTCCAGAGAAGGGCAATGAAGATAGTGAAGGGTCTGGAGAACAGGGCTGGTGAGGAGCAGCTGAGGGAACTGGGGATGTGTTTAGTCTGGAGAAGAGGAGGCTGAGGGGAGACCTCATGGCTCTCTACAGCTCCCTGAAAGGAGGCTGAAGCCAGGTGAGGGTTGGTCTCTCTCTTCTCCCTAGCAACAAGTGATAGGATGAGAGGGAAATGGCCTCAAGTTGCACCAGGGGAAGTTTAGGTTGGATGTTAGAAGAATCTTCATGACTCAAAGGGTTCTCAAAGACTGGAACAGGCTGCCCAGGAAGGTGGTTAGAGAATGGTTGGACTCAGTGATCTTAAAGGGCTTTTCCAACCAAAATGATTCTGTAATTCCACCTCTTTCATTATTTATTGGAGATCTGTAACACTTTTTCTTTTTATTTTTTTTTCTTTGTCTTTAGAACAAACAAGTGTTGAGATGCAAAACTCAATCTGGTAGCAAGCACTTTGACAAGAGCTGCCTTAGTGCCAGGCTGATCATTGCTGATCAGTGGAAATGATCTCATGAGCAGTCTCACTGTTTTGTGGTGAATAAGCAGTTAGAAGCTTTATGCCTGGAAAACTGCAATTCTTTCAGAGGAAGTGAGTGACAAAAAATACTCTTCCCTAGGTGCAGCTGTGGCAGAACCCCATAGTCCTCTTCCAGTGTGTCATGTTAAGAAGAGGGTAGAGACTATCACTGTGAGAGGTTGAAGGAGCTGGGGGTGTTTAGCCTGGAGAAGAAGAGGCTCAGAGGAGACCTCATTGCTGTCTACAACTACCTGAAAGGAGGTTGTAGCCAGGTGGGGGTTGGTCTCTTCTCCCAGGCAACCAGCACCAGAACAAGAGGACAGAGTCTCAAGCTGTGCCAGGGGAAGTTTAGGCTTGAGGTGAGGAGAAAGTTCTTCACAGAGGAATTGGCCATGGGATGTGCTGCCCAGGGAGGTGGTGGAGTCACCATCCCTGGAGGTGTTCAACAAAAGCTTGGATGTGGCACTTGCAGCCATGGTTTAGTTGTCAGGAGGTGTTAGGTATTAGGTAATAGGTTGGATTTGATGATCTCTGAGGTCTTTTCCAATCTGGTTGATTCTCTGATTCTGTGAATTGCATTCCCTGAATTTGATCAATTTCTAAAAAAAGAGAAAGTAAAACTAGCCATTTGTTCTTCACTGGACAGCTAATGCACTTGAGACAGAACTGACCCTGCCACTGCCACCCTGCACAAGACAGCACGTTGCTGTCAGATACTTCAGAGTGCATGTTCTACCAATTTATGCTACTCAAGGTAGAGCTTAGCTGGGGATATTTGACTGGCTGCCCTCCTGAATCATGGAATTGTCAGGGTTGGAAGGGTCCCCAAGGCTCAGCCAGTTCCAAACCCCTGCCATGGGCAGGGACACCTCACACTACAGCAGGTTGCTCACAGCCACATCCAGCCTGGCTGCAAAAGCCTCCAGGGATGAGGCTTCCACCACCTCCTTGGGCAACCTGTGCCAGTCTCTCACCACCCTCATGGGGAAGAACTTCTTTCTAATATGCAATCTGAATCCATACATTTCTATTTTTTTTTTTCATTCCCCTCAGTCCTATCACTCCCTGACACCCTCAGAAGTCCCTCCCCAGCTTTCTTGCAGCCCCCTTCACATACTGGAAGGCCACAAGAAGGTCTCCTCGGAACCTTCTCTTCTCCAGACTGAACAGCCACAACTCTCTCAGTCTGTCCTCATAGCAGAGCAGCTCCAGCCCTCTGCTCATCCTGGTGGCCCTTCTCTGGACACCTTCCAGCACCTCCAGATCCTTCCTGTAATAGAGGCTCCAGAACTGGATGCAGTACTCCAGGTGGGGTCTCACCAGAGCTGAGCAGAGGGGGAGAATCACCTCCCTGGCCCTGCTGGCCACACTTCTCTTGCTGCAGCCCAGGCTCTGCTTGGCTCTCTGGGCTGCAAGTGCACATTGACAGCTCCTGGTGAGCTTCTCATCCCCCAGCACCCCCAAGTCCTTTTCTTCAGATCTGCTCTCCAGCCAGTCCCTGCCCAGCCTGGATTTGTGTTGGTGTTTGGGCTTGCCCCAACCCAGCTGCAGGACCTTGCACTTGGCCTTGTTGAACTTCATGAGGCTGGCTTGGGCTCACTTTCTGCAGCCTGTCAAGGTCCCTCTGGATGGATCCCTTCCCTCCAGCCTGTCAGCTGCACCACAGCTTGGTGTTGTTGGCAGACTTGCTGAGGGTGCTTAAACAGGCTTCTACCTGCTCCCAGTGTAAACAGCCACCACAAATTGTTTCATGAAGAGCATTTTTGACAAATTCTTATCTCTGTAGCTTTAAATGCAGCCTGTCCTTAGTGTTCAAACTGTACCAAGTCAACTCTCCATTTAGATAGAAAATATTCTAAGCTGGAATTTGTCCAGAAATCATTAGCCTCTGGAATCCAAGAATTCCTTTTACTTTGATCACTTCTCATGTTGCCCATAAAACTGTTTTGACCAGTAAATGTCGACAGTGAGTAGCAGCACTGCTTAGTTCAGGATTCCTTATTTTATTTCCCCTTTTTAAAAGAAGCAATTCCCAATCTGTGTTTTTTCTTTCAAGCAATTTCCATCTTTATTGGGCAGTTATTGTGTTTACAGGTGAGAGGTAGGGGAATGGAAGCTCTTAGGCTGGAATTATTGTGATGTGGGCCAAGAGCTTTCTTTTGTAAACTCCTCCAAGAAATCTGTGCCTGACTGGAGATCTCTTCCCATCTAGCTAGCAATGATTTGCATAGCTCTTGACAAAGCCTTCATCTACAAAGTGGATTCTGCTGTGGAGTGAAGCACTAAACCTGCTTCCATTTGATGAGTGCAGATGCTGCTCTTACAGCTGTGTTTAGCTTGAAGTTTGGTCTCTTACATGTCATATCCTCTCTTTGCCCTAACCAGCTTGGGGGTGCTACCAGAGGGGGGTAGTTCCTTTCTTCCTTCCTCCCTTCATCCTGAATCAGCATTTTGTTACTTAAGGACTCAAGATCAATGGCATACAGATGTGTGACCTCTTGGAGGTTGTGGGGATTAATTCTTATGTTAAAATGCTGTTGACCCATATATCATCCCATCCATTTCTCCAAACAAGCAAATCACCTAGAATTATGGTTTAAACTCATCCCAGAGGCATGAAAATGTATTCTGTGCTTTGGTCAGAAGAGGATTTCTGACCTGCAAATTGGTCCTGTGAAAGAGGTGTAGAGAGGGGTACAGACTGGCTGTGAGAGGAGCACATCTTAAATCCTCCTTCTTTCCTGCTTGCCTATAGTGATTTATTTATTTTTTCCATGGCCATGCTGAAGCCCTGCTGGTTATCAGCCTAGAATCCTCTTGGAGATGACATTCCCCTCCAGGGGACTGAAAGGCAAGAGCTGTGCCATGTCTGCAGTGGGTTTACCCAGGTCATTTTCTTCTGCTGTTTTCCAATAGTTCAGTATCTAAACAGAGCTCCTTTGGTGCTGCTGGGCTGCATGCCCTCCACGTTAGACATCCACAGGGCACCTCATGTTTAGCAAGTTAATTGAAGCCACTGACATTGCCTTGGGACTGCAGAGAACTACTGCATAGGGATTCTCCCTGTGCCCAGAAGAGGGCACTTGGACCTGCAGACAAACATCGTGCTGCTGAAAATCCTTTTGTTTCACTCCTTTGGAAAGCAGATAGAGACATCCAGAGCAAGGTGAGGTGTTGATTTTATTAGATGAAAGCCTGGAAAGACACCAGGATAGCTGAAGGGGGAGGTGGTCCACATCCTTGCAGCATAATGCTTTTGTAGTATGAAGATACTGCCTGAAATCTCCTTCCATGTGCCTGCTGTCTATGCTAAAGCATTGCACAGAAACTTTATTGTCAAATATGAACAAATAAATCTGAACTGTGAAAGGAAGTGATGGACCAATCCCTCTCACTGCATTGCTTAAAAAAAAGTATAGCAGCGAGGATCCCTTGAGAAGAAACATTGAGTGGAGCAGAGGTTTAGTGCAGTTACACAAAAGCTCTTGGGTTTATGTTCTCTTAGCACAGTTCACTGGTTCTGTGTGAGGCTGCTCAGCTTAGTTCCACCTTGCTACTGAGCACAGCAAACTGGCATCAGCCAGAGAAGGGCAACAAAGCTGGTGAAGGGTCTGGAGAACAGGGCTAGTGAGGAGCAGCTTGAAGGAACTGCAGTTGTTTAGTCTGGAGAAGAGGAGGCTGGGGGGAGACCTCAGTGCTCTCCACAACTCCCTGAAAGGAGGCTGCAGAGAGCTGGGTGTTGGTCTCTTCTCCCTAGTTACAAGTGATAGGACAAAAGAAAATGGTCTTGAGTTGCTCCTGGGGGGATTTAGGTTGAATATGAGAAGAAACTCCTTGACTGAAAGGGTTCTCCAAGACTGGAACAGGCTGCCGAGGGAGGTAATTGAATCCCCATCCCTGGAGGTGTCTCAAAGCTGCAGAGATGTGCTGAGGATGCTTTAGCACCAGACTTGGTAGTTAGAGAAAGGTTGGACTGGATGATCTTTTCCAACCAAAACAAGTCTGTGATTCTGTGATGTGTAAAACTGTTTCTAAAAGTTGCCATCAGTTTTCTTTAGCACTCAGACTGAAGTTTGGTTTGCTGTTGATCTTACACTACTGCTAACAAGCTGAGGAGTACCTCAGGGGTGTAAATCCACACCACATGGTGAGCTAAACCTTGGTGTATAGGCTGTGACAGTTTCCTAGGCTGTGTTTACCTGGCATCAAGTAGGTGTTACGTGCAGGATGTCAGCTTTAACTTGCAGAAGAACCTGATTGCTGCACGCACAAAATATCCTCCAACTGCACTTCAGTTAACTGTTGGACCCCATTTTAGTCACAGAATCGCAGAATCAATAAGGTTGGAAAAGCCCTCAAGGATCATCAAGTCCAACCTGTCATTTGTGTTCTCTTTGTGTCTGTTTTCAGAAGCTTCTGAGTGATTGAATTCTCCTGATGATGTTTTTTTTCTGGACACTAACCTGTGTGGCATAGGACCTGTGCTCCCATTCATTCATGTGAAGCTTGGGTTCTGGTGGTGTTAGCTGGGATATTTCATGGAATCACAGAATGGTTTTGGATGGAAGGGATCTTGAAGATCATCTAGTTCCAACCTCCCACTAGCCTGGCCTTGAACCCCTCCAGGGAGGGGGCATCCACAACCTCCCTGGGCAACCTGTTCCAGGATCTCACCACCCTCACTGGAAAGAATTTCTTCCTAATGTCTAATCTAAATCTCCCCTCCTCCATCTCAAAGCCATTGCCCCTCATCTTGTCACTCCCAGCCCTTGTCAAAGGCCCTTCCCCAGCTCTCCTGTAGCCCCCTGCAGGTGCTGGAAGTGACACAGGGCTGTTAAAACTTCAGATGTCTGGTAGTGACAACTTGCATCAGTTTGCAGAACAGAGCAGGATAATGAAAATTTCAATTAGTGCATTGAAAAAAAACCCCAAAACACAATCAAGAAAACCCCAGACCCCAAGAAATCTTCCTTGTCTGCTTACAGCTTCTGTCTGATCAATGTCAAATGAGAATGCATTGCACAACGATTTTCCTTTCTGTTCACTGCTGAGGCTTTGCAGTAGGATGTGAATTATTAATCTGATGGAAACCTCAGCGTTCTACTTTTGAAGTTCTTCAGTCGATCCAATGTCTGTTTGCAGTTTGAACTGTGAAAAAAACCAAACTGAAACAACAACTGCACTCCTGCTTGTAGTTTCTTTGAAAAAAGGCTGGAGGAAAACCAATGGCAAGAGCTGCTGTGTACAATCTAATGCTTGTGTTTTGATGCCCTGCAGGATCAGGACCAGAATTCTTCCTCGTTGGATGGTCAATATTTGCCATACAGGGGACACAATTCTTTCCGCGAGAAGTATTTCAGCGGCGTGACAAAGAGGATTGCCAAGGAAGAGAGAGACAATCAGAAGTGAAAAAAAAAAAAAAAAAATATATATATATATATAAAGAAAAAGAAGAATGAAGATGGTGTTGCTTTTATAAGGACATCTGGATACAAACATTCATTTTGGACACTTCAGGAAAACAAATAACTGCTTTTAATTTGGAACCCAGATGAAGGCCACACAACCCCAGGTTGAGAGCAGTTCTTTTCAATTAGCTTTGTTTAGAGCAGATTTTATGGTACAAGTTTGGGTTTTTTTGGGGGGGAGGGGGAGTCTTATTTAATTTATATTTGTCCTTTCAAGCCCTAATGGTGATTGACTCAAAAAAAACCCAAACAAACAAAAAAAAAAAACCAACCCACCAAACATTATTGTTGTTCTTTCACCATTTAATGTTTGGTATTATTTGGCTCCTTAAACTGTGAACGTCTGGCTGGTTTAGCAACACGTGGTGGGGATCAGGGAGCACTTATTAGGGAGATCATTTTCATTTGTTTTTGTAAAAGGCATACAATAAACCAGAAGATTGTTGTGAGGGTTGGGTTGGGGGCTTTTTTTTTGGTTTGGTTTTTTTGTTGTGTGTTTGTTTGTTTGTTTTAAATTGTTGTGTGCACTAATTGCTTGGCTGAGTTCCAGTTGCTGTGGCTGAGGCCAGAAGTGTTTAAAACAAACAAAAACACCCAGGGCTGAAGGCGCGTGTGCACAGACACCAGCGGGGAAGGGGGAAGCCTCTGTTAAACCCTGTGAAGCCTGTCCACATCTGAAGCTCATCTGTACCTTGGATTTGCTTTTGCATTCCTAAACCTTGACTTTTGGTCAAGCCAACTGTCTGCAGTTTTTGGTTCAGAAACCGATAGTCAGAGGGGTAAGAACAACAGCAGAAAATCAGTCGTGGTTCCCTAATGGTATTGAGTCTAATCAAATCTTTGATATTGAAGCTGTGTTTCTTAAAGGGCAAACTTTGCTGAATCCACACCATGTCCATCATGACAATACCTCCTTGGAAAACCACTAAGTCCATTAATTCAAGATGTTAACAGCTCTGCTGAGTTTGGTGGTCAAATACTCTTCAGCAGGGCGTTGGTGAATGTGTGTCTGCTTGCCCCAGCCAGACAAGCCTGGCTTCTCAGCTTGCTGTGGTCGTGTTGTAGCCTTTGTAGATGAGAATCTTCAAGTGCTCTCCAGAAAATCAGTGATGGCTAGGAAGGCATGAGTCCTTGTGCTTATCTGATGGGCTTCATTAGCTGAATTTGCTCTTCTGTGTGTTGTGGTCCTCGGCTGCAGCAGGGAGAGCTCACATACTCGGTGACAACTTTGCCTGACCTTCTGGATCTCATCTGTGGTGTGTTAGGAAGTTCTGAAATGGTGATTTATTTTCTGTGTTTCCAGTATAAATCACTTTGTTTTGAGACTTTTAATGTCAGCCCTATAATAGTTGTTCTGGGCTAAACTTGGAGCGAGATCAAAGCTGAGAACATTTTTCAAAAGCAGAATCTGAATTGATCGCTTTCAAATACTACATCAAAAAATTATTGCTTCTGAAAACCTGTCTTCATGTAACTCCTGACTTCAGCTTGTAGCCTCACAGTTTGGCATTCAGCTTTTATTTCTTTGCAAATTAAAATTGCTTGCTGTTCCTCAGAGGCAAGGAATGTTTCTAGATGGATTTATTATGCATTTATAAGTTCATTTTCGTAAGGGTTGCCTTACATAGGCATGATCTAAATGGTTCTACAAGATGTAAGGTAGTGGCAAATCTGGCTCTGTCTCTTCAAAGAGAATGATTTAGTTTATTTCTCCTCTGCCTGGTCCAACTTTCAGTCCGTTCAGCAGTGGTGGTGTGGCCTATGTTTAGCAGTTCATCCATAACATTACTGGAGAGCACCACTCTGAGCAGAAACTCTCCGTGTGTTTGGGGTACTGCATCCACTCCCGCTCATCAAGAACAGCTTAGAATTGAAGTCAGATGTTCAGGCTCTGCTGATCCCCAACTTTAAAGCTGTCACTTGGAAATATTTCTGATCTTTGCCTTCTCCTAACGTGCATGCTCCAGCCTCCCTTAGATGCAGGCTTGCAAAGAGGAGGTGTTTTCAGCCATAGAGCTCTGAGCCATGGAGCTGTGGCATGGTCCTTGCCCTGGCTCCAGCAAAGGGCTGGGAGCTGGGCGAGGTCTCCTTTGGGCAGGGTTTGGCGACGGGTGGCCGCGGTTTCTGGCGCGTCCTTCCGATCCGGTTCCACTCAGTCTCTTGTCTGTGAGGTTCCAGTTTCCCCTCCCTGGCCGGGAGGGTCAGTTCCCAGGCCCATGCTGAACTCATGCTGTTGTCATTCTCTCCTTTGGGGTGGTTTGTGCCATTTTCCAACGTTGTTTTTGGAGCGCTTTGTTGCGCTGCAGCAAGTGGGGTGGAGGGAGGAGCAGAGAACGGCTGCGAGGTCATCTGGGTGGAGGCAGTTTTGTTGAGGCAACAAAGGGACAGCCCTCTCTTTCCACAGAATCCCTCTTCCTGGCTGCCAGGCTTCCCACAGATCTTTGGGAAGAGGAAGTGGAAAAGTAGTGGAAATGGATTTGCTCTGCTTTAATTGTCTGCTCTTCCTGCTCTCTCTCTAAAACTTCTTTTAATTAGTCACCAATTTGGACAAGCTTGACAGAGGGACAAGGTTTGAGGAGGTCTTGCAGGTGACAGGGAGCTACCAGTGTTGTTGAAAGAGGCAGAGGTGTAGAAGAAAAGGCTGCATTCATCTCTTCTATGGGGAAGGTTCCCCAGAGAGGTTCTGGAGTCTCCTTCTCTGGAGACTTTCAAGACCTCTCTGGATGTGTTTCTGTGTGACCTGCACTAGATTCTGTGGTTACGTGGTCCTGCTCTGGCAGGGGGGTTGGACTCAATGATCTCTGGAGATCCCTTCCAACCCTTAACATCCTGTGAAGGTTATTATATTATGATATAAGTTGAACTGATAAAACATCAGAGAACCCATGAGGAATCAACTGCTCCAGCTAAAGACTAACAAGTGTTTTCTGTTACTGCTGTGACACTCACTGCTGGTCCTGCTCCTTCTTGATCTTCTCTTTAAAACACAGAGACCCAAATCTTTTCAAATTCTTGTATCCCTGGAGGTTTTTAAGGCCAGGCTGGATGTGGCTCTGAGCAACCTGATCTAATGTGAGGTGTCCCTGCCCATGGCAGGAGGGTTGGAACTGGATGATCCTTGAGGTCCCTTCCAACCCTGAGAATTCCATGAGTCTATGTTACTTAACATAAGGTGGGCAACTGAAATCCATAGCTAGGAGGGAGATCTTGCTGTCTTTACTGCCACTGTTGCAAACTTGGGCAACTAGGCCTCCAGTTGTGCCAGGGGAGGTTTAGTTTGGATTGGAGAAGAAACTTCTTCCCTGAAAGGGCTTTCAGAGACTGGAACTTGCTGCCCTGGGGCATGGTTAAAGCCCCATCCTTGGAGGTGTTTCAAAGAGGCAGAGATGTGGTGCTGAGGGACCTGGTTTGGCACCAGGCTTGGTAGAGTTAGAGGATGGTTGGACTGAATGATCCTAAAAGTCTTTTCCAGCCAAAGTGATTCTATGACCTGCAGACTCAGTGAGGTGCCCAGGAGATGCACTACGGACCCCACACACTCAAATTCCACAGCAGGCACAGGAGGCTTTGACCCTGCATCTCAGGTTTGACAAGGAGTATTTCAAGTACAGCTGGGTGGGAACAGGATATTTTATCTTCATTTAAAATTCCCAAAACATTAATTTATTTAAATTCAGTTTTCAAGTGCTGAAAATTTTGTACAAAACCCACAGTGATTGCCAATGATGATCCAAAATTTCTGCTGCTTTACTTAACATTGGTTAAAATAAAATAGTGTTGCCTTCTAAAGATGTCAAACCACTGTTTTAATCACTACTTAAATTTTATTTTATCACTGTTTTGTTTTATTCAGTCAGGAGAAGAGAAGGCTCCCAGGAGACCTTATTGTGGCCTTCCAGTATCTTAAGGAGGCTACATGAAAGCTGGGGAGGGACTTTTTAGGATGTCAGGGAGTGATAGGACTGGGGGGAATGGAACAAAATATAGAAATGGATAGATTCAGATTGGATGTTAGGAAGAAATTCTTCCCCATGAGGGTGGTGAGACACTGGCAGAGGTTGCCCAGGGAGGTGGTGGAAGCCTCATCCCTGGAGGTTTTTGCAGCCAGGCTGGATGTGGCTGTGACAGAGTGGCGGAGGGGTGACGGCAGAGCGTGGATGTGGTTTACTTTGATTTCAGTAAGGCATTTGACCCCCTCTGAAGCCATTGCCTCTTTTCCTGTTGCTACAAACCCTTCTACACACTCCCTCCCCAGCTTTCTTCTAGGCCCCCTTCAGGTACTGCAAGGCTGCTCTAAGGTCTCCCTGGAGCCTTCTCTAGGCTGAACAGCCTCCACTCTCCCAGCCTGTCCTTGCAAGGGGAGGTGTTCCAGCCCTCTGATCATCTTTGTGGCCTCCTCTCAACCCACTTCAGCAAGTCCTTCTTGTGTTGAGGACTCCAGTGCCAGACACAGTACTCCAGGTGAGGTCCTGACCTGCTGATCTCATGCTGTGTTCTAGTCTCCATGGCTTGCACCAGCAACTGAGGCAGAGGTGTGTGCACCTCTGGGTGCTTCTTCACTAGTGGTTACTGGCACACAGCTTCCTCAGCACCTGTGACAAGGTGAAGAGGAAACCATCACAACATTTCAGAGAGTCTGTCTTAGCCTTCTTCACAGGATGCAAGACATCAGCACAAAGAGAGAGGACAGGGTGGTGAGGTGACCTCCAGCACATGCCTGGAAGATTATATTAAAAATTTGCTGTTTGTTCTTCTAGAAGTGAATTCCCACTCTCTGATGATGGATCTTTTCAGTCCTAAAGGTGGTGGTTCTGCTCAGACCTGTAGCTGAGAAGCAGCTGATGTGGCCAGTGGTGAATCTGCCTGTGCATGCTGGGTGAGTGTGCACAAGCACCCCAGCACTGCCTGGGCTCTTCTGCCTCCCCTTCTGGTGTTCCCCAGAGAGACCTGACAAGCTGCAGGCTTTGCTTTGCTGTGGGGAATGACCTGCCAACAAACTGCTCAGGCCCTGTGCTGCTGGGGCCAGGGGAGCAGGACCTCTCCTCTCTTCCCCAGCTGCCTGGCCTCTTTTGAAAGCAAGGAAAATTTCCACCTCAGTAAGAAATTAATTTTATAATAAGCATGGAGTAGCGTTTTCAGCCTTATGTAAAGATGTCAAAGAAGACAAAGCCTGTTTCTTAATTAAATATAGATTTGTCCTTTGGTTTGTTTTATTCTACCAGAAAAGCAAACCAAAACATGCTTGCTCCAAGAGCTGTTATGTACCACCCTCCTTTCTCTTTTTGTAATTGTATTTTTATATGCTTGGCAGAATTAATGATGGAAATCTCTCCAGCTGAGACTTTGCCAGAATCCCTTTCTGAAGCTCCTACTAATTTGGATTAAAACTGGATGGATGAAAGCCTCAAACAGCAAATCCTGGCAGTAGATTCACTGAGGCCCCACAGCATTTACTTCTCCAACTGTTCTTATCTTCTTAGGAAAAAAACAAACAAACAAAACAAAAAAAAAGGCAAAAACCCAAGCAAAGATAATTTTGTAATTACACAGTTGTTTGCACTCTGCCTGCCTGTGCCCTTCCTGGGCTGGGGCAGTAGGTGTCTGAGTGCAGGGCATGGAGCACACAGCCAGTGGCTCCCACCAGCCTGAGGAACCTACTGGAGCTCCCCTTCGTGGGATGGACCTCTGGCTTTTGCAGGGTGAGGATTTGAGTGCAGGGTGGGGAGTTGCTAAGTGCTGGCTCGTACCAAGGACATGTAAACAGCCAGTGTGGATTTTAGGGAGAGTTGCCAGGCTGGGCTGGATCTGTTCAGAGGTGGCTCTGCAAGCCTATTGTGCAGGGAGGGAAGCCCCCAAGCTTCCTGAGTGCCAGCTGCTGGTGCTCATCTTGCTTGCTTGATCCTAGCAGTGCTGGTTCTGTGTTTTCTTATGGCCCAGGCTTCCTGGAGCCAGCAGCTGCAGCTCTCCTACTGCCACAAACAATTACATTAATTTCTCTAAATTGGACAGATCGATCCCTGGCAAGTGGCCTGTGTTCCTTCCCCTCCTCCCTCTCACCAGGAGAGTCTTCTGGAAGCTTGTGAGCTTACTAAGACCTTCCTCTCTTCACATCCACACTGAGACAAAGGCAGTGCTCCCAACACAGGCTGTGCCATGGCACCCTGGCACCTCTTTCCATGGCCTTGCCAGATGGTGCCCTCTCCACCAGCACAGCCTCTCCAGGTGTCAGGCTGCAGCTCAGAGGGCATCCCAAAGCTACTTGTGAGCACATTGGCTTAGATGCCAGCACTTACCAAAGGGTATGGCAGGAGCATCTTGCTGCATAAGCTCTGAGTGCCTTGCTTACCTGCCTGGAGGTGCTGGCCTGGGTGTCCAGCAGCTGTGAGCTTGCCAGGCTGCCACAACTTGCCTCCCAGCTGCTTTGAAGGAATGGGGGAATTGCACAGTGACTGAGCTGCTCTTTCCTTCTCAGGAAGTAGAGGTAGGGATGAAGGTAGTCTCAAGGAAGCAAGTCAAGTGCAGCCTATTTCAGTCAGGAGAGGCAGGGGTTTGTTTTCAGCCATCATCTTCCATATTTCCATACCAAATGTGCACAGTCTGTGAGCAAGAAGTACTTCCTTGCCACCTTTGCAAATGCATTTTGAGTTCTCTAGCAGCAAGCAGGTTTTTTTCTACTCCCAGAGTCATTAAGGTTGGAAAAACCTCTTAGATCATCAGGTTCAACCATCAACCCAACACCTTTAAACCATGTCCCAAAGTGCCATGGCCACACATTTCTTGAACACCTCCAGAGATGGGGACTCCACCACCTTCCTGGGCAGCCTGTTCCAGTGTTTGACCAACCCAAACCTTCCCTGGTGCAGCCTGAGGCCATTTTCTCTCATCTTCTCACTTGCTATAAACTGTGTGAGATGCTTGGTACCAGGAGCAGCACTGAAAATGGATTCGTCAATGATTGTTTAATTTTCCTGGGCAATATCTGGAACAGGTTGCCCAGGGAGGTGGTGGAAGCCCAATTCCTGGAGGTTTTTAAGGCCAGGTTGGATGTGGCTCTGGGCAGCCTGATCTTGTGTGAGGTGTCCATGCCCATGGCAGGGGGTTGGAACTGGATGATCCTTGAGGTCCCTTCCAACCCTGACAATTCTGTGATTCTAATTAGTGTGACCTTCAAGTAAAACTTCAGAGGTTGTAATCTGCACAGTTGGTTTCATCCACTCTAGTTTGTCATTTGTGAGGAAGGTTTCTTTATTTCATACCATGCTACCAGCAAACAGACCTGGGAGACTAAGAGAATCAATCCCTTAGTGCAGCAGTTATCTTCAAAGCTCCTCTAAAAGATTTCTTCCACAAAACATCCAACTGTGTCAGGGTTTCCAAAGCACAACTGAATGCATGTGATTGGTAATGTCAAGCAAAACAAATTTGTCTGGGCAGCATTGCTAGTCCTTGAGCACCAGTGGTGCTGGGACTAAAATAGACTCCCAGAATTTCATTAAAACTGGTTAAGTAGTTGGTGCTTATCGCTCCACATCGAAGTGCCTGCCTTATTTAACTCACTGGTGTGCTGAGATACTCAGAGACACAAGCCCAACATTTAATTTTGCAGAAAGCTTTATCTTATTCATGGCAGACCTTCACAGGAGTCATCTGAGAACGGAGATGTCATTTAAAACTTACTGTTCTTCCATGTCACCTTCAGGCATGTTTTGCCAGATCTGAAATCTAGAGCAGTGTTGACACTATTCTCTCACTCCGGAGAGAATGGAGCATTCAGATCCTCCTCCATCACTCAGCAGAGCTGTGACAAGGTGAAGAGAAAACCATCACAACATTTCAGAGAGTCTGTCTTAGCCTTCTTCACAGGATGCAAGACATCAGCACAAAGAGAGAGGACAGGGTGGTGAGGTGACCTCCAGCACATGCCTGGAAGATTATTTTCAAAGTTTGCTGTTTGTTCTTCTAGAAATGAATTCCCACTCTCTGATGATGGATATTTTCAGTCCTAAAGGTAAGAAGCTTGACTATCAGATTACTGGCTACCAGATATGGAGAACTAATCATGTTGGCTGTCCCATCAGCCTGTGATTTTATGTCTGTGCTTAACTCCACCTTTCTAACCTTCGCTGCCACCGATGGATCCTGGACAGCTCTTCCTAGATGAAAGCAGAATAATAGATGCCAGAGGTGGAAAAATACCTAATGGTCCATTCCCTTTAGAGCTGCCAAACAGCCTGCAAATAACCTCCATGGCAATCTTTTCCCATGAAGTATTACATCCTCTTTATAGTCTGGGCAGAGAGCTGGAAGTCTAACCACTTCTTGGCTTAAGGTTTTGCCAGTCTCTAAGCTTGGTACCCAAAGCCTCCCTTTTGGTACCAGGTGGCTTTTGCTTTGCAGATTTGGAGCATCTGGGAAGCTGGTTAGGGCTGTTTTTTAAAGTCTCCAACTAATCTGCTGTGTTAATAACTAAGCTCTGCAAAAAGAGGGTAGAGAGTGTCTGTTGAATCAAAGAACTGTTTGAGTTGGAAAAGACCTCTAGGATCATTGAGTCCAACCATCAACCTAATACTACCATGGCCACTGAGCACCCAGTCCCACAGGTTGCTTTATTTACAGCTCAAAGCACAAGTGCAGTAACTTCCAGCAGTCCCTGCCCTTGCTGGAGGATGCCTTTGTGGCTACAATGCCTGAATGGACTTCACTTTGACTTGCTGCCAAGGCCAGAGCTGTTCTGAGGGGGTCAAAGGAGAGCCTTGCTTCAAAACGCTCTCTCTCTGCTGGCTGTCCTGTCAGGTACAGAACTGCAGAGCTGCTTAGGAGTTTGTTCAGAACTGATCTCCATCTGTGATTTAATAAAGCAGGGGGTTTAGCAGTGGCTGTGGGGGTGTGTGGAGGGGATGCTTTTGTAAATCTGGACCCTTTAGAAGTGACTAAAATACCTCAGTTAGGTTATTGAACCTGGAATGGAGAAAAAGCTCTCCAGACACCAAGGGTTTAATTGGGATTCAATTGCTTGTGCATTTCTTTTTTTTGTTCAGGCTTTTAAAGGGGGGAAAAATATCAAAGAATGAACTATAAAACCAGATGTATATCTCCAGAGACTCAGACTGTCCAGTTTCCAGTGACATGCTTTAATTCTCCTCCCACTTACTAATTCTACATTGGCGAGAGGCCTCGGAGTAAGAAAGGACAACTCCCAACCGATGGTTCTGAGCTGGAAACGATGGGATCTCACAACATCCATAATCTCAGTAATTGTAATTGTAGATGCACATCTGAAAATTCTGAATGCTCCAATTAATGTCTTGGAGGGGATCCAGAGGGAGGCTTCAGTCTGTGCAGTTTTGCACATGCTTAGGTGCTTAGCCAGCTTGAGAAATTATTATAGGTAAGGAATTACTGATGACCAAGCTTTTCCACTCCTTCCCCTCTCCCTTCTCCACATCATTCCTCAGGTTTCAGTTAGTTCAGGTGCTCCCTGTTACATAAATATGTGCCTGGGGGAAAAAAAAAAGGTGCAAACAACAAAACCCAGCTTGAAAAAACCCAGCTCTGGGGTTGTGTTTTGCAGGTCCCAAGTCTTTGTTTCAGCTGGGCCTTGTGAGAAAAGAGGTCCTTGCTGAGACTGGCTCCAGCAGCCAGTGATGAGTTCCCTCTTAGCTCCTGCCTAGGCTGGCAGTTGGAGGGGAAAGGGATCTGTTCCCAGGTGTCACAGGCCAAGAAAGACCGTGGTGGGAAGCCAGCACTGGTGTGTTGAGCTTCTTTATGCTGTGCTGTTGGAACCTTTTCTGTTGAAGCAGGACATTGTGCCCTGAGGTACAGGGCTTGGAAGGACCAAATTGTGCTATATGCCTGGTTCCAAATGTGTGTGCTTCATGGCAGTTCAACCACCTCTGCAGGTGGGAGAGAGACCAATCTCTTGGGCTGGGCACTGATGAGCTGAGTTCTGGTGCCAGCAGTTCTGGGAACATATCGTGATAGGACAAGGGGCAATGGAAATAAACTACAACACAGGAGGTTCCACCTCAATGTGAGGAGGAACTTCTTCACTCTGAGGGTCACAGAGCACTGGAGCAGGCTGCCCAGAGAGGTTGTGGAGTCTCCTTCTCTGGAGACTTCCAAACCCCATCTGGATGTGTTCCTGTGTGACCTGTGCTGGATTCTATGGTCCTGCTCTGGCAGGGGGGTTAGACTCCATCTCAGGAAGTCCCTTCCAGCCCCTAACATGCTGTGAGCCTGTGGTATTTCAGTCAGGTAAAGAGCTGAGACCTCTGTGCAACAGAGCAATGAGGTGGGGTAGGGTTTGAAACCCAAAGGAAATAGCCTCTGTTTATATGAGTTGGAAGAGAATTCAAAATCCCAAGGTCCCATCTTGTTCTGGTTTCTTTGTGGGTTCACCTTCCTCTTTTCCTGCTCATTACTTATGACAGAATGAAGCTTACTGAGACCTTTCATTTTCCTGACTCCTGTCCCAGAAGCAGAAACTCAGGATGAGGAAGGATCTATGCCAGCCTCCATTTCTTTTCTTCATGGGTTGTCATCCAAGTATTAACTACATCGATCCCCGTGCAATAACCTCACATATTGGAGAAACAGATACAAAGTCTGCTTTCTGCTAAAAATGATCACTTTATTTATTATGGAAACCACCACCTTGCCTGTTATCATTGGTCTGAAATATGACTAATTGTTTGGACAGACCCAGCAGTCTGCTTGGATGGTTGGCTCAAGAGGGTGAGTTGTTTGAGAGTGAAGTAGTTGATTTTGATGATAAAATATCCTCAAATATTATTACAGTTGTGTGTTTGCCTGAAAACTGAGGGGAAAGGTGGGGTGTTGGTTTTGGGGTGGGTTTTTGCTTTTTTCTTCCCCCTTCCCCCTTTTTTTTTTGGCTATATTCTTGGTTTTCTTGGCCAAGGAGATTGTTCTGTGTCAATCTGATTTGCAGAGAAATTCTTCAGTGGAGACCAATAACTGTTTATTAGAGCTGTTGGGGTAATGCTGTGGGGACCTTTTGTTAAGAGATGGGAGACAGGAATCACTCTTATTAAAGGGTCTGAGGAATAGAATGAACCAAAATTTATTATTAATTCTACTTGCAGGAGAAGAAATTGGAAGGATGCAAAATAAGGGCTCAATCATGTAGTTCCAGGTCCATTTCTGGGGTAGCTAAGATCTTGGGAGAGGTTGATCTGCCTATTTTGAGGTTATTTTTTTCCCCTTTCTTAATCTGGCTTTGAAAGCCATGTGGCAGAGAGCAGGGAGATTGATAACTTCTTTGAATACTCTGAATATGGGTAGCATTTCTCACCCTTTCTTAATTCAAGAATGATGTAAGGTTATAAAAGTCTCTGAACAATTTCTGTCCCACTCTTTGTCGGGTAGAAGAGTGAGCAATAAGTGAGGACATCTTTGGCAACTGAGCTGATCACTTTGAAAAATCGTAGACTCATAGAATCATAGAATGGTCTGGGCTGGAAGGGACCTCCAAAGCTCATCCAGTCCAACCCTCTCTGCAGTCAGCAGGGACATCCCCAGCTAGATCTGACTGCCCAGAGCCCTGCTGAGCCTCACCTTGAATATCTCCAGGGATGGGACCTCAACCACCTCCCTGAGCAACCTGTTGCAGTGTTCCACCACCCTCATGGTGCAGAACTTGTTCCTCACACCCAGTCTAAACCTGCTCTGCTCTAGTTTGAAGCCATTGTCCCTCGTCTTGTCACTGCAGGCCTTTGTAATCAGTCTCTCTCCATCTTTCCTGTAGCCCCCTTCAGGTACTGGCAGGCTGCTATTAGGTCTCCCTGGAGCCTTCTCTTCTCCAGGCTGAACACCCCCAGCTCCCTCAGCCTGTCCTTGTAGCAGAGCTGCTCCAACCCCTTGATCATTTTCATGGCCCTCCTCCATCAGGTCCCTGTCCTTCGTATATTGAGGGCTTCAGACCTGGACGAGGCTCTCCAGGTGAGGTCTCACCAGAGCAGAGCTTAATTTTGTAATCAAACAATTTGATTAGAAGTGTTGATAATAAAAATGTCTTTCTGCCTGCCAGGAGGTGCTGCCAACCAGTAAAAAACTGGTGGCTGCATGACTGGCTCCCACTCTTGTCTGCAGCAGTCAGCAACCCCTTTTGGAAGCCATGAGTGTGTTTGAATCAAGGTGTGATCATCTGATCAGCCACCTCTTGATGCTGTCGAAGCTCTAGTGCTCTGTGGACCTCAAGCTGAGCAGCAGAGATGAGAGAGCAGAGCTGTGACCCCTCACAAGCACTTTACCACCTTCTGTCTCCTTCATGAAATTTCTTCTTCTGAGCTTCAGCTGGATAAAGCAGGGATGAGTTCAAGTTGTTTCCTTACCAGGAACTGGGAAACAAATCCAATGTTTCCTGAATCATAGAATCATTTAGGTTGGAAAGGAGCTTCAAGATCATTGAATCCAACCATTAACCCTACTCTACCAACTCTACTGCTAAGCCATATCCTCAAGCACCACATCTACACAGCTTTTAAACATCTCCAGGGGTGGTGACTCCACCACCTCTCTGGGTAACCTGTTGCAGTATCTAACATCCCTTCCAGTGAAAGAAAATTCCTCATGTTCAGCCTAAAGCTCCCCTGGAGCAGCCTGAGGCCATTCCTGTTTTTTCCATTACTAACTAAGGAAGGAAAAGGTGTCAGGAGGATGGGATCAGTGGTGTCCAGTTACAGAACAAGAGGTAACAGGCACAAACCTGAACATTGGAAGTCTCATATAAACCTGAGGAGGATCTTCTTCACTTTGAGGGTGACAGAGCTCTGGAACAAGCTGCCTAGAGAGGTGGTGGAGTTTCCATCTCTGAAGACTTTCCAAACCCACCTGGATGCTGCAATCTTGTGCAACCTGATCTAGGAGAGTGGTGGTTGGACTTGATGGTCATCAGAGGTCCCTTACACCCCCCTATCATTCTGCCATTCTGTGAGAGCAGTTCTAGAGCAGGAAAAAAAAAAACATCTCTTTTCCTATATTTTGCCTGGTGGGGTGATGGTCCTAATCCTGGGGGAAAGGATGGAGAATCCTTACATCTTGAAGGAGTGAGAGTGTTGAGTACCACCTGGCACGTTCTTGTCCTTAGGCTGGGGGTAGCCTAATGGAGCTGGCTGCAGGATCTGCACACAGCAACAGCAAATCAGAAATGGAAGCAACGAAGATGTTCTGCCAACCAGAGATTTGCCTAGAAACAGAGGATTGGGTTGGTTAGAAGAGACCTCTAAGACCATCAGGTCCAGCTGTCAACCTGGTGCTTGAGACTGGTTGTAGTAGAAATCCAAGGAGGTTTTTCAGCTAGCTGCAGCTCTACCATTACCATGGCCTGTAGTAGGAGTTCTGGGAAACAGGAGTCTCTAGAGCTGTATTCAGAGGTGATGTGTGACTTGTACCACCTTCCACAGGTTTTATCCAGCCTTCGTCTGCCTCAGATGAGATGAGCTACTTTTGACTCTTCCAGTTGTCAAATGGAGTCTAGGTTGTTGTCTCTAATGCACCATCAACCTACAAGCAAAACTGGAGCATTTCTACTGTGTCCTGAGGACGAGGAGATCCAAATCCTGCAAAGGAGGTTTACTGCTGGCTAAGTGGGGTTGGAGAGGAGGCATTGCAGTAACCTACTATTTGGAGTCTGGCACTCAGAGCACATTCATCATTTCTTCATCTGTCCCTGGGTCTGGTTATAATTTGCATCTTGAGCAATTGTATCGTGTTCTGAATTTGCTATTTTCATCTTACACATTTCCCATTCTTCTGCAGCCAGAGATAGATGGCAAAGTTCAAGCACAGAAGGTCAGTTAGATCATCCAGTGGCCATCTCTGCCAGCACAGGATTATTGCTTTCATGGTCTATTTGCTATTGTTTTGTCCATGCCAATTGCTAACCAGGTCCTGTTTGTTCCACAGAGTTTTGCCACCAATAATACCCCACAGAACCTTAATTACAACGAGGGGTAGGCTGGGGGTATTGTTGAGATGTAGAAGATGGTCTTGTGTGGTCAGAAAAATTATCTGGTTTGTGACTTCTTCCTCAGGTCAAATTCAGGAGGTTTATCTGCAGCACTTTTCATTAAGTGGTCAGAGAAAAATCGACATCAACAGCACTGTTTGAGTCCTTATCTGGGGATTTAGCTCAATCCTTTCAGCCTGGAATATTCTCTCAGCAGAAAACAAGGTGGCTGCTGGAGCAGATGAGCTCTGAGGTCCCTTCCAACCAAAGCCACTCTGTGATTGACATTATTGTGAGCCCTGTAGAGAGCTGTGGGGTTGTTGTGTTAGGATCAGGAAGGCAGATTTCTCACAGCACCTAAATCCTGATTCCTAGGCCCAGCTGAAAGACCATGCTGACCACCTACATCTCTCTTGTCCTGCTTACCTCAGCTTCAGTCTCGGTGTGGCCAGTCCTTCCAGAGCCCCAGGTACCTCCAAGTTCTTGCAGAACAACTTCTCAAGTGGAGCATGGCTTCCCCCATGCCAGCTGTAGGTTGGCCTTTGCATGTACCCTCACAGAATCACAGAATCAGCCAGGTTGGAAAAGACCTCAGAGATCATCAAGTGCAACTTAACACCTCCTGACAAGTAAACCCTGGCTCCAAGTGCCACATTCAAGCTTTTGTTGAACACCTCCAGGGATGGTGACTCCACCACCTCCTTGGGCACCACATCCCATGGCCAATTACTCTTTCTGTGAAGAACTTCCTCCTCACCTCGAGCCTAAACTTCCCCTGCTCAGACCTGCTGTTTGCTCTTGCAGTCAGTCACAAAGGTGGCTTCTCAGGATGTGTTGGGCAGATGTCACCCAGGCAAAAGGCTGACCTGGGAAGTGGAGTATTTTTGCAAACTGCCACTCTCCAGCTGCCTTGGAGAGAAATTTTGCATGCCATGGTCTGCCATCCTCTGCTGTCATTCAGCTTGCTGCTGTGCCTGGTGTCCTAAGGTGGACCTTGCTCAGTTTCTCCTGTTGAATCCACTTCACTTTGCATAGTCAATGGGGGAGGAGGTGAACCTGATCTGATGTGGGTGCTTGCATGTGATGTGCAGCAGTCAGGACCAAATCCTGGCCCCAGATCAAGCAGAAGGGACATTTGAAGCAGGTTTCTTGCCTAGCTGTGGAGATACTGAATGCAGTGTGGGGAGAGGGGGAAAGTCTCTTTTTGTGGCAAAGAGTTGACTGGGCTTGAATGCCTACCTTCAGGAGGAGATTCAATACTGAGCAGAGAGGGGGTTTTGGCTGTCTCTGACTGTGGTCCTGCTCAGTTCTGTGGTTTCTCCAGGCCAGTGTAAATAACCTCACGCTCAGCGTGCTGATTTCTAGGAATACTCTTGTAAGGCACCTAACTCTCTCTGGGAGTTGTATCTTGACTGCCTAATTCCTGACTGAGGGGTCTGCTAGGCAACAGGAAATCTGCAAATTAAAACATTGCAACATCTAAATCCCTTGGCTGTACCCCAGCTTTGCTGGAGGACCCATTTTCATCTGTTTGCCTAAGAAAAACACACTCAGATGTGTATCGTTTCTCTTGCATCATTTAAATGGTTCCTGATGTTTCCCACCCGCTGTTATTTTTATTACCCACATGCAGGCACTTTGCTGCTCGTTTGGTTCATTGTAATGCAGCCAGTAGCACTCTCGTTTCTTGATTCCTCTCCCCCCCAAAATGTGTGGTTTAAGGTCCTACATTAGCAAAAGTTGGTTAAAGTTAAGAGGGCTTAGCCCTCCAGCTTCTGCTGTTTTGTGGTGGGAGCTGGACCAGCTCATTTGCACAGATGGACTTTTCATCCTGGTCCTCTGGGCTGGATGACTTCTCATGCCCAGCCCTGGTCTTTTTGGCCTTATAAAGAGCTAGGAAGGGACTCTTCAGTCAGTATGATATTAGTCATCTTCACTTCTCCCATTTACTGACTGCTCCAGAGTCCTTTCTTTACGAATCCAAGAAGTATTTGCTCTGCCTTTTCCCCACATCATGAGCCCACAGCTCACTACCAGCAATGCTAAGCTGGTGTCAAGAGAGGACTTCTCTCTGAGAAGGCAGAGTAATCCATGAAACACTCAGAAGTACATAGATGGAGGTATGAAGTATCCTTGTGCATGCACAGCTGCTCAGGGAGCAGCCCAGACATCATATCTGGAAATCAAAGGTAAATGTAGTCAACATTTTTTTCTCCACTGAAGAACAAGTCCAATGCTGAAGCAAATTTGTGAGCATTGATACTTGGAAATTTGATTTAATTGCCAGGTAGACTGTGTCTATTCCTCTCCAGGCTTTTTAGGGGAGAGAAGTTTTGTTGGTTTTGTTGTGGGGATTTTTTTTTCCCTGAAGAAGAGGAAAGTGTCTTGCCCACAACTGGCACTCAAAGGCAACCTTTGGAACAACCACAGCATGGCAGGGATGGGAAGAGCTTTATGTTTAAATGCAGAAAGCAACAAAAATAAGTTGCAGTGCTTAGTCCTAAGGGTATTTTTCAGTGGGGCATGGAGGGTGTGTGCCTTCTACTCTTATTTGATTTCTCTGTCCCCTATAACAGCAGTGATGGTCAGCACTGAACAAGTTTTTCTGCAGAAATATGAGAGTGAATCACTGATATTCTCCCCAGATTCCTGACACATAGCTCTGGAAAGCTTTCATCAGCCTTCTATGCCTGCATATACCAGAAAATCACTGTTCATAATCAGGATTTCTTGGTACTAGAAACTAGAAATTTCTTGGTACTATTGAAACCCTGGAGTGGGAGCATTGCACCCTGGCTTGAAGGTCTTCAGTCCTCTGCTGCACAGAGACTCAGTGTTCACAGACTGGCTGGCTCATTGCTTACGTCCAATAGTCAGGTAAGGCAGATCCCAAAGGGAAGGAATTTAGGCAGTTCCAGCTCTATCTGCTTGCCCAGTCTGTGGGACACCCAGTCTGAAGCCCTTCCTTTGCCAGGAACCAGGGCTGTTTAACCCACCTTCTAGAAGCAGGCTCACAGGATGTTAGAGATTGGAAGGAACCTCCAGAGATCATCAAGTCCAACCCCCCTGCCAGAGCAGGAGCATAGAATCCAGCACAGGTCACACAGGAACACATCCAGATGGGGCTTGAAAATCTCCAGAGAAGGAGACTCCACAACCTCTCTGGGCAGCCTCTATGACCCTCACAGTGAAGTTGTTCCTCCTCATGTTGAGGTGGAACCTCCTGTGCTGGAGTTGATATCCATTGCCCCTTGTCCTATCCCAGGGTGCAACTGAGCAGAGCCTGTCCACTCCCTTGACCCCCAGCCCTCTGATATTGATAGACATTGATCAGATCCCCTCTTAGTCTTCTGTTCTCCAGACTAACCAGCCCCAGGGCTCTCAGCCTCTCCTCATCAGGCAGTTTTCCAGTCCTTTCAACATCCTCATAGCCTTCCCTTGGACTCTCTGCAGCAGATCCCTGTCCCTCTTGAACTGGGGAGCCCAGAACTGGATGCAATATTCCAGGTGAGGTCTCACCAGGGCAGAGTAGAGGGGGAGGAGAACCTCAATCTGCTGGACACTCAATGCACCCCAGAGCAAAGGCTTAGAAAGCTTTATGATTGGAGACTTGAGTCTCCCCACTGAAGCTGCCACCTTTGGGGTCAAAGATTTAATTATCCAATTCAGAAGAAACACCTGAAGAGGCAAGGCTGTTGTGCCAGGCTGTGAGACCTTTCCAGAGACCATGGAGATCTGGATTCCACCCTCCCACTGCACCAAATCTTTCAGACAGAAGCAGGAACTCACTTCTCACTCTCCCAGGGGAATGTCAGAGATCCTTCTTTGCTTCACATCAAGCAGAAGAGTTTGCATGAAGGGGAGAGCCCTGCAGAATGGAGGAAGACTCTGCAGAGGAAGGATGTTGGAAGGGGAGGAGAAATTGAGCCAAGAGGCTCCAACGTCGTGCAAGAGGCAGGTGAGCCCTACCTGCTTGTGCTAAAATGTGTGCAAGCAGTGCAGTGCTCCGTGCTGCAGTGTCTCAGTTCTGCCTGTGAAGCTGAGCCACTGCTCTGGATCTGGGAGACAGATAAATTCAGCCTTTGGAAGGACTTGTCCTGAGTCCCAGGAATAAAAACTTGTTTACAGCACTCAAGGTAAGATTTACTGAGCACTGCCACTATTAATAGTATCAACCTGTGTAACCACTTCCTTATTGCTGCCTGACAGCTCCCTGGCCTGGGCTGAGCCCTGGGCTGTCATCAGGGATGTTGTGCATGACATAGTAACAGCATTGCCTCAGATGATTCCTGACTACAGCTCTCCTTCTCTTCCTTCCCAGTTTCTTTTTCTTCCTCCCCATCTTCTCTGGCTGCACAGCTGCCAAATTTCTGGTCTGTGTGTGTGCTGTAATTGCTGCACCTGGGGCCAACCATAGCATCCTAAAGGAAGGTGAGTCTTGGGGCCCCACTTGGGTGGCATCAGGAGTGTCCCCAGGAGGAAGTGGAGCCACAGGCATCTCCCAGAGAGGCCTGCAGAACAGGTTTTATCAGGAGTGACTGAGGGAACTGGGGTTTAGTCTGGAGAAGAGGAGTCTGAGGGGAGACCTCATTGCTCTCCACAACTCCCCAAAAAAATGTTGGAGCCAGGTGGGTGTTGGTCTCTTCTCCCTATTAACAAGTGATAGGATGAGAGGAAATGGCCTCAAGTTGCACCAGGGAAGGTTTAGGTTGGATATTAGGAAAAATTTCTTTGCTGCAAGAGCGGTCAGGCATGGAAACAGGATGCCCAAGGAGGTGGTTGAATCCTCATCCCTGGAGGTGTTCATGTAGACATGGCATCTGGAACATGGTCTAGTGGAGATCATGGGGTTAGGTTGACTGTTGGACTTGATGATCTTAGAGGTCTTTTCCAGCCAAATCAGTTCTATGGTTCTATCAGAGTGTGGCCCTGTATTCATATGCTGGAGCTCCTGCTACTGTAAGGTAGCACTGGAACAGCCAGGGGAGCTTTGCAGAGGGCATTTTGCTGAGCATCTGCTTCAGCAAACGTGTCAGATGGAAGGGTACAGACATTCCTTTCTTATTGGAATTCCCCAAACTTCAGCAGTCAGCAGATTTCATGTGCTGATAATGGTGGTGACAACAGTCACCAGTGTGCACTTGCAGCCCAGAAAGCCAACCACATCCTGGGCTGCAGCAAGAGAAGCATAGCCAGCAGGTCAAGGGAAGTGATTCTCCCCCTCTGCTCCACTCTGCTGAGACCCCACCTGGAGTACTGTGTCCAGTTCTGGAGCCTCTAGTACAGGAAGGATCTGGAGGTGCTGGAAGGTGTCCAGAGAAGGGCCACCAGGATGAGCAGAGGGCTGGAGCTGCTCTGCTATGGAGACAGACTGAGAGAGTTGTGGCTGCTCAGTCTGGAGAGGAGAAGGTTCCAAGGAGATTTTCTTGTGGCCTTTCAGTATCTGAAGGGGGCTCCAAGAAAGCTGGGAAGGGGCTTTTGAGGGTGTCAGGGAGTGATAGGACTGGGGGGAATGGAGCAAGAATAGAAATGGGGAGATTGAGATTGGATGTTAGGAAGAAATTCTTCCCCATGAGGGTGGTGAGACACTGGAAGAGGTTGCCCAGGGAGGTGGTGGAAGCCTCATCCCTGGAGGATTTAAGGCCAGGCTGGATGTGGATGTGAGCAACCTGCTGTAGTGTGAGGTGTCCCTGCAGGGAGTTTGGAAGTGGATGATCCTTGAGGTCCCTTCCAACCCTGACAATTCTATGATTCTATGGACAGGGAACCTACATGGGAATTAAAATCAGACTGGAGGTGGAATTAAGCCACATTCCTGGCTTTTGCAAGTTACCAACAGTTCTGCACCACTGAAATCTTCAACTTACATATTTCAAGGCAAGACACAGAGCCAAAGGTGATGGGGGGCAATTTTGCTTTGCCCTGTAAATTCAGCTGCAGAAAAAAGGAGGGGGGTGGGGGTGGTCTGGGTGCATAATTAGATTTAATCTGACCTTTTATTCACCGAGTGGTGTATGAAGTGCATTGGGAGAAATGGGTTTATTTCAGATGTCATCTAAAGCAACTGATTTTAATACTTGGACAAATGCTGAGCCAAAGGCCTAGATTTTCTGTTTATCAGCAGCTTTTGCTGCTTCATCTGCTGATTTGCTAATAAAATGAACGTTGGGGCCTGGTTTGTCCTTGCAGAGCTGGCTGACCCCAGGACAGGAACGGGATACGTGCCTCCAGAAGCATGAGGGAGCCTCTTCATTTGCTCTGCATAAATCTCAAGCCTTTAATGGCTGGAGGGGGAACGTTTGAATGCTTAAATGAACATTATTCTTGAACATGAAGTTTTAATAGTGCACATTTTAGGTTTGTCATCGACCTGTGTGGATTTATAGCAGATGAGAGGCTGCGCGCCGTGCGTTAGCAGCTTTGAAGCTGTTGCACGGCTGAGCAATCCCCCCTCTGGCCACCAGATCCTCCAGAAATCAACTCCACAGCCTGCAGCTTGCTGGGAGAGACAAATGATGAGGAGGAGGATGGGTGAAAGCAGCCCAGAAAGCCAATCATATCCTGGGCTGCATCGAGGGAAGCACAGCCAGCAGGTCCAGGGAGGTGATTCTCCCCCTCCTACTCTGCTCTGTGAGACCACACCTGGAGCACTGCATCCAGTTCTGGAGCCTCTAGTACAGGAAGGATCTGGAGGTGCTGGAAGGTGTCCAGAGAAGGGCCATGAGGATGAGCAGAGGGCTGGAGCTGCTCTGCTCTGGAGACAAACTGAGAGAGTTGGGGTTGTGCAGTCTGGAGAAGAGAAGGCTCTGAGGTGACCTTCTTGTGGCTTTCCAATATCTGAAGGGGGCTCCAAGAAAGCTGGGGAGGGACTTTTGAGGGTGTCAGGGAGTGACAGGACTGGGGGGAATGGAGCAAAACTAGAAATGGGTAGATTCAGATTGGATGTTAGGAAGAAATTCTTCCCCATGAGGGTGATGAGAGACTGGAAGAGGTTGCCCAGGGAGGTGGTGGAAGCCTCATCCCTGGAGGTTTTTGCAGCCAGGCTCTGATCAACCTGCTGTAGTGTGAGGTGTCCCTGCCCAGGGCAGGGAGTTTGGAACTGGATGATCCTTGAGGTCCCTTCCAATCCTAAGAATTCTATGACTCTATGAAAGAATTTCCACTAAGACAGTCTATAGGCTGTTCTACCTACTGCCTATTCCATATGGAATGCTTAAAGGTGTCAGAAGGATGGGACCAGTCTTTTTTTCAGTGAGAGGGCAAGAGGTATCAGGCACAGACCTGAACCTCAGAAGTTCCATCTAAACACCAGGAGGAACTTCTTTACTTTAAAGGTGGCAGAGCAGTGGAGCAGGCTGCCCAGAGAGGTGGTGGAGTCTCCGTCTCTGGAGACATTCAAAACCCACCTGGCCATGTTCCTGTCTGACCTTGTCTGGGTTAACCTGCCTTGGCAGGGAATTTGGACTCAATGATCTCCAGAGGTCCCTTCCAACCCCTACCACTCTGTGATTCTGTGATGCAACTGACTAGCTGGTTCTTCTACCATGAAACACCAGCTCAGTTGTTCCTCAGAAAATATTTGTAAATGTTTGATTTATTTTTCTGTGAGATTCTGTGTGGATGGATTGCCCAGAGGGAGGGGTGGTGGAGTCACCATCCCTGGAGGCATTCAAGAAACACGTGGATATGGCACTTCAGGACATGGTGTAATGGCCATGGTGGTGTTGGGTTGGTGCTTGGACTTGATGCTCTTAGAGGTCTTTTCCAGCTGAAACATTCCTGTGATTCTGTACTCTGACTCTGCAGCTGCAGCTTCCTGTGGTCATTTTGCTTTTAGCTTTCTGTCAGTGCAACGTGGAAAGAAAAAGCCAGAGGAGGGTTTCTGAATCACAGCATTAATTTTTCAGGCTGGATGTTAGCCCTGTGTCAGAACTGAAATCTTTATGCATGGCAGTGATCTATTCACTGGGCACATCTGAAAGCCTTGGAACTCAAAAACAATACCAAAAGGGATTGAATATGTATTTAGTCAAATACGCTTTCAATAGTGCAAAATGTGTTGTGCAGCCACTTCTGCTTTGATTTCCAAACAGCTAACCACACACCATTGTAGTTGGGCAACTTTCTCCCAGGGTGGGATGGAAAGGAGCCATGGAAGTGTCAAAACCCCTCTGCAATCTCCTGTGAGACGTCTGATAAAGGAGAACCCAAAGCTTGACAGTTTTAGCAGCCTCTGCTGTCAGCAGTGGCAGGAGTGACACCTGGGGAGGCCACCCCAGCCCAACCCAGATGCTGGGGACATGTCCCTGGGAAGTGCCTGTCTCTGAGTCACTGCAGCAGCTGAGCTGGGGCTGAATTGGAAACAGAAATGCTGATTGTCCTGTCACCCAGATCCTCTGCTTCCAGCCAAGTGGCAGATGGGGGAAAAAACCCTACCAGATGTTCTTATGTTATTAATATTGTTATTATTGTTATTATAAATAATATTCAGTACTGGCTGGCTTGCACTCCTGGCACATCTGGAGCACACATGGTTGGGAGGACAGCCCCAGCAGCCTCTTGTTCCTCCCCCCCATTTCCCTGCACACCTGTAGAAGAGGCTGGGTGGACCAGACCCTGCTCCAGACAGACCCTGCTCCTTGCAGGGGAGGGTGAGGGTGGCTGCCCTGCAACCCAGAGCCCTCACCCCACTCCCTTCCCACTGCTGCTAGTACCAGCCTGAGCTCTGCTGGCATCCCAGCCATGCTGGTAGAGGCCAGGCCTGTGTTCCACTTCTCTGTTCCCAGCAGGTTGAGATCCTGTCACCTACAGCCCTGCTTGGAGACCAGACACAGCCCTGGGTTCATCCCATGAAGTCAAGCCCACAGCCCTGGGTTCATCCCATGAAGTCAAGCCCTGCTGATTTTCCTCTCACTGGCTGCTTTGGAGTTGGAGATGCTGATGTGATGTTCCCATGGTCTGAAGAACCTCTGGCCAAGAAAGCAAGATGCTAGATGTCACTCTGGTGGAAGTTCACTGGCTAATCCTCCCTAGCTAATGTTACCCCAGAACTCCCCCAAATCCTTTCTATGTACTTGCTCCTCTTTCATATCACCCAAGAAGTGGCCTGGTTTGGGTGGTGGAAATGGAAACTATGGCCTCCCTCCAAGTGTGGGTCTCACCATCAAGTTTGGCAATCTCTGTGTCTTAAGGATGTGCCAGCTACCAAGCATTGTTTCCTGTAAGAGCCAAACCATTGCTGGAGTGGAAATGATCCCATTCTACCCATTTAGGCCAACTGTCTAGGAACACAGGGGAAAAAAAAGGGAAAAAAAAAAAAACAACCTACTGGAGGAGGTGATGACAGCAGTTCATTAAGAAGTAATAAAATGCTAGGACACTACTAAGCATGGCAGTGTTTGTGTATCTCCAAGCTGAGGAAAGACAGCTGCAGTATAAATAAGATGGAGCTTTCTAAATGGACTTTTGTGGTCACACCAACTGTGTAATAAGACAATCTAGGTTTAATTAGCATGTTGTGGTGACATACAGAGTGGATACAGCTCTTTCCATGGACATGGGAATCAGAACCACAGAATGTTAGAGGTTGGAAGGGACCTCCAGAGACCATCTAGTGCAACCCCCCTGCCAGAGCAGCATCACCCAGGGCAGTCCACACAGGAATGCATCCAGGTGGGGTTTGAAAGTATCCATGGAAAGAGATTCCACAATCCTCCTGGGCAGCCTGTTCCAGGGCTCTGTCATCCTCACTGGAAAGCTGAAATCTTCTCTGTTCTAGTTTGAACTCATTGTTCCTTGTCTTATCACTGTGCACCACCCAAAAGAGCCTGGCCCCCTCCACTTGACACCCACTCCTCAGCTATTGATAGACATTGATCAGATCTCCTCTCAGTCTTCTCTTCTCCAGACTAAACAGCCCCAGGGCTCTCAGTCTCTCTTCACAGGGGAGATGCTCAAGTCTTCACTGGGAAGATACTGTGCCTGCCACAGAAGTTTCCAGCTGAGAAAAAACTGCAGTACAGCCCTCTAAAGGTGAGTTTTGCCTGAGATGGTTGTACATGCAGCACATCTCTCTTCATGTAGCTCTTAGCCAAGGGGAACCCATCAGGGCTCCTCTCCATGGGTCATGATTGCCAGCCAGAGGAGCACAGACACAGCTGTGGTCCTCACATTCCTGGCTAGAAATGGGAGGGATGCCTGGTGCAGGTGCTAAAAAGAGGCAATGCCCACAGTGGCTGGAGAGCCTCTTCCCAAAGGCAAACTGGGGTGAAGGACAGCCTGGCCAAAACCCAGCTCAGTTCTGGGTGAAATCTCAGCAGTTCTCTGCACAGGAGCTAGCTGCAGTCACACCAAACCCTCTCAGCAGAGCTGAGTTCAGTTGCTGTGGCTCTGCTGGAGATTGCTTCAGTAACAATCATCTCTCTATCTACACTTTGAGCTGCCCATGAAATCAGGTCTGCTAGAGGATGTCTCCTTTCCTGACTGAGAGGTTTGTGCAGGGCTTTTCTAGTCTGTGACTACATGAGGATGTTTGGGCTTCTGGAAATGCAGAAGCCAGAGGGAAGGGACATGGGTCCCACAGTGTACACCAGGAACTTCCCAGGCAGGTCACACTGGTGCTGCTGGACAGAAGCCCTCCTGGAAACATTGGCAGGGCCCTGGTGGGTCTGTGGCTGCAGACTTCTTCATTCCTCTACTGACTACCCTGGTATATCTTTCCCCCTCCTCTCTTTTTCCTGTAGCACCTCTGGGGAACAGAATCAACTGAGTGTCTGCTGGTGGAAGTGGCTTTTTCAGACATCTTGCATTCCCCCAGCATGGTGCTGGAAAACAAAAGCAGTTGGTCTGAAGCCATACAGAAACATCAAGAACCCTTTTCTCTATTGCATCAACAAGGCTTTGCCATCCAGGTGAGTAAGTCACAGACTTCATGCTTGCCACCTGAGAGCCATTCACTTATCCTTTGGAAAGGAGAGAAGCAACTAGGCTAAATCCTAGGCAGATGAAGAGGTGAGGGTGTTTCTTCCTCTCTTCCTTTCCCTGCTGTTTTAGAACCCAGTAGTTTTCTGCTTCAAGTGGAAAATAAGGATCATTACTGCATTCAGCATTGGGGTTTGTTAGATGCTTATAAATCTTGCTAATTAGCTGTAGAAATCATAAAAGCTCAGCATCATGTTTTAATCATTAGCTCCTCAGGCCACTGATGTTCATGTTGTTCCCTGGATCCTCATTTCCATGTACAAATTACTGAGCCCATAACACTTTGGCAGCTCATCTCTCATGCCAATGATACTTCCAACAGAATTATTATTTCAGTAACTAAGCCACAAGCCTCCACTTGCAAAGAATAAAAAATAAGAGAATAACACATCAGTGGAAGGTTCCCTCCTCCTTCTGCTGGTGGAATATAAAAGCTTCTTCAAAATAATTAAACACAGGTTTGAAGTATAAAGCCTGGCTGACAGATCAGTGAAATCATTTTCTCCTCCCAAAGAATCAGTGAATGGTTTGGGTTGGAAGGGGCCTTAAAGATCATCTAGTTCCAACCTCCCCACCATAGGCAGAGACACCTCCCACTGCATCAGGTTGCTCAAAGCCTCATCCAACCTGACACTGAACATCTCCAGGGAGGGAGCATCCACAACCTCCCTGGGCAGCCTGTCCCAGTGTCTCCCCACCCTCACTGGAAAGAGCTTCATCCTGATTTCCAGTCTAAATCTCCCCTCTTCCAGGTTAAAAAAGCTAAAGGAGCTAAAGAAAGATTCCCCGTGGAGTCAGCAGCCAAGGAGGACAGGGAACCATAAGCACCACACTTGGGCACCAGTGCTGACATGCTGGGAATTTCTGGGGCAGTACAACAGGTTCAAGGCATGGTGGCTGTGAAATCAAGCCTCAGTTGAATTCTTATCCAGCTCACCATAAACAAGGTCAGCATCTGCTCAGACACTGGATAATAATAGCCTGCTTAATTATACATTTTGCCTGTAATTTAGTGCAGCCCAGCTTTCCTAAGTGGCAGTGGAGGAGGGTATTTTCCAGTCCTTTTATGTGCCTGTGCTTAGTGGATAATGCCCTCTGTGTATGTGCATGCATCCAATTTTCACTTCCAACCTTAATGCAATTTCACATCATCAAAATAAATATTATTCTTCACTCTTCCAAAGTTTGTTTCAGTCTGTGTTAAGTAAATATTTTGCTTAAGAATCTGGAAAGCCTGTGGCTGGTTACTGACGTGCTCTGAGAGGGAGCCCATCTTGCTCTCACAGCAACTCAGGGTGACCCAGGATGGGAAATAACCCAGGATGGAACCAACCCTGGATGCTGGCTCCATCAGGGAGGATGAGGCTTTCCCAGCCTGTGGCAGGGGAACAGGGTGGACTGTCAGGTGGCCACTTCTGCCTTAGCCACAGCCCAAATAGTAAAGTAGGAATGGGATAATGAGATGAAAGCCTCTTTTTGGTGTTCCCTTATGTGAATTGCCTTACTAAAATCATCCTTGAACCGTTGGACATCAGCCACCTTCAATTACTGTCAGCCAAGCTTCTGAGCAGCTCAGAGCTCCTGTGCTGGGCACAGGCTGTGAGAGGTGCAGAGAAATGAGCTGAGCCCAGCCTGACCGTTTGGATTCCCTCACCTCTCAGTGGCATGGGCAAGGCCTCTGCTGTTTTTTCCTCACACACCTAAAACTGATTGCTGGCAGTGATGATCAGCACTGAAAAGGATATTTTGGTTTGCAGCTGCAGGAGAAAAGCTTGCAGGACCTGGCTTGCCTCTGGTGTGCACCTCCAGCTCAGATGGTCAGGTGGGCGAAGGGAAGCTCTCTGTACCTGTTCCCCTGTACCTCCAGACAGGTAAGTCACATTTGCTAAAAAAAAAAAAAAGAAAAATGGATCAGAAAGTCACCCTTCATGAGATTCTGTTTAAGTCTGATGTTCTGAGCCGTTTTCAAGTAGAAGTGAAAATTGAGAACTGGCGAACTGACAAGATCAATAGTGCCTGCTGGACTGACTCCCCAGTTAGTGTGCCTGTGGCTTTCAGCAGCTTTGTGTTCTTGCCAGTCACACTGGTTTAAACTTTCCCTCGTATAGAAATCACACACCCAGATGCATGCCTCCATTTGCTCTCTCTTTGCTGTTTAGTTTCCTCTTCTCTTTCTCTTTTCTCTTTCTCTCTTTCTCTTTTCTCTTTTTTCTTTCCTCTTTTCTCTTCTCTTTACTCTTTTTCCCCCTTCACCTCCCCCTTCACCTTTCCTTTCCTCTTCTCCTTCCTCTTCCCCTTCCTTTTCCTCTTCCCCTTCCTTTTCTTCTTCTCCTTCCTTTTCCTCTTCTCCTTCCTTTTCCTCTTCTCCTCCCCTTCCCTCTTCTCCTCCCTTTCCCTCTTCTCCTCCCTTTCCCTCTTCTCCTCCCTTTCCCTCTTCTCCTCCCTTTCCCTCTTCTTCTCCCTTTCCCTCTTCTCCTCCCTTTCCCTCTTCTCCTTTCCTTTCCCTCTTCTCCTTCCTTTCCCTCTTCTCCTTTCCTTTCCCTCTTCTCCTTTCCTTTCCCTCTTCCCCTTTCCTTTCCCTCTTCCCCTTTCCTTTCCCTCTTCCCCTTTCCTTTTCCTCTTCCCCTTCCCCTTTCCTTTTCCTCTTCCCCTTTCCTTTTCCTCTTCCCCTTTCCTTTTCCTCGTCCCCTTTCCTTTTCCTCTTCCCTTTTCCTTTTCCTCTTCCCCTTTCCTTTCCCTCTTCCCCTTTCCTTTTCCTCTTCCCCTTTCCTTTTCCTCTTCCCCTTTCCTTTTCCTCTTCCCCTTTCCCTTCCCTCCCACATCCAGTGTCTCCAGGGAATCCTGCCCAGCAGATGCCCTGCAGCATGGGTAGGGTGAGGACTGGAGCAGAGATGAAAGGGTGATGGCAGGCTCCCTGAGATGTTACTTACTTCAAGTTCAAAGGTCTGCAGGGGGTAGAGGCTCTTAAAGAATGCACTTTTTAGGGGATCAGGGGAGAGGTGTGCTCAGCACTGCTTTGCTCTCCAAGTCTGGCCAGCAGATCACAGCAGTTGCTGTCTTGGAAGCAGCTCTAGCTACTGTTGTCCGTGCCTTGTCCCCAGGTGTCTGCACTGCGGTGACTGCAGCTTCCTGCTGTGGGTTTGGGAAGGAGAAGGTGCAGGGTGCAGCTGGCCTTGCCATGTGGGTGGCTGGGCTGGGGCTGGCAGGTGATGGCCTGGGGACAGGCTTAGCTTCCATGGAGTCTTGAATTGGGTATAAATTGCCAGCTTTAGCTGAAATGTCTGCAGATAGCTAGGAGCCTGTGTGCTCGAGAGGCCTGAGTCTGTGTGTTCAGCCATGTGGGCTGACTGCTGTCCAGGACACAGAGCTGTGAGCAGTGTCCTTCCTGAGGCTCTCTTTGCTTTGGCATTCACACATGAGACACAGAGTGTTACCTTGGCTTATGAGCCAGCACTCGAGCACCCAAGTGCAGTGAGCCACCCTGCCTGTCCTCTCAGCTACTTGGGCAGGTGAGGCAGCAGCCCAGGGATGCAGACCTTGGTGGGGCTGGATGAAGCTGTGCCTCACCGAGGGCTGCATCCTGTGTCCAGCTCTGGGACCCTCAACACGTGAAGGACATGGACATGATGGAGTGGAACCAGAGGAGGACCATGAAAATAATCAGAGGGCTGGAGCACCTCTCCTATGAAGACAGGCTGCCTTAAAGCAGCCTTCCAATACCTTGAGGGGGCTACAGGAAGGCTGGGGAAGCACTGTTTACAAGGGCTTGTAGTGACAGGACAGGGGCTGTGGTTTGAACCTACCAGCAGGGTAGATTTGGCTTGGTCATCAGGAAGCAGTGGTGGAACACTGGAACAGGTTGCCCAAGAAGGTGGTGGAAGAGGCCCCATCCCTGCAGACATTGAAGGTTAGGCTTGATGGGGCTCTCAGCAACCTGATCTAGTTGGGGATGTCTCTGCTCACTGCAAGGGGCTTGGACTAGGTGACCTTTAAAAGTCCCTTCCAGCCCAGTGCCTTCTGTGGTTCTCTCACCTCGTGCTCGCCACATGCGGATCGTGCTTGGGCAGATGCTTGCTGCACAGCAGCTCGTGGGGTGTGGGGAACCTGAGCTTGTGTCTGAGTCCCTGTTCAGCCCAAAGCAGAGCAGATTTGTTGACCTTAAAGGCACACTGCAAACCACAGTGCTCCTCCTAGGCATTGCAAAGGTTATGAGGCTGGGGAACGTGTGGTTAAGAGGGAACTTAGGTGGTTTCATTTTATTCTTTTCCTTTCGTGGTGTCTCACGTTGTTTTATTTGCTATGAAAACGCCTGCAGCACTTGGGCAGGCACTTTTCTGCCTGCAAGAAAGCTAAAGAAATTAATGGTCTTTCAGGGGCTTAAACATCAGCTTGTGTTTAGCTAAGATGAAGCTTAACAACAACCCCAAACTAAGATGAGTTTATACACAGGCACATAAAGCACCGGGGTGGTCCTAGTGGGTCTGCTGAATCCAGCCTTCATCTGCAGCACTCCAGCCGTGTTTCCTGCTGTGAGTTTGCACAGGTGTCTGCATAACTTGGCTACCAGTGGACTTGTTTCTTGCAATGAGACACCAGACCAGGAAAAAAAAAAGGAAAAGAACTCACATTACACCAGCTTAGCCTGAGGTCAGCTTTCTGGGCTGGCAGTCAGGGGTATTAATAACCTCTGGTGAACTGTGCACGTCTGACACGGGCAGTGGGGAGAGCATCAGACTCTGGACCCCTCAAGACTTGTTTTTAGAGATGTGCTTTCCAGGGCTGACCTGCCCTGAGCATGACATAAGGGAGCCCACACAGTGAGTCAGTGCTGGAACCAAGTTCCTGGCGTTGGGTCCTCTGCTCACTCTGCTAAACCACACCAAGATTAAACCAACAGAGGCAAAGAGAGAGCCTGGCTAGGAGGGAATTTAGCAGGGAACCTGCCTTGACTCATTAATGGAAACTTTTGAAAACAGGCAGCAGCAGTAATTTTATGATAATTTTTTTTTTCTTTTCCCCCCATGCTGAAACAATTTGTGTGCAGCAGAGTCATTCCCTGGAAAAACATTTCTTTAATTTATCTTCTTTAATTATCACTCATCTTTTGCAGCATCTGGTTCTGATATTTTATTAGAAAGTTTGCATGTTTCAACCAGGCCTGGGTGGTATTTCTTTTTTTTTTTCTTCTTCTTTTTCTTGTTTCCATTTTCTACTGTGATGGTACTTCCCATGGTGGGAAGAGATTGGCTTTGCTTTATTTCACAAGGCATAATAAATCATATGGCTGTTCTACTTTTAACATCATTATTACCATGTTAAGCATGCTCAGAGACATATCCTGCAGCTTCCTTGGTGTATTTACTTGAGGTTAGAGTGCCAAACACTACAAACAGCAGGCTGGGTTCCTGTGGGGAAGATGTGCATGATGCTTATGGGAAGATGGACTTTCTAGCCAAGATCTTTAGCATCTGAATGGTGATGCTGAATAGTTCATGATGTCCAAAACAAAGCCTGATTTTTGAGAGGATTCCTTGAAACTGGGCCTCTGTAATACTTCTCAAGTTCTGCATCCAGAACATGAGGTACTCTGCATCCAGCTCCCTGCTGAGGCTTTGAGCTGTACTTTCTATGAGCAATCCTGGACAGAAGATTGCTGCTCTTGTGGGCCAGTTCTTCCCTGGTTATTGCTTTTCAAGACTAGCTCCTTGCTAAGGGACAAGGTGTTTAAAAACCTTTTGTAGTTCTTGCTGGGTCTTTCTTCAGTTAAATGTTGTTTTCTTCATGTTGTTTCTCCCCTGTGGGAACAGGCTGAGAGAGTGGAGGCTGTTCAGCCTGGAGAAGAGAAGGCTCCAGGAAGACCTTAGAGCAACTTTCCAGTACACCTGAAAGGGGCTACAAGAAAGCTGGGGAGGGAAGGACTTTTTTTCAAGGACTTGTAGTGACAGGATGAAGGGAAATGGCTTCAGACTGGTAGAGGGGAGACTTAGAATGGAGATTAGGAAGAAATTCTTTCCCGTGAGGGTGGTGAGACACTGGAATAGGTTGCCCAGGGAGGTTGTGGCTGTCCCCTCCCTGGAGGTGTTCAGAGCCAGGTTGGATGAGACCTTGAGCACCCTGGGCTGGTGGGAGGTGTCCTTTTCAACCAAAGCCATGCTGTGATTCTTTATGATCATATATGACCTTCTGTAAAGTAACCCACCAGTCCTGGTCAGAAATTGTCTGTCAGATGAACATTCATTCACCTGTGACAAGAAGATGCCTGATACTCTGAAGGAAAATGCCTTTCAGAGAACTGCAGATCTAAACTATCACCATTTTAAAGCTGAAATACTAAAAAACAAGATCATGAAGCCCAGCTCTTTAGACTGGAGATAAGGAAAAATTTCTTTCCTGCAAGAGTGGTCAGGCACTGGAACAGGCTGCCCAGGGAGGTGCTGAAGTCACCATCCCTGGAGGTCTTCAAGAAGTTTGTAGATCATAGAATCATTGAATGGCTTAGGCTGGAAGAGCCCTCAGAGATGTGGTGCTTCAGGGTACAGTTTAGTGGTCATGGTAGTCGGGTTATGGTTGGACTTGGTGATTGTAAAGGTCTTCTCCAAACAAAACGATTCGAAGTTTCTACGAGAGAAATAAAGCAATGCAGATGTTAGTTGAAGATTTTCAGTACCTACAGTATTGTGTTTTCCTTCCAGTGGCTCCTGCTTACTCAACAGGCTCTGCTGGATTTTGTGGTGTACACTTGGTTTGTGGTCTGCCTGTTTTCCCTGTCATGCAATGTTTGCTTCTGGTTAGACAGAATCGTGGTCAGTGTGGTAAGGGTGAATTAAATATGACCCAGCAGTCACTTGCTCTCACATCCAGACACCAGCAAGGGCTGGGACCTTTCTTACTGATGCACATCTAGGATGCCCACAGAAGGCTCAATGAAATTTCACCTAAATTAGCAGTTTGGTTTGGGAAAGAGAACTGCTAGTCCTGAAATGCAGCATGGAAAAGCAATGCTGTGAGGATATCACAGAGTCAACCAACTTGGAAGAGACCTCCAAGATCATCAAGCCCAACTGATCACCCAGCCCTAACTTATCAACCAGACCATGGCACTAAGTGCCTCATCCAGGCCTTTCAGAGAATTGCAGATCTAAACTATCACCATTTTAAAGCTGAAATACTGAAAAACAGGATCATGAAGCCCAGCTCTTTAGACTGGAGATCAGGAAAAAATTCTTTGTGTGGCAGTTTAGGCTGGGTGCCCCCTGCCACTGCCGCATGAGATACACCTCTGGTGTCCTGGGTGCCCACCCACAGGGGTGGACACAGGAAACGGCGTATTTCTACCCATAAGTCCTGCACCCTATAAAGCCATCTGTAAAGTCATTCTCTTCCTCTTTCTTCCCTCTCTGCTCCCACGGGAGATGTCCTCTCTTATCGGGTAATGCCGGGGGAGTATCCTCAAGGCCTCTTAGGCCTGTCTAGGCCTAATGCCAGGAGGAGAATGGAGGAGGGGGCAGTCTCAGACCTGGCCAGCCTGAGACTTGCCTAGCAGTGGGAGGGGGAAGAAAGAGCCCTGGGGGGTTTGGGTTTACCCTCAGGTGGGAAGAAGGGAAGGATTGGGAAGCCTTTGGGAATTCTGTGAGGGGTTCTGTACGCTTTGGGATACTCTTTGTCACTATGCTTTGTGGTTTGTAGTTCTCTGTAGCTTCACCAATTGCTTTTCCATTTAAACTTTCCATCACTCTCCAATCCGTTTGTGTGAGTCTCATTCTTTTGTCCCTTTCGGGGCAAGAGACGATCTGTCTGGCCCCAAACCAGTACACTTTGCTACAAGAGTGGTCAGGGAATGGAACAGGCTGTCCAGGGTGGTGGTGGAGTCACCATCCCTGGAGATGTTTAAGAGATGTGTGGCTGTGACACTGTGGGCCATGGTTTAATGGCCATGGTGGCGTTGGGTTGATGGTTGGATTTGATGATCTCAGAGGGCTTTGCCAACCTTAAAGGTTCCATTTTATGATTCTATAAGCAATGCTTTCTCCTGATGGTATAAGCCTACCTTTTGTGTCTGTTCAAGCAGACTCTGTCCCACTCAGATTGCAGCACTATCAAGACTTCTGCTGCTCTGGTGTGGGGACTCTGATGGGCTGCAAAGCCCACAAGAGGAGAAGACAGTTTGACTCAGATTTCAGGCACTATCTGACACTCTTTTTGGCAGGAGAGAAGTGGAGGAGCCAATTGCCAATGTCTGACCTGGGTGATCCAGGATCAGCTGGGTTGTGCAGCCTCTACAGCCATGCTCCCAGCAGATTTTCTTACTGGCAAGTGAGTCTTGACCTCACCTTGGACACTGAGCCTTGGCTAGCTGAGGGAGATTTCCAGAATTTGGATCTTGTCTGTCCCTAAGTTGCCAGAGGCTGCAGGGAGGAAATGTTTCACCAAAGCATTCAGCCACGTTTGGATGCCTGTGGACCTTCCCTCAAGGATAGAGTGACAAATGATGCCCACAAAATGTCAAAGCTGCTTTCCCCAAACCAGAGCGTTCTTTCCTTTCCCAAAAGGCATTTATAAAACGAGGGATTCTTCCCCATCCTCCAAGTTATCCAAAGCTCTGCCCCCTCTGGCAGCTGAGGCAGGTCTCACTTCTGCAGACACTACGGCAAGTGCCTGAGTCTCGGTCTGGTGCCCCTGAACAGCTCCCCAAGATCTGCCTGGCTCTGAAAAGAGAGCCCTGCTGGTGCAGCCAGGGCTCATTTGTGCTTCTGGGTTGTCAGACTTTTGGCTCTGGTTTTTCCCAATCAGTTCAGCAGGCCCTGCAGGAAGCTCCTCCAGACTCCTGCCAGCCCATGACTTTCCCATTGTCCCCTGTTAACTGCAGGGCTGGCTGAGTCCAAGCCATTTTGCTTCCTTTCTGACTGCTTTTACAGTCCTCTGTTAAACTGAACCAAAATATTTGTGCAATAAACAGTTGTTAGGCCAGCACTCACTGTTAAAATGACTGTGCAGGAGCTCTCTGTCCATCACACCATGCCCTGCCCAGCCAAACATGCACCAGGCTGCTCCTTGTTCATCATGTGCAGGGATGTCCCTAGGAAATCCACTCTGGAGTCACACAGTCTGCTGAATGGAGAGAGGTGCCTGCTCCCACTCCTGTGCTATCCTGATCTGCTAAGCAACCTACAGTCAGGGATGCTTCCCAAAGGGGCTTCACAGAATGGTAAGGGTTGGAAAGGACCTCTGGAGATCATCTAGATCATGCCAGAGCAGGACCACCCAGAGTAAATCACACCAGAATACATCCAGGCAGGTTTGGAATGCCTGCAGAGAGGGAGACTCCACACACAACCTGTCTGGGCACCCTGCTCTATTGCTCTGAAATCATCAAAAGGAAGAAGTTTTTCCTTGTATCCCTGTGGAACCTCCTGTGTTCCAGCTGATGTCCATTGCCCCTTGTCACTGGACACCACTGAGAACTGGGACAATGTGGCAACGTTAAGGTTTGGCCTTGGATAACCTTAAGGATTGTTTCACTGATTTTGCCACACCAGTGAAGAGATCACTCAGCTCTGAGGGGAGGCACAGAGAGGCAGCAGCTCAGCTTGATCAAGGATAGAACATCAAGGTAGTGGCAGGTTGCTATCATTCACTCAATGGACTGTGTTAGGTGCGTGACATCAGAGTGTCACCACAAGTGGCAGGAGAGCATCAGCTTTCTGCTGATGGGTAACAAAATCTACAGAGTCTTTGCTGGATCTTTGCTGCATAAATGGTTCCAAGCTGCACCAGGGGAGGTTCAGGCTGGATATTAGGGGAACTGAAAGGATTCTCAAACACTGGAATGGTCTGCCCAGGGCAGTGGTGGAGTCACCATCCCTGGGGGTCTTCAAGCACAGTGTGGGCTTGTTGCTCAGGGACGTGTTGACTCTTCAGTGCTGGGTCAAGGACTAGACTGGATGATCTTTGAGGTCTCTTCCAACCAGATATATTCTGTGATCTTAGCAGGTAGCCCCAAAAGAAAATAAGCATGGCCACTAAAGTTCTCTTGCATCTCTAAGTGAGCCCCATGCTGGCTCCCCTTTGGGAGGGAAGTATGTTTCTCATAGTGGTAGTTTAATGGGGAGTGTGGAGGGAGGGAGGCATCATGGAGAGGAGAGATTAGCAATTCCACTCATTCTGCAAACAGCCTGGCCTCCCACCCAGAGGGGACAGAACCTGCTCCAAGACATTCCTTCCATCTCAGCTACCCCATCTTGGGGTAAAACAAGAGCCTTGTCTCTTCCTGGGCTACCCAACAAATCATCTTTTGCCCCAACACAACCACTGAAATCAAAGGAGGCAAAAGCTTCTCTCAGAAAGGTGAGAAAGGCATAGGAAGTTCCATGGGAACAGGAGGAAGAATTATTTCCCTGTGAGGGTGACAGAACCTTGGAACAGGCTGCCCAGGGGGGTTGTGGAGTCTCCCTCTCTGGAGATATTCAAGACCTGCCTGGATGAGTTCCTGTGTGACCAGGTCTAGGTGATCCTGCTGGGGCAGGGGGTTGGACTGGCTGCCCTCTGGAGATGCCTTCCAGCCCCTAACATCCTGTGAGCCTGGCAAACAGTCATGCTCCTTCCTCTGTGCTGCCATGGATGTAAGCTTGGCCTTGTGGTTGAAATGGCCACAGCTGTAAACTTCAAAGAAGAAAATTCCTCCACGCTTTTCTAATCAGCATCTGCCCCCACCAGCAGACATCTGCATGCCTCAGCTGAGATCCTAATTGTCCAGGACTTTCATGCACGAAGTACAAGCTATGGCTCCCCAGCCTTGTGTTGGGAGACAGCATTCCCCCATTAGAGGGGAATTTTTCCATCTTGCTCACTGACAGGATATGGAAGGAGGGAATAGTTTGCTGGAAAGACCTGGGGTTGTTCTCTAACAAATTGAGTGTGGTATCTGTGGCTTGGCGTGAGCCTCGGCACTGATTTGTCTCACTGCAGCCCAGATTCACTGTGAGATAGCTGATTGCTCAAGCAGGCACCTAGGCAGGGTAGTGCACTCCTTCCAGCTGGTTTTTCTCTTGATTCACTCTCAGGGGCATCCTAGAGCTGACCCTCAATAAAGCACAGAGTCCCCTCTTGCTTTGTCTTCCTTCGGGGCCATTTTCAGCCTTCTTATGCTTGATGTTAAGTGGAGAAAGGAAGAAGTGGTCCACATCTAGCCCATTTGGGGGGCTAAACTCTAGCAGTTGCTCTGCCACCTGCTGACCCCTCCCCAGCAGAGAATGGGGATCAGGAAAAAGAGAGAAGACTCACAGGTTGAAATGAAAATGGCTTTAATGAAGTAGCTAAGTGAATGCCAATGTCAGTACAAGAGACAGAAAGTTTTGCCAGCAAAGTGCAGCAGTGACAACACCCAGGGAAGAGGAGGAGGAGGAGGGTGAGAAGCCCTAGCAGAAAGTCCCCAGCTGATACTCCTCAGCAAACTTCCCCCTTTATACTACCTGTGATGCTGATGGTCTGGGATGCACCTTGAGCCAACTCCAGTCAGCTGTCCTGGCTGGCTAGGAACTGCTGATGACCTGCAGCCCATGGCTGGCCTGGGACTGTGACCCAGCAAAACCAGGAGATAAGTCCACCATGATATTCAGGCCAGAGTTCCCTGCCTCATTTATGGCTTCTTTATCAAGCACCTGCTGCTGCTGCTTGGTGTGGAAGCCAGTGACCCCTGTCTGCATGGGAAAATGCTGTGGGTTTGCTAAGCTGGGATGCCAAGGAGACAACATGTGGCAACAGGTATACAATCCCTAAGGTCTCTCTTCTGGGATCAAGAGTGAATGAAAAGAACTGGGGGGGGGTTTAGTCTGGAGAAGAGGAGGCTGAGGGAAGACCTCACTGCTCTCTACAACTCCCTGACAGAAGGTTGGAGTGAAGTGGGGGGGTTCGTCTCTTCTCCCTAGTAGTGACAGAATGAGAGGAGGTGGCCTGAACTTGTGCCAGGAGAGGGGTAGTTTAGATATTAGGAACAGTTTCTTTGCTGCAAGAGTGGTCAGGGATTGGAACAGGCTGCCCAGGGAGCTGGTGGAGTCCCCATCCCTGGAGGTATTCAGGAAATGTGTGGCCATGGCACTTGGGGCCATGGTTTAATGGCCATGATGGTGTTGGGTTGATGGTTGATGATTTTAGAGGTCTTCAGAAGAATTCTGTGATTCTCTGATACATTTAGTGGATTATCTATAGATAAGTAGAACACTTCTACTTGCAAAAAAAAAAGAAAAAAAAAAAAGAATCTTCTTTTGTATTCTTGGTCAATCAGAAATGCAGTCCAAATCCTCAGGGGAAAAAAAAAAGCCTCAACCCCCGCTCCAGCTTTGTGCAAGCAGTGAATTGCCAAGCTGCAGACTGTTTTTTCTTTTCTAGGGGAACAATGAATGAGGTGTTGATGAATGCCTTCCCCTGCTCTGCTGCAGCCACAAATGTAAGAGTAGGGAGTGAGCTGGCTCTGGGCACAAACTCTCTGGCCAGATCAGGGGAGCAGCAGGCACACTTTGGAGTTACCTCCTGGCCCATAGGCTGGGATTTCTGCTCCATGGTGGGATGGAGTAGAGCAGTCTGTAGCTGGGTGTGCTCCCAACATAACACTGGATGTAGCTGGCATGAATACCTAGGCAGAGGAGATGGGAAATGCTCCCTGGTCCTGCTGGACAGGCATGGGCACCATGCCTGGTGCTTGTAAAGTGTTTTGGAGCAGGGCTGGATGATGGATAGCAAACCTTGTGTGCTTAATGCTTACAAATTACCTTTCCAAAGACACACTTCCTTCCTTTCAGCCAGCTGTTCTGCCTCAGCACTCTTAGCTGGGAGGCTTCCAGAGCTGCAATGTGAGTTTAAATTAATTTCTTGAAAAATTTTCCTCCCTGCTTCAGTTTTCTTAGCCCTCCTTCCTGCAGCTCTGTCAGCTGAGTCTCTGTTGTGCTGTACCAGAAAAGTCAGCTGAAGCAAGGTTATTTTCAGCAGTTCTTCTTCTTAGTTCCTAATAAAACTTGATGAGAAGAAGACTTGGTCAGTTAAATATCTTCACCAGCCTTTTCTGCCAATTGTCTGCTGTCAAAACAAGAAAAGGTGGTGAGCATTTTCTTTCCATTTGTATTCCTTGGGTTTAGGCAAGGGCTCAATCCAATATTTAGCAAAGGCAACAGAGTCCTTTTCATCTGCAGGCTTGTGTGGGCATGGGCTCAGCCCCTAACTGCCTGTGTCTGTGGGTTTTTTTGCCATGGAATCTGAAAGGTTGGAGGCCTAGAGTGAAGCCCTTATACAGGAGAAATAAACAAGGAAAATCCAATGGAGAGAAATGGGAAATCTACTTGAACTGCACCTTCACCCTTTTTCTGTTTCTCAAGAGTCTGGGTGGACAATGAGAGATTTTGAGTGCTTGGTGCTGACCTCAGCAGTGTAGGTACTCAGCAGCAGGTGCTTTTTCCCTGCTCCCACTCACCCTGTTGGCTATCCCTATCCCTGTGGGTGAGGATCATGGACTTGTGTAAGGATGGCCAGCATGGTAGAGAGGGAGGACAGTCCTCAACCTGACATCTAGGACAATGCACTCATAGCTCAGCTCTGTCAGTCTGCCTGACTGATCATCACAGAGAGAGTGATTGCCCATTGGAATGGGCTGCCCAGGGAGGTGGTGGAGTCACCATCCCTGGAGATGTTCAAGAGAAGCCTGGATGAGGCACTTGGTGCCATGGTCTGGTTGATTGGATAGGGCTGGGTGATAGGTTGGACTGGATGATCTTGGAGGTCTCTTCCAACCTGGTTGATCACAAGCAGCAACCACGTTGTGTCCTCCAGCAGATGTCCACCCAGCTCTTTATCTTCTCTCTCTTACCACCCCGCAGCAGATACCTTCTCAGAAAGGAGTTCTTGGTCCCAACCTTAGTGATTTATGTGGGAGTTGTCCAAGGGGGATTGAAGAGGGCTTTTTTTCTATCCCATCCCTTTAGCAGTCAAAAAGGCACTAAGTTTCTTCCTCAGCTGTCATAATTCACAGCCTGGCACATTAACTTAACTCTTGTCATCCTCACTTCACCTTAGCAACCTGGCCTGTGACCTGTGACAGCTGCATGCTCTGGTTCATGCCTGGTGACTGCTGGCCCATGGAAAGAGCAACATCTTCAGCCACTGCTGATGCATTTGGCAAGGACTGTGAATCAGAGCCCTACAGTCAGGGGAGGTGAGTGACTCTCTGTGCCTCTAGCTATGATCACAGGTCCTGTCTGTGCAAAGGCTTCACCCAGAGCCCTCCCTGCTCTGGGTTACCTGTGGAACATAATCATCCCTCTGTGATTTGGAAATGCTTAACCTTTCCTTTAAACCTGTCTGAGCATTTTACTCTTATTTAAAGACAGTGCCTATGAAGCAGCACAGGTGAATTTATCACTGAAAGTGACCTCTCCAGCTGTGCAATGCATTTTATTTCAAAGCCAAACTGTCTTCCTTCCCTCTCTCACTGTGCAACCTTTATGAGGGTCTTCCATGGTTGATTTTGGAACAGGAACACGGAAGGGGCAGCTCTCCAAGAGTGGCATTGTCTGCATGAGCTCTCAGATGGATTTCCATCCATCCATTTATTTATTTATTTATTCATTTATTTGTCAAAAGATATTTCATTCAGAGGAGCCCTGCTGAGCTTTTTGTGGCAGAAAATTAGGGATCATAAATCATCTCCCAGAATGCCATAAATCCAGCACTATTGAAACATTCCATGGGCAGAGGTTGGCTCTTTGATGAAATCACTCCTTTTTCTTGTATAATTTATGAGCTTTTTTCTTTCTTTCTTTTTTTTTTTTTCCCAGCATGGGGGGATTTATGCTTTTAAATTGCTCACCAGGGTTTTATTGAATATAATTTGCTAGCAAATTTATATGAGCCAAATATATTGCATTTTATCCACAATTATGAGCAATAAAATTGATGGGGCTTTACTTTTCATTTTCTTCTGGCAAGCAGAGGAAACATGAGTTTATCCTGAACTTGGAGTGAGGTTTCTCAGGGAGATGCATGGGCAATTAAAACAAGGAAAGAGTGCAGTCAGCAGAGCAGAGGTGCCATTTGGGAAACTTTATTTGGTGTATGGGAGAGGGCAAGCTAGGTTTCTCTTGCTCCAGAGGGCCTGTAAAACACTGAGGAGCTGAGTTAAAGCCACCAGAGCCTATGACATATGCTGACTTCTGCAGGGTTTGAATCACACTGTTGGGAGGGAAGGTGTAGATAAACTGTCTACGAGCTGCTTGTCTTTCAAGGTCCCCTTTGGTGCCATTTGCCTGTGATACTCTGATGTTCATTTGGCTCCTTGTGATATATTCAAAGGCATAAACAACCCCCAAAACTCTAACCCCACATTCTGTGATGTATTTTGTTTATTCTCTCTAAGCTGTGTTCATTTCTGCCTGCCTGTTTTTCCTTGGGGGCTTTTTCTGACTGACAGAAAATAGGAATAAAACTCCACGTACCATGAATCTCTCTGAGACATAAAAATGCTCCATGCCCTGCTCTTTAACAGGCTGCTATTCCCAAATATTGTTTCCTCAGAAGGAAACAAATTTTGGTTTTGGGCACTAGGACAACAAACCAAAATTTGTTTCCTTCCTTCCGACTTGTTGTCCTAGTGGAGAAGTTCACCACAAGCCAGCTGTGTGCCCTCATGGCCAAAAGGCCAATGCTCTTCTGGGGTGCATAAAGAGTTTGGCTTCCAGGTTAAGGGAGGTTCTCCTTCCCCTTTACTCTGCCCTGGTGAGGCCACACCTGGAGTATTGTGTTCAGGTCTGGGCTCCCCAGTGTAAGAGGGAGAGGGAACTACTGGAGAGAGTCTGACAGAGAATCATAGAATCAGTCAGGGTTGGAAGGGACCACAAGGATCATCCTGTTCCAACCCCCCTGCCATGGCCAGGGACACCTCACACTAGATCAGGCTGGCCAGAGAGCCACAAAGATGATTAGAGGACTGGAACATCTGTGCTGTGAGGTGAGGCTGAGAGCCCTGGGGCTGTTTAGCCTGGAGAAGAGAAGGCTGAGAGGGGATCCAATCAATGCTGATCAATATCTTACAGGTGGAGGTCAAGAGAATGGAGCTGAGCTCTTTTTAAGGGTGCCCAGTGACAGGACAAGGAGCACCAGGCACAAAGAAGAACACAGGAGGTTTCACTTGAACTTAAGGAAAAACTGCTTTATTTTGAGGATGCTGGAGCAGGCTTCCCAGAGAGACCGGAGTCTCCTTCTCTGGAGACTTTCGAAACCCACCTGGATGTGTTCCTGTGTGACCTGCCCTGGGTGATCCTGCTTTGGCAGGGGGGTTGGACTGGATGATCTCTCTGGAGGTCCTCTCCAAGTTCCACCATTCTGGGATTCTGTGAAAATGAGACTTCTAAACCCATGGTCACCTTCATAACACAGCCAGATGCAAACATTGCAGCTTGCTTCTGAGCCTGTGTGTGACACTTGCACCAGACCGCTTAGGTGACAGTGGGAAGAGAAGTTGGGCTGAAAGACTACACCTGGGAAAAATGCTTCTCTTAGCTGGGCCTTACCCTGCCTTAACCTGGAGAAGAGGAGGCTCAGGGGTGACCTCATTGCTGTCTACAACTACCTGAAGGGAGGTTGTAGCCAGGAGGGGTTTGGTCTCTTCTCCCAGGCAATCAGCACCAGAACAAGAGGACACAGTCTCAAGCTGTGCCAGGGGAGGTTTAGGCTGGAGGTGAGGAGAAAGTTCTTCATGGAGAGAGTTGTTAGCTGTTGGAATGTGCTGCCCAGGGAGGTGGTGGAGTCACCATCCTTGGAGGTGATTGGATGAGGCACTTGGTGACATGGTTTAGTAGTCATGAGGTGCTGGGTGACAGGTTGGACTTTGATGATCCTTGAGGCCTTTTCCAACCTTATTGATTCTGTGATCTTTGTGCCATGGACTCCCACCTGCTTCAGACCATCATGGATGCAGCAGAGTTGCCTGTTTGTCTGTCCCTCCCTCTCTCTGTTGGCTTTACAGGCTCTGGATGATGGCCTTCTATAGGCATACCAAGCCCTTAAAGGACAGACTTACAATCCAGGAAAAGAAATGCTTAAGCTGATCTAAGTCAGCTGGGACAAGCTAGTTCATAGGCACATATTACAGAGGAGTCTGGGGAAAGGCTGAATTTGTCTGCTTTAAAATGGAAATAAGATCACAGAATCACTAAGGTTTCAAAAGCAGGAGAGCACCAGCCCCTGGTCTGGCCCCTGTGGTTGTGCATGGGATGGGTGCCTGACCCACCTCTGGAACCTTGCTCCTCACAGAGGGGAAATCCAAATCCCCTTCTGTCCTGAGGCAAACGTTTGGAGGAGACATCCTAAAGAGGATCCTCAGAACTTTCCCCTCTCTTCTTGGCTTTCTCCTTCAGGTTTACAGCAGGAGGGCTCAGTTTGGCACAAAGCAGGTACCTTGTGGTTTTCTTTGCACTAAAGGAAATTAAGGCTGTGACTCGAAATGGGTAAAAATCAAAGGGAATTCAAAGTTTAAGACCCACATACTCTTCCAGCTCTTTGTCCCACGAGAGCCCAAGCTGCTGGTATGGCCAGTGCATTAACAGTGAATATCCTGTCTGGCTCATGCCCAATTTTTTTTGGCCATAGCTTCATTATTATTATTATTATTATTATTATTATTATTATTATTATTATTATTATTATTATTATTATTTTAATGATTTGAAATTTTTCTTATTTTTCTTATTTTTCTTATTTTTATTTAACCATTCTGTAGGTTTGGTGTTTAATGCCTCCAGAGCGATGATGGCTGGGGCTGTAATAATGAAATATGACTTTCTTAATGAAATTTCAGTCCCAGCTCATTTCACTGCTGACATTGAGGTGACTGCAAATAAACACTTTCCAGAAGAGTCAGTTAAATGGGCTGCATGAGCAATTCATCAAATACTGTAACATTTACATAAATAAAAAAGAAGTATTCCAGGGTCATATATTACTGCCTGTGGCTTAGTTCCCAATAACCTCACTCCTTGTCTTGCTAATGGTTAAGATTCCCACTGACAGGAAACAAATCTCTCTCCAGCTCAGAGAATTTTATCAGCTTTATCTGAACATCAGATCAATGTGGAGGAAACAAATGGAGTCAGCAACATGATTTAAATTAGAAGGCTAACAATTTACAGTCTCCACTGGTCTCTCATAAACCTTATTAACGTTTGGCGTTGGGTACCGAGGAGCTATAAATAACATTCCAAAAGAACTTTTATATCTGCTTAGGCTCTCGTTATAGGTCTTCAGCACAGCTTAAATAATGTCAGTAATACCTTCATCATGAACAGGAAATGAAAAAGTTACCCCATACATGTTTTGTCTTTTAATCAAATATTATTTTCTCCTTAGAACTGCAGAACCGGAGTGGTGGTTTTTTTTGGTTGGGGTTTTGTTGTTGTTGTGTGGTGTTTGGTTTTGCTTGTTGTTTGTTTGGTTGTTTTTTTTTTTTAATATTTATTTTATTTATTCAAAACTTCTGGCTCCAATTTCCACTTGTTTTTCTAGATCTCAGTAGGGCACAAACCCCTTCCATCTGAACAGAGCTGAGCAGTTTCTTCCTATGCCTCCATGCTGTCCTTCCCTCCCACCCCTTCACCTTGGCTGCTGTTGGAGGCCAGGCTCTCTCCTCAGGGAGGTGGGCAGGGGCAACACCATGACCAGGAAGAGGTGGCATGAGGGAGGAGAGCACCAGCAGGCATTTCTAAAATTTGGTCTGATTGTGGCAGAGCAGCAGATGAGAGATTTATAGACACCCTCCCAAGCTGCCCTGACTCATTTCTTACATTCTTAATCCTCTTTCTTTCACTCATTTTGGTCTTTTCTTCTTCCTTAGAAGAATGGGCTCAGAACTTTCTTTTCCTTCCAATGCACGTCCAAAATTCAGCTCTGTTCTGAAATCATCTGTTCCCAATCTGCTGCCTGCTTCTTGCTATTTTGATTGCCTCTCTCAGCTGGAACATTAGTTCTTCAGGAAAAGATGGAGAATTTCCCTTTGTTTCTAAGGCCATTGTGCAACCGCTGGGCTCTGCTCCTATGAAGTCTCACCTAGGGTGGGATTTTTTGGGTACAGATATCAGCATCTACACTGGAAGATCTGCTTTTCAGTCAGTGAATTCAGAGTGAATATTTGGTGATGAAGCTGGCACCTAATCATGTTGCTGGTATCTGGTAAATGGTGGAGGCAACAGAAAAGCAACAGACTGTGCCTCATCCATATAACGGATGGCGAAGAGATTAAAATGTGAAGAGAGAGTTAGTGGTCTGGAAAAGGACAAGTAGTAGAAAGAAGCAAAATCCAACAAATGTTTTCCATGTTGACCCTGGAGAAAGAGAATTAATTCTTAGATGTGCAGAGAACATTCCTCTAAACCAACCTCAGAGGCTTGCAGAGCCCAGCTTCCTTCTCAGCCAAAGGAAAGAAATGGGCATGCTGGAAGAGCAATTCATCTGCCCTGTTGAAGATCTCTGCCTTAGGAAGGTGAGCTGCATTTTAGATGTGGCTGTGTCTCCCCATTAGCTACAGAGTGAGTTTGGATATCCAGGTGTAGAGGTCCACAGGCATTTAGAAGTAGATGAGCTGAACCTCAGTGACCATAGCAGAAAGGATGCTGCAACACAGTCTGTGCTGGGAGGGATGCAGCAGCCTTCCAGTGTGACTCACCATGGGAGCAAAGACATGGGCTGCATGGCCAGAGAGCTTCATGCACATGAGTGCAGCCAGTCTCCTGGCACAGCTCAGCCCAGGTGGTGGGGAAGAAGCTGGAGATGTCCTACATACAGTAGTTCCCTCCAGCAGCTGTTCATATGAGATGAAACCAGAGAAGAGTTGCATCCTTGTAAGTATCTTTACTCCTTTTCAAGGCTTCCAGACACCAGGTCACCTCATCTGCTAGAGTGTCACCATGGCCTCTTGCCTTCTGGGACTGTCCTTCCCACAGCACCCCCAGGGCCCACAGCTAGAGCATGGAAACCCTCAGCCAGCCAGATTCCCAGGGTTACTCTCTTCTTTGTAGCCCTCTTGCCAACCTTGTCAGTGCTGCTTTTTCTCCACTCCTCTGCTACATCTATTCCCATGCAGATTATTGCATCTGTGAAGCAAACTCTGGTGGCTGCCTCTCCACTCACAGAGTCACAGAAATATTCAGGTTTTGGAAAAGCCCCTCAGGATCACCAAGTCCAACCCAGAACCCTCCTCTACAAGGTTCACCCTTAAACCATATCCCCAAGCACCACATCCAAACCACCTTTAAACACATCCAGGGTTGGTGACTTCACCACCTCCTTGGGCAGCCCACACTCCTCCTCTCAGCCCAGTGGGGCAGGTGAGACCCTTTTCTAAAGCCTTAAGGAAGTCAGAACACACAGCAGTGAAGCTTCACTTGCAGTTCTTGGTTTTAGCTTGGCTCCTAACAAGACACTTAGATTCAGAAGGGGTTTTTGGAGCCAAACAAACAAAAAGTAAATTTAAAAAAAAAAAAAAAAAAAAAAAAGAAGTGCCAAAGGCAGCAAAGGAAAGAATAGAGACAAAAATTACAAAGCCACATAAATGCTCAAAGAAGTATTTCAAAGAGGTGACAATTAGATTTAGCTCCTCAGGGTTATATGACAGTTTCAAAGGCAGAAATATTTGACATTCAGTAGCATAAGAACTAGTGGAAAATTAATTCCAAGAATGTCTAAGCTGGGCAGCCAAATGTTTCTTCACCTACAGAAGTCAATTGCAAGGAAAACAAAACCTTTAGCTTGACCTTCAAACGACAATTAGTGGCTGATTTATTGGCATGGCTTTCCAGAGGAGGGACAATGCTTATGAAGACATTGAGAGGACTGCCTCATGAATTATATTTGCTTTGAACATCAAGGGGTGTAGCCAATTTTCCACTTGAACCAAGCTCTGCCAGGGTGTCTATTTTTTTTTTTTTTTTGTTAGGGCTGAGAATTAAAATCAACCCAAACAACAGCTTCATTGTAGCATGTGGTTCAGCAATAGACCTGAGGCTACTCCTCAATATTAAATCTCCACAGTAAAAAAAAAAAAAAAAAAAAAAGAAAAGAGGAATAATTACACACTTGGTTATGGGAATTACACCATCAGGTCATTAGAAATCTCTCTGAAAAGGAAGCTTAAGTACGTGGTAATTCAGTTTTCCACCACCAAGTTATCTCCTCACAGTCTGTGAGGGAAATTGTGTTCTGCATGGGAGTCAGAACCCATTGGAAGTTACAAGGTCCCAGAGTTCCTTCAGCTGGAGGAAGGAGAAAGTCTTACTGGAGAAAGTCTTAGTAGAGTTACTTTTTATTTTTGAAAGCTTTTTATTTTGGAAGGTTTTTTTTTGTCCTTTCCCCCTCAGGTGCTATGGTTATTATCACAGAATCATAGAGTTGTCAGGCTTGGAAGGGACCTCAAGGCTCATCCAGTTCCAACCCCCCTGCCATGGGCAGGGACACCTCACACTACAGCAGGTTGCTCACAGCCACATCCAGCCTGGCTGCAAAAACCTCCAGGGATGAGGCTTCCACCACCTCCCTGGGCAACCTCTGCCAGTGTCTCACCACCCTCATGGGGAAGAATTTCTTCCTAACATCCAATCTGAATCTCCTCATTTCTAGTTTTGTTCCATTCCATTCCCCCCAGTCCTATCACTCCCTGACAGCCTAAAAAGTCCCTCCCCAGCTTTCCTGTAGCCCCCTTCAGATACTGGAAGGCCACAAGAAGGTCTCCTGGGAGCCTTCTCTTCTCCAGACTGAACAGCCTCAACTCTTTCAGTCTGTCCTTATAGCAGAGGAGAGCCCTCTGCTCATCCTCATGGACCTTCTCTGGACATGTTCTATCACATCCAGATCCTTCTTGTAAGAGAGGCTCCAGAGCTGGATGCAGTACTCCAGGTGGGGTCTCTCTGGAGTGGAGCAGAGGGTGAGAATCACCTCCCTTGCCCTGCTGGCTGTGCTATGCCATCTTTGAAAGTGTCTCCAAAGCTCACAGCTGAGTTTAGGCTGCCAACATACAAGTGACACTTGTGCAGTTCCTTGGAAGTGCCTAAGTTCTGTCTGCAAAAGGGATCTGACAACCTAAGAGCCCAGATCCACCACCAGCTCCTGCAGGTTCCCCTGTGGGTTCCCATGTGTCTGCTAAGCTGCAGGACTTCTCCACGTGTCTGCTTTCAGTCTGTGGCAGCTCTGAACTTCTCTCCTAATGGGAGAGGTTTACATGAGGTCAGATTACACTGCACTTGTGTGCACACAGCCATTTACTGCCACTCAGCTTATGCCCAACCTCTGGGAACTCCTGGCTGGAGAAGTCTGAGTAACCTGAGCAGGTGTTTGATCTCCTAGTACCACTCAGAGTCAACAGAGCTCAGTGACAAAGGTACTGCTGAAAATTTTACTCAGAGCCTGGCAATTGTGTGGGAAGCACCTGTGTGTGATTGATCCAAGGAGATCCTGGCAGCTTTGGGAATACAGCAGTAGGCAGGCTGTAAGAGGGCAACAGTTGCTCAAGGAGCTGCTTGGCATCAGATGGTCAATCTGGCACTGGTCCTTAGGCCACAATGTGCAATTACTGTCTTCATATAGAGGTTTTCTGCTTAAAACTGCTTTAAAATCTTCCTTGTGGAAAGTGTATAATTTGTGTGATGACACAGAGGAGAGGGATGACTTGCATTCATCACATGCCCACCAAAAATCCCCAGCAAGGAGCAGAGCCCAGAATGATGACTTGTAAAGAGACCTCAGTCTTGGAGACTTCCAATGTGCCTCCACTTTGGGGCACTGGATGACAATGCTGGAAACACAGCAAAGCATTCTCAGCACTGACAGGTGAGGACCCAGAAAAGCAGGACCTGGGGACTGCTGGAGATGCCTGAAAGCAGAAAGTGTTTCTGTGCTGCTGGTCAGCTGGGGACCACTGTTATGACACATTGCTTTGAAATGCTCTCACAGATCTTGTGAGGAGTGGCTGAGGGAACTGGGGTTGGCTATCCTGGAGAAGAGGAGGCTGAGGGGAGACCTCCTTGCTCTCTACAGCTCCCTGAAAGGAGGTTGGAGACAGGTGGGAGCTGGTCTGTTCTCCCTAATGACAAGTGATAGGATGAGAGGAAATGGCCTCAAGTTGCAGCAGGGTGTAGGAAGACAGCAAACCTTTGTTTTGTGTTTGAGTTGGACAGAATGTAAACACCTTGTAACTGAAGAGAAAGACCAGGCAGAAGCTGACTGGCTATGCTGAGAAGCTTGTTGGTCAGTATCCACCTGTTGTGTGCTTTGCTTGGACCCACGTCAGTGAAAGGGGATAGCCAGCTGGGGTGAGACAGCTCTGTGTTAGGAAAGTGGATAAGTTGACTGTAACAGAGTAGGAGGCTTTGCCTTTGGCTTGGGCTTATGCTTCAGCTTTTGCTTGTGCTTAGTACTTTGCTTAGTTGCTTAGGCAATAAATGCTTTTGCCTTTCACAGTAAGAGTCTTCTCATCCTGTCTCCCCCTGGGAACACCGCAACATGCATCCTGGGAGAAGAACATGACTGCTAACAGTTATAAATGCTGACCCTGACTGCTACAGTGATACCAGGGGAGGTTTAGTTTGGATGTTAGAAGAAACTTCTTCCCTGAAAGGGTTCTCAAAGACTGCAACAGGTTGAATCCCCATCCCTGGAGGTGTTTCAAAGCTGCAGATGTGGTGCGGAGGGCCATGGTTGAGCCTTGGTAGAGGTAGAGAATGATTGGACTCCATGAGCTTAAAGGTCTTTTCCAACTGCAATGAGTCTGTGATTCTGAACATTTTACACTTTGCTGTAAGGAAGCTGGGCAGCCCTTTCCACAACCCTACCATTTTCTCCAGACACAGCAGAGTAACAATGGTTTAAAACAAAACAAAACAAAACCAAACAAAACCCAACCAAAAGTGCAAGCCTGTGATTTGTGCAAGTAAAGACATCTGAAGCAATCACCAAGATGGGGCTTTATTCAGGGACAATTTAAGATGGAAGAATTTCCTTTTGCAGATACAGTCAGGGCTTGTTCTACCCCTGCTGGCTCTACAAGCTTTGGTGGCAGGTCACAGCTTTTAGCAAGCCCAGAAATCTTGTCCATTTGCACAAGCAGTCTTGCAGCTGGGACTTCTTGCTGGACTTGCTGTAAAGGCTTCAGTCAATTGCCATTAGAACTGAGCTGACATCAAACCACTTTGGAGTGGCAGTAAAGGAAGGTCTCCTTATGCTGTGTAGCACATGTACATCCCAGTTCATCCTGCCTTGATTTCTGCATTGAAGTCAGGGAGACTGAGCATGAACTGATTCAGAGTGACCATCAGAGGCTCATGCAGATTTTAAATAACTCATTCTCAGTCCGTGCTGATGAAGCAGATTAAGATTAGCATAAGAAATTCTTGTCAGTGAGGGTGGTGAGACACTGGAACAGGTTGCCCAGGAAGGTTGTGGATGTCCTGGAGATGTTCAAGGCCAGGTTGGATGAGGCTTTGGTCCAGTGGAAGGTGTCCCTGCCCATGGCAGGAGGGTTGGAAGTAGATGATCTTTAAGGTCCTTTCCAACCCAAACCATTCTAGGATTCTATACTACATTTAGAAATGGGGAAATTGACATAGCCATTTATTTCCAGATGCTTTTGAGTGATTAAATTGGTAAGTGAAGCATTCAGGAGAAAGAAAAACCATTTAATTTTTTTTTTTTTTTTTTTTTACAGCAAAGAAGGGAGAAGCTCTGCAATGCCTTTCACTACCCAGAAACTCCTCAGTCTGGCTCAGAAGCTGTATTTAAACTGCTGTAGCCCATCATCCTAAGCCACACAGGGAGTCAGTGAGAGGAGCCAGGTGAGAGCTAAGGAGTTTCTAATTACTGCTTGTGTTTTCCCACTTCTAAGTCAAGCTTCTGGCCAAAGTATAAAGTGAGCTGTCAAGTAAATGTGCTCATCACAAAGCTTTGTTGGCCATATAGAAACTGCTGCACATGAGAACAATAACTCTTGCTTGAAAACTATATAACTCCTCTCATGTAAATCAGTCAGCCCTGAGAAAGACTCAGAAGCCCACTCCTTTCAGGGTATGGTCATTGGGCAACTGTTAGGAGTCCCTGAATCACAGAATGGTGGAGGGTTGGAAGGGACTCCTGGAGATCATCTAGTCCAACCCCCCTGCTAGAGTATGATCATCTACTCCAACCCTCCTGGTAGAGAAGGATCATCAAATCCAACCCTCCTGCTAGAGTAGGATCATCTACTCCAACCCCCTGCTAGAGTAGGATCATCTAGTCCAACCCCCTGCTAGAGTAGGATCATCTAGTCCAACCCCCTGCTAGAGTAGGATCATCAAATCCAACCCTCCTGCTAGAGTAGGATCATGTAGTCCAAGCCCCTGCTAGAGTAGGATCATGTAGTCCAACCCTCCTGCTAGAGTAGGATCATCTAGTCCAACCCTCCTGCTAGAGTAGGATCATCTAGTCCAACCCCCTGCTAGAGCAGGATCATCTAGTCCAACCACCTGCTAGAGTAGGATCATCTAGTCCAACCTCCTGCTAGAGTAGGATCATCTAGTCCAACCCCCTGCTAGAGTAGGATCACCTAGTCCAACCCTCCTGCTAGAGTAGGATCATCTAGTCCAACCTCCTGCTAGAGTAGGATCATCTAGTCCAACCTCCTGCTAGAGTAGGATCATCTAGTCCAACCCTCCTGCTAGAGTAGGATCATCTAGTCCAACCCCCTGCTAGAGTAGGATCATCTAGTCCAACCCTCCTGTAGAGTAGGATCATCTAGACCAACCCCCTGCTAGAGTAGGATCATCTAGTCCAACCCCCTGCTAGAGTAGGATCATCAAATCCAACCTCCTGCTAGAGTAGGATCATCTAGTCCAACTCCCCTGCTAGAGTAGGATCATCTAGTCCAAGCCCCTGCTAGAGTAGGATCATCTCGTCCAACCTCCTGCTAGAGTAGGATCATCTAGTCCAACCCCCTACTAGAGTAGGAACATCTAGTCCAACCCCCTGCTACAGTAGGATCATCTAGTCCAACCTCCTGCTAGAGTAGGATCATCTAGTCCAACCCCCTACTAGAGTAGGAACATCTAGTCCAACCCTCCTGCTAGAGTGGGATCATCTAGTCCAACCCCCTGCTAGAGTAGGATCATCTAGTCCAACTCCCCTGCTAGAGTAGGATCATCTAGTCCAACCCCCTGCTAGAGTAGGATCATCTAGTCCAACCCCCTGCTAGAGTAGGATCATCTAGTCCAACACTCCTGCTAGAGTAGGATCATCTAGTCCAACCCTCCTGCTAGAGTAGGACCATCTAGTCCAACCCCCCTGCTAGAGTAGGATCATCTAGTCCAACCTCCTGCTAGAGTAGGATCATCTAGTCCAACCTCCTGCTAGAGTAGGATCATCTAGTCCAACCCCCCTGCTAGAGTAGGATCATCTAGTCCAACCTCCTGCTAGAGTAGGATCATCTAGTCCAACCCCCTGCTAGAGTAGGATCATCTAGTCCAACCTCCTGCTAGAGTAGGATCATCTAGTCCAACCTCCTGCTAGAGTAGGATCATCTAGTCCAACCCTCCTGCTAGAGTAGGATCATCTAGTCCAACCCTCCTGCTAGAGTAGGATCATCTAGTCCAACCTCCTGCTAGAGTAGGATCATCTAGTCCAACCCTCCTGCTAGAGTAGGATCATCTAGTCCAACCCTCCTGCTAGAGTAGGATCATCTAGTCCAACCTCCTGCTAGAGTAGGATCATCTAGTCCAACCCTCCTGCTAGAGTAGGATCATCTAACCAACCTCCTGGTAGAGTAGGATCATCTAGTCCAACCCCCCTGCTAGAGTAGGATCATCTAGTCCAACCCTCCTGCTAGAGTAGGATCATCTAGTCCAACCCTCCTGCTAGAGTAGGATCAGCTAGTCCAACCCCCTGCTAGAGTAGGATCATCTAGTCCAACCTCCTGCTAGAGCAGGATCATCTAGTCCAACCCTCCTGCTAGAGAAGGATCATCTAGTCCAACCTCCTGCTAGAGTAGGATCATCTAGTCCAACCCCCTGCTAGAGTAGGATCATCTAGTCCAACCTCCTGCTAGAGTAGGATCATCTAGTCCAACCTCCTGCTAGAGTAGGATCATCTAGTCCAACCCCCTGCTAGAGTAGGATCATCTAGTCCAACCTCCTGCTAGAGTAGGATCATCTAGTCCAACCTCCTGCTAGAGTAGGATCATCTAGTCCAACCCCCTGCTAGAGTAGGATCATCTAGTCCAAACCTCCTGCTAGAGTAGGATCATCTAGTCCAACCCTCCTGCTAGAGTAGGATCATCTAGTCCAACCCCCTGCTAGAGTAGGATCATCTAGTCCAACCTCCTGCTAGAGTAGGATCATCTAGTCCAACCCCCTGCTAGAGTAGGATCATCTAGTCCAACCCCCTGCTAGAGTAGGATCATCTAGTCCAACCTCCTGCTAGAGTAGGATCATCTAGTCCAACCTCCTGCTAGAGTAGGATCATCTAGTCCAACCTCCTGCTAGAGTAGAATCATCTAGTCCAACCCTCCTGCTAGAGTAGGATGATCTTATCCAACCCTCCTGCTAGAGTAGGATCATCTAGTCCAACCTCCTGCTAGAGTAGGATCATCTAGTCCACCCCTTCTGCTAGAGTAGGATCATCTAATCCAACCCTCCTACTAGAGTAGGATCATCTAATCCAACCCTCCTGCTAGAGTAGGATCATCTAGTCCAACCTCCTGCTAGAGTAGGATCATCTAGTCCAACCTCCTGCTAGAGTAGGATCATCTAGTCCAACCCCCTGCTACAGTAGGATCATCTAGTCCAACCCTCCTGCTAGAGTAGGATCATCTAGTCCAACCCTCCTGCTAGAGTAGGATCATCTAGTCCAACCTCCTCCTAGAGTAGGATCATCTAGTCCAACCTCCTGCTAGAGTAGGATCATCTAGTCCAACCCCCTGCTAGAGTAGGATCATCTAGTCCAACCCCCTGCTAGAGTAGGATCATCTAGTCCAACCCTCCTGCTAGAGTAGGATCATCTAGTCCAACCCTCCTGCTAGAGTAGGATCATCTAGTCCAACCCTCCTGCTAGAGTAGGATCATCTAGTCCAACCCTCCTGCTAGAGTAGGATCATCTAGTCCAACCCTCCTGCTAGAGTAGGATCATCTAGTCCAACCCTCCTGCTAGAGTAGGATCATCTAGTCCAACCCTCCTGCTAGAGTAGGATCATCTAGTCCAACCCTCCTGCTAGAGTAGGATCATCCAGTCCAACCCCCTGCTAGAGTAGGATCATCTAGTCCAACCCCCTGCTAGAGTAGGATCATCTAGTCCAACCCTCCTGCTAGAGTAGGATCATCTAGTCCAACGCCCTGCTAGAGTAGGATCATCTAGTCCAACCCTCCTGCTAGAGTAGGATCATCTAGTCCAACCTCCTGCTAGAGTAGGATCATCTAGTCCAACGCCCTGCTAGAGTAGGATCATCTAATCCAACCCTCCTGCTAGAGTAGGATCATCTAGTCCAACCTCCTGCTAGAGTAGGATCATCTAGTCCAACCTCCTGCTAGAGTAGGATCATCTAGTCCAACCCCCTGCTAGAGTAGGATCATCTAGTCCAACCTCCTGCTAGAGTAGGACCATCTAGTCCAACCCCCTGCTAGAGTAGGATCATCTAATCCAACCTCCTGCTAGAGTAGGATCATCTAGTCCAACCCCCCTGCTAGAGTAGGATCATCTAGTCCAACGCCCTGCTAGAGTAGGATCATCTAATCCAACCCTCCTGCTAGAGTAGGATCATCTAGTCCAACCTCCTGCTAGAGTAGGATCATCTAGTCCAACCTCCTGCTAGAGTAGGATCATCTAGTCCAACCCCCTGCTAGAGTAGGATCATCTAGTCCAACCTCCTGCTAGAGTAGGATCATCTAGTCCAACCCCCTGCTAGAGTAGGATCATCTAGTCCAACCTCCTGCTAGAGTAGGATCATCTAGTCCAACCCTCCTGCTAGAGTAGGATCATCTAGTCCAACCCTCCTGCTAGAGTAGGATCATCTAGTCCAACCCTCCTGCTAGAGTAGGATCATCTAGTCCAACCTCCTGCTAGAGTAGGATCATCTAGTCCAACCTCCTGCTAGAGTAGGATCATCTAGTCCAACCTCCTCCTAGAGTAGGATCATCTAGTCCAACCCTCCTGCTAGAGTAGGATCATCTAGTCCAACCTCCTGCTAGAGTAGGATCATCTAGTCCAACCTCCTGCTAGAGTAGGATCATCTAGTCCAACCTCCTGCTAGAGTAGGATCATCTAGTCCAACCTCCTCCTAGAGTAGGATCATCTAGTCCAACCTCCTGCTAGAGTAGGATCATCTAGTCCAACCCCCTGCTAGAGTAGGATCATCTAGTCCAACCCCCTGCTAGAGTAGGATCATCTAGTCCAACCTCCTGCTAGAGTAGGATCATCTAGTCCAACCTCCTGCTAGAGTAGGATCATCTAGTCCAACCTCCTGCTAGAGTAGGATCATCTAGTCCAACCCTCCTGCTAGAGTAGGATCATCTAATCCAACCCTCCTGCTAGAGTAGGATCATCTAGTCCAACCCTCCTGCTAGAGTAGGATCATCTAGTCCAACCCTCCTGCTAGAGTAGGATCATCTAGTCCAACCTCCTGCTAGAGTAGGATCATCTAATCCAACCCTCCTGCTAGAGTAGGATCATCTAGTCCAACCCCCTGCTAGAGTAGGATCATCTAGTCCAACCCTCCTGCTAGAGTAGGATCATCTAGTCCAATCTCCTGCTAGAGTAGGATCATCTAGTCCAACCTCCTGCTAGAGTAGGATCATCTAGTCCAACCCCCTGCTAGAGTAGGATCATCTAGTCCAACCCTCCTGCTAGAGTAGGATCATCTAGTCCAACCCTCCTGCTAGAGTAGGATCATCTAGTCCAACCCCCTGCTAGAGTAGGATCATCTAGTCCAACCTCCTGCTAGAGTAGGATCATCTAGTCCAACCCCCTGCTAGAGTAGGATCATCTAGTCCAACCCTCCTGCTAGAGTAGGATCATCTAATCCAACCCTCCTGCTAGAGTAGGATCATCTAGTCCAACCTCCTGCTAGACTACGATCGTCTAGTCCAACCTCCTGCTAGAGTAGGATCATCTAGTCCAACTCCCCTGCTAGAGTAGGATCATCTAGTCCAACCCTCCTGCTAGAGTAGGATCATCTAGTCCAACCCTCCTGCTAGAGTAGGATCATCTAGTCCAACCTCCTGCTAGAGTAGGATCATCTAGTCCAACCCTCCTGCTAGAGTAGGATCATCTAGTCCAACCTCCTGCTAGAGTAGGATCATCTAGTCCAACCCCCTGCTAGAGTAGGATCATCTAGTCCAACCCTCCTGCTAGAGTAGGATCATCTAGTCCAACCTCCTGCTAGAGTAGGATCATCTAGTCCAACCCCCTGCTAGAGTAGGATCATCTAGTCCAACCCTCCTGCTAGAGTAGGATCATCTAGTCCAACCCCCTGCTAGAGTAGGATCATCTAGTCCAACCCCCTGCTAGAGTAGGATCATCTAGTCCAACCCTCCTGCTAGAGTAGGATCATCTAGTCCAACCCCCTGCTAGAGTAGGATCATCAAGTCCAACCCTCCTGCTAGAGTAGGATCATCTAGTCCAACCCCCTGCTAGAGTAGGATCATCTAGTCCAACCCTCTGCTAGAGTAGGATCATCTAGTCCAACCCTCCTGCTAGAGTAGGATCATCTAGTCCAACCTCCTGCTAGAGTAGGATCATCTAGTCCAACCCTCCTGCTAGAGTAGGATCATCTAGTCCAACCCTCCTGCTAGAGTAGGATCATCTAGTCCAACCTCCTGCTAGAGTAGGATCATCTAGTCCAACCCTCCTGCTAGAGTAGGATCATCTAGTCCAACCCCCTGCTAGAGTAGGATCATCTAGTCCAACCCCCTGCTAGAGTAGGATCATCTAGTCCAACCCTCCTGCTAGAGTAGGATCATCTAATCCAACCCTCCTGCTAGAGTAGGATCATCTAGTCCAACCCTCCTGCTAGAGTAGGATCATCTAGTCCAACCCTCCTGCTAGAGTAGGATCATCTAGTCCAACCCCCTGCTAGAGTAGGATCATCTAGTCCAACCTCCTGCTAGAGTAGGATCATCTAGTCCAACCCTCCTGCTAGAGTAGGATCATCTAGTCCAACCCCCTGCTAGAGTAGGATCATCTAGTCCAACCTCCTGCTAGAGTAGGATCATCTAGTCCAATCCCCTGCTAGAGTAGGATCATCTAGTCCAACCCCCTGCTAGAGTAGGATCATCTAGTCCAACCTCCTGCTAGAGTAGGATCATCTAGTCCAACCCTCCTGCTAGAGTAGGATCATCTAGTCCAACCCTCCTTCTAGAGTAGGATCATCTAGTCCAACCCTCCTGCTAGAGTAGGATCATCTAGTCCAACCCTCCTGCTAGAGTAGGATCATCTAATCCAACCCTCCTGCTAGAGTAGGATCATCTAGTCCAACCCTCCTGCTAGAGTAGGATCATCTAGTCCAACCCTCCTGCTAGAGTAGGATCATCTAGTCCAACCCCCTACTAGGGTAGGATCATCTAGTCCAACCTCCTGCTAGAGTAGGATCATCTAGTCCAACCCTCCTGCTAGAGTAGGATCATCTAGTCCAACCTCCTGCTAGAGTAGGATCATCTAGTCCAACCCCCTACTAGAGTAGGATCATCTAATCCAACCCTCCTGCTAGAGTAGGATCATCTAGTCCAACCCCCTGCTAGAGTAGGATCATCTAGTCCAACCCCCTGCTAGAGTAGGATCATCTAGTCCAACCTCCTGCTAGAGTAGGATCATCTACTGCAACCCCCTGCTAGAGTAGGATCATCTAGTCCAACCTCCTGCTAGAGTAGGATCATCTAGTCCAACCCCCTGCTAGAGTAGGATCATCTAGTCCAACCCCCTGCTGGAGTAGGATCATCTAGTCCAACCTCCTGCTAGAGTAGGATCATCTAGTCCAACCCTCCTGCTAGAGTAGGATCATCTAGTCCAACCTCCTGCTAGAGTAGGATCATCTAATCCAACCCTCCTGCTAGAGTAGGATCATCTAGTCCAACCCTCCTGCTAGAGTAGGATCATCTAGTCCAACCTCCTGCTAGAGTAGGATCATCTAGTCCAACCCTCCTGCTAGAGTAGGATCATCTAGTCCAACCCTCCTGCTAGAGTTGGATCATCTAGTCCAACCCCCTACTAGAGTAGGATCATCTAGTCCAACCCCCTGCTAGAGTAGGATCATCTAGTCCAACCTCCTGCTAGAGTAGGATCATCTAGTCCAACCCCCTGCTAGAGTAGGATCATCTAGTCCAACCCTCCTGCTAGAGTAGGATCATCTAGTCCAACCCCCTACTAGGGTAGGATCATCTAGTCCAACCTCCTGCTAGAGTAGGATCATCTAGTCCAACCCCCTGCTAGAGTAGGATCATCTAGTCCAACCCTCCTGCTAGAGTAGGATCATCTAGTCCAACCCCCTGCTAGAGTAGGATCATCTAGTCCAACCTCCTGCTAGAGTAGGATCATCTAGTCCAACCCCCTACTAGGGTAGGATCATCTAGTCCAACCCTCCTGCTAGAGTAGGATCATCTAGTCCAACCTCCTGCTAGAGTAGGATCATCTAGTCCAACCCCCTGCTAGAGTAGGATCATCTAGTCCAACCCCCTGCTAGAGTAGGATCATCTAGTCCAACCTCCTGCTAGAGTAGGATCATCTAGTCCAACCCCCTGCTAGAGTAGGATCATCTAGTCCAACCCCCTGCTAGAGTAGGATCATCTAGTCCAACCCCCTGCTAGAGTAGGATCATCTAGTCCAACCTCCTGCTAGAGTAGGATCATCTAGTCCAACCCCCTACTAGGGTAGGATCATCTAGTCCAACCCTCCTGCTAGAGTAGGATCATCTAGTCCAACCCTCCTGCTAGAGTAGGATCATCTACTCCAACCCCCTGCTAGAGTAGGATCATCTAGTCCAACCCCCTACTAGGGTAGGATCATCTAGTCCAACCCTCCTGCTAGAGTAGGATCATCTAGTCCAACCTCCTGCTAGAGTAGGATCATCTAGTCCAACCCTCCTGCTAGAGTAGGATCATCTAGTCCAACCTCCTGCTAGAGTAGGATCATCTAGTCCAACCCCCTGCTAGAGTAGGATCATCTAGTCCAACCCTCCTGCTAGAGTAGGATCATCTAGTCCAACCTCCTGCTAGAGTAGGATCATCTAGTCCAACCCTCCTGCTAGAGTAGGATCATCTAGTCCAACCCTTCTACTCAAGCAGGTTCTCCCAGATAAGCTTGCAGAGCAAGAAATCCAGGTGGGTTTTTAAAGTCTTCACAGAAGGAGACTCCACAACCTCTCTGGAGCAGCCTGTTCCAGGGCTGTGGCACCCTCAGAGTGATTTTTTTTTCCCCCTTTCATTCAAGTGAAGCCTCCTGTGTTCTAGTTTGTGCCTGTTGCCCCTTGTGCTGTCACTGGGCACTAGTGAAAAGAGCACAGCCCCATGTTGTTGAACTCCTCCCTTTAGCTATTGATCAGCATTGATTGGATCCCCTCTCAGGCTGCTCTTCTCCAGGGCTCTCATCCTCTCCTTCTAATGTAGATGTGCCAGAGATAAAAAAACAAAACACCACACTCTGGAGCTTGCCCTTCCCAGAGATGTTGTTTCTAAACGTGTAAGCTGTTGCTTCTAAGGCTGTAAGACCTCTCATGCCACCATTTAGGCCAGAGGAATTATCCCTCTCAGTGATGGAATCCCTTACAGGACAGAGTCCTTCAGAGGTAACCAGCCCTCTTGGGCTCTGCAGAGCTCCCAGCAAAGTTTTCCCTCACACTTTTTCTCCTCCATTCCTCATTTCCAATGTATGAGGACTTGAGGACTAAGTTCAAGACAAAGAGTTGATAGCAAGCTGGGCAGTCAGTGGTTTTTCAGAGTTGGGCTGGACAATGGGATGGTAGCTGTGTCTCTGAGTTCAATTTCTCACTGCAGGTTTGTCTGAAGGCATGAAGCAGTTGTGTCTGGGTAGATCCAGCTTGCTGTTTATATTTCAGTGGAGTTTGGAGACTCTTGAGCATGTCATTTCACAAAAAAAAATCAACCACAGAAGAGGAAGAGAGAACCTGCACGGCACTCACTGAGCCTTCCAGGGGCAGGAACTTTCACTTTTCAACTTTCACTTTTCCTTTCGCACTGCCTTGTGTCATGAGTTTGACTGATCTCTGCCCAGGGCTCTCAAGTGCAACAAAACCACAAGCCAACAAACATTAACATGAGGGAGGGAGCTGAGCTTCCCTTCTTTTGCCAGGGCTTTTCCTGGTGGGACAGGTTTTCCCACAGCCCTCTGCTCCCTTTGGGTCATTCTGGACCATGCTTGTCACATGTCCCTGCTGACACCCTAAATGACCCCAGCTGGGGCCACAGCTGCTTCGTGTAGGACCAGGATCTACATAGTTCCCTTTACAACCAACAGGCTGCCCCTCGGCTGTCATGAATAAAGCCTAATGAGCTCTGGTTTGTGTCCCATGGCTGAGCAGGCACTGAAAATCCTCCTGGGACTGGGGCATCTCTGGGCTCTGCTCATGCGTGTGCTGCCTGAGCTGTGCCGAGGGCACAGACTCCCTCACCAGCCTCGAGGACAGCTGGCACACAGCTTCAGGAGTGGCTTGAGTAGAATGGGAGAAGAGCAGATGAACGTGCACGTGGATGGAGTGGCTGCAGAGTTTCCAAGGCAGGCAAGGAAAACAATCCAGTGTTTACAATTTTAAATGTTATGGTTGGAAATGCAATGGTCTATGTGGGAAGACATGGAGGAGAGAAAAGAGGGTTACATGTTCCTAGGTGATCTGCTTCAGGTGATCCTGCTCTGGCAGGGGGGTTGGACTTGATGATCTTCAGGGCTCCTTTCCAACCCCTACCCTTCTGTGATTGGAGGCACACAGCAGAGTTAGAGGGGGAGATTTGCAACCAGGCTGTTCAGAGTGAGCCATCAGTGTGATTAGCATTCAGTGTTGCAAACAGAAGCTCCAACAGAGCTGTGTGACACCAAATGCAATGATCTCCAAAGAGCTGTGTGACACCAAAATTCAACCTCTAGAAGTAGTCTGGGGCTTGCTTGCCTGTTTGTTTATTCAGCCAGCATCCCACTGCTCTCTCCTCATCAAGGCTGCCCAACATCTACTTTGCATGTGTAGCAAGTCCTGATCAAAGGCAGTGAAAGGAGAAGGTCAAAGCCCAAGGCTGTCCCACTTGCAGCTCCAGGATGCTCTGTGCCACACGTGCATGTGTGTTTATAAACAAGATCCTCTCTGCATGGTGCCCTGACAGCAGAGAAGATTCATGGAGTGTGCTAGTCAGGAAGCAGCACTGTGCTGACAAAAGTGCCTGGTGGCTGTGAGATAAGCAGTGGGAGATGACCAGCTGCAGAGCAGAACCTTCCCAGGCAGGCCTGGATGCTTGTCCCCATGCTGAGAGCTGGAGCTTGCAGCTATTTTTTTTTTTTTTTCACATACAGACAAAATGCTGGGAAATCTTTAATTGTTAGATCAAACATTAAGAAAAAAGCTCTTGACTATGAGGCTGGTGAGGCTCTGGAATGGGCTGATCAGAGAAGTGGTAGATGTCTCATCCCAGGATTTGTTTAAGGCCAGGCTGGATGAGGTTTTGAGCAACCTGGTTTGGTGGGAGGTGTCCCTGCCCATGGCAGGGGGGTGGAACTGGATGATCTTTAAAGACCCTTCCAACTCAAACCATTCTGTGATCTTTCCTGAGCAGTAGCATACAAAATGATGGCAATAGCCTCACTGCTTGCTGGTTTGTGACTCTCCTGGTGTGTCTCCCACTTGGCTCACCGTTGAAGCGCTTCTGGACCCACAGTGTGTCTTGCTGAGCACGAGAGGGGGCTGGGCTTTCAAATATAAATGTGTACAACGCATTCAACAAGGCCAGCAGGGACCATTTTGATAAGCCTTTCTGACCTTCTCCATCATGTGGTTTAATGGCCACAGTGGTGCTGGGTTGATGGTTGGACTTGATGACCTTGGAGGTCTTTTCCAACTGAAACAGTTCTGTGATTCCATGTGGGTCATGGAGATACAGAAGTACACGGATCTGTATCTGTGTATCTAACAATCCAGTCCATGAAGCTTGACTTTGTTTTCTCTGATTCAAAAATCAGACTAGCACACCACTTCTCTTGGCCTCCTCACTGCTTGCCATCTTTATTTGGCTTCAGTAGACTTGCCCTTCTCAACCTCTTAGGTCCCTGGGTGTAAATGTACCTTCACACCCAAGGTCTTCTGCCTGCCCAGCACCATGCTAGGCAGAGTTTGCTAGGAGGATCTGCCCAACCATGTTTTGTGGCCAAGCCTGGTCTCTGGTGTGAGCAGCTATACTCTGCCTGTGCAGAGCCATGGAACAGAGCTGCTTGGGGAAACCCCAGGACTGAGATTGCTTCTTTAGCTTTTCTGCTGTTTCATTCCCACAAACTCCTCTCCTTTTCCCTCTCCTTCAGGCATTTTCTGTGTTCAGCTGACATATCTCCAATATGTCCTCTTTGACACTACTACTTAGCTGTGGCATAGAATCATTACAGTTGGAAAATCCCTCTAAGATCATCCAGTCCAACCATCACCCCAGCACCACCATGGCCATCAAAGCATGTCCCCAAGTGCCATGGCCACACATTTCTTGAGCACCTCCAGGGATAGGGACTCCACCACCTCCCTGGGCAGCCTGTGCCAATCCCTGGACCACTCTTGCAGCAAAGACATTTTTCCTAATATCCAACCCAAGCCTCCCCTGGTACTAGTGCTCAGGTACCTGATTACTTCTAATTCTCTTCTTTGTTCTATTGATTTTTGCCATAACTGAATCCATCTGTGGCATCTGACTGTGGTTGGAGGATGGGATGCTGTTTTTCAGATGGCTTCTTTCCTCCTTAAAAGGTTGGTGTGTTACAGAGCTCAGCAGGAGAGTTTCAGTGCTGCCTAGAAATTTCCACAGGACATGTTCTGTGTCATTTCATTACAGCTCAGCTATTTGCTGGTTGTTATTAACCAGAAATTTGATTATGGTGGGCCAAGCTGTCTGTATGGGAAATATACAGCATTCCCTTTCCCTTTTTCCTCCACACAGCTCTTTGTGCCAGTCATGTACTGTGCTCTGAGGAGCAACAGTCCCACAACTGCCAAAAATACAGCTGAAGCAAGAGTCTCCCCTGTTTTCATCCTTCCACTCCCTGGCCAACACAGAATCATAGAATAGAATGGTCCAGGCCAGCAGGGACCTCCAAAGCTCATCCAGTCTGACCTCCCTGCCATCAGCAGGGACATCCCCAACTAGATCAGGTTGCTCAGGGCCTCATTGAGCCTCACCTTGAATATCTTCAGGGAAGGAGCCTCAACCACCTCCCTGGGCAACCTGTTCCAGTCTTCCACCACTCTCATAGTGAAGAACTTCCTGATATCTAACCTAAATCCTCAGCTTCCCTTCAAGCTACCAGCTCCCTCACCCTGCTCAGTCCATGTGGTGATCACCTCTCTCTCTGCAACTCCCCTCCCCAGCAGTGGGCCAGACCACGGAGGTGTGATGTAACCAGGAGAGACTTTGGTTTGCTTTGCATGTGGTTCCCATCACCAAGGGTCTGCCCATTGTAGCTGGTGGGAGCTGTTTTGAGAGGAGAGGAACCAGCTAGGTGCTAGGCAAAACCCATCCTGGGAGCAGGAGAACAAAAGGCAGCAGAGAGGTTTCAGAAAGGAAGAGTAAAGAGACTTAGGCTGGATGTTGGTTCATGCAGGAACCACCAGGATGAGCAGAGGGCTGGAGCTCCTCTGCTATGAGGACAGACAGAGAGAGTTGGGGCTGTTCAGTCTGGAGAAGACAAGGCTCTGAGGTGACCTTCTTGTGGCCTTCCAGTATCTGAAGGGGGCTACAAGAAAGCTGGGGAGGGACTTTTTAGGGTGTCAGGGAGTGATAGGACTGGGGGGGAATGGAACAAAGCTGGAAGTGGGGAGATTCAGACTGGGCATGAGGAAGAAGTTCTTCCCCATGAGAGTGGTGAGAGCCTGGAATGGGTTGTCCAGGGAGGTGGTGGAAGCCTCATCCCTGGAGGTTTTTGCAGCCAGGCTGGATGTGGCTGTGAGCAACCTGCTGTAGTGTGAGGTGTCCCTGCCCATGGCAGGGGGGTTGGAACTGGCTGATTCTTGGGGTCCCTTCCAACCCTGACTGATTCTATGATTCTATGTCAGGAAAAATCTCTTTGCTGCAAGAGTGGTCAGGCATTGGAAGAGGCTGCCCAGGGAGGTGGTGGAGTCCCCATCCCTGGAGGTGTTCAAAATGTGTAGCCATGGCACTTGTGACAGGGTTTGATGATCGTGGTTGCTCAGGGTTGATGATTTGACTTGATGATCTGTGAGGTCTTTTCCAAGTGGCACAGCTCTCTGGTTCTCTGAGTGCTGGAAAAGCAGACTTCCTGACAGCTATTAACTTGTGTGCCTCAGCACCAGCCCTTCCTCTGTGGTCAGCTGGGATCTGCACACTGTTCACACTCTTCATCCCTGCAAATGTTCCTGCTCGACACAGGAGGTCCTGACCACCTTCCTGCTTCTTCTGTCTCCAGATGGCAGATGGTGACACCAAAACAAGCTTGGCAGTGGTTGTCCAGCTGTGGCTTCCAGATGGTCAGACACAGAGATAAAACCAACTTTTTGCTGACCCAGCTTGGCTCAGCTGCTGTCACAGAGGTGAAAGTTGGTGTAGCAGTGTCTGCACTCCTTAGACACCAGCCATTTCACAGGGGGTTATTGGCATGTCTTTAATGCAGATGCACCAAGCAGGGCTTCCTGCCTGGTGACCAAGCATAACCTTGTGGCCATGTGAAAAAAAAACAAACATCAAAGCTTTGTTGCCACTGTGATTAACTTCCCTGAATGCTGGACTTGTGCTTAACAGAGAAGAATTCACCCCCCAGCCTGGGGGGAAGCTTCGTTTTTCACGTAGCAGAACATTCAAACAGCTCAAATCTGCAGGTAGGAGCAAAGAATCGTCCAGTGACTGATGCCACCTCTGCTTTGGGCTGTTCTTGTGTGACAGGAGCAGTGATGAATCCCCCTGGGAATGCTGCCAGCCTTTGGCATCGTCCCATGCATGCAACAAACTTGCAGCTGTTCTCATTTCGTGGCTTGTGGTAGTAGGCACAGGCAGAGACAGTGTGAAAGTGGAGAAGGTTCAGGGATGCATGAAGGTGGAGAAGGTTCAGAGATGATGCAAGGTTAAGGGAACTTCTCCCAGGAAGCTCAGAATGTGCCTTAATGGTTAAGTGAAACTTACCCAATGTTGCTTCAGCCTCCTGGCTGGGTGATGGAAATCAGCACTTTAATTTCTGCAGAAACCACCTTGGTACAGAAGTACTCTGCAGAGAGGTTCTATTGCTCTCTGGAGACTTGTGTTTTTGTGGTGCCATATACATGTGCAGCATGGACAAGTTACAATTGCTGTGGGAGGGTTAGTCATGAAATTCTTGAGTTCTCAGTGCTTAAAATTGTCCAATGAGTTATAAAGGAGACTTGTTTGCATTTCATTTCCTTAATTAAATGCAGGGGGGAAACCAATTCCTTTTGTGACATCTTTTCATTTTGAAGCTCAGTTTGACTAGATAGGTTGCCCAGAGCCACATCCAGCCTGGCTGCAAAAACCTCCAGGGATGAGGCTTCCACCACCTCCCTGGGCAACCTGTGCCAGTGTCTCACCACCCTCATGGGGAAGAACTTCTTCCTAACATCCAATCTGAATCTACTCATTTCTAGTTTTGCTCCATTCTCTCTACTCCTGTCATTACATTATGCCCTAAAAAGTCCCTCCCCAGCTTTCTTGTGGCCCCCTTCAGATACTGGAAGGCCACAAGAAGGTCACCTCAGAGCCTTCTCTTCTCCAGACTGAACAGCCCCAACTCTCTCAGTCTGTCTCCATAGCAGAGCAGCTCCAGCCCTCTGCTCATCTTCGTGGCCCTTCTCTGGACACCTTCCAGCATGTCCATATCCCTCTTGTACTAGAGGCTCCAGAACTGGATGCAGTACTCCAGGTGGGGTCTCAGCAGAGCTGAGCAGAGGGGGAGAATCACCTCCCTGGCCCTGCTGGCCACACTTCTCTTGATGCAGTCCAGGCTCTGCTTGGCTTCCTGGGCTGCAAGTGCACACTGCTGGCTCCTGTTGAGCTTCTCATCCACCATCACCCCCAAGTCCTTTTCTTCAGAGGACACAACATGTTCTAGAGGACACAACTAGGATTGATTTCCGAACATGTCAGCAACTTGCTTTATATATGACTTTGTATTGGAGAAAAATCAACAGAAAGCCAGAGGAAGAAGAAGAGGAAGGAAAAAAAAGAAGAATAATAACACATTCCTGAATTACACTCTGAATAGCATTGTTTCAATGAGTTGTTTCATAACTGTGAACAAGATGTTCTTTTTCTAATCATCCCCAACACATGTCCTGTGCTGGACAGTGTTAACCTTTCAGCTCAGAGAATATGAATTCTCCATTTCAAATGTCATCTGAATTCCTAAAATCTCTAACCTTTGAGGGTTCCAATTACTTCCATCCAAGTGGATTAACGTTGTGAATGGGACCTACATGCTTGGTCACAACAGTGAAATTCGATTCAGTGGAGCAGATCCTTGGCTTTAAGCATCAGAGGCATGGTGACAGCTCTGCCAGTCAAGGGCATGACCAGTAAAGTGCCAGTGGCTTAGTGTCCTACAGGACACCATGTGCCCTCAACCTCTTGTAAAGGTGCTGCCAGCTCTGCTAGTTTGACACTTAGCAGAGTTGCTTAGCATCTTGAAGAACCTGAGTCCTAAACTGGCTTCAGAATGAACCTTTTTGGGGGAGGGAGGGGCTGCTTTGCTTTGTCTGCTGGGAAAAACGACAGGAAAAGCAACGACGTTGCCCAACCTGGAGATGGGGCATAAAGGGAGCCTTTAACTGATCCCATGCCCCCTCCATGGTGCAATGACTCAGATAACACGGAATGGCACACAAACTTATCCCCAGGCATTGCTTGGGTGTTTGCCTTTTGAACAGCAAAACCTGAGTGATGAGGTTTTGCAAACCTCAAACCCAAACCGCTCCGCTTTGTCTGTTACAGACACCAGGCTGAGCTCAACCCCTTTTATCTGGGCCCTTTATCCTCTCTGGACTTCAGTGGTTTGGCTAAAAATGGAACCTGGTTTTAAACCATCCCTGATTTGGGTTGTGCAAATCACAACCTGACTAATGTTGTCCTTCAAACCCCAAACCATAACATGGCCTTCTTGTTCTATCCCTAATTAAATTAAATGCTTTGTGCCCAGAGCATTATAGAGCCTGAAGTGGGCAGAAGAATACTATCAGCATTACACAACCTTCTATTCTATTCACTCCCAGAGGGTCTGCTCCTGAAATCACCAAGCCCCCTCTTGACTTCTCAGACCATCCTTGTGGGCACTTGGTGAGATAGTTCTGCTTTGAAGGGGCCTGCTGCTGCTTGCTTTGAATCATAGAATCATAGAATCAGTCAGGGTTGGAAGGGACCACAAGGATCATCCAGTTCCAACCCCCCTGCCATGGGCAGGGACACCTCACACTACAGCAGGCTGGCCAGAGCCTCATCCAGCCTGGCCTTAAACACCTCCAGGGATGGGGCCTCAACCACCTCCCTGGACAACCCATTCCAGGCTCATTCCTGAGGTTCTCACCACTCATGGGGAAGAACTTCCTCATGTCCAGTCAGAATCTCCCCAATTCCAGCTTCATTCCATTCCCCCCAGTCCTATCACTACCTGAGACTCTAAAAAGTTCCTCCCCAGCTTTCTTGTAGCCCCCTTCAGATCCTGGAAGGCCACAAGAAGGTCTCCTCAGAGCCTTCTCCTCTCCAGACTGAACAGCCACAACTCTCTCAGTCTCTCCTCATAGCAGAGCAGCTCCAGCCTTCTGCTTATCCTCATGGCCCTTCTCTGGACACCTTCCAGCATGTCCATAGCCCTCTTGTAATAGATGCTCCAGAACTGGACACAGTAGTCCAGGTGGGGTCTCACCAGAGCTGAGTAGATGAAACATGGCTTCACACATGGCTGCTTCTGCAGTTTCTGGTAGACTACCATCTTGTCCATCTTCCTAAGAGGGTGTCCTCAGACATAAAAGCACTTGGGGCAGGTCCTAGGACAATCCTAAACACCCTCCTGGCCAGGGACATAATGAGAGGGACTTCTTTACAAAGGGAGGGACTGTTTCCAAAGGCCTATAGTGACAGGATGAGGGGTAATGGTTTGAAATTAGAGAGGAGTAGATTTGGATTGGATGTTAGGAACAAGTTCTGCACCATGAGGGTGGTGGAACACTGCAACAGGTTGCCCAGGGAGGTGGTTGAGACTCAGTCCCTGGAGATATTCAAGGTCAGGCTGGACAAGGCTCTGAGCAACCTGGGCTGGTGGAGGATGTCCCTGCTGGCTGCAGGGGGGTTGGACCATATGACCTTTGGAGATCCCATTGAACCCAAACCATTCTATGATTCCAAGTTCTTGAGGGATGTTCTGTGAATTTTTGCCCATTCTGGATTTTTGCTTGTGATGGATGTACACTCTCCCAGCTTTGGCACTGTCTCTGCTTTCCCTTGCTGCCACGAGAGAAGGTCCAAGGGTGATGCTTTTCTACCTCTGGATCCTGCTGTTGCTGCCATCCTCTGCTGATTTTGTTCTGTTTTGCTTTGTTGTGTTTGGATTCCAATAGGTTATTCAGAAAGAACAATGGCAAAGGAGAATTTCTTGAGAGCCAGACAAGCAGATTAAAACCCCTTCACCCTTGAAATACTCAAACCTGTGAGCCCAGCACTAACAGATTTCCTTGCCTACTCCAAGTGCTGGGACTCGTAGCCTTTCTGTAGAGCTACAGGCTGCTCTGAGGAGAAAGAGGCACAGAACCAGAGCAAGCTGAACACTTACCCAGATAGCTGGCACAATGACAATTATGCCACAAATCAACTTGGACTCATAAGCTGAATGAAACTCAAAGCCTAGTGTCTTTTTTTATTTTGTTTTTAATTTTTTTCCCCCTTAAGCAATGACTTTTATCCAGTATGTTCTCTTAAAAAGAAAACAGACTAAAAGCTAAGGACAGAAATGCAAGCTGGGAGTAGGGAAGTGATTGTCCCCCTGTACTTGGCACTGGTGAGGTCACACCTCAGATACTGGGGTCATTTCTGGGGCCCTCACTCCAAGAAAGACATTGAGGTGCAGGAGCAGGTCCAGAGAAGGGCAACAAAGCTGATGAGGGGTCTGGAGAACAGGGCTGGGGAGGAGCAGCTGAGGGAACTGGAATTGTCTAGTCTGGAGAAAAGGAGGCTGAGGGAAGACCTTCTGGTTCTCTACAACTACCTGAAAGGTGGTTGGAGTGAGGTAGGGGTTGGTCTCTTCTCTCAAGTAACTAGCAACTGGTGAGAGGAAATGGCCTCAAGTTGCAGCAGGGGAGGTTTAGGTTAGATGTTAGGAAAAAATTCTTTACTGGAAGTGGCCAAGTATTGGAAGAGGCTGCCTAGGGAGGTGGTGGAGTCACCATTCCTGGAGGTGTTAAAAAAAAAATGCAGACATGGCATTTGGGGCATGGCTTAATGGCCATGGTGGTGGTGGGTTGACTGTTGGAGTCGAGGAACTTAGGGATCTGCCCCAAAATGAATGGTGAGGAAGAAGTGCTTCCCCATGAGAGTGGTGAGAGCCTGGAATGGGTTGTGCAGGGAGGTGGTTGGGGCCCCATCCCTGGAGGTGTTTGCAGCCAGGCTGGATGAGGCTCTGGCCAGCCTGCTGTAGTGTGAGGTGTCCCTGCCCATGGCAGGGGGGTTGGAACTGGATGATCCTTGTGGTCCCTTCCAACCCTGACTGATTCTATGATTCTATGATTCCATGGTTCTACGATTCTGTGATCTTCCTCTTGGCACAGAGCACTGCTCTCCTAGCCTGCACTGGCACCACCAGGATCTATTGCTCCTCAGCAAGGCCACCTGTAGGACAGTGTGGAGCTGGAGAGGAGCCATCCGTGTGCATGCCGTGTGTCTGGGACTCTGCAGTGCTGCACAGCTGGGGGAGATTAAGCAGAGCCAGGGGTGGGAAGTGCCACTGTGACAAACCATACAAGCCACAGGAGTTCCAGTTGGGACTTGTGCACGTGTTTCCAGTGCTGATTTGAAGCAAACCTGTTCAGATGCATGCTTCAGTGCCCTGTTGCAATGTCTAGAATTATGTAACTTCAGTGCCTTTCCTCCTCAGGACCATGCCAGTGCTTGGCCTGTCGTGCCCAGGCTCCTAACACAAATCCATATGGTTAGCAACTTGGACATTTTCCTGCCAGAGCAACCAGGCACATGCAGCTTTTTGTCAGGCTACAGCTAGAAATGTGCTCAGCCCTAGAAGTTTATGGAGAGGGAACAGACCTAAGCCATTGAGATCCTTTATTTGGGCCTTGATACAGCACCTCTGGAAAGAGTGGGCACAGGCAGGTTTGAGTGTTGTGCTTCTTAAGCCTCAGATCCTGATGAGTACCGTGAGGACCAAGTGTCAGGGGCAGCCCTGGCAGTGTGCCTGGAGGACAAAGGTGCTTCAGAGCTCTCTCTGCCACCTGCCAGCTCATGGCATCCAGTTCTCCTTTGTGAGCTGGGCTAGAGCAGGCTGGGTAATCTCTTTCCACTCTGGGTAATCTCTTTCCACTCTTGTGTCCTCTACTTTTCAACAAGATCAGGCTAAGGTCCAAAGCAGACCCTCTGAATCTGAGCTGCAAGCTCATCTCTGTGGTTGCCCCATAGCTCTCCTTGTGTCACCTATAGGTATAGAATCACAGAATTGTCAGGGTTGGAAGGGACCTCAAGGATCATCCAGTGCCAACCCCCCTGCCATGGGCAGGGACACCTCACACTCCAGCAGGTTGCTCACAGCCACATCCAGCCTGGCTGCAAAACACCTCCAGGGATGAGGCTTCCACCACCTCCCTGGGCAACCTGTGCCAGTGTCTCACCACCCTCATGGGGAAGAATTTCTTCCTAACATCCAATCTGAATCTACCCATTTCTAGTTTTGTTCCATTCCCCCCAGTCCTATCACTGCCTGACACCCTAAAAAGTCCCTCCCCAGCTTTCTTGTAGCCCTCTTCAGATCCTGGAAGGCCACAAGAAGGTCTCCTTGGAGCCTTCTGTTCTCCAGACCAAATTGCCCCAACGCTTTCAGTCTGTCCAGCTCTTCCAGTGTCTCACCACCCTCATGGGGAAGAACTTCTTCCTGACATCCAGTCTGAGTCTACCCACTTCTAGTTTTGCTCCATTCCCCCCAGTCCTATCCACCAGAAGGAAGCAGGAGGCACTTCCAGCTGAGGGAAGTGGGGAGAACATGGCCATCCTGAGGAACACTGGCATGGCAGGTCTGAGAGGAAAAGATTTAGAGCTGGGGGTATTGAGTGTTCCAGGGAGGGAGGAAAAAGAAAAGCTAGGAAAAAAAAAGCTACTTAAGAGAAAATTCCCCTCCAAAGACACTCATGGACAGTCTTCAGCTCTGCTGACTGTGTTTGATTGAGTTCCACTGCATGGCTCAGCTCTCAAGGGCTGTTAAAAGTGTTCCTTCTGTGAAGGGCTATCCTGCCTGCCATCCATCTGCCATTGAAAACAGGTTTCCCACCACCAGATGCAGAGCCTTTGAGGCAGCAGAGCTGGCTTGAACTATAAAGTTAACAGCAGGACCATAAATAAATGAATCATCCTCAGACATTTTGGTGGATCTCTTAATACATTGACTTTTTTTTTTTTTTTTTTTTTGTAGGGGCAAGTTGGGTAATGGGTTTTCCTCAAACCTTAAACTTTTAGTGCTCAGCAAAGAATGCAGAGTGAAAGCTGCTCACCAGATGTTCCCCAGCCTGGAGAGATAAAAGGAGATTGTTTTTACAAGTATGGATGGTGATATAGTAGCCTGCACTGTGTAAAGTACATATTTTTATTAAGTCATTATGCAGTTAGACAAATGGTTTGCCATATTTCCCAATCATAACCTGCTTCATCCATGCTGTATTTTTGTTGTGTTTTTTTTTTTTTTTTTTATTTGCCAGTCCTGCCTGCTTCTTTTCCGTTTTACAACACTGGCAAACTTGTTAGGATTTTTTTTTTTCCCCATTAAAAAAAACCCCCACCCCTCCCAATCTCCTTGATTTTATTGCTTTACTCATTTAAAATTACATCATCTTCTGAAACTTGAGAAGAAATCTAATAAAGCTAATCTCATTAATAGAGTGCAAAAATATCCTAACCCTCCAAAGTGATTAAACAGCTTGGGGAAATCTCTTACTACAGAAGACAGACCCCAAAGGCAACAGAGGATCCAGATCTGGGCTCTTGTAAATGAGTTTGACTCAGTTAGCAGTGCTGCACTAATTTACTAGGTGGTGTAGATCTGGTCCTTAATTTATGAGTCAAACAATCCAATGCTGGATGAAACTCTTTAAAGCAGCAGAGCAGCAAGAAGGGAAAGGTTTGGGTTCCCCCAGGGTCTACCATCTCGTTCAAATTTCCTTTTTCTGCTCAATTTTTCGATTTTCTTTTAATGAAGTGGAAACCTTGAAATCTTGCCTCTGCCTTCAGATCACAGGAAATAAAGAGACCTGGAGGAGCAGCCAGTGTGCTGGCAGCAAAAGCAGCTGGGAGCTCCTCATTTACTTAACCTGTCTCAAACAGGATTCGTAGAATCACAAAATCATAGAGGCATAGAACTGTTGGGGTTGGAAGAGACCTCTGAGATCATCAAGTCCCACCACTCACCCAGAGCTCACAATCCCACCACTGCTGTTGTGCCACTGCCACCAATCCATGCCCCTCAGCACCACATCCAGCTGGCTTTTAAATACCTCCGGGGATGGGGATTTCACCACCTGCCTGTGCAGCCTCTTCCAGTGCCTGATAATCAGTTCTGTGAAGGATGTTTTCCTAATATCCAACCTGAACCACCCTTGGCAAAGTCAGGAGTTGGTTTCCTTTTGGAGTCTGCAGGTTTACTTTGGTTGTGTGTGCTTCTCTGCGTACAGTTAGCTTTTTGCAGGGGAAAAAAAAATGGATAAAAAGAAAACTATCTCCATTGTCTCTTGCCTCCTCCCTCAGGCTGCAGGTTTTAAAGCTTTATATTATCAGGATATCCAAACTTCTCCCTATTCAAATGGGTTCTGTCCTATAGATCACAGAATCATTTGGGTTGGAATAGACCTTCAAGATCACCAAGTCCAACCATTAAGCCTACTCTGACTTGTCCACCACTAAGCCATATCCCCAAGCACCACATCTACACAGCTTTTAAACACCTCCAGGGATGGTGACTCCACCACCTCCCTGGGCAGCCTGTTCCAGTGCCTGACAACATTTTCAGTGATTTTTTTTCCCCTCTAAACCTTCTCTGGTGCAACCTGAGGCCATTCCTTGTTCTATCACTAGCTACTTGGGAGAAGAAATGCTTTTCAAAGTTCCAGGTGTGCACAGAAAGCAGGAGGGATGTGGAATCTCTGCCTTTCTCCTGCAGAGGAGGGATAACTGGAGCCTGAGCAGAGAGATTCTGCATTTTGCGTTGTTTAGTCTTGAGAAGTGAAGATTAAAAGAGGATCTGACCAATGTCTATCAATATCTGAGGGGTGGAGGGGGCCAAGCTCTTTTCAGTGGTGCACAGGAATAAGACAAGGTCCAATGGATACAAACTTCAACAGAGAAGGTTTCACCTGAACATGAAGAGAAACTTCTTCACAGTGAGGGTGACAGAGCACTGGAACAGGCTGCCCAGGGGGGTTGTGGAGTCTCCTTCTCTGGAGACTTTCCAAACCCACCTGGATGCATTGCTGTGTGGTCTACCCTGGGTGATCCTGCTTTGGCAGGGGGGTTGGACCTCTGCAGGTCCCTTCCAACCTCTAACATTGTGTGATTGTCACCCTCAGCAGTGCACATGAGACACTTGCTTTCATTAAGCACTGAAGTCTGGTGGCACAGACCATAGACAGATGACCTGGTCTGGGATGACTCCCCTCTGCTTTTGCCTGCTAAATAGAAGTTAATTCCAGAACTGAAGCTGAATAAAGCAGTGTGATGCTGAAGCACTTCTATTATTTCCTTGCTATTCTGGTTGTGAAAGCACGTCCCTGGAGGTGTTCAAGAAACATGTGGCCATGGCACTTTGGGACATGGTTTAATGGCCATGGCAGTCTTAGGTTGATGGTTGGACTTGATCTTGAAGGTCTTTTCCAACCTTAAAGACTCTATTCTGTGATTCTATAAGCAATACAATTCTATGATTCTGTCTTGTCAGGTGGTATTAAAAATCCTGGACTTCATGAAGTCCTGGAAAACAGGTGGCAAAGTTCACTTCCAAAAGATTTCTCACCTCATGCTTTTGTAGCTTTGGGTAGGCCTAGCTCTGAGATCAAATTAAAACTGAGTTGGAATAGGAACTGTCAAAGAGGGGGGTGTTACTGGTGCTAGGAGTTCAGGCACTGAACTGGTGTTACTGGTGCTAGGAGTTCAGTCTGCAGCAGATCCTTGTAGCCTCTATGACTTCTGACAGACACTGCCAAAATGCCTTGCTCCTGAAAAAACTTTGGTTTTGACATTACCTGACCACAGTTTTAGGCAACTTTGTATTAACTTTGAGTTTAAAAAAAACACAATAGGATAATCCAGTAAAGTGCTAGATTGGACCACTTCAAGTGCATTGTCAAATGTAAGCCCCATGCATTTGAAAATTCATGCTCTAGTTCCTGACTCCAGACCTGTGGGATTATACTCTCCAGTCCTGACTACATTAGATTTGGTAGATTTAAAGCACTTTGGTTTTTTCTTTCTTTTCCTTCTTAATCTAAATGAGAACTAAAGCCATGGAAATAAATGGAACATTATTCTTGGCTTTGGCTCCGTTTCACATCCAGACCCTGAAGCCCAGCTGAAATGTGCCATGGTTCTGCCTTTGGTTAAGAGCATGCTGCATTTCACACAGGTCACTGCAATCACTACCTCTGAATTTTATGCTTGAAGAACAGATGGAGTTTTCAGAACCCAAAGTTGTCTCAGAAACTGCTCTCTGAGCAAAAGATATTACTTCAGAATGATTTTGAGATCCTGCTAAGGATGAATGGCCAAAACATAAGGTGAGTAAAAGGCATCCTCATTCCTTTCTTTCATCCAGTTAAAGAATAAGAGGTAATTTAAAGGTTTCCAAAAGAACCAAACAAAAATAAGGAGCTGCAGAAAAACCCCTGGATTTCCTCCCATGAAAACAGGAAAACTGAAGGAGAGATTTCATTCAGAAATAAAAACAATTAGTGGAAGTTTCTTGCTGAAATGAAATGCACTTGCATGTTCCACAGAGGCTTAAAGGGAAGCCAAACAAACTTGATGGAATCGTTAAGGTTGGAAAAGACCTCTAAGGTCACCAAGTCCAACTGTCAACCCAGCACCACCATAGCCATTACAGCATGTCCCCAAGTGCCATGTCTCAGTGGTTTTTGAACACCTCCAGAAATGGTGACTCCACCACTTCCCACTTTAACAAAGAGTGGAAGACAAAAATAAAAAGATTAGAGGCACTGATGTGTCGCTGACTTGCTGTACCTCACAGACACTCTTGCCAGCAGCCAACATTCTCATTGTTTTCTATTGCCTCAGTGCCTCAAAAGGCTCAGCCCTGGCTGGAGACATGCAGGCAGGGTATTTGCTGCATAGGAATTGTGTAGGGAATTCTATCCATGGTAAGAAATATTACCTGAAAGCCTCCCAAAGCCAAGACCAAGAGGGCAGACAAAGCAGCCACCTGAGTTTCCCAGTGCTGTCTGCTTCCATGTAGCTCAGGTGCTGCTGAAACTTCATCCTCTTCCTAAGTACCAAAGGGTAAACTCAGTCACTGTGTCTCCTGCTGCAGTGAGGTAACCAGGCATTGCAGGCTCCCTGCTTGGCCAGAAGACCTGTGATTTTTAATAGCCATTAAAAATATATTTAATTTTTGCTGTTCTTGGCTGCTCTTCTCCTTCCATGCTGATTAACAATGCTCTGATCTTTTACTGCTGCCTTGTAGTACCATAACAGCCTTCCAAGATGGAAGGAGGCCATGCTTCTCTCTAACTAGTGCTTATGTACCCTGTCATAATTTTTCCTCCATAGCTGCTGCTTTTGCTAGTTCCTTTGACATCCTAGTCCATTTTAAATGCAGGACCACTTCTCTTCATTTTCCACAAGGTTGTTCCATATATTCATAGATTCACAGAACAGTTTGGGTTGGAAGACTCCTTGAGGATCACCTAGGTCCAACTCCCCTCCCACTAGACCAGGTTCCTGAAGGCCCCATCCAACCTGGTCATGAACACCTCCAGAGAAGAGGCATCCACAACCTCCCTGGGCAACCTGTTCCAGTGTCTCATCACCCTCACTGGAAAGAATTTCTTCCTCATTTCCAGTCTCAATCTCCCCTCTTCCAGCTCAAAGCCATTATCCCTTGCCCTGTCACTACAAGCCCTTGCAGAAAGTCCCTCCCCAGCTCTCCTGGAGCCCCTTCAGGTAGTGGAAGGCTGCTCTAAGTTCTCCCAGGAGCCTTCTCTTCACCAGGCTGAACAGCCCCAACTCCTATTATTTGCATTTAATGTAAAGATTTGAGCATTGCTTCTCTGTTTGCAGTCCTTGTGGGCATTTAGAATCATAGAATCATGGAATCAGTCAGGGTTGGAAGGGACCACAAGGATCATCCAGTTCCAACCCCCCTGCCATGGGCAGGGACACCTCACACTACATCAAGCTGGCCAGAGCCTCATCCAGCCTGGCTGCAAACACCTCCAGGGATGGGGCCCCAACCACCTCCCTGGGCAACCCATTCCAGGCTCTCACCACTCTCATGGGGAAGAACTTCTTCCTCACGTCCAGCCTGAATCTCCCCAATCTCCCCAATTTAAGTTACCAGCTGGGATTTTATGACATTGCTAATAATTTCTCCTTTTGTCTGAAGGGGAATATTCTCTGATAGTTATTCTTCTGATTAATCTGAGGTTCTTTTCTGAGTCACCATCCCTGGAAGGGTTCAAGAATCCTCTGGACATGACACTTTGGGACATGGTTTAATGGCCATGGTGGTGTTGGGCTGAGGGTTGGACTCGATGGTCTGCACCAAATGAAATATTTCTATGATTCTAACAAGGACCAGCCTGGTTCAGGGAGTAGGCAATGAAAATACTGAATCTAAAGATGTTTGCCACTATCTTGCTGCTCCCTGTCTAGACTGAGGAAATTAAAAGGATGTTTTATATGAGAAGGCTTTCAGTTGGGGTTTGGTTGTTGTTTTTTTTTTTTTTTTGTGGGTTTTTGGCATTTGATTGCTCCTCAAGAGGTTCTTTTTAATAGCTGTTACAATTGTGACATTGCTAATGAGAATGAACAGATTGCTAACCCATTCTGCAATCAAAGCAGCTGTGTGGGGGTGATGTTATTAGAGGGAACATTCTGCATGTGTAATTGAGATTTTTTTCCTTTCCTCTATGCTGTTTGGTTACAGTGTAACAAAGCAATTTTCAGCTGGAACAACTGCGTGCAGCAAGCAGATTGCTTCAGATGCAATCATTTCTTATTTTTTGCCTTCCAAGTGGCACCTGTGAGACCTGTTGAAGATTTAAGTAGCAGACACATCTCTAGGAGTCCCTTTAAAGTGCTGCTTTTTGCCTTTTTTTTTTTTTTTGGTTTGTTTTAATAATTAAAAAAACACCTACATGAATGGAAGGTTTCAAAAATTAAGTACAAGGACAGAAATGGGCAGGTGGGCAGCAGAAAATCTGTTTTTGCAGGTGGGCAGCAGAAAATCTGTTTCACTGTGTAAATCACCTAAAAATATCTTGGCTTGCATAGCTTCTGGCCCCTGCTCCATGCAGTATCACAGGATTATGGGGTTTATGGAAAGACAGTGTGGATTATGGCTACTAAGCAAGAAGCCTACCAGGGACACATGGAACATACATGAAGACGACCTCCGGGATAAATGGATTTGCAGAGTGGAAAATTTCTAGTGTCCCCTTCATGAACTGATGCCTTTAGAAAAGAGAAGAAAAAAAATAAACCCACAAATATTGGATCTGGATCTTAGGAAGAAGTTCTTCAGTGTGAGGAGTGAGACACTGGAACAGGTTGCCCAGGGAGGTTGTGGATGTCCCCTGCCTGGAGGTGCTCAAGGCCAGGTTGGATGAGGCCTTGAGCAACCAAGTCTAGTTGAGAGGCATCCCTGTCCATGGCAGGGAGCTTGGAGCAGATGATCTCCAAGGTTCCTTCCAACCTAAACCATTCTATGATTTGTCTGTCAAAAAGAGTTGTTGGGTGTTGCTGCATTCAGTGTTTTATCTCATTTTCTCTGGGTTCAGTTTCTGCTCCATGGGGAAACCTCCTTGTACTCAGCTTAAAACTTGCTCTGATGCTTTTCTTCTTACAAGAGGAAGTTATCTTAATACCTCCACTAATTTACTATGTCATGACAAGGGATATGGATGGTAGTGAGAGAAAGAGGCAGGAGGGGTATTTCATCTCTGCAAAAAACACTTCTGAAAGAGATCTTTGCAGCGTGTTGGAGTCAACCTGGCTGGCAATGACCCTTGCTACATTTGGAATCAGTTGGTGGTGCTTATCTGAGGCTAGCAAGCTGCTGCTTCTGGAAGCTTAGGGAAGTTTTATTTCAACGTCAGTGCTGATTTACAAGCAAAATACATATCCTTTTTTTTTTTTTTAACTAAGATCATGTGTGGTTGATGTTTACAGAGCATTTGCAGGGGCTGCTGCCTTGCTGTGCTGAACACAAAGCACAAACAGCACTCCACAGGTCTTACGGATCAAAGCAGACAGTATGGAGCATGGGAGAAGGAAACTCTCTCAGTTTTACAGAGAGGGATTTGAGGCCCAGATCCTCCAAAATACTTCTTTCTTTCTGCTCTTAAGTCCCACTCTTTGGTGTGAGCCAAACACTCAAGTGCCTTGAGCATCTGAGATGCTGGCAGCTGGCCTGGCCTGAGGCAGCTGCACCCAGCGTGGTGGGGGTGAACCAGGCAGGTTGGGTGGGGATGCAGGACAGCCTGGCTTGTGCAGCAGCATCCCTGAGCCCACAGGAATGCCTCTCCACAGACAGCTCAGGCTCACTTGTGCTGTCAGTACCTTTTTGCCTTAGCTTTCTGCCTTTTGGGTTTTCAGTTTTGGATCATAGATTCATAGAGTGGCTTGAGTTGGAGGGGGCCTTAAAGATCACCCAGTTCCAACCCCCTGCCATGGGCAGAGACACCTGCCACTAGACCAGGTTGCTCAAAGCCTCATCCAGCCTGGTCTTAAACACTTCCAGAGATGAGGCATCCAGAAGGCAGTACTAATGGAATCAGGAGGGTCATCTGTTTACTGAGCTCCATTGGCACCTTCCTAATGGTTTATAGTTGGGCATTGGGTAGCCTGGAGTTGAGCCAAGACCATCTGAACATCAGCCTCTATCCACTGGCACATTATTTCAGGCAAAATTGCATGTGAAGGTTGTGTAACTGCAGTTGTGTTCTCCGGAAGGTATACCACATTCACAGATTGCATCAGGTAGGAAGGGACCCTCAAAGGTGAGCATGGACACCTCCAGCTAGATCAGGCTGCCCAGGGCTGTGTCAGGTCTGATCTGGAATGTCTCCAGGGATGGGGCCTCAACCACATCTCTGGGCAACCTGTTCCAGTGTTTCACCACCCTCATCGTGAAGAGCTTCCTCCTGATGTCCAAACTCAACCTCCCCTTCTCCAGTTTCAAACCATTGCCCCTCATCCTATCACCACAAGCCCTGCTAAGCAGTCCCTCCCCAGCCTCCTTGTAGGTCTCCTTCAGATATTGAAATGTAGCTTTATAGTCGCCCCAGAGCCTTCTCTTCTCCAGGCTGAACAGCCCCAATTCTTTCAGTCTGTCTTCATAGGAGGGCTGCTCCAGCCCTCTGATCGTCTTTGTTGCTCTCCTCTGGACCCACTCCATCAGGTCCATGTCTCTCTTGTGTTGAGGGCTCCAGAGCTGGACACAGCACTCCAGTTGAGGTCTCACCAGAGCAGAGTGGTAGAATCACCTCCCTTGACCTGCTGGGCTCACTTCTTTTGATGCATCCCAGGATGCCATTGCCCTTCTGGGCTGCAAACACACATTGTTGGCTCATGTCAGCTTCTCATCCCGACTCCTTTCCCACAGGGTTGCTCTCAATTTCATCATCCCCCAGCCTGTATTGATATCAAGGATTGCCCCACCCTGGTGCAGGATCATTTATGCAGAACATACTTCAGTGCAGAGAGTCTGTAATGCAAGCATCCACATCCAGTGGGACGTTTCAAACCAGCTGGGTGCTCACAACACACAGACAATATGAGGGCAGAGATCTGTTTCCAATCTGAACAATTAGGCAGCTCCACTGGCATCACTGAAGCTCACAGAAGCACTTCTAAGAGGTTTCTCCATGCCCTGTCCACAGGGCTGTGCCATCAGCCAAAGCCCAAATGAAGTGTCAGAACTGAAGTGAGGACTTGAATGACCCCTGAATTTCTGTTTAGGAGTGAGTTTTATCTGTGGTGAGCACACCTCACAGGATCAAACCTGTAGAGAGGGAAAAGCAAACAAGATGTTAGCAACCCACTTTAATCTCAACACACAGAATGGGAGGGGGAAAAAAAAACCACGAAGGAGTAAGTTATGCTGAGTATCTTCCTTAAATAAAAAGAAGTTCAATAGAAAAGTAATTTCCATTTGCTTGAGCTGCTCTTTTCCTACCCCGCTGTCTCCATCCCTCAGCTGCCAAGGCCAGAGTGATGTGATTCATGGACTTCTTAATTGACATTGTACACAGCCAAGTCACAGGGCTGCTGCTCCCTTGGAAGGCAGGGGCAGAATTCCCACTGACTTCCAAGGATGTCATTTGGTCTATCAATGGGATGGAGGGAAAAAAAATACAACATCAACCTGGGTGATCCAGAAAAGGGTCCTTTGTGGGACCATGCCCTGGTTCATGTCCTGTGGTACCTTGCTGGTTCTTGTACAGCTGCAGAGCCTGTGGCTTCATCTGCCTCTTTTGAGAGTTGCATTCCTGCCCAACTGATTTTATAGTTAACTTCTGATGTTTAGCCTACATTTGTCATCTCAGGGTGTTGGACTGTTCCAGCACGTCCTGTACTTTGTCAAACACCAGCACCACCACCAAAAAGTTAGTCAGTGGTAACCACAGTGGAACTCACAGCACTTTATTCTAGCTGTGGAATTCCCTAGAGCTGCTCTGGATGGTGTTAAAAACCCAGGTGGTGTTGTGTGCCATCTCACACAAGTGGAGCAGGACAGATGTTGGCTTCTCTTATCCAGGTACACTCTCTGTGAGGAACTTCTCCAGGGCCCTGCTCCTCATGCAGTAAATAAATCACAAGAGAGAACAGAATTATGTTATTCCTTGCCTACCCTGATTTCAATGAGCTGTACATTAAATTTGCATTTATCTTATTATGCTGATTACTGTGGGGTTTTTCTCTGGTCTGCTTAAACATATCAATGGATCCATAGCTGACAGTAGCATACCACTGCAGCAGACCAAACAAAGGGTAAAAATGCACTTTTGCCTGGAAAAAGGGCACTCTGATTTTCTTTCCCCTCCTCCCTCCAGGTTTTCAAGTGATGCTGTGTAACTGACATGTCCCACTGGACAATAAATAACCTGTTCAGCTGAGGTAAGCCTGGTGCAAGAGACAAGAGAGCTGTGAGGAAAGATCTCTCTTGTTTATTCTGAAATGATGCTCCAAGGAGTTTAGCAAGCTCAGAAATTCAGACCTCACCAGCATCTGGTTTCTATTAGCAGAAACCAAAAGCTTATAGCAGTCTGGCTGGATCATTGCACTGTGTCTGAGTGTCTGAGGGTCTTAACTTCTTCTGACATTACCTGAGAGATCACCAGACTGGAAGATGCTCATGTTTCTTCAAGCAGCATTGGGTGTGTTCACACAGAGAATGGTGAGGGTTGGATGGGACCTCTGAAGGTCATCTAGTCCAATCCCCCTGCTAGAGAAGGATCACCCAGAGTAAATCACACAGGAATATGTTCAGGTGGGTTTGGAATGCCCCCAGAGATGGAGATCCCAGAACCTCTCTGGGCATCCTGGTCCAGTGCTTTGCCATCCTCAAAGTGAGGAATTTAGTCCTTCTGTTTAGGTGGAACCCCCTGTGCTCCAGTTTGTGTCCATTGCCCCTTGTCCTGTCTCTGGACTGCATGAGATGTATCCTTCATCTGCATTTGGTCCCCATGCCATTCAGTGCCAGCTGTGCAAGCAGTGCCACCTCTTATGGTCAGTCAGGTCATCTAATTTAGGTACTTCTGATTCCACCAAGAGTATAGCAGACCTCTTGGAGATGCTGGGTACCAGTCTTTACCCATCCACCTCACCTGCACAGCTTTCTTCTGAGGTCAGGTACCTCCTGGGAGAGGGGATCAGGGGAGCACTCCTCTCACATAGCAGGTCACAGTGCTCCATGGGCAGTGGCATGCCTTGAATGCTGAGTCCACTCAGCTAGACAGGGAGTAAACTTCTCTCTTCACCTCAAAGAAGTAACTGAGCTGCAAGGCCATACTGTATCCCCCTTAAAAGTAACCCCTTCTCCTGAAGGTGAATTGCAGGAACCAGCAGCAAGGGATGTGCTGACTTCAGTTGATAGTTACTTGCCTGTGAAGGGAGGAAGCTAGTGGTAAGGCCCTGCTTCTTGGGATGGATTTGCACTTCCCTTCACTTTGTCACTGGACTAGTGGGTTGAAAAAAACCATCCAGAACAGACCTGCAGATGAGACCTTGCTCATCTGCAGAATGTCACAGACAGCACTGCTCAGTCCTGGGGGTTGGACTAGATGACCTCCAGAGGTCCCTTCCAATCCCCACCATTCTGTGATACCATCCTGACGTGCTCCAGTCCTTGCAAGTAGCTGTCACTGGTTTAAGTCCCTCAGGAACCCACACAAGGATTGTTCTTGGTTTAAACAGAGGCAGCTCCTGCTTTGGAAACCTATTTCTGTATGCCAACACTTTCACATGCCTGTGCATATGGGGTTTCAGATTCCCACTCCTGTGGCTGCATTTCCCCTTGTTTGAATTTTGGCAGGGCTTCTGTTTGCTACTTTATTCTTTCCCTTTCCTTAGAAAGAAAAGATTAGAAGTGACAAGTGAATCTTATGGGTTCCTGTATCAATCAAGAATGGCTAAATCCACTCCTAAATATTATGATGTGTGATGTGCCTCTAGAGTTACTGACCAGTCAGCTACAACCAGTTGCTAATCTTAATCTTAAAATCTTCTGGTTTAGTGTTTATAAAAATTATACTACAGCTTAGCCAACTAAAATAATCTTCCTGTGTTAGGATCTATTTTAAGGCTTTTTGTTTTTTTTTTTTCTGTGTTTGCAGAAAGGTTTAGGGAGCAATGAGCTGAGGGTGTCCTAATTCACTCACACCTCTTTGTATCCAGTTATCTTTTACAGCTAACAAAGCTGCTCTTAGTTTTTCCCTCCTTGCAATGTGGAGCATTCCTGAGATGCAAAGATCTGCTGGTAGTTAGAGAGAGAGAGAGAGACACCTGGATGTGCTTCTATGTCCCTGTGTCTTTGGTGTTATTGCTTTAATCCATCCCTCTGCACCTGTTTCTCCTCCTTGTCACTGGTTGTATTTCAGCTCTTTTTCCTTTTTTTTTTTTTGGCTGTGCTTGTGTTCTGGAGGAAATACCCAGGCAAGGCAATCTCAGGTTGTTGTACAGTGATGCAAAAGTGCCTGGCTGGTTCACAGGATCACAGGATGTTAAGGGTTAGAAGGGACCTTCAAAGGCCATCCAGTCCAACCCCCTGCCAGAGCAGGACCACAGAATCCAGCACAGGTCACACAGGAACACATCCAGTTGACTTGTAAACTGATATATTTGGACACTGCAAGAGTGGTCAGGGATTGAAACAGGCCACCCAGGGAGGTGGTGGAGTCCTCATCCCTGGAAGTGCTCAAGAGATGTGTGTCCATGGCACTTTAGGACATGGTTTAATGGCCATGGTTGGTGTTAGGTTGATGGTTGGACTCAAGAATCTTTGAGGTCTTTTCCAACCAAAACAATTCTGTGACTTTTAACATCAAAAAGATCCGATCCGTAAAAGCAGCAGAAAAGTTTTTGAAGCTTTTGAGACCTCTTTGGAGAGCCTCAAACCCAGCAATGGAAAGCAGGAAACACACAATTCCTATCAATACATTCTTTTCCAATTTCCAAAACATTCATAGTTATGGCCAGTCCTGTTTACATTATACTCTGGGGGAAAAAATAAAAACAAACAAACAATAATAAAAAAATACTTTAAAGTGTAGAAGATTCTAGGACATTAAGAGAAGCTTTAGCTGTGTGAGAGAGGCTGTGTCTAGCTTCACAGAGATGTGGTGAGAGTTAAAACTCACTCTGCTGAAAGGACCACAAAACTGTGCTCCTCCTGCTAGGCAGCACTTGCATCCAGATGCTCAGGGACAGATTTACTGAGGAAGCTGGAGGAGGAGTGCAGGGATGAGGTACACAGTGGCTAAGCTAAAACATCTGGGATGCTGAAGGCAGATTCCCAGCCTCCCTGACACCTGTGGGATGGTAGGAAGGGCCAATTTCACACCTGTTTGACTTTAGATTCTTTCCTTTCTTGTCCTCCAAAATCTTTTAAGACAGTTGAATGAAAAAACATGTCTGCTGATCTTTATTTCTTCATGAATGCTCTTGCCATTCCCCTACAATTCTTTTCTGAAAGAAAAGATATTTTGCAGCGCTCCTGTCCCACTATGCAGCACGAAGAGATGGAAAACATCATGCAGTAGCATTTCTGATTAGCAACCTTAGATCACAGAATCACTTTGGTTGGTAAAGACCTTTAAGATCATCAAGTCCAACCATTCTCTAACTCTGCCAAGGCTGGTGCTAAACCATGGCCCTCAGCATCACCTTCAGGCATGGGGATTCAGCCACTTCCCTGGGCAGCCTGTGCCAGGCTTTGAGAACCCTTTCAGTGAAGAAGTTTCTTCTAACATCCAACCTGAACCTCCCCAGGTGCAACTAGAGGCCATTTCCTCTCCTCCTATCTCTTGTTACTGTGGAGAGCAGACCAACACCCACCTGACTCCAATCTCCTCTCAAGAAGCAATGAGGTCTCCCCTCAGTCTTTTCTTCTCCAGACTAACCGACCCCTGTTTCCTCAGCTGCTCTTCACCAGCCCTCTTCTCCAGACCCTTCCCCAGCTTCCTTGCCCTTCTCTGGACGCACTTCAGCACCTCAGTGTCCTTCTTGTATTGAGGGGTCCAAAAAACAACCTGTGAGAGGTAAGACACTGGGATACTTCAATGTTTTTTATTCTCTCTGGGCCGACATGAACAGGCTGGGGAAGCTTGTGTTAGCTGCTTGTCTCTGTGCTCCTCTTTCCCCAGGCTTGTGAAGTGTTTGGAGATGTGCAATTTATGCACTACACAGGTTGGGTCTTTGGCTCCATGTCTGGTGGCTGTCAGAGACCACAAGGACTTTGGTGATGCTTGATGGCTGTAGTTTGGGTGAAATGATTTGCTCTCTGCCTAAATAAATCTCCTTGTTGCATGCTCCCAGCTGGGACTTTGGGAGAGCAACTGAACAGATGGGATGAAGTGTATTTTATAGCTCACCTTTATATGTCAGCTTTGCCCTCTGCACATGAGATGTTGTGGTGGGCTTTTAGCTGACAAACCCCAGCACTATTCTTGCTGCACTGGTGCACAGAGGCTCAGTGGGGTGTATCCAGGTTTTGGTGCAGTAGCTTTTGTCTCTTGGATAAACCTCATAGATTTTGGCTACCTGTACACTTCATCAGGGGCTACCTTTTTGTGCTAGATGGGTGCTATAATGAGCACTAAGTGACTTGCAGTCCTTCCCTTTTTTTTTTTTTTAGAGCTGTCAGTGTTCTAGTTTTGGAAAGAGCACAAAGGCAGCAATGGTGAGGGCAAAGAGGAAACTGCTCCCACTGCTAAAGCCTTGTTTTGAGTGGAGGACATAATGATGAGATGTATTGCCTGTCCTAGTCCTGCAGATTAATGATTGATTTACCAGGAAATGTGCTGTTATTACAAACGTGGGGCCTGATTTGGACTTTGCTGCTTGGGAGTCGCCTGGGTGGGGAAGGAAAGTGGGATCCAGCCTTCTTTTTTTTTTTTTTTTTTGCTTCTCTTCTCAGCTTTGGGAATGGACATGTTCAAATACCATTTGTCTCCCTCCTTTTGCACAGTCTGCTTGCCACTGCCATTTGTTGAAGCAGACCAAACAGTGCTAGCTGAGGGGAGCCCAGACTGCACACTTACTCTGCGCTGTCAGGCAGTAGCTACGTTTTAGAAGGAAACCGCAGCACAAAAGTGGGATCTCAGGTTCCATGCAGTGTATGCAAAGCAGTTTCATTTAAAATGTCAGGTTTACCTTGGCAGAGCTGCTCTTTAGTAGGGATTAAGGCTGCAAAAAAAAAAAAAAAAAAACACCCCACTGAATCATACTCTGTGTTTCCATCTGTGTGCCAGGTCACAAACATAAATTGTAATGTTGGCCTTCATCCGTCATCACATAAGGCTCTGGCACACAGTTTAATTCCCTGAATATGAGTGGAATGAGAAGGTTACTTGGAAAGTCATCTGTCTGAGAAGCTGTCCTGTTACAATTAGCAGGCAATCTTGAATTTCATCTCTGGAAGATTATGAAGTGAAGTAGGGAGGGAATGGGATGTGTATGGTAGGTTACCGGAGCCTCTCGTAAGCCAATCTGCCCATGGCCCAAAAGGCTGAAACAAAAGAAGCTGGGGGGGAGAGGGAATCAGACAATGCTGTTTTTTAAACAGAAATGTGTAAAGATGACCTCAAACAGCCAAATTTGAACCTAGATGTGAGTTTAAGTTTCAAGCAATTCTAAACTGCAGGGATATTCAGAGGTGGGAGTTTGGTTTGGCTTGCCTCTGGTGCCAATGGATCACTTCTCTTTCTAGAGGCTTCTCAGGCTCCAGAGTGAATGAAAGGCAGCTCCTAGGTAGGAGCTGTACACCAAGGGAAGGTAGCAGACAACTGGATTGGGGATGTAGCTGTAGATTAATCACCTAAAGTTAGCAATGATGACCTTGCAAGTTATCTGAGACTATCTTCTTCCTCTGCATCTCTTCACATCTGCCCAAACCAGGGGCTGCTGTCCTCAGCCACGCTTCTGTCACACCACCTGCAAGCTGTGCAGTGTCTGATTTGTCTGTTTCTTGTAGAGACCAGCAGCAGGTGAGACCAGCAGCAGGTCACACCACCTGCAAGCTGTGCACAGTCTGATTTGTCTGTTTTTTGTAGACCACTGAATCACACAGAATCACAGAATCAAAGAGGTTGGAAAAGACCTTTGAGATCATCAAGTCCAAACTATCACCCAACACCACCCAAGCAACTAAACCATGGCACTAAGTGCCTTGTTCAGTCTTGTTTTAAACCAGCAGCAGGCCACAACATCTGCAGGTTGTGCAGGGTCTGATTTGTCTGTGTCTTGTAGAGACCAGCAGCAGGTCACACCACCTGCAAGTTGTGCACAGTCTGATTTCTTTGTTTCTTGTAGAGACCAGCAGCAGGTGAGACCAGCAGCAGGTCACACCACCTGCAAGCTGTGCACAGTCTGATTTGCCTGTTTCTTGTAGAGACCAGCAGCAGCCAACCTCAATAATGCTGGTCCTGCAGTAAGGCAGGAAGGATCTTTTTATTTTTTTTTTCATACCATCTATATTTCTTCCAAATATGCAGAGGACATTATCCTTTCAACAGCTTTCAGACAGACTGCAAGAGGAACCTTGTGATAAATATTTTCCCTTTCTCTCCTTCTTTCCTCTTTTTTTTTTTGGTCAGAAAATGTGTTACCATTTTTCTGCTGGCTGTGTTGTGGGATATTAGATGCTCTGAAAGGCAAAGAAATGCTTAAGGCTTCCTTCCTCTGGCACTTCATTAATGCCAAGAAGGAGGCTGGGTCCTGTTGTTTTCATTAGCAGGCTTTTGTTAAAAGAAGTGGTGGGAACTACCTGACTGCAGTGGTACCCAGCAAAAGAAACACAAAAGATTACATCCTAGAAGAGAACATTGCCCCTAGCAAGAGCAATGCTTATGATATATTTGGCTATATGTGTCATACTTCACAATTTTATTCCTGACTCCTGCTGGGAACTGATTTAGGCCTTGAAACACGAGGACTGTGCTTCCTGTGCTAATTTCACTGCTCGGTGACTTGGCATCACTCTTCGTTGGGTTTTTTTTTCCCCTCCTCTCTAAATCTGGGTGTTGTGTAGCCTTTTGTAAGGTTTATTTAGATTTTTTTTTTTCTGTCAGACTACAAATGAAGGTATTTTTATAGTGCTCCTGATTTATTTTATTTTTTCCCCCCTCCCATGGTTTGTTCATTTCTCCCTGACCTGCTTTCCTTTTAGTCTTTGCTCACACGAGGTACCACTGCCAATCGCTGTGTTTGGGCACTGACAGGGCAGAGGGATGTGTGAGGGCTTGGTTTCATCCTGGGAAATCACAGAATCATAGATTGCACTGGGTTGGAAGGCACCTTTAAAGGACATCTTGTCCAACCCTTCCTGCAGTAAGAAGGCACATCCCCAACTGGATCAGGTTGGTCAGAGCCCCATCAAGCCTGACCTTGAATGTCTCCAGGAATTGGGCCTCCACCACCTCTCTGGGCGGCCTGTTCCAGTGTTCCACCACTCTCATAGTAAAGAACTTCTTCCTAATGACCAATTTAAATCTACCCTGCTCTAGTTTAAACCCTTTGTCTCTTGTCCTAGTGCTACAAGCCCTTATAATCAGTCCCTCCCCAGCCTTTCTGTTGCCCCCTTCAGATACTGGAAGGCTACTGTAACGTCTCTCAAGAGCCTTCTTCTCCTCTCCAGGCTGAACAATGCCAACTCTCTCAGCCTGTCTTCATAGGAGAGGTGCTTCAATCTTCTGGTCATCTTTATGTTCCTGCTCTGGACTTACTCCAACATGTCCATGTCCTTCTGCATTGAGAACCCCAGAGCTGGACACAGTACTCCAGGTGGGGTCTCACTAGAGCAAAGCGGCAGAATCCCCTCTCTCCATCTGCTGGCCAGGATGCTTTTGATGCAGCCCAGGATGCCAACTGACCTTCTGGGCTGCAAGTGAGCATTGCTGGCTCATGTCCAGCTTCTTATCCACCAGTACCCCCAAGTCCTTTTCTACAGGGTTGCTCTCAATTTCATCATCTCCCAGACTGTATTGATAATGGGGATTGTCCCAGCTCAGGTGCAGAACCTTGCTCTTGACCATGTTGAACCTCACAAGGTTCACCAGGGCCCACTTTTCCAGCTTGTCCAGGTCCCTCTAAGATGATATTCTGTCCTTCTGGATGGTATTCCCTCCCTCTGGCATATTGACTCAGCTTGGTGTCATCTGCACACTTGCTGATGGTGCACTCGATCCCGCTGTCTGTGTCATCGATGAAGATATTACACAGCACTGGTCGCAGTATGTACCCCTGAGGGACACCACTTGTCATGTCTCCATCTAGACATCAAGCCATTGACCACTTCACAGGTATCCAGTAATGCATAGCAGAGCAGGATTTGGCTGCATGAGCAGGGATTTCTTTACCCATAGCTGTGGTGGACAGTGTCAGCCCACACACTCGTGTCTTGGGGGTACATCTCATTGCAAGGCACTTCTTTAGCACACTGTTCCACGACAAAATCTCACCCTGAACCCTGGCAGCCCATGCCTGAGTTGCTTCCTGAAGGATGAAGCTTTCCTTTTCCTCTCTGTTGTTGCCTTCCCACTATTTCTGCTGCTTTTGTAATCGATGTCATTGTGGCCTGAGCTCCTGTGAGTTCTTCCCCAGCCTCGTTCGTGTGCGTTCTGCAAGCACGTTCTTAGGCAGTAAATTACGAAAGAGCTCTTTCTAAAGGGGGAAAAAAGAAGAAAACCATAATTATTCCAACAAGGCTTTGAGCAAGCCATCAGAACTAACAGTGCTGCTTTTCCAAATGTGCCACTGGTTTGCTTAGCTGATGTCTTATGCAGTCCCCATTGCGACCAAATGCCTGGAACCACAGGCAGATAGCTATTGGAGCCCAGCAGCTATTTCAGCTTCCTTCTCATCCAAAGCCTACAGTGCCCAAGTGATGCCAGCTAAGTATTTGTTTCTTGTGGGATTGTTATCTCTTCCTGCCATTCCAAGTACGTGTTGTTTTTTCTCTGCAGAATGGTTTAAACTTGATCTATTAATATTGCCTTCAAAATGTGCGTTCTCTGAAGCGTTCTTTGGGCAGTGCCAAAACCCAGCCCTTGGAGCAGAGAAAACAATCCTCATTTCACTGACCACTTGAGGGAGGTGGTGTGTTGTCTGGAGGGTGGAACTGAAACCAGTGTTATGAGCTTGAAAGAGAAATATAAAAGGTTTGAAGACTTTCATAGGGAACAAGGAACACTGGACTTCAGCAGGGACTGCTTTTGCTCCCAAAGCCTTTCCCCATGCAGTCTATGATAATTCATGTCTGACTAACCAGTTTCTGTTCTCTGAAGGGCACACAGTTTACAGAATAAAGAAAAAAAATAAGTCAGATCAAGTCAAACTAAGTCAAATGTCTTCGTTCTCATCAGCCACAAATGAGAAAAGGCAAAACCTAAGGCAGAGCTTTAACAGCCGACCAACCGAAATGGGAGGTTTCAATAGCTGTGCAAGATATTTGTCAGAGTAAGGATGTTTACTGACTGGCCTGAACTCAAGTAAAATCATGAATTCAACAGCTCTTCATTCCCCTCAGTGAGTTATGTGCAATACTCAGAGACCTGACCTTTATGCCTTCCTCCTGCCTTCCCTCCCACCCCATGGATGTTTGGGCTGGTGGTGCTGTGGAGGGGGCTGCAGTACAGACAATACAAATGTGATGGGACTTTGCCCCATCTGAAGGACTTGGAGGTGAGCCTAGAGGGTGGGAGGAATTCAGAAGGGAAAGACTTCAGAACTATTGTCAGATGTGGGGTTCGAGCCCACCTCCTCAAAGGAAAATGACCAAAGATGCTGTGCAAAATGAGCAGCCCAGGTCCCTGCGTGGGGCACTGTCTACAGCAGAGCCATGGAGGATGGAGCAACCACAGAAGTTTCACTTATGTCACACATTGTAGAATGGTTTTAGCTGGAAGAAACCTTAAAGATTTAGTTCCAACACCCTGCCATGGGCAGGGATACCTTCCACTAGAGCAGGTTGCTCAAGGTCCCATCCAGCCTGGCCCTGAACACTTCCAGAGAGGGGGCATCCACAAATTCTCTGGGCAACCTGTTCCACTGTCCCCCCACCCTTGCTGTCAAGAATTTCTTCCTAATATCCAGCCTGTATGTCCCCTCTTCCAGCTCAATGCTACATCCTATCACTACAAGCCTTTGTAAAAAGTACCTCCCCAGCTTTCCTGTAGCCCCCTTCAGGTATCATCACCCATGAGGGTTGGCTCCCTGTCCTCTGAAGAAGGTCTTGCAAAGTCTAGAGTAGCAATCATCCTAGGAAATAGAGTTAGGGTGGATTGAGACATGAAGACATGAAAACTCTCTAGAGCATCACAGCAGGCTTTATTTTCTGAGCATAACAGAGGCTCCTGCATGTCTTTTCTTCTGTTTATAAACCCTAGCTTAGTGTTTGGCTTGTCCAGAGCAGGGTGACATGGCTGATTTATACTCAGCCAGCAGTGCTTTACAACTGTAGGATCCTCTTCCATTCTTGTCCACCTAACCAGTTGCTCTTCCTCTTGCATCTGAGAAGCTTATTTCTCCTGGCTAGTTGTAGTACTTTGTGCTCTTCCTTGTGGGATGTGATCCTATTTTTTTTTCTTTTTTTTTTTTTTAATGCAGCTCCAGTTCTCAGGATCATTCTGAGCTCTCTTGCATGTCTGAAGCTCCACTCTTTCTGTTGTCTGCTGATCTAATAAGGACTTTTCTGCTATCCATCACCTAGACTGGCCATGAAAAACTGCTCACTGAAGATTTCCCCCAAACCTTGGTAAATAGAGAGATCAGCTTAAATCTAAACCATATTTAATTGTTCTCCTACAGGTTTTTTTTTTTTTTTATCCTTACATCTTAAACCACATTTGTTTTCCTACAGCTTTGTATCTTGAAATCTAAACCACATTTAATTGTTCTCCTACAGTTTTTAATCCTTAAATCTTAAACCACATTTAATTGTTCTCTTATAGCTTCATATCTTGAAATCTAAACCACACTTAATTTTTCTCCTACAGCTTCATATCTTGAAATCTAAACCACATTTAATTGTTCTCCTACCGCTTTGTATCTGCCTACTGTAACTGTAATGATATTCTGTATTTAATGCAAGCATTTTAAATGGCCGGGCTTTCTGAACCATGCAGTATAATCTGTTCAAGGAATGGAGTACTGCAAAAGTGAGTAAAGGCTTCTCCAAAGTCCATTCCATGATCTGTATAGCTAAGAAGGTGAACTGTCCCTTATCCATCATCAGGCTTCCTACTTAAAATGCTCTGAATTTGGGAATCGGAGCCCAAGAGCGTGAGCTCGGTGGAGGGTTTCCCTTTCTTCTGTTCATCTGCCAATTTTATTCTGGCATAAAATCGAGTGTGAACCCCAAAATAAACCTGAGTGTGTCAGTTTGCAGATTACTGAGGAGCTGAATTCAGCTGGGAAGTGACAATTCTGACACAAATAATGCTCAGCCTCCGTATTAATAAGAACATGCTGACCAAGTGTCAGAAACAATATCCTGTAGCTAAATGAGTTACAATAGTCTTCTTTTCCTCACCAGCAAACCAGATTTTTATCCTACACACTCACATCATGTTGACTGCTAATTCTGACAAGGTCTCTGCGGTCCTACGTTCAGCTGGCAGTGTTTTAGGAAGCCACAAAACCTCCTATTTATTATCCTCTTTCACTTCCACTCCCTCCCTCCTTGCATCCTGTCTCCTTGATTGATATTTTCTTCTATGAGAACTCTTCTGCTTGTAAAATCCTCTTTTGCATAAGAAACCAATCAACTGTGACTGTTTTGAGGTCCTAAAATGCACTTCTGCCAGGACCTAGAAGTGCTTGTTATTCCCACATGAAGGAGACAGCAGTAAGTTAGATGACTGGCAATGGGAGAATAAAAAAAAAACACAAAAGGTTTGCTGGGCTCCATAGCAAACAAAAAGGGAGTTAACATGCCTGGTTTAAAACATGAGATTGGTTTTTCATCTTGACCAAGACTTCCCAAAAAGCTAAAAGATGTAGTTAAGTGGCTAGTGACTGAGAACTGCACGGGGGTTTGGATCTGAGTTCTCTAATACAAGCTTTCTGAATTATTGCCCTTCTTTAGAATCACAGAGTCATGAAGGCTGGAAAAGCCCTCTAAGACCACTGAGTCCAACCCTAACCTAACTACCATGACCACTAAACTATATCCTGAAGCACCACATCTGCATGCTTCTTGAACACCTCCCTGGGCAGCCTGTTCCAACATCTCACCACTCTCTCAGTAAAGAAGTTTTTCCTAATAGCCAATCCAAAGCTCCCCTGGCACAACTTAAACACATTTCCTCTCATCCTATTGCTAGTTACCTGGGAGAAGAGACCAACTCCCACCTGGCTACAACCTCCTTTCAGGGAGCTGTAGAGAGCCATGAAGTCTCCTCTCAACCTCCTCTTCTCCAAACGAAACAATTCCCAGCTGCTCCTCACAAGACCTGTTCTATGGACCCTTCACCAGCTTCTCTGCCCTTCTTTGGACCCCTGCTAGCACCTCAATGTCCTTCTTGGAGTGAGGGGCCCAAAACTGAACCTAGCATTTGAGGTGTGGCCTCACCAGTGCTGAGCAGAGAGGGACAATCACTTCCCTGGTCCTGCTGGTGACAGTATTTCTGGTCCAGGTCATGATGCTGTTGACCTTCTTGGCCACCTGGGCACACTCTGGCTCATGTTCAGGTATTGTTGCTTTACACTTGACTGCTGCTGATTAAAGCAAAAGTGATATCCACAGCTACTCAAGGTAGCAGAGGGAAAATAGATGTAGCCAAAGGCTGGAGGGAAGGGATGCCATCCAGAAGGACCTTGACAGGCTGGAGAAGTGAGCCCATGACAACATCATGAGGTTCAACAAGACCAAATGGAAGGTCCTGCATCTGGGTGGGGGCAATCCCAAGCTCCAATATAGGCTGGGCAGGGACTGGCTTGAGAGCAACTCTGAAGAAAAGGGCTTGTGGGTGCTGGTGGATGAGAAGCTTAACATGAGCCAGCAGTGAGCACTTGCAGCCTGGAAAGCCAACCAGATCCTGGGCTGCAGCAAGAGAATTGTGGTCAGCAGGTCGAGGGGGAGGTGATTCTCCTCCTCTACTCCGCTTTGGTGAGACCCCACCTGGAGTACTGCATCTAGTTCTTTCTCTATAACAAGCAAGATCTGGAGGTGCTGAAATATGTCCAGAGAAGGGCCATGAGGATGAGCAGAGGGTGGGAGCTCCTATCCTGTGAGGACAGACTGAGAGAGTTGGGGTTGTTCAGTCTGGAGAAGAGAAGGCTCCAAGGAGACCTTCTTGTGGCCTTCCAGGATCTGAAGGGGGCCTCCAGGAAAGCTGGGGAAGGACTTTTTAGGGTGTCAGGGAGTGATAGGACTGGGGGGAATGGAGCAAAACTAGAAGTGGGTAGATTCAGATTGGATGTTAGGAAGAAATTATTCTCCATGAGGGTGGTGAGAGACTGGCACAGGTTGCCCAGGGAGGTGGTGGAAGCCTCATCCCTGGAGGTTTTTGCAGCCCGGCTGGATGTGGCTGTGAGCAACCTGCTGTAGTGTGAGGTGTCCCTGGCCATGGCAGGGGGGTTGGAACTGGATGATCCTTGAGGTCCCTTCCAACCCTATGATTCCACTGCCCAGTGAGATGTGGCAGGGTGAGTGCAGAAACACAAGCTGCTAAAGACGCTCTGCGGCGCACGCTCCGCTCCCAGGACTGATTGATGACATCTCCATATATAGCGAGGAGCAAGGCAATGCTTTTGAAAATAGAATTTAAAACTTTCCCTTTTTAGGAGCAAGCACCACTTTGGCAACAGGGCCAGCCCCAAGTGCATTAGTTCTTTTGGTCAAAACATTAGCAGGGTACTTTGTTAACAAAATGTTCAGGTCACGATGAGGTCAAAGCATGAACTGTAAGACTTTTTATGGGCTAAATGTTTCCAGATAGCACTTCAAGTTGAAAGTGCTGAAATTAAAGCTTTTTCTCCTGTAAACAGGGTGTTGCTGAGTTCAGTATATGTTGGGTGGTTGGTTTTTTTGGTTTTGTTTTTTTTTTTCCTTTCAGTTACCCAGCATAAGGTGATGGGACTGTGCAATGGCATGGTGTCTGCTGAGCAAAGACAGGTGGCACCAGGAAGAGCTGGATGGTAGGAACACATCAAGGATAAGATAGTAAAGACATCTTTGTGTTGCCATGTTTCCACCTTGGCAACTATTTGCCTGTTTTCCAAACTGAAAACGTGGTGCGACAACATATTGTCTCAGACATGACTCCAGTATTCTGATCTAGTTAGCAAAATACATGCTGGAAGGTGTCCAGAGAAGGGCCACCAGGATGAGCAGAGGGCTGGAGCTGCTCTCCTATGAGGACAGACTGAAAGAATTGTGGCTGTTCAGTCTGGAGAGGAGAAGGCTCCCAGGAGACCTTATTGTGGCCTTCCAGTGTCTGAAGGGGGCTCCAAGAAAGCTGGGGAGGGACCGTTTAGGATCTCAGGGAGTGACAGGACTGGGGGGATGGAATGGAGCAAAACTAGAAGTGGGTAGATTCAGACTGGGTGTTAGGAAGAAATTCTTCCCCATAAGAGTGGTGAGAGACTGGCAGAGGTTGCCCAGGGAGGTGGTAGAAGCCTCATCCCTGGAGGTTTTTGCAGCCAGGATGGATGTGGCTGTGAGCAACCTGCTGTAGTGTGAGGTGTCCTTGCCCATGGCAGGGGGTTTGGAACTGGCTGAGCCTTGAGGTCTCTTCCAACCCTGACAATTCTGTGATTCCAATTGTCCCTCTGTCCTTCTGGAGTCCAGTCTAGATTTGCAAATACCTGTGGACATTTGTTCCCAGTGGGGTGGGTTAGTGGTAGGTGGCAGCCCACCAGCTGAACTGAAGGTTGCTAGCACTGGCTACCCCAGGACGTTCCCATGAAGGAGGAGATATGATTTTGGAGGCAGTTTTAATGTAGAAATTATTTTACTTTCTATATTATATTTTTAGTGATGCAGGTTTTATTGTGGGGAATAATCATTTGGCATAAATTACATTGGTTTTTACACAGTATTTACAGTTGTACAAAGTAGTTCTTTTGTAATTAAATCCACTCCTTATTCCTCCTAAGAACAGAAATTGGCAGCATTAGTATTAGATTAATGTGAGGGAATCCTGGAAAGAAGAGAGATGGCTGAAAGCATCTCAGTTTTGGATAGAGAGGAAGAGAAATGAATGCAGTTGCTTTAACTCTGCAGGCCATGCTGTCCTCTAATCCAGACATGCCCAGAACTGAGTGTGGAGCTGTGCAAGTTTCAGCTACCCAAAACCATGCCAGGTTTGGGTTTGTTGTAAGAAAAGTTTTTTTAAAACCTGAGAAAAGCTTTTCCCAAACCTTTATAATGAACATTTTTTTTCTGCCACCCTGCATGAGAATGCTGAGGCTGAAAACCCTGAACTGCTGCTTGCATCCAGGTATGCAAACTGATTGTGTAAGTGCATCTAATTTGCTTTGTACACAGGAGAAAACAGGAAGGAAAAGTGGAAATAAATGGCACTGAGCTTGACCTGAGCTGGCTCTTTTTCACACAGAATCAACCAGGCTGGAAAAAAACCTCAGAGATCATCAAGTCCAACCTATTACCTAATCCCTAACACCTCCTGACAGCTAAACCATAGCTCCAAGTGCCACATCCAAGCTTTTGCCTGTCAGGTCCCCAGTGGTTTCACAGTAGGGATTACAACAGACTTCAGCATCGTGGTCTTAGGAGACAGGATCCTGGTTTTGGACATTGCCCTGGGTTTTGTCATGGAAGCAATTAGGTTGGAGAGAGCATGACTTGGCATATAATTTGTGCCAGACAATGTTTGGAAGGATATAATACAAAATTGCAGTGCTGAGAGGTGGTGGTGAGGGTTTGTTGCACACACTTTATGATATAATCTAGAGAGTTCTGTATTTAGTGTTTACTCTGCATTTAGCCCTTTGTGTTGTCAGAGCAGAATGTGGGTAGCAGAAAAATCTCTTCTACGGGCTCATAAGCAACAACATGGCAAAAATGAGCTGAAACCAAATGTTTTCCATTGCTTGCTTCTGATCTCCTGAATGAAAGATGTTAGAACACAGAATGCATTGGGTTGGAAAGGACCTTTAAAGGTCAGCTAGTCTAACCCCCCTGCTGTAAGCAGGGACATCCCCAACTAGATCAGGTTGCTCAGAGCTCCATCAAGTCTTGAATAAAAAGCTCTATTCAGTAAAGATAGAGTCAAATCCAAATTTCCATTTCTTTCTTGTGCTGCTGCAAAAAATGTCACAAGGGCTCAGACACCCTAAAATGGGATTTAGTTTTAATAAAAGTGTAATTGCATCCTGCTACTCATTTCTAAGTGCAAAATTATGTCTTTCATCCTGAATCTCACTTAATTGGGAAAAAAAAAAAAGTTTGTGCTTTAGCAGTGCACTACTAATAAAAAATGTTTAGACCAAAGGGGAGAATCTGAGGAACCAATGACAGAGCCATGCATAATGGAAGTGCCACTATGGAATCACAGAAGGGCTTGAGTTGGAAGGGACATTAAAGATCATCTAGTTCCACTTCCTCTGCCATGGGCAGGGACACCTCCCACTAGCCCAGGTTGCTCAAAGCCTCATCCAGCCTGGCCTTAAACACTTGGAGGGATGAGGTGTTCACAACTTCTCTGGGCAAGCTGTTCCAGTGTCTCACCACCCTCCCAGTAAAGAACTTCTTCCTAATATCCAATCTAAATCTCCCTTGCTCTTGTTTCAAATGATTGCCCCTTGTCCTGTCAGCACATGCCCTTGTAAACAGTCCTTCTCCAGCTCTTGTAGCCCCCTTCAGGTACTGGAAGGCTGCTCTAAGGTCTCCCTGGAGCTTTCTCTTCTCCAGACTGAACAACCCCAACTCTCTCAGGCTGTCCCCATAGAAGAGTTCCTCCAGCCCTCTGATCATCTTTGAGGTGTCCTCTAGAACCCATGTGCCTGGCATGGTCTGTTTAAAACCAAGCAAAAAGTCAAAGTCATGAATTGTGAGGGAATATTCATTCAGACACAAAATTTCATTCAGAGCTGAGAAGATGCAGGACATAAACCTTCTTGTAAACCCATTTTGGGTACTGGAAGGTTGCTGTAAGGTCTCTCTGGAGCCTTCTCTTCTCCAGGCTGAACGGACCCAGTTCCTGCAGCCTGCCCTCAGAGAAGAGGTTCTCCAGCCATCTAATCATTTCTGTGGCCTTCCTTTGAACCCTCTCCATCAAAATACAACCATTCTATGTTGTAATCAAGAACATATACCCCCCCAATGGGTCACAACAAAATTTGCAAAGTCCTGTTGGGTCTGAAGTAATGAATGGGTTTCAGTCTTGTTATCCCAGCTGCTTCAAAGCAGCTCAGGAAGAAACAGCTGCACTCCTTTCTCTCTTGCCTATCAGCTGCAGAACACACTTCTGTCCTTTTTATGGAGTCTCACCACATCATTTTCACAGTAACTTGTGTAGGGAAGATGCATTTTCACTGGAAAAGAGAGATTTATAAAACCTGTGACTCTTCTTGAAGACTGAGAGTGACCAAGACAGAAAAATGGCAGCAGGTGACTTTAGTTAACAATCATAATTGATATTTGGCTTCCCAAGAGCTATGAAGACTTGTGATGAAGAAACCAAAGTGCCCAGAATAGAGCAGGCTTGCATTAATTCATGTACCAAGCCCATGACAGGCTGAGAAACAGAAATCCAGCCTTCTTGGATGCTGTGCTCTTTGTTCTGCACACTCAACAGCTGAGCAATGGACTAAAGTCAAACAAACAAACCCCAAATAATAATAATAATAATAATAAAAAAAAAAAAACAACAAAAAGTCCTCCCCAGAAAAACCTATTTCTTCTTTAATTCCCCAGTGGAAGTCATCATAGAGCAGCCCCAATCTCTGCAGGCCCAGGCTGGCTCTGTGCTGGTGTTTCCAAAGGCAGAGTGTTTCCTCTTCAAGACTTTTTGCTGCAAAGCTCCAGGTCGTGGCTGTCAGCATCTCGCTCTATGGCATATCCAGTGCAAGTTTCCAGCACATAAGGACCTCATTATGCACCACAGGCTTTGGTTTTTCTCTCCCTCCACCCTCAGCCTCCTCAGCAGTAGCAGAGGTTCAGATCTGTCACTGAGAGGCTCACCTGGACCGGAAAAGTGTTGGTAAGATCTCAACACACTCACTGCCTTGTTTGCCACCCCTCCAGGTCTGCTCCCCACCGCTGGGATGGGACCCCTCACAGCTCTGCAGCTCCCCCCTCCAAGTCCACCAAGGTCATAGCTAGTGAGAGCCAAGAGGAAACAAAGCGAAAAGAGACACCCCCCTCTGACAAGAGGGCCTCTCACAACCAACAGATCCTGTTTCAGAGCAGGTGAGAAAAAAATAAAAGCAGCTCCTTTATCAGTCAGCTCAGGCTGGAGAGATGGAGAATGAAAGCAACCTTTGAAACAACCCCACCAGGCAGGAGACACAGCTGGTGGGAACACTTCTAGCACAGCTTACAGCCTCCTCCGTTATGTGACATGGCTTAGAGGTGCCCAGGGCTCCCTGCAGCTAGGTGGTCTCTACTCGAGTGCAGCTTTGGCTCTCAAGCAGTGGGCAGGGGCATGCTGAGCTCTCAGAAGAAAGGCACAACAGGCCCCATGCTGCCTCCCCTGGCTCTGCCTCTGATTTCAAGGTCATCTTGAGTGCAGAGCTTGGCCTTCTGGGACTCCCATGCGTGCACTTGAGGAGCAGACCTCCTATTTCTGCTCCTTTCCCCCATTCTCTATGTATTCAGGTTTCCATCAGAAGTGAAGCAAGTTCCTCCTGACAGAAATATCCAAATCTGCTTCTGAGCAGTGCTTTGTTCCTCTATCTGCTGGGATTTTCTTTTTTTTTTTCTTTTTTTTTTAATTTTCTTTTATCTTTTTTCCTCTCTTTTCCTCTCCTTTCCTCCTCCTCTCCTTTCCTCCTCCTCTCCTTTCCTCCTCCTCTCCTTTCCTCCTCCTCTCCTTTCCTCCTCCTCTCCTTTCCTCCTCCTCTCCTTTCCTCCTCCTCTCCTTTCCTCCTCCTCTCCTTTCCTCCTCCTCTCCTTTCCTCCTCCTCTCCTTTCCTCCTCCTCTCCTTTCCTCCTCCTCTCCTTTCCTCCTCCTCTCCTTTCCTCCTCCTCTCCTTTCCTCCTCCTCTCCTTTCCTCCTCTCCTTTCCTCCTCCTCTCCTTTCCTCCTCCTCTCCTTTCCTCCTCCTCTCCTTTCCTCCTCCTCTCCTTTCCTCCTCCTCTCCTTCCTCCTCCTTCCTCCTCCTCCTCTCCTTTCCTCCTCCTCTCCTTTCCTCCTCCTCTCCTTTCCTCCTCCTCTCCTTTCCTCCTCCTCTCCTTTCCTCCTCCTCTCCTTTCCTCCTCCTCTCCTTCTCCTCCTCCTCTCCTTTCCTCCTCCTCTCCTTTCCTCCTCCTCTCCTTTCCTCCTCCTCTCCTTTCCTCCTCCTCTCCTTTCCTCCTCCTCTCCTTTCCTCCTCCTCTCCTTTCCTCCTCCTCTCCTTTCCTCCTCCTCTCCTTTTTTTTTTTTTTTTTTTCCATGAGCTAACACTGTAAATCCCACAGCAAGGCAGGCATGAATAAACAAAAACTAGGAAGGATTAGGACATCCTATTTAGCAAATCATGACTTACACAGCCTGGTCTTGCTTCCTCTGAAAGCCTGCCATAAAAGTTCAACAAATATTATTGTGAAATGAACCACAAAGTCTTCACACACTTTAGAAATGGCATCTTCACCCATTTTCCCTGGCAACAAACAAGTGGATTTAGTTTCTAGCTGATGGGAAAATCTCTAAATTTAAAACACTTGACAATTGACACAAGGCTGGGGTTTTTCAATTCGTTTTCCTCCCTCCTACACCCTTCCTGTATGGCAAATAAAATTTAGCAGAAGATTCCAAAAGGCAGAGGGTTTTAATCAAGAGGAGAAGCTACTTGCTTTGCCTTTGCTATGAAAACAGGGATGACTCCTCCTGGGGAGTGTAAGGCTTGGCAATATTCCTGGGGCATCCTCCTCTTCCCTGTGCTGTCGCAGTAGGTTCTGGGGGAATGGAGCATAGGTAAGAAGGTTTCTCCTGGTGCACAAAAATGGGTTAAAGAAGAAATACTTTCTTGTTGTAATCATAGAATGGTCCAGGCCAGAAAGGACCTCCAAAGGTCATCCAGTCCAACCTCCCTCCAGCCAGCAGGGACATCCTCAACCAGATCAGGTTGCCCAGGGCCTCATTGAGCCTCACCTTGAATATCTCCAGGGAAGGAGCCTCAACCTGTTCCACTGATCCACCACCCTCATAGTGAAGAACTTCTTCCTGATATCCAATCTACATCTGCTCTTCTCCAGTTTGAAGCCATTGCCCCTTGTCCTGTCCCTGCAGGCCTTTGCAAACAGTCTCTCTCCATCCTTCCTGTAGCCCCCTTCAGGTCCTGGCAGGCTGCTATTAGGTCTCCCTGGAGCCTTCTCTTCTCCAGGCTGAACACCCCCAGCTCCCTCAGCCTGTCCTCATAGCAGAGATGCTCCAACCCCCTGATCAATGTTGTGGCCCTCCTCTGGACCCTCTCCATCAGGTCCATGTCCTTCCTGGACCACCTGTGGTGTTATGAGTGCTTCTAGGTGTATGGTGTTCTTCTTAGACCTAGATGTAGCTGTGGTTTTGAGACTCTGGCCATAAGTAAGTTTGCTTCCAAGGTAATTGTCATTGTCACTAGCCTTGAGACAGGTTAGAGAACTCATTTGTGAAAGAGGTCAGGGAAAATGCTGGAAGGGGAGAACAGGCTGAGGTTCTAAAATTGCTCATTGCAATTGGTAAATATTTACAAAGTAAATATTTGTTGTAGCATCATTTTAAAAACAAAATCCCTCAGACAACACAAATAGGTTCTTAGCCATGTCCATAAATCCAAGACAGAAAGAAAGAGCAAGCACACTTGGTATTGAACAGCTAATTCCTTTGGGTGAGGTGAGTGCCATAATTCCTTCCCCTGGCAGCTATGGATGCTTTCAGGCTCCATGAAAATTGATCTCAGGGTTTTAGCATCTTAGAAAATATGTCCATGAGTGTCATGATCTTTCCATACTGAGGAAACAGGCCTAGGAATTGGGGATTTGTTCAGATATTGCCTATACTCCAGAGGAGTGTTTTTCTTTCACACATGGGATCAATTCCTTTGTGCTAAGAAGGATCCACCCTCACCCATTCCTTGTTCCCTGGCTTTGCATCTCCCCCCAAAATCCTTACAAGTGTTTTCTTGTGTCTGCAAGAACCAGATTTTTTGCAAAAGATAATCCTGAAGGGTTAGAAGGGAAATATTAGAAACAAGAAATGCTGAGAGTGGTGTAGAATAAAAGTCCTGCTTCAAGCACCCATTCTTATTGGAGTTTTAACTCTTCCACACTTCCCAGCCTTACTTCAGACTTTCATTGCCTCTCCATCTGCAGGGAAGCTGTTGTCCTTTCTTTCCACAGAAGGTATTCCCTAACTGTCTTCAAGCTCCAACTAACAGCAGACTTTTTTGCTGTGCTAAGGGGAGCCATCCCCTGTCCCAGCTCGAGAGATCCTGGGGACACTTTTTTATCCTGATGACTCTGCTTTAAGTACAAACACAACGAAAGACAGAAACTGAGGGCAGTTCATTTGTCTCTGTAGTTTGCACCTATGTTCAATGGCATTTTTATAAGGCTTTAAAGATTCTTCTCCCGACATCATAGAATCACAGAATGCATCAGGTTGGAAGGCCATCAAAGGTCATCTTGCCCAACTGCCCTGCAGAGAGCAGTAGCATCTTGAACTAGATCAGCTTGTTCAGGCTGATCATCAAGTCTGGTCTTGAATGGTGGAGCCCCCAGCTCTGGCCATCAGTAATCCTAAACTGCTTTTGCAGCTAAAATGAATCTGCTTGAGGCTCAGTGATGTTGCAGGGTCAGAAGATAGCTGTCCCCTCTTCAGGGCTTTGCCCTGCTAACGTGAGTTGTCTGTACCCTTTCATACTCAAGGGTGAGACCTGCATGCAGCACTCAGTATGGAGTCATTGAGTGGCTTAATGTTGTTTTCCTTTCCCCCTCTGCTCCTCCTGCCTGAAACACAGAGAGGACACTTCTGGAAAGCTGTCTGCGTGCTCAATTACTTGTTCTGAGGAAATATTTAATATCTGAGCTGTAATTTCCATCCAGAAAAGCATTTTTGACTCTTGCTTAGTAAGTCAAACTTTTCCATGTGGCTACTACTAATCTATTTCAGTATAGTTTCCATAGTTTCCCCCTACATGGGAGTTAGATTTATTGATCTATAGTCCCCCAAATCTTCCCTGACAGCTTAAAAATGGTGTCACATTTGTTGCTCTCCGTTTCTCTAGCACTGAGGCTGATTTTAAGTGACAGGTTACACATAACATTCTCACACTGGGACGTGTGTTTCCCCAGACAGCCTGGGTGAACAGCATCTGGTCCTTCTGATTTCCTACTTCTCATTTTGTAAATCTGATTCCAAACTCTCTCCTGTCACTGGAATTTGAAACAGCCAAGCAGACTCAGCCTTTTGTACAAGGAGGCAGTGCTGGAAGCCTTCCTTACTAAGTCAAGTCATTTTTTTTCTTTAATGGCTCTATCTTTACAGAAAGCTTCTTTTACTGCTGAATCTGTTGACTCTACAGATCTTCCCCAGGCTTCTTGATAAATTTGAAACCTTGTTCATTTATTATTTTTCTCCCCTCTTCTGCCTCTTTTGTAAGAATTCTTCATGTTTTGACTGCTCCCAGGAAACTGTAGAACTCGTGCTAAGTATGCAGCAAAAGAGTGCAGTTGTTGATAGAATAGCTAATAATAATATATATATTAAAAAAAAGGCAAAACTTAGAAGAAATAATATGCTAATTCCTTTCTTTTTAGTCCAGTGGACTAACTCGCAGAATCACAGAATGTTAGAGGTTGGAAGGGACCTTGAAAGCTCATCCAATCCAACCCCCCTGCCAGAGCAGGGTCACCTAGAGCAGATCACACAGGAACTCATCCAGGCAGGTCTTGAATATCTCCAGAGAGGGAGACTCCACAACCCCCCTGGCAGCCTGTTCCACTGTTCTGTCACCCTCACAGGGAAAAAATCTTTCCTCCTGTTTCCACTGAACTTCCTGTGCCTCAGCTTCCACCACTGCCCCTTGTGCTGGCATTGGGCATCACCCAGCAGAGCCTGGCTCCATCCTGGCACTCACCCTGCACATCTTTATTATCACGAATGAGGTCACCTCTCAGGCTCCTCTCCAAGCTACAGAGCCCTCAGGCTCTCCTCATAAGGAAGATGTTTCACTCCCCTAATCATTTTCATGGCTCTGGGCTGGACTCTTTCAAGCAGTTCCCTGAGGTTCTTCCTGACCTGAGGGGCCCAGAACTGGACACAATATTCCAGATGTGGCCTCACCAGGGCAGAGTAGAACCTCTCTGACCTACTGACCACAGCCCTTCTAATCCACCCCAGGATGCCATTGGCCTTCTTGGCCACCAGAGCACATTGCTGGCTCATGGTCAACCTCCCATCCACCAGGACCTCCAGGTCCTTTTCTCCTTCACTGCTCTCCAACAGGCCAGTCCCCAACCTATGCTGATCCATGGGGTTGTTCTTTCCCAGGTGCAAGACTCTGCCTGCCCTTGCCCTCGTTGAATTTCATTCAATTTCTCCCTGCCCAGCTCTCCAGCCTAAGTCTCACTGAATGGCAGCACAACCTTTTGGTGTGTCAACCACTCCACCCAGTTTTGTGTCATCAGCAAATTTGCTGACAGTGCACTCCACAGATTAAAAAACAATTCAGGGGTAATATATCCCAAGGGACAATATTGCTACTGAGAAACTGCTAAAAATCTTGATTCTTCACAAGGAGATGTGTTTTCCTCTTGGGTAATGAAACCAAAGGATTGCAGATGTCATAGAATCATAGAATGGTAGGGGCTGGAAAGGATCTCTGCAGATCATCTCGTCCAATGTCACTGCCCAAGCAGGTTTTCCTACATCAGATTTGCACAGCAATGTGTCCAGGTGGGTTTTGAAAGGCTCCAGGAAAGGAGGCTGCACAACCTCTCTGGGCTGCCTGTTCCAGTGCTCCAGCACCCTCATAGGCAAGGAATTTCTCCTTAAGTTCTGCATTTCATGCTCCATAAATGAAACTCTTCCTTTCCATAAGCAGTGCACATCACCTTGGTGTTGCAGTTCACAGGTGAACTTTCTTGTTTGGCATTAGATCACACATTAGATATTCAGACACACAGGCAGAGAGCTTGAATATGAATTCACAGCTTTGTCCCTTACCAAGTGCAAATGCTCAAGGCTTTTCCAGCATGCACTGCAATCATCTCCAACAGCAAGTGCTTCAGTTCATGGAGCAAAGCTTGGCATGAAGTAAAATACTGGAGACTGTCAGGGGTGAGTGCTGTTATGGGAAGCTAATCTGACTTGGACAGGAGAGAAACTGAATATTGTTTTTTTTTTTTTGGTGACAGAGGAGAGAGCAAATACACATCTTAGGTTATTCCACTGCAAGGTCATTCCCTTACATCTGCTTTATCACCAATGCACCTCTGGGCCAGAAAGATGAACTGCCAGGAACTCTGTTTGGAGGCCACATGCAGGCTCTCCAGAGGAGTTGGCTTGTGGCAGCTATAGACATACACACAGAGATTTATGAGCCTTCCCCTCTGGTTTTATTGATTTAGCAGCTTTAGAGCTGCTCCAACAACCTTACTGCCTGCAGTTCACATTTCCATCTTGCCTTGTAGCCTATAACCAGGCCTAGACTTGTGGACAAAAGAGATATCAGACAGAAGATTAACTGGTGAACATCAATTTTAAATATCAATCAGTCCTTGTAGTATGGCTCCCAGAGGGATTTTGGGTCAGTAGCAGAAGTAGATAAAACCACAGCTACAGGGCTGCAGATTTGCTTCCTACCTTTCCTCAGCCCATGAAGCTAAACCCAGATGCCCATGCATGATACCTCTGTGTCCTGCTCCAGCAATGTAGCTCCACTCACAGCCAGCCCTGGTGTTTCCTGGACATGCTCTCTGCTCTGTCAGCTGAAGACATCTGGATTTGATCCTTGTTACTTGCATAACTAAATTGCACATATAACATACACACACATACAGGAAAAATCTCTTTGCCTGATTTTTTTCAATTCTTCCTTTACTGAAAAAAAGCTCCTGGATTAAATAAGGGCCAGTGTGTGAATCAGAGAATCCAAATACTCCATCAGTGCTATCTCCAGGTACCTCTATGGAGTGAGCTTTGTTGGCATAGGACTGATTGTTCTCTTGATAATATCAAGGGCTGCTGGGGTAGATCCAGGAAAAGTCAAGCACAAGAAGATGTCTCAGCCCCAGTGTTTGCATATTTAATTTCAGCTTTGCAGCTGTGCTTCCTCTATGTGTAAGGTGCCTGCATCTCACTGATTCCACTCCCTCTGCTCCTGTCATCATTCCCCATCTCCTCCTTTAATTCCAAATAGCCATAAATGAAACAATCAGAGATCATCAGGTCCAACCCCCCTGCCAGAGCAGCATCACTTAGGGGAGTCTGCACAGGAATGCATCCAGGTGGGTTTGGAAAGTCTCCAGAGAAGGAGACTCCACAACCCCCCTGGGCAGCCTGTTCCAGGGCTCAGTCACCCTCACTGCAAAGAAGTTTCTCCTCCTCTCCAATCTTCTATGTTCAAGTTTGAACCTGTTGTTCCTTATCTGACCACTGTGCACCACCCACAAGAGCCTGGCCCCCTCCACTTGACACCCACCCCTCAGCTATTGATAGACATTGATCAGATCCCTCTCAGCCTTCTCTTCTCCAGACTAAACAGCCCCAGGGCTCTCAGTCTCTCTTCACAGGGAGCTGCTCAAGTCCCCTAAGCATCTTCCTGGCTCTCCCTTGGATTCTCTCCAGCAGGTCTCTGTCTCTCTTGAACTGGGGAGCCTAAACTGGACACAGTATTGCAGATATGGCCTCACCAGGGCAGAGTAGAGAGGTAGAAGAACTTCCCTAGACCTTCTCAGACAGATATTTGAATGGGGTGTTCCACCATCAGCATTCCTTAGACAGGACTTAAAATTCCAAAGGGGAAAGAAAAAAAAAAAAAAGCAGCTTAACCTAAACCAAAAATTTTCATATAATTTTTCATCTCTGGGGAAAAAAAAATATTTCTGTATGACAGTGGTCCAGCATTGCTTGTTCTTTCTGAGACTAATTAATTTCTGGGAGAATAAAATGCTGGGAGTTTTGTTTGCAAAAGTTTAAGGTTAGGAAAGAAGTGGAAGCTAAACACAAAAGAAAGGAGCTAATATTGAGGCTCTGGCCAGCCTGATCTTGTGTGAGGTGTCCCTGCCCATGGCAGGGGGGTTGGAACTGGATGATCCTTGTGCTCCCTTCCAACCCTGACTGATTCTATGATTCAACCAGTTGTCTATGACAGTCTCCAAACACCTTTAGTAGACTCCTTGTATAAGATAAAGTGAGTCCTAAAATGATGTAGTGAATGATATAGCACTGATCTGAACACTATTTACCAAACAGTTATAAAAAGGGTCTTTTTTCCCCCCTGATATTTATATATATTCCCAATATTTGTGCTATTCAGAGATTGTATAAATAATGATTTGAGGTTGTCTCCTGGCTCGCTGATAAAAGCTGTTTACATTATAGGGCCATGAACTGATTTCTGTGGCCAGGGATGGTTCTTGCTACTTCACTGCAGCAAATGAAATAGATTTTGCTGTCCACTTCTGCATGTTCACAGGAATCCAGGCCTGGAGAAATTAGTTTGTTTTATCACAGTAATGAAGGTGTAAATCAATTTAAGGGTCATTTTTGCATTTGGAATTGTTCTAAGAATGATGTCTTCAAAATTAATGACAATAATAACAGCTTGATGTGATGCAGGAAGAGGAGCCCCAGGGGAAGGCAGTCTCATGATAAATAACCATACTAAGCACCTATGGGAAGGCTGGGGAGGGACTATTTAGAAGGGCTTGGAGTGATAGGATGAGGGGCAATGGTTTGAAACTGGAGCAGGGGAGATTTAGGTTGGACATCAGGAGGAAGTTCTGCACAATGAGGGTGGTGAAATACTGGAACAGGATGCCCAAGTTAAGGCCCCATCCCTGGAGACATTCAAGATCAGACTTGATGTGGCCCTGGGCAGCCTGATCTAGTTGTAGGTGTCCCTGCTGACTGCAGGGGGCTTGGCCAAGATGACTTGAAGGATCCTTTCCAACCCAATGCAATCTGTGAATCTGTGACTGAGGCTCAGAAGTCTCCTTTCCACATTTTTCAGTAGGTGATGAACATGCCTCGTTCTCCCAAACAAAGCCACTTGGCTGGGGGCTTGGAGAAGAATGGATTAGGTTATTAAAATGCTCCATGTCTACAAACTTCTAGCAACTATTTAAGGGCAATTTGTATTCTGAACAGATGAAACCCACAGCTGTTTACATTGTCAAAGAAATGTCAACACACAAATGCTGATCAGTTATATAATATCTCCTTTTTGGTTTTGGTTTTTTTTTTTTTTTTTGGACCTATCCTATGTATTTTGCCCCTGGGACACACCACAGCTTCTCCTGAGAGACCTCTGGACCCTCATCTTCCCTGCATCACCTCCTGCTTTGCAATGTCACTTGTTTGTTACCCAGGAATTAGTGCCTTTAACTTGGTCTTTATGTTTCTTTTATTGTAGTGCCTCAGTCAAAATGTTCCACAGTATTAAATCAAATACTCCACCATGGAAATTATTTTAATCCTATTGCCTTTACATATCCCCCCAACTTCATTTTACAAAGCAGTTTGACACAGGCTCATGGGAAAAGGCTGTACAAATAAGAATTCCTTGGACAGCAGCTTCTTTTCATCCATTCTAGCACTAGTGTCATCACTTTGATAAGGACTGAAGGTAGCTTCCCAGTGCTGCAGATTGCTTTGTCACCTTGTTTACCCTTTTGAGTGAGCCCATCAGATGGCACTGTTGCATGTAGTCTTGGACATTCTCAGCCCATCTGAGCATTTTTAGTCCTCTTAAGAAAAAGATTTTGTCAAGCCTTCCCCCCCACCCCATCTTTGCCCTTTATGGGATCCATGAGAAGCAGTCACTCTGGATTTTGGTTTGGTTGTTTTGGTTTGGTTTGGTTTGGTGTTTTTTTTTTTTTTTTTTTTTTTAGAGTTTCTGCCATAAGGAAGACTTTCATCAGAAAGAGCTATCTGGCCTTGGGAATCAGACACAGGCATTTGAACATGGGTCCTCGAAGGCAGCAAGAAGCTCTTGGGGTGGTGTGTAGGTGTATTGTAAAGGTAACTGCATAAAGGGAGGGCTGGTGTGTGGTTGGTAACAGTGGCAAGGCTGCAGTGCCATGGGTGAGAAGCCAAGTTTCTCTCTTTTCCACTTCTTCCTCTCTTGCTCATTACACCAGGGGATCTCTGCCATACTTTTCCCACCAGTCATAGAATCATGGAATTGTTAGGAAGGACCTCAAGGATCATCCAGTTCCAACCCCCCTGCCATGTGCAGGGACACCTCACACTACAGCAGGTTGCTCACAGCCACATCCAGCCTGGCTGCAAAAACCTCCAGGGATGAGGCTTCCATCACCTCCCTGGGCAACCTGTGCCAGTGTCTCACCACCCTCATGGGGAAGGACTTCATTCTAAGATCCAATCTGAATCTCCCCACTTCTAGTTTTGCTCCACTCCCCCTAGACCTATCACTACCTGACACCCTAAAAAGTCCTTCAGCATCTCTCTTGTCAACCTGTTCTCTCCAGCTTCTGGGGATGTGGTTTTCCTGGATCAGGGAAGGGGTCGAGTTCTTTGTTCAAGACAAACATGGAATATTAGAAGACAGACTTGTGGGAGGAAAAATCAAGGTGCAGCTCAGGAAGAGACCTGATTTGTTCTGCATGGTTCAGCACTTGCCATGTCTGCCTTAAATGTGTTGTAGGTGTTCTTCACGCTGGCTCTGTCGCTCAAGGAAAGAGGCATCAAAAGTCAATTTTAAGGTCTGTGATAGCCACTGAGGGACCAATTTCTAAATAAAAATACCCTTAAAATAGAAAACTTCGATTTTATTTTGTTAGAAAACCAGCAGAAAGTCGTAAACCCTCAGTTTGACCAAGGCAGTCCTATCACCTGCTGGCGACAACTGCTTAGGCTGCCCTCTCCTTGGGTTCTTCACCTCATGAAAACCAACAGGTTTGAGTTGTAGCTAAAAAAGATTCCAAGGGCCCTTCCAATTGTGTTGCTTTCCTAATCTAATATCACATTGTTGTGCTTATAATAGAACAGTCTCCGTGGCTGATATTCAGCATCTGAATTAAAATCCCAACCGTGCAAGATCCTCAAATGGAAGTGTGGAAATGCAGTCTGTATGTGTGTTTTGTCTGCACTGGGAAGACATAGATCATCTTTTGCCTGAAAGCTGGATTTTAAAAGACCCATTATTTATTAATCCAATCATAAGGTCAGTGATTTACTTCTCTTTCATATTTATTCCTGGAAAATGTGCTGTGCTAGCAAGCGAGAGCACGAGAAATAACCCATACAGAAATGATTTATGCTGCCAGTGGAGGCTCCAATATTCTTTAAGTGAAGGCCTCAAGTAATTGTGATGATGAATGACAGAGAAATTAAAGTCACAAATACTGAGCCAGGCCTTCACCAGGCAGAGTCAGTGTATTTGTATGAATACAAACTGGGAAAGAGCTGATTTGCAGAAGGGACACACATCCAAATCTGGTGTAATTGAGTGCAATGGGTCAGACACTCACAGAATCACAGAATCAATAAGGTTGGAGAAGACCTCAAGGATCATCAAAGTCCAACCTGTCACCCAAGACATCATGACCACTAAACCATGTCATATTAGCAGGAGTTGATATAAAAGAGAAGTCAGACTCCTCCCAGTTGCATTGGCTTTAGCCTGACTTTAGCCATCACCTTCACCCATTTGCTTCAGCTGACTCAATTCTGCTTTACACCAGGGTGGCAGGAAGAACAGGTCCCTTGCTGTGGCTAGACACTTGAGCAGTGAACTCAGTGACAGATCAGAGTTATTCTTAGGCAGGAAAACATTTTCAAACTATTTGTGAGCTGCCTGTTTTGTTTCTAGTCTTGGATTTAAATTAATTCCATGCTCCTCTGTGAAGCACTCATTGACCAGGAAGAGAAGTTTGAGCTTTAAAAGAATCCCACAGCTACCCAGTTCTGCATGGGAATTGCATTACTTGTAGCCCGAGGAGAAGGACTTCTGGAGCTAATTTCTTTTGCTTGACCCCTGAGTTTAACAAGGATCTTTCCATGCTGCCACTTTCACAGGCCAGTGTGGATGCTCTTTCTTCATGGTACCTTCTTTGAAACAGAACCAGGCTCTGAAAAATCACAGAATCATTATGGTTGGAAAAGACTTCTAAGATTATGAAGTCAATTGCCAACCCAACACTACCATAACCACTAAATCACATCCTGAAGTGCAAATTCTACATGTTTTTTGAACACTGCCAGGGATGGTGACTGCACCACCTCTGTGGGCAGCCTGTTCCAATGCTTGACCACTCCTTCAGGAAAGAAAACTTTCCTAATATTCAACCTAAACCTCCCCTAGTGTGACTTCTTCTTGTTCTATTGCTAGTTACTTGAGGGAAGAGGCCAACCCCCATCTCACTACAACCTCCTTTCAGGCAGTTGTAGAGAGGCAGCCCTTCTCCTCAGCCTTCTCTTCTCCAGGCTAAACACCCCCAGTTCCCTCAGCTGCTCCTCACCAGCCCTGTTCTCCAGACCCTTCATGAGATTCCTTGCCCTTCTCTGGACCTGCTCCAGCACCACCTCATCATCCTGGAAATGAGAACGTGTCCTGCCACACGTTCCATGGGGAAGAAGGAATGCCAGGGTGACTGATGGAAGTTTTGCATCCCAATGCTTTCTGCAAAAGAGGACAGAAGAAGGGACCTTCTTTTTCCATTGGTGGCCTATTAGAAAGGTTGGGTATAGATAAACCTGGATCACCCTCTTCCCACCACCTCCCTCCCACGCCTGAACCTCAACACAGTGAATGCCCCACCTCAGACGAGTTAATGTTTTAGCAGTCTCACAGATGGGCCCCTCAAGGATGTCAGCTCTGCACGGGGCAGGCAGAGTGGAGCTGTCTGGTAGGATTCAGCCAAGCACATGGTATCTTGGCCCCCACACCAATCACTTTAAACTGACTGTGACCTGAAGATACGAGATGCTCATTAGAGGCCTTAGTAGCTTAATACCATCAGGAGATTGAACAAAGCTGTTGCAGCCTTTGCCAGCACAAACATGAATAAGAGGGACCACGTCAATAAAAGTTTCCAAGCTGAGCCCATAGAACGAGGCACTCGGAGCCTATTATAAACAGTTTGCCCCTTGGTGGTTGTCCTTATCAGGCTCAGTCAAAGCCCTGATAAGCCTTGCCTCTTTAGGAATCATTAATTTCCTTGGAAATTTAAACAGCTGTCACTTGTGATGTTCTTCAGGTGTACATGTGGGGAAAGATTAGCCAGTGTTTATAACCCCAGCTGCTCATTAGGCGCCCGCTGATGTGGAACCTCCTCCTCCGGCCCCGAGTCCGGCTCGTGAATCTCCCACGGAGAGTTGGAGGCAGCCACGAAGGATGCGACTGAGCTGTCGACAATGGGGATTGGGAGGCCTTGCTCCTATCAGTTGGGCTTTAATGATTGCTCACAAGTGGGATTTGGCCTGTCTGGGCACATGTGTTTAGTCCTTGGGGATGAGGAAAGCCAAGTTGATGGCTTGCGCCTCCTGCCTGGGCTGCTGTCCTTCTGGCTCGCTCTTGCTTCCTGATGTGACATCGTTCAGTAACACAGGGGATGCCTCATGCTGGGGTGAGGGTCATGTCAGGTAACTGTCAAGTGCCTCAAGAGTGCTGATAAGCTCTAATGACCCCAACTGGCCTTGCTTGGGACACTCATACTGCTGCCCAGAGCATCTCTACAAGGTCTGGAATGGACTGAGGGTGTTAATAAACCCTAATGACCTCAAATGGCCTCACTTGGGACACTCACCCACACTGCTGCCCAGAGCATCTCTACAAGGTCTGGAATGGACCAAGGGCATTAATAAGCCTTAATGACCCCAACTGGCCTTGCTTGGGACACTCACCCACACTGCTGCCCAGAGCATCTCTACAATGTCTGGAATGGACCAAGGGCATTAATAAGCCTTAATGGCCCCAACTGACCTCTCTTGGGACACTCACTCACACTGCTGCCCAGAGCATCTCTACAATGTCTGGAATGGACCAAGGGCATTAATAAGCCTTAATGACCCCAACTGACCTCTCTTGGGACACTCACTCACACTGCTGCCCAGAGCATCTCTACAAGGTCTGGGATGGACCAAGGGTGTTAATAAACCTTAATGACCCCAACTGGCCTTGCTTGGGACACTCACACTGCTGCCCGGAGCATCTCTACAAGGTCTGGAATGGAGACCCAGTTCTGGCCAGAACTACATTGTAGGTAATTAGTGATAGAACAAGAAGGGAATGGTCTCTTAGCTATGGGTAGGTTTAGATTGGACATTAGGAAAAAAAAATTCCCAGCAAGAGTGGTCAGGCATTGGAATGAGCTGCCCAGGGAGGGGGTTGAGTCACCAACCCTGGATATGTTTAAAGGTGGTTTGGATGTGGTGCTTGGGGATATGGTTTAGGGGTGAACCTTCTAGAGTAGGGTTCTGGGTTGGGCTTGGTGATCCTGAGGGGCTTCTGCAATCAATATTTCTGTGATTCTGTAGGTTGTCTGTCTCCAGTCCTGCCTTCCCAATGGACCTTGCACCTGCTCTGTAGCTAGGTTATATTCTGAATGGACCCCTCAGTCATATGCTACAGTTTATTTCCAGCCCTGTCTCCATCTCCTTTTCCACCAGACTTAGAGCCCCTGCATGGACCCTGGCCCTGGTTCATCACTTGTGTTGGGGGTTGTTGATGGTCCCTGGATCTGCCTGCTATACTCAGCTCCTGTGGGGTGGTGCCTTGCTGTGAAGGGCACAGCCTGTGCTGGGGTCATTCTTGGCTGCTGCTTTGTCCTCTTTTAGGGGCAATCCTGTTCTTGATGTTCCCTGGCTGTGACTCTCTGACAGGGACAAGCTCCAGAATCCTGTCTGTACTGCTTCATCGGGAGCACACTGTGTTTCTTGGGTCATGCTCTTGTATTGAAGAGGCTTCTGAATCTCCTGATTTGATGGCCATGATGGCAGTCAAGAGGACTGGAGATTAGAAAGAAATTCTTTACAGTGAGGGTGGTGAGACACTGGAACAGGTTGCCCAGGGAGGTTGTGGATGCCTCCTCTTTGGAAGCATTCAAGGCCAGACTGGATGGGGGCTTGAGCAACTTGTTCTAGTGTTGGAACTGGATGGTTTTTAAGGTCCCTCCCAACCCAAACCATTCTATGACCATGTCTCTGTGTAGCAGTTTTCTGTCATAGCTCCAGGAGTCAGGGACTTGCACAGCCATGTCCTTAAGAGCACAAGGGCTTTCAAACACCTACTTACTTCCACTCCTGCTCATTATGTAATTCCATTCAGGCAGCATGATCAGTCATCATCACAATACTTCAATGATTGGCATATGATCATTTAGCATGAGCTAAGTGTTTCAGATGGTTCATAGTTCTGCTAAACTCTGCCTCTCCCACTGAAGCTACTGGGAGTGGGAGCTGTTCAGTGCCTGGCAGAGGACACTTTGTGCTTAAATAAAAAGTCATTTTTTTTTTCAGTGTATTCCTTCTTCATCATTCTGAAAAAGGTAATGTTCATTTTTTTCACTCCCCAACTCTTACCCTTCTTGAAGTTCCTAGCAATCAGCTTCAATACAGTTCTCTCCATTTTCTTTCTTTTTCACTGCTTATCTTTCAAACCATTGCCTTTTCAATGAAAAAGAGAGAGACTGTATCTCATTTCAGGGTCCACCCAAGTCCTGGTTTAGGCAAACTGCAAGGGCTGCTGGGCCTTCAGCCAAGACTTCTCATCCAGGCCAGGGTGGAAGGTTTGGGATTTTAGTGAGAGTTTTCTAAGGGATGGGTGGAGGTGCATGTCAATACTTCTACAAGTCATGCTCTGGCTTTGAAATACTTTTCTGAAGACAAACAGATTCTGCATCCACCACACACTGCTTCTGGAATCTCTGCTACTGCTTGACCACCTTCACTGAGAAGATAGATCTTTGATTTTCAGAGGGGCTCCACTCAGAACTCTGCTCTGACCCATCCCATGGACAAGCAGAATAAGTCAGTGCAAACTCTGAAGGTGTGCCAGGTACCACATTGGCTCAGCAATGCTCTGACTGAACTCTTTTATTATTTACTGTGATGTCCATTCATTGTGGTCAAAAGCTTTGCCCCTGGAACACAAACCAGTGGACTGTGGGGTGTCTAACTACGTCATTGCACTTACTGATTCTTGTCAAACACTGGTTAGATATTTATGTTCCAGAGTAAGGACAGCATTTGACTGAAGAACAAATGAGTGACTAAGGCAGACTGCATATTGGACTACTTTAAGAGGAACATGATCAAGGGAAGTTACAATCAACCTTTACTTGGTGCTTGGGAGGACACACCTGGGATGCAGAGTCTAGTTTTGGCCCCAGCTCAGGAGGGTGAAACTGGAGTGAGGATAGAGGTGATATCAAGCTGGTTGAGAGCCCAGAACACACCACCTCTGAAGAGAGGCTGAGGGAGATGGGCTTGTTCCTTCCTGGCAAAGAGAAGTCTCAAGGATGGTCTAATAGCAGTAGAAGCAGAGTTGCAAAGGTGACAATGCCAGACTGTTCTCTTTTGGAGAAAAGTCTATAAGAAGGGTCAATAGACACAAAATGTGGCTTGGGAAAACAGGAAAAAATCTTTTACTAGAAGGATAGAGGAGGGGAACCAGGAAATGTGTTCTGGGAGCCAGATGCTTCTCCTTGGTGCCTAGTGAAGAGGACAAGAGGCAATGGCTGCAAACTGAAGCTTCATTTAATGAAGGGCCCCCTCTTTCCCTTATTTTTTGGTTTTTTAATATATATATAATTGTAAGGATTATCAAACATAGGAACAGGTTGTTCAGAGAGGCTCTAGAAATATCCATCCTTGGATATTTCAAAATCTGACTAGGGAAGGTTCTGGACAACCTGCCCTAGCAGACCCTGCTTGGAGTAGAGTGGGTGGACTAAATGGTTATGAGAAGTTACTTCTAACCTCAGCTATCCTTTGATCCCCTGAAGTCTGTCTGTCGTTGCTAGATTGGTCAGAGCTTAGAGCCTTGCTTTTCTTCCCCACTACATGTATGACAGACAAAAATCAGGTTTTGATTATCCAAAAGTAAATTTTCAGGTTGTGCAGAGACATCAAACCCAGCTCAGCTTGAGCCAGCTGAGGGGAGACCTTCTGGCTCTCTACAGCTCCCTGAAAGGAGGCTGGAGTGAGGTGGGGGTTGGTCTCTTCTCCCTAGTAACAAGTGGTAGGACAAGAGGAAATGGCCTCAAGTTGCAGCAGGGGAGGTTTAGTTTGGATGCTAGAGGAAATTTCTTCACTGAAGGGGTTGTCAAACACTGGCACTGGCTCCCCAGGAAGATGGCTGAATCCCCATCCCTGGAGGTGTTTCCAAGAGGCAGAGATGTGGTGCTGAGGGACACGGTTTAGCACCAGCCTTGGCAGAGGTAGAGAATGATTGGACTTGATGGAAGGTCTTTTCCAAGTGAAATGATTCTGTGACTTCCAGAGCCTGCACCTAGGTAGCTACACTGTTTGTCTAACACAAAACACAGACCTTAAGCACATGCACTGATGGCAGGACACTGACAGTGCACAACTTACTGGAAATGACCTGATTAAAAAAAAAAAAAACAACAACAAAAAACAACCAACCAAAGACAAGAATTGAAATGATTGTGGAGGGCAGGCAGCAAACAGTGTGAGTCTGGCCAATGCATCCCCACAGAGCAATTCATGCCAAATATGAACACCTAGCAGGGTGAGTCCCACCACTCTTTTTGACTGAGCACACGTGGGTGGTCAGCTTCTCCTCTGCCACTCAACCCCACTATCTTGCAGGAAAAGTAGCTTATGTCAAGCTGCTTAAACCCCCAATTGCATCCCAAGACTGCTCACTTTGCCTTTGACAGAAAGGGCTTTACAAGAAAGCTTATCTTAAAACCTGTTTACTTTAATAGTCAACAATTTATAGGACGGAATTGGGTGAAAGAGGACCTCACTGCTGCTTCTCCTGGGCTGATCTTATCAGTGCATCCTCACTGAGAGCTGATGCCTGTTAACACTACACTGCATTTCCTGATGTCTTTGCTACTCTGGGAAAGTCTCCATCCCAGTCACAGGATCAGAGGATGTTAGGGGTTGGAAGGGACCTCCGGAGATCACCGAGTCCAACCCCCCTGCCAGAGCAGCAACATAGAATCCAGCACAGGTTGCACAGGAACACATCCAGACAGAGCTTGAAAGAGAAGGAGACTCCACAACCTCTCTGGGCAGCCTGTTCCAGTGCTCTGTGACCCTTAGAGTGAAGAAGTTCCTCCTCATGTTGAGGTGGAATCTCCTGTTTATATCCATTGTCTCTTGTCCTGTCACAGGGTGCAAGTGAGCAGAGCCTGTCCACTCCTTCTTGACCCCCAGCCCTCAGGTATTTATAGACATTTATTAGATCCCCTCTCAGCCTTCTCTTCTCCAGACTAAACAGCCCCAGGGCTCTCAGCCTCTCCTCACAGGGCAGTGCTGCAGTCCCTTCAGCATCCTTGTAGCCCTCTGTTGGGCTCTCTCAAGTAGATCCCTGTCCCTCTTGAACTGGGGAGCTCAGGACAGAACCCAGAGCTACGTGAGCTTCTCCTTTTGGTCTTTATTGAAGACAAGTTCTTAATCTTGTTCACCAAAAGAGGAGAAAGACACTACCTGACCACCATTTTTTTTTATCAGTAGTGATTAATAAGTAGCTCAGAAAGTGCACTACAGGTTGCAGGCTTAAGTCAACCCTGATATCATTTTAATGATGCAGCTGCAATGCACTGACAGTCAGGTAGTGGCAAATGGATGTTGTTTGAGAGTCTGGAGAGGAGCAACAGTGCAATCACAGCATGCTGTGTGCCCAGGTGCAGTCTTCACAGATTTTGCACTTCCTTCTCTTCCCTTCCTCTCCCTGGAGAGCAGTTCACATGCCAAACCATCACAGGGTGTGAGGAACCCCATCAGCAGAAGTGAGGTCAATGCATATATAAGGATCTTAGCAATGTAAGCATCTAAAGGGTGGGGGTCATGAGGATGGGGCTGGGCTCTGTCCAGTGGTGCCCAGCGACAGGCCAAGGGGAAATAGACACAAACTGGAGCACAGGAGGTTTCACCTGAACTTAAGCAAGAACTGTTACTTTGAGGGTGCCACAGAGCTGCACCAGGCTGCCCAGAGAGGTTGTGGAGTCTTCTTCTCCAGAGACTTTTGAAGCCCACCTGGACTTTTTCCTGTACAACCTGATGTAGGCAAACCTGCTTTAGCAGGGGGTTGGAGTGGTTGATCTCCAGACGTCCCTTCCAACCCCCACAGTGCTGGGATTCTGAGTTCTTGGAAACTGGTCAGGCAGTGGAGCTCTGGCTCCATGTCATACCAGCAACATGACTTGTTGGAGGAGATGCAGCTTCTTCTGGCCCTTTTAACAGAAAACTCACACTGGAATGGGCAGCTGACCTCCCTGGTCCCTTTCTGGTAAAAGTTATGCCCATGTCTTCTATCTCACCTGCAGAGTCAGAGTCCTCCAGGCCACATTAACTGCTGGCCAGGTTTGGGGGACTAGGTGGCCATGCTGACCTCAGCACCCTACACGTGTTGGAAGCAGGCTGTGAAGGACTGCAGCTGTAGGCAGACATCCTTACCTCTGGATCATGGCAGGGCATAAGCAAGAATGTGCTTCACAGTGGAGGCTGTGTGGTGGGCGTGCAGCTACTTGGGGAGCTTTAAGGCCACAAAAAGGCATAACAGAAGTGCCCACTAAGTTTTAGATACCTTCATGATAAGGCATTGCTGGCCAACAGCTTTCTTCCCCACTTTCCTTGGTCCTAGGGTTTGTCTACATTGCATCCATCTTGGGTGTTCTTGATCCTTCTCAGCAAATTAGAAGCAAATTTTTTGCAGGGTATAACTGAGTTTTCTTTTGATACATTCAGCATAAACATTTTAATGAAGCTTTGGAGTTCTGTTTCTAGGATGAAGTTTGAAATTTTGATATATTTTCTTTTCAGTTCCTCCCTTTCCTTGGCAATCCCCTGCTAACATCAGATTAAAGTATTTGCCTTTCTGAATTGTAGCCTAAATGGTTACAGCTGTTGAATCATCCCAGGCTAATCAGGATGAATTATGGTATCTGATATTTGAACAGACTTAGCTCTCTCTTCACTTAGCTCTGTAAATCACTTTTCCTATGTCTATACAACCTTTGACACCAAACCATGCCCATGACATGCTCCCTGGCATGGCTGCCTCCCAGTCAGCTCACAAACAACCTGTCTGGGCAAGCCAGGTGGTGAGGTCAAGGTGGTGAGGTGCCACCTGCTGGGTTGGTCTCCAAGATCCCATGTTGGCTGTCTGTGGGAACTGTGAAGCTGGTACCATGGTTGGCCTTGGATGATTCTCCAGTCTGTGCTGGGAGCAGGGAGGTCCAGTGAAAGCAACTAGAGTCATCCATGGGTGCAGATCACCTGAAACATCCACACAGAGGAGGCAGGTTCAAGGGAATGGTCAGGCTGAGGCACAGCTGTGAGTGAACCTCAGGCAGACATCAAGGGTGAGGGTTTGAGCTTAAAAGCAGCTCCTGAGGAAAGAAGAGTAGAGGCTCACTTCTCACAGCTCATTCCTCACACCTCTCCAGCTCAGTTGTCTCAAAAGCTGGTTCTAAGACGAGGCAGCCAGACCCTGGCAAAGAGGCAGGGGGAAAAGAAGTTGCATGCAGGGCAAGCAGGCTGCACAAGCAGGGTAGCCTTGCCCTTGGAGATAACTGGGTAGAGGCTGCTGTGCAGCATGGCTCTCCAGTTCTGAAAGCAGGCTTGCCAATGTTAGAACTGCACTTGGAAAATCCAGCACAGCCTGTCTGTGCCAAGTTTCTTACCTTACATCACACTTTCTTTGCAAGCACAACTGGGGCTGGCAGTGCACACCATCCATAGCAGACCATACTGCATGAAGAACCATTCTCTCAGGTTTATTTGGACCAGAATTTATGGTCTTCACTTAGAGTCATAGCATAGATTCAGTTGGAAAAAGACCTTGAAGAACATCGAGTCCAACCATTCTCTAACTGCCAAGGCTGGTGCTAAACCATGGCCCTCAGCACCACATCTCTGAGGCTCTGAAACACCTCCAGGGATGAGGATTCAACAAACTCCCTGGGCAGCCTGTTCCACTGTTTGAGAACCCTTTCAGGGAAGAAGTTTCTTCTAATATCCAACCTAAACCTCTCCTGGTTCAATTTGAGGGCCATTTCCTCTCATCCTATCACTTATTATGAGGGAGAAGAGACTGACCCCCACCTCACTCCAACCTCCTTTCAGGATGGTTAATGCCTTCTTTGTTTTGCACAGAGAAAACAGTGAGCAGCTGATCTCTCTGTTCACCTTCATGACTCTGCAAACTCTTCATATTTTCCTTTGATGATCTCTTTTTTCCAGAAAGAAGAGGACTGGCCTGCTCAGTCATTCCCTGTTCCTTTAAATGATCACTATTTAAAAAGACAATTTTTTTTTTTTGCTGCTGTTCTAGGGCTGCTGCGTATAAGTAATTTACATTTACTCTGGATAATCAATCTTTCCTGGACGTAGAGCCACCAGCATTAAAGGTCCTGACTCCTCTTAAGCAGACAAATATCTATGGCATTATCACTTCAGAGGTAATTGGTGATGATATCCTTTGAACTGTCTTGTAAATGGAGTTACAAGAATCTTCTCCCTCTACATCACAAAGGCATTCCTATTTCTGTAAGCTTGGAGGCTTCCTGTAGTGCAATACAATAATGTCACAGTTTCATAGAATCATAGAGTGGTTTGGGTTGGAAGGGACCTCAAAGATCATCTGGTTCTGACCCCTCCTGCCATAAGCAGGGCACCTCCTGCTAGACTTGGTTGCTCAAAGCCCCATCCAACCCGGATTTCAGCATTTCCAGGTCCTAGAAGCAGAGGATACTTCAAGCTTGAAGGGACATTGTGAGGTCATCTAGTTCAAGTGTCTTCTCAAGGCAAGGTCAGCACCAAATTTTGACCATGCTGCTTAGAACTTTGTTTAGTCATGTTCTGGAAACTTCTGAGAACAGAGAACCTGGAGCTTCTTGGGCTGCTTGGCCCTTTGTGTAATTATCCTCATAGTGAAGATTTTTCTGTGCTTACACTCAGAACATTCTCTTATTCCTTCCAGGGAAGTGCTATAGTCACCATCCCTGGAGGTGTCCCAAAAAAACATATAGCCATGGCACTTTGGGACACAGTGCTATTGGGGTGACAGTCGGACTTGATGATCTTAGAGTTCCCTTCCAATCTTAATGACTCTAGGATTGTGTAATTCTGTTTCCATTTATGATGGCTGACTCTTGCTCTCCTCCTTCCTAACCTCCCCACAGGTAATGGGGAGCTGCTGTTAGTTTAACAGAGCCTTGGCTTGTGGCTGGTTTGCAGTTTAATTTGAAGCAGCACACTAGGAAAGAAGGGTGTGTCTGAAATCTCTAGGAAGGTACAACCTGAGCATCAGCCTACAAATATTTGCTAACAACCATGTGAGCCTTCAAGGAAACTTGCCCTGAAGGCTTCAGAAATGGTGGCTCAAGTGCTGCTGCCCATAAACATTACCTCCTGTGATTCAGAATCAGCAGCCTTGAGCTTTCTGTTCCTGATCAGTTGTAAAGGGAAAGCTCACACTGTCAAGAGAGAATCTGTTAGGCTGCTCTAAGAGACTTTCTCAACCATGATAGGTTAAAGGATCCATTTTGCATGACCAGGTTGTCCCTTTTGTAAATGATGTTTCTTTTTATTGGCATGTGAAGCTCTGTTGCTTGTGTCTGCTCTACATAAATCATCTTGCTGATGCCAGCATCCTAAGAACCAGGTATGTGAAAGAGCTTTTGCAAATTATACTCCTTGCCCTTTGACCATTTAAAAACTAAAGCAAACAAACACAAAGCCCTCCTGCAGCTAAGATGTGATCTGTTTAACTCAACAGGGGGTTTCCAGGACTTGGGTGAATTTTAACCATCCTTCTTGACATCAGTCAAGCTGTGCAAAGCAATGAAATTCTGATTGCTGTGTGGTGAGACGACTGGATAGTGTTACAGTTCCCTCATTAAGAGGTACTGGAGTTAAGCAGGGGGAGTTGAACTTTCCTCTGTATTAAAACAACAACCGTGGGAGATGAGGAGAGCAAGCTGGAATAAGGGAGTTCACCTTATAACAACAAAGACTTAACATGCAGTATATCAACTCTCCTGAACTTTGTCCTGCTTGGGAGTTTATCAGAAGACCAAGATGAAGAAAATAGCACAGAGTGATTTAAATCTGCCCAGATTTCGATCTCCTGGCCTAAATTTCAGCTCCATTCTGTTTTCTGTTCTATCATTTCATTGCCCTTCCTCCAGAGATGTTCGGTTTATACAACTCTTAGAGTTCAAAACACATACAGATCCCATTAGTGGAATAAAACATGGTGAAGATGGTTGAGACAGAAGGCAGGAGCTTTGCTAACCTGATAATGATTTCTCCTTTGTTCAGTGTTGTATCCAGTTTACACTTCAAAAAGAAACATGGCTCCAACAGTCTCCACTAATTCCTTTTGTTGATGTTAGCAGCACCTAAGCACTGTTAAAGCCCATGACAATATGTCTGCAAAGAGTAAAGAGTTTTTATACCACAAAGACATCCACAAACCTTCTAACATGAGCTGAGTCAGGCAAATGTTACAGAAAGTCTGAGTTAAAATAAAATAAATGAGTGACATTTCTGTTCACAAAGTTAACATCTGCTTCTTATGACTGTGAGGGTTTGGTTCTGGGAAAAAAAAAAAAAAGGAAAAGATACCCCAACAATTCACAAGGCCAACATTCAACCTTGCTGAATTACTTAGAAGCAATCAGTCTCAAAATAGTTTGCTTTGGAATTAAAAACCAAACAAAACCAAAACTGTGATTGAAGTTGCCGAGGGAGAGGTCATCCACAACCTCCCTGGGCAACCTGTTTCAGTGTCTCACCACCCTCACTGGAAAGAGTTTCTTCCTCATCTCCAGTCTAAATCTCCAGTCTAAAGCTCTTCAAGCTTCAATCCATTCCCTCTCATCCTGTCTCTACAGGCCCTTGTCAAAAGTCCCTCCCCAGCTCTTCTGTAGCCCCTTCAGGTACTGAAAGGCTGCTCTAAGGTCTCCCTGGAGCCTTCTCTTCTCCAGGTTGAACAGCCCCTACTCTCCCAGCCTGCCCCCACAGGGGAGGTGCTCCAGCTCACTGGTCATCCTGGTGGCCTCCTCTGAACCGTCTCCAACAGTTCCATGTCCTTCTTGCATTGGGGGCACCAGAGTTGTGCACAGTACTCCAGATAGGGTCTCACAAGGGCAGAGTAGAAGGGGAGAATCACTTCCCTCATCCTGTTCTTACCCTATACATTTGAATTTTGCCCCATGTAGATCTTCCCAGCAATCTACAGGGTCTGTACTGAGGAGGGCAAACTGCTGTGTTATCTCCAAGAGCACCAGAATGTGTTCTCCATTGCCTTAGGTAACATCACCTGACAAATTCATTGCAGGCACTTCCAAAGGCATTGTGTGAGTGGACTTATCTGTGCTTTAACCAGCAAAAACTGAGATTTTTTTTTTGTTTGTTTTTTTGTTTTTTGTTTTTTTTTTTTAGCCTGGATGCTTGCTACCTAGCAAATACCTCTGACCAAATGTAAGCCCTGATCCAGCAAGGCACTTAGGCACATACTTAAATACCCACATGAATAAAGTCAGCCACGTTTTTAAGTGTCTTGATTGAATCTGGGCCATACAGAAGCTGAACACATCAAGCAACTACCCACATCAAGTTCCCATAAAAGAAAATTGATTTCCAGAGTGTATTCCCTCTGGCTGTTAACACTGAAGAAGAGTGAGTGATAAAATTTCTCTTGCTTCTTCTTCTTGGATAGAGGTTGTGCATGTACTTGCTTCCACTGGAATATTTTCTCGCTGGTATTAAAAAGTGATTTATGAATTTTGGGAAGTAGACCAGATAATGTGAAATAAAGATCCATGGGTTTTTTGTGTTATTTAGTCACAGAATCATAGAATGGTAGGGGTTGGAAAGGACTTCTGGAGATTATTGAGCCCAACCCCCTGCCAAGGCAGGAGCACCTTGCCCCTGAACCTTTCATGATATCAGAAATAGATAGGAAGAGCCTAATAAATGCATGAAATAGCCAAAAATTAGTAACAGGGAAGCCCATTGGACCTGGTTGAACTTTGTGGCATGTCTGTTCTTTAAGTGATTTTGCAGTCTGTGGGCTAGCCTTGCCTGTTATGAGTGGAGCCTACAGCTTCAGGAGTGAGGAAGCACTGCTCTGGAATACAGTGGTCAGCTAGCCAGGGTCTGGGATGTGTTTTGATGTGGGTTTTGTTGCCATTTTGAAAAATATCAGTGCACCACAGTTGCCTAATTTATCTCAGATGCTTCATGGATGCAATACAACAGACTCTATCTGTGGATCAACAATTTGTCATCCATTCAGAGATAAGTGGAACTTTGGACCACAACCCTTTAAATTTTTTTTAAGGTGACTAAAGTTCTCTCTTCAAGTACATTGAGTGCTATCTTGGGATTCAGCCCTTAGTTCCAGGGTATGAACACAGCAAAACTGCTGCCTTCACTGAGATGATTAATCACAGTGTGCTATAAAATAGTCTGGTGATGTTAAATTGTTAATTCAGAAAGCCCTCCAGCTGGAATCCATGATCAAATGCTGTTCAATGCAGATGATCAGAAGGATCAGCACTCTACACTTGCCAGACACAGACACAAAAAGTCATTTTGACTGCCAGCCATGAAGGAGTCAGAAGGGATCCTCAGAACATGAAGTTTTCTGGAGACTGATGCTGAAAGAAAACATTGTGCACAGCAGATGGAGAGAGGTGATTCTGACACTGCTCACCTTGAGTACTGTGCCCACCTCTGGGGCCTTCAACACAAAAAGGACATGAACCTGATGGAGGGGGTCCAGAGGAGGGTCATGAAGGTGATCAGAGAGTTAGAGCCTCCCTTATGGGGACAGGATGAAAGAGTTGGGGTTGTTGAGCCTGGAAAAGAGAAGGCTCAGGGGAGACCTTAGAGAAGCCTTCTAGTACCTGAAGAGGACTACAGGAAAGCTGGGGATGGACTTTTTACAAAGGATTGTAGTGATAGGACGAGGGAGAATGGATTGAAACTAGAGCAGGGTAGATTTAGACTGGACATTAGGAAGAAGTTCTTTGCCATGAGGGTGGTGGCACACCTGTAACTCCATTGCCCATGGAGGCGGTGGAATGTCCTGGAGACATTCAAGGCCAGGTTTGCTGAGGCTCTGAGCTACCTGATCTAGTTGGGGATGTCCCTGCTTACTGCAATGGCGTTGGAATAGATGACCTCTAGATGTCCTTTCCAAGCCACTGCATTCTCTGATTCTATGATCAGGCTTTTAAAACCTTTTTTTTTTTGACTCAGCTTAGTCTGATCTACATTCATGCTCATCTTTAAAAGGGTATTCAGTCAACCCTGCTGCTAGAGCAGACACCACAGCTGTTCTAACACACTGTATGGGGCTCAGGGCAACCTCACTCTACAGCAGTGCACACAAACCTATGGTTATCAGGAACACAACAGCCTGGTTGTTGTTTAATCTGCATTATGATAGCCTATGGACTGGGCAATCATCACACTCTGCTCCAGCCAAACACAGGAGCATGGCAGCCCCTTCTTGAATCATCCAGTTAAAGCAATGATTTAATCACTGTGTTGAAAGCAGTGATGATAGCAAAAGAAAAATAGGCTTGTATGGTTTCTTATTTTATGCCATTTTTAATATATAACCCAGCCCTAAAAAGCTAAGAGACATTAATGACTCTGTGGATGGGATGATAGCTTGGTACCTCCAGGGCTTTGATAAGAAAGTGACTTTGTGGTTTATGTATGGCTGTAAACACCTGCCTGAGAGAGGGGTGAAATGATTTGGACTTTATAACCTGCAAGAAAACTTTTCCACACTCCTTCAGTGGAAGTCCTGTTGCTTGGGTCTCCTCTGGGTACCTCTAGAGTGGCCCAAGCTGTGTCTGTGCCTTCATACTCATCTCTGTGAACAAAGTCACTCTTCAATTACTCTTTCACCTGAATTTTCACTCTGGCAATTTACACAGAAGACAGTCAATCTCTTCAAACACCATAAGGAGCCAGGAGTATTTTCCTCCCTGGTAGCCAAGACAGACCTCATTCTTTACTTTCCTGGTCTTAAATCAAACGTGAAGAGCTTTATTTTGTGTCTCCTTATTGACTACTGGTCTAGGGAGGCCATTCCTCTGAGGGACTTTGTTTCTGTGTTGAGCCCTGGGAACTCTCACAGACTTTGAGAAACAGCAGCTTGGAAAACTGGACTACTGCAAGGCTGAGCAAGGACTTTGATCTCAGCTTGTCAAAGAGTGTTCATCTGTCTTATTAGGAAATCTGAGACCATTACCTCGTTTCCCATTTTTACAGTTGTGCAATGTTTCCTGAAGACCATTATTGGAGTCTTCCTCTGAGTGGTGAATTAAAAGGTAATGCAAAGGTAAGATTCATTTCACAATTCCCAACACAAGGGAAGATTTCTGGACATGAAAGGAACTGGCCTTACATTTTTTTTGGCTGGAGACTCCTGGAACCAGATGGTATAGATTTTGTACCTAAGCTTATTCAGCGTTTACTGCTGGCTGCTATATTAGTCCTGGCAGCTGCTTGGAAACCTCCTATCCCCCTGAAAATTAACACCTGGTTTCAGAAATACTGAAGTACAAGTGATGGAAAAACTATCTAGCTTCATAAAAAGGGAGGCCTTATTAAATGGAAATAATTTCTTTCTTTTTTCTTTTTTTTAGCCCAGAAGTAACTTCTCTTCTAGAAGAAGCAAAAGAGCAAATCTACCCAAAAGGCTTGAGGGGAGGAAAAAAAAAAAACAACTCTTAAAAATGAACAATTGAAAGTGTCTGTAAACACATTGGGATAAAGAAATATTACTGTGGTTGGTTTAAATGTTTGGAAACCCAACATGAGTTTAAACACTGCTGTTCAGACACAGGCATCCATCTCCCCAGATGGATCTGAAGAGCTACTTTGATGTTTTCAGTCCTGCTAACCCTTACATCACCTGTTTGTTATTAGGTTTGTCTGGAGGTGTTCGGATTTGGGTGTTTAGATTTAGGTATGCCTTAGAGTGGGGGATCTTAAAGTGAGGATCATGATTTCTGCCTCAGCTTTACTACAGTTTGGTGATGCCTAGATGTTTGTTTGTAAAAGTCTGCTAAGTGCTAAAGCCACCCATGGATGGATGGAGGGGAAGAAAAAGGACTAGATTGAAAAAAAAGGGTTGAAGCATCTTCAATTTCCCTTATTTTAGAAGGTATTAAGAACCAATTTCGTGTTTGGTTGTTTGGGGTTCTTTTAATGTTTTAAATTATTTTTTTATTTTGGGGTTGTATTTTGGTTTTGTTTGGGTTTTTTGATTTTTTTTTTTGGTGGGTTTTTGGTGGTTTGCATTTGTTTTTGTTTTTGGTTTGGTTTGGTTTGGGTTTTTTTGTTTTGGTTGTGGTTTTTAAATATAAACTTGGATCAGAACTACTCCCCTTTGGTTTCACAAAATAAGAAGATTCTACATATGTGAATTCTCTTTCCCTAAACCCTGCCTATGCTCCCAAGCCTGCTCAAACAGTGCCTCACACACCTCAAAGCAGCCCTCACAGTCAAGTGCAGTGAATGATGAGCTCATGCCTTGGAGACTACGAAGATTTACAGGCTCTTGCCTCTTAGGTGTTGTCCCCATTATATACTCCAGCATTTTTTTTCAGCTGGACCTGCATTTAGAATCATAGAATCATGGAATCAGTCAGGGTTGGAAGGGACCACAAGGCTCAGCCAGTTCCAACCCCCCTGCCATGGGCAGGGACACCTCACACTACAGCAGGCTGGCCAGAGCCTCATCCAGCCTGGCCTTAAACACCTCCAGGGATGGGACCTCAACCACCTCCCTGCACAACCCATTCCAGGCTCTCACCACTCTCATGGGGAAGAACTTCTTCCTCACGTCCAGCCTGAATCTCCCCACTTCCAGCTTTGTTCCATTCCCCCCAGTCCTGTCACTACCTGAGAGCCTAAAAAGGAGGGTGGATATGAGGCAAGGTAAGGTGTTCTTGGTGCATTAAGGGCAAGGGAACTTCTTCTTTTGTTCTTCTTTCTCCTTTTGTTCCCTTCCTTTCTCTTTTTTGCCTTCTGCCCATGATCAACTCTGTGCACCTCAGACTGTCTCTAGATAGAGATCTGTCAGTGCAGTACACACTCCTGCCACCTTTTTAGGCAGGTAGTAGAGGATTGTGACATTGTTCAGCTCCCCACACTGCTTTTTTTTTTTGAGTGTCAGGCAGTGGCTCAAGTTCACAGAACTTTCCACAGCTTCATTCTGAACGAATCACCCATTTGTGACTGGTAATTTGTGTCATTCAGGTAAGACCTCAGAGAGCTTAAATGCCACCATTAAATTTAGGGTGTCTGCAGTCTGCAAAATTTAATGTGGTGAAAATCATGTTTAAAACACACTTTCATGCTACAAATCAAGTTTTTAGATAACCTGGCAGGGGAAAAAAATATGCTTTTTAAAATTGCTTTTCCAGCTGTGCAACATGTCCTCCCTCTGAAGCAGGGGCTGGTGCCTGGCTCTGCATCTGCTCCCAGGAGAAGACACACACATTCCTCAGCTGCCTCTGGGCACAGTTTGACCAAAACATAGCTGAGCTGCACATGAGAGCAACAGAGAAGGTGGAGGGTGGTACAGTTGTGTATCACACACTTGCAAGAATGCCTTCCAGCACCCCTGTCCTTGCACTCCACCATGAGCTGTGTGTTCTGTTTTGGCTTCCATGTGTGAATGAGCATTAGTGCTCTGTCCAACTTTTTTCCTTGCCAAACATTTTACTGATCTCTGGAGTAAGCTGAGACAAACTCATGTAAGACATTGAGGATGGTTTACTTTCAACATTTTTGTTGTGCTTCCATTGGCAGTCAGTGGGAGAAGACATCTTGTAAAAGAGAAGCTGGATTTATTTACCATATCACACAGTGAAAATAGCAGTGAAATTTTGGGGTTGAAGGCTGCATTCCCCACCTCCTAGAGGCATGCCCCAGCAGAGACATTTCCACTCTGCCTGTTGAAATATTGTTGCTGTAGCACACAGAGTATGATTCAGGGCTAGAAAGAAAAAGCACAACCAGCTGACCTTGAAGGTCAATCAGTGGTAAGGACATTCCTCAAGCACAGAGGAGATCCACGTTCTGGACACTGGTCCTGGCTAGTTGGAGCACAGAATAAAGCTCAGCTACAGTCGTGATGTGGACACTCAATGCCATGGTTGAGTTGATTAGATGGTGTTGGGTGATAGGTTGGACTGGATGATCTTGAAGGTCTTTTCCAACCTGGTTAATTCTGTGATTCTGTGGACAAGCCTCCTTGTTGAGTCTGACCATTCTGCTTTTCTAATTTGGACATGCAACTCCCTGCTTAGGACTTTGACTTCCAGCCCCCACAGACCAAGCGTTCTGCAGTCATTACTGCTTTACTCCATGGCTACAGATCCAGTACACTAAACCAGAGGAGGAACTGACACAAAGTCTGGCATGCAATAGCAGTGACTGCTCTGCAGGCAGAGCTCTGGCATGAAGGCAACAATCACTCTCCCAGCCAACCCCTGGACACAGCACAGAGGATAGTGTGTGGCAGCGTTTGTCCCCAAAGGTGAGGACTTACTAGATCATCCTGTACTTATGCAGAAGAGAACGTAGCCATAGGGTACAGAAGATGGAGCATGTCTCTTGCTCCCAGATCCAAGACTAGGCCTAACATTAGGACACTGAAGTGCTGAAGGGTGTCCAGAGAAGGGCAACAAAGCTGGTGAAGGGTCTAGAGAACAGGGCTGGTGAGGAGCAGCTGAGGGAACTGGGGGTGTTTAGCCTGGAGAAGAGGAGGCTGAGGGGAGACCTCATTGCTCTCTACAACTCCCTGAGAGGAGGTTGGAGCCAGGTGGGTACTGGTCTATCCTGTAATTCATGATAGGATGAGAGGAAATGGCCTCAAGTTGCACCAGGGGAAGTTTAGGTTGGAGATTAGGAGAAATTGCTTTGCTGCAAGAGTGGTCAGGGGGTGGAGCAGGCTACCCAGGGAGGTGGTGGAGTCCCCATCCCTGGAAGTGCTCAAAAAATGTGTAGAGAGGGCACTTTAGGACATGGTTTAGTGGGCATGGGGGTGTTGGGTTGAGAGTTGGACTTAAAGATTTTAGAAGGCTTTTCCAACCAAAACAATTCTACGATGACACTCAGAGGTGCAGCCTGAGCCTACAAGATCAAAAATAGAATAAAATTAAGTTAAATGAAATGAAATGAAATAAAATGAAATGAAATAAAATGAAATGAAATGAAATAAAACAAAACAAAATAAAATGAAATAAAATGAAATGAAATAAAACAAAACAAAATAAACCAAAATAAAACTAAATGAAATGAAATGAAATAAAACAAAACAAAATAAAACAAAACAAAATAAAACAAAATGAAATGAAATGAAATGAAATGAAATAAAACAAAACAAAATAAAACAAAACAAAATAAACCAAAATGAAATGAAATGAAATGAAATGAAATAAAACAAAACAAAATAAAACAAAACAAAATAAAATGAAATAAAATGAAATGAAATGAAATGAAATAAAATAAAATAAAATGAAATTAAATTAAATGAAATAAAACAAAACAAAACAAAATGAAATAAAACAAAATAAAATAAAATAAAATAAAATAAAATAAAATAAAATAAAATAAAATAAAATAGATAACTATTTCAAATCGTTCTCTGTGCTGGGAATCCAAAACAAAAGCAGCAGGTCTGTGAACTGTGCATCAAGACACTGATGCCTGCGAGTTCTTTACCCAAACAGACACATTTCAGGCCCATATTTAAGTCAGCAGCCTCATAGCTAAGCCCAAAAGAAGATTTGTCACCCAGACAGGGAATTCAGAAGTGTGAGAAACGTGGCAGAAGGCAGCTGTGACATTTGTTTGGGAAACAAAACCCGATCCGCTTCCGTGCAAAAGAAAAAGAAATTAAAATTAAAAAAATAAAAATAAAATAGTGATGGGGGAAAGTAATTAAAGTGCAATCCTGGTAATGATTGAAATCACTGCGAGTTCTGGGTTCAGAAGGCACTCAAATTGGATTAATCTGCTCGAAATCTAATGTTACAAAGAAGCATTTAAAGGCAATGCATTTCTGAACATATGTTCCACGGCAGAATTCTGTTTAATCTTCAGAGGCCTCTCTGAGGGCTCTCTAAATTTAATCCCAGACAAACTGGCAAACTTTGGCGTGACTAAAGAATGCCAAAGAAAGCCTAGAAAAGGGGATTGTTGGGCTGAGAGTTCCTCACTGTCTCCAGCTGCTTTGTCCCACCCTGGGATCGTAAAGATGTCATAAATTCAGCTTAATTGGAGAGTTAAACTTGAGGGTTACAGCTGCTTTGCTTACTTGCAGCGCTGCAAAAGGGCTGAGCAGAGTGATCAGGATGGGCTGAATGACAAAAACACTGGGAACCCCCCCAAAAGAACTGCATCTAGCCCAGCTTCCATACTCTTGTAGATGCTTATTGGTTTGCTTTTCTTCTCTTTCTCCTGATGGCTCTCTTCCAGGACACTTTGCACGTAAGGGCAGACCCAGAGATACCACTGCAGAGAAACACAGAATGGCTTAGGTTGGCTTAGGTTGGAACAGAGCTTAGAGATCATCTGCTCCAATCCCCCTGCCATGGGCAGGGATGCCTCTCAACTAGACTTGGTTGCTTGAGGCCTCATCCAACCTGGTCCTGAAAAGTTCCAAGGAGGGGGCATCCTCCACCTCTCTGGGCAACCTGTTCCAGACTCTCACCACCCTCCTACTGAAGAACTTCTTCCCAAGATCCAGTCTACACCTAATCTCCCTCATTTTAAAACCATTCCCCTTTGTCCTATTGCTAGACATCCTTATGAAAAATCCCTCTGTAGCCTTCCTGTAGGATCTTTTCAGGTATCAGAAGGCAGCTCTAAGGTGTCCCCAGTCTTTTCTCCAGGCTGAACACCCCCAGCTTCCTCAGACCATCTTCATAACAAAGCTGCTCCAGCCCTTGGATCATTTTTGTAGCCCTCCTCTGAATTCTTTCCAACACTTCTATATTCTTCTTATGGCAGGGACACCAGAACATCATCAGATAAAAGTGGGAAGAATGCTAGAGAGGTGCAAATTCATCTTTCAAACCAGCAAATACCTTCAGACCAGTTTAGAAAACACACAGTAAAAATAAACAATCAGAAATCCTGGTATCAAGCATAACTTTTATTCACTCTACATGGCAGGGCAGCATTCAATAATAATGTATTTGCATGCGAAAAAAGAAGAGGCAAATTTGGAAAAGCACAAACTTGCCACCACTGCAGACAAAAAGCTGCCTCTGAAGAGCAATTTTGTTTTTCTTCTGCCTCATTTAATGGCAGCACTGAGTAGTGGTTTGTATGGGGGCACAGTGCCATCAGTGATGGTAACTAGCAGCAGTTTGGGGCTATTAACTTGCTTCAAGAGAACTGCTCCAGGTGGTGCATCACTGATGATATTAAGAAGCCACAGATCACAACCAGGTGAAGGTACTTAAAAAAACCATCACAGCAACTTCATTTGCTATGAGAGCATCACTTTACAGTGGAAAAAACAAGCTTAACCTTTGCTAGGTAGTCTAAAGACAAGATGCCTGTCTGCAATACCTGGGATGAAGGTGAGAGACCTCAGAGCCGAATTCTGTTTCCTAGGTGTGTCAGCCAGCATTAGAGTCTGCTCTTTCCAAAAAGTCTTCCATGGGGGTTCTGATTCACTCTGTGTTTTCATGGGATTAGTTTTGCTATAACTGTAAATGGGCTGATGCAAGAGAGGTGACTTTCAGTTCAAAAAAGACTTTTTTCTTGGCTTTGAGGCAGTGAAGTTACATTAGGTAAGCTCAGGTAGGGAGCCTCATGCTGTCTAGAGGCACCTCCATGTATCAAGGCACTTCTGCTAGCCACTGTGCTTCCATGTACGCTTCAACAACAGGCTTACACAGCACTTTAGGGTAGATGAAGACAACTCTTTATGGCTTCTCCTCTCTACAGACAGCCTTCTATTAAGGCTACAATGGTTTCTCACAGCAGAGAGCAGTATCTTGCCTCCCTGCAGGGCTGCAGCTACAGCTGCTCTCTTTTAGTTTTATTAACCTGAAGCGTTACACTCTTGCTATTTTCCTTTGTGTCAAGGACTGTTTGAAGAAAAGTGTGTTTGTTCTGCCGGGAAAGAAAAAGATTGTATCAGCACTTGTTTATTTACAAAATTGTGGTCAAAGTTACAACTGACTTCAGCAATCCTCACCGGTGTTGTTTTACACTCAAAGCAGCAGATATTGTATCTTTCACTCTGTAAACTCCCACTGCCATTAAAGCACATTTGGAACTGCAAACCTTAGCGTCCCCAGAAGGCAAAATAATTCTCAGCTAATAAAAGGGTTTTTAGCTTAATGGATAATTAATATTTGAAACCTCTTTCTATATACTTAGAGCAAGATATATGTATATATATAAACCCAACCCCCAAAAGCTACATTTGTAAGAATAAAATTTGCAGTTAAGTAGCTGCAAAAGAAAAGGCTTTAGTGATTGCTATGCTTCACCATATCCACTGAAGGATTTCTGCTGTAATTAAAAAAAAAAAAAAAAAAAAAAAAAGCTACTGATTCACAATGCAATCTGGAATAGATTCAGAGGGCATTTTGCTTATTGTTGTTGTTTTTAAAAAGAAAAAAAAAAGGTGTTTGCAGATGGGAAGAGAGTCAGAGTGGGGAAGATTTCTGTGCACTCCAAAGGAACGCAAGCTTCGCCGTCAGGACAGAAAGTGACGAGTAACTCTGTCGTTCTCTGGAGTGTTTGTTCTTCACTAACACAGAACTGACAGGGAAATTTTTCAATCACTGTCTTCCTGAGGAAAAAATAGATAGTTGAACTCCATGCATCCCGCTTCTGACAGTTTGTATTGGGCCATTAATTTCCCCACGCAGTTGGGAAACCCAAGGATTTTACGCCGGCTTGCTCGAGAAGGTGGATCACCGAGGAACCATTTGTGGCAAAGTCTTCAGCATAAATTATCCTACTCCATTCCCAGAGTGCTCTATGTTCCTTTTGGCAGTTAGCAAAACCTCTTTACTTCTGAATATCTGAGTGAAAAAAAAAATATTCTGACTACATCCTACTCTGAATTATTCATATTTTATCTGAAATGTTATTTTTTTAACTCCCTGATTGGCTAGAATGGTTAAAAAAAATAAAGATTGTTTCATTTTCCCTTCTCCTGTCTTCTTGACTGCAGAGAATATATTCCAACTGTGTGCACCCAAGCCCACTCCTGCTGTGTTGTAGGTGTATTCCATACAATATTCCATTCAATATTTAAATTCTTAACCTACTTTAACTGCCGTTCTTCTTTTCTACCATGTTCATATGTAATAATAATGATGTTATGGCTTGGCTTCTGTCATATGAAATGAGATTTAAGTAATCAGCAACAAATTCACTTATTCTGATAACAAATCTGTCTGCCTCTGGTGGTTCTCTTTGGATTCTATTTGCTGTAATCATAGAATTGTCAGGGTTGGAAGGGACCCCAAGGATCATCCAGTTCCAACCCCCCTGCCATGGGCAGGGACACCTCACACTACAGCAGGTTGCTCACAGTCACATCCAGCCTGGCTGCAAAAACCTCCAGGGATGAGGCTTCCACCACCTCCATTATCATCAGGGGCATCAGGGAAAATCAGCTGGCAGGCAGGCATCCCATGGGTTATCACCTACAGTTCAATGATTAAAAAAACCCAACCCCAAAATTAACTGTATTTATGGCTTTGGCCTGAGATATACATGTATTCAGCTGTCAAATTTGCTTTAATGTTAACAAATATGCATATATATCATTAGGAGAGCTGAGGATGAGTCACAATCAGAAACAGCAGCAAAAGGAGAATTTTTTTTTTTGTTGGTTGGTTGGTTGGTTTTTTTGCTGCAGGGATCACTCCTTTTCCTCTGCAGGTAAGGAGGCTACTCTGTAGCACTTTATTCAGAATGTCAGAGCAGACAAAACTTAAAGGAAATCAGCAAAGAAGTAGGGGAAATACTGTTGCACATCAGCCTTCTAGGGGTTTCTTTCTGACTGAAGTAAAAAGGCAATTGGGAAAAAACTCATGGTCCTTGTGGGAGGTGAAAGCTAAGGTCTTTTCTAGTGAGGCTGAAAGCTGTTGCTATCCTTCAAGTGAAAAAACCAAGTGAAGCAAAATCCCTAGTCTTAATGATTTACTTTCCCTGATACAATTTAAAAGTTGGCAGTTAAGTAACACCTATTAATTTTCGAGTTCTCAGTTGATGGCCACCACAATTAAGCACTGTTACACTAATTATACCAGTTTCCAGGAAAGGAAGATCCCAGGGAATGTCAGTAAGTTTTGCACTCTTTGCATAAATACATATTTTGGGGGGGAGGCAAACAACCAGGATTTTTGAGAATATTGGTTAGGGTTGTAAAAGTTTCTCAGAGAAGGTGTTGTGGTGGTGGTTTTGTTTGTTTGTTTTTTTTTTGTTTGGCAGCTGTGCATTAGCTGCTCAGAGTAGAGGTTCCAGAAGATCCTCCTGGCTTGCAGAATGCATGACACCTGCAGAAGATAACATTGTTCCTTCAGGAGTTTGGGAGAGGAAATATGAGTGGCTTTAAATAGGTGTAGCAGATCCAGGAGCAAAATGCAAATATGGTCAAACTCAAACAAAAGTACTGAGAAAAGTTACATGAATGCAGACAAAATGGGTACCTGCAGTTAAATTATTTTTGGTGTGATTTCTTCATCTTTATGGATTTCATTGGCACACCTGAAACAAACAATTTTCTCTTACAGGATTAAATGAAGTATAGGAGATGTATCTCAAACTGATCCCGCATTAAATTACTCCAAAAGCAGTGAAACTGATACATTGGCAAGTGGATGAGGAATACCCCTGAAGACTGCTGAGCTGGGATTTCTCTGCCTGTACTTATGAAGGTAATCCCAACACAGTTACAACAGGCAGAAGGGATCTGGCTTGTGGAAATCAACTGCTTTTGGCCAGGCTCTTCACAGCCTGATATACAGAGACCTGATATACAGAATGTCCTGAAAAAAAAAAACCAGAGATGAAGCTTAAATTGTAAACCCTAAAATCAGCAAATAGTCTGACTTTCTAATACGATTTATGGTATTTTGCCATTTTTTATTTTTCACTGTTCAGCACTGGGCCTGAAAACAGAGAGAAATGGAACTAAATTAAAATTAAAAAAAAAAGAAAAAAGAAAAAGTAATTAAAAAAAATATTGTCTCCTAGAGACTTCTTTTCTTCATGAAAAAGTGAATACCAAGCACATCTTTGACCTTCTACCATTTACTGAGGCAATTAAATTATTGTCACTACATTAATAATAACAGCCACATGAGAAAAGCCTCTTGTTAAAATTGCTGTTTCCACCTTTCAAGTGAGAGGTTTGCTTATGTTCCACAGAGGAGAGAAAAACACACAATTTGCTCCTTTGTATTCTCTCTTTTCCTGTTCATCTACAAAAGTATTCAACCACACCTGAATTGCCCTGCATACAACAGGAAGAATATACAGATGTAACAGGAGAATCAATCTGTGGGCTCCAACCACTCTGATCAAGCCTATCAACTACATCAGAGAAGAGTTTACTTTTGCTGAATTGTTATGTTCTGCTTTAGAGATATCTCTTCATCACTGAAGAAAACATTAAAAGATTTGAGGCTCCTGACATTCACATCCAGGATAAGTTTCAAAGTCTTTCATCAACCACAGAAAGTATCAACAGCCTATACCTGACTAGAGAAGAAACGGAGGGCCCTTTGGCTTAGCAAGAAATCTCTAACAAGTGATTTCTAATTTCAAGATATGGAATTCTTGAGCATTCTTTGTGAAGGCTGACTCTAAAATGATGAATTGATGGAGAGCTGATAAAGAGTCTGAAGATAATGTGAAAATCCAGAAACAAAACAATTAAACTAATCGTTATGAAATACAGGCTGGGAGAACCAATTTAGCAAGATGGGATTAGAAAAGTTTCATGTCAAGGAAATGCCACTATTCAATTTAATTATTCAATATTGCCCTTGTTTCAGCTTCCAATGTATGAGAGAAGTGGGTAAAATTAGTCTTTAAATTCATCTCTTTCCATGCAGAAATGGAGGGGGAAAAGAATTACTGCTTTGCAGTTCAGCAGTGATGGCCCCGAGCTTGTCCTCTTTCTAGTCATTGAAATGTGTGGAACCATCTTCAAGAAACCCACAGAATCTGGAAGTAAAAGGGACAAAGCAGTGCCACTGAAATTCCCTTTACTCAAAAACACTGCACAGGTTGTCTTCTTGAAGAAAAGAACTGCTGAATTTTCCATGTTCTTCTCATCAGTACCAGATTTCACTCTAAGTAACAGAGCAGTATTGCTGGAAAACTGGGAAGATGCTGTGCTGCAGCTGATGCCACGAAACACATCCAGTTCACAAAATGGACTAATGTGCACTCAAAAACTTCAACAGCTAAAAAGTGAGAAATGGAAACTCCTGAACAATCTGTTTGAAAACTGCTTGTAGAAAAATGAATGCAAAACTCCTGCAGCTTTTGAACAGGCAAACAAGGCACAGAACTGCCTTAAAAAAAAAATATATATATATATATATATGTATACACAGTTCCACAAGCATGACAAAACAATTTCAACCCCACAAGAATTCATTTAAAATACCTTTTGCTTTATTCTCTCAGCTGTTTAAGTAATGATTCACAATAGCATTCAAACAGAACACTATGGATTCTATCAGAAAGAGTCATGCTCAAAAGCAGAAACAATGTGAGCTTGCAGTTCTCTACGATGCACTGTAAGAATGAATCTCTGTGTTAATGCAAATCATTTCAAGAGTTGGGATTTTAATGAAAATTAGTTAACCTCTACAGTCAGTTTTGTGGATTGTAATGCATAATGTGCAGCAAAATGACTGTCTCTTGTCTTACAGTATTCCTGCATTAAAATTAAACTACTCAAAAATCAGATCTACAGAAATAGTCACTGATAAAGGGATTCAAATACATATCGAAGGAGACATTTTAGCTTCACTGATAAAGAGATTAAAATACATATTGAAGGAGATGTTTTAGCTTCATTGGTAAAGAGATTATATATTGAAGGAGACATTTTAGCTTCACTGATCAAATATCTATTCAAGCAGACATTTTAGCTATTGAAGTTCATGTTCATTCACTAAATCAGAGCTCGAATTTAAAAGTTTTAGATTAGATCTCTGGTACCAATTGCTTGCAGTAACTAATGTCATCATTTTTTTTTTCCAATCCATAATAAAAAAAAGGAAATCTGGTAAATAAGTAGATTTCAGGCAGCACTTTAAATTATCATTTTCTGTGCCTAAACCCAAACAACAGTTCAGTAGAAAGGTAAAACTATTAGAACCAACAGAAGTCTAACAGTGTTAGACTCTGTGATGTTTTTATTCAGTCACTTTCTATATAGCAAGCCCATGACGAAAGATACAGTTACTTGCCTTGAGGCTCAGTGTCTGTCATTTCATGCAGATCACTGCACAGTTTCCAATTTCTGTGATGCACTTTCACAGTGGAGGTACTTTTGCAGCTCATACCGTTTGTGAAATGCTTGCCCATACCAGTTTGGCAGAGACGGTGTGAGATTGCAAGGCCCAGTTCTCAGCTCAAGCAAGGTCCAGTGGAGCTACTGATTTATCCCAGCTGTAGATTTCAATCTGCTGACAGGTTGAATTATTGCTGATCTCAATGCAAGTTTTTCTGTGTGTATATATATGGAGCATTACAGTATATGACCCTATGTAGCTCCTGAGTCATAGCCACTCAGTTAACTGAAAAACAAAATTTTACTTCCACCTATGCTGCTGAGCCATTACCTGTGATTATTATTAAATTGCAGGGAAAAAAAAAACCAACTCTTTTAGTGTTCTTTTCAGAAAACAAACAAACAAACAAAAATCCAAACAAACAAAATGTTAAGACTTTGAATTTAAGATCTGCATCACTGTTGACAATTAATGGCAAGTGACAGGCAAAACTAAAAGAACAAAGCATAGTTTCCAAATACCTGACAGAGTATGAAGCACGGGCAAATCTGAAATTCTCTCCTGCTGTCAGATATCCTACTCTATTTTGGCTGCTTTTTGTGCAGATCACAAAAATAACTAAAATACCAAATCACAGAGATTTAAGAACATACTTCAGCAAACAGATTCATATCTGGGGGCTGATCATTTTGAATATATGAAAAAAGATCTATTTCTCGTATTGATCTAACATTTAAGTTTGCAAGCATCCCATAGGCCAAAGAAAACAAGAAACTAATAAATATGCTGAAAAGCTCCATACCTCAGTATGAAATCCTGACCCCTTCTCCAACTAAGTACACACAGTCCAAATACACTGTGAGTGCCAAGCTGCAGGGGCCCCTCTGTGGGGAAACCTGTACTTCAGTCAGCAGCATCCCTCAGCCAGAACAGCAGTGGAGGGACAGATGCTAGAGAAAGGGCTACAAAGATATTAGGGGACTGGAACATCTCTCTTATGAGAAAAGACTTAGAGAATTGGGGCTTTTAGTCTGGGAAAGAGAAGACCAAGGGGGAAATCTGATCAATGCTGATCAATACTTAAAAGGTGAATGTCAGGAGGATGGGGCCAGGTTTTTTTCAGTGGTGCCCAGTGACAGAACAAGGGGCACTGGGCACAAACTTGAACATCAGAAGTTCCATTGAAACATGAGGAGGAACTTCTTTAAGGGTGACAGAACACTGGAAAAGGCTGCCCAGAGAGGTGGTGGAGTCTCTGTCCCTGGAGACATTCAAAATCCATCCAGATGTATTCCTGTGTGACCTTCTTTAGGTGAATCTTAGGGATGTTGGACTCAATGATCTCCACAGGTCCTTTCCAACCCTTAGCGTTCTGTCAAAGTATGGCACTTTGAAGTGCTGATTTCAGACCTAGTGGGTGTTTCTGTATACAACCAAGTCAGAATCAGAATCGTACTAATGTGGCATTTAACCTGGATTTCTGTGCAAAGCCTATCACTCCAGGCTCATTTTAGTGCAGGTTCGTGGTGCTGACCGATCCTGCAGCCCACCCAGCCTAGGCCATTCGGTGGCACATCTCCTGGCAGGGTCACACCAGGCAACGACGGAGAGAGCAAAGGTGGTGTACAACTCCCTCCACTGCTGCAGCAAACAAACTGTCACTCTTGGGAGATGACTGCCAACAGGCTCGCCTGAGGATCGTTTAGGCAGCACGGTGCCGGTGCCCCTGCCCTGTGCCACCTTTCGGGACACCGCTGCCTGGTTTGAAGGCTGAGTAAGGGCAGTCAGGGAGCTGCCGTCTCCGTACTTTTTCTTCTTGGTTAACCAAGGCCTGTGCGAAGACGGAGTAACTTGTCCAAGCTAGAAGGAAGTTTCAGTTCGCTTACGCGGGCGGGGGTTGCACACGAAGCTGCTTGCGGGCTAAGGACCGTGGCAGCGCTCACCGGGGGCCGGTTTGCAAGCCCGGCACCGACACCGGGAGCGCTCCTCACCCACGCCCGCCATGTCCGCCACGGAGACGGGGACTTTGGAGCCGGCAACCGCTGTCGTCGGGACGTGACCAGGCTCCGTCTGTCTGCAGGGGCTGGTGGAAGTGGGGGAAAGTTCGGGGAAGGGTCGGGCCAGGCTGGGCGCACCCGAAGGGCGTTCGGGAAACCCGCGGGGCTGATGCCGGCTCTGCCCGAAGCCGAGCACAGAAAAAGTGCCCCGGGCACGCAGGTGGCTCGGCACCTCCTTCCCTCCTCTCCGCTCATCCCGGCGGCTGCTCGGCCGCTCGGCTCTGCCGGAATGACAAGGGCTCCAGAAGCGGTTTCCAGGGGAACGCTCCCGCGGGGCTCGGGAACCGGAGGGAGCGGGGAGGGTGCACACGGGCCCGCGCTCCTGAGCGGCCGTTGGGAAGTGCGTCACGGCGGGAGCGCGCCTGCGCCAGGGCGGCGGATTCGAACGGCGGCTGCGGCGGCGGGCGGGAGCAGGAGGATGAAGCGCATGGCCTCTCGCAGCGCTTTGCGGAAAATCATCAAGAAGGAGAAGCCCCAGTTACGCCTGGCGGCGAACACCGACCTGCTGGTGAGGAAGGAGGGAAGGGACGGGATGGGTGCCGGGCGTGCGTCCTGAAGCAGAGTGAGGGCCTTTCCGCCCCGTTTCAGCCTTGGCCCCTTCTCCGGGCACGGTCCAGGGGACAGCGTCGGCTCCAAGCCGTTGGGACAGTGCGGGGTGCTCAAGGGATGAGTTCCCCAGCTCCGTAAGTCCTCCCTCGGGGGAACCTGGGGCTGTAGCTCCGGCCTGGGGCTGTTCAGCCTGGAGAAGAGCAGCCTGAGAGGTGATCTCATTAGTGCTGATCAATAGCTAAAGGGTGAGTGTCAGGAGGATGGAGCCAGACTCTTCACAGTGGTGCCCAGTGGCAGGACAAGGGGCAATAGACACAAACTGGAACTCATAACATAAACATAAAGAAAAAAAAAAAAGCTTCATTTTGAGGGTGCCGGAGTATTGGACTAGGAGAGTGGAATCTCTGTCTCTGAAGGCATTCCAAACTCACCTGGACGTGCTCCTGTGTGATTTACTCTGGGTGATCCTGCTCTGTAAGTGGCTTGGACTGGGTGATTCTCAGAGGTCCCTTCCACCCCTACCGTGCTGTGATTCTGTGACCAGGAGCAGTTGTGCTTTTGGCCATGGCAAGCAGCTGCAGCTATTCTGGTTGCCTAGGGGCAGATTTCCCTAATTAGGCATATTTGGTCTCCAAATGTATTATCGTTTGAAGGACATAGATGGTTGGTTCGCACTGGAGCGCTTTGAAGTTGCCGGAGGTAATGGGATGTCAGGCTGCTACTAATGGTATTTCTGCAGTGACCTTCAGGCAGAGAGGAGGCCAAGTTTGTGGGGAGATAGAGGACTGGTTGGTCTAATAAAATACTAATAAGTAGCGATTGCAGCTTTCTGCTTTGCTGGTGGCTACTGTATTGTAAATTTCTGACTGTGAGTTTGGGAATTCAGGGCCAGGCTGATGCATAAATATTGTGTCACTAGGCATAAACACTGCTGTTCCAAGAGAAGGTGAACTGAGGAGTAGGAATTTGGATTATGTGGCTGTAACATGTAGATATTTGTTGTTGGGGTAGAGCATTTTGACTACAAAGATGTTAATCAACTGAATTGTGACTAATGAGTTGCTAAACTGTTAAGGCAGCTTGAACAGTTGTGTTTTTGTAGGACATCTAAGTAATCTCTGTCCCAAACTAAGGAGTGGTGAATCTTGTGAGTAATTTAGTGAGAATGAGGTGCTGTGATCCTGTTCATGGTTTAAAAACACCTGCCATAAAGGTGTAGGGTTAAGAGACCCATAGCCAACCAGATTCAGAAAACTCAGGCCAGCAAAGCTGGCTTCATTCTGACCTGAAATAAGAGAGTTGTGGCATGAGAAGGGTTTGTCTAACCAAGAAATGACTGGACTGCAGCAAAGAAACCCAGCTTCAAGAGAGCTAGTAGTAGCTGTCTTGAAAAAAAAAAATCTATGTGTAAAAAAAAAAAAAATCTTTGACTTATCATGAGTGAATATGGTGACTACATGAGAGGATTTACATTTGAGTGTAAACTGTACATATTTTGGTCTAATTGGTTTAATAAAAATGTGATCCCTTACGATTGCTTTCACTATCTTTGGAGTATTTTGTGTACTTAAGGACCTGGTCCCTTGCTACTCATGCTCAGACCTACTCAAAGCTTAATCTAAGTAGTACGGTAGCTAATTGAATTTACACAAGCACTAGTAGTCGCTAGTTGGTTTGTGTTTCCATGGTCATGCTAATTTGGCTTCAAGGTAGCACAGCTATCTGAAAAGGGCTGAGTGGGACATGCCTCCAGATCTTGGCTATTGATTCCCAGCTCGTTCTTCACCCTGGCACTAGTGTTCCATGTGCTGCAAAGGCAATCAGTGAATTAGTGCCTAAAACTAATGAACCACAGGCTTAAAATATGACTGTGCAAATTTTGACACAAAGGATTTGATGAGAATGAGTTTTAATAATGTGGTGGAAGCTTAGATTCTGATGATGCCAAATTAAATGTTTTTTAATTAACATTAAAGGCTTGGCTGTTTTTCTTTCACCTTTTAAACAGGAATGTCCAGGGTTGGTGATTGTCCATGATGTTCTTCCACTAGCTATGTGGATAACAGCTCCTTATCTCTATGAATAAATGATCAAACCAGCTGGAGTTCTGCTTTATTTTTTTATTTTTTTAGAGGGAGGGTGAAGAGTTTCGTAGTTACATAAGTAACAGGTTTTGAGAGGATGTTTTTTAGTGTCTCTGTTACTCCCTTGAAAAATGATTAGGTTGCATATATAATTTATGTGGTAGCTGTCTTAAGATGAAGCCACAAGCGTTTTGAGCAGAGTGCTTTTGTTTTCTGCAGGGAGGTATGAGAATTGGCTAGGTCAGTTTCTGAGCTATCTTCTTTATGTTGAGCCTGCCGTGGTACTTAGTCCAGTGAGGAACTCTGCATGCTTAGCTTGTCACACAAGCAGGCTGTTCTCCTTTTCCTGTGCTTCAGGGATTGTTTTTCCTTGATAAACCAATGTCTTCTTACAAGACCGTTAAGGAAGGCATAAAAATTCAGACGATTTTGTTAGATATCTGCATGAAGTTTCTTCTTTGCTTATCAGATTCTTTTATCTCTTGGCAATTTGAAGCTTTGTCAGAACTCTCTTCCTAAGTGTTAACATTTTCTCTGGGCACAGTGTAGCTAACTAATTTTGTCAAACTCTCTCAAGACGCTGAGTTTTGAAGGAACGTGGTAATTTCTTTGAGTGAAGAGATAGGAGGTTTTTCCAGTTCTTTTAGATTTCAAGTATTTAATTACCTTTTTGGAAAAAACTGAAGTTCAGCTATTGCCCCCACAATGATCTGAGAAGAAAAACCTACAAACTTTGTTCTGTCTTGAATTTACAGAAGAAAAGTAGGAGCTCATCTGCTTTTTTTAATGCTAGAAGAACCAGGTTTGTATTTACATTGCAGAAAAAAACTTAAAACATTGCATTGAATTAACCTTTTTCCTTCAGTTTTGGCATAGGCTGATGACTAAATGCACACTGAAGGCAAAATATTGGTCTAAAAAATTGTTCTGAAGTTAGGGCAGCAAAAGAAAATGAAAGGGAGCTTGTCCCTGCTGTTCATGAGGTGTGCTGGAACAGGTATGTGGATGGTGCTCTGCAAGCAGCATTCAGAGTTTTTACATATTTCTTGAAACTTTACAACTTTCCTCTTCTGAGAGATAAGCATTCAGTTGTGGAAGGTGGTTTTCATGAGTCCTTCAAAACTGCTTGTAAATGTGATGCAGAAGGACAGTGATCTAATATGTATTAAAGCAGTGCTTTTAAATAAAGGGGATGTCCCAGTCATGGCATTCAGGCATTCTGCCTTTCCTTACCTGTTCTCAGTTGCCTTGAATAACCTGGAATATTTATTAGCATGTGTGCTCTCTTGTAGAAAGTTCTAATTGTAGTTAAATGACCATCTCTAAATCTATAGGAGTTCAAGGGAAGCTTCTTCACACACAACAATTCACTTGGAAAACAGAATAAATTTACGGTGATTCTGAGAGCAGATGCAGTTTTTAAAGGCAGTTTTGAAATTGCCTCTTTTGCCTCTAGGTATCTCAGCAAGAGGACTTGCATGTATGGAAGCTTTTCTTCTTCCTCCTTCTTCTCCCCCAAGTTGTTTCCAGAAATCTCCACTCCACATTGATAGGTCTAGTAATAAGAGTGCTAATGTTGAACACTTTTAGTGCCACTGCTTGATCGCGTTGGAGCTAATTTCTGTGTGAGTAGCTAGAGACTAGTTTAAAAACAGCTTTGATATTTTGCTAAAGGAATCTACAAGAAAATCTGCTTTTTCTGTATTTTTTGCTCCCAAACAATGCCAAATGTTATGCAAACTTAACTATTGCAGGCTGGCTTCATTTAGTTCAGGAGAATTAAAAAAAAAAAAAGAAAACAAAGCCTAAACTGCTTGTCATATGAACACTAAAATGCCTGTCCTCTAACAGATTCTTTGTGCTGCAAACCCACTGCTAAAGCATTTCCTATAAACTCTTAACTTGTCACTCTCCTTGTAGGCTTTGCAGATCAGGTATGGCAGGATAAGTTTATCACCTAATTCAGAGCAATGAAATTTGCCTGTATTTCAGTAATATTTTCCTGAGCTCTTGATTGAGAAATTATTTTTGTCCACTTCCCATAGGAAAGTTTGAAAGTTTGATTTACAAAAGCTTCAGTTGCCAGTGTTCAGGTTGGACTGTTCAAATGGTTCATGTAATGTTCACTAAGGGGTTTGTACTATGGGTCCCTTCTTACACAGGGGGGCTTGTGGCTGCCAGTTTTTGGTCTGGTTGGAACAGTTCCTTGCCTGCCGAAATTTTTGCTGCTTCGGTACTAGCAGAGCAGCGTTCTGCCGTGAACGGGATACTGCCCTACCGGTCCTTTTCATGCAAAAAGGTTAAATAAGTGATGAGCTGGGAAAAAGTGGATGGAGCCTCCTGACAGTGGAGAATTTCTGGTTCTGGAGAAATTAATGTCAATGCTTTTTTTCTGCTGGAAAAGGGCAGAAGTCCTTGAACTTGTCTGGGGGCCATTTGGTGATAAGGGAGGGATGAGTTTGCTGTTCGTTCAAAGTTTGGCTGCTGTGGTGGCTGAAAGCTCCCTCTTTACTAGTAAGCAAAAAGGGTTCTTATTCTCTGATAATGATGTTTACATTTTATTATAAAAAGCTGCTAATAAAAGTCAGATTTGATTTCTGTTAGATCTGCTGTTTGTATGGTCACTTCTAGAGCACTGTGATGATTTTAGTATACTACATTTAAACTATTTTTACAAGACTCTTTGGGAATTAAGTCTTGAACTTGTTCTCCTGAGAACACCTTTCTGGAACTTGAAAGCAGTCTAATTGGTGAATACACTGACTCAATGAACCCCTGAAAAAAAAATACTTTGCTTAAAACAGTTTGAGTCCTTGATTTTTTAATTCATTTTTTTTTCATTCCTTCTTTTAAAGGTACATTTGAGTTTCTTACTGTTTCTTCATCGTCTAGCAGAAGAAGCCAGGACAAATGCTTTTCTGAACAAAAGTAAAATAATTAAAACTGATCACGTTATAGCTGCAGCAAAGGTAATAAAGCCTTTTAAATATTTTGATTTTTGTTACATGTCAAATGTATTAGGACAGCATATACACAAGTTTTCTTTTTCAGTGTTGGTAGATTTTTTTTGTTTATCCAAAACCTGCAGAAATGTAATGTTCTTTAATCCATCATTGGCATAATTCACTGTTACTAAGACATCAGATTAACTCCCCTTGTCCTATTAAATACAATCCTTTTTTTTCTTGAGAGTCCATGTTTAAATTCATCATTTTAATATATGGGTAAGTCTACACAGTATTCTACCTAAAAGCATCCTAGGCTGAAAACCCAGGGAACAGAAGCATATTCCAAAGCTGGAGGATCATTATTTCAGATGATGCTTGCTGTCTTCAGGAATGGGAATGAAGCTTTATGGGGCAAGTGAGAGGTAGTTCAAAGAGTTTCAAATATCTTAGTTATTCAGTTCTTACCTGCTTTGTCTGAGAGGTGTTTGAAGTGGATTCTTGTGTGGGTGCTGCTGAGTTTGGCAAGGGAGGAACTAAGCAGGGGTTAAACGGTGGCTTGCTGTGTGGGTAGTTCAGCCTAACAAAGTGCTGTGTAAATGTCTGTGAAGGAGGACTCCTCTGCATTATAGAGCATGGTAAGTTTTGTGTATGCAAGGAAGGGAAAGAGAAAGTTGTTAGGCAGCTTTCTGTCTCCAGAAAGAATTAGTGTCCAAGCATGACTGAAATTTGTACTCTATAGCTCACTTTGCTCTCCTGATGTCTCTGCTTTACCCAAGTTTCATGAAGAAGCTCAGTCTCTAATTTGAGTTATCTGTTCAACCACCTGCTGATGCTGGGCAAATTGGAAGAACAAAACTCTCAGTGTTATCTGATACTGGGGTCCTGTGGCTTCTGTTTACCTTCAATATTTATTTTTTTTCCCCTCTGGTGAACTGTTTAGTTTGATACTTTCTATTACTATAGCAACAGAAATGCATACAGGATGTGTAGGGTAGCCAAGTGAATGTTACAGTTGGAATCGTGTGCATTTGTAATTTCTTTTTAACTGCAGTCTTAAAATTATTTGAACATTTTTGTGCTTCATTTATTATTATTTTTTTTTTTAAGATGAGAAGGGAAAACTGCCTGTATTTTAATAATAACACTTAAATGGTCCCACTTGGGCTTTGAAGTTCATTTTTCAACTTAAAACTCCGAACCATAAAATATCCTTCCAAGGGTCTGTGCGCTCTTGATATAGAAAGAAAAAAGGCATTGCAAACAAAAAATGAGCATAGGGACTGTATGTTATAAAATATTATTATTTTGGTTTTGTCTAGGCCTAGTGGGGTTAGAACTTCAAGGAATCTGCTGAGGGCTTGAGAGTAATATTCCATTTTAAAAAACAGCCTTTTATGTTACAGAATACTTGGTTATGAATCTGCTTATTAGAAAACAGACAAACCAAACAGCTTTCTGATAGGACATTTTTTCTGGATGTTTTTGCTTTATTTCTAATATTTCCCCTAGGCTTTTACCCTGGTGACTCTGCTTTCGGGAAAAAGATGATTTGGCTAGATGAACCTTTGGTCTGAGTAGCTTCGCATTTTGGATCTCTTCCTGCCGCCTGGATTGATAAAAGCAGTGATAACCATGTTTTTTTTTTTTTTTTCTCTTCTTGCAGGTTACTTTAAAGAAAAGCAGAGGCTAGAAAACAGACCACTGGAATTTCAAAACATGTTTTGCTGTATTTTCATGCTAACATCAGTTCCTGTGAGCCAGCTTTTGCTCGTGTGGAAGTATTTAGTTTCATCAACGTCTGTCTCCTTATTGTTCCTGTCTCTTACTCTTTAAAAACCCTGAATTGAGAATCTTACCGTCTATATTTTTATACACTTCGTGCATCATTTAAAAATATCTGTCAGTTGTCATTTAAGACTGTTGATTACCTAATTTCTTCCATAATAATGGAGGAATGCCTGTACCACAGTCACTCTTCAGGTATGATGTGGCATTTATTATCAGAAGTGTGAATCTTTTAAAGGAGAACAGAAAAAAAAAAAGTAGATTTAGTAAAATCAGCACTTAGACGGTGTACAATTCAAACCAGATTTATGAATTTAAAGTCTTGACTTTCAAAACAATTGCTGTAGAAACCACTGCATTACATATCTGAGGTTCAATTTATTTATACATGTCTTAATATTTTGAAATAACTTTGAAAAGTAAGGTAAAACGTCTGTGTTCTGGGAAAAGAATACACATTTTGTGTTTCTAAGGCATGCTTTGAGCTGCTAAGCTGACCTGTTGTTTGATGTGGCATGGGAGACAAGCTGGTGGTCTCTAATTCAGTTGGTGTGGACAGATGCATGTTATGGAAAAGAAAATGATCTGGCACAGCTGATGTTTTTGAACTAAGATCCTGTACAAATGGTGAAGATAAGTTGGCACAAGTGCCAAGCTACTTCTTCCTCCCTCTTGAGTGTCATCCTAATCTGGCAGAAGTCTGGAAATCTACATTATATGAAAATATTTTCTTAAACTAAAATCTTATTCTAGTCATAACCTGGTCTTTTTAACTGTTGCTCAACACTTTGCTTAATAAATATAAAGAGTTGAATCTCACAGTCTGAGCTGATAATGCTGTGTTGTGTGGGATATGTGGTAGCTGAGATATGCTTAAAATAAATAATTTTTTAAAAACCTGATATATTGAGGAGTCTTAATTTTGTTTAGCACATTACTGAGTGTATTCTAGAGTTTTATAAATAGTTTTGTAGTCTAAGGAAATGAGCAATGCCAGAACTTCAAATTTCATATCATGTTCCCATGCTTTTCAGAATCCTGTAGAACCTGTGAAAAGCAGAAAGGAAGGATGACTCCTCTGCTTTACAGACTCATAGGGCTTAGTTCAGTCTGCTGCTCAGGTTGTCTAGATTCCTTATTCTGCATTTTCTTCTCTTATTCCCTTGGAATCCACAAAATAAAGCTGAAAACATAAATGTGTAGAGGATATTTGGACTACTTCTTCAGAAATAAGGGAAATATTTCTAGATATTTCTGTTTTCCTGTGTAATTACTGTCTGTGATTTAGTGATTTTTTTTTTTATCACAACATTACATTTTCCTTCCTTAGAAAAGTTTTCCCTCCATTTTCCCTGACATATTTTCTTGTAGTCCTGTACTACATCCCTCTCCCCACTGCACAGTTACTTTGAGTCCTGTAGCTTCTTTTGGACCCTGTTTGATGTCCACTTTAACTTTTTCCAGTTGCCCAGGAGCAAGATCCATTCTGAGCCTAGTGGAATGTTCTCATTCTCACGAAGTTGGTGGATGATCAACTACCATGGGGGAAGGGAGGCAAGGAAGGGTTAAAACCAGCCACCAGTGTTCTTTTGAAATACTTTATACAGTGTTTTTGGCCTGTATTCATGGTTAAGAAGGTGCCTTTTTTTTTTCTTTTTAACAGAAGAGGAACTTTTCCTGTAAGCCCTGAGAAGTTTGAGTCAGAATGCATCCTGTCACTAGACTGCCAGTACTTTGTGAATGTTTCATAACAGCTGAAGCCAGCAGATATTCAAATTTCTCTCTTAAAGTAAATGCTTACCAAAAAGTAATGGTTTTGATGTAGTGTGGTTAAACATTCAGGAACATACAGCACTATTATGTTCTTAAACCTCCATGAGAGGGGGTTGGAGCCAGATGGGGGTTGGTCTGTTCTCCCTGGTAACAAGTGACAGGACAAGAAAAAAAGGCCTCAAGCTGTACCAGGGGAGGTTTAGATTAGATATTAGGAAAAAAACTTCTTCACTGAAAGGGTTCCTAAAAAGTGGAACAGCCTGCCCAGGGAGGTGGTTGAATCCCCATCCCTAGAGGTGTTTCAGAGAGGTGGAGCTGAGTTGCTGAGGGCCATGGTTTAGCACCAGCCTTGGTAGAGTTAGAGAATGGTTGGACTCAATGATCTTCAAGGTCTTTTCCAACTGAAACAATTCTATGATGGCCAGATATGGAGTGACTGATGATAGAGGATCTGCTGTTTGCCAGCTTGAGTAAGTCTCCTGAGGACTATGCACTGTTCTAGCTCCCATGGTCACGTAATTTTGCTTACAAGATACGCAAAGAGAAAGTAGTGGTGAAAGGTTTAAAGCTAGCTGAATGCATGCTTCAGTTTTAACTTAGTGCATGTGAGCTCACTATTTCCTGAGTGCTATAAATCAGCTGATTATTAGGTTTAAAAGTTTTTTTCAAAGGGTGAAAATTTAAGAGCGTTAGATCTGTGGAGACATCTCGCTCTAATTCCTTGTGGAGTCAACAGGGATACATGAACTTGGATGTTTTTTTGAGTCAGAACCCAAATATTCCCTGTCCTATTTGAATCTGAAGTGAAGTTGCATCACAAAGTCAGCTGTTTAGATTCAGGAAATCAACACAGGTGCTAGAGAGGACATTTGTGCTTTGGAGTTTCATGGTGCATGTGTGTGGAGGAGTGCATGCTTGCTAAAAGAGAGTCTGAAGTTGCACAATACAAATACTAAATATTCTGTCACTACAGTGATACAGTAAAGGGGAAAAAAAAAATAAAATCAGCAATAGGTATGCTGAGTGGGAAAATTCTTCTTGTAGCCATAAGGTGGGGATAGAGCAAAAACTGTCTTCCCAGCAAGTAAGTTGTTAGAGAAAATACCCTGTTTATTGCTCCTAAAAAGTATCCTATGGGTTGTGACACTTCCAGATAGGTGTTTTGTTTTTTTTTTGAGGGCTACCAGTCCTGCTCTGCTGACATATGTAGAGCAATTAATGAATGAAAAAAAAAAAAAAAGCCTAATTCACAGCAAAACTGAACATGGGAGCTGTATAATACAAAATCTTATTTCTTTGGTTTTGTCTAGGCCTAGGAGGGTTGGAGCTTCGAGGAATCCTCTGAGGGCCTGAGAGCACTGTGCCATTTTAAAAAGAAGCCTTTAATTTCATGGAATTCTTGGTTATGAATCCACTTATTAAAAAGCAAACCAAACAGCTTTCTGATAGGACCTTGTTCTGGATGCTTTTGCTTATTTCTAACTTGCCTCCCAAGGCTTTTACCCTTCTGCTGATCCATGATGACAGGGGAAAATTAGATATTCAAAGTCTCGTGGGATCTTAAAGATTTTTTTTTTTTTTTTTGTTCTTTGAAACTCAGTATTTCAGCCTCAGATAGTGATCACAGTGATAGGTCTGCAGTTATTTCATAGATTCATTCATAGAATGGTTTGGGTTGGAAGGGACCTTAAAGATCATCTAGTTCCAACCCCCTGCCATGGGCAGGGGTGCCTCCCACCAGCCCAGGTTGCTCAAGGTCTCATCCAACCTGGCCTTGAACACCTCCAGGGAGGAGGAATCCACAACCTCCCTCAGCAACCTGTTCCAGTGTCTCACCACCCTCACTGTGAAGAATTTCTTCCTAATCTCCAGTCTCAATCTCTCCCCTCTTCAAGCTTCTTGCTGTTCCTCTTCATGCTAGCACTACTAGTCCTTGTAACAAGACCCTCCCCAACTTACATGTGGCTCCCTTCAGGGAATGCAAAGCCTCTCTAAGGTCTTCCCAGAGCCTTCTCCAGGCTGAACAGCCCCAACTCTCTCAGTCTTTCCCAAGAGAGGAGGTGCTCCAGCCCTCTGTTCATCTTTGTGGGCCTTCTCTGGGTAAACATAACACAGCCTCATTTTTACAACCCAGTATGTTCTGTGAGCAGTTTTATGCAGGAGGTTTTTGCTCATGTAGTAACCTTAGCTACAAAACATATAGCTTGTGCTGGTTGAGCTGCTGACTTGGCATTCCATTAGTCCTTTATCAGCTGAGAACAGCTAATGATAGCTCATTGTAACTCCTTAAATACAGAGGGGTTTGAGGTGACTTATGATTAGGGGTATATACTTAGGAGGTGTGACTTATATTCCAAGTATAAAGTGCTGATTGTAGTCAAACAAAATTATAGTCAAACAATTCCTTGTGCCAGAGCTGTAAACTGTATTGCAAATTTAAGTTCTTCAGACTGTTTCAAACCACTGTTTGGTTCAATATACTATAGATATCTATTGGAATGTAGATTCTTTTATATGGTTTAATAGTACTGTAGTTGTAGCTGCTCTAAGAGCCTGTTGGGTATGATAAAATAGATAAAATACAATAATACAACAAATTTCTTACACGTTAGAGTAGCTTCAGGTCTATGGGGAGAAGATTAATAGAATGATTTGGGTTTGAAGGGAACTTGGAGATCATCTAGTTCCAACCCCTCTGGCATTGGCAGGGACCCCTACCACTAGACCAGATTGCTGAAGGCTCCATCAAGCCTGGCCTTGAATTGTCTTCAAACTAGAGAAGAGCAGATTTAGATTGGCTGTTAGGTACAAGTTCTTCACCATGAGCATGGTGGAACACTGGAACAGGTTGTCCAGGGAGATTATTCGGTCCCTATCCCTGGAGATATTCAAAGTGAGACTTGACAGGGCTCTGGGCAACCTGATCTAGTTGAGGATGCCCCTGCTGACTCTAGAGAGGGTTGGACTGGTGGATGACCTTTGTAGGTCCCTTCCAACCCAGACCATTCTATGATTCTATAAATACAGACTTGCAGCTTTTTGGGGACAGTGGTGAATCTCCCCACTTGACAGCTTGTGGTGCTGCAGACACAGTCAGTTGGAATTCGTTCCTTTGCTGTTTGGTGAGCAGTGTTGGGGGGTATGGGAGGTTTCTTTGCAGTCCCCAGTCATTAAATTCACACAGGCTTTGGTACATAATATTCTCCTGCAGGCTGGGTCATTAATGTTGTCCTGACCACACTGCTGAAAGATCTTTGCAGGTCATTTGATGCCTGTAAGATCAAATTTCTTACTCAGGAGGTCATTTTCCTAGGAGAATGATTTCCATGCATGGAGAGCTTGGTAGAGCATAGAATAACTTCTAGACAGCCCTAAAATTCCTTCTGGTTTACAAAAGAAATTTGGGCACAGCCTTACTACAGACTAATAATGTGATAGCAGCAGTTAAATCAAGCCATGGAGGGGCTTGCTCTTAACCTGCTAGCCCTAGGTCAGGCTCTGCAGAAACAGACTCCTATTTTGTTTCCTAAGAATGTAAAAGGCACAGGGGAAGATGGATTTTGACAACTGAATCAAAAATTATAAAGGGCAAACACTTCCAAATCAAAGTAATAAGGAGCAGGGTGGGGTTAGCTGGAGCTGCTTATCCCTTCTATCAGGTTTAAATTGGTCTGATTGTGTTACTGCTAACCTCTACAATTGCCAGCCTGATGTGAATGTTATCTTTGAACTTCGAGTGCACAGACAGATGAGATCATAGAGCTGAAATCAGTTTTAATAAGATTTGTGCCAGTTTTCTAAATGGACCAGATAAAGGAAAACATCTAAGTGACATGTAAGCCAGTGTTTAAAATCCTGTTGCATAGCTGCAAGCCTCATGGGACGCTTGAACCTCTCTAGTCCTGGCTCGTGTGTCAGTGGGATTCTCATTCTTATGAGACCTCATCTTGAATACTGCATCCAGTTCTGATGTTCCTATCACAAGAAGGACACAGAGCTATTGGGGTGAGACCAGAGGAGGCCACAAAGATGACCCAAGGGTTGGAGCATCTCTGAGGATAGGCTGAGGGAACTGGGGTTGTTCAGCCTGGAGAACAGAAGACTCTTAGGGGACCTTAGAGCTGCCTTCCAATACATGAAGGGAGCCCTCTGGAAGGTTGGAGAGGGACTTTTCATAAGTGTCTAGCTACAGGACAAGGGGGAATGATTTTAGGCTGAGGGAGAGTAGTTTTAGACTGGATCTTAGGAAGAAGTTCTTCAGTAGGAAGGTGGTGAGACTCTGGAATAGGTTGCCCAGAGAGGTGGAGGATGCCCTCTCCCTGGAGGTGTCCAAGGCCAGGTTGAATGAGGGAGGCCTTGAGCAGCCAAGTCTGGTTGAAAGGCCTCTCTGCCCAGGGCAGGGAGGTTGGAGTAGATCTCTGAGGTCTCTTCCAACCTAAGCCATTCTGTGGTTTCATGATTCTTAACTCCGCAGCTTCTTCACTATTCTTTGTGAGCATCTTGGGGTTGGTTTGTGGGTTTTATGGAAGTGGGGTGGTGGTTGGATTTTAGTGGAAAGAAAGGACAGGTACCAAAGATTGATGAATAGGCACTGTATTTAGTAACAGGAATCCATCAGCACTCTGTAAGTTTTGAAATTTATCCTGAGTTCAAGAGAATTTAAGGAAAAAGCTTCAAAGGAACTATCAACACTTAGGTGAAGCTTTCTCCTCATAGACTGAAGTTTATAAAATGAGGAGAGAAGGAGCAGGTGGCCGAGAACAGTTCCAAATAGGGGGGGAAAAAAAAACAAACCTCACAGTCCAGCCCCATCACTGATGTATTATTTCAGGTTTATACATTGTCTTGCAGACAAACAATCTGAAATTAGTTTGAATCCCCTGTGCCAGAAGCTACTTGTGCAGAAGAAGGCTTCAGACTCACAGTCAAGGCAGAATATGGTACTTGCCCTGGTCTCAGCTGTTGTGGCTCTGTGGTATGTGCTGTCCTGCTAGCTATGAGTGTGTGAAGTAAGGATCTGCTGTCGCCAAATATCCAGGTCTTGGGAGGCACTGCTGTGTCCATAATATCTGGGGCAATTTCTTTGGACATCAGTCCTGGAGTGGCTTTGGTGTCTCTCCACACTGATTTTGTGGCAGGTCTACTTTTTCTAATCTCTCCTGTAGAATCTCTGTGCTTTTCTGGATGCTCATACACAACACTTTCATTAATGGCTTTTAGGTTGTCCTAAATTGTGAAATACCAAATGTTACCCCAAACAGTCTTCAAGCAGAAACCAAGCACAGAGCCCTTACATAGTACTTCTGAAATACCATTGCTTGCTTCACTATATAGAATCATAGGTTGGCTTTGGTTGGAAAGGACCTTTGAGATCATTGAGTCCAACCATTCTCTGACTACCAAGACTGCTGCTGAACCATGGCCCTCAGCACCACACCTCTGCCTCTTTGAAACATCTCCAGGGATGGGGATTCAACCACCTCCCTGGGGAGCCTCTTCCAGTCTTTGAGAACCCTTTCAGTGAAGAATTTTCTTCTCATATCCACTATAAACTTCCCCTGGTGCAGTCAACTATTTTGGAATAACTTGCTGGCTTGAGAAGGTGTTAACTGACCTCTTAGTTTTGTACCTACAGTTTCATTGTTAATGTTCCACTGCCTTAGGCTGAGCTTTTCTCATGTGCTGAGCATCTGGCTGGCAGTGCAGCTACAGCCAAGAGCTGGAGGAATAAGCAATATTCAAAGCACAGGATGAGTGCAAGCACAGCAGTTTTACTTTGGCATATTATTTTCCTGAACCTAGCATCTTTTGCAAGGTTTTCCTGGAAATAAAAAGCAAACACCTTTCCAAATCAGCTTTACTTGGGTAAAATGGATGCTTAATTCTGCTGAGTTTCTCCAAAACAAACCTTCATGTGTTGTACCTTGGATATTTCTGCTAACATGGAGTTTTCCCTACTTCTTGCTTGCCCACTTTCACTCATGAGGAAAGAGGATGGGATTAAGCTGGGTACTCCTTTCTTCTAAAGAAAACTCTGCTAATGGCTCTTTTTTGGTTTGGCTTAGTTTGGGTTTTTTTTGGTGAGGTTTCTGGTGAAGCAGAAGGCCATGGATCTCTCAAATGCTATCTTAGAATGTGGGGGTTTACCAAGAAGTTATCATTTTGTCTCTGTTGACTGTAGTTTAAAATGTTTGTTCTGCTGCGTGAAGACCTCCTCTGAACCTGTTGGGTTTCATATAGACAACTTCTAGGAAGTTTAGAATTATTTTTCTTTATTATGATATCATTATTATTCCTTGGACATTTCAGAAACTCTGGATATTTTCTAAGGTATAATTATAACTCCAGATGGAATTTGGACTACATGAGTCTGCATTATTCTCTGAAGAACTAATTAATTTAAAATATTGGGTTACTCTTTGGTTGAGAATTGGGGGTTTGGGTTTGTTTTTTTTATTTGGTTCTCTAGATGGGGCTTTTTTTTTTTTTTTGGTTGTTGTTAGTTTGATTTGGGGGCTTGGTTTTGTTTTATTTTGTTTGGGTTTTGTCTAACTACAGAGGCTAGTAGATATTTGGCAGGTAGGTCAAGAGAGGTTCTCCTCCCCCTCTACTCTGCCCTGGTGAGGCTGTATCTGGAGTATTGTGTCCAGTTCTGGGCCTCTCAGTTCAGGAAGGACCTCAGGGAACTGCTTGAAAGAATCCACTGCAGAGCCACAGAAATGATGGAGTGGAACATCTTCCTTATGAGGAGAGCCTGAGGGAGCTGAGGGCTCTGGAGCTTGGAGAGGAGGAGCCTGAGGGTGACCTCATTGCTGTTGCTAAAGATGTGCAGGGGGAGTGCCCAGAGGCTGGAGCCAGGCTCTGCTGGGTGATGCCCAATGCCAGCACAAGGGGCAGTGGTGGAAGCTGAGCCAGAGGAAGTTCCATGGAAACAGGAGGAAAATCTTTTTCCCTGTGAGGGTGACAGAACCCTGGAGCAGGCTGCCCAGGGGGGCTGTGGAGACTCCCTCTCTGGAGATATTCAAGACCTGCCTGGATGAGTCCCCATGTGACATGGAACAGGAAATCCTGCTCTGGCAGGGGGGTTGGACTGGATGAGTTTTTGAGGTCCCTTCCAACCCCTAACATTCTGTGACTGTGATATTTGAAAGTGTTTGGGGTTTTTTTTTGCTAACTACAGGAGCTAGGAGATATTTGATATTTGGGGTATATGTTTTTTTTTTTCCTAAATATTTGCTATCTTATTCCTTTATTCAAGCATGAAAATCCAATTATGATTCATCTCCCAGAGAAGTCTTCTGATTTCCATAACATTCCTCATATTCTTAATTTTGATGATTAAGCAGAATTTCTTCCCAGTATTTTCTATTCCTCTTTTTGGACCCCCTAACTTCAACAGTTAGGGGTTCTAAATGCTAAGGGGAAGAGGTGTAGAGGAGAGGTTGGCTGCAGAGTTGCAGAACATCTGGGCTATGACCTAAGCAGTTTTACCAACAGTTACCAGGCTCTAAACAGTGAAAAGAGTAGGACCAGCAAATGCTCTGTGTCCCTGATCAAAGGCAGATAGTCCTCTGGGGAGACAGTTCACAAGATGAACCTTTGTTAGCCATCCTCTTGCTTGCAAATTGTGCAAATGCTTCCTTCCCTCATAAGCAAACAAGAAGAAAGCATCAGGTGCAATGTAGACATGAACAAATAGTTCATTATTTTTCTTCCATTATTTCATTTTTCTTCTTTGGTCTTACAGAATTGTAGAATCACCTGGGTTGGAAGGGACCTCCAAAGGTCATCCAGTTCAACTCCCCTGCAGTCAGCAGGGACATCCTCAACTAGATCAGGTTGCCCAGAGCCCTGCTGAGCCTCACCTTGAATATCTCCAGGGATGGGGCCTCAGCCACCTCCCTGGGCAACCTGTTGCAGTACTCAACCACTTTCATTGTACAGAGCATGTTCCTAACATCCAATCCAAATCTCCTCTCATTTCAAACCATTGCCCCTTGTCCTATCCCTCCAGGCCTTCATAAACAGTCCCTCTGCAGCCTTCTTGCAGGCTTCCTTCAGGTACTGGAAGGTGGAATTGACTAAATTATTGCTTAAAATTGATTATTTAAAATGATTGATGAAAATGATTGATGAAAACCCCTTTGGTTTCAGTTTTTCATGTTTGTTTTCCCTGAGGAGTACACATTAATGTGAGAAACCTTCTGAAAATTAGGAGCTGACTGTTTAAAGCTGTAGCAAGTTGTACTTCTTTCAATTAGAAAACTAATAGGAGTTTGTTTAGCACAAACAAGCCACATCCTCCTGATAGTAGAGGAGCACTTTGAAATCACAGGGTCACAGGATGCTAGGGGTTGGAAGGGACCTCCAGAGATCATCGAGTCCAACCCCCCTGCCGGAGCAGGACCATGGAATCCAGCACAGGTCACACAGGAACACATCCAGATGGGGCTTGAAAGTCTCCAGAGAAGGAGACTATCTTTTCAAGTTTTCTCTTGCCAATTCCATGTCAGATGATGATGTTTGTTAAGAAGCTTGTGGATCATGTTTGTAGAGCTTAGTAAGTTTAACTCCTGTCTGCATCCCCTCTTGCAAAGAAATATGGACCACGTTTGGGGCATAATTCCTGTAACAAAATATCTTTATTTCTGAGCTAATTGAATTTTTGCATGCCCCTGCTGCAGAGGAAGTACACTTTTAATAGGAGTCATGTGTTTAGGGCAGTGACTTTTGCCTTCAACCTCAATTATTTTTGTGTTGTGGCTGTTTGATGTGAAGCCTACGTTTACTGGGAGTAAACTGCTTGGCAGGATGGAGCTCCTCTTACTATATGCAGCCTGGCAGAGAGAGAGACCTAGGAGGGCTGGGTGACAACAGCTGAACATCAGCCAGCAGTGTGCCCAGCTGGCATGGAAGGTCAATGGCATCTTGGTTTTTATCAGGAATAGTGTGACCAGCAGGACTAGGGATGGAATTCTGCCCTGTATTTGGCACTGGTGAGTCCTCACCTGGAGTACTGGCTATAGTTCTGGGCTCCTCACTTCAAGAAAGTGAGATGCTGGAGCAGGTCCAGAGGAGAGCAATGAGACTGGGGAAGGGACTGGAGGGAAAGCCTGGTGAGGAGAGGCTGAGGGAGCTGGGGGTGTGCAGCCTAGGGAAAGGGACTGGAGGGAAAGCCTGGTGAGGAGAGGCTGAGGGAGCTGGGGGTGTTCAGCATGGGGAAGGGACTGGAGGGAAAGCCTGGTGAGGAGAGGCTGAGGGAGCTGGGGGTGTTCAGCATGGGGAAGGGACTGGAGGGAAAGCCTGGTGAGGAGAGGCTGAGGGAGCTGGGGGTGTGCAGCCTGGGGAAGGGACTGGAGGAAAAGTCTGGTGAGGAGAGGCTGAGGGAGCTGGGGGTGTTCAGCATGGGGAAGGGACTGAAGGGAAAGTCTGGTGAGGAGAGGCTGAGGGAGCTGGGGGTGTGCAGCCTGGGGAAGGGACTGGAGGGAAAGTCTGGTGAGGAGAGGCTGAGGGAGCTGGGGGTGTGCAGCATGGGGAAGGGACTGAAGGGAAAGTCTGGTGAGGAGAGGCTGAGGGAGCTGGGGGTGTTCAGCCTGGGGAAGGGACTGGAGGGAAAGTCTGGTGAGGAGAGGCTGAGGGAGCTGGGGGTGTGCAGCATGGGGAAGGGACTGGAGGAAAAGTCTGGTGAGGAGAGGCAGAGGGAGCTGGGGGTGTTCAGCATGGGGAAGGGACTGGAGGGAAAGTCTGGTGAGGAGAGGCTGAGGGAGCTGGGGGTGTTCAGCATGGGGAAGGGACTGGAGGGAAAGCCTGGTGAGGAGAGGCTGAGGGAGCTGGGGGTGTTCAGCCTAGGGAAAGGGACTGGAGGAAAAGTCTGGTGAGGAGAGGCTGAGGGAGCTGGGGGTGTGCAGCCTGGGGAAGGGACTGGAGGGAAAGTCTGGTGAGGAGAGGCTGAGGGAGCTGGGGGTGTGCAGGCTAGGGAAAGGGACTGGAGGGAAAGTCTGGTGAGGAGAGGCTGAGGGAGCTGGGCGTGTTCAGCATGGGGAAGGGACTGGAGGGAAAGCCTGGTGAGGAGAGGCTGAGGGAGCTGGGGGTGTGCAGCCTAGGGAAAGGGACTGGAGGAAAAGTCTGGTGAGGAGAGGCTGAGGGAGCTGGGGGTGTGCAGCATGGGGAAGGGACTGAAGGGAAAGTCTGGTGAGGAGAGGCTGAGGGAGCTGGGGGTGTTCAGCCTGGGGAAGGGACTGGAGGGAAAGTCTGGTGAGGAGAGGCTGAGGGAGCTGGGGGTGTTCAGCATGGGGAAGGGACTGGAGGGAAAGTCTGGTGAGGAGAGGCTGAGGGAGCTGGGGGTGTTCAGCCTAGGGAAAGGGACTGGAGGAAAAGTCTGGTGAGGAGAGGCTGAGGGAGCTGGGGGTGTGCAGCATGGGGAAGGGACTGAAGGGAAAGTCTGGTGAGGAGAGGCTGAGGGAGCTGGGGGTGTTCAGCCTGGGGAAGGGACTGGAGGGAAAGTCTGGTGAGGAGAGGCTGAGGGAGCTGGGGGTGTTCAGCATGGGGAGGGGACTGGAGGGAAAGCCTGGTGAGGAGAGGCTGAGGGAGCTGGGCGTGTTCAGCCTAGGGAAAGGGACTGGAGGGAAAGTCTGGTGAGGAGAGGCTGAGGGAGCTGGGGGTGTGCAGCATGGGGAAGGGACTGAAGGGAAAGTCTGGTGAGGAGAGGCTGAGGGAGCTGGGGGTGTGCAGCCTGGGGAAGGGACTGGAGGGAAAGCCTGGTGAGGAGAGGCTGAGGGAGCTGGGGGTGTGCAGCATGGGGAAGGGACTGGAGGAAAAGTCTGGTGAGGAGAGGCAGAGGGAGCTGGGGGTGTTCAGCATGGGGAAGGGACTGGAGGGAAAGTCTGGTGAGGAGAGGCTGAGGGAGCTGGGGGTGTTCAGCCTGGGGAAGGGACTGGAGGGAAAGCCTGGTGAGGAGAGGCTGAGGGAGCTGGGGGTGTTCAGCCTAGGGAAAGGGACTGGAGGGAAAGCCTGGTGAGGAGAGGCTGAGGGAGCTGTAGTTGCTTAGCCTGGGGAAGAGAAGACTCAGGGTCTCACACTCTACAACTGCCTGAAGGGAAGTTGTAGTCAGGTGGGGGTCAGGCTCTGCTCCCAGGCAGCTTGTGACAAGACAGAGGGCATGGTCTGAAGCTGTGCCAGGGGAGGGTTAGGTTGGATGTTAGGAAGCACTTCCTCATGGAAAGGGGAATCAGCACTGGACTGGACTGCCCAGGGAGGAGGTGGAGTTGCCATCCCTGGAGGTGTTTAAGGCAAGACTGGATGTGGCACTTAGTGCCATGGTCTGGTCGAGGTGGTGGTGTTAGGGCACAGGCTGGACCTGATGATCTTAGAGCTCTGTCCCAGCCTCAATAATTCTGTGATTCTGTGATATCACAACCATTGTGTTACCAGTCACTATACAGGAAACAAATCTTCAGAGATTAACATCAAATTTTGAGCAAAACTATGATTTTTAATACAAGATGCACTCACAATCCCCCTCCTTTTTTTTTTTTTTTTTTTTTTACCTTGTACTATCCTTGGAAACCCAAAGAAAAATAAATGTTGGTCTGTTCTTGTAATTTCCCCTTTAAATGGGGTCTTGCACCACATGAAACACTTCCCTGACCTCTGGGAATGTCAGAACATGAAACAGAGGAGGAGGATATCCTATGGTGTATAGTACATTAAGGAGATTACCTCAGCAGCATGAAAGGTCCATAACTAATCTACACCAGAGACATGTGAGCTGGTGGAGGAGGAGATTCTTGGGGATATAAAGAAACACAGCAAAACATTTTCTCTAAGGGTAGCTCAACATTTAAATGGAGCAGCAAGAATGGGAGTGATTCAGAATTTCAGTGCCCAATTTGTTCTCTGTTTCCTTTTTTCTTGGTTCATATACACCCTGCATTTCAAGGCTAAGATGAGGTTGATAAGCAATCAAATTCTGCTTCTTATGGTAAATTAAGCTGAGGGGGCAAGAGGTTGTTCCTGGTGTTTGCTTTAGAGTAAGAAGCAAGGTTCTCCCTGCTCTGTTAACTCTGGAAATCTAATAAGAAAACATTGCAGGAGGTAACTGATTAAGAGGGAAGCAACATTTATTTAATTTCTTATTTTTCAACACTTCCTAAAGCACTTTGAAACTGTCCCTTTCCACTGGTTTAATGTATTCTGTCTCTGCTTTTGCTTGAGCTTGTATGAAGCCAGTAGAGAAACAAATAATGGAAGATTGAAGCTGCAGCACTCTGCAAGTAAGCCCCAGGAGGTTGGAACTTGGTCATCTGTGAGGTCCCTTCCAAACTCACCCATTCTGTGATTCTATGACCTGTCTGGGATTCACTGGAGAAAACTCAACTTACTGTGGCCTTTCAGTACTTAAAGGGGCTTCTAAGAAAGACTTTTTAGCAGAGCCTGTTGTTACAGGACAAGGAGTGATGGTTTGAAACTAAAAGACAGAGAGATGATTCTATGATTCACTACAGAGAAGGAAAAAATGTTTTACACTGAGGATGGTGAGACCCTGGTCCAGGTTGCCCAGAGAGGTGCTGGATGCTTCATCCCTGGAACCATTGCAGGTTGGTTGGGGCTGTGAGCAACCTGCTTTAGTTGTGGATGTCCTTGCTGACTGCAGGGGAGTTGGACTGGATGACTTTGAAAGGTTTGTTCCTACCCAAACCATTCCATGATTCCATGGAGATGCAGTTCTCCCCACCCATCCTGTGCAGACCTATAACTGCAGCTAGGATAGACTTGCTCTAACTCCCAGCATTTGGTACATGTGGTTTTTTTTTTTCCCTAGGTATAATCTTTTCTTTGTTATTTTCCTAACACGATTCTTGGTGACAGATTCGAAGAACTGACCCAAAACTGTGAACAGAGTTTTCCAGAACTAGAGAGCTCATGCAAAGAAATCAATCCAAAGTTTTATCAGCTGTGCTTAAATCTTGCAAATAGCAAAGAGTTTTGAAATCTTTGGGTTGGAAAATCCTGTTGCAATTCTGTGTCTGTGAATCCTTCCTTGGAAGAGTTCCTTAGTTTTTAAGAGAAAAAGAGAATCCAACACTGACTCTAGGAAGGCTTGCCAAAAAAAATTGTTTAAATTATCTTTATTAGGTCATAGTAATCTATTATTCAAATGTCCTAGAATTGTTGGCTCATATACATTGCAATATATCACTTGAGAAGAGTAAGACAACAGAGGAAGGCATCCTAAGCAACTAATAAAGTTAATTTTATCCTATTTCCATATTTTTCAGGTTGGTTTTTTGTTTGTTTGCTTTGTTTCTCTCATAAGAAATTACAATTTGTTGCTCTTTAAGGCTGTCTTATGTGTTGATTGATCAAATTTTGTAGTCTCCCTGAAATTCTTCTCGTTCTAATTCTCTTTCTTTTCAACAGCAAATATGTCTCATTTCAATGCTTCCTTGCAGCTCGCAGTACTCTCAAACATTTTTGAGCAGATAATTCACAAAATTCTCCTTCTTCACCAGGAATTGTGGATGGATAATTCAGTTTGTAGATTCATAGAATAGTTTGGCTTGGAAGGGACCTTAAGAACCATCCAGTTCCAACCCCCTGCCATGGGCAGGGACACCTCCCCCAGCCAGGTTGCTCAAAGCGTCATCCAGCCTGGCTTTGAACACCTCCAGGGAGGGGACATCCACAGCAACCTGTCCCAGTGTCTCACCAATCTCATTAGAAAGAATTTCTTCCTAGCCTGCAGTTTAATTCTCCCCTCTTCCACCTCAAAGCCATTGCCTCTCATCTTGTCACTCCAAGCCCTTGTCCAAAGTCCCTCCCCAGCTCTTCTGTGGCCCCTTCAGGTACTGGAAGGATGCTCTAAGGTCTCCCCAGAGCCTTCTCTTCTCCAGGCTGAACAGCCCCAACTCTCTCAGCCTGTCCCCACAGGGGAGGTTCTCCATCCCTCTGATCATCTTCATAGCCTCCTCTGGATTCACTCCAACAGTTCCATGTCCTTCTTGTGCTGGGGGCACCAGAGCTGTGCACAGTACTCCAGGTGGGGTCACTCAAGAGGGGAAGAATCACTTCCCTCATCCTGCTGGTTTCTTGAAGTGTATTCACCACTCAGAGCTATTTGTTGACTATTCTTAGGGAGTGTTGGGTTTTTAGCTCACAGCTCAGCTCTTTGGTTTTGCTGATTGCCCTTTGAAAGGCACCAGTCTGTAATCAGTCAGTTTGCATTGCAGTTGTGTTTCATTGTCCTCATTGAACACAAGTAATAATTCTCTAGCTGGAAGCTAGCAGAAGACAGATGTAAACATGCCTTGCTGTAAACACTTCCTAAAATGTGCTTAAATTGCTTAAATCCACATTTCTGATTTTGTTAACTTGGGAAAAGCTGGCATATGTATATATCACAGGATGATAGAATGGTTTGGGTTGGAAGGGGCCTTAAAGACCAGCTAGTTCCAGCCCCTCCAGGCAGGGACATCTCCCACTAGACCAGGCTGCTATATCTTTTAAAAGATCTTAATTAACATTTGTGGAAAATATTTTGTGGTACTTGATGGTTTCTAGCTACAGAGCTGTATTAGTGTAATAAATAACACAGCCTTGCTGAAGTTCCAATTATTTTTGGTTTTGTTTTAATTGGAATGCAATAACATCTATGCACAGAACTGAAGTAGGAGTTGGAAGGTTTCCTTCCAATACCTGAAGGGATCCTAAAGAAAGGCTGGAGAGGGACTTTTCCTAAGGGTGTCTAGCAACAGGACAAGGGGGGGATGGTTTTAAGCTAAGGGAGAGTAGGTTTAGACTGGATCTTAAGAAGAAGTTCTTCAGTATGGGGGTGGTGAGACTCTGGAATAGGTTGCCCATGGAGGTTGTGGATGCCTCCTCCCTGGAGGTGTTTAAGGTCAGGTTGGATGAGGGCTTGAGCAATCAAATCTAGTTGAGAGGTGTCCCTGCTCATGGCAGGGGGGTTGGAGTAAATGATCTCTGAGGTCCCTCTCAACCTAAGCCATTCTGTGATTCTATGAAGAAGAACATAAGGAAATACCTTTCCCCTTAGGAAAAGTCCACAAAGAGGAGATGTAAGCTCCAATATAAGTGGTTCTGAAGCCCTCTGAGCTGAAAGGAAGCCAACTATGAAAAATTTACAGCCCATAACTCTATGACACTGTGCCCTCATTTATGAGTTAGGCAATCTACTTTCTCTGGATATCTGTTCCTCAGCAGGATCCAAATCTTAGTTCAACTGAGGTAAATGCTGATCACTATCTAAAGGGTGGAGGCCTTGAGGATGGGGCTGGACTCTTTTCCTTGGTGCCCAGTGATAAGAGAGAGCAGGTGTAAACTAGAACACAGGAGCTTTCACTGCAGGAAAACCTTCTTCACTTTGAGGGTGAACAGGCTGCCCTAAGAGGTGCTGGAGTCTCCTCTGGAGGCATTCAAAACCCACCTGGATGCATTCCTGTGCAACCTAATCTAGGAGAACCTGCTCTAGCAAGGGGGGGGGGCTGGAGTCAATGATCTCCAGAGGTCCCTTCCAGCCCCTTCTATTCTGTGATTCTGTGAACCAGCAGAAATTATTACCATTTAAGAGATCAGCATTAAAAAACTGTAGAACTGCGTATCTTCACTCCAGTAACAAAAGCCATTCCTCTCCCTGCCTTGAAGCATGAAATCTAAGGGGCTCAGCCACCTGGGCACTGTGGTTGCTGAAGGAAAATGATCAACTGGCAGAGATAAAGAACTTTTCAGGTGAACTCTCTGTAAGGTCCATAATTTTTACTTTTCAAGGTTGTTGACATCATTTTGTGTGGGTGTCTGTAGGTGTGTTCTGGTGAGCCCACCCCTGCAATCCTGTGTCCAGTTTGGGCTCCCCAGTTCAAGAGAGACAGAGACCTGCTGGAGAGAATCCAAGGGAGAGCCAGGAGGATGCTTAGGGGACTTGAGCATCTCCCCTGTGAAGAGAGACTGAGAGCCCTGGGGCTGTTTAGTCTGGAGAAGAGAGGCTGAGAGGGATCTGATCAATGTCTATCAATAGCTGAGGGGTGGGTGTCAAGGGGAGGGGGCCAGGCTCTTGTGGGTGGTTCACAGTGATAAGCCAAGGAACAATGGGTTCAAACTTGAACAGAGAAGATTTCAGCTCAACATGAGGAGAAACTTCTTTCCAGTGAGGGTGACAGAGCCCTGGAGCAGGCTGCCCAGGGGGGTTGTGGAGTCTCCTTCTCTGGAGACTTTCCAAACCCACCTGGATGCATTCCTGTGCAGACTACCCTGGGTGATGCTGCTCTGGCAGGGGGGTTGGACCTGATGACCTCTTGAGGTCCCTTCCAGCCTCTGATATACTGTGAGCCTGTGATACATTCTGGGGCAAACATGCCCTGTTCAGACTGGTGTAACTCCAAAGCCATCCTGCTGAAAATGGAAGTGAGATTTTCCCCAAGTAGGTTTGACTGCTTCATCTTGCTCTGAAGCCCTCCAAATTGCTTTTGATTTCTCTATGACCTTGGATGTTAACTAAGTGAAGGCATCTGTACTACAGCTAAAGCAAGGGGGTTGAATACTACGCTTCCACACCAGCAGATATTTTGGGCAAGTGTTTACCTTTACCACGAGGTTGTTGCTATTATGGGACTGGTTTAGTCATATGCTGAAATTTGTTTTCTTAAATGCACTTCTAATTCTTGCTTTGTTTTGGGGTTTTTATTGTTTGCATAAGAGCACCACATGCTAATTCACCACATGATGTGTGAGCACAGTCCAAATATCACAAAGTCAGTTCCAAAGTCCAGGCTCCCTCTCATAAAGCAAAATCCTTACTCCAAACTCAAATCACCCAGAACTTTGGAGTATCTTCAGAGTGAAATACTTCTCAGAACAACTGCAGGAATCTTGATATATAACCCACAGTGGGGTGGCCAGAACCCTCTAGTGCTGCAAATATACTACATAATTTACACATGATGACAAGATCAATGTTTTTATAAGAACTTCTTCAAAAGAAGGAGGAGGAGGAAAACAACTCAAAATAAATAGAGGCAATTTCCTCTTCTTCTAAGCCAACACTGGGTACAGCTGTGATGGCAGCCAACACCTTTTTTGGCACAGAGCCCTGCCAGTTGCTTCAGCCCAAATTCAGAGAGACAAAACACACCTCCTCTTCTGCAACTTTCCCAACCATATTGGGACTTTGCCTTGCTGAAAGAGGCAGGGGGGGGAAGTTGCATCTAGAATCACAGAATCATAGAATCAGTCAGGGTTGGAAGGGACCACAAGGCTCATCCAGTTCCAACCCCCCTGCCATGGGCAGGGACACCTCACACTACATCAGGCTGGCCAGAGCCTCATCCAGCCTGGCTGCAAACACCTCCAGGGATGGGACCTCAACCACCTCCCTGGACAACCCATTCCAGGCTCTCACCACTCTCATGGGGAAGAACTTCTTCCTCATGTCCAGCCTGAATCTCCCCACTTCCAGCTTTGTTCCATTCCCCCCAGTCCTGTCACTACCTGAGATCCTAAAAAGTCCCTCCCCAGCTTTCTTGTAGCCCCCTTCAGATCCTGGAAGGCCACAAGAAGGTCACCTCAGAGCCTTCTCTTCTCCAGACTGAACAGCCACAACTCTTTCAGTCTCTCCTCATAGGAGAGCAACTCCAGCCCTCTGATCATCTTGGTGGCCCTTCTCTGGACACCTTCCAGCATGTCCGTAGCCCTCTTGGAATAGAGGCTCCAGAACTGGATGCAGTACTCCAGGTGGGGTCTCACCAGAGCTGAGCAGAGGGGGAGAATCACCTCCCTTGCCCTTCTGGCCACACTTCTCCTGATGCAGCCCAGGATCTGCTTGGCTCTCTGGGCTGCAAGTGCACATTGACAGCTCTTGTTGAGCTTCTCATCCCCCAGCACCCCCAAGTCCCTCTCCTCAGGGCTGCTCTCCAGCCAGTCCCTGCCCAGCCTGGATTTGTGCTTGGGATTGCCTCGACCCAGATGCAGGACCCTGCTCTGCTCTGTTGCTGTGGTTCACTCAGGTCCTTGTATGTCACTTCATCAACCAAAGGAGATGACATCCCAGGTAAGTGGGGCAGAAGCAGATCTATGCCATCTCATCTTACCTTCCCACATCAAAGGCCCCAGCACAAGGTGAGGTATGAGCTGCCCTCACTGCAGTTGCTCTCATCTGCTGAATGGTGTTTTGAGTCCACCTGGCAGCTAGCATGAGTTAGACCAGCTTCAAAACTTTCCTTACCTACCCCAGAAACATGAGGCTGGGCAGTTTTCCTACTTCCCCTTTCCTTCCTCACCTTTTCAGGTGCAGCAGCAGAGGTGGTGTCTGTTCCCCCTCCCCAAAGCCTGTTTGCATTGTCTAAATTTCAAACCATGAGGACTGGCCATGTCTGAGGGCTGAGTGCTATGCCAGGTGATTACTGAGCTTGATTAAGGAAATTTGCAATGTGTGCAAGTCAGAATCACTGCAAACTCACTGGAAGGATGAATGACTTTACCCTGACTCCTCTGCTCCCAAGCTTTGATCTCCTGAGACAAATGAACTTTTTGAGTGCCAGAAAGATTTGCAGTGCTTTGTAGTGAGTAAAACATCTTCATTTTGCCAGGACGTGGTACTCAGGCATGATTCTGAAGTGAATCATGGTCTGGGAGAGAGGTGACTCTCATTACAATCTCTTTATCATCCTTCCTTTGAGGACTATGGCTTCATTGTACCAGCTATGGAGAAGCACAGTTGCTCTTCTGAAGCCAAGAAAGGAAAACCAACTCTGATTTCAATAAGAGGTGCTGGAAGCTGTCTTGTGTTCAGTTACACACAGAGGGATTTTATTTTAAGCCCCCTCTATCAAATGCAGTTCTGTGCTGTCCCAGTTCTGTTTCATTACATATCCAGAATATTTGGAGGAGTCATAGAATCACAGAATTGTTTCAGTTGGAGAAACCCTCTCAGATCCCCAAGTGCCATGGCCACACATTTCTTGAATACCTCCAGGGATGGGGACTCCACCACCTCCCTGGGTAGCCTGTTCCAATCCCTGACCACTCTTGCAGCAAAGAAATTGTTCCTAATCTCCAACCTAACCCTCCCCTGGCACAATTTCAGGCCATTTCCTCTCATCCTACCATCTGATACTAGAGAGAAGAGACCAGTCCCCACCTCACTTCAACCTCCTTTTAAGCAGTTGTAGAGAGCCATGAGTTCTCTTCTCCACCCTCTGTTCTCTCAGCTGCTCCTCACCAGCCCTGTTCTCCTGATCCTCCACCAGCTTTGTTGCTGTGGTAGTTTAGGGCTATGCCTTTAAAAATTTTCACAGATTTAGAGCAGAAAGTGGTGAAAATGTAAATACATCACTGTTGGGTGTAAAAAGGAAACGAATGACTATTCTAAACAATTCCATTGGAAGGGTATCTCCCATGAGATTTGGTTCCCCAAACAATCTTCAGTTCTGTTCAGTTCTGTTCTGAGCTTCTCTTCTTGCTTCTTCACTGGGAAGATACTAAAAGGCTTTTGCTGACCTTGACTGCTTTATTTTGACTGCTATTAACTTATCCTGCTTCTTTTCTCTCTTCCCTTTCTAGAGGGGGATGCAGAGAGGGGAAAGCAGGGAGCCAGCTTCCCCTGGCCTTTGGCCAGGGGGGTCCTTGTGCTGTTTTATTAATTGCAAATCCCTGTAAATATTGTAAATCCTGTATATTTGTACATATCCATTGTATTCCAATGTAGATTATAGTTTTGCTTGTAAATACAGCTCCATTTGCTTCCCAGCTGAGCTGGTCTGGTGAAGTTAATGTTGGGAGGTGGGGGTGGAATTTCAACCCACCACAGTTGCCTTTCTCTGGACCTGCTCCAGCACTTCGGTGTCCTTCTTGGAGTGAGGGGCCCAAAACTGAATTTGGTAATTGAGATGCAGCCTCACCAGTGCCAGAGGCCTGTGATCTGTAAAGATGGACTGCCTAAAGCATCGTTTCTTCATTTCCTATCAGACCCCTTTTCACCAGGCTGAACCCTCAGGCTTTCAACCATAGGTGAAATTTTCTGTTGGTTAGATTATCTGGCACTGTCTTTTTTAAATCCACTTGGAGGATCTGGCTGTTGAGTATTTCATATTTACAGCTGGTTATCCAAGTGTTTTATTAAAAAAGGATTTGTGGTTTTCGTTTTCTAGAGACTGAATGCTGAGAGCATCTGAGCAACCTGCTGTAGTGTGAGGTGTCCCTGCCCATGGCAGGGGGATTGGAACTGGATGAGCCTTGAGGTCCCTTCCAACCCTGACAATTCTATGATTTTCTGTTGTGAGAAGGAATGTGAAGAGCTTGTCCTATGTGTACTGAGGGATTGGGTTAAAAGGCTTTAAACCTTAGCTCCCACAAGAGGGAATTGCCTATGTCAGGTTTTGGGTATATTAAGCAGGATTTCCCCCAACACAGCATTTTAAAGATGAGTCTAGGCTACATTTGTTTAAGTTAAACATGCATGACATACAGAAAAGAAATGGTGGGAGGGTGGTCTAGACATAGCAAAAACATGCCTTAGAGTGGAGTAAGCTATGCCATAAATATCATGGCCTGAAACTGTGCCAGGGGACGTTTAGGTTGGAGATTAGGAGAAATTTCTTTGCTGCAAGAGTGGTCAGGCATTGGAACAGGCTGCTCAGGGAGGTGGTGGAGTCCCCATCCCTGGAGGTGTTCAAGAAGTGCATAGGTGTGGCAATTCAGGGTACAGTTTAGTGGTCATGGTGGTTGGGTTGTGGTTGGACTTGATGATATTAGAGGTCTTTTCCAGCTCTAATGATCCTGTGGTTCTAGGATTCTTTCATCTTACTGTAAATGTGATGCAATTTACCTTTCTGCTGCTGTGTCTGATTTCACAATCACAATGTAACCTCTTGCACGAAGCCAGTTGTGAAACATTCATGGATTTGTCTTTATTACAATATTTTCCTGCTCTGATTTGTTTTGGCAAGTTGAAATCACTCTTTAAAAAGGGCCAACCATCACTTTTATTGGGTCAGATCATCCCACAGGAAAGGGAAGGGGTTTGTGTCCACCTGAATTTCCCTCATTTGATTTTTTACATTTCATCCCAGGTGGATTGGTAGGTTTGTTGATAGAGAGGGTTCCAAATTTTAACTGACAATCTGCTTGGAGTTGGGCAAATGTTTTTTAAAGCAAATGCTACAGGGTCTAGGAGAAAATTGGACTGATATGATATATGATATGATATGATATGATATGATATGATAGATTATTGATATGATATATTATTGATATGATATGACATGATATGATAAGATATGATATAAGATAAGATATGATATGACTTGATATAAGATAAGATATGATATGATATGATATGATATGATATGATATGGTGTCACACACAGAGAGAATGGTAGGGGCTGGAAGGGACCTCTGGGGGATTAAGACCAAGATTTGTATGGCTTTCATTGGGTGAGGGATCTCCAAAGATTTCAGTTCTAATTTCCATTCTGCCTTTCTGGTGTTCGTGAGTACAGTTCCCAAAGCCCTGGTTTTCATCTAAAATGTGAGGATGCCAATCACAGTGCAGGCTGCAGGGTTAGGCCCTGTTTTACAAAGGGTGAGTGTCTTATAGAGGCATAGAATTGTCAGGGTTGGAAGGGACCTCAAGACTCATCCAGTTCCAACCCCCTGCCATGGGCAGGGACACCTCACACTACAGCAGGTTGCTCACAGCCACATCCAGCCTGGCTGCAAAAACCTCCAGGGATGAGGCTTCCACCACCTCCCTGGGCAACCTGTGCCAGTGTCTCACCACCCTCATGGGGAAGAATTTCTTCCTAACATCCAATCTGAATCTCCCTACTTCTAGTTTTGTTCCATTCCCCCCAAGTTCTATCACTCCCTGACACCCTAGAAGGTTCCTCCCCAGCTTTCTTGTAGTCCTCTTCAGATACTGGAAGGCCACAAGAAGGTCTCCTGGGAGCCTCTCTTCTCCAGACTGCACAACCCCAACTCTCTCAGTCTGTCTCCATAGCAGAGCAGCTCCAGCCCTCTGATTATCTCCTCTTAGACTTAGCTGAAAGCAAATAGGAAAAAAAAAAATCAACTTTAACCATTTTAAACCAGGTGATGCTTTTCATCTGGAGTAAGTTTATCCTTAGGAGTGGGAGGGGGGGGGGGGGGCACACACTGCACAGCACATCCCTTAGAGTCCTACCTCATTAAAAACCACGTATTGAATAACCACATTTTTCAAAAGGAGCATTCCAGCTGATTGCAGAAGTCCTTGCAAAGCCAGCAGGCAAGGGAGGATCCTGCAGATTAGCACAGACATAGCAATGTGAGCCTTTTTCAGGTCAGTTTGAGGAAATGGCAAGAGTCATGGGGGCTGGGGGCACACCTGTTCAAGGAGACCACATCATCATTTCATCCTGATGATGGCATTTCAGCAGCATGCTGCTGTTCAGGCTGATTTCCTCTCCCCTCCTTCCCCCTCTGCACATTTTAGCCATTGAGTTACAGCTTTCTTTAGACAAGTAAAATGACAGCCCTCTCCTTCTGCAACAGAAAATCAGCTGGTCCAAATAGGATTCAGTGTTGGGTGCAGTAAAATTTAGCTGATGAATTAATGTTTTTTTCAATTGAAGAATGAAATGTGGGAAATCCTTCTACCTGTGAACTTCCATGGACTTTCATGGGGGGAAAAAAAATACAACTAGCAATAAGACATTCCACTCCTGCTTTTTAAAAGCTGCATTGTGCATCATTTCATAGAATCATAGAATTGTTTTGGTTGGCAAAGCCCTTCAAGATCAGCCAGTCCAGCCATTCTCTATCAAACCTGGTGCTAAACCATGTCCCTCAGCACCACATCTCTGCCTCTTTGAAACACCTCCAGGGATGGGCATTCAATCACCTCCCTGGGCAGCCTGTGCCAGTCTTTGGGAACCCTTTCAGTGAAGAAGTTTCTCCTCCTTTGTCCAACCTAAACCTCCCCTGGTGCAGCTTGTGGCCATTTCCTCTCCTCCTATCACTTGTTACTAGGGAGAAAGGACTGACACATTGTGGAAGTTGCCATCCCAGGTTAGGTCCAGCTTTTTTAATCATTGTTGTGGTATAGGTAGACACCCAAGAATGTGGTCTTTGGAAACAAGCAGGGAGTTTTCTGAGTTGACAGAAGGAAGGAGAAGAGGGTGGTGGGGATTTTTCTCCAGGGAATTTTTATCCTCTCTTGTAGCTGGACGTGCAGAGAGGAAAAAGAGGAAAAGTGTCTTTGTATAGTAGTAAGTTGGAACCAGAATTCAATCCCTCTCCACTGGGAAAGTGCTTCTACAAATGGAACAAATTTATTAGGAGAGAAGGGAAAGATCTGCTCCTCAATGGCCACTCCCCAAAGAGTTAGGTCTTTCAGCTGGGACCAGGCAGCCTGGGATCAAATTCTTGTTCCACTTGGAGCATGGCAGGGGCTTCAAGCAGCTCACCAGCTGTGGTTCACCTTCACCTATACAGAGACCAGCAGAAATCTGCATCCTCCCTGGATGAAGTGGGAGCTAAGCAGCTGAAGAGCATCGAGGATGCCAAAATGTAGGCTAAGTGTGTAAGCAGGGATGCAAACACCTATGTAGCATGGAAGAGCTGAACCCAAACACTTCCACATCCTGAGTGTTTCATCCCAGCAGAAAGGCACTGCAAACTCTGCAGCTACCCCTGGATAAATTCATGAACCATGAATGTTTGCTACCCTGACAAAAAGACACAGAGCCAAGTACTGAGTTAACCAAGTGAGACTTTAGGCTCATCCTTGCCTCCAGTTTGTACTACTATTTTATAACCCCAGAGAACTACTTGTTTTAAAGCTCTGCAGCAAGCCAAACATTTAATAGAGTCATAATCTGCAGTCTTTGCCACATTGCATTGTAGGCAAGTGGAGTTATTGGAAGGAACAGCACATTGAGGAATTGTTTCCAGGTTATTAGAGCACTTTCTTGCTCAGTTTTTCCATACAAAGGCTCTGGATGTATACTGTCATCATCCTCACTTGAGGATTTTGAGATTTAGAGGAAAAAATCATCATGATAAGTCTTGGGTAGAGTCCCAGTTATATGAATAAGCCAGAATGTTCTATGGAGCTTTTATCACAAGGCTTTCCCCCTCCCCCTGCCCCAAATGATGCTTCTAGGTGGCAATATTAATCTCTTTTGCTCAAAGAGCATTGGCAAGACATAAAGAGTTGGGGTCATCATTGGTCTTGGAAGTTTTCTCAAGCTCAGGAAAACAAATTAGCTGGGAGGAAAAGCTGAACAAAGCATGATTCTTACTCAGAGAGCATAGAATCATACAACTCCTTCAGTTGGAGAAGCCTTCTAAGATCACCCAGTCCAACCATCAACCCAACCCAACCATGCCCACTAAACCATGTCTCAGAGTGCCATGGCCACAGCTTTCTTAAACACATCCAGGAATGGTCACTCTACCACCTCCCTGGGCAACAAAGTTGGCTAAACCTTTTGAGAATCACTGAACAGGAAGCCCATATAGAAATCTGACTGTCCTAGAAATGATTTCTGCCACACAAACCTGTGATTCCATCCTTTTTCTTCTCCCTGTTACAATTGTATTTGTCAGTTCACTAGGGGTGTCTTCAACTGGAGTACTGCATCCAGTTCTGGAGCCTCTATTACAAGAGGGCTATGGACATGCTGGAAGGTGTCCAGAGAAGGGCCACCAGGATGAGCAGAGGGCTGGAGCTGCTCTCCTCTGAGGAGAGACTGAAAGAGTTGGGGTTGTTCAGTCTGGAGAAGAGAAGGCTCTGAGGTGACCTTCTTGTGGCCTTCCAGTATCTGAAGAGGGCTACAAGAAAGCTGGGGAGGGACTTTTTAGGATCTCAGGTAGTGACAGGACTGGGGGGAATGGAACAGAGATGGAAGTGAGGAGATTCAGGCTGGATGTGGGGAAGCTCCAGTGGTGAGAGCCTGGAATGGGTTGTCCAGGGAGGTGGTTGAGGCTCCATCCCTGGAGATGTTTGCAGCCAGGCTGGATGAGGCTCTGGCCAGCCTGATGTAGTGTGAGGTGTCCCTGCCCATGTCAGGGGGGTTGGAACTGGCTGCTCCTTGTGGTCCCTTCCAACCCTGACTGATTCTATGATTCTAAATGTTCTCATTAGACAGTGAGTGTTGTTGTAATACTCCTGCTGAAGATGCTGCTTTCTACACCTCTTTCTCTTGCTCAGATCCATATATAGTGAGACTAATTAAAGTTTAGCAGATGGCTGACATTTCAGTAGTCCTAGAATCATAGGATCATAAAAACGTTAAGGTAGGAAAAGACCTCTAAGATCATCCACTCCAACCATCAACTCAACACCACCATGCCCAATAAACCATGTCCCCAGGTACCATGTCTTGAACACCTCCAGGGATGGGGACTCCACCACCTCCCTAGGCAGCCTGTTCCAATGCCTGACCACTCTTGCAGGAAAGAAATTTCTCCTAATCTCCAACCTAAACCTCCCCTGGTGCAACCTGAGGCTGTTTCCTCTTGTCCTATGACTTCTTAGGTGGAAGAAGAGACCAACACCCACCTCACTGCAACATGCTTTCAGTTGTAGAATGCAAAAGAGTAGTGGAAAATGAAAATGTCACCTCTCAGTGTTTGGTTTTTTTTTTGTTTTTTGGGGTTTTGTTTAGAATTTTTAGAGTCTGGTTGCACAAATGCATGCATCTTAGCAGAACTAAGCACACTGAAGCACATTTTGCTAGGTAAGAATTCTGCAATTTCTGTGTCTGTTCCTACCACAGTGCAGTCCTAGAGTCACAGAATGGTTTGAGTTGGAAGGGACATTAAAGATCATCCAGTTCCAACTCCCCTGCCATGGGCAGGGACACCTCCCACCAGCCCAGGTTGCTCAAGGCCTCGTCCAAGCTGGCCTTGAACACCTCCAGGGAGGGGACATCCACAACCTCCCTGGGCAACCTGTTCCAGTATCTCACCACCCTCAATGTCAAGAATTCCTTCCTAAGTCTCCCCTCTTCCAGCCATTTCCCCTTACCCTATCACTACCAGCCCTTGTAAAAATAGCAAATTATATCAGGTTATATCAGCTTTAAAACCCAAATTATCTTCCTTAGAAAGCTGTCCAGTGTCTGTAAGCAGGATGTACCCAGCCTTACCTGGCTGTCTCCTGCCAAGAGAAAAATCTGCTCCCAAGGAACAGGTAACAGAAGTTATTAGAGCAGGAAACTAAGCCAAGAATTTTGAAAGATGCCAAAAAAGAAGGGAAGGATGTGGGATTGTGTAGAGTGGCCCACGACACTGTAACTAAGAAGAATAACAGAGTTAAACATGGCATAGGAAAATTAGTCTGATTTAAGGGATTTTGGTGGGGGTTTTGTTTTCCTTTTTTTTTTTTTTCTTTTTTGTGCTAATAATGAAATCTATTAAGCTGCAGAAAGTTTTCCAAGAGAAGTGGTAGAATAAGCATCCTTGGGGATATATAAAAAGAGCCTGAACAAAGCTCTCTAACCCATAAAATAAGGAAGAGTCTGGCACCGACCTGCGAGATGGAAAAAGTGAAGAAATCTCTTTTTTCAAGAACTAATTTCCACCAGCCTGTCAGGACATAAAACTAAACAGTTAAAAAAGTAAGGCAGGCAGAAATATTGCTGCAAACACAGAGAGATTTATCTGGAGGCTCTTAATTGGTTGTCAATAAATCGAGTTCCCTGGTGAGAAGGGAAAACTCTAAGAAGTATTTCTAGACCACGAAATTGTCCTTGACTGAAAGCAAATTGAAGCCTTATTTTTAGCAGTGTGTTCATCAGCTGCTGCTTGGATGCATGTTTGTCTCCTTTGTCCAGTAAAATGCTGCTTTTTTTTTGGTTGTTGTTTTGTTTCCTAATAGCAACCAAAGGAAAAGGTGACCTCTGGGGAAAAAAAAAAAAATGATGTTGCTTTATGGGTAGGAAAAGGGACTTTTGGAACAGAGACGTAAAGGTCTTTGGCTCTCTTGAGAACACAAGTGGGCAACCCTCGTGGATTTTCACAGTGGTTGGGCTGCTTAACAGTTTAAACATCATTTAGCTGTCTAGACAGGGTATAGGAACAGCCACTGTGTGAGAGAAGAAGGTCAGGGCAAGCTTTAAACTTACCAAAAGCTGCTTCTAGTGAGTGCTGTGTCCAGTTCTGGGCTCCTCAGTTTAAGAAGGACATTGAGAGACTTGAATGTGTCCAGAGAAGGGCAACAAGGCTGAGGAGGGGTCTGGAGCACAGCCCTGTGAGGAAAGGCTGAGGGAGCTGGGGGTGTTCAGCCTGGAGAAGAGGAGGCTCAGGGGAGACCTCATTGCTGTCCACAACTACCTGAGGGGAGGCTGTAGCCAGGTGGGGGTTGGGCTCTTCTCCCAGGCAACCAGCACCAGAACGAGAGGACACAGCCTCAAGCTGTGCTAGGGGAGGTTTAGGCTGGAGGTGAGGAGAAAGTTCTTCCCAGAAAGAGTAATTGGCCATGGGATGTGCTGCCCAGGGAGGTGGTGGAGTCACCATCCCTGGAGGTGTTCAAAAAAGGATTGGACTTGGCACTTGAAGCCATGGTTTAGTTAGTCATGAGGTGCTGGATGATAGGTTCGACTTGATGATTTCTGAGGTCTTTTCCAAACTTGTTGATTCTATAATGCCATGATTCTATGATTCCATGATTCTATGATTCTATGATCCTATGATTCTATGATTCCATGATTCCATGATTCTATGATTCCATGATTCTGTGATTCTGATTCTATGATTCCATGATTCTATGATTCTTGATTCTGTGATCCTATGATTCTATGATATGTTCTCTTTTTTTTTTTTTGTTATTTTTTCCCCCTAAGAAAAGCCAACTGAAGGAAAAGCTGCCCTTGGAAACCATCAATAAAACAAAGCTTGTTAACATTCCTAAGTGTGTGGAGAGCTGGTGATGAGGGAACCCTGTGATCACAGTCTCACAGTATATCAGAGGTTGGAAGAGACCTCAAGAGATCATCAGGTCCAACCCCCCTGCCAGAGCAGGATCACTTGGGGTAGTCTGCTCAGGAGTGCATCCAGGTGGGTTATTAGGAAAAATATGGCTGCTGCAAGTGCTTTGGGAATCAAAAGCTCCTTTAATTATTATTTTGATAATGAGATTAAAGACATCTCATTGATTTGGCACAGAAAACCTTGGGGCCACTTGGGTTTTACTCTGCTACCATTAGATGCTATCACCTTTTTTTTTTTTTCTTTTCCCTCTTCCTGAGCTTTGTGTTCAATAGAGTGCAGCCTCTTCAAAGGTTTGGCCTTGAAGCTCTTCTGCCAAAGTGAGAAGACCACCAAGATTTTCTTCAAAGCCCTGTGAGGTAGTGGTCCCAGCATGCCATAATTCATGACATGTTTGCCATTCTTGCGGTAGGTGCCCAGACCACTTTGGCCAGGGAGTCTATTGCAGTCAAACAAGAAAGTGCTCCTGCTGAAGGGACTAAACTCTCCCCAAGGCTAGCTGAGTCTCATTACCCAGGATTTCCATTAAAGAAAAACCAACTGAAAGCATAACTCAAGGATGGAAAAAAAGAAAGAGGAGAGTCGTGCTCTTTGTCACATCAGCCAGCCCGCTATTGCGAGAGACTCCTCTGCAAGCTTTCACATCTCCAGCCTGGTGGGAAACAGCCTTTTAAAGCATTTGAAACTGCTCATTTAATAATATTAAAAGATTTTAAAACCACTTTTATTATGAGGTAAAAGGATATTGACTTTTCTCATGATTTCCCAGTCCCAGCAATCTCTTATTAATTAAAACATTGTGTGCCATGGGCTTTTTGTTCCTTTCCTACTTCCCTCTGCCTTTTCTTTACTTTTCAGTCGCTCACAGGTTTGGGAGAGTTTTGTGCTGAAAAAATAGTTTGTTGTCACTCTTGCCATGATGAGCAAGCAGCTCTAGCCTGAAGAGATATATGGCTGCTTAGATAGAATGGAGTGGGAGAGAAGAAGAGAAGGGAAGAGGAGAGGAGAGGAGAGGAGAGGAGAGGAGAGGAGAGGAGAGGAGAGGAGAGGAGAGGAGAGGAGAGGAGAGGAGAGGAGAGGAGAGGAGAGGAGAGGAGAGGAGAGGAGAGAGGAGAGGAGAGGAGAGGAGAGGAGAGGAGAGGAGAGGAGAGGAGGGAGAGGAAGGGAGAGGGAGAGGAAGGGAGGGAGAGGGAGGGAGGGAGAGAGGAGGGAGAGGAGAGGAGAGGAGAGGGAAGGGAAGGGAGGGGAAGGGAAGGGAAGGGAAGGGAAGGGAAGGGAAGGGAAGGGAAGGGAAGGGAAGGGAAGGGAAGGGAAGGGAAGGGAAAGGGAGGGGAGGGAAGGGAAAGGGAAAGGGAGGGGAGGGAAGGGAAAGGGAAAGGGAGGGGAGGGAAAGGGAAAGGGAGGGGAGGGAAAGGGAGGAGAGGAGAGGAGAGGAGAGGAGAGGAGAGGAGAGGAGAGGAGAGGAGAGGAGAGGAGAGGAGAGGAGAGGAGAGGAGAGGAGAGGAGAGGAGAGGAGAGGAGAGGAGAGGAGAGGAGAGGAGAGGAGAGGAGAGGAGAGGAGAGGAGAGGAGAGGAGAGGAGAGGAGAGGAGAGGAGAGGAGAGGAGAGGAGAGGAGAGGAGAGGAGAGGAGAGGCTGGAAGGAACTGACAACAATCATCTAGTCCAGGGAATACCTTTTAACACTAAGAACTAGAAACTGTTAGATTGTCTTGGGAGGTTATGAAGCTTTCACTGCATTAGCATCTTACAAGGCCAGTTTGGATTATGTATGAGAAAGGCAGATGGAACAAGCTAGATCATCTCTTGAGCCCCTTTCCTCTTTGTGAATCAACCTGTGGACCTCCCTCCCTTCATGGACCAGAGAGCATCCCAGTGACTGGGCTAGCTGCTCACAGGCCACACAGGTCTAGCACTTAGTGAATTCTGCTGCTACCATGCACCATTACATTGCAAGGATATTTGCTGAATGCAAAGCATGCTTCCTATTCGTGCCCAGAGGCTGAGTCACACATTATACAGCAGCCTTCTATTTCTCTCAGTTACTCCATTCACTTCCAGTTACTTCAGGTGGCAGAGTGGTTTTTAACAAGCAACAAAAGATGCCAACTCTGCTGTAAAGCACATATGGACTTTTAGGAGGAGATTTACCTCAGTTTTTGTGGTTTTGTTTGGTTTTTTATTATTCCCCAAGCTTTTAAGAGAAATAAATGCAACAAAGAGACAAACAAAAGGCCAAACCCAACCCAAACCAAATCAAAACCCACAAACAAACCAATCCCACCAAAGCCCCAAACCAACCTCCCAAACTCAGTGCATTAAGATTGTAAAGGCAAGCTATTACCAAAGGTAGCACACCAGTATGTTCCTGAGCTGTTCTGTATGGCTTATGATAACCTTAACTGGCCTCAGTCTGCAGTCCTGCTTCCAGAAGATCACTCCACACAGAGTGGAGCTGCTCCAGAAATGAATCAAGCTTGAGAAGGAATTTTCTAAAAGGCCCTTTCTTCCCAGAAGCTGGGAAGGGCTGCCAAAACCAAAAGCACATTTGCATTATTAAGGTGTTTGTCTGCTGCAATAAAGGACTGGATTCTATTTTTTCATCTGCTACAAAGGGATGAGATGGTGGAAATTTCATTTATCCCTGGTCCTTTGCATGCAGTTACTGCCTGTGCATGACTCATCTTCTCCCTGTCTGACTGGAGAGCATGAGCTCTCATGGGCAGAAAAGCTGAGTCCTCCTATGTGTCATTGGATTCTCTGCTCCCTCTGCTTTCACAGGCTCACAGGATGTTAGGGGTTGGAAAGGACCTCCAGAGATCATCAAGTCCAACCCCCCTACCAGAGCAGGACCATAGAATCCAGCACAGGTCACACAGGAACACATCCAGATGGGTCTTGAGAGTCTTCAGAGAAGACTCCACAACCTCTCTGGGCAGCCTGTTCAGTGCTCTATGAACCTCAGAGTGAAGAAGTTTCTCCTCATGTTGAGGAGGAACCTCCTGTGCTGTGGTTTATATCCATTGCCCCTTGTCCTATCCCAGGGTGCAAGTGAGCAGAGCCTGTCCCCTCCCTCTTGACCCCCAGCCCTCTGATATTTAGAAACATTTATTAAATCCCCTCTCAGTCTTCTCTTCTCCAGACTAAGCACCCCCAGGGCTCTCAGCCTCTCCTCCCCAGGCAGTGCTGCAGTCCCTTCAGCATCCTCGTAGCTCTCCCTTGGACTCTCTCCAGCAGATCCCTGTCCCTCTTGAACTGGGGAGCTCAAAACTGGACGCAATACTCCAGGTGAGGTCTCATCAGGGCAGAGTAGAGGGGGAGGAGAACCTCCTTGGATCTGCTGGACACACTCCTCTTAATGCACCCCAGGATACCATTTGCACTCTCAGCCACAAGGACATGTATGAAGTTATGCCAGGCTGAAAAATATGGCCATGGGTATCTTCATTTTGACACCCAAACCTCATGGCTTTTTTTTTTTTTCCTTCTGTGTCTCTGACTCAGTTGTAAACTCTTGATAGTAATTTAGTATAAGTAAACTCTTTATAGTAATTTAATATAAGTAAACTCTTTATAGTAATTCAGGGAGCAGACACCACAGTGATAAGAGGCACAGATCAGTTAATTACAAAGAAGGATTGCTTTGCTAAATTCAGCTGCTAATCACAGAATGTTAGGGGCTGGAAGGGACCTTGAAAGCTTATCCAGTCCAACCCCCCTGCCAGAGCAGGATCACCTAGAGCAGATCACACAGGAACACATCCAGGTGGCTCTTGAATATCTCCAGAGAGATAATGTTAAGGTGCCTGTTGCAGACAGAGATGACTAACATGGCCTTGTCTTGATATGGAGGGGACTTCACAGAGAAATCCATCCACATTTCTTGAGACAGGGATCTGCTGGAGAGAGTCCAATGGAGAGCTATGAGGATGATTAAGGGACTTGAACATCTCACCTGTGAAGAAAGACTGGGACCTGGGGCTGTTTAGTCCTAAGAAGAGAAGTCTGAGAGGGGATCTGATCAACATCTGCAAATATCTGAGGGGTGGGTGTCGAGATGAAGGTGCCAGACTCTTTTTGGTGGTGCCCAGTGATAGGACAAGGAACAACAGGTACAAGCTAGAACACAGGAGGTTGCACCAAAGCTTCATTGCTGTGAGGCTGCTGGAGTCCTGGAGCAGGCTGCCCAGAGAGGTTGTGGAGTTTCCTTCTCTGGAGACTTTCAAAACCTGCCTGGATGCATTCCTGTGTGACCTGCTCTAGGTGATCCTGCTCTAGCAGGGGGCCTAGACTGGATGGTCTTGGAGGTCCCTTCCAACCCCTACCATTCTGTGATTCTATGACTGTGTTAGAGCTGGTTTGTCCTTTAACTTGCTGGAGCACCTTCATCAATGAGCAGGTGGTGGTGGTGGTGGTGGGGGGGGTGGGGTGTTGTTTGTTTTTTTGAGAAAAGCAGTGAGAAATAAAGAGAAATAAAGTAAAGGAAAAGCTACATTTGCTGCCATTTCCAGTTACTGATCTTTTTGTGCTCCACCCACAAGATGAGGAGATTGGTTTGGGTGTTTCTCTTTACTATGAAAGCAAAGGTTTATGCTTGAGGAAGCTAAGCAGGTGTTAAGCAGCAAGTCATGTGAAAATTACCCTGAACTGATATCTCTCTAGAATTTTCATTCTCTTTACCCAGCTAGAAATTGTTGCAAAATATTCCCCTTCCTCTGAACTAGATGCACAGAGAACACAAGAATTGTTTTGCCTTTAACTGCTTAAATGACTTTCAGTGTGGTCCTTTAAAACTCCTGTGACACAAGAGTGATTTTGCTGTTTGTTGATCATCCAGAATGTAGGTTTTGGTCTAGGAAATTAAAAAATAAAGTGGTCTCCAGCAGCATGGAGAGCATGGATGCCAAGGAGTTTGCCTGAGGAAGGACATTCCAGCAAGGGAAGCAGAGCTGTAGGGTTCTGATGAGCAGTTCTCTGCTGCATCTCCTGGACAAGCTGGTGGTTTTGATGCCTGTTACTGACAGCATAGAGTAATCCAAGTAATCAAAGGTATTTCCCCTCCCAAGGAATCAAAGTAATCAGTAGTTCAAAGTATTCAAAGATATTTCTCCTCTGGAGGAGGACTTCTGCAAAGAGTGTGCTGATTTTACTTCATTTATAGGCTCCCTGATTTCTTATCTGAATTGCTTGATTCTGCTGAGAGCTGGTGTGGGGTTTTGGTTTTTTTTTTTTTTTGGTGAAAATATGTTATTTCAACAGGTTTTTGGGGTCCTATTAGTTGGGAAAAAGACCATTTTCTAAGCAGAAACACACACATTCATAAAAGCTGAATGTGAGTCCCTGTTTCCCCCTGCCACATTCTCTCTGCACAGGACCTCCTGTAACCCTGGCAGCAGTTGTGTAAGAGGTGGTGGTTATCACCAGCACTGCTGCTATCTTTTAGTCCTCTTTTGTGAATCTTGGCTCCAGGAGCACCAAGAAGGCTGCATCTCATCAGATTTCTTGGCTGATCCTCTTCTTGATGTGACCTCTTCCCTTGGAGATGCGTCAGTGACATTAAGTTCCAGTGCAAAGCGTACTGTGGAGTTGTGGGATCACCACAACCTGACACCACAGCAGAGCTCTTTTAAGCAGAGAAGATTTTCTTAACTGATGACTTAACAAGATGTTAAAACAAAAATACACTGGGACAGACTCAGTTCCATCTTCTGGCCTCTCTCTGCCTCAGGAATTTGGCTGGATCTGGCCAAAAGAAAGTTTCCCAGCAGAAGAGACATTAGCTTGGCATAGCTCTGAATCCTACCAGTCCCAGCCTACACAATCATCCTGCCACAGGCTGTAGGGAATGAGATCAGAGTGCTACTGTGCTCCAGATAATTCCATCTGGCAGTCTGCTACCTCAAAACCACTCTCATCTGGTGCAGGTTAGGCCAGCCTGAAGGTTGCTCTAACCACCTCTGTGGTCAGGACTGGTGGAGAATCAGAGCCATAATCAGATCTTCCTCACTGCTCACTTTCTCTCCTGCACTTTTCAGCTCTTGTTCACAGCAATAATTTGCCTCTGTGGTTCAATAATTGCTTTCTAGACAGTGGTAGAAACTGTACCAGGTTTTTCTGTAGCAGGTGCAAAGGTAAAGGTCAGAAGTGGGGCTGGGTAGGAAAATGTTTTCATCTTGCAATAATTATGTAGATAAAAAGGCTCATTTCTACCCTGAGGAAAATCCAGAAACAGCTTGAAAAGGTTCATGGACAGTAAAAGCACAAAGAGTGTAGACTAGACCAGGAATTAGGGCACTCATGTGAGCTGTAGAAGCTCTTTTTTGCCTGTTTCTAAACAGGAACAGGAACTGGATCTTTTACAGGCCCTGTTGAACACTTTGGCTGTTCAGAAGTTAGGTGTACCACTGTTTCCTTATCCATACTTGGAATACTGTTTAGCAGGTGAGAATCTTTCCTTCTTCCTCTAAAAAAAAATAATCCAAATTGTGATGTTTCTGCTGAAAACTCAGATTTAACTAAAGCAACATGTTTCAGTGTGTGCACATAAAAACTGCCTTGTCAATACCCCAAAATCCTGATCTGCTTTAATTTGAAGCTCTGTGGTTTTTTTTCCTAAGGTCTGATTTATTCTCCTGGCTCCTGCCAAGCTGATTTTACTTCAGCTGTACAAAAGAGCACACAGATGTTGACTTTTCTCTAAGTGGAAGAGAGATGCCAGTGATTTGTTATCATTGTGCAGCAAAAGCTGAAGCAGTCAGATTCATCCTTTGCATTTAGAAAGTACACACCTCACACTACAGCAGGTTGCTCACAGCCACATCCAGCCTGGCTGCAAAAACCTCCAGGGATGAGGCTTCCACCACCTCCCTGGGCAACCTGTGCCAGTGTCTCACCACCCTCATGGGGAAGAACTTCTTCCTAATATCCAGTCTATCCACATGATAAGATCCAGTCTATTCAGATGCTAATATCACAACCCAACAACAAATGGGAAATAGATGCAACTGATTTGTTGGGTTTGGGTTGTGTTTTGTTTGTTGGTTTTTTTGTTTTTTTTTTTTTTTTTTTTTGTCCTGCATAGAGCTGTGCAGAATAATTCATGCAGAGTCAAAAAAAAAAAAAAAAAAAACAACCCAACAGAACAAATTCTGGTTTCCTGCAGAAATTTTATATTGTGTTTCACGCAGCTGAGAAACATCTGTACAGCTGTTTGTGTCATGAGAGGGGAATTGTGCTGTGTGTGGAGAAAAAAGAGAGCTGAGAAGCTTTCTTTTGGTCATTCTGAAGATATTTGCTGTATAGAAACTATCTAGAGTCAGATCAAGATATTTTAGCACTGCATACCCAGGTGGAGCCTGGATGTCCAACTTCAAATTTCTGTCTTGGAAACTGAAAACTGAATTACAGTCTCACAGGCTCACAGTATATCACAGGTTGGAAGGGGCCTCTAGAGATCATCAGGTCCAATCCCCCTGCCAGAGCAGCATCACTTAGGGTAGTCTGCACAGGAATGCATCCAGGTGGGGTTTGGAAAGTCTCCAGAGAAGGAGACTCCACAACCCCCCTTGGGCAGCCTGTTCCAGGGCTCTGTCACCCTCACTGGAAAGAAGTTTCTCCTCATGTTGAGGTGAAATCTTCTCTGTTCAAGTTTGAACCCACTGTTCCTTGTCTTATCACTGTAAACCACCCAACAGAGCCTGGCCCCCTCCCCTTGACACCCACCCCTCAGCTATTGATAGACATTGATCAGATCCCTCTCAGCCTTTTCTTCTCCAGACTAAACAGCCCCAGGGCTCTCAGTCTCTCTCCACAGGGGAGATGCTCAAGTCCCCTAAGCATCCTCATGGCTCTCCCTTGGACTCTCTCCAGCAGGTCTCTGTCTCTCTTGATCTGGGGAGCCCAAAACTGGACACAGGATTGCAGCTGTGGTCTCAGCAGGGCAGAATAGAGAGGTAGAAGAACTTCCCTAGACCTGCTGGACACCTTTCTTGGTACATCCCAGGATCCCATTGGCTCTCTTGACCACAATTGAATTGAATTGAATTGAATTGAATTGAGTTGAATTGAATTGAAATGAATTGAATTGAATTGAATTGAATTGAGTTGAGTTGAGTTGAATTGAATTGAATTGAATTGAATTGAGTTGAATTGAATTGAATTGAATTGAATTGAATTGAATTGAATTGAATCGAGTTGATTTGAATTGAACTGAATTGATTTGAATTGAATTGAATTGAATTGAATTGAATTGAATTGAATTGAATTGAATTGAATTGAATTGAATTGAATTGAATCAAATTGAATCAAATCGAATCAAATTGAATTGAATTGAATTGAATGATCTAGCAACCTGATCTGGTGTGAGGTGTCCCTGCAGGGGGGTTGGAACTAGATGATCCTTGAGATCCCTTCCAACCCTGACAATCCTGTGATTCTATGATCTACATTTGCAGAACACCACCAGTCCCTGGCAGTCTGCTTAACTCCTAACTCACATCTGTGCTTGGTTGGGGAAGATTTAAAATGCCAACATCTCCCCTGTTGGGAATGTTCCTGGACATGATAACTCAGCCATCTAACTGTTAACTTGTTAGAAGGATTCCTAGTATGGATTTGACCTGGACCAGCTAACACTCTCCCAAACAATTGCTGAGGACAGTGAGGATTTCCAGAGGCCGAAGGTCATTCAGAGATCACAGGCAATTGGGCTGCCTCCAGCATGTTTTGGAAGATGAGGATTTAGGAGTATGGATATAAGCTGCTCCATGCCAGTTGGACTCAGTGACAGAAAACAGTCCCACGCTCATTTGATTTAGTAGTATGCATGTAGCCAATGTGCTTTCTGTCTGACTCCCAGAGGGGCTTAGCTTAGTAGGTGTTGTTGAGGAAACTAAACACTCCTCAGAGCTGGGATCTTCAGAAAATGAAGTTATTCTTGACACTTTGTGGCCACAAGGTTCTGTTTCCCCTCTCCCACCAAAATAGCTCCCAGTTGGTTATCCTGCTGTAAAATACCCAGTGGTCTCCTGAGCCAGCTCTGAAGGGAACATCACTCTGCATTCTCAAAATGTTACAACACAGGACATCCCTCAAACCACCCTCTAAGGGAAGAAACTGGGATGCTGAAGCTGAAACAGTCTTCATTATCTATTTATTTTGGGGGGAGTAGCATCCCAGCCCAGAGAATTTGTTGCATTTAAGAGAGGACATAAAGACACATGGGCAGAAGCCTGATGCAAAGGGGAAAAAAAAATCAATTTGTGGTGATATCTATCTATCTATCTATCTATCTATCTATCTATCTATCTATCTATCTATCTATCTATTTATCTATTTATCTATCTATCTATCTATCTCATCTCTCTCTATCTTAGCTACTATCTATTATCTCTATTATCTATTATCTGTTATTTATTATCTATTATCTATATCTATCTATCAATCATGTCTCATCTATCTAACATGTCTCTCTCATCTATCTCTCTCTATATATACTTTCTTTTATTTATTATCTATATCATCTATCTATAATCTCCCTCTCTCTCTTATGTTATCCATTATCTATTATCTATATCCCATATCTCTCTGTCACTTCTCTCTCTTATCTCTTATCTCTTATCCATTACTATTATCTATATCCCATATCTATCATGTGTCTCTTTTCTATAATCTATAATCTATTTTCTATTATCTATTTTCTATTCCCTATATGTGTCTATCATCTATCTATCTATCTATCTATCTATCTATCTATCTATCTATCTATCTCTCTATCTCTTATCCCTTATCCATATCTATTATCTCTATCCCATACCTCTCTTTCTTATCTCTTCTCTCTTATCCATTACTATTATCTATATCCCATATCTATCACCTGTCTCTTATCTATTCTCTATTATCTATTCTCTATTAGCTATTCTCTATTCTCTATTCTCTATTCCCTATATGTATCTATTATCTCTCTCATCTATCTATCTATCTATCTATCTATCTATCTATCTATCTATCTATCTATCTATCTATCTTACACCTTTCTCTCTCTCTTATTATCTATTATCCATTATCTATTATTTATATCCCATATCTCTCTATCATCTCTCTCTCTTATCTATTATCTATACCCTATATGTACCTATTGTCTCTCTCTCCCATCTATCTATCTATCTATCTATCTATCTATCTATCTATCTATCTATCTATCTATCTATCTACCTACCTACCTACCTAAAATGCTATCTATACCATAATTTTCAGTCCTGAATAAAATTCCTGGAGACCAGCCCTCTCTCCCCCACCTGCCTGGCATTTCTCCATACCTCCCTCACCACGTCTGCCTGGCTCTGCAGCCCTCCAGCTCAAAGGAGCAAAACTCTTTGCTGTAACTGCATGGTGAGTTTGGGACCCAGCTGCTCTTGCTGGTCACAGCCCTGCCAAGGTCCCCTCAGCCACAGAGACTTTCTTAAAGAAGTTGGCCAGGCACTAACAGTTTGATTTAAAATACATGGGTAATGAAATTAAAGCCACCACAGAAGAAAGTGGCTGGCTGGATTTATGTGTTGGAAGCTAATTCAATTAGATTCTCAGTTTACATAGGGATAAAAAAAAAAAGGAAAGGAAAGCAAGAAAGCATAGATGGCCACCTTTGGAATGATTTAATCTCCAAATCTCCAGTGGCAAAGCACTGCCCAGAGAGGTTGTGGAGTCTCCATCTCTGGAGGCATTCCAGAGCTTCCTGCACGTGTTCTGTGTGATTTACTCTGGGTGAGCCTGCTCTGGCAGGGGGGTTGGACTGGATGATCTCCAGAGGTCCCTTCCAGCCCTTACCATGCTGTGATTCAGTGATTCTGTGCTTGATGCTCCCTGCTCAGCCTGATGGTGATGCAGCTCTGCTGAGATCCCTTGCCTTCTGGCTGTGGCTGGAGGTGCCTGCTGAACCCCACACAGATTTCAGCCACCCCCAATTTTTTAGAGCAGTCCTCCTCACATATGTGCCTGACGCTGCCTGGAGTTACTGGGAAGTGACCTCCTGATGCAAAGACCATCTAGCAGCAATTGACAGCTGCTTTTTGAAGGCTTAGAGATCAGATCTGGGCACCAGCTTGGTTGCACAGTGTGCTTTGGCTTCAGTTGCTGTCATTTAGGTTAAATCTGTTGTTATTGGTTTGTTTGGTTTTTTTTTCTTTTAATTGTGCAAACAAGTTTTCATTTGCCAGAAAAAAAAACCAACAAACCCAAACAACCTAATTGTGATCAGATGTCCACAATTCTCCCCACCAGAACCTAATTAAAGCCCTTAATTGTATATAAATAAATGGGCTCAATGCCCTGCTTTTTCCTCTCCCTCTACACAGTGAAGATGCAAGGTGCAGGCTGGAGCTTTCCAGCACAGGGCTGGTGTCTGCTCAGTCCCTTGAGGATTGTTTCCCACAGGGCACAGGAGAGTGTGGTGAGGTGGGCAGTGCGGGTGTGGTGGCCAGCAAGATGCTTTCTGAGCAGAATTATTTAGACATGAGGTGTTGCCCTAAAGCAAACCTCAGCCATGTGTCCCAGAATCACAGAGCATTATGAGTTGGAAGGGACCTCCAAAGATCATCCAGGCCAAACCCCTGCCAGGGCAGGGTCACCTAGAGTAGGTCACACAGGAAAGCATCCAGGTGGGCTTTGAATGGCTCCAGAGAAGGAGAATCCACAACCTCTCTGGGCAGCCTGCTCCAGTGTTTTGTCACCCTCGCAGTGAAAAAGTTTTTCCTTATCTTCAACAGTTATCCATGCATATGGATCTGTCAGGAATAACACAGTATCCCAGCATGGTGGGGGTTGGAAGAGACCTCTGAGTATCACCTCCTGCTAGAGCAGGGTCACCCAGAGTAAATCACTCAGGAACACAACCAGGTGGGTTTGGAAAGCCTCCAGAGAAGACTCCACAACCTCTCTGGGCACCCTGCCTCCAGTGCTCTTCCACCCTCAAAGTTCAGAAGTTTTTCCTTATGTTTAAGTGAAACCTCCTGGGTTCTAGTTTGTGCCTGTAAAACACCACACAGCTGAGTTAGCTACAGAAAATTTGAGTTAGCTACAGAAAATTTTCTGAGGACAGAATGTCAGGATAAAGTGAAAGTAATTCTCAAGGTTTCTTCTTCTCCCCAGCAAAATTTACCTTGAGGAAATGATTTGCAGCTGTGAGTTCTCCCCTTTTTCACTTCACTGGTGCTAAGGCTAAGGGAATAGGAGTGTGGGATTCATTTCAAAGGACATGCCAGGTATTTGTGGTGATTTTAGCTCTTGGGAAAGTTTCAGTTTCAGACAGAAAAGGGAAATTTTGTATCTCCTTGCAGCACCAAAGGCTGCCCCAAGAGGTTGTGGACTCTCCTTCTCTGGAGACATTCAAAACCTGCCTGGCTGTGCTCCTTCTCTAGGTGACCCTGCTCTGGCAGGGGAGTTGAACTGGATGATCTTCCAAAGTCCCTTCCAACCCCTAACATTCTGTAACTCTGTGATCACCTCACTCCTTTCCTGCATCAAGTTGGAAATGCCACCAATGCCTTAGAAGTGACTTGATTTAGTCTGTCCCATTGTAAAAGCAGTTGAAATGCCCTAGAAAAGGAGATGTGACTTTGTTTGATGCATTGAGGCACTGACCTGAGTTGCTATAAACTTACTTACTGCCAATGCGTCTGCCACTACTGATTTAGGCTGAATATGTTCTTTTCTTCATATATATATCTGTGTGTGTAAACCAATAAATAATAAACTCATGCCATATGCCCAGTCCCTAAAATTGTTGATTTGGGGGAACACTGTTTGGCTTGTGAATTTGTGGATGTTAGCAGCATTTATTACACGTCCAGTTTAAGAAGGGAAGAAAAGATTGGTATTAAAATACCCTTCTAAAATTGTTTCCCAAAGGAAAATGAATTTAGGGTCCTGGAAAGTGTTTTAATCCCTTTCTTGTACCATAATCTAATCCTGAAGGATGCTCTTTGATTCCCTTCTGTAATACTTTGTAGGTTCCCCCCCTCCCCTTCTTATTTTATTTTACTTATTCCCACAGCCAGCTTCAAATGACCTCAAGAACACAGGGCAGCTAAAAGATTGCTCAAATGTCTTAATACTTTTAATCCTTACTTGTTATAATTTGATTATGGAGACAGATTTTCTCTCTGGGCCTCATATTAAATCACTTTCAAGTTGAAACAAACCAGAAATCCTTTCAACTTAACAGAACTTGTATTCAATAGGAGCTGCTCAGATGCAGCACAGAGATTGTAGGATGTTGCTTCCTGGAGTTTAAATACAAGGAAAGCAAACTTTAATCATTGTCACATAGGAATTTACCTTGGTTACACATGGATTTACCTGCACAGACTATCCATTTCTCAAGATCTAACACAGATAAACACAGTTTTTGAAGTGCATCTGTGTGGTATCCTGGGGTACATTAAGAGGAATGTGGCCAGCAGAGCCAGGGAGGTTCTCCTCCCTTTCTACTCTGCCCTGCTGAGACCTCACCTGGAATATTGCATCCAGTTCTGGCCTCCCCAGTTCAAGAGGGACAGGGATCTGCTGGAAAGAGTCCAAGGGAGGGCTACAAGGGTGATGAAGGGACTGGAGCACTGCCTGGGGAAGAGAAGCTGTGAGTCCTGGGGCTTTATAGTCTGGAGAAGAGAAGACTGAGAGGGGATTTAATGAACGTTTGTGAATATCTGAGGGCTGGGGGTCAAGAGGGAGGGAACAAGGAGCAATGGATATAAACTCCAGCACAGGAGGTTCCACCTCAACATGAGGAGGAACTTATTCACTGTGAGGTTCACAGAGCCCTGGAGCAGGCTGCCCAGAGAGGTTGTGGAGTCTCCTTCTCTGGAGGCTTTCAAGCCCATCTGGATGTGTTCCTGTGTGACCTGTGCTGGATTCTATGGTCCTGCTCCTGGTAGGGGGATTGGATTCGATGATCTCTGGAGGTCCCTTCCAACCCTGTGATCCTGTGCCCACAGAAGCTCAGGTAATTGTCTCACCCACTGATAATCTAGTTTTACAAAATCATAAAGCCACAGTGAGAAACTTAAATTGTCAGCAAACTGCCTGGAGGCTGAACATATTGCCTTATCACAGGCTCATTAAGGTTGGAAAAGCCCTCTAAGACCGAGTCCAGCCATCACCCAGCACTGCCATGTCCACTGAACCATGACCCAAGTGCCATGGCCACACACTTCTCGAACACCTCCAGGCATGGTGACTCCTCTCTAGGCAGCCTGTTGCAATGCCTGACCACTCTTTCAGCAAAGAAATTTTTCTTGGTCTCCACCCTGAACCTCCCCTGGTGCAGCTCGAGGCCATTTCCTCTCACACTGCTGCTGAAGGCTCCTGCTGCACTGATAGTTGGGAGGGCGATTGCTGAAGTGTTCCTGCAGTATACTCCTGTGGTCATCTCTGACCTCATGCTGCAGCTGCTGTGGCTCACCCTGCCTCTGAAGAGTGGCTGTAATGGAGCTGAATGTCACAGTGGAGATTGATTAGAGCCAAGCTGCTTCCAGAATTCAGGCTGCGTTTGCTAGTGATGTCTACAGCTGCAAGAGAAATGCAAATCCCTGCTGTCCTATCCTCTCATCTTGGCCCTTTCACCTTTAAAATACATTACAAGAAATGGGCTCAGATTAAATCCCTCCATCCAAACCCACTGAGCTCCCAGAATGATCAAATCCAGACTCAGGCTTTGCTAATCTGGCCCCTTGCTGATAACTGTGCATCACTTAGAGACACACATAGGTGCTCTGTGAAAACCAAGTATCATAGAATCATAGAATCATAGAATCAGTCAGGGTTGGAATGGACCACAAGGATCATCCAGTTCCGACCCCCCTGCCATGGGCAAGGACACCTCTGATGGTTTGAAAGCTTACACTGCCACAGACACCTCACACTAGAAGGGAATCAGCTCTGCTCATGCACCTTTAATGCAGTTTTCCAGACACATATGAGCTGCATAAAGGCAATAATAAGAACAGAAATCCTTTCTTAAATGCTAACTATGTGCTTCTTATGTTTCTGTAACTTAAAGGAGGCCAAAGAGATCCCTTTGAAAATCTGAAAGCATAAAAATTGTTTCCAGGCTGGAAAATTGTTTAGAAAGCAGGAGTTTTATTGAGAGCAAAGGCTCTTGTGTTGAATGGTACTGGCTGCTCTTGCTGTCATTTACCTACTGGATTTGAACTAGGAATGCTTAGAGGAACTAACAACTGCACACTCTAGGTAATGGACTCAGCAGTTGCATTTATACTTATGGATCTGACCCTGCAGCTCCTTCACAGGCAAACCTACTGTCACACTGCCCTTTTCTTGTAGATCCTATAGGAAGTTCAGGCTCATCTCTCTACCTGCTGATCCATCAACTCCTTCCAGGCACTTGTGTCTGGGATGTTGTCTTTGCAATTTCACACACAGAGAATCACACACAGAATGTCAGGGGCCAGAAGGGACCTCAAAAGATCATCCAGTCCAACCCCCCCTGCCAGAGCAGGATCACCTAGAGCAGGCCACACTGGGACACATCCCATTTGTGGCTGTGGATTGTAGAAGTCTACATTTTTCAATTAGAATCATAGAATTGTAGAATCATGGATTCAGTCAGGGTTGGAAGGGACCACAAGGATCATCCAGTTCCAACCCCCCTGCCATGGGCAGGGACACCTCACACTACAGCAGGCTGGCCAGAGCCTCATCCAGCCTGGCCTTAAACACCTCCAGGGATGGGGCCTCAACCACCTCCCTGGACAACCCATTCCAGGCTCTCACCACTCTCATGGGGAAGAACTTCTTCCTCATGTCCAGCCTGAATCTCCCCACTTCCAGCTTTGTTCCATTCCCCCCAGTCCTATCACCACCTGATAGTCTAAAAAGTCCCTCCCCAGCTTTCTTGTAGCCCCCTTCAGATACTGGAAGGTCACAAGAAGGTCACCTTGGAGCTTTCTTTTCTCCAGACTGAACAGCCCCAACTCTCTCAGTCTCTCCTCATAGGAGAGCAGCTCCAGCCCTCTGCTCATCCTCATGGCCCTTCTCTGGACACCTTCCAGCATGTCCAGATCCCTCTTGGAACAGAGGCTCCAGAACTGGATGCAGTACTCCAGGTGGGGTCTCAGCAGAGCTGAGCAGAGGGGGAGAATCCCCTCCCTGGCCCTGCTGGCCACACTTCTCTTGATGCAGCCCAGGATCTGGTTGGCTCTCTGGGCTGCAAGTGCATATTGACAGCTCATGCTGAGCTTCTCATCCCCCAGCACCCCCAAGTCCCTCTCCTCAGGGCTGCTCTCCAGCCAGTCCCTGCCCAGCCTATATTGGTGCTCAGGATTGCCTCTCCCCATTACCAAAATGTGCAGCTGTTTCTATTTATGTCCCATGAAGCTGTTGGCTGCCACCTGAAATAATCTCACTTCCCTGGAACCTCACTGAGAGTTGGACTGGATGATCTCTTGAGGTCCCTTCCAACCTCTGATACACTGTGAGACTGTGATAAGTGGCTGTATTAATCTGATACCACAGGTTCATGCCTACAGATAATTTATCTTATAGAACATGTGGTACAAAGAGTGGAATCCTGCTGCTAACCTTTACCCTTTTACATGCACTGTGATATTATGCCCCAGTGAGGCAGACATAACCTCTGCTTTCACTGACTTCTGCTCAGTTTGTCTTCTAAGTAGACAAAGGGAGAATTTATGGGCCAGATAAAGTAGCAGCTTTATTTCAAGCATGTGCTTTTATTAGGCAGGACTAATAAAATCTTCAGTGGATTGTGTGTGTGTGTGTACTTGTAAAAATCTGTAAATGCCACCCAAAATTATGCAGCAGGGGTGATTAGAGTTAAGAGGTTACTCCAAAGGCAACTTGAAACTAGAAGGTCATTTTACACGTGATTTAAATTATTCTGAAACATTCATTTCAGAGAGGGAGAGAGGGCATGGGAAGGAGAGAAGGAAAGCAGAGATTTGTGAAGGTTTCATGGGAGTTGGGTACAGGAGGGTGACTGAAGCCAGTTGCCTTACAGCAATTCCTGCTGTCACCTGTATTAAATCAGGAAGGGACAGGGAATTATCAATGAATTCCTCTACATTATTTTCTTTGGGCCCCTCACTACAAGACACAGAGGTGCTGGAGCATGTCCAGAAAAGGTCAAAGAAGCTGGAGAAGAGCTCTTGCGAGGAGCAGCTGAAGGACCTGGGCTCAGTTAGTTTGGAGAAGAGAACCACAGAATCACAGAATCAATAAGGTTGGAAAAGACCTCAAGGATCATCAAAGTCCAACCTGTCACCCAAGACCTCATGACCACTAAACCATGTCACCAAGTGCCACATCCAATCCCCTCTTGAACACCTCCAGGGATGGTGACTCCACCACCTCCCTGGGCAGCACATTCCAACAGCTAACAACTCTCTCTGTGAAGAACTTTCTCCTCACCTCCAGCCTAAACCTCCCCTGGCAGGCTGAGGGCAGACCTTCTAGCTTTCAAGGTGGGGGTTGGTCTCTTCTCCCTAGTATCAGGTGATAGAATAAGAGGAGGTGGCCTGAAATTGCACCAGGAGAGGGTTAGGTTGGAGATTAGGAAAAATTTCTTTCCTTCAAGAGTGGTCAGGGATTGGAACAGGCTGCCCAGGGAGGTGGTGGAGTCCCCATCCCTTGAGGTGTTCAAGAAACCTGTGGCCATGGCACTCTGGGACATGGTTTAGTGGGCATGGTGGTGTTGGGTTGATGGTTGGACTGGGTGATCTTGGAGGCCTTTTCCAACCTTAATGATTCTATGAATATTGTTTCCTCTTTCCCCCCTCCCCCTTTTAAAAGCATCCTAGGTCCCCACCCTAGCACTGCATGCTATAGCAGAGTAATTTTCCAGGCTTTTATAAACACTGGGCTGCATGAGAGCTGTGGAGGGACTTTTTACAAGGGCTTGTAGTGACAGGATGAGGGGTAATGGCTTTGAGCTGGAAGAGGGGAGACTGAGACTGGAGATTAGGAAGAGATTCTTTCCAGTGAGGGTGGTGAGACACTGGAACAGGTTGTGGATGTCCCCTCCCTGGAGATGCTTGAGGCCAGGCTGAATGAAGCCTTGAGCAGCCTGGGCTGGTAAGAGGTGTCCCTGTCCATGGCAGTGGGCTTGGAGCTGGATGATCTTTAATGTCCCCTCCAACCCAAACCATTCTGTGAATCTATGATTCTGTGGTTCTGTGATTCCATGATTCTGTGATTCTATGAGTCTATGATTCTGTGATTCTGTGATTCTATGATTCTGTGATTCTGTGGTTCTGCAATTCTATGATTCTGTGATTCTATGATTCTGTGATTCCATGATTCTGTGATTCTGTGATTCCATGATTCTGTGATTCTGTGATTCCATGATTCTATGATTCTGTGATTCCATGATTCTGTGATTCTGTGATTCCATGATTCTGTGATTCTATGATTCTGTGGTTCTGTGATTCTATGATTCTGTGATTCTATGATTCTGTGATTCTGTGATTCTATGATTCTATGATTCTGTGATTCTGTGATTCCCTGATTCTCTGATTCTGTGATTCTGTGATTCTATGATTCTATGATTCTATGATTCTGTGATTCTGAGATTCTGTGATTCTGGTTCTATGATTCTATGATTCTGTGATTCTGAGATTCTATGATTCTGTGATTCTATGATTCTATGATTCTGTGATTCATGATTCTGTGATTCTGTGTTCAGTGATTCTATGATTCTATGATTCTGTGATTCTATGATCTATGATTCTGTGATTCTGTGATTCTATGATTCTGTGATTCTGTGATTCTATGATTCTGTGATTCCATGATTCTGTGATTCTGTGATTCCATGATTCTGTGATTCCATGATTCTGTGATTCTATGATTCTGTGATTCTATGATTCTGTGATTCTGTGATTCTATGATTCTATGATTCTGTGATTCTGATTCCTGATTCTCTGATTCTGTGATTCTGTGATTCTATGATTCTGTGATTCTGTGATTCTATGGTTCTATGATTCTATGATTCTGTGATTCTGAGATTCTATGATTCTGTGATTCTATGATTCTATGATTCTGTGATTCTCGTGATTCTGTGATTCTATGATTCTGTGATTCTATGATTCTGGCATGATTCTGTGATTCTGTGATTCTGTGATTCTGTGTTCTGTGATTCTATGATTCTGTGATTCTATGATTCTGTGATTCCATGATTCTATGATTCTGTGGTTCTGTGATTCTATGATTCTGTGATTCTATGATTCTGTGATTCTGTGATTCCATGATTCTGTGATTCCATGATTCTATGATTCTGTGATTCTGAGATTCTATGATTCTGTGATTCCATGATTCTATGATTCTATGATTCTGTGATTCTGTGATTCTGTGATTCTATGATTCTGTGATTCTATGATTCTATGATTCTGTGATTCTGTGATTCATGATTCTGTGATTCTATGATTCTGTGATTCTGTGATTCTGTGATTCATGATTCTGTGATTCATGATTCTATGATTCTATGATTCTGTGATTCTGTGATTCTATGATTCTGTGATTCTATGATTCTATGATTCTATGATTCTGTGATTCTGTGATTCCATGATTCTGTGATTCTGTGATTCTGTGATTCTGTGATTCTGTGATTCTTTGGTTCTGTGATTCTGAGATTCTGAGATTCTGTGATTCTGTGGTTCTGTGGTTCTGTGATTCTATGTTTCTGTGATTCTCTTCTGCAGGGACTGAGCAATTCTGTTATTGATCAGGAAGGGGCTATGTGACCTGCTGCTCATACAGTTCTAATGAAAAGGAGCAAAATGTGAAAATCAACATTTCACTGAGGGAGGAAAAAAAAAAGCCTATTTTCTGAGCAGCTACACTCAAAAAGCAAAATACTAGGGAGCTGCCAAAGATGAAAATACTGCATTGATTGAAAGCAAACCAAATATTTACACAAATTAATGCAAACTGAAGGCTGCAGGTTATCCTAGCTGTGAGTTGTGTGAAATTCTCAGTCTTATCTTCTTTAAAGCAGAGGAATAAAGTGCAGTCCTAAAATCAAGGGGACTCATTTTTTTAAAACCTGGCATGAAAATCTCTCTAGATATAGTGTGGCTGACAGAAAACATGCTGAGCTGGAGTTTGCTTTCAACATTTGTGTGGCTGCCAGAGTACTACACTCAGAGATATTTAGGCCAGAAGGGACATTAGATCATCTAGTCTGACCTTCTGTGTATCACAGCCCATTGCCTATTACCTAACTGCCTCTGCATTGAGTCCATCTAATCTGAGTTCAGCTGCCATCACTGCTTCTTGTTAAACCTTTCTTTTCCAGCTTAAGAAAGAAAGGATTTGAATGAAAATATTTTTTTTTAATTTCTTAGTCCTGATTTTTGAGCTATAGAATTTGGATAAATATTTTTTTTTTCTTGCAAAGGTTTATTTCCTTATAATGGCCACAAAGGGAATTGATAATGGCCTCAAAACATCAGCACAAACACACTGGGACACTAAAGGAGAGCATAAAAGAGGCCATGCTTTGTCAGAGCAAGGGCTGATCTAGTCCAAAGTCTTCCCTCCAACTGTGGCTGCAAGCAAATGCCCCAAAGGAGTAAAGACAGGGAGGTGTATTTGGTGTTTTTCCTGAGCCTTGTCATAGGATCACAGGATGCATTGGTTTGGAAGGGAACTTTACAGGTCACCTAGTCCAACCCCCCTGCAGTAAGCAGGACATCCCCAACTAGATCAGGTTGCTGAGAGCCCCATCAAGCATGACCTTGAATGCCCCCAGGGATGGAGCCTTCACTACCTCCCTGGGAACCTGTTCCAGTGTTTCACCACCCTCATGGTAAAGAACTTCATCCTAATGTCCAATCTAAATACAGCCTTCTCAGTTTAAAACCTTTGCCCCTTGTCCTAGTGCTACAAGCCCTTGTAAATAATCCCTTCCCAGCTTTTCTGTATCCCCATTCAGTACTAGAATCACAGAATCAATAAGGTTGGAAAAGACCTCAAGGATCATCAAAGTCCAACCTGTCACCCAAGACCTCATGACCACTAAACCATGTCACCAAGTGCCACGTCCAATCCCCTCTTGAACACCTCCAGGGATGGTGACTCCACCACCTCCCTGGGCAGCCCATTCCAACATCTAACAAATCTCTCCGTGAAGAACTTTCTCCTCACCTCCAGCCTAAACCTCCCCTGGTGCAGCTTGAGACTGAGAAGGCTGCTTTAAGGTCTCTCCAGAGCCAGGGAAACCTTTCCTTCTTTAGGAAGAGACTCCCAGATTCCTACTAGTTTCAAGTCAGGAGATTTTCTCTTTGTTGTGGTTTGTCTCTTTATCCCCAACATACCCAACAGATCTCTCTTCTGAGTCCTACAAGTCACCTTTGCACAATGAGCTCCATAGAGCTGCTTGTTTGTGCATCAAGAGTCACTTTCTCTTGCTGATTTTGAAACTGGCTCCCAGTAGCTCCCCTGGATGATCCTCAGCAGGAGATGGTGAACTGCAAGTCCTGCTCCACTCATGGTTCTGGTGGACCATGCTCATAGCAACGCTCTAGTCACCTCTTCTCCAGGCTGCAGAGCTGACTCTGCTTAGCTATTGCCCCATCATGGGAACCATTCCATACCTTTGGTCACCTCTCTTGTCCTCCTCTGAACCTTTGCACTCCTACTATTTACTTTTAAAAACTACAACTACAGGCAGTGTTGAAGCCATGGGCACACCATGAGTTTACACAGCTGCATGCCTGTGTTTGCTCTCTCCTCCTTCCCCAGTAATTCCTAACTTTCAGTTTGCTTTTTTGATTGCTAGGAAGGAGTTGTTTTCATAGAACATGATCCCAGGATCTGTCTCCTGAGTGGTAACAGCCAGCTCAAAGCCCATTACTTTGTACATGAGCTTAAGATTATTTCCCTTCTATCACTTCACATGTACCTCCATGAATTTATTCTGCTGGTATATTGCTTGCTCAGTCTCTCAGATCCTTCTGCATGATCTCAGCCAGGCTGGACAAATATTTCCATACCTGTGGAGTCACATTGACATGAAGGAACCACCCTCATATGCTAAGGAAAGCACTTTCAGAGCTGCACACACATGGCCAGCTTGAAAGGTGGCTCAAACAACTTTCCTGCATTAAAGAAGCTGCCCTCTAATCATAGAATTGTTAGGCTTGGAAAGGACCTCAAGGATCATCCAGTTCCAAACCCCCTGCCATGGGCAGGGACACCTCACACTACAGCAGGTTGCCCAGAGCCTGGCCTTAAAAACCTCCAGGGATGAGGCTTCCACCACCTCCCTGGGCAACCTGCTCCAGTGTCTCACCACCCTCATGGGGAAGAATTTCTTCCTAACATCCAATCTGAAACCTGAATTCAGAATGGTGAAGTGTTCAGCCACTAAAGCAGAGGACCTTAGCTTGAGAATAGGACTGAGAAACAGAACTAAACCATTTCTGGTTTAAAGTTGTTCTGCATGTGGCCCATTTGGATCCCTCACAGGCAAACCAGTTTGTTCCTGTCAGTACCTGTCTGGATAGAAATAATCTCCATTTAGCTTAATATTTAAAGAAAAAGGTAATTTCAAATTAACCCTTGGGATCTTATGGGAGTTCTTTAATTATCTCTGCTCAGAACTGGTCAAGCTGGATAAAAATAATCCCTACCCTCCCAACAGATGTGTGTTTGCTGAAAGAAAAGGCAGATATTTCTCTTCCAAGCCTAAGAGCACATTTTCCCTGTTGCTAGTGAGACATGATTGTGACCAGAGGTGGGTGTGAATGTACACAGAATGCATGACAAAATTTCCTTTTCACCTCCAACAGCTTTGAAAAGCATATCAGATGGAAAATGTGGAAACAGAGGGGCAGTTTGTCTGTACAGTGCCTCATTTAGCTTCTCTGTCAGGCTAGTTGGGACACTTCTAACCTACTTTACATTGATTAGAAACATCTGAATAATTACCTGCACTAGACAAATCTTTCCTCAGTGCAGACCTTTGTATCTTTTAGAAATTCATGGCTTGCCTTCAATTATTTGTGCCCACGGACTCCTCATCCAGGCACCCCAGGGAAAGAGGGGAGGGTGGCAGTGGATGTCTCCCATAACCAGCCAGGAGTGTTCAAGTACAAATTTCAATTAAATTCAATTTAAGGTTAAGAAAAAACAAAAGAAGCCATAAAAAAAATTATTTCCCAGGATGTTTATCCCAAGCATTGTATTCTATTTGTTATTTAGTCCATCACAAATTTTCCCTCTATGGCATACAGTCCTCAACATGTTATATGAGAACATTATAATTTGAAGGGCATCATCCAGACTCTGCTGCTCTCTTTCCTTTCAGCATCTCCTTTTTAGTGACAGACTCCTGGGAAAGTGTCTGATGACAATACTGATGCCTTCTCTGAGCTCCATAGTAGTTTAATACCTGCTTTGAGATGTCTTTGATGTTTTTTTAAGGCCTCACAGGAGCACAGATCAGACTGGATGTGGCCCTGGACAACCTGATCCAGCTGGAGGTGTCCCTGCTCAATGCAGGTTGTTGGACAAGATGATCTTTGAGGGTCCCTTCCAACTCAATGCAATCTGTGAATCCTGTTTAGATGGAACTTCTTGTGTTCAAATGTGTGGCTGTTACCCCTTGTCCTGTCACTGAAAAAAGCCTGATCCCATCCTCCTCTTTCTTTGGGGACTGCATTTTAGAGTTAACTCTTTGATGGAACTTTCTGTCCTAACCTACTGAGCCTCATCATCACACTTTTTGTGCTGGTGGACTCCCATCAGGCTTTTAGAATCACAGAATCAACCAGGTTGGAAAAGACCTCAGAGATCATCCAGTCCAACTGATCACCCAGCCCTGTCCAATCAACTAGACCATGGCACCAAGTGCCTCATCCAATCTTCTCTTGAACTTCCTCTTAATATCCAGCCTATACCTCCCCTGGCACAATTTGAGATCATCAAGTCCAACCTATTACCTAATACCTAACACATCCTGACAATAAACTATGGCTCCAAGAGCCACATCCAAGCTTTTTTTTTGAACACCTCCAGGGATAGTGACTCCACCACCTCCCTGGGCAGCACATCCCATGGCCAATTACTCTTTCTGGGAAGAACTTTCTCTTCACCTTGAACCCAAACCTCCCCTGGCACAGCTTGAGACTGTGTCCTCTTGTTCTGGTGCTGGTTGCCTGGGAGAAAAGACCAACCCTCACCTGGCTACAACCTCCTTTCAGGTAGTTGTAGAGAGCAATAAGGTCTGCCCTGAGCCTCTTCTTCTCCAGGCTAAACACCCCCAGCTCCCTCAGCCTCTCCTCACAGGGCTGTGCTTGAGACCTCTCCTCAGCCTCTGGACACGTTCTCTGGACACATTCAAGTATCGCAATGTCCTTAAATTGAGGAGCCCAGAACTGGACACAGCACTCAAAGTGTGGCCTAACCAGTGCTGAGCACAGGGCAGAAAGACTTCCCTGCTCCTGCTGGCCACACTATTCCTGATGCAGGCCAGGATGCCATTGGCCTTCTTGGCCACCTGGGCACACTGCTGGCTCATGTTCAGCTGCTGTCAACCAGCACCCCCAGGTCTCTTTCTGCCTGGCTGCTCTCCAGCCACATTGACCCTTCTGGGCAGCTGACCCAAGCACAGCTCTTAGATGAAACTGTTGAGTTACAAAGATCTGCATACCTGTCATCAGCTAATGGTTTCATCATTTATTCCCTTAATAAGCAGGAGAAACGCCGAAGCCGCTATGCAGCTTTCGTTTAGCTCAGCCTGGCACTTCACACCACTGGGAGCACTGCAACTACTTTCTCTAGTAAAATGTTGATACTGAACAATCAAACATGCTTTGCAGCAGAGCAACAAATGATTTCCATATGCACAGCAAATCCCTAAACAAATCCATCAACTGGGTTGCCTCAGCTAGCTCTCTTCCAGCACTGAGAGAATGCTGGCACACAGCTAATACACAGCATCTGGTTAGCTGGGGAGACAGCAATATTTCTGAAGCTTTAAAACAGTTTTTTTTTTTTTTCCCCTGGAAAAGCAAGGAAAACATGACCCCATCCATCTACAGCATTGGACTGTGTCACTGATTCCTCAGACTTCCAGTGTGTCTTAGGTAGGGTTGTTTAGAAGGTAGCACAAACATACTTCCAGTGCTGGCAAAAAGGTTTCTGTTTGTTTGTTTGTTTGTTTTGTGTGATTTGTTCTATGGCAATTAGAATTGTCATGTTAAATATCTGTATTTCATGGCCTAGAGTATTGTTTAGGATCACAGGGCTGGAGAAAGTGGCATGTTTGCCAAGCAGACTATTCTTTGTAAGTGTTTCCCATTCTAGTTCTTTGAAAGGAGCTCTTGGTGTGGCCGAAGCCAACAGTGAAATTCCCATCGACTTCAGCAGCAGTTGGCCTCTATTTCACCATAGGAATTTAAGACAAGATTCTAAACTCAAGGTCCAGAATTTAGATCCTTAAAAATCTCTGCTCAGATGGTGTCTAAACTCTCTAGACACCTACACTTCTGTTGTTAAAATTCTCCATCTGACTGTAAAATTCTCCAGCTGGCTACTACCTTTGCCTGGAGAGCATTAAGCCTTTTGATGCCTATTTTAGACCTGCTCCTCAAAAAGATTCACACATCAGTGCTCTCCAGACTGTCCTTACCCACAGTGCTCAGTCTGGTAGCAGCTCCAGGGAACAGCTGGAATGCAATACAGTGAGTTGTGTGCACAAGGGGAAAGGTCCTTTCCTCGTCTCCATGTTGCTATTTTCTCACTTTCTAGGGATGTTGTAGTTCCAGCTTAGGAGCCACCTGAGCATGACTGAAGAGGGGATGGGGAATCACAGTCACACCATGTTAGGGGTTGGAAGTGACCTCAAAAGATCATGTAATCCAACCTCCCCACACCGCCAGAGCAGGACTACTTAGAGCAAGTTTCTTCACTGAAGGAGTAATTGGCCATGGGATGTGCTGCCCAGGTAGGTGCTGGAGTCCCCGTCCCTGGAAGTGCTCAAAAAAAGCTTGGCTGTGGCACTTGGAGCCATGGTTTAGTTGTCAGGAGGTGTCAGGTATTGGACTTGATGATCTCTGAGGTCTTTTCCAACCTGGTTGATTCTGTTCTTCTGTTCTGTTAAAGTCACACAGGAAGACATCCAGGCAGGTTTTGAATGTCTCCAGTGAAGAAGACTCCACAGCCTCTCTGGGCAGCCTTCTCCAGGGCTCTGTCACCCTCATAGTGGTGCTAGAAGGACACCTGGCTTCTGGTTACTCTCTTTGCCCTTCTGCTTGATTGAGGCAAGTTTGCTATGAGATTATGCAGACTGTCCTTGGAGCAGGGGCAGAAAGCCTGTGCTGATTCTCTCTGCTGAGCGCTTACTAGGCTCCAGAATTCCACAGACAGCAGCTCCATCTCTCTTGCCAAATTTCTATTTAATTATTCCCTGTAAAGGAAAACAGCTTCCTGCCTCTGAGTACCCAGGAGCTTGGCAGTTAATAGCTCAGGCATTTCTGCAGCTGAAGCGTGGGTTCAGAGTGACCAAGGAACAGGAGAGGAATGAACTTTTGGCTCCCAGCCTAACCATACCTGCAGTGCAACTGGGGGAAAGCAGCTTTCATGGTGCTCTGCTGAAGGGTGGCTGGAGGTCCTGCTGGGCAAACAGAAGCACTGTGCTGCTTCAGGGCCCAGAGGGTTTCTTCTCATCACCACACTGCCCACTCCCAAGCTGCCTAAGCACAAGAAGTGGGCACCACCTGAGGAAGTGCAGCCATGTAGTGAAAATCCTGAGGAATTATGGAGGTGGTGTTTGTGGTGGAACAGCATCATGTGCTGGGAGCTGTGGGAGAAAATCCTGCTGGAAGTGGTGGTAGCAATGCCAGCAAATGCTTGCCAGCCTTTTAATTCCTTTTATTTCTGACCTTGTCAGGGTGATCTTCGAGGTCTTTTCCAACCTTAACAATTCTATGATTCTATTCTATGATCCCAAAGCTTGGAATCTATCCTGTAAGCTGGTACCTTTAAAGAGCAAGCAAGCAATGAGCCTACGGTCTAATTACAGCAGGAATTTTCCAGACCTTTCAGCTGCTGTGTAAAACATTTTACCTCTCTAATAATAATTATAAACTTCTTAGCTAGACTGATTGACTGGAGAACAATAATGTTTAGTCTAAATTTATATGTTATTCAAAGGAAAGGAGCCCAGGAGCTTGCTGTTCAAAAGGAAATTTGTAGTGCTGTTTTAATACGGAGCTAAAATGAAAAAGAAAGAAAAGAAGTCTGCATTTTACATTAAACCAAATCTTTTTTTGATAAGAATGCTGGCCTGGAGCAATTTAAGCCATGAAAAATGAACTCCCTGAGCACTCCTGTCAGAGTCCAGTGATGGAAGGATCCCTGTAAATTCTTAATCTGCCTTTCTTCGTGGCAGGACAATATAGTTCTATAGAAAGGAAGGTCAAGGAACTGAACCCCCACAGTAGGTATCCAAAAAAGCAATCAAGCTAAACTAGCAGGGAGTGGATTCCAGCTGAACTCTGTAGTAAGGAGCTTTTCTCTTCCACCACAGGTACCTTATAGAAGGGAAGATTCCTGGGACTAGTGGTTTAATTTCTCTGGCTACCATGCTAATCACATACGTCCCATAATTACTGTCTTTCTTTCTTCCCCCCAGACTGTCATTCTTCTGTCTCTTAGCTCTGTCCAACGGGCAGACAATGTGGACACAAAGGCTGTGCAAGCTGGCCAGGCACCTGATGGAACTGCGAGGCTCTGTGACACGCTGCCCAGCGCCCCGCTCTCTCCCTCCCTTTCAGATATTTCATTTGCATTCTTTCCCAGCAATAGCCAAATGCTCAGGGGCTGCTTTCCATTTTCACCTCATTAGATTATATGTCTGAACATAAAAATGACTGAGAGCTGTGAAGCAAATCAAGCTCCTGCAATGTGTGCTGCAAACATGCCAATCATAGCGACGACATAAGGCGAGGCTTTGGCAAAAGTCATGCATGACATTAATGTTAATTGTGTATTTGCAGGTTAGAGCAGTGTCAGCTTCACAGCAAACTCATTATCTTATTTACAGAACAATGATGGGTTTCCCAGAAGGCAGAGTAAATAATCCTGCAGCAGACTGTGAAGAGAAGGGATCTCTGACCAGAGAAAACAACGCAGCGCTGCTCCGAGGAAATGGCCAAGGGACAGTGGCTTCTTCCCATCCCAGTCGTGTGCACCTTCCCTGCCTGCATAAGGCAGAAGAAAAGGACACCAATTAGATTAAATCCTAAAAGTTAACAAAGCTCTCCAAGAGGCTTTCAGATAGGTTCAGAGAGCCACTGCTTCTTGGAAGCACTTTGCTGACAGGGTAGGGGTATGGGAAATGTTTGTTATGGAGACAAGTGGGAATGCTGTCCTCTCTGCACGTCCTTCCCGTGTGCTGGACAGACCCCAGATGTCCACCTTCCTGGGCACTTCACTCTGCAGACCACAGCTTGCAAATAAAGGCATTGGAGAGGGCTCTGCATCTGGGAAGAGCCATTCAGTCTAAAATTAGTGAAACATACTTCAGAGGTGGTTTTACATGATGTGGTGTCCTACATAGGATCCCCATGGTGAGCACTCCTATATCTGGAGGTTTGAAACTGGAAGAGGAAATCAGATGCACTTCTCCAAATACTATGCCACACAAGAACTGGTATTTAAAGTGTTATTTACAGCAAGTGTTCAACTGAACAAAGGAAAGAAAAAGGTGGGAAAACCTTTCTGCTACATTTTTTAAACCTAATTCTACCATCTCCTAGTTGTTTTACCTTCTTTTTGAGATAACAGACCAGAAAAGGAATTTCTGTCCAGGTATCCCTCCCTGCAGCTGAAATACCAGCTCTTGTGTGACATAGTGTTTGGAGAAGTGCATTTGATTTCATGAAAGGATACATGAGAAAAGAAAAGGGGAAAAAAATGAACAAACCCCTGTGGTAGTAAGGTACTTGTTGTATGTAGAGTTTCTTGGGAGAAAGGGGGCAGCCTGAAATGTAAGAGAAGCAACATGCTGGGGAGAAACCCAGCCTGTGCCTCAGCAGCCCCACGCTCTGGGATTTCATGGTGCCTGTAGCTGAAGTGGCAGGAAAGCCTTTCCCTTCATCTTTGAAAAAGGTGCCTGTAGCCTTCCTGGAAACCCTGATTAGGCAGCTGATGTGCAACTAATCTGCTGTGTGTGTTAACTGTGACAATATACCTTGGAGCACTCGGCAGCGTTCTGCCTGGCAAGGGAGAGACGTGGCCCTCAATTTGCACAATTTGGATTGCAATTTCCCTGTAGCTCTAGGATATGCATGGTTAAGGCTCTGATAAGAAGCAGCTTCTATGTGCTGGGGCAGAGAGTCTGTTGCTGGTGAAGGTGTGAAAAGATATGCAGGAAGCAGGGGAGGCTGAGAGAAGGCAGCCCCCTCAGTCCTGTGTGGCTTACTGCAGACCTCTTGGTCCAGGGGAATATTCAGCAGAGCACTTCTGGTTAGGATCCTGAGCAGGGTTTTGAAATTCTTCACCATTTGCAACTGTGACCATTGGGAGGTTTGTGTGTCCCACATTTCTGGAGATGAGGCTGCCTCAGGAGCTTCCACATGCCGAGTTCACTGGAGCTTACCAGCTGTGTCTGTGTGTGGGCTCTGAGCCTGTGGCATGCATGGGAGTTAACTCTTTCTGTGTGGGTGAGCTCAGCTGAAGGGCTCAGTACTGGGGCCACTTCTCAGTATCAATGATCTGAACAAGGGAATTGAGTGCACCCTCACTAAGTTTGCAGCCAACACTGAGCTGGGTAAGAGTGCTGATCTGCTGCAGAGAAGGAAAGCTCTACAGAAAGACCTGGACAGGCTGGATTGATGGGCTGAAATCAGTTGTATTAGATTCTACAAGGCCAAGTGCTGGATCCTGCACTTGGGTCACAACAACCCCATGAATGCTCCAGGCTTGGGGCAGAGTGGCTGGAAACTGCCCAGCAGAGAAATACCTGGGGGTGTTGATCTACAGCCAGCTGAAGACAAACCAACAGTGTGCCCAGGTGACCAAGAAGGCCAACAGCAACCTGGCCTTTATCAGCAATGATGTGACAGGCAGGACCAGGACAGTGATTGTCCTCCTGTACTCAGCACTGGTGAAGCCACACCTTGAGTGCTGGGTTCAGTTTTCAGACCTTCACTACAAGAGGGACATTGAGGTGCTGGAAGAGGTCCAGAGAGGGCAATGAAGCTGGTGACGGGTCTGGAGAACAGGGCTGATGAGGAGCAGCTGAGGCACCTGGGGTGGTTTAGCTTGGAGAAAGAGAGGTTGAAGAGAGACCTCATTGCTCTCTATAACCCCCTGAAAGGAGGTTGGAGTGAGATGGGAGTTGTCTCTTCTCCCTAGTATTAACCAATAGAATGAGAAGCAATGGCCTGAAATTGTGCCAGGGGAGGTTTAGTCCGGATATTAGAGAAATTTTCTTTCCTGCAAGAGTGGTCAGGCATTGGAACAGGCTGCCCAGGGAAGTCGTGGAATCACCATTCAAAACTCATGTAGACATGGCACTTTGGAACATGGTTTAATGGCCATGGTGGTCTTAGGCAGACAGTTGGACTCACTGATCTTAGAGGTCTTTTCCAGCCAAAACAATTCTGTATCTCTACAAACCACAATCCTTCCCCCTAGCAAACAAGACAGACTCAGGTCTTCTTTGTTACACTATGTATGACAACTCCATGCAGGGATGCTTTCCCTGTGGATCCTTCAAGTGGGAATTTGGACAATGTTGAAGTGGGCATGAGCTAAGAGCTTGCATGAAGAGAGTGCTGGCAGCATAGCTTATAATTAGACTTGTAAATTTTTGCTGCTTTCCTACTTTCATATCAGAATTTTCCATGGATATTAGTAAAACTCTCCACAGCTTGCAAGCTTAAAGAGCTTTCTTGTGAGGAAAAAGAACCGGCTGGCCTGGTGAGATTTCTCCAAGCTAAGCTGTACCAGCTCTACTATAAACCCAAATTCTTGCTTTTTCTTTTATGTTCTTTGGCAAGGACTCTTTCTTATTCCTTGCTTCTTAAAGCCAGCTTGATGGAAAGAGCTGAATATGTAAATGGCTCCTTGACTGCAAAGCTGGGCCAGAAATTTCAAAGCAAGAGTTGTCAAAACCCCTTTGAAACTACAAAGTCACAGTGCAGTTACTAACATAGAACAAAACTATCTCCTAGTGTGTCACCTTATCACTAAGCACTATCATCTTGAAAGTGACTACTGAGACTGACCAGCTTCATGAATGACCTCATAGTTGATAAATTGTGCAGCTCAGTGTCTTACTGCCTGTGAGGTAACACTGGAGAAGCAGATAAGTGTGGCTGGCTGGCTCTAAGAATTGCACTTTTGTGAGCTTCCCTCTTAATTCTGTCCCTTAAAGAAGAGTACAGCCAGTTCCTTTCTTTTTCTTGTCTTGGTGTGGTTTAATCTGCACTTCTCCAGGGTAGGTAATAAACAGAACATATAATATATTGAGTGCTCTGGTTGAAATGGAGAGGGGCTCCCTCATAAATGTGAGAAGGTACTCAGCAAGTTTTAAACAAGAGGAAGAACTGCTGTTGAAAGGAACCCAGCAGGCTTGCAAACCATGACATAAAAGTCAGCTGAATAAGTAAACACAGTAAAGAAAGTACTAAGAAATTGCTACACCAAGGAAGCTGGGCACTTGTGGAAGAAGTTCACCGAAAGCTATCTCCAAAAGATGTCCTTCCAAGCAGCAAAATTCTAGACAAGCATAATTATACCCAAGAACGAGGTGCTGGACTTGAATGGTTCAGAAACAGCAGGTGCAAAGGTTTGGAGAGAGAAGGTATGGAGGGAAATGAGTCTTCCAGCAATGCAAACCTGCAAAACATCTGCCCTACTTCTTTTAGGATTCACAATAACAGAGAGAGGGCCAAAGAGCAGCAGGACAGCTGTCTGTCTGCTCACCCACTCCCTGTCTCTCAGGAGACACAGAAACTCCACAGGAAAAGCACACAGAATACCTCATCAGGCAGCCACAGAATCACAGAATGGTGGAGGTTGGATCTCTGGAGATCAGTCAACCCCCTTGCCAAAGCAGGGTCACCTAGATCAGGTCACACAGGAACACATCCAGGTGGGTTTTGGAAGTCCCCAGGGATGGAGACTCCACAAGCTCTCTGGGCAGCCTGGTCTGGGCTGCATCACCTTCAAAGTAAAGAAGTTTTTCCTTAAGTTCAAGTGAAACTTCCTGGATTGTAGTTTGCAAACACTGACCCTGGCCCTGTCACTGGGCACCACTGAAAAGAGCCCAGCACCATCCTCTTGATCTGCACTCTTTAGCTATTGATTAGCATTGATCAGATCCCCTCTCAGTCTGCTCTTCTCCAGGCTAAAGAGTCTGTCAGGAATAACTCTCCTGTTGAGCAAATTTCTGCCAGATCAGCTAACATTTGTCTTAGTAGATGGTATCTTTCTTTTGGTGACTTTTCTACTCTGCTTACGTTTAAATATCTTAAATACCTCATCCACTTTTGATTCCTATGAGGAGTTTGGATTCAGCTGTACCTTGCTTGCCTTTACTGGTGAAGAGAAGGCTCCAAGGAGACCTTCTTGTGGCCTTCCAGCATCTGAAGAGGGCCACATGAAAGCCAGGGAGGGACTTTTGAGGGTGTCAGGGAGTGATAGGACTGGGGGGAATGGAATGGAACAAAACTAGAAATGGGTAGATTCAGATTGGATGTTAGGAAGAAATTCTTCCCCATGAGGGTGGTGAGAGCCTGGCACAGGTTGCCCAGGGAGGTGGTGGAAGCCTCATCCCTGGAGGTTTTTGCAGCCAGGCTGGATGTGGTTGTGAGCAACCTGCTGTAGTGTGAGGTGTCCCTGGCCATGGCAGGGGGGTTGGAACTGGGTGATCCTTGAGGTCCTTTCCAAGCCTAACAATTCTATGATTCTATGAACTGGATGATCCCTAAGGTCCCTTCCAACCCTGACAATTCTATGCTTCCATGATTCTATTTTGCAGGATCATTTTGCTGGATATCCTTCTTTCTTTCATTTCATTTTGTTTATTTATTTTTTTTTCCAAATGAATGAACAGTAGGAATATAGCTGGCCACAGCTCTATTAATAAAAACAAATTCAAGCAGAGAATGTATTTTTGCTGGAATGAAAATTGCTTTATAAAACTGTCAGATTCACTGTAATTTTGTTACAAAATAAAACTGGGGAGGGGAAAAAAAATAAAAGCTTCCAGAAACACACACACACACACAAATCCCATCTAGTATTTCATTTTGAAATCTTCTTTCATTTCAGTGTTATTTGATTTTGTATTATTACGCATTCAGAGTCTCAAATGAAATATTCTGATGGGCCTGGATCAAATTGTGTTTTCAGGATGCTCATTTCTAAACAAGCTGGGGATTTAATTTATTTTTTTTTCCAGGTCTTGCTGTGATTCAGAACAGCAGTTTCGCAATACCAAGCAGGGCATCCTGAAATGGAGATCTTATCCTGGGCTCCAGCTTCCCTCACATGTAAGCAGAACCCACTAATGTACACCATTCATTGTTCCTTCTTTGTCTGTGCTTTCAGGCTTCATTTTATTTCAGTGCCACTGAATGGGAATTTAATAATCATTCACAAGCATCTCTGGATTTCCATTTTCACTCTCAGACTCTGGTATAAAGTGATCAGAACTAAAGTTCTTCCAGATATTAAATTTATCCACATCTCCACAGCTTTCTGTTCTAATTTCTATATTATCTTTTTTTTTGTTTTGTTTTGTTTTATTAAGATAATTTGATCTTACAGACCTTCATTAAGGGGCTTAAGTTGTGCCAGGGGAGGTTTAAATTGGATAGTAGGAAACATTTCTTTGCTGTAAGAGTGGTCAGGCATTGGAAGAGGCTGCCCAGGGAGATGGTGGAGTCCCCATCCCTGGAGGTATTCAAGAACTGTGTAGATGTGGCACTTCAGGATACAGTTTAGTGGTCATGGTAGCTGCATTGATGGTTGGACTTGATGATCTTAAAGGTCTTTTCCAACCTTAATGACTCTGTGTTTCTATAATTAAATAAGCCATACAGCATGCACAGATATAAACACAGCTCTGCTCTGCAGTTCTACTCTCCTACAGAGAGGCTAAGATATTTCCCTTGATGCTTATTCATGGCTGTCTCAATTTTTATCTCCTTTGGATGCTGCTTGCCATTTATCACCTCTGACTTTTAGGTACTTTTTGCTACCAGAGTGGTAAAATTTTTGAAGTGTTACTTTGGAGGAACAGTAAGACCAGGAGAAAGTTCTGGCTATGTATTGGATTTCTGCTCAAGAGTCAGCAAGTGTCTGAACTTATTTCTGGGGTTCCCACATAGCAACCACCTATCCCCACAGCATCATGTCTTGTTTGGCATTTAGTATTTCTGGCTTCCTTTTTGAAGTTTCCAGCAATACTCCTTCTTTTTCAGTGTCATGGGTTACTGAGTAGTGCAGTATGTTGTCATAGAGTCACAGAATGCTTTGGGTTGCAAGGAACCTTTGATGGTCATCTAGTCCAACCCCCCCTGCAATGAGCAGGGACATCTGCAACTAGGTCAAGTTGGTCAGAACCCCATCCTACCTGACCTTAAAGGTTTCCCTCTTAAGGAATCAAGGATGCTGCCTCTAAACTCCTCCTAGCTCTGGAACTGAATACTGGTTGAAATTTATCTAACCTAGGTCTAGACAGCAGAAAAATGAGTGGCATAGTACAGCTATGTGCAGTTAATGAAGATCTCCTGTTTCATCAGGGGAAGCTGACAAAATACAGGGGTTGGCTGGGAAAAGCCTTCATAAAAAGAAGAAAACATAGGAAAGTGAAGAGATGCTGATGCATATGGCTTAGCATCAGACTTGGCAGAATGGTTGTACTGGATGATCTCAAAGGTGTTTGCCAGCTGAAACGACTCTGTGGGGCTGTGATTCTGTATTTAAGGTCCAGCTGAGTGCCTGCCTTCATGGCCACCTGTTTCTTGTTGACACTGTGTCCCATTCAGTAGAGGTTCCAACTATTATTTGGCATTACTTCCAGTATGCAGCTTGGGCACATCAGCCTTTGCTGGCTGCACTTCTCAGATGGATATGCAGACAGACACCCATTGAAATTGGTGTCTGAGTTCCTGAGTGGGGTAGGAGACACTCCCTCTTCTCCTTTTTCTCCCTCTTCTTCTTTTTCTCCCTCTTCTTCTTTTTCTCCCTCTTCTTCTTTTTCTCCCTCTTCTTCTTTTTCTCCCTCTTCTATTAAAATGTTAGGACATACTTTTCCCTGTTTTGTATTGACATGCTATCAACACAGGTTTAGAAGGAGGGGAGAAGGTGTCTGAGTTGTCCCAACACTTCTCTCACAAGAAGCAGAAGGACAGAGCACTCTTAAACTGTGCAGAGTACCCTCTGAAGTTAGTCCCTTGCTCAGCCAGAGCAGTGAGTTGAGTTACTGCTGGGTCACTGCCCCAATAACAAGTTTTTACTTAGTACAGGATGGTCATGAAAATTTGTCTTGCTCTTCAGTTTTGTGCATCTGGAAACCCCTCTAATTCTACACTCTTTAAAGCCAGCAGATTCCTAC